>NC_051050.1:16655371-17982246 GCF_904848185.1 Acanthopagrus latus | reverse complement strand
TGTTGACATTAGTTGTGTTTGTCCTTCAGATTAACCACAGACAGATTTGCAGCAGGCAGTAGCAACAACAGTAGCGAGTAGGTTTTGTAACCATTCTGCGTATGAGCTCCACAGGGACCTTTACACTGTAATGAACCATAAGCGTGGACTTGCTGACATAATGCATTTCCCACAAAACAGAGTCAAAATAATACTGCCTATATATAGCTGACCTGGTTAAAAAAATGACAACCTTGATAAGTCTGTGCAACGTTTGTATTTTCAATTTCAGTCTGTCTTTTTTCTGTTGTTGTTGTTGTTGTTGAAACAACTGAGTCATAGAAATCTATTAAAAGTCTTAAAATTTTACAGACAAGACACTCTACACTTATTTATCCAATATGTGCAGGAAACCAAAAAAACGTGACTCACACAACATTGCATGCCGAAGCTGCAGAGAGCCACAGTCAGGAAAAGTATCTGCAGAAAATGTGCCCTCGGGCTCTTCAGCAGGATTGAGTTCATGGCTTTAGAAAATGTCTTTTCCTTTAAGTTGGGGCTTGGTTTGGGAGAGTGTGGGGAGATCAGAGTGCATAAGACTTGACTAATTGTAGTGCTGAAAGACATGGCAGCGCCTTAGGGCGGATGATGAAAGCCTGTGTGTTTGTCTATGCGTGCGACATGATGCTGGTCGTGGAGGCAGGGACCACTCACCACCTGTCTGTCCATCCATGTGAGCAAAGACCTGCTGTCCCTTCAGTACTCTTATCTACCACACACACACACAGAAAAAAAGCAAAAAAAAAAAAGAAGGGGGAAAATAAACTAATACAATTTGGACTAAAGGCCTTTGCACACCAAGTCTATTTTTTCATATGATTTTAAAAAAGTTACACTCAGAAACTTTGCACAGTCCGACATCTTTTTTTTCTTCTTGTCATTTTGACGGATGCAAAATAAGACAGAAAATCGAACCTGTTCACAAAGAATTTATAAAGATGGAAAGTTTTGGTGTCTGTGCCTTTGGACAAAATAAATTGGACTTGGTGTGAAAAGGCCTGAACTGTTTGGACATTCCACTGGTTACAATATAAAATTTTATTGAAGAATCTGTTAATTTCCATGGAATCACTGCAATCAGTGCATTTGCTTGTGGGGTCAAAGTAAATCAAAGTAGGGCATTTTAGTACCCATTTTGGTCAACTTCATTTAAAAATAGAGAGCTGTCTTGACCGTAGAGATGTGAAAAGATTATAAGATGAACGTGGAAGATTCTGCATCCATGCAGTGCAGTGTATAATCAGGAGTTTGCAACCTACACATAATTACAGCCTATATAGCCAAAATGAAGGAAGCCATGTTTCACAATTCACTTTTTTTAGCTTTGAGACTGGACTGGTCCAATGAAACTTCGGTATCTGGTTCCAATCCTGTACTGTTCTAATGTGTTTACATCCCCATGGTGCTAAAACCGGTAGAGCTGTTGACCGAGGATGCCCAGGGCAAGTAAACTCTGAGCTCGAGTGAGAGTAATGCCTCATGCAATCATCTGCCCAGGGAAGTGAAAAATAATGTTATCTGCAAATAAACTGCGTGCTGTGTCTCTGAAACTGAGCTGGTGTGATCAACAGGACTGATGAGAGAAGTCTGACATAATTGAGATAGTGGAGATTAACAGCTAGTGGTGATAATTTTCGAAGAGGGTGCATTAAAACATTGCAGAAGAAGAGAGCGCAACAAGACAACCTGGACTAATTCAGTGAGAGCCAGTCAAAACCTCAAATGGTCAAAAACAACGTTGACAACACACAATGGAAATATGCCATTTGTGTTTGCTTCTTGTTATAATTTGCAGAACTTTACAGTCTCCATAAGGCCGGAAACCACGTGGATGGAAATGGATCTTATATGACCAAATCGCATCTGGCAGAGACTCCTGATGAATTTCAATGTGCCGCTTTCTCGTGTGACTGAGCCTTTACAGAGCACATCATGCAGAAGTGCACTTGTGCACACTGATCACAGATTGTGACTTGTTTTCAAGTGACTGTTAATCAAGAAGAATGAGACACCCGTTTCTCTCTGGGTTTGGATAAACAAAGGGTGACTGCACCCTTTCAAAGCTGAAAGAAACATCTAATCTGGTTCACATATAGGTCACCTACTATGCTCTTGTACATCTGCCATTAAGAAAGCATGAATACAAAGTGAAAACAATGCCCCCCAATATGTGTCATGTCTCCCTAAATACAGCATATGCCTCAGTGCAGACGCAGAAAAACACCCAACCGCCCCCTCTTTGCTATAGATCTGTAACCCCCCTGGAGTTAAGCTGTGCTCTCATTTCTCTTTTGGTTTTCTGGGACATGCAGGGTGCCTTATTGTTATGCAAAAATGTGATTAACTGATGATTAAGAATTGTTTATCAGGTCCCGACTCCCGGTTCGGTTTTCGTCATGTTCACGTTGTTTGATTGCCCTGTGTTCAAGTCTCACTTTGACTTGACTTTTCTACTGTAGGTTCAGAGTGAAACCCCTCATTTGTGTATTTCACACTCATGCGTAGTCATATGTGACGCTAACACTGTTCTGTCTGTGTTGTGTGTGTTCTGCAGCCTTCAGGCATGGGTAGGTAATTGTTATGGCTAGCTGCCAAATTCTGACAATACAGAATGAGGTGAAAGAGAGAGAGAGAGAGAGGAGCAGAGATAGCTAGAGGAAGTGAAATATGGAGATTTCTCTGTTACACTGTGGAAGTTATTCATTACTGCCGACAAATTAGTTGACTGCTGCCACAGTGTCATATGGCCGACTGACAGCTGGTCACGTGACCATAGAGAAGTTCCCATGGAGACAAAATCGCTATTTAAGTGTTTTTATTACAAATATTTTTCTGTATCTTGACTGTACCCAAAAGGCCCAACAAAAACATAAAAGACATTTTGTAGGTACTTTAGAGGTTGATTTACTGGAAAATGATTAAATGTTGAGGCAGCATATACTTATCTTTTGTCCAATAAACACTTTCTCAATCTTTATTATGCCACTATAGGTGTTTAAAGGTGTGTTTCTGGGCTGCGGTTCTCGTGGACTACTGTAAAAAAACAAGTTTATAACGTCATTCACTGATTTGGGTCAAACTAGATAGCATTTTAAGGAGAAAGTACTTCCGGAAGTCCTACCTACGTCATTTATGGAGTTTCCTGATAAGTACTTGTAGCGTTGATGCTAAAGTAACAGGAATCTGCTGCTAAATGTAATTAGCTTGTAGCTGTGTAGCTAACAGTCCTATTTGCTGACTCAGCCCTGGGATGACAAGCTAAACCCACCAAGAGAGCCAATAAAAAAACAATATCAACATTGTTCAAGGTATCATATCAAAGTTAGAAAGTCTGTAACACTCCCGTACTTTAAATGGTAAACGACTTCAAGCACATGCAACTTAACATCCATGCAAGTATAGTAGTATCTGACTGGTGCTCCGTATCGATACACAAAGTTAATTTATCAGAATCCTTCTGTAAAGTTTTAAGTCTTGGCGCAGAGACAAAAAAGGGCACAAAAGAAAAGTGTACAGTGTGAAAGTTTCTGTTGCGATCTCTGACAGGTCTGGCGTGCCTGTTTTACCACTACATTCCTCTCGACTGTCAGAGTCATGACAGCTTAACATGCTCTTAGAAGTCTGACACAGACTCAGCGGACCCTCACTGAAATGTAGAAGCCGAGCCGAAAAACACAAGGTTTGTTTCTTTCGTGCACAGAGATTTTCTCATGAGATGTTTAAGACAGACAGAGGGACAAATGCAGAAAGAAGGGAGCCGTGTAATTTCCAGCGAGACTCTTGGCAGGCTGAGGAAGGAGGCTGCATCCTGACGGACATGTGAGGGAGGCTTAAAATCCCATTAGGGCCGATCAAAATTCAAAGGGATGCATGCATAGCCTGCCCTCAGACTAAAAATCTATTCCTGTCAGCACTGAGTAGATGGCAGAGATGGGCTAAATTGAGACAGTCTATTTTGGTAGGAAGAGAGTGAGGGGTTGAAAAGAAAACAGCAGTGGTGGGAGGGAGAGGAGGGGGTAACAGAGAGGGTGATGGCAGAGGACAGGAAAGCCTTAAATTTGTTTTCCTTTGTAGAGAGACAGTGGCCTCTTGTAAATTGTTTCCCCCCCCCAAAAAAATTCCAGAGTATACACACGTCCCTTTCCGAGGCAGTGAGCTGCAGACGGCTGGACCAAATCTCTCCATTTGGGAAGCGCCAACGCCAGCTTTTGTCATTCCTCGTTAATCAATTGCGGAGGTTGTGAGAATGCAAGGGGGCTATCTTTTATGGAGCACTGGCGCTCACACACACACACATTAATACATACAAATATGCGTGTGAACGCATACCACTGGGCTGGTTTCTATGCCACTGGTCAAACTGAATGAAACAAATTCTTATAAACCAACACAGTGGGACCAGTCAGCCATAATGGGAGAAGGTTTAACAAAAACAAAACCCTGAAAAGATCCACAGGGTACAAAACTGTGTCCTTTCACTTCTCGCGGTGGGAAAGGCAGGTGTGTGTGTGTTTGTCAAAAGGCTGAGGATGGTTCCTCTGCTCTGTCAGAACCCAGCCTCACTGTTTGTTCAGAGATGATCGGGCCGTGTTGCTCTCTCTTCTCATGTTTGCTCCTGTTTCCTCACATCGACTGAGACTAAAGAGATTAGCTGAGGGAGATGAAACGACTATGACTCTGCCAGCCACCAACCCCTCTTGCTTCCAGGACTTCCTCTCAAGTCTTTCTCCCACTGCCATCGGTTCATTCCTCACTCTCTTTAATCACACTCAACTCCGCCGAGTCTGTGCGCGGTCCCTCGGCTAAAGGGTTGCTCTTTGAAATTAAAGACAAGGCTTTCGGCTTTTGTGAGGAGAGATGAGGAGAAAGTCAGGAAAGGCCAGTCAATATTCATCTACACAAAGCTAATTACATTTGACTTGGCAACCGACCCCGAACGCACGCGCCCGCCCTCTAAAACGCTCATGTGTTTGCATTCACACAGTGCAGGCACAGTGTGAGCGGGTTCAACCCAGAAAAGAAGTTCTTGGCAAAAATATGCAGTCTTTGCTTTCGCATGTGTTTGAAAACAAATGGAACGGACAGCATGTGCAAGGACACATCCAGAACATACTGTATCTTCAAAAGAGTATGTAACTACTGAGAGACATGTAACTACTGAAAGAAGAGAAACACAAAGGCGTAAAATGCTTAAACACTAGTATGACAAGTACTTTGTAACGGCTGATGTCACTTTGCTTTGGTTAGCAAACTTCAGACTTCGCTATTGCTGTTGTCTAACTGTACAAATCAGTATTTCTCAGAATATATCTTTGTGTTGTCCGTTGATAATGTCGGTTCCTTTTATGAGTGTTTTAAACCAACATATCGCTCCTCTAATCCCCTGCATGACCAGAACTTCATATTGATCCCTTTAAGAGAACCGACTCGATAAAATCTTGGAAAATAAAGGGGAAAATGATTTTTCACACGCTCCACTGTGTCCACAGTGACTGCCGCTCACTAAATGTTATCGGGTCTCGCTTTAAAGATTAAACTGCAGAGATGACATGACAGAAAACCAGAGTCATCCACCGGTCAGGGTAATAACACATGACTAAAAATAGAGACTGTACTCACTGTCAGCAGAGATGACATTAAACACACATGACAGATGAATAAATAAGAGGTTGTTTTTTATAGATAGGTCAGTCCAGTTTTTCTATAGATAGGTCGTTCCTATCAGCCGGACTTTCTTGTTTACATCAGTCACAGGGGACTCTATAGAGCAAATATACTTTACAATAGGCTGAGAGTTTCAACTTTAATACACTTACTCATGTATTATTCACTCAAGGCTTTCTTCAGTCCTCGAGGGAACACAATATACTGAGACAAACAAAGCCAACATGCACTGTATGTATGCATCCACATGTGAGCTCACACTGCTAATGAAGCACTGTGTGTACTTTTAAACAGGAGCATGGCACAAACAGATGCTGGTATTTGATGTGAAAACAAGTAGGTCTTTTGCCTCGGAGAAATGAGGTTTTTCTTGTAGCCATCAGAAGCATCTTCCCTTCCTGCCTGCCTGCCTGCCTGTGCTTGCTGTGTTACGCTCTGCCTCAGCCTGCTGTGTATCACCCAGATGATCATGTTTACTTTGCAAGCTTATTGATTTGTCAGTATGGGAATCTCGGTGAAGAACAGGCACTATCTGCACACTCAGCCCAATCACACACAGACTCAAAAAAAATGTCAGGCTTTGTCTCTGTGCCATAGACCTACTTTTTGCAGATCTGCCTGAAATATCTCTTATGAACAGCAGGGTTCCTCTGATTTCACACAAACACACACACACACACAGTTTCACACTTAAAGCAACAGCTCGGCCACCTACAAACCCACTATTTTATACTACGGGAGAAAAAAAACCCCAAAGATTCTTGGATTCCCCCAAAAAAGTTTCAACGCCGTGCCTCATGATTCATGTATTTTTCAGAGGCTACACACACATTTATGCTTTTTAGTAGCTAAAAAAACTGAAATCACACATTGCTCCCATCCCTGCACATTCACTTGACTGGGCTTAAGAGCCTTGTCGTGTCTGAGCCAAGCTCGTCTAGTGAGTCACGTTTAAGTAACAGAACCACCCCGGCTGCCTGATACGGCTTCGGGAGGAAAATGCCGGCCTACCGGGACAATGAGAGGGAAAAATGATTACATGATCCCCACAGTAACACTACTGATATAGCCTCATGGAAAAAGAAACCCCACTGAGCCTGACTATGATATAATATGTGTGAAAAACAAGGATGAAACAGTGAATGCAGGTTGACAGAGAGAAAAATTAAGCTTGTGAACTCAAATAAAAAACTGTATCAAATCAGTTCAAGGACTTGGATGAAGAATGTGATCTCTCACACAAACACACACATGCACGCACGCACGCACACACACACACACACTGCCCTTCAGCCTCTCAAACACATCTAGGGCAGGCGATTCAGCAAAGAAAGCCGCACAATCAAGCCTTCTCTTATTGCTCTTTCTTTTCAACAAAACTCATCCCCGCCTTGCTTTCTCTCTCCCGTCCATCCACTGCCTGACTCACTATTAACTCAATAAAAATGTAATCTGACAGCCACAGATTCTTTGTATTGTGTGTGTGATTGTGCTGTGCTATTCTTAAGTTTCAGTCCTCCATCATGGACCAAACCAATCAGCGCAGGACCGAAGAGGAGCTTGTAAGCGCTTGTGATTCTGGTCTTGAAACGCTTCATCGCGCCATCTTACCCTGATTCTCCTCATGGCCGCCACGATCTCCATCCGACTGTTGGGCCGGGGCACGTCGAGACTCCCCACGTACTGTAGTAAACAATCAGAGAGTCAGAGATGTTAATCTTCCGTGATCATAAGTAACAAACTCAGTGTTGGCATGTGTTAAATTGCTTGCTATCATAACTAAAGTATTCACCTTCAGCAGCTCCTAGCAGTGAGGTTTTAGGGTTTTATAATGACAAAACTGCCGACTTACTGTCTTGAACATGAACCTAAACACTCACAATAGTGGAAAAAAGCTTTAAATATTTTCCACCGCAGAGAACCTGATAAAGCAAATATTTTGACTGAGCTTTGCCTTCTTAAGAAATTCTTTGTGGCTTGCATATATTCAGGTGTGTTACTGTGTAAATAGAGGCTCCAGAGAACATGTTACTCCTGTGGTGGTTATTCTGAATCCTGTTAATGTTCGATGGGCATAATTGAGTAACACTGACATTAAATCCTTCTTTTTGTTTCATTGTTGGCTTCAGGATTGAGCAATATAGTGACATTTTATCATTATATGATATGAGTATCTTCTTAGATTTTGGATATTGTTATAAGGTGACATGACATTAAGTGTTATCTTCTTCTGCTTTAAAGGCTGCATTACAGTAAAATGACTGTTGTTGTTGTTCTAAAATTTGCCTTAAAAAGGTGCAATATCTAATAATTTGTTTATATGTGGCGGACCCTGCCACCTTTCTAGCTTCAGTGTTCTGTGGACCTTATTTTCCACAGCTTGTTTATTCAGCACTTCTATCATTACCTCATTTATAGTGTAAACATTCAAATTCTGAGTTTGAATTTCTTCTCCAAAACTACACAGTGCCCCTTCAAACATATCATTTCATTAAATAATATGTCCTGACAGACTTGTATCTTACTGAAAATGTGAAATATATCATTTGTTTCAATAACAGTAACAAAATAGAATTCAACACTCTAGTTAAGTGAATGTATCTGGTAAGATGACCATCAATATTCATACTTTAAACCGGTATATTGCTACAATGCAAACAGAACTGCAGTATGATTTAAAAGGTTTATTTCCAGCCCTAAATGGAATACAGGAGTATCAAGACAGGAAGACAAACTGAGGTGGGATTGCTGCCTAATAAAATACAACATATAAGCAGCCATGTTGTTGAACTTTGGACAAGAAACTGTTTCTTTTAACCCTTTGTACCACCAAGCACTAAAAGCTGTAACCGCTGTAGCCTCTGTGTGTGAACGGGCTCCACATAAAGTTGGTGTGAACACTGAATTCTGTGGAGCTGCCTTCCCTGAGAGCTTAATAATTCAATGACCTGTGGAGGAAAAAACCTGAAAAAACACTCAGTTCGGCTCACTTTTTGAGCTCCGACAGCAGGGACGTGAGCCACAATGAAGCCACGTGTGTGTGTGTGTGTTGGTCGCGTTCAAACTTCACGATGGATCCGGTGCACCTGCCGCCGCGCGCCAACACAACACACACACACACACACACACACACACACACACACACCATGCTGTAAATGTCGAAACACGCAGGAAGCACACATGTAACTTCACCTTGGCTTGGAAATGAATCCCATGCTGGTACGCCTCCTCGTTGTGGAGCGGCACCCTCGAGTCCGCCACATCGTCCACCAGGTTGTACCTGTTCCTCGCGGGCATCTCGCGGGCTCCAACCGACGACCCCTCTCCCCTCTCCCGCCTCCTCCTTCTCCTCCTCCTCCTCCACCGACACTGTTTCAACAACTAACCCGGTGTGAGACGCTACAATCCGGCGTGAGAGGACCGCACGGCTCCCGGAGTGACTTCCCGTTGGAAACGCAGTCCATTGTTGCTTTGAGCTCCAAAGAAAGAGAAAAGGTCCCGTCCTCCTCCACAGCCACACAGGGACAGATTTGGGCGCCCCTTCCTCCTCCTCCTCCTCCTCCTCCTCCCTTCTTGTATTTCTGTCCTGTGACAATACACACCGAGGGGACACTTCAGGATTTCCTTCCTGGAAACGCTTCTCGTGAAATAACAGCGTGCAGGATGTGTGTATTCAAAAGCCACAGGAGAGGTGGAGGGGAGGCAGGCCAGCGTTTCCTCTGCGCAGGTGATGTTGCTCTCTGTGGGTGATTTTTTTTTTTTTTTTTTTGAATCCCGTCCTGTTGGTGGTGCACCCGTCTCCCTCCCCCTCCCCCTCTGCCTCCCTCCACAAAGCACAAAGCAAACCCTCATTGGAGCAAAGTTCCCAAGCATGATGCAACCAGGAGCCGAGGGGAGAGTCGCCCCCCCCTTCCACTCCTCCAGCCCCCCACTCAGGAGATGAAAATTTCATACACTTGCTCCAGGGAGACCAGAGTGGTTCGTCTGTGGGGGAGAAACTCTACAGAGAAATAAAAGATGGAATTATTCACAATAGGAGCTTAAAGGTGCACTATCTAGTTTTTGTTTTGTTTTTTTTGCGGAGGGGAATTAATTTTAATCAGAAGAGAAAGATCTTCCTTGACTGTTTTTTCAAGCCTAAACAAATTAAATGAACAGACCCTTTTTATGATTTAAGAAACTTAATATAAAATCATCAACATTCTAAATTTGGTTAAAAAATACACAAATATGATCAGTTTATTGGATTTATAGATTAAAAGACCCAAAACAGCGTTGTTGCAGCATTCTCCCCCAAACAACTGAGGCAGATGGGGACTTGATTTAAAACATTTAACACAGGCAGAAAAAAAAGGAAATATAAAATGGCCCCAAAATCTCAAAATTATTTGAAAAGACATTATTTATTTTTTTAAAGCTGACATTTTTCCTGTAGCTGCAAAGCTAAAAGCGTTAGCTAGCAACTTGTCTGAAGCAGATGCATGAGCTAGACTAGTGTAAAAGGTGAAAATAACATCTTTTCAAATATTTTTGGGACCTCTGGTATTTGACATACTCCAGACAACCTGCAAAGAGCTCTTTTATCTTGTTTGTTTTCCTGCACTTTTTTAAAATGGTAGTCCCCATCTGCTTCAGTTGTTACGGAGAAGCTGTTCTGCTGTGAAGCTCCAGAAATGTTTTGTGGATGACTGGATGAATTTATCATTTAACTACATGGAAGATCAAAAGATCAAGGGTTATAAGATATAATGCATTGTTAAAAAGTAGGCTACATAAAGCAGTTAGAAAGAATTCACCTCGACTACCTACAACGTTTAAGCCCTGCTTAGATGTTGAAGGATCAATAACATTACAGTAATATAATAATCTAGATATAGAGGCAAATCTGCATAATACATTTGAAGACTTTTAGTGGTTATTGTTTATGTATAAACGTCGGTAGTACAGCTTTAATTTATGATCTTCTCCCACCACCATCTCCAAAAAAGTCAACAAAAGTAATATCATACAGCAGCCTCTAAATTAAACAATATATTTTCACTTTCAGACCTCAACTGAATTTGTTTCCTGTTCCCTTATTCTGCTGCAGGCGGTGAGACTTGAGCTGTGTCACACAATATAAATCTTTCACGTTGCATTATGCTGATCAAACGGCTGAGACTCATCACAGAAGCCTCATTCGGTCGTTTTCATCATCCTTGGAGTTTCCTAACAGGAGCCCAAAAAAGACTATTAAGAGATAACAAGAGTCCAGTCGCTGAACAGCCATTATTACCCGCATGACAAATAGTTTTAATGACATTTCTGTTTGGACAATAGATTGCTGTTTGTTTTTCATGTAGTTGAAATGATGGATGATGATCTCCAGCCTTTATCAAGCTCCCACCTCTCACTGTGTTTGTGTTACATCATACTTCTGGTCTTAAAAATATACTTATAATGCATGTGCACAGAAATAATAAGCCCCCCAGTGTAAAGTGTCCCCCCTGTGTACCATCAGTTGAAGTCCTGTCTTACATAATCAATTAAATACACAGTTAAATGATTAAGACTAAGACATAGCTGAAATTATGTAATGGCGCCCTCTGTTGATTGCTCACTATAAGTTACTGAAGTTAAAATGCAATTTTGACCACGTTTCCAGATATATTTTTAGAATTATTAGTGCATATAAAAGAAAGCTCTTCATCTGTAACTGCTACGTTTACATTTAACTGGCAGAAGATACACTCATATGGACTAACCCTTGAAAATAAAAGGAGTTACAGACAATTAATGTAAGAGTCAAGTACAATTAAATCCCACAAGTCTGCAAAATATTAAGATTATAGGAAATTATAAGCTTGAGAGTGAGAGAAGATACACCACATGAGAGGGATAATGCTGACCTAATGTGTTTTTAATTAAATGCTGAACATTAAAGATGCATATTATGGTTTGGGGGGTTTCTGCCTCCCTTTTATTGTGTTACTAAGCATTTTTGTGCATGTAAGCGGTCTGCTAGGTGAAAAGGTCTACAGAGAGTTATATGAATATATATTCATTATGAAATACATACACACCAGTCAGTAGACATACAGTTAGCTTCTACTGCTGTAGTGGCGTTATTTTAGATCACACTACCTTGCTTGGCATGCCTCTGATTGGCTACATCCTGCCCATTAATTAATGCATATGTACAGCTCTCACCAAGAATTGAACGGAGGTGAGATGTCTCACTCTGTAGTTAAAACAGAGTATTCAAGAAACAGTGTGAAAATGGGACTGCAGCAACACACCCTATGAGAAAAAGGAATGTGTTATCTGAAAATTAAAGCACGCAAACCTATTCTACTACGACCCCAGAATAAAAGTATGAACCGGAAAATGTGCATTATATGGCCTGTTTAACCTGATACACTCATTAAACAGGCATGTTTAACAGTAAAAAAAAAAAAAAAACATCCTCAAAAATTGCTTTTAAATATCCTAGCCACATGTGAGGTTAGGTCTAGATATTGGTTTAATACTGCTTGCTGTGTTGTAGATTACGCAGTCTGTTTGACTTGACTGTGCAATGCAACAATATGACTGAACAAACCGCAGCAATCCACATAAAAGGATCCATGTGAGAGGAGTGTAACATGCAGGAGTGGCTTATTTGTCAACCTGCCCACATGGAAAAGAGATCAGGAGAACTCAAACAACAGACCATATTCACACGCCAGCCATCTTCATACTGCTGTGTTCCAGGATACAAGTCCAGTAGACATAGGAAATCTGACAACGTGTTATCATTTCACTGCTTCCTCAGTGATCAGCCGAAGGGTTAACTCCCCACTTCAACTCTGATTGATGATACCAGACAGTTCCCGTCTCTTCTCTGAAAATATGACAAATGATAAAAGACTGGCCGTCAGTCATTCATTAGCAATGCCTAGCAAGAGATTCCCACCTGGCAGCATCAGATCAGCGGTGTGTCTCATTCGTCTCTGTGTCTGTGAAGTCAGACGGATTTCAGTCTCCCAATCTGATTTTAACAGATATCAGAGCAATATGCCTCGTGTGTCACATGTCAGTCCATTTGTAAAATACACCAGTGACAGGGATGTTGAGCCTACAAAGGAAGTGACGGGCACAGAGCAACTTTCAACTGAATACGACCAGACCACATCAGAAATGGTGAGTGAAAAAAGAATTAACCTCATTTTACTTGTAAACACCATAAACAGTCCATCACAAAACAAAAGGGGAGCATTGCAGTACACAAACAAACGTGAAAAAAGACAAGCCCTCGGGTAACCTGGATTTTCTGTGATGAGACTGACGTGTTATGAAGAATTCTTCAGCACTCACGGCCTTGAAATCCTCTTTCATATGTTGCTCTTTGATCATTAATAAAAGAAAAAAATGAGAGAAGAACTCTCAACACCCAGAAGTATAAACCTTTAAGAAGATTGTGAAGGTGCTTAGAATCCTCAGATGTTACACTTACTTTACAGAAGTTGATATTTCTGTACGCTGTTCCAATAACGCTTACACAACCCTCCTCTAAGAGTTGATCCTCTATAAATAAATAGGCAATTTTTCTACACTGAATATTTATCTGTACATGACTCGGTCCTGTCAGGTGTAACTACTCATACCTAATATGTGTCAGTAAACAACTGAGTTTAATTTCAAGTCTTTTCTTTTGTTGTCTCAGTCCAAAATGCGTCATTCCATAGCAGTTTACATTTGATTAGTCTCAAATCCAAAACAAGTCACGAGGCTATAGAGAAACGGGAGTGCCACTTGTATCCTCTGAACTACAAATTAATCAAATGCTTTATTTGAATTTGCCCAACTAGCGATCCAGTTCCATTAATCACAGGTCTGGTTTCAAGAGCCATTCATGTCACAGACAGCGTTTGATGAACAGCGGAGAGGGGACAGAATAATGAAAGCGTCTCATTGAAACGGACCGCCTCTGAAGCAGCCTCATCACAATTACAAACACTGTGGGTCACATTAGGTGGAATACCAATTAGTGTTATTCATAAGGTGAAGCTGTTTTGTGAGTTTTCAAAGCAAACACAACACAAATATCCAAAGAGACGATCAGTGCACAAATCACAGGTGCACAGGTTTAAAAAAAACCACATCATTCAAAGTCCCCATCAACTCCATCTGCTTTGTTTAACTTGGATGTTTGCAAAAAAATGTGTAAAAGTAACAGCTATTATTCATAGGTTCTAGATATATTGTTCAGTGATGGAAAAGGAATATATTATCTTGTTATCTTCAATAATTTAAACTAGTTAACAACCTTAATTACTTTGAAAAATCATGCCGGACAATAAGTGTCTTTAGATATAAAATCATATCATAAGAGGATCTAAATTGTCATGGTAAACATCATAAAAGTTTCCATTAGAAATAATAGTTTCTCTTTCTAATATTATATCATAACATGGCATTTTGTTGTGTTTTTTTTCTTTCTCAACATTTGATGCTCCCCTTAAGACACATACCTACAGTATTTGAATAATATCACACTCTGAGTCACAGTGGTCACAAGAGATATAAGCTTTAATGACTCCCAACTTAATCTGGGTGTGCATCTATATTTCGTGTTATATGGTTACGGTGCCCCTTGTTCCCCAGCTTAATATCTTCCTAATGTGATACATTATGGAGACATTTCTAGGGGTTTCATGTTGTCAGCAAATACTGTTTCCCTGGGTTAATATGTTGAAATTACCCACCTACAGCTTACAGCCTGCTGATATTATACTCCTTGAAACCTAAGCACTAAAAAAATTCTGGCAAGACAGTTTTTTTTAATTATCATTTTTATTAAGAAACTGAACCGTTTCTGACCAGTTAAACAGAATTTGAAACCTCATTTCATTTCCATTTGCTTTGTTTTTGGTGCCATTTGCCATATTTTACATACAACTCAATGTATGTCTGTATCAACTGGACCCTGAAATGAGCCTTTTGACTTTACTTGTGAGGCCAACACCTCTAGATTTCTATAAATACCTGAAACCGGACCATCTGTAAGTCTTACTCAACTGTTTCTTTACAGAATTTATAGAGAACTGGGAAAATGTATCAATGTACAGTTAAAAACAGCCTAAGGTTTTAATAAGCATTAAATAGGTGGCACTTGGTAGAGTGCATACCTCCACCAACAAAGTCGAAGTGTCAAAACTCATCCTCTACCCAAATGTTGTGGATTTCCATTTAGTAACATTTCTTTAATCATGCTGACAAGTAATCTTGGTGCAAGTGGAAGCCGGGGGATCATCAACGAAAGTAGTGTTTATGTTTAACTGAATGAGTGGAAATTGTGGCCTGCTCGTGACCCGAGCACAGAAGTCTAAGGATAATCAAGGTCAGAAGAATTTAAGGACCTAGAGGCTGGCCCAACAAAACATGAGAAGCCAACACCACGGTAGTAGTAGCAAGTTTGTTTAATTCACTTTATGATAACAGGATCAGGATTCACATCAAAACACACATTTTACACATATCCCTTACAGCAAAATATGCTCCAAACACCTGCAGATGTGAATTCATTCAAATCAAAAGGAGTCTTGGATGCAAGTCACTGCAATAACATAAAGGTGGGTGGCTGTGAACAAGGAGAGAGGTGATTTTGTGTTTCTACGTCTTATGAAAACTGTCGTGTGAGAGTGTGTAGTGTCAGACTGTAGCATACTGCTGGTGTGTGTGTGTAGTGTTCTATCACTCATAAATGCTGGCTGAGCATGTTTTCCATGTTTTACACATGCTAACTGTATGTGAGTTACCATAAATCTAAGATCTATGCATGAACTACTAACGCTTTGCATTGGTAAGTACGATACCTGAGAGCTGGTGGTAATGTGTCAATAATCCAGCAGCGAGTAATAGACTTAAAATAGAAACGGCTGTAAGAGGTACGTGTAAACAATTATTCCCAAAGCATCCTCGTTACACATAACACAACGGCGGCAAGGCAACAAAACAACACAAAAAGTACATTGCTGACCACTGCATACCTCATTCGAGTGATGAAGGCAAACCACGGCTCTGATCATTGTGTGGGATACAGACCAAATAGTCCCTGAATCAAGACACTTCCCCTCATTAAATACATTTCATTAACATCAATAATTTAACAGGTTTTGGTAAAGTGTACTAATTATGACTAAGAATAAATACAACAGATATTCAGTAACGGATTCCAAAATAAGAATTACAAAAAAGGTAGATGTTTTTAAAAAGGAGAACAAATAATACATTCTAGTTCAAATAATTCTAGTTTTATATTACATAATCTGCAGCCCCACCTGGCAACTGGCTACTTGATCGTGACAAACCAAATGTAAACAAGCTGTCCAATGCACTGAATCTTTTAACTGAGTTCCCTATATACCAGAGGCTGTGCTACCAAAAGTTTCGTGCAGGAATGCCACAACTGAGCCTAAGACCAACTGAACAAAAATGAATATTTGAAAGCATTAAACAAAAATAAAGAAACCATCTTTATCTTTGGGTTTACCAGATACATTCCCCCAATGTTAAGAATAGTCATAATGCCTTTCTATGTATGTTTAAAAAGCATTCAGGCTGAAATTCAGAGTTGTAAGCAACACCATAATCACGCTTCTTTTTTTTTTTTTGAGGGATGCTCAATAATTTCGGTTTGGTTGATTAAATTCTGTAGTTGAAGTCTAAACATGAAATCAAACTGCCACATTTTCCTCATCATGTACTTGCTTGAATCTAACCTAAAACTACTAAAATCATCAACACAAATCCCACTAGTAGTCTGCTGATATGCAGATAATTTAAAGTTGTCCAACAAAATACAACTCAGGAAAAAACTTAAGGAAACGTTTGAGGTTATTTACAGATTTGTCATGTAACCGTCAAGTTGAATAATGTAATCTTTAGTTCAGGCAGTTTCTTTCAATACAATTGGTAATCTAGTCCTGGTCAACACAAATAAGACAAAACCTCTGTCATCAAATCCAAAGCTCAGTCTGTAAGTATTTAATAAGATCCCCTAATTTTGAATGGAAATGTAACTTTTCTAGCCCTAGCTTTCACAGTTACCTCGACTTTTAATTCTCGTCACATACATTCAATGCTAAAGGTAAATTGGTTGAATTGAAAACCAAACTGCCTAAAACTGTGATGATAATGATCAGCTGCAAAAGAGCTGCAATATTTGGGTGTCAATGTCCTCATTTGACCTTTACTGGCTCTCTAAATCAGACAACTCTGAATCACAGCCTCAAAGTCGAACCGAATAACCAAAAGTCAATGATGTATATTTAGCACAATAATCATCACAATCATTTCTATTCGGATTTCCTGAAAGGCTCTTGGGCAACAAACAAAGCTGTACCTCACATTTCTTTTTTTTCGTGCAAAAACAAGGTTTACAACTAACAACAGCAACAAACAACAAAGGGAAAAAGACAATAAATATAACTCAGGAGTAAAATCGTAAAAACTAAATTTATAATCTGAGGTATCGATTCACACTGAGAGACCCCCATGGACTGAACCCAACACCAATCTGTTTGGATACTATCAGGTCAGGACAACAAGAATGCAGTAGTTCAAGAAAATTAATAAAACAAATACCATTGTTGTGTAGTGATAGAGGTGGGAGGGAGGAAAGCATGGGGTGAAGAAGTATGATGGATGGAATACAGGGAGAAAAATTCATCGGTAAGAACTAAAGAAGAGAGTGGGAAGGCAAGCGCCTCACTCTGGAGCCCCGTTTGTCGTTCCCGTCATCCTCTCCTCATCACCCTGTTTCTGATGCTGCAGTCTGGCGTAAGTCACCGCGTCTCCCCTGAGTGAGAAAGAAAAAGAAGGAAGGATGCGAGAGAAGGAGGGTAATAAAACGTTGTGACAAGGGAGAGGTGGATGGAAACAAAGGAAAAGCAGGTGTGACAAGAGAAGACGAAATTGTTAGTTGCGAGGTTATTACACGGCGCACCTTGTCACAAGTTAATTTACATGAATAAATAGGCTCATTAGGGTTGTTAGGAAGCATAAAATAAAATCGTATTAACTGATTAGAATGTGGAACGCCACAGGGCTAGAACAGCGACAGCGGGTTTTGGCACTGGAAATAAAGTTTGGCAGCGAAAACAAAACATCAACTGAAAAAGGAAACACTGGTATTAAACTTCTGTATTTGGGCGAATTGTAGTGGCATACTGACACCGTAAAAAAACCTGTTACTGTGAAGTGACAAACAAAAGATGCTGAAAATCCTGTCAAAATGCAAAAAATATGAAAATTAAATTAAATATTTCATGAAGTCTGTGAGCAACTTACTCAAATCGCAATGCTGAAATGCAAACTTTTTTGTGTTTTGATGTAATTTTTCAACTTGTGTCAGTGGAACTTTTTCTAGTGTTAAATATGTTTTTAGTGCCAATACAGTTCTTTCAGATACAGATGTTTCAATGCCAATATTTTCTTTTTCAGTTTAGATTTCGTTTTCAATGCCAAAATTCAATGACACTGTTCTATTCCCATAGAATAATCTTTAATTTAAATATGGGAGCCTGTTTTAATGACATTTTAGAAGAGTGTTTTTATGAGTGAGACATCAAGAGAGAGAAGTAATTACAAAATATCCATATTGTATAGTCTATACTCAGAAAGACAGTCAAAATAGTTACATTTTACACAATAGCTGACATTTTCTCTGAATAATCATAAAAACTTTGATAAATTACTTCAAAATTACAACAAAAGTCTTACTTTTTGCCTAAAGACGCAAGGCCATACAGAACTCCTGTAGCAAAGGCGATGGCGTTTCCAAACAATGTTGTGAAGGAGAAACTCAGGAAAACAGGGAACAGAGCCATCCTGAAAATTAGCAACCAAAGGGACATCCAACAAGAGACAAGAAACAAAAGTCAGTAAATCATATTCAATACATACCGTAGATAAAAGCAACAAAATTTCCCAAAAGTATGTCCAACTGCTTATGCAATGTTAATAACTATCAGAAATTCACATTCCAAAAACTTAATTTTTCATACAGTGGATTACAGTCTCCAATGACATACGGAGTACAATGCATAGTTGTTCTTACCCACAGTAGAAGAAGGCTTTCTGCCAAGGCTTGAATTTGTCTGCCCGGGCTGCTACTGCATTAGCAAACTCTATGAACTGGCAACAAAATGGGACTTCACATAGAAACAGCACGAAGGCATTCAACCTTGAGACAGCAGGAGAGGACACAAACACAGGAGTGAATCATCTTGTGCATTTCTATCTCAAATACTCGACAGCTGTGGCTTCAGTGATGGAGGTCTGGAGCAATTTAAATACAGCAGTAGAGCAGCAACGAAGCATTACTGTGTCATTGTCATTATTCAGGGCAAAATAGGTTGGAGCACTCGCATGTTTACTGATGTAGAAACATCAAAAAAGTTTCCACAGTGAGACAGTGTTTTAATGATTATTTATTATTAATCGTTATTATATATTGTTCTCAAATGCCATTTTCTTACCAGATTAACAATCTGAAAGTCAAACATGTTCAGTTCACCATCACATCAGACAAATAAAAGCAGTAGATCCTCAGACCGAGCGGCTGAAACTAATCAATAATTGCCATTTTTGCTAGAAAATAAACTAAAATGATGACTCAGTCATCAAAACAGTCATAGGAATAAACACTGTAAGTAAATAGTGAAAATTTCCCATTTTTCAAGGAGAGTGTTCAAATTATTTGATCTTTCTAGTATTTAGTTTATTTTCACATATGACGAGACCAGCAGTAAAACCTTACATTTCAGAAACCTCGATGCATTTTAAAGACTGTTACCTGAAAAATCACTGACAATTTATCAGAATAGTTGTTCATTCAGTCTCTCGTGATCAAGGTCACAAATGTCTTGATTGTAATTGTATTAATTCATATTTATTTCTAGCTGGCTAGATATTGATATCTTATTTTTAAAGAAAGAAAACAAACCACAGCTGAGTTTCCTTTATGTGCTTTAGTCTTCAAATTCTGAGCAAATCTTTGCAGTCTTTGGCACAACATGCTCATGATAGAGATAACTTTACACCTCTCTTATTTGAGTAGTAGGTGTGGCCCCATGGCTAAATGAGGCTGCTGCTCACTATCGATGTATGATACGAACAGAGAAATGCAAATTAACAGGTAATACAGCTGCATAATGCCAAAGATTCATGTCCTCCAAAAACTTGAAATCTGCACAGTAAAGCTCCAATAGATCATTCATGTTTATGATAGTTTGTATGTGAACAGAACCATCTGTCAGTAACCAGCGTTACTGCTGCAATGAATTATTGTCTTATTGAATATATTAAATGATCATCAGGCTGTTTTAAAACAATAATCTCTAGTATTCTGACAGCTACAATAAATGGACCTGACCTTAAATTAATAAAGTTGAGGAAACAGAGCACATTGTATAATAAATATATGTTTAAGTATGTCTGTATATCTGTTTTACTCCTGTATATCAACACAGCATATCAAAATAATTTGTCTTACAGAATGCGAATAAATCAAATGTATACATGCTACTTTAAAGTGAGCGTAACAGTGGCAAAGACTTACACCATCCATACCCCTGCAGCGATGTTTAAAGGGTTCACAGTGACACAGTTCCACACTCCTGAGACGGCGCAGGCTGCATGAATTGGACAAGACAAAAGCGGGAGCCGTTATTAAGATATGACACATGACAGATCACACAATTATACACAAAGTATTAGCTATTGGTATTTTATTTCAAGATTTTTTTTTATCCCAGACGGAAGATTAGATCTTAAAATGATGGATGTGGCTGTTAAGAGATGACAACTACATACAAGTTTTCATTTATATACTGCTTGGTTAGCACTGCCTGTACAGTATACACACCACAAGAAAATCAGCAATGCGGAACATATTGAGCACATAGAGCATGTGGAGGCAAAGGCATGTCAAGAAGAGAAATGTCCAGAGCAACAGCAGCACGTTACTTTTAAATAATTTTGCTTTATATAACCTCTATTTAAAATAAAGTAAGTTGGAAACTTTGGAAAAACACTGGATAACAGGCTGGACTCCAGCTCTGCTATCTAGATGTAAGAGCTATAATAAAACGTTGTTAGGCTGAAATTAATACCAATATCAAATTTGACCCACTAATTACAACTGTGTCAAAATGAGAGCAGGCTACATTTTTAATGTAATTTGTTTCAGACAGATTATTCTGATGATAATTCAGAGTATGCCATGGTTGTGATTTGTTCTAATTATTCTATTACTTTTCCACTGAGCTCCACAAACAAGGCAAACTGACGCTGCCTGAATCCAGTGTCTATATGTGTCTAAAATATGTGAGGACTGTTAAACTAGATAAGGGGTATATTAACTTCCATAAGTTCATTAGCAGGTACACCACTGGCTATGCGTTCACAGGTTGTGAGAAATCTGTGAACAATAGATTTGTTGAAATCTTCAGTAGGCTGTTAAATAATGTGTGATATAGGGCAACATCAAGCCTTGCAGAATTGTGTCAGCTTAAGCAATTAACACAGCAGCAGTAAATCACCTAATGGTGTCAGTCCTAGAGGTGGAAAAAACCCAAACATGTAATTATCAGTTTTATTCACAAGAACATAAAGCAATAAATGACAGAGGATGTGATGTGAGGTTTATCTGCTGTTGTGAATGTATCACTTATAAACACAATGAGGACATGTCAGCTTTTGGGGTCAACTGTTAAAAATGATCACTGGTCCTCTGTGTGTGTCTGTGTAAGCTGTATTTCTGGCAACATGAAGCCACACCTGCCAAACCTGCACCTATTGAAAATGCTTGCATCATTTGCCATTTCTTGCTCATTTGTCTCAAATGCAAACAAACTGCACTCCTGCTGTTTTCTTTGACATCCCAAACAGGTTGAAGTGAACGAGACAAATGATGAGAAGAAGACAAAGCAAGAAGGCAGTATTGAAACACTTTAAAAACATTAATATATGTACATTCTGAATATTTGAAACTGTTTCAAGACTAATTTTTCACAGTATCGGTACACCAGTACTGGCTGCATTTTTTTGCTCACCTCTCGAATGTCCCTATTTCTCAAAGTATTGTATAAAAGTTAGGAAATTCCAGTATAGTGTCAATACCATTTGAATGACTCAGCATTGATATGTATGGATTAAAGGATAGTTTTACCCATCCGCATACTATATTTGAGAGTCAGCACTTTGAAAAAGCAAGATTCAGGCCGGAAGTCTGGGTAGAATAAAGGGCAAGTTAAGTTTGGCTCAGACAAGCCCACGCTGTAACAAACAGTGGAATAACCGTGTAGCACATCCTTCCCCTTTAGACCATCCAGCCTCCTTAATAATACAGAGCCCCATTGAATATGCAGTGCTCCAGGTGGTTAATGTGATACAGGCACTATGACTCTGGTGTCACTGAGAAGGAGAGAAGGACAGAGGGCTGCAATGCTACTAGAAAACTGCAAAGCCAGCAGTAAATGGAAAAAAAAAATCATTCTGTCTCACACTGAACTCCTGAGAGAGTGTCAACATACTTGTTGTGAGCTGTGTGTGCTCACATCATACAGGTAATTTAGGAATAATAAGGTGTTATGGAATGAGCAAGCCTTTCAAACAGGCGGTGCCCAGCAGTGGCTGCTGCAGTGAGGGGACAATAGGCTGTGACAAAGCTTTTGTCTGGGATAGCTCAGCAATTTAAGGATACATGTTTGATTGTTGTTGTTGGTTTTTTTTTTGTTTCTTACCAATTGATCTGATTCCCTTTCTGTCGTGTAATTCTAACATTATTACAAAACTTAAGAGTCCACATAATAAACAGTATGAAGTCATTACATTTACTGTTGTAGTAAACAGTGAATAGCTGTAGCAAGACGTGGGTTCATGTGGGCTCATCATTTATTAAGTTATCAAGCGACGAAAGACACAGACTTCGAGAACTACTTACATATTCCTCCTAAGACCCCGGCTATTTTGCAGATCCATCGGTACCACCATGTCATGCCATCATCCTCCGGAGTGGCTTTAGTGGACGGTGCAGTCTCCTCGGAGCTCATTGTGTTTTTGTCGCGACGTTAGCTAAATCCAGTATTTACAGATGTCAGCCTGAGACAACCTAAACAAAAGCTAACTTAACTTAGCTAACTCAAACTAAACGCTCACTCGCTTTTTTACACCGACACAGCGTCTCCTATCTAGTAAAACTAGACGTAACTTCAACTCTTTTATATTCAAAAATATATGTATATTTTCTGTTCGTGTTTGGGCGAGCTGTCTGATGTTACCAGCGGCTTTTCTCACAGCTTCGCCCCGTCAGCTACAACTAGCTAACCGGGCTAGCTGATGCTAAGAAGCACCGCCACCAGCTGCCGCTAGGAGTGGCTATCACCGCCGCATCCGCCCGAAACTCCTCCTGGAAGCCTAAAAATGTCCTAAAACAACCGCGGGCTCGCTTTCTCACGCCTAAAACCTGTCCACTGACGTTATATTTACGAGGTTTGTTTCGGTTGAAGTAGCCGCTCTGTTGTTCTTCTACCTGGCTGCCGCTCAGTCGATGTAAGCGGTGCATTGTGGGAGGACTCCTGTATGCGTCATGGTTTGTTTACATGCTGTTCAAATCATCAACATTTTAGGAATGCGATGATTATATTACTACACATGCGTGATGATCTCTTCAGGAAAAAAATGTGATGATAAAATCTACCCCAAATTCCTACCTGATATGGTGGTAAAATATGTATCTGGTGGAAGTTTAAGTCACCCAAATTAATAGTATTTGAATAACAGTCAAAAGTACAAGTTAGAATAAAACTACAGCTTCAAAGGTCTATATACTGTGATGTAAACTATGGGTTGACCAATCATCAACCTGGCCAATTCTATGATGTGATATTTTCTATTTTTCTGATTATCAGAATGAGCAATGTATATATAATGTTGTATCCGAGTGCTGTGGGAATTAGAAAATGTGCTTGTATATATTGCATTTTTTGTCCCTAACCCCAGTAGGACTAGAGGCACATCTGTATGCTTCTTTTTTTCCCCCTATATTTTTTTTATTGCATTTGTGTCACTGTTTCCAAGATGAGTCTGTTACAGCATTCAGGTTTTCTTTGAATCCTTCTTTGAAATCTGACAATGAGGACCTTTGAAATGAATATAAATGTACAGGGATTTATTACCTATTAAGTAACACTGACCTGCCAGTTAATTATTTATAGAAAAATGTAGTTAAAGGCAAAAATATACCTAAATACCTCAGATGAAATTATGTAATTGAATTTTCACCCCCATCACCTACACTGAAAGTGACCTTTTAATGGCCATGAACAGGACGAATGATTACAGCAAGCCTAACTTCTGGCTAGCTGACCATTGTTTCAAGGCAGCCTTGAAGATTTCATGCCTCTTCATGAAAGCAAAACAAAAAAGATTATTTTCATAATTAAGTATCAGATTCACCTTTAATCAGTCATTCACACTTATATACAACAGATTCTTCCCAAATCAATCGGGACATAACAGTTTTTTCTTCTCTCAGCAGGTTTCTCTTCTCAAAAACGTGAATGGTGACCTTTGATAAGGAAGACCAAAAAGGGACAAATTTGTACAGAGGTGACTGTCTGTGTTTTAGGAGAGGTAGATTAAGCAATCATGACAGAGTCAACTCTAGGCAGAGTGAGTGTGTTTGCCTGGTTCTGTTCAGCCTTAATGTCAGACCCTTTCACTGAGGGGATGGCAATCAGCTTCTCTCACTCTAACAGCAGAGTGGACTGTATTGGCTTGAGGGTCCTTCGGCTGGTCCTCCTCTCCTCCATTACTGGCTTCCTCTTCCCTGTGGGTGTGCGGCATAGCATGTCCTCGAGAGTCAGCATAGTAACCTGATTGGATTGCTCGAGCAAAGTCACTACCTGCTCTATTTTCATCATGTGCGGTCCACCTTCACTCTGCAAGCGCAGCAGCTCCACCTTAAACAAGACACAAGACACCACTGAGGAAACTGTCTCTCTGTAGCTTGTATTATCTATTTTAAGGAAATATTTCCAGTTCCAGTAAAGGATTAAACCCTTTTATGTTTGTTAGGTTTTCTCTTTATTCTGTTAGCAGAATTTATTCAGAAAACAGTCAGATATTTTATAAAAATCTATTTCCAGAACAAAAGCACTAATATTAATTGCAAGATTAAGTTTAAACATTTACCTAGTGCATCTTCAGCTAACTTGTGTCTTATGGTGTTATTTTTTATATAATAGGTTGCATAAATGTCATTGCTCTGACAATCCAACATCAGACTTACCACCTCTTGAGAAAATTCAGGCTTCTTTACAAAAGAAGGGCTTTTAGGCAACATGGTTGCAGACAGGACGGAAATGGCATCCGTGAGTGCTCCTGACATCGCTAGCATTAAAACCTAAATCACATTAAAATAAAAACATTAATCACTGAATGACACCTTTAAGACAGTGTATATACACACATCTTACATGATGCAGCCTTACCTTCAAATTTTGGCATAATCTGCTGTCATTACTCATTATTTGTGAGAACAATGACTGTGCCTTTTCAATGTCATTCTGGAACAAATACAAAAGAGGTGACCCATGATGTTTAAATATTTTCCACATCTTTCTGCATGAATGAAAGGAACAGAAGTAGAGGATATAACTCACTTGTCGAAGTGCTAATGCTACAGCAAAGCAGTAAGCATGTCTGGGGATGAAGTGCCCTTTTGACTGTCCGTCCTCTATCAGAGCGGTGCAGATCCTGTAGGACTCTGTAGTGTTCTGACAACAATAAAAACAAAACAGACTGACTGAGTGTGAAGGGTTTTTAAATATTAAAACATAATCTTGCCATCAATGTAACTCTGGGGACAGTAATGAAATGGGGTCTGTGCCAAACAAACATGTTTTCTTACACGTGGTGAATAAGATTTGTGGGTGAGAGCATCTCTTTAGCACTACAGTACTTCATTATAATCTTTCTTTGTCTTGCTTGGGCATACTGCAATTTCAACAATATTTAAATAACTTCGCAGCACTAAATAAAATAAACTTCAATTCATTTGAACATTACCAGTTTATAGCATGTGCCGATCGCCAGCGTCATTGTGTCTTTATTAAATTGTACACCTTGGCTCCTCATGGTTCTTAGTACCTCAAGGGACCCTGTAATAGCCAAAGTTTGGAATATTACATACATCAGATCATAATTTCAGGAATGAAAAGAAAAAAAAAAAAAACACCCTTCGATGTTTGTGCAGTCACTTACTTTCATAAGAGCTTTTTGTGAATAACATGTCAATGGCGATGTTGAAGGAGGTTGCATCGTTGAAAAATCCTCTCATATTCTGCTCAGACAAATCACAGCAAATGTTAGAAAAGAATCAGTCCTGTTCTTTTTTTTAAACCTCCTGCGGCACTTTGTCAAAAGTCAGTGTTTTGGTTAACTTACTTGATCTGTAATAGTGGCAGCAGCCAAGTCCTCTAGACCCAGCTCATAGCACAGTCTCATGAAGAGAGGACCAAATCTGAACTCTCCATGTGCCAAGTTCCCGTTCTCTGCATGATACCTTGAGAGTGCAAATAAAATAAGTATTTTTATATAATTCAAAAACAGTCAAAATTATATTAAAGTTTATTCATGAGCTAAAAACACACAGTGCTTTACAAAACTGTCAATACAAGGATGTACTTCACCTATAAATGGCATCTCTGACTATCATCATATCATCTGCAGACTGGCACAAGTGAAGCAGAAGCTTTAGCTCATCTCTCAATATCAGCTCATTCTTTTGCAGCTTCTCGCTGAAGAGCTCAATATAATTTCCTGTAAAATGAGGGGAAACAATGAGCTACTAGACATCAACACACAAGACGAAAAACAAACACAAATCAGCTTGGAGACAGTGATGAGAGCTACATCACCTTTGTATCCGGTGAGAAGGTGAGCCACAGCCAGCTTCCTCTGCTGGAAGTTCTGTAGCTTGATAACATCTTCTGACAACAGGTGCCTCTTAGCTGCAGAGATAACAGTTCCAATGATGCGCATTACTATAAACATGCAGTGGTATTGTGTGCTGAAACTAATGATGGGACAGTTGCAAGGCTAGCAAACATTAAAAATCACCTATTTGCTAAGGTAAGCGCCCAGTCCCTTGTATCATCATTTAGCATAGCTTGCTAGCTTACGATGCCATAATCCCTTGAAATTTAGAATAAGATGGCTGCTGAATAAGACAATTAATACAAACTCAGCTACACCGACTTTAGCGGATCTTTGTGATCAGTTAGCACCTATGTATTTACACATGTAGGTTATTTACATGGGGCTGCTGTACGTTAACGGTAGCTTTTTTGTCTGTAAAGCAGCTAGTTTTAATGACACATGTGTATCAGACAGGAAACATGCTGGCGAGTTTTATTCGTCTTACCCCCGACACAGCCTTCGTTCCAGCCTGGCCGTACAACACTGCAAAAAACACTTTTGGAGGACTCACGAACCAACGACCGACAACATTTACCTAGCCTGGCCAGCGCCATATTGCCGACTGACTGTACCATAAAAACAAAAACAAAGGGGTTGCCATCAGAGATGTTATGACGTTTTAAACTATCGAATGCTGACTGAAATGGCCCGCTATTTATTTGACTACACTGATATCCAGGCATTATTTCGATTTGGGTTTGACATCGTTTGTAGCTATTTGTTTAATTTGTTTTTAACTTCGTAATGTACAATTAGCAGTTGGTATCATCCAATATGGCGGCGCCCTGTGATCCGGCCCAGCTGTACAGTACAGTGAGTTTTAGTAGCATGTAATTTATGTTACCGTCGTCTATTTCTTCTCTGTTGCACAAAGTTGCATTGTTTTTTGAGGAACATGTTGTCTTCGCAATAAACGGGACAAACATTTTAATAACTGGCCAACGCCAGCTGCTGAAAAGGTGTTCATATTCTAACCTCCAGGTGTTGCTGTTGCACTGCACTTACAGCAAGTCTGAAGGCGGTCATGCACATTTCTGTAGTTAGAGGCATTTAGTAGTATCGTTTGTCATAAAACCAGCTGTACTACAGTGCATACTATTAATTTACTGATATAAATTAACTTTAGTCTCTCTATGTAGGCAGCAGTCACTCCTTTCACCTCTTTGCTCATGTATGTTAAAATAAATGAGTACTTTTATTATTTCTATTTTTCCTATTCGTATTACTCTTAATAATCATTACTTAATAATTCAGATTGGAGATAGTTTCATATGTATGCTCAAATGTTCAGCATTGTGAAACTGGTACTCTACATTTAACCCATCCCGAGGGGGCAGAGGGCATCTGATGTACAGTACAGTGCCCTGGGACCAACTCAGGATCAAAGCCAGTGCCTTGTTCAAGGGTTCTCGCTTGAGAATTAATGCTAACTCCACATATAAAGGCCACACCCTAGTCAGTCTTGTTGTGAGGAAACAGTGCAAAGTTTAATCAAAACAGATTTTTAATTTCTCTTTTAAATATATATGATTAGGTTACAAAAACCACAGCTGTGGTTTGGCCAATAATTATAATCAGAATTTCTTGCACATTGATTATTTTTGGTTGAAATATCATGTTGGAAAAATTAAAACTGCAAGTAGTTCTGTCATTTCTGATAAACCTCTGCTCTACTTCAGTATAAGAGGCCTTGGTGAACACCAAACCCTGTCTCTACTTAGTGTACCCATTGACCTCTACAGCATTACATAACCAGGGACTTCAATCCTTACAAAGTTCTGCTGCAGAACTGTGAATATCACAAATGCACACAATGCATGTGTAGATTTTATCATAACAATCTAATGTTCTTCACACAGGATTTAATGATGAGATATGATTTTCCACTGCAGCCATTCGGTAGACTTCTGCGGAAACAAAATTGCTAAACATGCTGCCATTTTGAGAAGTGAGCTGGATGTACGTTGTACAAAAAGAAGAGAGAAAAAAAAAAGAAAGAAAATCATTACAATGATTAAGGTGCTTCTTAAATTAACTCCTAAGACAGACTGTCTCACACAGAGAAAACAGGGCTGGGGCAGGGAGGTTCCCCACTGTTGCCTTAGCAACAAGATCTCAGCCCATCCAGCTGAGATTGCTTGCTCAACCAATCAGACACAGGGTCTTGGATAATTTATGGTATCCTGCAAGGTGTATGAGTCTCTGTGGGTTTCCCTCTCTCTCTCTTTCTGCATATGTATGTGTTTGCATGCATTTTATAACAGGCTTTCCCACATTCAGCCCATCTACAGCTACAGGTTGAGGGTTTAGTGCAGCGGCAGCTATTGTCAAGGTGTTCAAACGCTGCAAAATTCAACAGGGAAATACAGCTCTGTTTGTAGTGCGGTCTATTTTGGTACACAGACTTTGATTTCCCGATCAACCAGGTTCCGCTGACAGACAGCAGCTCTTACCTCGTCTTTGATTTATCCCTGTGTGCACTTCCCTTTGGTTTTGGAAAGTGCCTGGGGTGTTCCATCATCATTAATAAATGTCCCCACTGAAAGAGTTTTGGCACAGAATAAAAAAAAACAGCTGGTACTGATTAGTGTGTCAGGCTGAGTGCCACAGTTGTAAAGTCACTGTCCTTGAAAGATAATTAAATAGGTTAGCTTCCAGTGGTGGAATGTAACTTAGTATGTTTCCCAAATTACTGTAACTGAGTACAAAATGGAGTTATTTACATGTGTCCATTTCATGTGCCTTAATACTTCTTCCTCTCCCAGGACAAACTTTTACTTGTTTTAACAGTATATCAGTTTTTTTTTTATTGAAGTAAAGGATCTGAATATTTCCTCCCCTGTTAGCTTCCATCTATAGCAAGACTTATGATACGCATTTATATGCATGGTGCCTGTTCACTCAGTGGCCGACTAAATCTTAAATGCTTGTAGCTGCATGTTAGGTTTTGATAAATGGTGGGAAAGCGTTCACATTTGCATATCTCCTGTATAATAATGTGATACTACACGGACGTGTGTATAAAGCATTCCATTTACTGGAGTGCAGTATATTTGCTGGAAAGGCTCTGAGAGACATCAGACATGTGCACTCATTGTCCCCCCCACTGCTTAACAAAGGATGCTGAATTGTGGAGACATGTCCTCTTATCCTGCTCTGCTCTCTCAGTCAGTCAGTATCCCCAGGGCATCTGATCTAAGAGGTCATTCAGTTCACCACAGGAGGAGAGATATTCACTCTCTGATGTTACATTCTCATATATATACATATATATATATATATTTATATCTGTTAATATATTATTCTTTAAAGCTTCATATTTTTTTTTATTTTACATATTTTTTAAATTCCTTTTCTTTTGTTGCATTGAAGGCAGTTGTGGTGTCTGAGCCACGCTGCCTCACAGCATGTTCTTAGGCTCAAGCTACAGATGCATATCATGGTAGCCACAATGCAGGATATGCATGTTAGACATGACTGTATGGTAATATTCACATTGAAGTTGATTCATAGGTGCTGAGTTGTGGCTGCCCGGTATTCCTTCACAACTAGAATGAAATCTGTCTGTATACAATACAACAAAATCCAGCTTGCAAAATCAGGCCAGTTTCTTCACTGACAGTGGAGAACAGGGTCAAAACACATAGCGTGGAGGTGGAGGGCATAGGAATTAAAAGCTGCAAAATCTCTGTTATGTCCATTTGAAGCCAAGCTAGTGTCAAAAACAAGAGTCAGAATTCTGAGAAAAAAAGTCACATCTCAATCAAATTTATCAGAGTGGCCCTAATCCTCTTCCGTGGTCACCAGACGGCTTCAAAATACAAAACGCCCCTTGTTTTCCTTTTCTACAGTGACCTCAAGTGAATCAGGTCAAGGCAACAGAGCATAGCTTAAAGAGGACACAACATTCCATGATGTTGATGAATAGTCAGACTGAGCCTTCTTGAAAACAACTTCAGTGATCAGGGGTATTTAAATAAGATGAGGTGGCCAGTATAATTGATAAGCTCCTGTAAACTCTTCTTGTTCTATGTGAGTAGAATCGTAATTTATAATGGCATTATGATAAATTAATACATACAAAAAAAATAAATACAAAAAGACAAATACTTATTTTTCACAATAGATTTTTATTGTGGTCGTTTTTGTGTTTGTTCTTTAGTAGTGGTTCCTCTTCTTACATGAGATTCGCCATATGTTTAGAGGAAATATTGCACACAAACATCAGAAAGCACTAAGGAATACTTTCACTTGAAACTAATTGCTATAGGTTACATATGAGTCTGGGGAAAGGGGAGCAGAGAGGATGCAAGAGATCACAAGACAAATATACCACACGGCTGCAGACAAACATTATTAAAGTTCTCCCGAGAGAAAGATAAGGAGAAAAAGGCAGAGATAAATAGAAAGAGAGAGAAGTAGAGGGAGTGTAGAGAAAGAAGACAGAGAAAAGAGAAATGTCGGTTCAAGAGAAATGTCCGTTCAGAGTTTGTAGGCTTGTTGTGGTTGTTGGTTTTGAGGTTCCCCCAATGCAGGAAAACTGGTCTGTAGTGATAGCATGAACACCTGACATCATTCAGAAAGTATCTGGTGAGCTCGGTGAATCAAGTGAAGAATAGCCCCAAGTACCAAAGCCTGTAATCATCTAGTTGTGTGTTGTTGAATGTTTCTCCAGAAGCTGGCCTGTCGGTGTTTAGACCTGTGGCTCTCTGTACTGTTCGCTTGGTTTGTGTCATGTTTGTGTTTAAAGTGTCGAGTTTTTTTGTTTTACATACTTTCATCTAAAACACACAAGCCACTCACTCTCACCTCTGTGTGCTGCCTCTCTCAAGACTATGCCGCTACTGGAAGCTGTTTTTATCTATTTCATCCTGGCTCCAGAGTAGAAACTCTTTCGTCGCACGAAACGTTCAGCCTCCCAAAATGCTCACGTCAACCTGAAAAATCTACACTGTGCTGCACCCACGATCAAGTCTCATATCGATACAGTGCCATTGCAAATCGCTGGAGTTACTGTAGTGTACAATGGCATGGCACAACTTGCAAAAAAAAAACATAAAATGCTCCTTTATTTAGCCCTGTTGTTCTTAATGCAAGTCTGAGCAAAACACCCTTAAGAAAAAGAAAGAAAAATTAAAAGTATAATAACTCATGCACAGCTTCCACCCACTCCATCGGCCACAAAGTTATTTATAATTATAATACAATGCTTTAGAAAAACAAGACATTTTAAGGATTATGAAAATATCCTGCCTCGCCAGCTTTACACTGGGAAAAGTCTAGCTTCCCCATAGCACAATGATTACATAAAAAACAGGTATAAGAAATAAGATCTGTTTTTTTCTCCTTTCGAAATAACTTAAGATCTGTAGCGTCAACATTGTTGATGGGAAATGATTTCACAGAACATTCTGAGGCAACTTCCTGTTGCTTTATGTAAAAGGCTATCTGGACAATCAAGCAGAATAAATTAAATGTAACATAACAAATAAATATTCACACATCAGCAGCAACATAAAACCAGATTGAAAATACCCAACACACCCATTTAAATAAAATTAAATAAAATCCAGGATCAGTTTCACAATGGCTGGGGCTCTTGGTCTTGCCCGTGATGAATATGAAGTCAGACATTATGTTAATGCTAATTAATGTTGAGCATCCTTTCAAGTTTATTTATATTTGCCATCATTCAACTCTTGTAACCATTTAACAGTCCTCCTTAGGACAGACCTTCCGATGTGTAGGGTTACCTGCCCACTCATCTGCTAGGTGCATCAGTTCTTTTACATTCATTTAGACCCCCTAAGGCAATAACAGAAAACATCTTGTTCAAACCTTTGGTGTGGATAACAACCGTTATTCATGAATATATCATATGCAGGGAAGGTTTGTTCCTTGACAGTAGTTAAGTTGATTAAAAGTTCTCATGCATTTTGATCTGGGGATGCAGAAGAAACTCAATACATCAGCAACAACATTATTTGATCTGCACTTAAGTTAATTGGACAATAATGGCTTGGCTGTTTTTTGGTTTCTGATTTCCTTCCAGTTGCAGTCCACTTACACCCCAAATCAGAAAACACCTTGAGGGTGTCAAGGTGTTTTACTTTAAATCTAGAACATTGTCCTTTGCCCCACAAAGCTAATTTGTAGTCCTCGTTGCAGATTTTTTTAAGGTTTAGTACACAAGAATTATCATTTAACATATAAGTGTTTAAGTGTCTGCTTAGGTTTTATGCTACGTGAATTTGTGATCTTGCTCACATAATGAACCCTCCCATTATCAGTCATTAGGCCTCATCACCTCTTGCTGAACAGGCCTACATCTCAATCTTACAAGCTGGGAAGGACTCATCCTGCATAACAACAGTGCTGCTGCTGGCCAGGACCATGATGTTGAGCTCCTGCTGCTTGTCGTGGGTCTCCTGGTACCACTCCCTCATCACATCTGTGTCGTGGGTTGGAATCAGAGTGACCTAACACCAGAGAGGAGGGAAGTCTTATTTACCAAAAATGATCTTGTCTTTCTATCGCTTCTTCCCTGTTCATGTTTGCATGAAGAACTCTGCAGTATTATAGAGAAAAATGTAACTATGGAAAGATGTGTAGAGTATAGTGTGCAACCAAAATGTCGGCAGTTTCTTTTATTACTGGTGACTGCATTTATGCAACGTTAATACTAGAATTACCGTCTTGTAATTGTATGCCTAGGCGCACCAGTCAAGTTGCTGTTCGTGAGCTATGGCATTAAATAATAAGAGGAACATGTTTAAAGAATGGCTTTTGACCTTTTGGATACACGTTTTCTTTATTTCACAATTTTATCCTATTAGACATACAGGATGTGTAAAATTCTGTCCACTAAAATCGAATCAGTTTATCCTTGAGTCCCAGTGTATGCTTGTGCCAAATCTGAAGAAAATTCTCTTAAAGCATTCTTAAGACATCATGTTCACATGAATGGGACAGATGGACGGATGAATGGATGGATGAACAACAGGAAAACATAATGCCTCCAGCCATGGTTATCGACAGTGCAGGGGCAGAAAGATTGTGGAAACATTCAGGATACTGACAGTAGACAACTCAACAAAATATATGACAAAGGATGAGTGATTTAAGACATCTCATTGTGGAAATGTTAAATTATATCTTAAACACTTGAGACTTACCTGCATGTTGTTGCCCCACTGGGCCTTTCCTTCCAGCAGAGCATCGAGAACAGCCCGACTGGGCTCTTGAGCTGTCATATCATTGCCACTGACCACGTAGTAGGAGGAGCGCACCCGCTTAAAGAACTCAGCATCTACATTCTTGGCACTGCAGTGATTTGGGATATAAACCAAATCCATGTACATGGGAGGACAGTTCGGCAAAGATGCCCCGCCTGATACTTTTCCACTGCCAGTACCTGAAAGAGGCAAAAAATATTTCTTCCTCTTAGATCACCTTTTAAAAAATATGTGTAGTGGTTGTGTAACTGTAAGTAAATTCTACTCACCTGATGTGGCACTTTTTACACCCCTGGATGCAGAGGTATTGGTTGCATTTTTGGCATCTTTCCCTTCTCCGATAGTTTTCTTTGGAGAGGCAGTCTTTGAGTCCTTCAGTTTTGACAGACCAGTCTTCCTGGCTGGTGAGGAAGACTTTTTCACAAGCTTTTTCTTCTTGGCCTTTTCTCCATCTGTATTGGCATTGTGGAGGTTTTCCTCAGCCTTGAGGGCCTCTGGGTCCACCATGCAGACATCATGGTGGCCTGAGGATGGAGCAGAGTCCCTGAGTGCAACCGGGGGAGGATCAGCATGCCTGTATGTCAGGGTTCTGTCAGTAGGGAGAGTCTCAGAATCGTCTTCAGAGTCAATGTTGGCATCTGCTGTAATAGAGGGGCACTCCTCTGTGCCAGGTGGAACATCTGAGTCTGTCTGGGAGGGGGCAGATTCACTGATGGATGTGGGTGGGGTCTCCTCACATTGCTTGGCAGAAAGCTTACCTCCTGGGGGTGGGGGTCCTCCTCCTGACTTAGCAAGAGGTTTCTCCTCATTCAAGGCATTTTCTTCACTAATGAAGTATTCCAGAGGGCTAGGGTTGATGAAAGATGGGGATAGCTCTGTCTTGGGGTGACGGTACTCGCATGCGGTGACTAGGCAGAGGTCGACATCTGTCTTGGATGGAACAGAGGGGCTCCTCTTAGTGGAGTCTGGGTCCCTGGAGCCACAGGCAGAGTTGTAATTACACTGATCAGAAGAGAGAGGTAGATATGATGGAAAGGGAACTTTCGGGCTCACAGGGGATTTTGCCTCAGGTGTAGAATCCTCACATTTAAAGGGATTAGTCTCCTTTAATGGGGAAAAGGTCTCCTCTTTTGGAATGGTAAAAGACGATGATGGTGAAGCAGCCTTTGGAGGTGAGGGTGATTTGTCATATTTCTGCTGTGTGTCAGATTTATTAGAAATGCTGTCTGCAGATGGTGAATGTGGGCTGATGCTGTCTTTAGCTGGAGGACTGTCTAGCACTGGGGATGGCTCATTGAAATGGGGCGAGTGGGATAAAGATGATGCCTTGGGGGTAACTGGAGACTTTTCCGTCTGCTCAGCCCCGGCTTGTGGCAACTCTGTCATTTGGCATGGGGTTGTAACAGAGGGAGTGGACTGGGATGCATCTGATGGGGTTGCAGATGCAGCAAGGACTGAGTCACTCTCATCAAAAATAAAGGGCTTATCCGTTGTAGAGTTTTGTTCATCAGATCTTTTTCCATCTGAGGGGCTGTAGTCAACCTCAGTCGGGCCATTCTCTGTGGCACGTGAGCTGCTTCCCAGAGATGGGTGGTCTGGGGATTGCCTACTAAAGTCCAGGGCTAAGGAGTGGTCAGGGGACTCCTGGCCAAACTCCAGTGACATGGTGGAGTGCTCTGGGGATTTCGAGTCCTGCATCTGTGTTCGGCTTTTAGACTTTGGTGAAGTGTCTGGGGAGATAGACATTGGCCTTGGGCTGTCTTCCTTGGAAGGAGATCCCTCTGCCTCATGGAAAGTGGTTGGGGTCTGAACCACAGAGACAGACAAAGAGTCATCGACTTCTGTTGAGTGAGGAGAGCCTACCTCAGCATGAAGTGAAGGAGAGTCAGTGGTTGGTTCTGGTAAGGAGCTGGTGGCCAGAGAAGCAGTAGATGCTGAAGCTAAATGTGAGAATGTATCTTCTGCTACCACTTCCTCAAGAGGGGTTCCTGATTTGTCTGATGTGGTACCCTCTGAAATGGACATTTTGCTTTCCTCTTTGAAAGCTGTGAAAGGGTTACTGTCTAATTCATGCTTGGTTGTTGGCGCTGAGGACAAGACTGAATGGCCATTTTCTTCGGTTTTCTTATGATCAATATCAAACGGTGACTTTTCTGTCTTTGTTGGGGAATCAGTTAGAGGTGGAGTTTTTGGAGAGGACATTTCCTTCTCCAAAGGAGAGGAACTTTCTGGTTCTGGCTCGTAAGGCTCTGGAGTAACTCTATTGGAGAAATCCTCCTTATCACTTGTGACCTCCACAATTATTGGACCCTGCGCTTTGTCTTCTGACACAGGGGGTAGAATTCCTGCTTTTTCATCTACTGGTGACTGATAGTAAGGTGTGTGACCAGAGGACTGAGGTGAGGTACCTCCTTCTAATGTCTTGTCATCTGGGCTGATCGAGGAATCAGCTGTTGCTTTTGGGCACCCTGCCAGTGTTGTGGACAGTTCTATTGGAGCAGCAAACAATGATGGAGAATCAAACTTGTCCTTGCGGTCCACTGACGGAGAACGTATAAGTGGTGATGTTGTGGAGGTTGAACTGAGTCTGGTGGGGTCTGTGGCAAACCCTTCAGGTCTCTCTGCAGAGGGAAACTCCTTCCCAACTTTATCCTCTTCAAGTGATGAAGGGGGAGATATCGTGGAAGCGGAGTGGTCGTAGTCGTGGCCTTCTGTTGCATGACTCTGAGAGTGATCTGACCCGAGCATATCCTGAAGTGGAGACAGCCTCTTCCTATCAAACTCTCCAGATGTTGGTGTCCCAAACCTGCCAACATCCTGTGAAGGCGATTCATTCTCATCATTGGTGGCTTCGTCGCTCATAATGTCCCTTGGAGTCAACATCTCATCCATGGGTGTAGGCACACTGGAGATCTCCATGGTGGACTGAGTGTGGCCAGAGGTGACAGTGTAATCTTCAGGGGGTTCATCTCTGTTCTCGTCATCCGAGGCTACTGATCCCTCAAAGCCGACTGGGAGCATTTCATCATGGATCGATGCAGCCGGAGAAACAGGTGAGGACACTTTGGGTGAAGCTGATACAAACAGATTACGTTTCTCTGTTTCTTTCTCGATCACATGCTGACTTTCTATGTTTTTATTTGTCACATCATCGTTGTCCTCAACAGTATCTTGTGGTTTGACTTCATCATTTCTGTCTTGGTGTCCATCTTCACTGGGACTAATCTTATCTTTTTCTGGCTCCACTCTCTGTGGTTCATGAACTTCTTCTGTCTCTCCCTTCTCTTCGTATTCCCCTCCCTCAGATGTCTCCTCCATCACAGTGCCTTCATCTTCAAACTTCTCAATTATGCTGCCATTGAGTTTTCCCTTAAGAACTGGTTCTTCTGGAGTCTCTCCGCTGTCTCCTTCAGCCTCTGTTGTGGTTATTCCCTCATCCACAGACTCTGGTGCTTCAGGTGACTCTTTGGTTTGTATTATTTCTTCATGGTGGATCATCACAGCTTCTTCTTCCTTATTTTCTTGCACAGTTGCATCATCCTCCACCAGCTCTTCAGCTTTGAGCTCCTCAAAGTCCTTGGTGAGGTCCTCTGGTGTGGACATCAGAGATCTTTCTGCTTCTGGATCCTCCACAGCAGCAGCAACAGCAGCAGCAGCAGCAACTGCAACACCAGCTGCAACTTTACCACTACCCACCTTTGTTTCCTTCTTTGTCACTTTCGTCTTTCCTGTGTCTTTTAACTTTGATGGGATTCCTGCATCTTTCTTTGAGGCATTGTCTTTTTTCAGCGGCTTTGGCTTTGGTGACGGACTCTTTTCTTCGCCCGGAGCAGATGTCTTTTTTATGTCTTTAGTTGGCCTTTTGACATCTTTCTTTAGCTCTTTCTTTTCTTCCTTCTTCTCCTTCATTGGTGAGTCTCTTCTTACATCCTTTTTGATAACTTTCTTTGCCTCCTCTTTCTTCACTTTCTCATCCTTTTTAATGGCTGCATCATCTTTCTTTACAACTTCTTTTTTCACCTCCTTTTTCTTTTCCACAGACACTTTGCTCTCCTTTTTAACAATCTTTTCTTTTTCAGCTTTGGGCTTTACTTCAGACTTCTTTTTCTCTGGAGTATCATTTTGAGCTGTCTGCTCTGCCTTTGCTTTTGACTCTTTCTCAGATACCTTTGCCTTTTCCTTTTTCAGCGGAGCCTTTTCTTTTTTCTCCACCTTCTGAGTTTTTTCATGAGTTGATTCTGCATCAGTCTTTGCCTTTTCTGGTGTTTCCTCCCTTGAGTCCTTCCTGAAGCTTTTGATCGGTGATGGCTTTGGGGTAGACTTCAGGCTCTCTTTGCTGTCTGTTCTGTGTTTCATCTTGGCTTGCTTTAGTGTTGGTGTTGACGGCATAGAGGAGGACATCGCTTTTTGAGTGACAACTGGCTGTTTCAGGAAGTCCAGGTGCTTTAGTTTTTCTAAACCTTCGAAGATGTGATTCTGGGTGGCATTTCCAGGAAACAGGACACGCACAACCTTATCTGAGGGATTTGCAGGGTGCCACACAATCAGGGAAGAAATAGAGGTCAAGTAAGAGACAGGGAACTCAGACTCTTTTCCATTTGGCAGCAGGATGGAAGCGGTGTCTTTTTCACTACCTGTCCACTGCTTCATGAAGTGCTGCATCTCCTTGCTGTTCTTGGATGGATTAAGCACATACATCTCAAGCTTCCCAACGCCCATTTTCTGAAAAAGTGTGAGCGGCTCTATGGTGTTTCCAACAGGCTTATGCAAAGGTTCTATCCTCAAATTTAGCTTGGTGAGGAACTGCTGAGTGAACGCTGCCTCCTCAATAATCCTCCGCACTCTGTAATTAGGTTCAGGGTTATCCAGGTTTTCAGGAAGGTTCACAAACACAACACCAATATCTGGCGAAATCATGTTTTTCACCCAGTCACTGTTAGCTGTCGAACCCTGCGACTGTTCTTCCTCAAGCTCTGAAACTTTCCTCTGCAGCATGCTATTGATGCCTGGCAGGTTATCGTCACCAATGTGGGTCAGGAGGATGGAGTCCACCCTGTCCAGATGCCTCACCAGCTTCCAGAAACATGACTTTCTGTCCGAGCCACCGTTAATCAGCATGTTGAAGCCATTGACAGCAAAGAGAGCTGAGTCACCACAACCAGCAGGAAAGATGTAACAGCATGGTTTGGAGAGCTTGAGGAATCCACCAGAGGTTGGTGGTTCTAACATGTCAAACGGAGATGGGATCTCTACTGATTCAGATAAATACTCTGTGAACTCTGAGAGGCCCTCCATCTCAGGGAGAATAAGAGTGGAGTTTAGTTTCATGTTAATGAAGTCCTGCAGGTTGTGTTTGTCCAAGTTGGAGTTTTTCCAGTCGCCTTGTTCGGGGCAGGACAGTGTAATGTTGGCTTTGTTTGCTGGGTGAATGGTGCTGAGCAATTCACCAATCTGTGCATGAGAAAGATGAAGTGACTTTAATTTTTAACATGCTGCAGTCTGTGATGAGATGAATTGTGTTTTGCACAGTTTCAGTCTGTGTGCATGTACATACTTGTACTGTGGGTGTCTTTAGACCACTAGGCAAATCGACATAGATACAGACAAGAATATTGCTTTTCCTATCATGTACTCATTGACCATCATCAATGTAAAACATGAAAACTGCCAAAAGTTAAGGTTTTTGCTTTTTCAGGGCAACAAAATGTGTGTATGGACATATGGAAAACAATTATTTGCCCACGTTGGCTCACCTCCTGGTCGGTGAATATGTCAATGAAGTTGAAGAAAGAGAAAGATCCGGACTGGAGAATCAGCTCCCCAGTGTTTTCAGAGCACTGCCCTGAGAGAACCAGAAGCTTGTGTCTGGCCGTGTCTGAGATCATCAAACGAACCTGGAAATCAAAAGAAGATTTTCTGTGACAGAGTGCCGCTGACCTTTGTCGAATGTAAATGGACACTTAATGGAAGAAACATTGAGACAAACTTGCACGGCCCGTGAAAGAGAAACACATATTTTAATTACAACCCAAGTGGGATGCTGTGTAAACCATAAATACAAAAGAATGTGACATTTTGCTCATCCTTCTTAACATAGACAACATGCCTAATGTTTTACATGATTAAGTTTATTGATTGTTGAGACGGGGGCAACAAATGATTGGGAAGGTTGTGAATTGCTTAAAAACACCTGTATGGATCATTCCCAGATTCATTGGTGAAAGGTAACAGTATCATGATTGGCTATGAAAGGGGCATCCTCTAAAAGCTCGTTCAAAAACAAGGATGGGATTTTCCTGCATGGACTCAGGAATATTTTGTACAACCGTTGTCTGTACACAGTTGATTGCATTCCTTTTTTATCTATGTTTTATGCGGCAGCCCAACTTTTTTGGGATCGGGGTATTATTGCCTGTAAAGCCTTGCTGCTGCAGCTATCAGCTTAATGATTTTGTGTATTTGAAATACCACCAGCCTCACGTCACTCAAATCCATTAGCTAATTAGCTGACTTGCTTGCTTGCCATCCACTCTGCTAAGTTTCCCTTTCATCCCTCTATCTCGTGCCTCTCTCCCTTTCCATTGGTCTTTTTTTTTTTTCGACTTCAGCAACATCAGCTGTTACGGGCAGCTTGCCAGGTCAATCCTGCTGCGCTCTCAGATATTATTAACGCACAGTTTGACTGCAGACATGGCTAGGGGGTGGAGGCAGCGCTGAAACAGAGCAGTGAGACAAGAGAAAATCTTGTGGCATCTGCGCTCCGGCATGTAATTCTTCCTTTCAAAATGCAAAAGGTAAAAGGTTGTACTTGTTATTCTAGCAGTAAACAAAGCATTAGTCATGTCCCTTGAGTTCCTAATTGCTCCTACATTTTTATTCCAGCCAACAGCAAACAAATTAAATAAAGAGGATGGATAATTGGCCAAACATGGAGGAGAATCAACGCAGAATAATGATGCTTTTAAAGCTGCAAACTGCTGCATAAATGTGTGTGTTTTTTGTGAATCTGAGAATGAAATACTGGGCTACAGAAAGAATAGAGGCAGAAGTCATGTTGATGTAACAGACTGTCAACAACAATTATAGCTCATTTTACCTCGGTGCTGACTGCGTCATCTGAAGGGTTGATAAGCACCACCGTCTCCAGGACATTACTTTTGTGGTGAAGAATCCTCTGCCCTGCAAAACAAAAGGGAAAATAGGTGCAAATGAAAAAATAATAATTTCACGGTCACATAATTTCATCATACCTAGAAATTGGGTTGTTTTTAATTTCATGCCTGTTTGTTGTTTTTGACACGGTGTTGACTCTACTAATTCTACTCTCGCAACTCAGGTAGAAATAACGTGCATGTTTTTCAATATGCAGCACATTACGCAAACATAACGACTTCTTAACACAGTGAAAGTTTGTCACTACTCCATGCCACAAAAACGTAGAACATATGTTCATTTGTGCTATGACATTAACACAGGAAATAACAGTACCTGTCAAACTAGCGATGAAAGGAAATTAATTGATTAGACAATCAACACAAAAGGAATCTTCCCCCATTTGATTTAATTGTCTTATTTTCTATGCGGATTTGCACCTTTAATTTCTCTTATGCAATAGTAAGTTCAATATTTTCAGGTTCCAGACTGTTGGACATCATCTTAGGGATCATTATCAAGTATTGTATATAGCAACATCTTTACAGACCAAATATTTAGTTGATTAACTGAGAGAATTATTGGCCAATTAAGTGACAGTCAAAAATGATCTTGAGCTGCAGCCATACTGTGCCTAACAAGCAAATTTGTCAAAATTATGCGTTGCCTGTGCCGTCAAACTGAAGGAACTGGATTTGCGACTTGATTTGGAATCATGTCTCTTTCATTACACTAATATGATATGATAATATTTCAACCAACAAAGCCTCAAAATCACTAAAACATTCACATCCTATTTTTCATTTTCTAACATTCCTATTATTTGTGCTAATTTCCATTTAAATTAGATTAAACACATCCTGATGAATCTCCACTGATCTGGTTCTTATATGGGGCAATGCTCAGCACATTTATCAACTAATTCATCAAACCCGGTCAACCTGGCAGCTCTAATATGGCTGTGTAAATGTTAATGGTCTCTACGGAGACGAGCTCTTCATCTCTAAGATGGATGAAATCTCTGGAGATGCGAGTACAACACGCCCCTTATACCCTAAATCTCACTCCTCAGCATGAAAACCTGTTTCAACATGAAGTCATCACTCCCTTATCAGCCTTTGTTGTAAAGATATCATTGTTTGCACCGTGTTTAGGCAATGATGATAGTGCAGTACATTTTTTAAAGCGTAATTAAACAGCATCATTATAGTCCTGTCATTATGTTATAATCAGGAACACATGACACATGACAAAAAATTAATTGATCCACCTGCAAGAATTGTATTTTTATTTTATTTTTTTCATTTCTTGCCACGTTAATTTGTAAACACTGCACTGCAATATTACTTTATAAAATGAATCTAGTTATTTATATTTATTTCTTATTATATGCCTCCCGTGTTAAAATAAAAATATCCATTAATGCAGCTTTTCAGTGTTTTTTCTAACATTTTATAACAGAACATTTAACATTTAACACTTGTGGTCAAAGTAGTGAATGAAGTTTCCCAGAACTAAAAATGCCATCTTCAAATGTCTTGTTATTCCCATCCAGCAGTCCAAACCTAAAGATATTAAATTTTCTGTCACAGAAGAAGAAAACCTGCCAGTATTTCCATTCAAAAGCTTAAAAGAAGGATTTTTTGTGATGAAATGAAGGATCAGTTTATTCTTATAATTCTAATCATCTAATCAGTTAATCCCCTGATCGGTTCAGCTATACCGGACTTCTGTAGGTGGACAAAGCCAGACAATACAAACAAGACCCAACCAGTTTTTGATCTCTCTGTATAATGATTCAGAATAAATATGGATAAATCCATCACACCACCCAAGTAACATTTTTCTCTCATAATTCAGAGATGTCACATAGAAGATGGACAGTAGGGTGTGACAGGCTCATAATCAATCATCCTAGGTTATGGATGATTGATTATGATAATGACCTTGATCCCGCTGTGTGTGTGTGTGTGTGTGTGTGTGTGTGTGTGTGTGTGTGTGTGTGTGTGTGTGTGTGTGTGTATTAGGGGGTTATCCTCCGGTCCAGCTGACATGGACAGGTAATCATTATCCACCCCAACACACCAGGCTCCGCTCACTCGATCCCTCTCTTTGTTTCCTCTCCTCGTTATCCAAGTTCTTTTATAAATACATGAAGCAAACTGGGAAATTCTGTTCCAGTTTTGATCATTTAGATTTGATTTCTGCTGGTGTAAAACCCCGAGTCAATTCTCTAACATTCTGAGAATGAGACAAACAAGAACATGTTACCTGTCAGGTTCAGAGTGCACTGAGGTGTTGCTTGGATATGAGCCTCATATTCAGAATCCTAAGAGTGCAGCGTGTGCCTCGTCTCCAGAGACACGATGCTGCAGCAGCTATCAGCCTGCTGGGCCGATTCCTCCATACATATTTCATATGGTAGATTCTCGTTATGGAGCACATAGCCATTAACCCTGCCACATCCTCCCCGAGGGCTGTCAGTCCCTCCATATGGAAGAACTCTTTCATTCATTGCTGTTAATAGTAAAGTAGCTTCTATACAGTGCATGACTCTTCGCCTCTAGTATTCTGGGGAATTCGATTAAGGTAGAGATAATGACTGAATTTTTAACCCCTACCACTCATTTTCAAGTTCCCCCTTGCCCACCAAGACACAATTGTGAAAGGGAGTGGTTAGAATCTCCCCTTAAGAAATGGGACAACACTTTGAAACATAATTTGTTGTCAATGCCGTGCCGCGATTTCTCGTGTTGCTGTGACAATCCTCTTATTATCTCGCTGCCATTTATCTGGTTGGGAGAAAAACATGGATGCTTGTTGTTCACAACTTCACACTAACAATTAAGTCATCAGATAAAAAAGAACAGTGCTTCATTACCTGGCTACTAGCTGTGCTTTTCAGGCTAACGTTAGCAACCCGTGCTCCCACTTTAACAGTCTGCAGTAACATTAGAGGAGCAGTATCAAGTGTAGCGACTTCACTGCTCAACCTTAGTTAAAATTCTGTCATTATTTGCCATCAAAGTAGGTATGCAACATTGTACTATGTCAAAATGCAGGACTGTCGTGCACAAATCAGCAACAGCTCTGTCAAGTTCTCAAATCCCTCAGTTTGAAATATGTATCACGGTTCCCAGAGGGTGAATCGTAATGACTTCCCTGACTTTCCCTGAAGAGGCACCATCAAGTTGAAATAATTTGTCTTAAGTTACTCATATCCAGATCTATTGCTATGAAATTTTGTTCAGACATTCATGATCCCCAGTGGATGAACCCTCTCATTTTGGTGATTCACTGACTCTGTGGTGTTTTCACTTATCTTGAAAAACATTCTTCAAGGTCGAAAGTCAAACTGTCCTATACTCTGGTTTATGACCACATCATGAAAAACTAATGCTATTTCTGTTAGCATTAGCTAAACAGGTCTGGCTATCTGAGACTAGTGTGCCCCTCACTCAGATCCCCTCTGTCCGGCACGTGTCCAAGAAACTGACATGATGTTGGAGCTCACTGAGTCAACAGAGCACTGGACTTAAAGAAAAGTGCCTCTTATATTTCATGCATTAAGCATTTTTTGTCCACTTAATAATTAGTTTAGCTTATCGAAAGCAAACTAACCAAAACTGACATCCCTAGTTGTAGCTGATGTGTAAAAATATTGAATACATTATTCTGCTTGTCATAAAAAAAGCCTACTGACGCTGCATGAGCTTTTTATTAGCAATTTTACAGCAGAGATTTTTGTCAGTCTAACACCACCATCATCAAAATCCCAGTTGACTGTGGGAGGAACCAGCTCCACTCAGCTTTGTTCTGGAGAGGCAGCAGTCTTAAACTGATGACCAGACACGTTTGTCACTGGTCTGCGAAATGAGAGAAGAATCAATCACGGAGGTCTATCGCTCATCCTGTTCAGGATACTGTACACCAGCCATGTCTGTAATCGCTAATGCAATAGAAAAGCATTTTGTTGTCTCTCTGTGGGCAACGCCCTGTTTACAGCCTTTCATGCTATGAAACTGAAAATACAGCAGTCTGTATTAGGATTAGAGAAGCTCGAGGCAGCCACCATCACCCTGCCAAATTGGTGTGTATCCACACTTACTCGTCAAAATACGACAGATCGTGCACTGGAGCCTTAGTGACCCTGACAATTACCTTGATCGATATAAAAATCCTTAGTGCCCACTGTGTCTATGTCTCAGCAGGAGGCGAGGTAATGTGACATGCAACACTGAGCATTCTCCTTCTGGCTGAATAGAAAGTGTAAGACTGGCGTGGCCTGTCTGCCACAGACTGAACCAGACAGGCGAACGTCAATGTGGATGGCACCACACCAAAAATAGATCAGTGGAACAACAAAATTTGGTGCCTCCTTCATTTTGCAGCACATGAAGGACCTCGCAGGGTAGGATTATGATTCGATCCCCTCAGGTGGATCCCCTGCATGTGTCAGCACCTTTCCCTCCGCTGTCATTTCTTTTTCCAAGGCGACAGAATAATTGACCACGGTGACATTCAGCGGCAAAAATGGGTGCCCCCGGAGAACAGCTTTCAATGTCACTTGTTCCCGTGTCCCTGCACAAATGGATTAAAAAGGAAACCCGCATGTCTGGGCATGGAGCTAATGGCACCATCGCTGCTGTTAAACCGGCTGAAACGCAAAGCAGTCAATCGCCTGTGTTGTAGTATTGATGCCTCTAAAAGGACATTCAGTTTTAAGCTCCTTTGCTCCCATCATCTTTAGGAATTAACATGTCAAACAAGTGACAACATGGCAGGTGAAACACCATGATTACAAAATCATTATGTCTTCCAGCAACCTGTTTCTCCCCCAATTCCCCCAGCTATGAAGATGAAGGATAATGCGGCTTGATAGGTGCATGACTGATCAATCAATCTGCTGATTTACGGCTACAGAACCGATCAGCCTGGATCAGTTGTTTTAGATACTGAGAGAAAACAGGATCCTATTTGCAGGACATATCAGGAGGATCTTTTCATTTGTGAAAGCCGACATGATTCTTTATTACAATCGATCGGCGAATGGATTTGTGGTTTAGAGACGGCCATTTACCTTTCCAGTTGCCGCAAAGGCTTCAGTGCTTGTCTGCAGGCGAATCTATACGTAACCTGAAGTATCACATATGCATCAGGGAGACACTGAGGCTCTCCTGTCTCGTCCCTTTGTTTTCTCTTCCCTGTGGGGTCCAGGCTTACTGTGCACTAACGCAGCGTGATGGACGACATGTCATCCATCAAGCAGACAGATAATTGCGCTGGTCCTCCTGCGCCCAACACCACCTGCTGGTTTGCGTTTCCCTGTAATTACCGAGCTCTAACCAATGAACCGATACAGTGCAAGCTAAAGGTAAACATAAACAACTCATATAAAGATATATAATTGATCTATTTTGACAATGAATGAGGGCGGCTGTGGCTCAGGGGGTAGAGCCAAGTGTCTTGCTCTCTGAAGGGTTGCTGATTGGATTCCCCTGGTCGAAGTGTCCTTGGCAAGATACCGAACCCCAAACTGCTCCTAATGTGCTGGTCGGCACCTTGCATGGCAGCCACCGCCCTCATTAAATGAATGTATGTATGAATTACTGTCAGCTGCTTTAGACAAAAGCGTCTGCTAAATGCCCTAAAATGTAAATGAAATAATACCTTATATAAAAGCTATAGCTCACCCTCTAAAGTATAAGTATAGCTCAATATTTTAGGATTTAACCTGTTGCGAGTGTTAGATGAGATGATCGACACCCTACTCGGATATCTTTCCAATAAATATAAGGCTACAGCTAGCAGCTAGTTGGCTTAGCTTAGCATCAAAAGGTAATAATAACAATAGGTAGTAATTATAGTTACAGTATAAATAAATGCTACAAACAACTGTAGAACTTACTTTAGCCCTGAACATGCTTATGGATTTTGTTGCTTTTGGACAGAGACAGACTTGCTGTTTCTAGTCTTTATGCTAAGCTAATCTAACAAGCTACCAGTTGTGGCTTTATATCTATTGGAAAGATTTCCAAGTAGGGTATCAATCTTCTCATCTAACCCGCGAGAACAAAGCCAAGAAGTTATATCCCCAAATTTTGAGCTTTTTCTTTAAGAATTACCACAAAACATCAATCATGTGTGTTTTTCATGATAAAGATTCTTCAGTATTTTGTGTTTCATCAAATGGTACATGAAAATCACAAGTTTAAATTTCAAGTAAGCTTCTAAAAAAGAAAACTTTACAAAACACAACTCCATGCAGAGGAGCCGTTCTAATAAACATAAAAGCCTTTTCAATGTCAAGCGAAACATTGTAGTTTCTAGAAAGCCCTTCATAAATCAGTTGGTGTATTTAAAGTTCAAAGACAGTGAAAATCCCCCCCTTGAAGAAGAGACTTGGCAAAAAGCCTGAGGCGCAGAAAAAAAGGGAACAACATTATTCCAGTTTTAGCGCTTACACAGTATTAAATCTCCATGTCTTGGCTTCATTAATTCTCTGATCAGAGCCGCATTTCCATCTCTGTGTTGCAGCTTTTTAACCACTCACATCTATCTTCACCCTCCTGACGTACTCGATCCCCTCCCTCCTCTGCTCCCTTGTTTGCTCTCCTCTTCCCCCCCCCTAACCCTTTGTATTCCCCTCACCCTTTCTGTTCCCCCAGTCCTCTCTGTTCTCCTCCCTTTCTTTATTTCCATGGACAGACACTTGCCACCGGGGATTCCACGCTGCTAATTACTCCCAAATCAACTGTGCATCCAGTGCTGGGTTGCAAGGCAACAGCACACATGGAGGAAGAAACGAGGATGAGAATGGAGGATGGGAAAACGATAAAAAAAAGACAAGGTGGGATGAAAGGAAGAGGGGATTTAGAGTCTCTTTGAATGCTATCACAGATAAATCACCATGTTTCACCCCACCCCCACCCCACACTGTAAACCTTTTAAGAGATTTAACACAGGAATATTACAGTAAATCACTTGGTTGAGGCTGCAACAGCAGTATGAAGAATGAAGCCCTGCCGGCTGTACCCAATATGGAGGAGAGCCAAGCAGAGGCTTTAACTGCTGCCGCCCGTCAAGGCCGTACTGCCCACTGACAGACCACATGTCCTGCCACACTGGATCTGTTCCATCTTTATGGAGCCTGTCCCTCATCTTACACATGACGCACCTATCACGGCACAATGCAACAAAATGCTGAAAGGGCGTATCCGGCTGTAGGTAATAAAACCTCCACACACACACAAACACAGGGTACTGTTAGTGTACGCTGCTGAAAAGTGACGCGTATGAATGTACACATACTCGTGTACAGTTTAGAAGTACTCGTAGTTTACTGACAAGTAACACATGTTTCAAGCTATTTATTATTTATCAGACTTTGATCCTTTGTCTGCCTGCCCATCCCCATGTCAGACAGCCTTCACCTTCACAATAAACCTGAGCTTTTCCATTTTATAATGCCTATACGTACTTCTGCAGCTGTTTTGGTGACAGTCACGCAAAAATTAATCCGAAACGCTTTATTCTACACAGGCAGTAATATTATAACGCAACGTGTCACACATTACACTTTGGGAGTAATTTGCCCAACACTGTCTCTAGAACATTCATTTAACATTTTCATCAAAAACAGGTTGAAATATTCAAATTTCACTGCAAATTAAGGTTTTACTTTTAGAGAGAAATGTTTTGATAAGTTTAAGAGTTTTTGTTTTTTTTTACTGATCAAACTCCCTGTCATTTAAAGAAGTATTTGCAATCACCTCTCCCAACCACAACAAAAATGCTGATGCTCCATGTGACTAATAAGTATATAAAACATATTCTCTTTAATGAATGACTTTATTTCAGCACTGTATGTACTTTCACTTGAGTTAAATCCAGGAGTTGTTTTGCTTTTTTTTTTTAGGTGTACAGTAACTTTGGGGAAGAGAGCCTAAACAAACTGTCTATGTTTTTCATGGCTGAGTAAACTAAATTTCATACTGTTTTACCTTGTTTAAATTAACCCTGCCACCTTTCCAGCTTCAAACTGTGTGTGTTCTTAGAACCTTATTTTCCTCTGAGAACAGCTTTTTTATTCAGTTAATTTGAATTTTTAAAAAAAAAATATTTCTTAGTGTGTAATAGTACCTCACTTATATTGTTAATATAAAAATTCTGAGTTTGAATTTCTTCCCCAAAACTACGTACTGCCCTTTTAAGTAAATGACCTTCATACTTCTTCCACCACTCACAACGTGTTTGTCTCAGGTTCTAGTAAAGATGCAATGGAAGCTGTTAAGCGTTAATCAGACTGCTGGTGTGAAATTGTTAGCGCAAAAAAGTATTTTATTTCCAGTTTACCTCTGACGTCGGAGGAGAAACGAGCCGAGTGTCTGGAGACAAACAGCTTCAGCTCCTGGTCCAGGTTGCAGTCGATGAGGTTTGTGTCCCACGAGCGGATCCCTGCGAGAAGACAAACAAAGATGGCAAGAAAAAAAACAATCAACACAAAAACAATGGAGAGCAAGGACACGGAGAAACACGAGGAGGAAAAACATATGTCAGCTTTGCTGTCAGAAAAATGAATCAATGCACACGGCAGACATCACATCGCCAACACACACTTGGCAACAGGTCTAACAAATGTGCAAAGTCTCAGCCTCACACACCCACACACACCCACACACATTTATATCAGTGATCATTTTGCCTCCAGTTCATTGGAAAATCTTCGAGGGAACATATATGGACGTGTTACCGGTTTGGCAGGAGAAAATAAATCCATGATGGGAAATATCTATAGTACTGTTTCTGTTTCGCCACGGGCCAGACGCACTGGCTGCCTCCACTCAGCTGAGTCATGGTGCTATCATCCTCTCATCATGAATATGCAGAGTAAAGGCCTTCTGGAGGCTTCGTGAAGTTAGGTGATGGCAAGAAGTGAGATTAGTCATTCAAACAAGGAGAATTGTTTGTTTAAAGGGTACTGCAACAGAACAGTTGGGTGTGTCACACAATAGGTGTGTCAAGGCTATTATACTGTCCGACATAACTGCGATCTTGGATGTTATCCCAATAATCATCAAAATATTCTTTAAAATGTTAAATAAAAGCTAAAATTGCACTAGAAACCATACTGGAATCACTTTAATCTTACGCATTGTTGGGAAACAAATATTTAAATTGTATCTCTTGAATCTTTTTTTAAGTGCAAAACAATCAATCATACTATCGCAATCCACGATAAATGATTTAATTGTCGCATCCCTAGGTGTGGCAATAACACAAGAGCATTAACTGTTCATCTGTGACAGCGATGAAAGGGGTGAAATGTTGTTATTCCCAGGCCAATCAATAAGATGCGGAAGCAGCACGATAAATGTTTTGGTACATTTTAATCGCAGTAGAGCTGAAGAATGAAAATTGGATGAAAGCTTTTAAAGTGCCCAGAAGAATCAACAAAATCCACAAAAACTATCCATCAATCTGATGAAGAAGACAGGCAAAAGCTCCAGAACAGCTAATAAAGTGTTTTGATTTTTCACCAAGGTCAATGTCAAAGATTCAGGCGCAACATCTGACATATATAAGGGCCAAAATAATAATCTGTTAATTTATAATTATAGACTCCTTGAATCAGATAAAGGAGTTATTTAACCACCTCTGAGCTTGTTTTTGTCTGTGAAACAAAGTACAGGAAGAACATAAAGAACAGGCTTCATTTCCTCGTTTCCTCCTGCACTTTAACAGCCGCACAGTAACTGCGCCATAGTCTCCTCTCTCACGCTCAGGCCAGGGGAGGCAGCCCACCACAGCAGCTGGAGCGCTTCTGAAAAAAAAAAAAGGGTTTTAAAAAAACGCCCTGCTCGGTTTGAAGATCGTTCCTCGTGGCTTTCCGTAGGGACCGCAGTGCGGACCGAGCCACGCCCACCAGCCGGTGAGGCGATGAGAGAGCTGGATGCGGGGTGATGATGATGCTGATGCTGACAGAGATGTTCCCACAGGATGGACGAGGAGTGAATCTGTTCTGTGGCAGTCTCAAAACACAAGGCGCATATTTTACTCATCTCTGTCGAGGCTTTTCTCTGCAGCGAGACACAAAGCTGCTGCTGCTGTTTTTTTTTTCTTGTCCTGAGTGTAAACTGATTCGTGGGACCCTGAGACAAAAAAAAAAAAAAGCCTGACGCACCTGAATTAAATCCTGGCACGGTGCCGTGCGCGCATAAAAGAAACGCAAAACGAGATTTGTTGCATTATTGACGCATAGTCCGGATCGAACGCTGAATCACCGGCGTCAGCTTCATTACAGGACCTGGTCCCACGTGCTGGGGGGGATGACAACAACCGGGCCTGCTGACATTAACAGACGATGACAAGAAGGCGAAAAGAAAAAACACAATCACAAGAATGTAGGGAGGGGGTCGGTGAAATAAGACGCGAGGAGCGTTTTTGGCGACATCTTACGTTGAGGTTACAGGGAGTGGCTGCTCGGTATCATGATGCCTTCAAGTTCAAGCAGGCACCCAGATGATAAACGACATGTCACTAATGACCCGGTAATAATGCGTAATTGGCTCAGACGCGCGTACAAATAAAAAAATAAAAACCCGGCCGCTGCAAACAACATCGACATCCTCGACAACATGAGACGGGACTCCTGTCAGATAAACATCTCTGTGTAAGTTGTCATGAGGTCCGGACTCCCAGTGGCCTACAACCCACCCACCCACCCACCTACCTCTCTCTATGTCCGCAATGGCACACTTCAGGTGATCCTCCGTGACGATCTCCCCGATGACCACCAGCAGGTAGAATTTGCCGTCGTTAAAGTGCTGCGAGGGGCCGGAGGAGGTCGGGGACGCCCCGGTGTTGCTCTGACCGCCTAAAGTCTCCATTTCTGCGGATTCTACCAGGGTGGCCATCCTGTCCTCTGTCTCTCTCTCTCTCTCGCTCCCTCCGTCTGTGTCTCGTATCTCCCGTACACACCAGCAGGATCCAGCAGCAGCAGCAGCAGCAGCAGCAGCCTCCTCCCTCTCACTGGTCTCCAGACATACAAGTGGAGCGCTGATAGGAGTGGCCCTGGCTTTTTATACCAGCAGACATTGTGTCATATTCGGTAGCCGGGGAGAGAAGAGGGCGCCGGGGCTTTTTTTTTTTTTTTTTTTCTTCTTCTTCTTTTTTTTTTCGCACACTCACTCCTCAGCTGATGTCATCCGCAACGAATCAAACGCCTCCGGAAGTCACCGAGGTCTGAGGCTTTGTGTTGGACACGTCCATCACTCCGCCACAAGTGTTGCTGGGCTGTGGGGTTATTTATTGGACTTGTTCGAAAACAATCACAGCCATGAAATATTCTTGTTTTTTTTCTCAAATAATGAAAAAAGTACTATGAACAAGGCTTTTCTGTATCTATTTTAGCATGCAACACCTCACTTCCACTAAGTGTAATGTCGTCTTTATAAGGGTCATCCTAAAAAAAAACAAAAAAAACATGCATTAAGAACAACTGATTTATATTTACATTTCCCTTATGTCATGGCAGAACAATATTTTTTGCTGGATGATCCCTATCCCTTTAGTTCATTGGGTTTTGAATACAAAAAAAGGGTTTAAAGGGGCGCTATGTTGTTTTGGAGAAGGAATTAAAACTCTGAATGTTTGTATTTACAGTATTAATGAGGTTTAAAAAATATAAACTCAGATATTTTTGCATAACTGAATAAACAAGCTGGTCTCAGAGGAAGATAAGGTCACCAGAACACTGTATGAAGCTGGAAAGGTGGCAGGGTCCGCCACATATGCTGTGTTTGCATAAGGGTGTTTTTGTTTGTTTGATTAATTTATTCAGTCAGAGTTTGTTTATTTGGTTTGTTTAGGTGGAAACAAATGAGTCAAAGAAGATCTGACTGCCCCCCAAAAACCACATAGTGCACCTTTAAGTTTGGTTTGTCTTTTGTTGTTGTTGTTGTTGTTGTTGTTGTTGTTCGTTTTTTTTTGTGTGTGTTTTTTCAGAAGTGATGATTTATTGTTGTTTTTTTTAACTGAAATTCAATGAAAATTCTCTGGAACGTAATATAGGGCAAAGTCATAGAGTCTGACGTGGGTTAGAAAATACCATAATATAGACATTTAAAATGACATTACTGTCATGATTACAAATCAGCTTTAAATACAAGATAAAAATCCATTCACCATTTGTTCAAATTCATTTTCTTTTTATTCTGTCTAGTTCTCTGAGTGTTTTTGCTCAGCTGTTTACTTTTGTGTTATGTTGCGTGTATTTATTTATTTTTTTATCTTCACAAGTAATTGTTTTTTTAAAATTCATTCACTGGCATAATCTGTGTAGCACTTTGGGTTCCCATCGTGTATGAAATGTTCTACGTAAATTAATTTCACCGTTTCTCGTGTAAAAGCGTCAGCTGATGGAGCCCTTCTTACATCTTCTGGAAATGCGTTACATGATTTTACAGCAAAAAAGTCCCTCTTTTTAGAAAAACACTTTAATGGGAATACATTCACCATCTTAAGTTATAGGTGTTAATCCAAAAGGCTCAGCAGTGATATATTCACTCAAATATATCATATATTCATTCATATACTCATATATTTAACACCTCTCTCCTGGCTTCTGTTTATAAGAGAAGCTACATGTAATATTCTCAACCTCTCCTCACGTGTCGTCTCTTTCAGACCTGGACTTTGTTCAGTGGCTCATCTCAATTACTCTATTCATTTTATTCAATAAGGACACCAGACCGAGCTTTACTCTGCTTAAAGCCACAGTTTTATACAAACAGTGCAGTGCCATATGATTAAAAAAAAGGGAAGTAACAAGTACAGAGATGACAGGGTAAGATCATTTTCAACATCTTTAAACACCAGTAGTTCAATCTTTATTCAATCTAATTTGATTTAACCTAAATGTAGTTTCATATAATGATTATTCAGAGGAATTCACAGTCAGGAGACGGGGTCATTGTCTACAAAACATCACGGCTCACTGATTTTTACGGTTCAAGCAGACACATTTGATTCATTTATTTTTCATATGACTATTTATATATATATTTTATATCTGTTATTCTTTATTAGTAGCCATCTCTGATCTCACTGTGGTCGGTCCCTCAACATCTAAAGATGGAGATTCGAGAAATTCACTTAAAAAAAAAAACCCCCGAACCCTCTTTGATTGTGGGACGCTTCCATTCAACAAAAAAGCAAGTTTTCATATGAAAGGAATATGAAATCAGAGCGCGGTTAAAGATGAACAAACTACAAATGGAGAGTAAATAGAAAGAAGAGAGATCAGAGGATTCCAGTCTGTCATAGTTTATTAGAAAAGGGGAAAGAGTGTGTGAGTGTGTGTGGAACTAAAAATTCAGCTGGCAGCGAATAATAAACCATTCTATCTTGTGATGTAAACATGAAGGACGTGAACAGTTCTCCCAGGAGGATAATCTAAAGCAGCAGCCGAAACTCTGCCCTTTGTGAGAGCAGACAGACTTCAGAGCTGCAGCCGACGGTTGCGAGAACAAACGTAACATATTCGAAAGAGACGGCGCAGGATGCAAAGATACGAACACAAAAGGACACACACACACATACACACACACACACACACGTGAACCCTGACTTTCATGCTGGATTTCCCCCCGGCGAGCCTCATTGATGTGATTCGGTCTCTCGGATGGGGTCACTGCAGGTGCGTTATTGACTTTTAAAGAAAAGGGCTATCGGGAGTCCACTCAGCAGCTCCTGATGTGAATATTTCAGGGCCTGCGTGGCCCGGTGGGCCGGGCACGGTCATGTTCTCCTCAGGCCACGAGAGGTTGAATCAAACATTCATTATACAGCCGGGAAAGAAGGGAGGCATTAAAAATACAACAGGCTGCCACCAAAAGTCTCCCCGACAGACAACGATGACCGTGTGTGTGTGTGTGTGTGTGTGTGTGTGTGTGTGTGTGTGTTGTTTTTTGGGGGGGAGGCTTGATGAATAGGATGGCTGTAGGATTCGTTCGCCCTCGTACACTTTGTGTTTGGCGGCTCAAAAAGTGAACATGTTGGGATTTTAATAATTCAAGGACAGTAAACCCTTCTGGGTCTTACAGAACATCAAATCCTGTGACGCCTCGAGTCACTTATAAAAAAACATCAGAGAGGTAAGACGTGGTGTTAGGCAGAGCAGAGAGATTTATTCAGCACAGAAAAAAAACACAACAGAAAAGATAAGATAAGTAAAAATACACATTCAGACAAGCTATGTATTTATTAGTTTTAATATGTCTTTCGCATCGTTGTTAATTTGCGTTAAACTAAACTAAGTGCAGTGTGGATGATGGTTTGAAGTTTGACAATTTCCCTTCTGTGGTGTCCCCCAGGGGTCAATTTAAAGTCCTCTTGTATTCTTATTCTTTTGGATAACTCGAACTGAAATGTGGCATTCATTTTCGTTTATTGGTTGTCCCTGCACTCGACTTAAAACAAAAACAATTGTATCTTCATTTTGCATGTTTTTTTCTGATCTGTTGTTGCCTATGTTTGATTTATTTGTTGCTGTTTTCATGGTCTGATGTTATGATCTTTTAAGGACTTTGTGACCTCGCTGTGTTTAAGATGCTCCATTAAATAAACTTCTACCTGCCGTAAGCGAGGAACAAGCTAAATTGAATGGTTTTAATAATAAATCCCGACAAAGCGACATCACAACATCTAATGCGACAGGGTTTATAGTCATGATTTGTTGGCATGGAGACAGCCATCTGCCCTGACTTGGCGCAGGGCCACAATTAAGACCTCATTGCCGCGGTGCTGCTGGAGAGAGGGGCAGCGCTCGGGCTGCATCTCGCCCGGCTCCTCCTGTGTGGAGCTGGCACAAAGTGTTCATGATGGCGCAAATTAACATTTATATTAATTGCAATACTGAATATGCTAATTTCACTCATACGCATTAATCGCTATGAATCAGCACAGACCTTGAACAAAGCAGGTGTGATTAAACACATTTAACACCGCTCGTGTGTGTGTGTGTGCCAACATGCAGAATACCAACATCCAGCAAGCAGAGATGCAGCCAACAGGCGCCGCGTGCACAACTGTTCACCTTGACAAAGGTTGATATGAAATTTTATATTCATCTTTATATTACATGTATCACCTTTGTATTTGAATTAATGTTAATCATTTGTTATTTAATAATATTTCAGAGTCAAATGTTACCTTTCAACTACATTTTTTGCAACTGGGATGATTAGTTGTCAGTTTTGGATTTCACACACCAAACGTATTCAGTTCAAACAAAACGCAACATGAATGAACATTTTATGGATTAAACTACTTCTTTTTGTTTTAGTAAAGGATCTTAACACTTTTATGCTGGCACCTCCATCACATCCATATCCGTCTCTTTAATAGTTACACCAACCATCGTTTTGTTCGAATTATAAGAGAGCAGTGTAGAAGTATATGTGTATGTATTGAAGGGCAGGATTGAATTGTGTCTGTAATCAGAAAACAGAGACTGGTACTGCACAATTCTGTATGAAAAAAATAACGTATAAAAGTGTTTTATCAAGAGAACCAGAACGAAAACTGTTTTTCCAGAGTAGATACTGTTTTAAATATAGAAACTAGGTCTTGAAGCAAACACAAGGACACAAAAACCCTGTGGAGGAAAGCTCAGGCAGGTGCAGAGGCAACACTCCATCACGGAGGAGTCCCTCGCTCTGCTCGCCTGCATCTCTGTGGTATTTCTCTGGGCCAGCCGACACCCTGCTGAGCTGACAACACCAATGTGTCAGCCCATTGTGTGTGTGTGCGCGTGTGTGTTTGTGAGAGCGAGAGAGACGATGTGTGTGAGTGTGTGGGCGTCTGAACATGCAATTGACCGCGAGAGACAGAAACGGAGAGGCAGAGGGGAAGAGAGGCAGAGTTCAATCAATCATACGAGCAGAGAGTTCTACACGCTCAGCCGTGTCACTTTACACTTTGTATACAGTATTCGGTATTTCAGTGGCAGGTCTCATCCTGTGGCCGGGCAAATGACTCTATTTGAGATCACCATGAAGAAAATAGTAGTGCCTGACCTGTTTTTGTGGACGCAACTCACAAAGACAAGCTACCTCTGTGCACAGCAGTGGGGTGTGTGTGTGTGTGTGTGTGTGTGTGTGTGTGTGTGTGTGTATCTAAACCAGTTGAACCCTGCTGTGTATATTTTGGACGATTGCTGAGCATGGCTAGCTAGATTTCAGCAAACCAGCCGGCTCACTGAAGAGTACTGGCCCTGCTAGCTGTGTGGCTGTGCTAGTGATGGCAAAGCGTGTCTGTCCATCCCCAGCAACCCAGTCGCCACAATAAATGTCACCATCTGCAAACTAATGCTATGTTGAAACTTTACATTCCTTTGTGTCACAAGCTTATGTTTCTTTAGGCTAAATTTTGAATCTTGTGACAACCCTGTGCTAATGCTCTGGTTAGGTCGCGGCACGAGAAGCGGTTGGTTAGGGTCACAGGAAGATCACGCTCACGACATTCCCATTCACCTCGGCTGTATTCCACTTTGTGTCTACTGCAAATTAGCAAATATTAGCCTGCTGATGGACTAAAGTAAGATAGTAAACATGGTAAACGTTATACCTGCTGAAATCAGCATGTTAATTCTGGCATTATGACATTAGCATTTAGCTCAAGGCGCTGCTGTAGAGCCAGTGAGGAGAAAATGTCCCGGCTAGGCAGGCCGACTTTGAAGCTTTTAGATAAAATATATATGAGAAGAACAGCGTGTTCTCACCTTAGCTCACATTTCTGTCTATCAGTACACTGCCATTTTGTTGATGGACGCTTGAGACAAGGCATCTGATATTTTTTTAGGCCGACATGTAAAAGGTAGAGGAAACAGAGTCACTGCAAAGTCAATAGCCTCCCACCATGACCCTCTAGTCTGCACTTAACTAAGTGATCTCCAGCCGAGACCGAGAAGGAAATGGGTATTATTGGCTATACAGAGTGGCAAAATGGCTTTTTGGTAACAATCCCAGGAGACATTAGCTCTGATTAAATGAGCAGAGCAAGATCGAGACGCCACGGAGGTTTCGATACTCCAAAACAGTGCAGTGCGGAGTGGAGCAAAATGGCTGTTAAATTCTGAGATGACACGGCAGAAATATCAGGAGTCACGTTTCATCATGTCATCTGTTTTTAGTCTATTGGAGATTGATTTTTTTTTTTTTTTTAGTGTAGACCACATGGGCAGCTGTTCAGTATCCTGCAGCTGAGAGTGCAGAAGAGACGTTGCCGTAGTCAGACTGACAGCTCCCTCTTGTGCTGACGACGAAGGATGACATGCTGACCAGGATGCAGCTGCCGCCAAGAATTTGTGTTGAGCAAAGATTAGCACAGATTAAAGATTATTTAATTGGTAGATACATACTTTAATATTAATACTGATATTTTTATTGCACTTTTCTAGAAATTATGATGTTGCTGGCTCTTTGGTCCCACAGCATATAATATTGTGCTCCCTTTACCACCATAGAATAAATAAAAATAGTCTTATAACATGCATTTTTGAGATTTTAATGCCCATTCTTGTTGTTGATTAAAAACTGCTTATTTTATAATTAAAAATGTAAATACTGCCTCCACCACTGCCCAAGTTAAAGGCAATACCACACTACAAAAAAACTCCATTAAAGGTAAAAATCCTGCAGGGGAAAAACAATAAACTATTTAAGTATCATCAGCAAAATGATCTTAAAGTATGAAAAGTAGTGACGGGAAACACATTTAGTTTACAGTTAAAAGCATGTGTGCAAAGCTATGCACATTAAAAGAGTAGTGTCTATTCCTTCCTTGTATAAAATGCATATTGCAGTGGGAATACGAGAGTTCTTGTAATTTCTCTTTTTGGCCTGAGTTTCTCTGAAACGGCTGACTGAAGGGCAGATTTAATTACAGTGAGCGGGAAAATAAATAAGGGCTATTTAAAATAGATTTAACCTCATTTGTTAAATGACATTTCTTGGTGAGATGTGTTTTGAGCACATTTTTAATTATTAATGCTTTAAAAAAAAGGACAAAATTAGTCATTTTCAAAAAGTGGCTACAGTTTTTATCTGATGTTCATCTATAAAAACAGTGTAACATTTTATAATAATATATCAAAATGTTTTACATTTTCAAAATTAAATTATAGCTTTCAAAAGAAGATGTTTCTGTTTTGTTGTAAATAAATAAATGTATACAGTTTGTTTCGTTAAACTTGTAGTGAAATGGTTTTGGTTTAAGAATGAAAACACTGTTTCATAATCATTTAACTATAGGTTTATAAAAGAAATGTAGTTTAAATTATATGGTTTCAAGCTCGTGAGTGAAAAGGAGACAGCGATGCAGTGTTGTTTTTAATTATATGACATTTACACACTTAATCTGACAGTGTTTTGATTGATTACTCTCAAGCTGTTGAAATGTAAAAACATTCCGTTGCGCTGACTCTTGATAAACGATCCCAACATGAACAACTTTGTCCCGAAGTGACACCTGAATGAATTACACCCTGAACCGAGGATGTAATTACCACTACAACCTCTCTATAATTGCCAGGTATTGTTGATCTTCCGTTTCTGATGACCGAGCTTTGTGCAAGTGAGCTGTTAAAGTTGTGAAATAAGTGTCTTTTGGCCTGTTGCTGCCTCCTTTTTACTCATAGGGAAACCTTTCAGATCACTATCTCTGTTCTTGATCTCTCCGGGTCAATATTACATCACAGGCTTCGCCCTGATTCAGCCTCCATCATTACAACATGCACTTCCTCTGTGATTCTCAACTTGTCATTACCTGAAAGTCAAACACACAGTGAGCGAGATAGAGAGAGACAGAGACAGAGAGAAGAGGTTTTGGCAGTGACCTCTACATAAATTACAGAACGCACAGAGACGTACAATCTGTGAGGTCTTTGTTTCTTTCACCACGCTCGACTTTTATTGTCAGTCAGTTCTTTTGGCACAGGAGCAATTTTAACGGTGGCGACCTGCACAGCCAGCATGATTATAATCTGAATTTCCGAGCCTTTATTTGTGATTAAAACACAACCAGAGAGTGGAGCTGTGGTGCCATCAAATGGAGACATAACACCTGCTGAAGGAAAGGAAACTAATACATCCTGTGAGGCTGTGTGTGCCTCTGTACATCTGAAATGCTGAGAATCAATTAAACATTTTGACAGTTTGGGAAAGCAATATTTTCAGATTTTAGTTCATGGTGAAGGTTATTCAAGTTGAAAAAGAAAGTTTTGAGATATGTTCGGTAAATGCATTGATTCACTTTCTTGCCAACATTCAGAAGACAGCGCAAAACCATTGTCATGACTGTACTGCCGGTTGGTTAGCTTAACTTAGCATAGAGAGTGGAAATGGGAAAACTGCCACCTCCCAACACCTCTGAAGTTCACTATTCAGTGCATAACGATACATGAAGTTTGTGCAGTAACAACTATGGTAGGTTATGAGCAGCAAGACTTCAAGTTGTTGTCCCTGTCTCTAAATAGTCGTCGCTAACCTTCGTATATTACTTTCTCTATAACAGCCTAAATATGAAGCTATCAACAAGTTGCTCAGCATAAAGACTGGAAACCGTCTTTGGTATAAACTGTCTTTATGCTAACATTAAAGCTAACAAGAAATAGCCAATATCATGTGTTGAATACCTACAAAAACATGTGTAAAAACATAGACTTTCAGGTATGGTTTTAGCTAGGACTGTTTCTTTGCCTGGCTCGACCAGAAGTCTTGTCCTGCATAACAAAAAAAAAGACAAAAAAACCCCAGCATAAATCATGCTAATAATTGAGCTATAAATGTGCTAATAGGCAGAGCTTTTTTTTTTAGGCTGGCTGTTTTGTTGTTTCCAGTTGGCTAAACTAAGCTAGTCCGACTAACTGTATGTAGACTGGTGGTGTAAAGTATGTTGTGGGGTGCCCACCCACCAACAACAAATCCAAGCTAATGATCTACACGCTGAAACCAGCAAGTTACTGTAACGCTAACCTGTTACCGAACGGCACATATGTAATCAAGCTGCAGCTGTTGCCTTGTCTTTAGCAGGGGACTTCAGCTACTTTAGTGTTGGGTTAAACGCAGCCCCAGACGATTGTGAAACAGGCCAGAGCATTTTTTGCGAGCAGACTAGAATGAGAATGGGTGCAGCAAGACTTTCTCCGTTGCTATCACAGAGCTGTGGAGATCAATTTGTCCATGCAAGATTAAATCTAAAAATACCAGCTGTCGGCTGAAGCTTCATTTTTAGCAAACAGACATGACTTTGTTATTCACCGTCTTATCTAACTCCAGTAAGTGTTGGGGCCTCACTATGTGGTCCTATCAATAGAGGGGCCTGCATGTAAACCAAAGCCTGACATGCAGCCTCCACACACTGACAAAGCCTGTAAACAAAAAGTGCACCGAACACAATGTCCAGTATGTGATATCCAGGGGTGGTTCCTCATACGGGCAATATGGGCAGCCGCCCAGTGGAGGGGCGGCATGAGAACCCGCTCAAAGGGTTCACCTCTGGACCTCAGCTCTCCCTACTGCCACAGGGTAGCGGTGAAGCAGGGGATTCATTTAATTAGTAGGCTGAAGTCAATCACATCAAGAATGCTTACAAATAAAGCACATTTCATTCATTAGATAGATAGATAGATAGATAGATAGATAGATAGATAGATAGATAGATAGATAGATAGATAGTATTTTGCTTCTTTCTTTTTTAAAGGTATTGAGTTTTGTTTGAATGCTCTGACTCATTTGTTTCCATAGATATTGTTTGTTATTGTTAAAAACAACCTGAACAAACCTGCACCAGATGATGAGAAATAACCAGTTCAGCCTCACAGCTCGGAGAATGAAAGTCCGTCCAAAAACAGTGACACCTGCTGGCCAGAGGCAGCAACTGACAATAGAAAAAAGGCTTTTGATCTGTGGTTTCCATGTGCAAATTATATTCAAATACCAAATTGAAATCACTTCAACAGTTTTCCCTATTTAAATTTCTTAGCTGCAGAAGTCTAACACATGTTTTTCTGCTTGCATGGAGCTGAGCAGCTCAAAGCGATGGAAGCCTGTGTCTCCCTCTGCCACACCGACAACCCAGGCTGGACACGTCTCTGACATCAGACATTTGGTTTACTGAACTTTATATTGATATAAGTCACGCAAACAGACGGGAAAATTTCACAACAAACCTCCACCACCATCCAGAACTCCTCCCATCTGAAGATCTGACAGGTGTGAGACACGGGGAGAGACAGACGCTTCTGGATAGTCCAGAGAGGGTCGACTGTTATCGTTTTGTCCTCACCTCTGACTGGGCTTTGACTCAGGAACCCACAGCCGGGACGTCGAGGTCGGAGACAGTCCAGCTGTGGTTGCCAGTGTGGCAGCAGAGTCTGGTGAGAGAAAGGGAGATATAGGCTTGCAGTCCAGGCTCTATTACAGTGAATGAACAACATTCTCTCCACCCCGTCAATAGACTGTTTTCTTACTGAAGCAGCTCCAGAGGATCAGAGTTCATCTTGACCGGAACAGAGGAGGGCTGTCATTCTCCGCTCCTGATAACACATCCACGTCTTCATGCGCACTATCTCTGAGAAGTTGTTTCCGGTCATCGGCACAGGAAACATGTGTTTAACCTCCCACCGAAGAAAGCAGCAGTTAATGTCTCTGCAACGGTGAACAGTAGGTTAAAAGAGCTTCGAGACAGTGTTGCAGCATTCTACAAAAAAACTGAGCAGATGATAAGATAAAATGGCTCCCTACAGCTTGTCCAGCATAATCTAAGCCTCCAGAAGTCCAGAGATACAAAATTCACAACCTTTTTCAAGTACAAACTCTCACTATAGCTGCTAAGCTAAAAGTGTTGGGTCTGAAGTGAGCACACAAGCTTGACAAGGTTTTTTCAAATCAATGTGTGGTCTCTGAGCTTTGGGAGACTTAGATTATGCCAGCCGAGCTGTACAGAGCCATTATATGTTTGCTTTTTACTTGCCATTCTAGTTAAGTTCGACATCCTTTAACAAGTGTCACAAACTTATTTTGCTTCCATCAGATAATTGTATAGAGAGGTTTAACAACCCGGCAGCCGAGATTGAGGAAGACCTGGAGAAACCTGCAGAGGACAGTTTGTCAAACATCTGAGAGGTGGTCTGCGGTTCATTATCTCGACAACCAAAGAACACACTGGCTCCAGGTCGTGCAAGCTGGGACCACCACCGGTGACACCCGGCTGCTGCATTTCCAGAGGTTTGAAACTAACCCCTCTCTTCTTAGCGCTGATGTCTGAGCTCAGCCTCAGGAGGCAGGGACTCCATGTACCTCTGTGCATGTACATCAGCTCACACGTGCACTCTGCTCCACGTGCCAGCTGTTTCCATTTCAAGCGAGGGCACTAAAGCAACAACGGTTAACATTTAATCCACTGACACCAGCTCAGTGGAAATGCTTGGCACGCGCCGCATACGGCAGGACCCTTCCCGACAACTCGCAGCGGGCTGGAGCCAACTCGTCTTAGTGATGGACTGTATGTAAACCAAAGGGAAAACACAGAGACTTCATGTCACAGAGATTTCTCAACCGAAGCAACAGCAACAGAAAATATACAGACCGGTTCTCTTTGCTGGAAACCACTATAAAACCCATTAATGTAACTTGTTTGCCACCCATCAGTGTAAATGGTGGAATTTATCATTGACTTCTTGTCAAGTTATTAAAAATATAAGTACATTTGGATACGCTCTCATGGGCCTAACAAGGTAGTATGTAATACAGCTACTTGATAAACACCAAAGATCAACCTTATATATTCCATTAGAGAAAAATGTAGGACTTTGCTCTCCACCTTTCTGTTTTCTAATCAGGCCGGACCTCCATGTCCTCAGAACAAAATGTTTGTGCCGAGGAAACTCTTAACAAACTCTCCATACTGTGCTGTTCCCCGCTGTGTGGCTGTTTGTTCTGGTTCCTGTCCGTTTAAAGGGCCAATCAGCAGATAATACCTACTTATCTGCTGTAGGTATCAGCGGGTCGACTGATGTTCATCCAAAGCTCATACCCATGCTGCATGCACACGCACGCACACACACATACACACACACATGCACACACACACCTACTCCTTTGGCTGACTTTATTTTGATCTGTCTTATGAGACCGTTCAGATAGGCATCAGTGGGGCTGCTGGGATATTTAATTTTAATGACCATTAGCTGTTACCATAGTAACAGTAGTACAGTGTCATTAAAAACATCTGCATACTATTTTAAGCTACTCTGCTCTAAACGTTTTGATTGCAACACACAGTTGCACAAAGTCTGATGCAAATATCACTGTCATCTGTAAAAAAAAAAAAAAAAAAACTTTGTGAGCAGCAAATTCCTTCAACTGCAGCTTTCAAATACAACTTCGTTTGCATGTACGCAGTTTGGCTGATGGCTGAGAGTAACAACGACTTGCTTTCGATAACAAGTTGTGAGTATTTTTAATACTTTTTAAAAGAGAAGCAAATAAAAAGTAAGAGGTTACACCCCCTGAGGAACTTGTCCATCACTGCACCAGAGTAACCCTAAAGTGTTTATCGTTGCTCTATATACTTGGCTGCAGCTAGCCACCATTAGCTTATTAGCTCTTGGTTCAGTTGGCTGTGGAGCCTGTGGCTCTAGATTTTGTCCAGGCCGGGACCTCGGTTGAGTTGAGCAGGGCCCCGGTGCTCGTTCATGCTCCTGCCAAAGAGCACCGGGGCCAGGCTCAACCAGAGCTGACCTCCTGAGAGGGAACACGGCTGGACAGGAGATGGAGGACGGCGGTGAAATGGCCTTAACTGGAAATGTTGCCCTTGAAAGGTTGAGACTCAGACAGCTAAATGACTGCACAGTCACACGTTTCACATCAACAGGGTTTACAGTATTTACAGTAACATGATCACGTGTATACAAAGTCATGAATCAGTAAGAAGAAACACAGAGACTCAGGCAGGTATTTAAAACTGTCCACATATTCAATTTTATTAACTCTTTTGGATGCTTCGTGTGAGGATTTATATCTGTTGATGAATACACAAATATAAACAGAGCTTATGACTACATTTTAGTGCATTACAAACCATGTATTGCTTATTTATATACAGCTTATGACTGCCAAATGAGGGGTTGAATTGAGTGGTTGCCTTTGTGATGCCCTCAACCAAAGACAGTTTCAGCCAATATTAAAAACACCAGTATCAAAAAACCAGTCGGGCAGTAAGTAGCTGAGTCACCTTTGTTATTTGAGAACATGAGATTTATGTCCCCAACATGTTCATCTGTGGGTAGCTGTGGGCTGGTTTCATGTCTCTCCACATTTTCAGTTCTTGATTCCCAGAATGGAAGGAAGGAGCAAGCCAAGCAAAACTAGGTAATGACACAACACAAGGCTAAATTAAAAAGTGGGCATTTGAACTTGTGACTCTGCTCAAAGATCAGTTATTTTCATTGATGTGATGTCAATCGGAACAAATAGCTTTCTCAGGTGGTGATTCCTGCAGCCTTTTGACCTCCCAGAGACTAAACATTCTGTTATAATGTCTGTTATTTTTTGTTTAATTATTTAATGAATTATTACGACATTGATCCCTGTATCAATATAAATTTACCGTTAACTGGTCGATGGCCTAATTCTAAAGTTGCGTATCGGTTGACGGAAGCTTTGCTGCTAATTCTGCAGAGCGTCTCTCAACTCTTGTGAAAGGTTAAAGTTCAACATGAGATTCTCACCGAGAGTAACGTTAGCATATCCGAGGGAAAAACCACAACAACAACAACATGTCCGACAACTCCCACATTGTTTACAATGCACCAGCTAAACTGAAATGAAAACTGAAATGTAAAGTTTGGAAGAGATTTGGATTTTATAAGACAGAGGGACATTTGCACAACAGTCTGGCCATATGTAAGGTCTGTGGAACAGCTATTAAGTACAGCGGTAGCACGACAAATCTGAAAACTCACCTGGTGAAACGACAAGGAGAAAACTACGTGGGTGACGAGGAGTCTGTGGATGCTAACGTTAGTAACATTACAGCTAGCACAAGCAAGAACACGCAGGACAACAACGTGGCTATTAAAGACTTTTTCTAGCCACAACTTTGCCGCAAATCACAGAGGCAGGGTAATCACGGAATCTATAGCCCATTTTTTTGCAAAAGACTTACAGCCTTACAGTGTGGAGAGTGATGGCTTTTGAGACATGGTAAGGTAAGCAGTGCCACTTTTATAGAATCGCTTATTTTGATTTATAATGGAAAATTAATGTCTACATTAAACAAATATTAAGAACTGTATCAGATTGCATCGTATCGTATCGAAACGCATCGAATCATTCCGTATTTAAAATGTATCGTCCTTGAATCGTAACCTAGATCATGTATCTAGATGCGTATCGAATCGTCATAGGGAGAGATGCACACCCCTACTAACACTGGTAGCACGTTAGCTGTGTAAGTAAGTACATAAAGTGCGATCATAGTGGTTCATACATCCTTTTCTAAATATTCCACAAAACATGCTACGTAGGCCTCTCACTTTTATGCTGCCTTGCATCATTGTTCCTGTTTCTGTCTTGATAATGCTCCGAACATTAATAAAAACAGAGAGAATGACCCTCTGTGTTTCTGTCCATCTGTAAAGAAACGCATTTCCCCATTTACATCTGCACATGAGGACACAAACATGAAACACAAAACTCTGTGGAAATGAGGTGCGAACCCAACACCCTGCCCCTCATTATCACTCCATCTGTGTGTTCTCATGGAGGGTCCGCCTCAATAACTGTCTTTGCCAACCAATTATCATTAAGTAGGAGTGCATAACGACGCCCTCCAACGCTGCCTCTCCAGCGATGCGGGCTTTTAAACCACTCTTCTGAAGCGCAGCAGCTCTCATGTGTGGAAGGACAAAACGGCACATACCTACAAATGCGAGCTCTGTGAGGTTATTCCCAAAGTATAATAAGTTGCCTTACCTCAAACAGACATTTCGGTGCGTTCATGCGCACATGACAGAATTAGAGGTAAGTTATATTGCGTTATGGAACGAACATGCAGTTGAGTCACCAAGAAAACAGCACACATGTTTGACTTATTGCCTGTGTTGTGTTATTTCCAGGACCGTGAAGAAAACAACAGCTTCATCTGCCAAAGAAGTGTGGGCAGTTTCTATTTATTAACTAATAATGTTCCCTTTCTATAAACATACCTTGCCATGAATGCAATGAGCGCCACCTCTCATTTCCAATACACCTACATCTTTGCCAGGCTGTGTATTAGATGGTGTTGTTTTTTTGTTGTTTATTTGTCTGGAGCTGATCGGGGAGAAGAAACAGCGATTGCCTAATTAATTGAACCTCACCATTTTCACAAACTGATGAAACGTCACCGCACGCACCTCTTCCTCTGTATAGACGTGATGACTTTAATGTGTCACTCAATTTATGTACATTTGTCTTGTGTTTTCAATGCCCTTTCGCTTGTCTCAACACAACCTTACCCAGACTTTGTGTACACTGGTCTGTGTGGTAAACCCTGGCCAATGTTATTGTGTTCTGCCAAGGGGGGGCTGCCAGCTTGTTACCGTAGGGATCTTCCCTCAGACTTTTTTTTTTTTTTTTTTTTTGTCTGAGTGTTTCCAAGTAACCAAGTAAGGCCAGCTTTTAAAAAGGCAGAGAGACAGACATCCTTGGGAATGTTTTTCAAATTCGTCGTGGGGCAAAATTCGAGCACGCACTTCACAGCCACATGGGAGCGAGTGGCTGCTAATAACTATTTGTCTGGTTGATCCCAAAAAGAGCCACCCGATCGCTTAATCTCACTGCTCATCTGATCTGCCTGTGTCAGTCGAGCCATGGAGAATTGCTTGCAATCTCTCAAGTTATTGAAGTAAACAACAGTTTATCCTGAAGAAAGAAATGTTGTTGGTGAGAAATGATGCATTAATACCACGCAGATCTCTGGATCTCCTCCTCGCACACAGGTTTTGAAGCACTGCTGCCTGGATGAGTTAGTTTGAGGCTTTAAGGAAATAAAACAGTCAGATGTGATATAGTTGAAAGAAAACATAAAGAAAAATACTACTTGGCATTGTTTTTCTGTTTTCCATCTACTGTCTTAGCGCATGGTGTACACTGAAGAGTTGTTTTGTCAGAGAAGTGCCGGTGCGACAGTCCAGCTGTCTCCTGATCCGTCATTCCAGGGGCCTTACGCATGGCAGCGAGCCTCTCACAGCTCTTGACAACAGCAGAGATGGAACTAAATGCTCACTTGACAATCTCAAGAAGCAGATAATCCCCCCGCCGTGACAACGTAGGGCAGTGAAAAGACAAACGGGGACACAGAGAGGTCCGTTAAGCGCAAAACACGCTCACCCCAGCGGAATCGAAGCAGCTTCAAACGCTCCCTCTTTCTCAAGGAAATCATTTATCTCCGAAAGATCACACAGTTAATTATTTGGCGTGGAGTTTGCGGTCAGGCGGGGACAACAGCTCGCATCCTGACCACAGGACGCGGTCCAGCCGGGGTCACTCAAAGTGCTCCATGCAGCTCCGACTCCTTTCCCACGGAAACAAGGAACAGTAGCTCAGGAGAGGGCAGATGCAATCTGCAGCAAGGCTTGACGTTTATGATTCCCTCCACGTCACATCAGTTTGTCTTTTTAATGTGCTGCTGATAACACGTTATTAAGAGGACATTTAAAGGGATAGTTTGTGTTTTTTGAAGTGAGGTTATATAAAGTACATATCTATAGTCGATCTGTTCCCTACTGTAATCACCGATCAGCGCAGCCTCAGTTTGGAGGGTAGAGCCGAAGTAGAGCCGCTACTCCATATCCTCCATATCAACCTTAGAACCTCGGTAACCCTACGCATTAGCGCAGTTGCACTAATGCGTAGGGTTACAGAGGTTCTAAGGTTGAGAAAATGTAGTGCCAAAAGAAAGGCAGGTCTGACGGCGACGTAAAGCGGTGTGAATTTTCTCTATACAACGTACACTTGAACTGTTATAGATTTTTTAAGGTGAGCCTTGTCTTAGGTGGTTTATTTTGCTTTTTCTCTGGACCCCGTTCACTGCAGTACAAAGCTGAGCGTCTGGGCTGGAGCAGCTCTCTACTTCTCCAAACTGAGGCTGCACTGATCGGTGATTACGGTAGGGAACAGATCGACTATAGATATGTACTTTATATTACCCCATAAACCACAAACTATCCCTTTAACTGTTGAGCATGCATAAAATCTCACAATGTATCACGGAGGTCCCCGTTAATTTATTGATAGGTTGAGTTTGACAGAAAAAAGCATTTTTCCTGTTGTCCTATTTGTTCCTGGGAAATTTTTTGCCCCTCGTCAAAAACCAGATCGGAGGCAAATCTGCTGCTTTTTGTGCTATGATTGTCATGTGTGAACTGTTCTGAGACCTGATCCAGCAGCCTGTCGGCAACACCACGACGCCAAAAGTCTAAAAGTCTGGCTGAGTCACCGACGCACTACTGCCAGCGAGAGCAAACCCTCCTCCGCCTCTTCCTCTCCTCTGCTGTCATCTTATCATGCATCTATTTGTTCTGAGTCAGCAGAATTTGTGGGATTTGTAACTGTTTTGCCCTTGCTATACCACAGTGCACTTATAAGTTCTAAAGCCTGTGCATCCAAATCACTTCTCTCACCCGTGTAATTTTCTTAAACGTCCTTGTTCATTTCGCTGCTGATCAGGTGAACAAAAAACTCAGACTGATCAAACCGTGCCATTTCCCGTATCGGGACTTGCATGTGTGAACTTGTAATGTGTGACTCGCAATTTCAAGACAGAAAATAAGTGTGAACAGTGCAGTGATCCGACGACTCTGGAGGTCACTTTGTGTGGCCAAGGAATTTAGAAGGGGTAGCTTAGCTTAGCAGAACTAGACCAGAAACAGTGGGGGGAACGGCTAGCCTGGCTCTGCACAAAAAGTTGCAACATCTGCAAGTTCACTATAAGCATGTTACATGGAGTTTGTTGAGGCCAAATTAAAAAGTGTGAAACAAAAGTTTTATGTGCAATGCCCCCAGGAAGATGCTGCTTACAGGCAAGAAATGCTCCTGAACATAACCTCGCATGTGCTTTATTACCTTTCTGCTGACAGCTAGATGAAAAGAATCGCTTTGGTTTAATCCATAACAAAACATATTTGACAAGCTCTTTGCATGTTTTCTGTGCAAAAGCCTTAAATTGTAAAGTAACACAAGAATAAAGACGTCAATTAATTAAAAAAAACTAATGTAAAAATGAAGTGGAAAGTGGCGAACCTCAGCTGTACGTACCGATCAACCTGTGAGTCATTTTGCACAGAATCTGCATCTTAAATCAACAGGATTATGACAGAGGGACAGATGATGGTTCTTAACATCACAAGGATGTGGTTCCTATAAATATTATTTTTTTTAAAAAGGGATGAAGTGTTTAAACATGCAAACATTAGTCAGAGTTTTCTCCTCCCTTTTGTACTGAGAAGTGGTTCCATCTGTTTAGCCTTGCAGCACATTTCACAATATAGATCTTCTCAAGAACATAACTGTCCGCCTACACATCATCGCCATGTCGCATACATTCCCTTCCATGTCTTGACCAGTTGACTGGGCAAAAAAAAAAATGCATTCAAGGATTTGTGGCGGGGGCTTTCTATAGAAGAGGATCAGGTTCATAAATAAAAAATACTAGTTAAAAACAAAACAGACTTTTAAACAAAAAGGCTGTTGTGGGAATGATTTGCTGCCAAACAATGTCATGTTACTCAGGAAAGAAAAGCAGTGTTATGTGATGAAAGTGATGAGGAAATTAGATAACTTGGAATTATTATGGCTCTCTGTTTTTCCTGTGAAGTAGACTAGCTCAGGCAGTTTGGCCAATATGCTGTGAATTCTCCTCAGGCTAATGATCCATTCCTTCACCCTGTACTTGTACATATCTTCATATCCATCTCTACCTCTTCCTGAACTCAAACTGTCTCTTTCCTTGTAGTTTCATCCTGCTTGTTAATACAAGTTGCAGCTGCTAAAAAGAATTTCTTTTCTTTTTTCTTTCTTTTTTTTTTTAATCAGCCATTGTGATATTTCAACGCTTTAGCAATTCCAAATGATACAGCTGAAGTGTAAAAAGGGTTCTGGGTGATTGGATGGATTCCAGTCATTCCCGCTTGTGTTCTGAAAAAAACTGAACTGACAGTCAGCAGATGTGACTGTTAGGACTTGTAATCACAAATAACAGATATAAACCTGACTAACAATCAAAGAAACCTGTCATTGATGAGGGAATGGTCTTGTGATTTTATCTTATCTTAAAAATTATGTCACTTTCTCCCGCAGTGTCAGGGTATTACACTTTGTGAATTTTGCATGAGCTTTATGAACCGCGGCATCAACACGCCGCCATGCTGCACGCTTGTCTTTGGTCATCAACACGCTTTTGTCAATTCCTGACCGAAGTCTCACCTGTGCTGGCCTTATATGAGGGGAGATCACAGGGCAGGTGCCGTCAATTTGAGTTGATTCAAGAGATTCAAAGATCACATCAGGTGTTTAAGTTACAAAGGGTCTTATGTGTCTTTCAACAGAAGCTCACTCTGTAATGATCCTGAGACGGTAGACGGTTTCCTGACTTGTTTTAGTAAAGTTGGCCTTTAAAATTTACGGTGTGTAAAAAGGCTGAGACACTTGACACAAAGGTATTGAGACAACCCAATACTCCAGTGAGGGGGAGTGTTAACGTACGACAGGTGAGCCCAGTCAGGAAACACACACACACACACACACACACACACACACAAACACACACACACAGGGCCAGGAAGTGAGGTAGCCTGAAACTTGAGGAGGGGTGAATTACCAAATAAAATAGAAAACAGAGAACATAAATGAATAAATGTATGATGAATGATGAATGTAGCCACCATGAAATTAGGTTTGTACTGTACAGACTTCCAAGATACTGTAAACTCCGTCACTTATTTACTGCAAACCAAATACAATCTGTGGTTAAAACTCGGTTATGACTTTCTTAACCTCACTATCTACTTAAATTGTCCATAAATGTCTGATTAGATCATCGCCTTCACGAAATTTTAGCCTCTTTGGTTCGAGACGGAAATATCTGAACAAACATCGGATGGAGAGGCACAGAGTGCAGTACAGACTCCAAAAAGTCTCTATTACTCCTGCTGACTCCACTGATCCCCAGTGCCACCATGAGGTTGACATTTTGTGGTCTCAACCACTATGATGTTGAATCCCTATAAAAATCTTTCATCTAACGAGAGCTGTCATTATGTAAAAAACTTTATTTACTTTTGACGTTTTACGATCAAATACCTAAACTAATTAAGTTCCCACCATCCTCAGCAGTGGTTTGAGCTGAGTGGTAATCTGCAATGTCAGCATGCTGGCACACTTAACAAGGATGATAAACACAATTACACCTGCTAAACATTGTTGTCTGCTGGTCTTTTTCAATTGTCACATTGGAGTTAAAAGTGATATTTCATTCAGGACATCCCCTTCAAGAGCGAAACATTTTAGTTGTATGAAGTTTCTATATATGTTCCTGCTGCTGTTTGATTTATACTGGTTGTTATGCAGGTTTCAACAGTGGAAACAAAAAAACAAAAGGTGTTTTCACATCAACATTACAAAAAAGAGAGAGAAATTGACATGTAGAGAGCATGTAGGCTACATATAGGAATGTATATTCACATGTAATCTGTACGGTGTGATATAGTCAGAACGCTTTCCAATACATCAATGAATGCAACTTAATATACCATACTGTGAGGACTTTGAAGCACTGGGAGCCTCAGGCATGAGACAGATAATATGCAAACAAACCATTTATATCAGAATGTTTGTAGCCTTAAGAAAGTCAGGCTTATCAATTAATCCGTATAAAGCCCTGCTGGGGAGCAATTCTTTCCGTTCCACTCTTACTAATAAACATTCACATCCCTTGAAACGATTCAGTCCGAGGGACAGTGGTGGGTGGTCGTACGTCTGCGTGTTTACTGCCAGCAGGATCAGATTGGCCATCAGGAGGCACCAAGGAAAATTCTCTGTGGCATCATCAACAGTAAGTCATGCCATGAAAGATACTGACTATATAATGTCTAAGAAGATGCTGGTTTTCATTTGCCGCCTTCACATTTATCATCAATTCGAGATAGCATGACAATCTACAAATCATGACGTATAAGGTCCAGACTTTGGTCCCTGTGAGCAGCAGTGGGGGTCACACGATCATGTTGTCTGGGTTTTGAAAATCTCGTGAGATTGCAAAGAGGTACAGAGGTCGACAATCTCAAGAATTAGGACAAGAATTTGCTGTCACATACACAAAGGAATATCAGCTTGTCGGGGTTTTGGCTTTGCACGGATTCAGTGACGTACATGAATGTCTTGATAGGGACAACTTGGCTTGTAGTTGTGCTTAACCCTGCATACGAGTAACGTCATTATACAATTAATCATCAAAAAGAAATCTGGTTAAGACCTATTCCCAAGCCACGCAGATATGCCCAAAGTGTCCTGGAATGTACCAGATCTCGAAATCCAGGCCAGGTCAGGAGTCTCTCTGGTAGGATTTACTGGTGGTGAATAAAGTCGGGCATGGGAACGTTTGCAAGGTGGTAATAATTTACAAGAGGGAACCGAGTTGAGAATAAACACACATAAGAGCATCATTGCTGGTAAAAGAGCCTTTTACCTGAAACGTAATGCGTCCAGCAACGTCTTCCAACATGAATCTGTCAGTGTGCAGTCTGAGGTCAGTAAGAGTCTCCACATGCAGACCAACTTTGCCAGACCAGCTGATTTGTGGTCACATCGTCAATGTGTATTGGAGCCCAAAAGTGACAAAGACATTAGAAATAAAATTGACAAAACAATATAACACGACGCATTAAAAGATAATTATGCAAATACAAAACATTTGCCAGCAATGACTAAATCACAAAGTATCTATGTTTTTTTCACATGTATTTATGTTTTTTGTCAATTATGATCACATAATTAATACCTTTTTAAAAAGTACATGTATTTCCACATCTCCCAAAGGATGGAGGATGTGGAAATAAGTTCAAATTAAAAAAAGATAATAATGAATAGTTGTGAAATAAACTGTTTATTTCCAATGTCACTTCAGGGCTCCCATATATGTGATCATCCACCATACAGTGATCAACAATCAACAACAACAATCACTGAATATATTTAAGTCTAAAAATGTTGCTCGGGTCTGTGTGCATGTGCAGCAGTTTGAACCTGTCTGAGGAGCTTTCACAATCACTAGTGATCCCTGTTTACAAAGGCTGAACAGTCCCAGATAAACTTCTTCCATATCTCAGAAAAATATTTCCTCAGAGCTCTAATTCCAGGTTAGCAGGTCACATGACGTATTGATGCGTAGGGATTCTTTTACACTGTTGATTTAACCTTTGACACCCTGAAAGGACGACAGACACTAAAGACACAAGGGTGTGCACGAGCAGCCATGTGGAAAGCGGAAGGTAAATTATGAACTGGCGACATCCTTGTGCAGATTAAACACAAGTTGAGCTTAACACAAGCAAACCATGGAACAAGACAACACCTATGATGGGAATGATAGTGGAGCGAGTCACAGCAAAAATATTTGCCATAGTAATTGACATACAACAAAGGAACAATTGATGGACATAGGAAAATGCAGAAATATTGATTCAGCCATCATTTGACTAAGTGTTAGGCTTTCTCTTTCAAACCTCTTGCATTTCAGACATTTTGACATACATGCTATAAATTATCCCAAAAGATCTCTGAAAATATAAGTTTTGATTATTTCAATTCAAACATGAATTTTGATGATGTTGTCGAGCGCTTTGTCTGACACACACAAAGGGAGTTTTTTTTTTAAAAAAGGACAACAAAACAAGACAAACGTACTAATCTCCAATAAAGCATGTAGTTTTCATGCTGGTGATTTTTTAAGGGGAATCTCTGGGGTTAAATATTTGAAAAGGCGATAGACATGATGTCATGTCTCACTAGTGGATTCCACCCACAGAAGAACTTTTAATCATAAAAGTTTGCAATGCCTGCTCCCCTAAATTTCTCACCGTTTTGGGAAACCACCAAACCCACATATGGGAGGTCACAGCATTTTTAATATAAACCTTTGTTCGAACAGACATGAGTGAACAAATAACAAGAAAAGCTTAAAAATAGCTAGAAAATGACCAAAAGAATGAAGAAACACACATTTTGTCTGTATTTATTCATTGAAATAGAATTATGCACATAGTTTTTACTGTGTTTTTGTGAGTGTGTGTGTTGTTAAAGGAACCTTTTGGGTTTAGATATTAGAAAAAAAAGACGAAAATCCATTATTCACACTCGAAACTGGGGTGCGCAACCTGTGCTAAATACCTCATAATCAATTCCACCTACATAGGATTTTTAAAAACCTTCCATAGACATATCTGCGCACAACCTTAAAATTCCATACTGTGATTTTAAGACCTTTTCTTATCTTTTTATGAATTTTGATATTCTCGTAGCGTTTGAAATGTGCTGCTAATTGAGCAGATACGACTTGTTTCTTTGGTATTAAGGTATATAAGGTCAGGCATGGTAAGTCACATGAAGTGCACGTACAGCTGTGGCCCGAAAAACGACCTCTTTTAAAATGCTGCAATCAAAGTGTAGAGTCATGTTCTCAAACAGCTTCAGAGGAACTTGATGGAGCATGAAGGTGAACTGCTCAGCAGCCGCGGACACACATGGGCGCCCGTCACACATTGCGCCTTCCCTGAGGCAGAACCGGACACTCCTTATGTTTTCATGAATCCATAGCTTGTTTTTGTAACAATGCATCACAGCCGGGTGATGAAAATGGATGACTCTCTGCGCGCCTGATCTTTCGCTCTTTCTCGTGTTCCTGTCGGTTTTTCAGCTCAACCTGGCCGAGCGGGTCCCACACTCAGGAAGCCGCCTGCGCAAGCTGGCTGTCTCGAAACAGGAAGTGCTTTGTGTCTCTCTGCAAATATTTCATCACTGTGCCTGCAGGCTCCAACGGCCTCCTGCTAGTCTGAAAAGGACATAAAAATGCACACACATATCTGTCTCATATGATGGAGCGGTGCTTTTTTCACCCGGCGTGGGTGTGAGCCACTCCTTTTTCACTCATTCTGTCTTGGTCACACCAGTTTCATCCTGGGACCACCATGTACACCTGTAAAACTGCTCATACTCTGACGTACTTCTCTGTCTGAATACATGTTAAAAAGCTCGGCAATATTAATGATTGGGAGGGGGGAATTCCATTCAATGAAGAACATGACCGTTCTGTATTGAGCAACTAGATTTACACAGCTGACAAAATGGTTTTCAGGCAGATCTTTCGTACCAAAAATCAGTTGTAAATCCACCTCAGAGCACCCGCTTCAGTCCAAATAACTGTCAGGCGGAGTTAACATGGAGGAGCATTTAGCTGCTAAAGGGACTAATACTTCCCATGGGAGGTGGTGGAGACCAATGCCATGAACATGAATGCTAATGATCCTCCTTGTCTCCTGAACTTAGGCAATGCAGTCATCATACCAGCTTTAAAGCCTGTTTTGTTGTTCCGAAATGGGCCAAAACTGAAGCTTAACGTCGGACCAGGGGCCAGAAGGGAAAAAAGTTATTGCGCTGTTTGTAAAGATGCAAAATAGTACTAGGATCCTAAGTTCTCATAAATTGACTATCTGTCAACTGTCACTGTCACTCTGTCAAAGAAAAGAATAATTACACATCACAGCCAACTTTGGCTTGCTGACCCTACTTTGGAAAGCCCGGCGCTGCACCCATATGAAGCACCAGAGTGGGAAAAAGACCACTGGCCGTTTAAGAGTCATGACTTCATTTTTTCTCGTGTGTTGTTCATCAAAACAGTGTGCTGCTTGAGCAATGTTTCTCTTTGGCACAAAGTAAATTATTTTGCTGCCGTTTCCCGCAAAGCTCCGTTAAATTCAGACAAATGTAAGCAGAGAGTGATTTGTCTTTTCTCTTCCCGCATTTTCGCTCCGACTTCTCGATCCATCTCCTCCTCCCTGGCTCTTATTCCTCTTACTTTTCACAGATAAAAGCCACAGATTTGAAGGGCTGTGCAATAAAACTGAATAACGCAACGTGGATTCATCAGTTCAGCTGCGCGGCCTTGTCATATTTCATCCGCAAAAAGGCTGCGAAAGCTCTTTTCAGCATGCAAATCACTGAATGAGTCAGCGACAATATCTGGTTCTACTGATTTCCCAACTGCTGGGATCAGTTTTTAATAAGCATTTGATGGGGAAGTGTCCACATAAAGTTCTGTGCTCCAGACATTTTGATCTATATCCTTTTCCTTTTGTTTAATGGGGTGTCGAACATTTGTTCGGAGGAACACAGTTTTTTAAGAGATGGACAGGAATGTCAGGATGTGAGGTCTGATAGTCGTAGAAGGTGGATCACCTTTCGTCCTTTTTCCAATAAACACAGCTGTCTATGGGCAGGCAGGGCAAAACTCACATCACAGACATATCCTGTCCGCACAAACACACACACACACACACGCCAGCATTGACATTAAATAAGGAATGTTTTGTAAAGGGAGGCGTTGACAAAACATGATGTTTTTACGATCATTAGTATACATCATGTTTTAACGTCTGTGACTTGGACTACTTCAGTGTTTTGTTGAATAGGAGCTGAAGGAAGTGAGCCAGTGACTCTAATCAGGAAAGTGACCTGAATTGCACCTGTAATAAGCAGATATCAATAATAGATCGTTTTCTCCATTTTATTACGGAGAATAATAATTCTGATGAATCAACGGCGCAATATTTAACCTTTAGATTAATAACTGAACAAAATTACCACTATCAATGGTTCTGCTCATTGTAATGGACGCACAGAGAATTCTCACCAACTCTGAACACTTCCTATCTTTGTTTTAGCGTCTTTTAGCTCATTGTTTTGGTTTTCAAAAGATTTTCTGCCTCAGAATGCCGTTCCCTGCTGACTGTTGATCAGCTTCCCAAATGTCCCACCACTAGCAAAAAAAAATAAATAATTAAAAAAGATCTGCATCTCCATTAAGATCTAGCAAATGCAGTGAACAAAATACCATAACACAGAATACAAAAAATGTCCGCCAAGAGTCAAACCATTTTTAACTGAAAAAATTGTTAATGCTAATGTGAGGGAAATTCTACTTGATGAGGCAGAGAGTTGCTCATTCTCCTAAGAATTTTAGAATCAGTGCAATGAATCAGATCTCTTTGGCACTAAATGTCATCTGATCTACCTTCCTGTAAACACCTCAGGCAGAGAGAATCACCCCTCCTGTGACTTCCTGACCCTTGGGGGCTAAGGGGGAAACCTTCCCCTACTCTAACATCCTGATACGTTCTCTACAGTACACTGATTACTGAATTCAAAACTATCGCATTACTCACACTAATTCTTCAGTACATTATCATTATTACAGCTAATCCACACTGACTAACTTTCACAAACTAACTTTACTCACTGTCTTGTTGAGCCAAGAGAACGTTCCCTTTATCAGCAGTTTGGGCTATAAAAACAAGTGTGTTCTGCAAGCTAATAACCAGATTTCCGTGAAGTCTGCTGTGTAATGCACCCTGACCTTATTATCCAGTGTCACCATCAGCACACAATCTATATCTGTCTGTGTGCGGTATATCTTTGTTTGTCATACAGCGTGATATTAGTACCATGTCACTACTGAAGACATCACATCTGCAACCTATGCAAATAGACAAACCAAACACTGTTGATACAAGTCCATTTGCCTGCTATGCATCTTTGACGTTGGCGTTTAGGCAAGTCCCAGCTATTTTGAACAACTATGAATTTGTTTTGTGAGGATAGTAATTCAACAGTAACATGGTAATCATGTCCGTGAGAAGTTTAAACATATGTACAACATGTGGGCTTCAAGGAAGAAAATGTAGTTCATGGACTCAAGCACTCGAGTAATATGACATCATTTCTTGAGCAGCCATGGCTCATCAATACTTTACTAATTTGCATAGCAGGTCTGCTTACCGGAGGTGGCGACCACAGTCCACGCTCACTTAACAGAAACTACAAAAATCCCCCAGAGTGAAACCGACAGATCAAGTGGCCTGTATGGATGTTCTTCTTCTTACGCAGCTGGTTTGCCTATAAAAAAAAAAAAAAGCCTTCTTTTGTTGGATGATGGATGTGTGAAAAGACAAACGCCTGAGGGAACCCTGGAGAAAGAATCAGAAATTAAAGTGATTATTTACCAAGACATAGCTGGCATGCAAATTAGTGTGAGCGCCAGTTTATTTAGACAAAGGTTCCTTGTATGTAGCAGCGGCTATATATTATGTTTTGAACCTGCAGGATGCCGGAGGGATAAAATGATGGAAAGCGGCAATAAAAAAAATAAAAAAAATTTGAGTGAGAGTAAGTGAGAAATTCCCGACAGCATGAAACAAACAAGTGTGCAGACTTGACGAAACACACTTGAACATCTCTAAACAGTCTAAGTGTCATGGTGAGCAGGGTTTTGTAGTTCCCATTATCATCAGAGCGTGTTTATTGTCAAGGAATGCAGAGGAGGACAGGTGTGGCACTGTGGTATCACAACAGATGCCAGCACCCACTGCTAAAGATGAAGGATTGTCTCATTTAATTCTGATATGAAAATAAGACAACATCTGTTGCCAAAATGTAGACAGAGGGGTTCATCCTCAAATATATTTTGCTGTCTACTGTACTAGTGATTTTGACCGTTTTCTGCAAGAAAAACATTCAGTAAGTTGAAATGAGGCATCATAACTTAGCCAGGAGACACTATGGATCTGGTTAATTTGTTGTAAATTATTAGCTGTGGTGGAGTGGTCGTGGAGAATAGACTGCTTTTTTTTGATGACATTGAATGTAAGGCTTCTAGATGTAAAATGTCTTAAGCCTGAAGTCCAGCGGGAGTTCTTCTCTCCCACAGAAAACACTGCTCCTGAACACACCTCATCAGTAAACCTACCTTTAATTCCGTGACTTTGTGACATCAGGGTACGTCACCATGTAACAAATGATTAATTTATGCCTATATTCACAGTAGAAATGAAACTAATTGGAAGCTGAAAACACAACCAGAGACACAGTGAGCAGTACTGGCTCAGGCGTGTGTGAGCTGACCAATCAGAGCAGACTAGGTGGTGTTCGCGGAGGGTGGTGGTTGGGGGCATCATTCTTTTTTGGTAATTTGGGTGATCATGTTGGTCTCGTTTGGGGAGCTGCAGCAAGCAATCCCCACCACGATCACCAGATACACACATGATCATCACCACAGTCTACACCTGTACCACAAAAATAACACTTAAAAGCTATTTAAGGCTTCGTCGTTCATAACATTCAGATTGCAAAATGATGCCAAGTGTGAACAGCCCGGGTCAGACAAGGTCAACTGCTTGTGTTTGTTTAGGCCTGTCTGAATGTGGGTCAACCCAGGTTAAGTACAGCGGTATAACTTGTATAGGATGAAAGGTGCATGAAAGGTTTTGGCATGCATCTTAATTTGGTAATTATATAAAGCATCTCCCCATCTCCGTTTCTCACTCAGTCTCACATACACAAATACTGTGAAAGCTGTGAGACGTGAAGAACTTGATGTTTGCTCCTCGAAGCTGCCAGAGGGAAATATTTTGCAACTGTCGAGACTTGTTCCTCTAAAGCTTATGTTAAAACCGCACCTGAGTGTCGAGCTGATGAGCATAATTATAGCCATAAGTGTCTGAGGTTCTTTATGAATGTACTGATTGAGGGGAAAAACCTTTGGGGGAGATTAAAAACAACGTCTAAAAGCAAACAGAAGTAGAAAAATACATACACAGAGAAAGATGCCAGGGGAAAAGGCTCAGTGCTTATCGCATACTTCTATTTCATCCAGGAAGTCAGGAAGGACTCCCACTCTCCAAAAGAAAACAAGAAACAAGTGACGGGTCAGATGTGTGACAGTTCGGCTTGCGTCCTGTGGGACTGCTGGGTTTCGTCTTTTAACACTCTCTCTCTTTCTCTCTCTCTCACACACACACATACACATACACACACAGCTTGACCAAACTGCAGCAGGCAAAGATAAAACTGTGTGATCTCTTAAAGCATGAGTTGTCAGGATAGAGAACATACGGTATGTTCCATAGAGTCAGTGCTGGTGGGGCGGTGAGTCATGCCTCAGAAATGTTACATCTGCTCAGGGGTGGGATCAACTGGTTGCATTTATTCATGTTAATCTAGTTGATCGGCTTTATAGTCAATGCATATGAGCCTAGCTAGAGGGAGAAGTTGGTAGACTTAATTTGACCGTTTTTTAAGACCAAAACTAGAGATTTTGTCGACTCTCTGGAAGCAGTGGAAAATGAAATAAAAAAAAACAACAACAACCAATAGCCAATAAAGAAAAAGTCATCTGGTTTTACTTTGCACTCTCACACATTTTTAACTTCCCAAAACAAAAGAAAACAATACTAACCAATAAATTATCTGTAACATGTTTTATCCCAATTGTTTGATCAAAGTTACACAACTCCTTGGATAAACTATTAAAACAATAACAGGCTTTGGTAGGACAGTTAAACATTAATGTCACAGTTTGTTCATGGTGGTTCTTCTGGACACACAGCCGAGTTGCAAACTGATAACCAAGCTGTGGGTTTCGATTTGTTATCAGGTTGCTTTGGGTCAACCATTAACCACTTAATTTTACAAAACATATTCGCTCATGTAATGGAAGGTCAGCAGGTCATGGGAAGTTGACTTCATCTCACGTCTGTTCCTTAAATGTGTCGAGGTCATGACAAGATCCAGCTGAGATGGACTCACAACAGTCTTGCATGTCATGCACTGGTACTGACTCTCTGTTTTCTTAGATATGTAGTTTATGCATAGTTTAGTTTACTTAATCAACAGGCCAGACAGATGATCCAGTAAACATATTAAACAATTTATTGCTTTATGTAACCACTCTTCTCTTTATGGGTCTACAATGATTTTTCATCCCTGTGTCTCATTTCCATGACGATATTGATATGTAGCTGAAGAGCGCACATCAGCGTATGCAGATGACACAGTTGTGTGTGCAATTTCCTCACGTATCAGTGACTCATTTGTGTAGACACTAATTGTGTGGTCAAGTTTTGCTCCGACCACCTCCGGATATAACTTTAGTAATCTGATCTGATAGTATCATCTCTACCACATGTTTTTTGTGGACCAACATCTGAATGTCTGCATGTGAACAGTGCTACTGTGATATTCATAAGAATTGTAGAGGTTGATTGGTCACAGTCTGCGACTCACAGGATGTAAAAATTGGGTTATAATTTTCTAACTGATATATTCTCAATATTTTGATAATTTTTCCCACATTTGAGAAGTGAATTCATGTTTTTTTGTTTGTTTGTTTTTTTTAAAAAAAGGAAAAAGAAGTCATATAAAATGTTTATGTATAGAAAATAAAAGCTAAATGTTAAATGTAATTATTAAATCTTAAATCTTGATGTTAAATCCATTGGTTAGATATAATTATAGAATGTTAAATCGAAATGTTAAATCGAAATGTTTGACGTAAATGTTACATATCATATCTAAATTAAATGTTAAATGTATATCTTACATATTATATCTAAATTTTGAATCCAAATATTAAATGTATATGTTACATATTAGATTTACTTTTAAATGTTGAATCTAAATGTTCAAACAATATATCAAATATTATTTCTAAGTGTTAAATGTTAAATCAAAATGTTACATCTGAGTGTTTAATGTTAAATTTAAGTGTTAAATCTACATATTAAATCTGTATGTTAAATGTTAAATCTACATGTTAAATGTTAAATCTACATATAAATCTATATGTTAAAATGTTTAATCTTAGTATTAAATGTTAAATCAAAATGTTAACTCTGAGTGTTAAATGTTAAATGTAAGTATTAAATCTAAATAGAAATGTTAAATCTAAGAAGATGTGTTTATTAATGCACGGTTTGAATTACAGCTATAATTTATACCATGAACACTTATTTAATATTATTGTATGACTGTTTTGCTGTGTTTTGCTATATTGTTTGCTACATCAGTCATCCATTATCTGTTTATACACCAGCCTCCACGTGTGACTGCCCACAGGAGACGTTATATCCCTTAACAAAAACATTAATAATCACTGTATTCTTATTGTGATATATACCTGCTTATCAATGCTACATAGGTAAGGTTGTTACCATGTGTAGATATTGCATAATTAATTGTTTTAGGGATCGCTCACAAACTTTGTCATCAAACATAATCACAGTTCACTGTCAGTTTTCTGCTGCCAGCTGAGCGGCTTCTTGATCTTTGTCTCGTGTTTATAGATTCTCTTTTAATGACTTTCACAGAAACGGATCAAACCACTGATGTATTGTTTTGAAATGTTTTATTGGGGTCAAATCCAGTATGTTAAGTCCTCGTCCAACGAGTTCCACCTTTAATCTCAGCTGTTCTGCAGGACTGCGGGAGTAATTTGACTCTCCCTGGGGGGGTTCACTCCTTAGGAGAGACATGGGAAGCTTGTGTGGGATGTGCGATTAACTGGACATTCTCTGGAAACGGACACACAAATATGGATGGTCCCTCTCTGTCTTTACTGGCAAATTCAGAATTGTGCAGCCCCTTTATAAGAGTCTGATTGAAGGAATGCAAGGATTGACAGATGAGTACAGACAAATCAGGACTTGCCTTTCAGTGATCTGTTCCCTTATTTAGAACAAAGAGAATCTTTAAGCTTTTATACGGCTCTCAAAGATTTGGCACTCGACACTGTGTGACAGCAAAACATTCATAGTCGTAAACCTCGTCAGTAAAATAAACAATAAAATACAGATCTGTACTTGTAGGGGAGAAAAGCAGAATGTGATAGTAAGGCACACAAATTAAAAAAAAACGACTATTAGGATGGTTATTCATTTTCTCCTTAATCCCAAACATGTTAATAATGTTAATGATCTATTACTGTGCTAATCTAAGTGTTCTTTCACAGGGTTGAGGTGCAAGTTCACTTCAGCAGCCGATAAAATTCCTTGTGGCGTTTTCATTAGTTCTCTGGGGAAGACCAGAGAGTCTGAGGCTTGGTCACATGGCCTGACTCACAGATGACCCAAATGCCACAAAGTGGACCTGAGTAGAGATGTGGAGGGGGACTGCGGTGGGCTGGGGGTGGTAGTCTTGTTAAATAAAGCCCTTGGGGCAATTTAAGAATGTCTTTCTCAGGCTGGGACAGGACCTCTTTTCAGTTTTCCACGTGTAGAATGCGAACACGCTTCAAGTGTTGGAAATACAAACATTGAAAATAAATGTTCTTCAGATCCCCACATCGTTTTATTGAAATTTGGTGTGGCTCTGCTTGTATCCAATGTTTCTGACTAAAAGATCAGTACAACACCATTCAAGTGTAATTTCTATTGAATCATAGTTCTCAACAGATGGAGATCTTTAGGGTCTTCACTTCTGGGAAGGGAGAAAAAATCACGAAATAGGAATGCAGCAGTATTTTTTTGTGTCCAATTACTGGAAGTGGACCAAGTGGAGTCTTTTTATGTTTCAATGTTGTGTTTGCAAAAGGTATGAAAAGCACTCACTGATTTTTTTCAGTGTTTAACTGGTTCTCTAAACGTTGTCAGGATTCTGCAACTCCATCGCCATAAAAATAAAGGTTGGCAATGTTCACTTCTGTAACATTTATTGAAATTTTCTGTTTCTTATGTTGCAACTTGACATTTCTTTCAACTTCATGTAGTGACAATGCTGTACCTATGTTCTGATCAGGTCTTGGCACAAAAACCACTTGGCAAAGATTCAAAAAAGATGACATCTTGGCTTAAAACACCTGTTTTGGTCACCACAAACACAGCTGGAAATTGTCCTGAGGTCTCCTTAAATATATGCAGTGATGTGAGGCTTTTAAATGCTGATACATGTCAAAAATATCCAGTGGTGGAAACAGCCATTCTCAGCTGGTCACAACAGCCAAAAACTCTCAGCCTTTTTAAAACTTTGTTGATCCAGTCTGGAATTGTCAGTTCAAAGTAGCAGTGTTTTGCAGAAAGCTTAACCCCCAATATTTCATTTTGGTGACTGTTCTGTATTCTGAGGCTGCAGATGCAGTTGGTGCAAACCAGTATGTTTTGTTTTCGTTGATCAGAGCGTGTGGTTTCCTGTGGTACATCGAGACCTTTCCCCCTGTCTGAGCTAACCTTTTGTTCTTTTTGTCAGCTGCAGAGAGTATATGGTATATAGCTGAACCCACCCACAAGGTGCACTGAAACCCTCCACAGCATATTGCCGTTTTACACTTTTCATGAATTCCAGTCATCCATAAGTTACCTGCCGACAGCATGTGCAGATTTCACCCCGCCTAAAATATTTAACTAATTTGTGAAAGAGCCACAGCAGACATGTCCCTGAGCTTACCGCATTGTTCTTGTTTTGCAGGCTCAATGTTTTGCACCCTTGGGTGTTTACGGTTTTTGTCTCTGCTCCCAGTCATCGTGCCCCAACAGTTAAACGTTGTGTTGCCACTCTATCATTGTGCCAAAGCCACATCAAGTGTAAACCAGACGGCACTATCTGGTTGGCTATCGTGTATGGGAGTAAAATAGCTGCTGCCTTGAGGGCAAAAAACAACCTGAGAAACTGTTATTATCGAGCCAAGGTGAAACTCTTTTAAAAATAACTCAGTGTGTTATGAAAAACATGATAAAAATATTATATAAATAGTTCCGTCATGGAGACTTACATGAGTCTCAATCAGGCAAATGAGATTGTGAATAAATGTACGATAAAGGGACTTTTTTCAAGTTTTCCTTAAAACAATACTTACAAGTCCATGTGTGGAGGGATTTTGTACCATTACTTACGTTGGACATTAGAAAATGGATATGTAGGTCAGACCCTGGGAAAATATAAATCTATCCTCTCTCTTTCAAAACTAAATAAAATGTATTTGTCAAGTATTGTGAGAGGAGGATGAGACGGAGCGGAGGGCGGCATAGTCACGTTCCAGCTGATCAGAGTCAGGTGTAAAGCCAGACTTCTGAGGGAATAAACACCCAAAGTCACATTGGATTCTGCTCTGATCTGGGGTTTACTAATGGTTGGAGAGCTCAGGGATGACTTTTGAAGCACCGGGATAAAAAAGCGGCTTCATCTTCACTCCTGTTTATCAACCCGACTGCAGCAGCGATCTGTGGGAGTGAGCTTGATTGTCGGGTGGCTATGTAATGTGATGTTGACTGCTGACTGCCACTGGAGAGAAAAAGTCTGATGCAACTCAGCATAGAGATTCATAATATGTTTAGTCTCATTCTGTGACTTCCTTCCTCACTCTGACTCTATCCCGGAAGTTATAGCGACAGGGGACCGAATGAAACGCACCATTAGCTTGAGAAACTTTTGGGGTAATTTAAGCGCACAACCCAATAAAACATGTGACAACGTACTGTTGTAGACATTTTAATGCAGAATTCGTACTTATTGTGTGCTGTGACTTTCCTGTGTTGGTGCACTGGTATTGGCATTTTAACCAGTAAAGAGCTACTTTTGGTTGGCGGTCCTGAGGAAAGGTGATGAAAAGGGATATTTAGAATGGAGCTGTGTGAACATTACTGTAGCAGGTAATACCACATGCGCTTCTGCAACCCTGCTAGTAGCAATAACATCAGGATTGTGTAATCTTGAAAGCAGCACAAAAACATCCAGAGTGTGGTGTTTACATCCGCAAATTCACTTTTGATGTGCTTGCCCGCTGATGGATTTATAACTTAGTCAAATGTGGAGTCATGACACACAAACTAGGGGGTTGTATTACTGTAAAGAGATCTATCAAAACCATCAATGAAACATCGCATGAATAGCAAAGACATGGTCTATTGAACTATAATTTGACACAGAAATTGTATTTGCAACCTGATTTGAACTTCTTTCTTTAGGTTCTTTTGTTTTATATATGATTTTGTATTTTGTATCTTGTGACAACGCTGTGTTTATGCTCCAGTGAGGTTTAGGTACAAAAAGCACTTGGTCCGGACAAAAGAAAACATCACGTTTTTGCATAAGGAGAGCAGATCGCAGGATCCTCCTGTTCTGGTAGCTATACTGGCACAAGGCAGAACAGGGAAAGATATCAATTCAAGAGCTCCCTGTGCCAGCCTCTACCCCCAGACAGGGCAAGTGATAAAAACACTTGAAGAAAAGAAAGACATCCCTTCCTCTTTTTTTGCAGTGAGAGAAACCGCACCCTGAGGTCAGAGGAAGTGGTGTCTCTGTCAAGGTTGCGTTAGTGTTTGGTGGAGTACATGACACGTTTGCACCGCGGATCACACCACCGCTTTGTGACAACGTACACACACTAACATCCTGCTCTAAAAACATTTTGTTTACGCACCATCAATAGCAGAATCAACTCATTAGTCACGCTCTGTTTGATTCAGTGAGCGCACTATCAACTTCCTGACATCTTAACAAACATAGATATTTATCTGCCGCAGCTGTTGTTGGTGGATACAATCTGACGGCCTCCACGTAAAACACGATGCTGACAAATAAAAACATCTCCTGGCCCTGAAAATCAGCATCGGAAAATAAGGTTCGACATGTACTTAAGATGCTGCAGTGGTCGTGTCTTAAAGTTGTTCTTGAACAATACTTTAAACGAAAAACTTGATTTCCTTTTAGGTTTTCAGGTTGATTTAAAACCTCCCTTTTAGGTTTTAAATCTATAGATTTTTTTCGAAAAAACAAAAAGTTTGATTCTCACAGTCTTCAAATGCCTTGAGGTTTTGCTCAGAAACTTATGTCTTGAACTGACTCAGTGGAGCGCTCATGGTGGAAAACAGCGGTTAAGTCGCTCCATTACCACGAGCCAAAAGTACATTCAGATGACACAGTTATGTTTTCATGTGCTTCTCACCTTTGTGACTTTGTGATAAAAAATCATTCACTTAGTCAGTTGTTTTGTTGTCACTCCCGGATCTTTGAAGCTCGGGATGTACATCTGCAGCTTCATATCTTTATCTTTCAAAGATCTAAACTTTCATCATCAAAGCCAGTCTGACTCATCCAATTTTCTTGTGATGCCCAGCTTTGCTCTTTGTTTAATTTTCCGTTGAATAACCTGCAGTGGCAGAATCGTCTTTATTGGAGTTTTTGTGTCTTAAAGCACTTGAGTTTGTGTTGTCACCGAAAGTTGCTAAACGAGACAAACTTAGATTAAGATCCTTTGATGAAATAATTCAATTGATGGCGCAACGTAGAAAAAATCCCACATTTAAATGTTACCTCAGCAGATGTACAGATGTATTAACAATAAGACATAAAAAAGACAACTAGACAACTGAATAAACAAGCTGTTATCAGAGGGAAATAAGTTATCCAGAACATTGTTTGAAGCTAGAAAGGTGGCAGGGTCCACCACGTATAAACAGAGATAAACAGTGTGAAATGTTGTTGTCCTTTAAGGTCAGTGTGTTTATTCAGTATTGAAAACCTAGAAAATACAGAGTGCATCTTTAAAATGACTACTTTTAATTTTCAGACCTCTTCAGATTTTAGAGTTCCTCTAGCTTGAAAGTCTAAACTTAAAAGTCTTTGGACTTGAACTAATGATTTGGATGGAGTCCAGTCATCTCATTAAAGTGTGTTTTCCAAAGAAACATGAGCAGCATATGAGCAGACTTCCCAGCAGTCATTATCCGCCAGTCAAAACTCTGATGAGAATAGAAGAAAAACACATGTAATGGAAAACTTGCCATGTGTCCTCACAATAAGTCAGGTTTGTTTGTGCTCTCAATTCTGAAATCACTGCTAACCATTAAGTTAGAGGTGAATTTAGTCTTTGCTTGCTTAATATTGGCAATGTACATATCTGCAAACCATGGGTATGTAGAGGGTTCTCATTTCTTTATGTTGTAAACATCTGTTTATAGTCCGTGTGACGTGATGATGACACATTTTGTAGAAATGTCAACTGGCCACATTTTATCCCTGTGACTCTCCTGTCATTCTTTATTGACGCCCCAGAGGGAAAATTCAGGAGTTAACAGAAGCGCAAAGACCGAAAAAGGTACAGACAAATCAAAACTCAACAAATAAATAAACAATTTAAAAGTATAACTTACAGTCGCAGTTGGGCAGTAGTAGTACATATTACCACCTGGCTTACCGACTGGTGTTTCACTAATAATAAACTAATAGCTTAATATCATCTCAAGCGAGAACAAATCAAACAAGTTTTTCTGCACCAACATGTTCAGAGTTTTTCAGCCTGTTTGTGATTCAAATGAACCTGTTGAACTGCATGAACAGTATCTATATAGTAGCAAGAAAGACAAAACTTAAACAAATGGCAGAGGCGTTTTTACAATGCAAAAACTAAAGATTTGTCTCAATTCCTAGGAAAAATACGGTATTTCATGGATCTTGCTACGAGACGGTCAGATAAATAGGATTTATTTTTCACCTGCTCCATTGGCTGATTTGTTTTACTTTTAACGAGCATGAAACAACCTACTCATTCTGTGCTTTTACTTGTTTTTTTTTTTTAAACTCATTTTACTCTTTTTCCAGTGTAGATCGTGTTTTGAGAAACTAAGGACTCCGACACTAAACTGACTTGATAACAGGGAGATTCTTGAGGAAAGGAGTGATTATTTGTACTTTATTACACGGCTCTTCTTAATGCTGTAGAATGCGCCATTCACTTGAATGGGCCTTCCCAACGTTTGGTGGTAAATTACTTTCGTATAATTGATCACTGCTAAACATATTTGACCATGGTCAAGGAAAGTGGCCTTTTTGCCTTTGATTCACGTATTTCGTAGCACTCCGCGCTCTTGAATCTTTGCTCTGCAAGTAGTCCGGTCACATATCACCCCAGTGTATTCTGTCACTAGGCGATGTCAGCTGATCTGTAGCCTACTTCATATCGGAAAAACATACTCCCAGGCCACTATTATGGATGAGTTTCACATTAACTTTAATATTTTTGGAAAATATGGTGATTTCGACTCTTGGCAAAAGGCTGAGTTGTCGTCACCAGTCAAGAAAAAAAAAGAGAGGAAAGCAGAGAAGAGGGAGAAGCGAAACGGCACAAAGTTTTGGATGACAGAGACGTTGATAAAATAAAGGAGGATTGACACAAACTGAACACAAAAAAGCACGTATGGGCCAAGTAAGTTTTAAAAGACTGGTTAGAGGACTTGAATTTCAGAGGACGAGTGATCAGCTGTGTTCTAAAGAATGTTCTGCTCAACATCTTTGTCATCAGTTTGGCAAACTATTTATGACTAACTACCTGACTAACTATTTCTCTGCTGAAAAACACTATAAATGGTAACAAATACATTGTCAAAAGACACACGGTGTTAAGTTTTTTTTCATGTTGGCAAGTAGCCGTGTAATAAGCGGGATAATGCATAGAATGGCAGTCATTATCGGGAAAATAAGAAACTTCAGGACGAATCAGACCGGTCAGTCCGGTTCGTCCTGTCGGGACTTATTTTCCCGATAATGACGACCCTTCTATACATTATCCCTTGCGTATTAAAGCAGACCTGTTATGCTTTTTCATTTTTTTCCCTCCCTTCATTGTTTTATACGTTCTTGTGCATGCAAAAGTTATTGAAATGTAAAAAGGTCAAAGCCTGCACAAACAGAAAACACTGTTCCTGAAATGCATTGTCGGTAGGACAATATTCCACTCTGAGTTGTAGAAGAAGTGGCTTCAGGTGTTCTAGTAACGTTTAAATACCTCTAAATTTTACAAGTTGAGTGAAAGTATCTCACACATTTTACAGTTGTACTTGTTTTGTATGCAAACTATGACGTCAATAAATCCGTCGGTATGTTTTAAACCAATCATAGTTTTGACTTTGCTGATTCAAAGAAACGATGAGGGCGGGGAGAGGTCACTTTGTGTGGGGGAAGAACTGAAACCAGCTTCAGCCTCGTGCACACATCCTCTCTCTCTGACGGCCGCCCTCCCGCTCTGCTGCTCCGCTGCTCTGCGTCTCAGACAGCTCACTGGTGGTTTAATGAGGTGCAGAGGAGGAGCTGTGCTCCGTGCACCAAGAGCGAGAAACTTCCCTGTCAGTTGTGAGTGTGACAGCAAGGTGAAGCGCAGCTCGCGGAGAGTGAACACCTTCATCCTCTGGATTGCTCCGCGTTTTCGTCAGGAACTTTGCTGGATTATGGAGTGACTTGATGGGATGAAGTCCGTGCGTAAAAGGGACGCTTGGAAACGATGGATTGGCTTCTCCTTGGAGCACCTGGGGAATGCGCGTTATTGGAAAGTATCACAGATCTTGAAGTGAGAGTGGAGCATTTGCCTATTGTGAAACAGACAGAGAAATCCGTGCAGGTATGAACTCCACGGCCGAGCCGCGCACCTTCCGGCCGCCCACCATCCCGGCGATTATGTTCATTTTCGGGGTGGTGGGGAACGTCATCGCCATCGTGGTTCTGCGAATATCACGGAAGGAGCAGAAGGAGACGACTTTCTACACGCTTGTGTGTGGCCTGGCGGTCACGGACCTCCTGGGCACCCTGCTGGCCAGCCCTGTCACCATCGCCACCTACATGAAGGGCTCGTGGCCGGGCGGCGAGCCGCTGTGTCAGTACTCCGGCTTCATCCTCATCTTCTTCTTCTTGGTCCAACTCAGCATTGTGTTCGCAATGTCAGTGGAGAGGTACATGGCGATCAACCACGCGTATTTCTACAACCAGTACGTCAACCAGAAGCTCGCCGCGCTCACTCTCCTGGTCATCTACATCTCCAGCACCGTGTTTTGCGCGCTGCCCAGCATGGGGCTCGGCCAGGTAAAGCTCCAGAACTCGAAGACCTGGTGCTTCATCGACTGGCAGAACAACCACACAACAGTGGCGACTTTTAACCTGATGTACGCGGGTGCGAATGCTGTGATCGTGCTGGCCACTGTCATCTGTAACGTGATGGTGTGCGGGGCGCTGATCCTGATGCACAAGCGCTTCATCCGCCGCACGTCTTTGGGCACGGACCAGCGGCGCATCGCGGAGCTCCGGCGCAGACGGAGTTTCGGACGTTTAGCCGGGGCAGAGATCCAGATGGTGATCCTGCTGATAGCAACCTCCCTTGTGGTTCTCATCTGCTCCATACCTTTAGTGGTGAGTACTAGGAGTAATTAAAAACAAGTCACCTTTTGTACCGGGTGTGTGCGTAAAAGCTTGGGCGTAAAGAATGTCCGATTTTTCCCAAATGAAGTGAGAAAGCAGGATAAAAATACAATTGATCAGACACTGAATGAAATCCGATTCTTGTGCTCCCTGAAACATGTTTATCTAATCGACCGAATGATCAAAAGAAGCAGACCATGGTTCACCTGAACTTTGTGTTCCAGTTATGGATCCTTGCGGTTAAATGACGCATTTCTCTGATGCACAAGTGTGATTGTTCACACGCCCAAATGCGATCTCATCAGCTGTTTATACAAAGAACATCTAGCTTCAGTTCTACCAGCGGGAATATTTGTGGTTGGGAGCTGATCGCCGTGCAACTTCATGCGGTGTTTGCAAACAGTTTTTTTCATCGTCTGACATTTCCAGCTTCCCAGAGTTTCTAAGCGGGCACCGTGAGAGATTTTTCCGTGTGTCCTGCGGTGTTGACTGACAGGCAGACATTCCTGCATGTGCAGGCAGACGTTAATGATCAAATAAAAGGAGCAGTTCACAGGTTTTAAGCAGCCTGTAAATATGCATTGAAACTGTTTTTTTTTCCCCTCCTGTTCACATTGGACCCCTTCCTAACGTCCGTGCGTCCACTGGTGTACAAAATTCACAGTCCTAATCCTGTGAACACAGCTTAAGTTAATATGAACAGTCTGCATTAGGTAAATAAAACATTTGCATTTCAAAGTTGCTGTATTTTAGTGCAAAATGTCCTCTTTGTGGATGATCTTGTCTCTGCAGCCCAGCACATTATCAATCAATGAAACATTTATATTTAATTTCACTTTATTTAGTAGTTATTTTACTAGTTATTTTTTTTAAAAAAATGTTCATTAATCATTAATAAAGCAATTGTAAAGGTTTAAAAACATCAATTACAATTTTATGATCAACATGGTGTCTCCACAAAAAAAATTACCAAATCGAAATCCTTAAAATGCCAAATTTTCCTCATAAAAATCCCAGAGTACGTGAATACACAAAGATTTATCAGTACACACATTTAACTGCTGAACAACAAGATGCCTCCTGGACTAGGACCGGCTTTTGAAACCTATTTGTGATTTCATGAATCACCCACCTCTTAAAATCAGATTTCAAAAACCATGGAGAGAAGATTTGAGCTTCGCTGTGCAGAATCATGCGCATGCATAGTTTGACACCAGGAGGCTGTTTTGATGTTCATCTGATGAAAGTGTAAAAGTTCAACTGTACAAACGGGAATAAAAACAAGTCTTTGACCGGAGGGAGACTTTAAGAAAACCTGTTAACCTCTCCTTTAACAAGAGCACTTATATCATTTGGTTAAATGTCAAACATCAAGGCTTTTGTGACCTTGTCTTTATAATTGTATTTGATGGCACCCTGGGGAAGCCCAATGGCCAAAGGCTTTCTTGTGATGAATGATGGTGAGACATGTAACTCTGTTTTTATTGGCCTCTTTCCATCTCAACACTGCTGTTGGTGCGCTGGAGTTACATTCAGACAAGCGCCTTTTTATATTGGACCGTTCCATTCCAAACATGTAGGAATATGTAAAATAAACAATCGCCGAACTCTTGTAAATGTCTCGTAGACAAGTTTGGGCTTGATAACGGACAAGCTCAGATGGTCCCTGCATTTGAAATGTCGTTAAAAGTGCCTTTATATAACAACCTGTGGATGCTTGTTAACTTCTTAAATGTATTTGCTAAGTTTGTTTTTCTCTCTGTGCCTTCAGTGGAGGATCTTTGCGAATCAGCTGCACATAAACCAGAGTGAAAAGCGAGTAGAGGACCTGCTGGCCATCCGCATGGCCTCAGTCAATCCCATCTTGGACCCTTGGATCTACATCCTGCTCAGAAAGACTGTGGTGCTCAAGATGATGGAGAAGATCAAGTGTCTGTTCTGCAAAATGGGCGGGCAGGGACGCAGGAGCGGCGGGCAGTTCCGCTGCGCCGACGGCCGCCTCAACTCCTCCATCGTCTCCCGGGACTCTCCCTCGCTGGTGTCGCGGGAGCTCCGGGAATTGGTGAGCACCTCGCAGACCTTCCTGTATCCATCTGAGGGAAACCCCAGGAGGTCGTTTCAAGCGGGGGCGCAGTGCGGCTCCAGTCTGCCATCTGCACAGACGTTACAAGGTCCCCAGGCGGGCGAGGGGCCTCAGAGGGAGCTTTCACAGAGCGATTTAGAGGACGACGCGCCTGGCAGGCCACTGAATGTGCTCCCAGTGTGTCCCAAGGACTCTCTACATGTGACTTTCACTGATGAGACTGCAAACATACAAGAGAAATGCATATGAGGTGAGAGTCCGATAATGGAAAAGACTGAACTATCGCCCATCAATCTGTAGATATCTAGTGGACTTCTACTACAAGGACGCATTACTGATCTAAATACCTATTATCAATGTATTACTCCTCAGTCATAACTCAACACAAACACCGTATCACTCTTCAGTACAATCAGTTATGTCAAGAAAAACCATAGAGACCAACATGGCGTTGCCGAGGAGCTCTTTTGTTGCACTTTTTGAATTGTGAAACCACTGTGAGGCTGTTGACGATGACTGTTTTCTAGCATTTTTTGACAGCCAACACCATGACTGTAAGGAGCTGATGATAAAATGTGAAACAGTGGTCCACGATGATGTTAATTTATTATATAAGTATGTTGTCGTCCAACCCAGTCGCCAGAATACATGTTGTCAATGCACAGTTCTGCAAACCACAGATATGTTGCAGTGTTTTGTTGTGTTTACATTTTTAGGTTTTAAATTTAGGAAAAGATGATTTATTGGCTAAGAATGCCTGTTTTGTTTCCCAGAATGTGGCTGAGGATGTCCTAAAAAATCTTCCAAAAGACATCCAACAGGGTCATCCTTAAAATGCTGAAACACAGTGCTGGCAGCCTATCCTGCGTTCCCATTCCCTCCCCTTCCTGATTTAAAAGTCAGGTCGTAAACATGTAAGCGTGACATGACACGTATTGTCGAAACGTCAACATGATAAGTAGCCTATTACACATTTATAATGTGAGCGTATCAGTGGTTTGCAGGAGCGTTAAGTGCCAACATTTGATTCTGCATTGCGACCGGGCGGTATTTCTCTTCTCTGTGAGAAGGTTCAGATAGTTTGGAGCCATTTTAAATCGGTACAAGATGAATATGTTCATAGTTTTTTGTTTGTTTTTTCTTTTTTTTTTCTTTTCTTTTTTTTTTTTTGGTACATAAGAACATTTGCAAACAATTTGGTTTGGATGACGGAGCAGCTCCAACATCAAAGCTAGATGCATACCATCCCCTGCATTTCATAATAAAAGGCAGCTATACTGGGGCTTTTCCACAGTGCAGATGCTGTAGGATGTTAGGAGTCTTCTTACACTAATGTCTTCATAAAACAAGTTACCTGACTCTTTTCAGGCCATTACTTTCAAAGGATTAATCCAACTTCATCTTATTTCAGCTTAATGTAATGTGCAACGCCTCTCATTTAGTCCGACTTAAGAAGGGGAACATAAATTGAATACATTGTTTAGTCTCCTCTCCGATAAGTTTAAAGGTTTTGTCCAATGAATTTCCTGAAGTTACTGTGAGGATTTACATTTAATTTCAGCTATAAAGATTGAATTGAATATCATTATATGATATATATTCAATGTTAGAGTTTTTGTTGTGGAAAACAAACTGGTGTGAAATGTACCACTAAAGGTTGGCACTCTTGTCAAAACACTTATATTGTACCACATGAATAAATAAAAGTTGATAAATATTCATATAACTAAAGTATTGTGTCACTCTATTGCAACAGAACAGAAACAGAAACAGGTACACCCAAGGTTTATTTTGACAGCGAGTGACACGTGCAAGTCCACAGTGGCATCACTCTGCGGTTTGTGGATACCCAATCTGAAGCCTCAAGTTTGGCCTTTTTTTTTTTTTAAGGGACCATATTGGTACAACAGCATAAAACACGTGAGGACATCTTGATTAAATCTGAGTGGCCTACCCTGTTTTATTGTATATTTTACTTTAAATGGGACCAAAATTTACATAATGAACATCAGGTTGTGTTGAAGAAGACTTGACACAAGCGATTCAGACCATAAACCCATTTAAAAACTGTTTACTGAGGTAATTAATCAAGTGAGAAATAGAGTCATTTTCTCATAGGCTTACATTCAATCTGACTTCTTTCTGAAACCAGTTAAGTTGCACTGACTTCCGCATTGGCTTCACTTTTAGGGTGCTGACACTCTATCTATCTATTATACAGTTGACAGTATATTATATTTAGCTAAAATAATGCTAAATATGCTGTTATTTAGAAGAAGTATGTGCAGTTAGTCAGCTATTGTGATATTTTAGTAACCATTTGATGATGTGATTTATTTACAAAAAAAGCCAAAATATCACTGGTTTTCTGCTTCTTAAAATTGAGAATTTGTTGCCTTTATATCTGGAAAAAAATGTATTTATCATATCTTTTACCCTTTTATTATTGTTATTCATTATAACTTAACCTCATTGGGTTTTGACTGTTGATCAGAAGAAAAGCAAGTAATCTTAAGAGAACACCCTGAGCAAAAGGAAATTCTGCCTATCTTCTGTCATTCTAGACAAAATGACACTACACTTCAGTTCAGAAAAAGCTATTTAACTTGAACAAGTCCTCCACTAGCAACTGCCTCTCTGACTTCCTTAGAATGACTTTGATCATGGAAACTGAATTTAACAGCGACCGGTCGTGGTTCATCTTCATCGATCAAAACAACTGCGGCCGCCTGGGAGTCGTGAGTATAAGGAAATACCCTCGTTTGCTGCATGACTCATTTCTGCATTAAAACAGATGGAGATCCAGAGATAGCTCAAACAAATCCCCACAAAAATCCAAACTTGTCTTCAAATAAATTCCCTGCGGTAAAATGTATTTTAGCCAGGAGGTCAGTGTCATATTGCTTTCATCCCTCCACACCAGCTCTGATGGCTCAAACACATTTCTAACCCGCAGCCAGCTGAGATGGCATGGCACCTCCCACCTGCAGACAGATTGTTTCTTCACCGCAGAACGTCTCCAGGTCTAGTGTGGCCATTTTCCAGAGGCTTCCAAGAGCAGCGAAGCCCCTCCCTCTGAGAACAATATCCCATTAAAGAGAGCCGTGACCTCAGACTGAGAAATCTGTTAAAGCGGTCGAGTCACTCAGGAGGCAGGGGAGCGTGATTGACAAAACAGTTGTGATAGGATTTTAAACAGAGGACGAAAGGAAAAACAATTCTTCTCGGAAACCTCATCTTTCCCCATCAGCTGACACCAGCAGCACACGGCAACATGCGTATGTGACAGGCTGTTTTACACATTTAAACGCCTTCGAATAAGGAGCCTGTGAAAACAATCAGCAGCGTGGAGATGCCACTCGCAACGCAGCGAGTGCTCATGATGTGGCCTTTAAGCACTGGGACGGAGTTCCAGGAAATGATGGATACAAAGATGAGTGTTGGTACTCGGGGATAAGGTTCATTTTAGGGCTGAGTTGCATTTAAAATGAGGTCAGATCGACACTTTTAAATGCACAATATATTAATTTCTGTTGCTAGGGGGTCTCTATAAAAATTTTAAAAAAACAATCTGACCAATGTGTTGGGAGGAGAACGTTAGACCTTCTGGAGGAATAAACACCCCACATCACATCAGATTCTGCTCCCAGCTCAGGGAACACTTTTGAAGCATTGGTATTTAAAAGTGGATTTATCTTCACTACATTTATCAATGTGACTGCAGCCGTGATCTGTGGAGCTGACCGCCATTGTCGGCGGTTTACTTATACAAAATTAGGCAGAATTGTTACATATCATATCTTTGAGGGAAACATTATGTACTAAAATGGTGTATGTTCTCGCACCAGACAGCTGTAAAGTGTCCATAAACCATAAATCAATGAAACATCTGTTCTTTATTCCTTCACATTTTCTATAAACTTTAAGCTCTTGCGTGTCTTCTTCATGCATTGTAGCTAAGCAGCAACTGTATCACACAGCTACCTGTGTATTGATCCACAAACTGGCACACCCTGATTAAACACAAGTGACCTTTATTTATCACATTACGCAAATTCTTAAAGCAGCTGCGGCAACAGCAACGACGGGTGTGTCTCGGGCATGAGCGCAACGACTTATGTAATGGTGTTATTCTTTAAAAGTGTTTTTGGATCACTCGGCAGAGATTTGTTCTTCCTGTTTCTGTCATATGGACCTCATTTTTCAAATTAAGGCTTGAACTTTGTATTGTACTTAATACGTAGCAACCCAATCAGCTGAGGCTTATCTGACAAAAATGTTCTTGACTATCTTGCATTTAAAAAAGATGTGGTCTTGATATTTACTGAACACAAACCGTAATCATTGTTGCACGTTTACGTGGTGCTGACTTACCATAGAAACAGTGTATGTTCAGATCCAGGTTAAAGAGTCTTTTACACAGAATTATCTTGGGACTTTCGGTGGCCCTTTTATGGGAACTCAATTATTTCTATATTTACGCTGTCCTACAAAGCTGAGGAGCAACTTTGCAAGTGTGTCTGTAAACTACATTTTTTAATCTCTTACTCCACTGGAATGAGTGCTGTCAGTGACGTCTGGCTATTAAAGCACACAGAAACCCTGGGTGCTACAGCACTTTGAAATCAATCACTAATCATTGTTTTGTTATACATGTATGAAATATACAAAAAAATACAACAAAGAAATGAACACAATCCATGTCTTCATATCACCTGCAGGTCAATCCTGTTAGTTTTCAAAAATATCCCCCACATAAGGAGATTTTTATGTTCCTTCAGGAGGAATAACCATTTACAGACAGTAGCAGAGCTCAGAGATTACTTTTGGGATTAAAAGTGGATTCATCGTCACTTCATTGTTGGGTGTTCACGTACTGTAATATTGGAGCTGGAGGGGAAACGTACTACAAATGAACCAGGAGAAGGAGAGAGGAAACTGGAGACTCTGCTGAGTGCTGAATGAATATAGTGACAGGTTGACCGGAGTTCAGACACCCTCAGTGCGTGCCGCTGCTTGCTATCTTAAGGCTAATGTATTGTGTCAATCGACAACTATCATTAAACAACAAGCACTGTTGATCCATCTGACCTGACGCAGGCTTAAATGTTCACAGATGGAGTAATGTTTCATTCGTGTTAAGTTTAGTCTTGTTCATAGACTTCACTATCCCAGACATAAAATGGGCTACTGAAGGAAATGCCACCTTGAGTTAACGTGTGGATTCCTCTGGATGTGAACGCCGGAAACATTTGGGATACTCTGAGTACACAGCTCAGCAAAGTATTTAACAAAAGTCTAGGCATTCAATGCATATTTTTTTTAAAATGATCATTCTCTAAACAGAAATAAAGACTTGCTACTAGGCTGTGAGAAACACAGACAACAGATCGCTTCTGTTTCACTGCATTCGGTTTTGTTTTCTTTGCTGCTGCAATTAGATGCTGTGGTTTGTCTCGGCAGCACTTTGTATAGAGGTGTGATCAGTTGTGTCCTGTGTGAAACAGTTCCTGCAACTCATATCATTAAGACAAACAAATACAAGACAACAGCTCGACTCAAAAAGTCTTTAGTTTTTTTGTGTTTATTCACACTTCGGCAATTTGCTGAGCATGCACTGTCCTTTTCAGCAGCAGCCTGTTCAATAAACACCAACATATGGAAACCTCACAGATCATTAACTGTGACTATCAGACATGATGTGATGTGATTGTAATTCTGTTAAATTTCTACCACCTGGAACTTTAGTCCTGGAGGATACTAAACTCTGATTCATTTAATCTAATTCCCAGTCAAACAGATTTAACTCAAAAGCTAATTGGAGCTTTTGCTCTCCGTCTTTATCTGTACATTTAAGTCAATTCAAGGGGGTCAATTTCCAAGCATCTTTTACAATCCTGTTTTCATTAATGACTCCATCAAGTTTCACAGAGTCCATTAACTATAAACTCAAAGTGTTATTGTGCCATTCAGAGGAAACACTGAAACAGAGATAAGACGTACGAAAGTTCTTGGGTATCTGGAACCGAATGACTTACAGTAAAGAGCCAGATTACTACATTAGTAAAAAATGGATCTTCTTTACATGCACATTTAACATAATTAACATTAAAGGGATGGAAAATGTAAAACGACAAAACTATTTTTTTCTTTTATTCTGTTGCACACAAACCTTCACTCACAGTGGTTTCTGAAATTATACCATTCATTCTTAAAAAATGCGGGCAGGACAATCAGCTCATGCTGAGCGCAGTTCAAAGTCCTCTTGCTTTGACAAACTGTTCCTTTGATGGTGTAGCTGTGTCCTCTGATCCCCCATCACCAGTCACCACATTTCTTATATTTCCCTCTGCGTCTATGACCACAGTGGTCCTCTTCATCTCCTCATAGCGCGTTTGTCGCTCAGCGACGGCCTCGCAGGCTGCCAGCACCTCATCAGACTCAAAATCATAGTCCTGCTCGAGCTCGGGGGCATTAAGGATCTGTTTCTGGGCCTCCTCCTCTTGCCGTGTTCTCTCCTCAGTTCCTATGCGCTGCTTCTTTAACCTGCATGCCCATGCCAGGTCTTCCTGCCACAGGGTGCGCTCTGATGGGCACAGGTGGACGGCAACCTGGAAGGACCTCAAAGCCTGCGGAAGAGTTGAGATTGGGATTGAAAAGTTTTCAGGGCTGTTTATAGCCTCCAACAGACTGAATGTTTAATTCTTTCAGGCCTGGTTGTGTCTTCTCTGTAATTCTCACAGATGAATGGTGTGACACTGGCATCTGTGCAGCTGAATCGGCTGGGGGAGCATCATGAACATGAGCAGGACCCTGACATTCTTCCTGGTGTCTAGCAGGCGGATTTATGCCTTCATTAAGAAGACATCAATATCTCTTAGCTGACTATGCAGCTGTAGTCGATCAAAGTGAAAGTTATTGTCCTATCGAGCAGAAATACCACCTGCCTCCAATCGTTTACGGGACCTGATCACGGCCTTTAGCTGTGACGATTTGCTGCCTGTGAAATGGTGAATTGAATCTGTCTGAGTGCTGTTTGAGGTGACTGATGAGCTCATAAACTGATTCTAACGGATGTCTGCAATCTGTCAAGCACATTGTAAAGGTGTAAATGTGTTAATCTGATACTGAAGCCAGTTATGACTATCTTTTGCCTGTTAAAGTCAGAATTAAAGTTTATTTTTGACAGCTGGCCAGCAGGGTTTATTGGTTGTTTTTACGTGTACGAGAAACAGAGCTTAAAGAAGTCTGTGTTATGTTAGAACTCAGAATCTCTCACACAGATGCACCCAAATACTTTTGCACAATCGCACAATCTGCTTGCACTGTAAAGCTGTAGAAATACACAAGCAGGCCGAGGTTGACAAAACACAGTAGAGAACAATAAAGAAGGGATCATGCAACAGTACAACAGTAGAGTTGCACCTGCTCCTAGTGATAGTGACCAAAGCTCTTATGAAAATCCAATCCAACGTCAGAACAAAGGCCTCAAGCCGACTAACGGTAAAAAGTCAGGCCCAAAGAAGTGCCCTCAGCGGATCAGACATCAAGTATTTGATGACGAGAGCCAAAGAAAATATAGAACAAATTTTTTTCCAACAGACTCTCTTGGAGCTAAACAATGTCTTTAAAGGAAAAGTTGTTTTTTACTTGCTCTAATAGTCATCTTTTTCAAGTTGTTTTTAATATTAAAAAAGTCCCCAGTTTCTACAGTTCAGGAGAATGCTGCAATGCTGTTTTGCTGTTACGATCCAGAAATGTTTTTTGGCCAAAAGAGAACTTCCTGATAATAATGATGCATGGAGACAAAGCTGTCATGCTGCAGCGTTGTCAATGTCAGCTTCCAATAGTTTTAAAACAGTAAGTGAAGGAAATCAGACGCTGTACGTTTGTTTTGTTTGGGTACTCGCCATTTTCCTCAAGTGAGACGGAGAGGAGTGGAAGTTAAAGGGAAGGAAAAGAACAGACTCCCGAAAGAGAAAAAGTGGAATCACTGCACTTACATTTGCACAAACAGGCACAACGCAAACATGTTGATTCATATAAAGCACTAAAACACGACTGAACATGCCTCACTAAAAATAGATGTCTGTTATTTTTCCCCCCCTTCCTTCCCAATAGTTTCATTATACAAGGAGGTGTGTCTGTATTTGGTTTAGTGTTAGCTCAGCTAACTTTCAACACTTCCCGTTGTTGTTTATGCTGCCGTAGGACAGGTCTCTCGCTCTAGGAGTGACGCGCAGTGCCATTACCTGGAGGCTCTCTGACTTCAGCCCTGTTTGCCTGGCACTAAATGGGGCAAACAGTGTAACTGTGATCAGCAGGTTTCATACACCCACAGGTCCCAGCATGTTCTGGGGCAATTTAAGCAATCGTCAAAGCCTCGGGCACCTGGGCGTGCTTAGAAAGAGGGACTTCAACTCGGTGGCGAGAAGTCTGCAAAAAGTAGTAAACAGAAGTAACTGACGCATCCTAACGGCCCCTCAAAGATAAAGACATGGATGATCTATAGTCGTTACAAAACAGGTCCACAGCAAAATCAAACATTGGAATAAGGATATTCCACTGAAAATCGATAGTGACTGAGTTGGCAGCCTTCACTGCTTATGTAACATTAGTGTGTTTGCTGGTAACGCCTATATGTGCCAGTTTGAATTTTGGTGTGTACTGAAGTGAGCACAGTCTCAGCCACCTCGTATACAGTTTACTGTTACCTGCAATTAGATTTTTTTTTCCCGAAAGTTTCCTTGCTCCCATCTCCTTCTGCTATGACTCATAAAACTCCTCCGTCTAATTTGTTTCCTGCCCTGAATATAGCTGTTCGAGGGCTTTTGTGCATATGCCATGCTTTAATTTGTTTTCATCTGAAGTACATCCCCAGCCACACTCACCAGGTCCACCTCTCCCATGTTGAGCTGGGCACGGCCCAGAGTCTGCCAGCCCTCCCACCAAAGGGGACGGTACTTCACCGCCATCTCCGCTGCCTTCACGGCGGGGAACACTTCCTGCAGGATGGTCAGCACCTGTTGAGAAACATGACGTAGTTCAAGACTCTAAATCTTAAGGTCTCGGGTGAGCCTGGAGCACCCTTTACAGTTTTACAGGTAAGAGATGTAAATTCCTGGAGACAGATTGATTTTTGAGTCTCATCCCCTAGATTTGACAGTCTGTGGGTGGGACTCAATAGTCGACTGTCTTTCTCCACGGAATAACATCCCGTTGCTTTAACCCTACATGTGCAAAAACAACAACAATATTGTGAAAAACATAAAAAAAAAAAAAAAAAAAGAAAATACAGAAGTGGGCAATGAAAAAAAATAACATTCCAAATTTTATAGCATGCTCATGTATGTATGTTTGAAATATTTTCCAGTTTTGTAAATTCTCTGTTGAGACAGAATAACTTGTGTAGTTGATTGACAGAAAATGATCCATCGATGTTTTTACCAATTGTTGAAATTATTTTTCAAAAAAATATGCATCTTCTATTTCTACATCCAAAAAATGTCATTTTTTGGCTTTTTTTTTTCTATTTTATGTAATTGTGAATTCATTATCTTTTCTTTTAGACTGTTGTGATGAGACATCTGACGACGTCACCTTGGACTCCGGTAACTTGTAATGGCCATTTCTTGCAATTTTTTGACATTATAGATCTGAAATTAATTGGTGGATGACACTGGTTGACATTAAACCCAAGATGAAGTATGTACCATGTGAAGGTGAGTCATGGCATGTTTAGGTTTGTGCTGTTAGCGATGGGGTAAGTGTTCGGCTATTTGCCATTTTCAAGAGGGACTTCTGCCTGAAACAGACACTCTGACAGGCTACATCCGCATTAGTTGCATAATGCATTAGTTGCATCACTGACAAGACTCAATTCACCATTCAAACATACTGTAAAGTGCAGAACAATAGCATGGTCATGGTCACAAGATTACACTCCGTAATGTACTTACAGATGCTCACATTTAACAGTGTTTGCACTGAACTCATTAACCTTTTGAACCTCTTCCAGATACAGCAGAGGCTCATGAGTCAGCTTCTACTCAGACACTAAGTAGATGCATGCATGCAGTTTTATAGTTTTGAATTTTGCCTTCCTGTCATGTTGGAAACAACCCACTGTGCATTTCTTTGCATAACATCCATCCATTATCTTTATAAAAACAAAACATTATTCAAGGGGGAGGATTTATAGTATCAACTCCAGCACTGTCTCTTTTAGTCTGAGGCTGTGACTGTGACATATGTGCCCAAAAAAAGCTGTCAGATGATCATACATACAGTGAAGGTTTAAGTCGGTGTAAAGGAAGTGTGAACACAGCTGTTGGTTTCCATCTAACTGTGATAAATTTAGTTATTTTTAACATTAACAACATATTCTGTGACACAAGTGCACAGCTAACCAAACAGGTTACAGAAGTGAAAATGAAACTGAAGAGCCTCTCTTCTCTTCACAAGAAATTAAGATACAATAGTAACACCACTGCATGATCTTTTATCATGACCACACTCCCGATGGTACATTGACACCAAAACTACATCCAGCATCATAGCTGAAGTTTTATTTTTGCTTGAATATACACATTAAGTGACAGGCTACAAATGCTCAGAAATGTCTCTGCCTCGTCCCTTAAAACCAAAATGGCTGTCGGTCTTTGGTTCGTACTGATTCGAAATTTCAAGGAACATATCACAATGGATCACAACAAGTTATGTTGATCGCAAACGCACATTTATGCAGTAGTTTCAATGGTCACGCCTCACTATCAGCAGGAAGATGTAATGTTTGCAGATGTGACAGATATACAGCAGGAAGTATCAGGCACAGTACTGATTGAATTAAACGGGAAGAAAGTGATGAGGGGAAGTAAGTGACCAGCATCAGTGTAACCATCTTCGTCATCTGGGTCCAATAATGGGAATATGATAAGCTCCAGGTTTCAGCCTAATGAGTGTGAGTAACATCAACGCTGATAACGGAGGCTAATAGATTAGGTGTGCTGCGCATGTGTGTTCAAACACACTGAATCGAAGCTAAAATGCAAGTCCTTGCTTAGGTCAGGGTTCAAAAATCAATTTTGTGGTGGTGTTTTCCAGGTCTGGTCCTCCTCCTAATGATTTCCTTCTCAAATATCCGATAATGGACAATATTATGTTAGGCTTACAATAGTTCAAGTGATGAGAGTGGTTATGACTATGAGGAGAGATTTGATTGTGTTAGTTGGAGTAAATGAAAAAGAAATAACGGAAAGAGCTCTGACTGTCTGACTGTCTGACTGTCTGTCTGTCTGTCTACCTCCTCCGACTGCTCCACTTTTCCAAAGAAGAAAAATCCAATATGAGAGAATTGTAGTTTAAAAAACATGACAAAACATCTACCACAGTGGGGCGATTGGCATATGAAGAGTTATTATAAAAACTTGTCTTTCTGTGATCATTTTGTTTACATCAAATCGTACATGTCTGTGTTAGAAGAATAAGAGAGCAGCAGCTGATGGCAGAATAAGACTGAAAGACACAAAAGTATCCACCCAGAAGAGAGGGAAGTGAAAGGAACAAGAGAAAGGAACGAGGAAATGGAGCTAAAGAGCCAAAACACAAGAACCGTTGGAAATATAATGCAGACTTTCAGTGGTGTCATCAACATGCTGATACCATGTATCCAGCTTAAAAGCATACCAAAGTGGCAGCTGACAGACGGTCATGCTGGTGCTCAGCAGCAGTCCCAAACTGAAAAAATAACACTATGGCTGTTCAGTTATACTGACATTCAAAGCTGCAAAACAGGTTGCAGCACATGGGCTGACTTGCTGTATGGTGGCTATGAACACAGATATCAGAGATATCGTCCCAGCCAGATGTAAAAACTAAACTGCCAAACTTTTAAGGAAAATGTGAAAATGCATCACATTTTAGACACACTTGTACCTTAAGCAACTGTAACAGGAAACATTCTATAGAATCTGACGTGTGGTTTAAAACAATTTTGTAACCACATTAACCCAAAGAAGGGATCCTTGGTTCGGAAAATTACCTGGGACTTCATCTCATACAGGTCTGGGTTGTCTGGAGTCAGTTGAATGGCCTCGTCCCACTTCTTAATGGCCTCCTTGTGCCTAAAGAGAACGCACACTGTTGTTCAAACACACATGGAAGAGCTGAAGGATTATGCACTCTAAAAGAGTTTGTTAATGGCATCACAAACCACAAGATGCCAGGTAAACTTGGCAACGTAATAGACTACCGAAAAACCAAGCGTCTGAATCCAAATCATTTATAATGCATCAATGTTTATTTACTTCAAGTTAAACATGGCTGTAAATTGACTTTGGCTGATATTCAATTATTTGCTGTGAAGCATGACAGATCCAAATAGACAATTACATTAAGCCGTGCAACTGGACATTCAGTTTTATTGTCTCCGCCCTGATATTACGTAACATGGGGCCACATGTTTGTTTGGTGGATTTCATGAAGCTGGTCTCCATGGTAAATTCTTATTATAGAGAAGCCACTTGTGTTGTTGGAAAGCTGCCCCGATTCAGTCTTCCCCTTCTCCTGTACGACTCCTCAAAAGCCGAGATGAACAGACAATTTTGGTCCCACTTCGACTCATACTCTTTACTTTAACCCAAATCAAATGATCTCCTCTTGGAACTGACCCCCAGAACAAAACACTACATGGGCTTGTGGATGCTCTAAAGCTGCAAGCCAACTTCATTACACCTGTGCACCTGTCTGACAGAATGGCATTACAGAGTATACAAGGGCGGCAAGCAGCTAAACAAACCAACACCTGTCCACTGAGGCGGATAATTGTGTCACAAATCAAACTCGTCCCAGGGAAATCTATGCTATGGTTTCTTCTCTGAGCCAGCAAAAGGCACTGTGATTTGCTGCTAATTCCAGATGTCACATTGAGTGTTTTTAGTCTGCTGATCCGTTTTGGACAGATTTGATTACGAGGCCTCACAAGGTTTTCAACACACTGAATGGATCTGTAAATGTGTTTATGCGCACTTTAATCACCCTCTCCTCCTCAGGTCAATATTGACTCGAGAATTATTTCAATGGCCCGATCAAGACAAAGGCTTGGAAAGATTATGAGGTGAAATCCTGGGTTTGACGACACAACACGTCCCTCCGCTCGTCCGCATCTTTTATAGCATTATGGAGAAGGATATCCTGAAAGTTAAAAAGCAATCAAAAGCACACAATGAGACCGTTACGGATGATCAGTTATAAAACCTGGGATCCAGCCTGTGAAAACATACACCACTGTTAATCAACAGTCAGTAGAGAGGAGTGAGGAAATGGAACTAAAGCAGGGTGAGGAAATCTGACCAACATATGAGGCAAAGGACACTGCAAAATCATGTGGGGGAAATTAAGCAATAACTAAAACACACAAAGCCTAAAAGCTAAAAATGGCACTTCTGCTGTTATCACAACTCTGTACATCAGCCACAGCGAGAACAGAGGGAGAGAAAATTAATAGAAGTAAGATAACCCAGCAATCTTTGGAATGATGATAGTGCATTCTCATATTCAAATTTTGAAGGCGTGAATAAATATGAAACAGACCAAGATATATGTAGATAGTTCCTGTACTGGAAAAAGTAGATGGTTGCTACATTATGACTGTTACACACACTTCTGTCCAAAAGAGGGAAACATCCCCGACACATGGTTATGATGACAAGAATAACCCATAACTAACTGACATATCTAAAAAAAAGAGAAAAAAAAATGAACCCAAAAGACATGCCTTTAGAGGATGTACATTTCCCAAAGCCTCTGAGAGCTAAATTCCATCTCGCGAGCTGAGTTTCAGTCCGCAAAAATTGACTCAGCACGGCAGCTGGCAGTCAGACAAATCAGCAAACTATGCAGAGCATTTGGATGATGATGTGACTTGCTGCCTCAAAAACTCCCACATCTCCCCCAACAACTGTTTAAAGTAGCTGTTAAAGATTTCTCATAATTGTGCAACTGCACGATTTATTTTTCACCACAGTGCTTCTGAGAAATCCTTCACAAGCTATCACCATGTTCTTTTTCATTCAGGACAGCTTTAAGCTGATGTCTGGGTGAAGTCGGAGAACTGTCAGTCATCTTTTGTACAACCTATTTGCTTTAACCGTCTCGAGCGAATGTCTGTTGCTAGAGTCTTTGTGTGGCTCTTGCTAATGTTCAGAAGCCAAAAGACTCTGGGTGAACTCTCGTCAACTCTTGATTAAATGGCGAGTAATAAGTAACAAGGTTCAAAATTAAGCTGGTTAATGAATTGCCATGGTTAATATCTATCTAAGAAAAAGGAAATAGTGTTCCATGGATTCAGAGCAACAAACAATCTTGCACATCAAAAATTAGAGCCCCACTAATATTACATTTTATGGGCTAGTACCTATACTTGGTGCCTGTACTTAGTAAAAATGGATAGATTGGCCAAATACACAAATTTCTTGTAATGTTGTAACAGTTTCTTAGTAAAAATAATCTATTAAGTACAAAGTTTTCTCATCTGCTTATATTGGACAACATACACACTAATACCAATATATCTGTGATAAACCAGTACTGGCAGATATCAGTCCAGCTATATCAGCTAAAATGTTCAAAAACATTATCTCGAGATAAAAGAAATTGACATGGCTCTCTCCTCAGCTATTTCAAGAATCAGCTTGAGAAAAAAAACAATGTGCTTAATTAGTGTGCATGCTGAGTCATTCTTTTTTTTTTACCATTCGTCCAATTATGCAGCTATTTGCTAGATTATCTAGCCCAACATGACATTTTATGACATGACTCGGTCAATCGGGCAGACTTCATCATTTGAGCCCTAATAGCAGCCCAGAATAAAACTACATTTACAAATGCATATGCAATCTGCAATGCATAATATTTTTTGGATTGTTTTTTGTTTTTTCAAGCATTCATTTTTCATTCAAACAGATGGTTGGTATTTCTTATTTTCCTTTTCATCCATGCAGCTCATGGATAAAATTGTCAATCAGCTCATTCATGTATATTCAACAGTGACTGGACACTCAGTCATCCTTATTAAGATTCTGCTCTGCACAGCAGCTGATATCACAGAAAAGATTTTTGTTCCTGTAAGATAATTGCACTGTCTGCACTGAGCTCAACATTTTTCTCTTCTGTTAAAGCGGCAAAATCTCACATACAGTTAAAAATGATCACTGTTAAATCTAGCTTAATACTGACTGTGTCTTGTTAATCATGAAAGCACATAAAAATGGGGCAAACTGTTTCACATGACCCTAGAAAATTGCCATAAAAAATATGTGCTGACCTTTAAAATTTGTAATCCAAGTCAAAAGCTACTTAACAGGCTCGGCCCTGCACATGATGTAACTCAAGACGAGACACGGATCAAAAATAGGTACAAAAGGAGCTCCTCAATTGCATCAGGAGCATCTGAACCTTGGTAATGACAGTCTGACATCAGAGGTCAATGTCGTTAAACTAACGGCCGATATCCCCGACCAGACACCATCGCAAACCTCTGAGCAGCCATTACAGAGCACCATGAAAGACATCATTTCCCCTCACAAAATCCACTTTCTCCTCGCAAATACAATTACAAGCAGGCACTACGGGCAACAACATTACATCTACTAGACTGAGGGGGTGGGTCAAAAAGTGATCGTTATTTGCTAAAAGGGACAATCATCATGGAAGATGCATCAGACAGCACCTGAAGTAGGTCTATTTTGTCACACAAAGGCAGCCTGGTGATTTTTAGAGGTAGAGCTGAGCATTTTCTTTCAAATTCACAAGCAGCAAAATATCACTTAATATTTGCTATCATTCTTCAACATAGCATTAACTTTTCATAGGCGTATACAGGGGCTGCTAGAGTAGACTGTGGGAGCGATTTAAAAATGTCCTTTTTTAATCACGTGTTTGAAAAAACCTTTCATTTCCAATTGTCCTGTTTTTGTTGTTACCTGAATTTTAGAGTTGATAGGCCTAAATACCAGCTTCTCACACTGCCAAAATATACATTCCTCCGGTTTATCCATTTTACTGATGTTTAAAAGCTGAGCGGAATACAGCTCTTTGTGTGCAAGAACATATGATTGCAGACACCAAAACACACATTTTACTTTCATAGAAAAGACATTCAATAAATTACAGGGAAGACTTGACTGTACCTTTCAAATACAGCATTTAGTGACTGTTGATCTATAATAGCAAGGCAGTAGCAGGCTATTAGTTGTGTCGGATGGGTCTGTGTGCTCTGTGCAATGGTGCCCTCCCTTGGACACCAGCTAATATCACATGTCAATAATTATTGGTAAATTTGTGCTCCTATCCTTGAGTTATCCTGTTGTAACCCTGCCTAATGTTCAACTGAAAGTCACATTTCGTCCTTTCTGTAGGTGAACTTCCTGATTTCTTTCTGACTTGAGAGAAATGGACAGCCAGTGGTTCAACTATAATAACTCTGAATATCCATTAAAGGAGTAATTAAGCCCCAGCTATCCAATCCAGTAGACCACATAAATAATACAGCCGCAAACAGACAGGAAGCCCTCGGCATCAAAGAACAAAATAAGATTCAAGTGGTAATCCTGCTTGTAATAAACCTGGCAGAGATTACGGAAAATGTCTTTCAAAGGAAATAATAATGTACACTAAATAAAGCTTGTTTGCTCAGCACCGGTTGTTTTCAACAAAGCGGCAGGTGAGCAAATATTCAAGACCTGGGATTTAACAGTACACTGCATTTTTCTCAAAATCCTAACTAATCCTGCCACCCACAAAGGAACCAAAAGTTCTATATAGCATGTGTGCATCTGTGTGCAAGCAATCTGACACATCTGGTACACAACTGACCAAACAATGGATGTTTGAATGTGTGCGAGTCATTTTTAAAGATGTCCCTGGCATGATGTGCACACAGAATGCAAATAAACCTGACAATCCCTCACCTGCCTTGCTCAGCCAGCTGTGCACCCTCGTCCTTCAGCCTGTTGCTCTTTGACGCACAGTCATCCAGCAGGACCTCCCGCCGTCGTTTGGAGGCGTGCAGCCAGTCCACCTCCTCGTCCTGAAGACTCGGTCCAACATCTTTAGCTTTCTCTGCCTCAGCCTCAAACTGTTGCACCACTGACTTTGAAACCTTCTCACCAACTTTCCTCTTCCAGCCAAATGAAGCCATCCTGCAGGGAAAAGGTGCAGTCACACGCTGCATGATCAAAAAACCCAGTTCACCTAAAAGTCATTAAGCAGTTAGTACAGCAAAATCCATAGCGTTAGACTTTTATTTTGAAACATTAGAAACCCAGCTAACTAAACACTGGCCAGTGTATTTGCATTGTACAACTTAAATTACCAACTACTCATGTATGGTTTACTGTTAGGTGTATTTTTTATGTAAGTAAAGTGCATAAGGCTTGTTATATAGCGTTACCAATGACACCCTACTAGACAAGCTCGCTTATAAACAAATACTACCGTTTCACAGTAACGCTAGCTAACACCAGCTAGGGTAGCAGAGCTCACACTTGTACAAACACCTTTGGCGCACACGAAATTAATTTCGAGAACCCATAATATACTTCATAATGTTATTTAAAGCTAGTTAAATTTGCTCAGGAGGGAACGTTTACGTACGAAATAACAGCTTTCCTGGAGCTAAACTGGACAAGCTAACGGCAACGGAAGTTAATAGTTCGCCATATTTGGTGACCCTTCACATTAAAGACCCGGAAGCTACGGAAATGTTTACAACGGCTCTTAAAGAAACACGAACCTTATTTTTGAAGCCGATATACTGGCATGTTAAGTACACTATTTCTTTTATCTATAATTTACTGCGTTAAATATGCTTAAATTCTCAAGAAAACGTCCAAAACAATAATAATAAATTGTCTTGGGCTTACACTTTTCCCCACAAGGTGGCACCACTCACACAGCATAACTGCCCTGATACTACACACATTGCCACTGTTTATAGTACAGCTATGATATTAAGGTAATGTATTTCACGTTAATGCGACTTCCTCCTCAAAACTGTCAAAAGAGCAGAAACTTAAAAAAAAAAAAAAGAAAGAAAGAAAAAGAAAAACTTCAGCAGAATTGTGTGCAATTTAGCAGTTTATTAGGCAGTTGTGTATACAAACGATTTCAACACTGTCCATTCAGATTTACACTGGTCCATCTGGTAGGGTCCCTTTACACATCAAACAAAAATAGAACAATATTTCTTTGAAGCAGTTCAAATAGACAGAATATATCTGCTAACAGTCCACTAGGACACTACTCCATCTGCTGTCAAAAAAGGTCACGGCCTCACACATTCATCTCTCCTACAATACCCATCATGAAACTCATGAGAAGTTTTGTAATCTGAACTTGCAACTGCCCTTTAAACTAAAAATGCTTTAGTTTCACAATATCTTTCCAAGACCATAGTGCGTGTTTCCTTACCATGATCACTATATTTTATAAACTCTAGTTTAAAACTGAGACATAACTGTCAAATATCAACTAAATATTTCAGTCCAAACCTGCCCCGCAAGACAGCAAAAGAAACAAGATGATCATAATTATTGTCACTTGGCAATTTTTGTCGAACAACACCTCTGAAATGTAAACTCTTTTTTACAAATGAGATATTTTGTATATAATTTTAAAGCTGTGGGCTTAACACTGGAAAACAAAGACTTCAGCAATTTCCAATACCTCATAACTAAAGTAACTAAGTGTTTGATATTACACTGAGAACATGCACGTCTTTTAAACCTGGTGTAAATGTATGAGGACAAAAATGATGATGACGCAATTAGAAACCAGTTTACGTTTTATGTTAAATTTAGTTTTTCCTTTGCCTAAATTAAAATGTGGTAACAATTACTCAGGTCTACAACAGTTTGGCAACAACATACAGTAATCAGATGTTTATTTTAAGTTTTGCATTTTAGGAGTTTTCTTTTTCTTGTTTTTTAAAGCCAACAAATAGAATAATCTTTTAATTTGAAACAAACGGACACTGACAAAATACTTTGTGGACTGTAACTCTTAAAACTGCAAAATGTGCCAATAATTCTGACCAATCAATCTTTTACTGAAATAAAAACTGATTCAACAGTACTGATAATGATAAGGCAGCCAAACAACAGACACCACTCAAAACTTTAAGACTGTGGACAGGAAATGAAGGGAGACGCATCACACTTGTGATTAAAGACAAATCAACCAGCTTTGTGAGCTTGCAAGTATCAGGTTCCGTCTTATATTTTTTTTTATCAAATATAAACCAGCTACACGGTTACGACCTCAATGCGCGTGCAAAGTTTTTATTTCTTTTATCAGAAATGCGATCTAACCGGCTGGACTGCAAGCTCACAAGTCTGATTCCGGTTCAAACATATGTAAATCTTCCTTTACGGTCAAGCTTCATGGGAATGCATGGGGCAATCAAAACAAACATTTCCAAAAAATAGCAATATTCTGGGTGTATTCACCTGCCGTTACATGTTGTCAATGCACTGCATGTAATTGCTACTACTCATTTTGGAACTGAGCTATGAGGCCTAGATGCTTGTGATGGATTGGCATTTACAAGTTGAATGTAGGCAAAAGGCATTTAACTCAGTAATCATCCTAATTCTTGATCTAAAAAAAAAAAAAAACAAACAAGAAATAGAAAATACAACAAATAAAAAGTCAAAATCAACTTGTCATTTTAATATGTGACATGTGAAAATGATATATTTCTAGATTTTGACTGTCATGGCAAAATACCTCTTAAATGGTAAAAGCAGGCTATATTTATGTGGAAAGACAATCAAGTATCAGAATAATCATGATTGAAGGAAACAAAACTGTGATATTGATTTAAAAACCAGACAGTAAAAAAAGGAATATATATGCCATCCAGCAATAGATCTTAATGCAATAAACAAAAACAAAAAAAAAATCCATTTCCAATAGAGCCAACACTGCGTCCACTTAACGCACTGATAAATATATTCACGTCTTTATATATAAAAATGTAGGGGACAGACACATTCGAACAAATTTTTACAACAAGGACAAAACCATGACAATTTAGTCTGACAACTCAGATTCTCAAAAAAAAAAAGAAAAGAAAAAAGAAACCCAAACATAAATCTGATGAAGCATTCTTTTGTCCCTGACACAAGACAGGAATACAAGGGTCATTGCACTTCTTCAAAGTCCAATGAGTGTGATGGGTACGACAACCCTAGTTATAGCCAGTGCAGCGCCCGATACATCTGCACCACTCCTCTGATCCCCACTGAGAGAAATACAAGAGCAGCAGGAAATAAAAGATACTTGTGCAAAAGTGCTTCCTGCATCCTATACGGCTGCCACCCAAATACCAAACCCTCAACATGTGGCTTCCTTCTCTGCAGGTACAAACTTGATCTTTTCCTCTGTACTGGAAAGCAGTGCTCGCTGGCTACAGCACAGAAAATTCAGTGTAATCACTTGCGCGTATATGTATAGGTGGGATGTGGACATTTTGCTATTAAATTGATCAGAAAATTGTAAAACCCCCTCCTAAATGTTGTTCTGTCCTAAGCTATTAAGTAGCTTGTCACTTCTCGTTCTTAGTAACCCCTTCCATTCCCTGCCAGCTCAATATACATCTCTTCCTCTTAGGGAACACTGACTCGCATCAGTGCCATGGAACAATCACTTCATCCTCAGCCGGGATGAGTTGAGCCATGAATCGGTTGCATGCTTATTGCTATAAAGACACTCGGAGAAGAAAAAAGGCTAGCGATTGTTTTGCAAGCTATCGTGCAAGTAGTTTAATAAGATTTGCACACATCTCAAAGAACTCAATGGTGTGGCTTCCTGGTCGAGGGATAGATGCAATGTCTCCGCCTCCCGTCGAGTCGATGGAGGAGGTCAATGACGACGCTAAAGAGCCTTCTGCAGCCTTGGTGGATTGCACAAGGCTCGACGTAGCTGGAGCATCCGCCCCATCAACATCGTTCTTAATAGTGGTGCGATAGTTTCCCACAGACCCAGAGCGGAGAGGGGTAGCAGTTCCAGATTTTGTCTCCAACATATCATCTGAATAACACAAGGCACAAAAGTTTGTTTGGTTTTTTTTGTTTTTTTTATACATTATTCTTCATTCCAGTTCAACATCTACAAACAGGATTTCTGCAGGTCTTGAAAAGTCTTAAAAAGCACTGATCAGTGTTATGAGTAGTATTTAAGCCAATACCAACCCATTATAATATGCCAGATAAGGAAAGATAACAATCCTTGGGAACAGCTTGGGACAAATTACTATACGGCTGGCAAAAATAAAGACATTCATGTACTTCATAAATAAATGTAGGCCTTACTTTCTGTATTGACATAAATATGACATAAACATGGTATAAAATGTTGTCTTGTAGAAAGTCTAACCTACCAGTTTTGAATAGTCTGAATTTCTGCACAACCTGTTTTTCAGTTTAAGGTCAAATTCACCCAGCCTTCCCTTCCTTCAAGCTATCGGTTACAACTCCTGCTGAACAGTACAAGTGTGGCTGACTTTGCTGTAGCCTGAAGTCAAATGTTTGTCTCGTACCCTTCACACAGCATGCCTGTGCTTCATGAATGGCCTATACACTTACACAACACTCTTATCTCATATCCTCCTTTGACATGCCGCTGCTCACCTACAGACTGTGTAAAGCTCAAGCCCTCAACCCCGAGTAAATCATTTACGAGGTCGGCACTGATACGGAATACTCCTGGACAGAATCCATGTAAACACTATCGAAATACAGGGAGCCGAATCCAGCTTACTTTTGAGTGTCGTGTCAATGTTAACAGGTCATTAACTTAACAAAACTGGTAAGTTTAAGATACAACTAACATTAGAGAACACATCACGTTTCTGTCTCCATTATCTTTTATATTTCAGGTTTACTGAACAAGACCTTAATTGATGACCCACTTCTCACGATTCGATTATTTTTGTAAATGGGTAATATAAGCAGTGTTTTTTTCCCAACACATCTTGTCTAATGTAATTGATAAAGTGTGATCACAACTTACCGTCTATGCTACGGAAGTCAAGGAGGTAGGTTCTACTGTCCACCTGGTAGAGTTGAAGGCTCATCTTGGTTTGCATCCCCGTGATCGGATTCTTCCTTCTCACACGTAGATAATATGGATTCACGACCTGCAGGATTGAGGGGTGAACAAACAATGACTGCATACATTTACCTCCTGAAGATCATGTTGCTTTCATCATATAATCTCTAACTTAATTACTATTTGAATATGTGACTATTTTCTCAACATGCCAAGTTTCTTCCTTACCTTCCACTCATAATCCAGCTGTTTCATGGCACGACACACTTCTGACATGATATCATTGGGTCTACTCTGACTGCGGATACCCAGGTGCCACTTGGCCCTTCTAACCCCCTGGTGCTTGGACTTCTGGGGGTTTAATTCATCTAGCGTGTGGCGAGGCCTGGGGAGCGTCTCTGCCACAAGGAAGGGTACGCGCTCAGGGTGGGGCTTGACGGTCACAGCTGAGCCAGATGAGGTCAGGTGCTGGTCGTCTAGAAAAGAGTCGGGAGGGCTGGATGCCAGGTAGAAATCCTTGGCTTCATTCATGATGCGACGATTGTCAATGATGAGGTGGTAGGCGACGGCCAGTGGATCCTGATGGTTGCGACTGTATATGCAGGCGAGGACCTCCTCCTCTGTGCACTCAAACTTCTCACATACCTCCTTCAGGGCCTCGTCGTCAATCATGTTGTTGCTGTAGGAGGGGTCCTCAGGGAACAAGTACTTGGGTAGGTCCTGCTTGAACCAATCGTCCTCTCTGTGATGGGAGAAAATGTTTTTGTAGTAAAACAAACTTAAGAGCATGAATACAAACGGATCAATAAGACTAGTTATAAACAGATGATCTGCTCTATAATCTAGACCTAAAAGACAGACTTTACATCATGCTCACCGGATCTCTTTGATAGTGGCTCTTTTCATGGGGTCCACCTGCAGCATGTGTTTAAGGAGGCTTATTACTGAAGGGTTCAGATACTGCGGGGTGAAAAAGATCCCATCGCAGATCTTCTTAAAGAGTGTTGGCACGTGGTCGTCGTCAAAGGGAAGCGTCCCACACAACAAGGCATAGAGAATGACTCCACTGCTCCAGATATCGACCTCTGGACCAGCATATAACCTGAGGATGAGGGAAAACAAATCCTGTGATCTCAAGGCGACATTTTACAAGGTTTTGCTTAACCAGCAACATAATTGGAGCATGCTTAAAATTCTGTGTCAGCATTACCTTCCCGAGATGACCTCAGGAGCAGCATAGTTTGGAGAACCACAGCTTGTTCGCAGGAACTCTCCGTCTGACATCATGTTTGATAAACCTGCACAGAATCGTACACCGTTGTATAGCGAACACATGTATTTCAAATACTCATGGATTTGAAGTGCTGTACAAATGCATCAATATTAAAAATAAATAATAATAATAATAATTAAATAAAATTGTGCAAGTTAAGACTCCTGACTGAGACACTCACCAAAATCTGCAATCTTGGCATTCATGTGTGCATCAAGCAGCACATTTTCAGGCTTGAGGTCTCGGTGCACCACCATGTGTCTGTGGCAGTAGTCTACAGCTGAAATGATCTGCTGGAACAGCCGACGACTCTCCTTCTCATCCAACTGTCAGAGCAGAAAATTATCCATGAGGTGAGATCTTCACTGAGTCAGTTAGCACATCACAGCTGACTAAGCAGCACTTCGTGTCATGTTTTGATATCTTTTGCAGGCGATGTTGGCTTTTTGGTTCACAGGCAACTGTATCTGCACAAAAAAGCTGCCAAGAACACCAAGCGCATAATGCACTCCTGTGTTCCGGTTCCCCTCACTGATCATAAAATATACAACAAGGTGGAAACAAAATTTGAGACGTCATTATACAAGACTATAAGACATTTTCCAGTATCTACCTTTCCGTTTTTGCAGATGTAGTCAAAGAGCTCGCCTCCTGAGACATATTCCATCACCATGAAGATATCTGTTGGGGTGCTAATAACCTGATACCTGCAGACATCAACACAAAGTGGAAATCAACATTCGGATATCACACTGCTCATATACACAGTAAGGATTTCTTATTTCATCATTCGTACAAAGAAAAATAGGAAAGTGTGGTATTTAATCCCCCGGATTTGGTAACTGTTAGATATTTAAAACATCAGAAGTGGCTAGAGGAAATGTTTTTGTTGCTTTATGTGTCACCAAAACAAGCACAAAACCTACAGCATACTGTATCTGCGTGGCTCCATTCCCAGTAGAAAAACAGCACAGCAACAATATAACTAAAACTAATGAACAGTAATAGACTAATAAACCATTTGACCATGTGACAGACTTTAGAAACCTGTGTTTCATTGCACCCTGTCATGCATGCCCTCTTCCTTGCCCTCAGTTCTTGAGCAGTAGTGAATAACTGCTCGTAAATTATGTTTGTGGCAGTGTCCAACCCACTTTCAACCTTAGCCAGGAGGGTCACAAAACCAACAAGGCTTTAGTGTGCAAGTCTGAAGGAAGGCAGCCGTTATATTTTTTTATTCTTTTCAAAGCCACAGAAATCCAGCAACAAAAGAAAAGCAGTTCGCACAGGTGAGATTGAGAAAACCTCTAGAGGTATACAGATGGTATCTCACCTCAACACGCATTACAAGCAAATGCATTAGTCATCTAATCCAGAATGATAAGCACAACCAACCATAGGATCAAAAAGCAAACATAAGATAGGCTGTGAAAAAACAGCAAAAACATAAAATAAAATAATCTAATGATGGTGCATGTTCATATAGCTTTGGGCATTTTAAAAACAATCGATGCCATAACAATCATTTAAATTGATCCCAGAGATTTCCCCCTTACCCATATCCATCAATGCCACAAGGCAACAAACAGCATCAATACTCAAAAGTGCAGGTACCTAATACCACTGCAGCATTAGTTATATGTCACTGATTGGGTGACCTAAGAATGCATTACTTGTTACTGCCTATGCTTTCAGTCCTTGGCTTAGTAGGAAATTCTTGCACCACAGAATCCACACAGGCACCTCCATCTATTTACACTACACTGGCCGTGTGGCTCCACTTGCACATAAGCCACATTCTCGTCAGTGATTGTCACATTCTACATCAAGCAACAGAATAAGCAAACAGGACACCTGGAATATGTCAGCAGCACAGAAACCACATTATAAACCCTGCATCCCTGCAAATACATGTTTTAAAATACCAAAAAAACAGATGCAAAGCAAGGACAATACGGAAGGGTTTAAATATTGTAATAAAATGCTTTCGTCCTTAAACACACCAGCTTTAGCCAATTCATTGTGAAACTGCCGTGTCTGTCTGAGTCTTAATGCACTAATGATTGTGGTAAACCTACGAAAACAAATGCACCTTCAAGCTAATGACCAAAGTTTGAAAAGATATTGACGGAACTGCTCATCTCATCTGTTGTTACAACATCCTGTAAAACAAGTGAAGCAGTACTGTGTAATGTTGCTCCATTTGCCTTGACTAAACATTATTCAGACGAGGCAGGCAATGCTCTGCACTCTGCCCCAGTGTTTGTGCTCCCAATCAGAGATGGGATCTCGCCGTCTCTTTCTCACACACACACACAAAACAGAGTTTACATTCTTGTGCATGCATGACATGGAGCTGGTATTTCTGGTCATCAGCCACACCTTCTGGTCAGTTTAATGACCTCCTCAATGTGGCATCTGGCCCTCCCTGCAAGATACCAGACAGGAAGTACCTTCGTATTTCACCGATGATATTTTTAGATCAGTGGCTCTATCAACAACAGTTAATGTCCCGCATTTTTGTGTCGCCGAATGGAATGTTTACTTCATGCTGGTAATGGTTACGGTCACTGCTGGATGCACCTGCGCACTGAAGCCAAAACAGCGACCTTAGTTGGCCTCTGATTAGTATCACAGTCAGTTCAGACTGGAAGTTAAACAAAGACTTATTCAAAACAACACAGTCAGATATGTCTCTGCATCATTATATGCAGATGTAGAGCTGCAAGGATTAGTCAATCATTCTAATCAAACCGAATTTATCGCTATTTTGATCATAGATTTGATTAAACTGGCTAAATTAGGCAATTATCATTATTACAGATATTCAGCAGATTAATTGATAATGAGCTGCAGATATATTCTCTCCTGTTCGAGTACAGCTGCACTTTGTGGAATAATGAGTTCTATGAATACTGTGTTCTATGAATACTGCATTTAAGAGGAAGAGGTCAACAACAGAAAACAATGATGAAACACTTTTTTCATTAAAATGAAAGGTCAACAGAGGGGATCACCAAAACAGACAAAGCCGAGGAGTTAAGGGAGAGGAGATGGGTCAGACAGATATTGTCCTAGATGGATGTATTCTAAAACACACCATTAAAGCCTGGAAATAGCTCCGTGGGTGGCATTAATGTGGCGGCAGGGGGATTATGGAGCAGCGAGCAGGGTGTAATCTAGGACTTACAGTTTAATTATGTGAGGATGCCTGAAAAGCTTGAGGTTCTGGATCTCCCTGCGGATCTTTCCCACAACGTCCAAACTGCGGATCTTCTGCCTGTTCAAGATCTTCACTGCCACTTGGTGCTTGGTCAGCTCATGTTGGCCAACTGCAGGATGAAACAAAATGAGCAAATGAGTAATACCAATTACAACACAAAATACAACCCAAAAATACAAGATATCCTCTGCCATAAAAGAGAAGACCGCACTATGCCCTACACTGTATATTTTAAGATGTAAACTGTTAACTTAACAGTACATATAAGAAGATGGTTTAATTTTGTTTACTTGAAGGTGAACATAAAATTGCTCTGTCATGGAAAATCTGTAAATAGGCCATGCAAGCAAAGCTGGGTTGATGGATTGGTGCAATGTCTGACTAGAGAGGAACTTACATATATAGTCAAGGACAAATACAGCACTTCTGAAAAGATCTTAGATTCATTCATGAAATTCCTGGGGGGAGTAGAGTTCACTAGGACCTTGCAGCAGTTTCTTTATATTTTCTTTGTTACTTTTGATAGATTGATAGATTACTTTTAAAAGTGTTGTTTTATTTATTTTTTGTCCACCAAGTTTTTAAATATATATATATATGAAAACAACTGTAAAAATCATCAAGGTTTTTGATTGATATCTGCACCCATCAAATGTCTGGAGAGCTAGTTTTGTAGACCAGATTATCTCTACAGTAATTCATTTTAATGCCGTTTTGTCATGTCATTTACAGTCAACAGAGAACTGCACTTTTTTTGCACTTTTGATGACATTTCTATTAATTGCACAGCCCCAAATATAACACAATTTAAGCAGAAAAATGGAAGGCAAGACAGAGCACTTGTGAGTTAGTAAAATCTGCTATTGATTTACCAGGTGTACTGCTAGTAAACTATTAACTAACCCTCCAGTAATCATCCATAGTCACAGAGCAAAAACTCCAGTTTACTGTGGTCCGCTCCCAAAAAATGAGTGCAGAGAGATGACTCACTAGGAATTAAGCGACTGTAAACAAAGCCTGTGTCTGTTCCGACTGTCTCTGTTTCCTGAGATGGCCTGTTTTGGTCACTTCATTTGGATATATTGTGGCTTTTTCATTTGTTCCCAGGAGACAAAAGGCAATACCTGGGAAAAGGAAAGCTACCTACAGGAAAAAAGGCTTTAGCTTTTAACCATCACGCGAGACAACACTATAGAGAAACCTGTGAAGATAACGTGAGCCAACGCAAAAACACATGATCTGAAATCCAGTAGGTGATTAGATCAATACCTGTTAGTACAAGTTAAAGCTGTATATTGACATAAAAATCGCACCGCCATCTGGACTGACAACACCGGGTGTAGATTTCACACACATTTAGTAGCATTACTTTTCAACAAAATGGCAAATAATACTCATGTAGGGATGGCAGTGTTGAGACCAAATGTACGACCAAGCTGCCGTCTTTATCTTTAATACCAAAGACACATCCGACGCTCCTCATTAATATGTACCCAGCTAGCGCTAACACCAAGACGGTTTACTTCCCGGTATCTGTCTCGACAAGCGACTTGTGGCTCTCTGGCTAGCTCACAACGCAACCGACGCTAACTGAAACATAAGTGGCTAAATAGAAGCTAATGTCATAAAACTTTCATCGAGAGCCTGTCGTCGGAAGCTGCAGCTAAGCCCCTCCAAAGACGTCACGTCTGTCATAAACAAGTTGAGCCAACTAGCAGGACAACAAGTGTGATACCTTCCTGGTGTTGCGACAAGTTAGCTTGCATAGCAGGCTACATTAGCAGCTAAGCTAACACCCCCCATTGCCACCATCTTTCAGTTGGCAGGATGCACAAGCGTCAAGACATCCAGACATACCTTTAACCTTCCCGAACGTCCCCACTCCGAGTGTGTCTCCGAGAATGTAATGTCCTATTTTAACTCTTCCTTCATGTTTCGTTTTTTCCGTCGCCATCTTCCCGCAGTGGCCTTGCTGCGGGCTTAGCTTGCTGCGGGCAGAGATGGTCTGGGCTCCGCTGTGTGCGTCTCTCTACTCCAGCGGCTCTGTTCCGTACGGCGGGTGGGAGGCGCCCCGGCTCCTGCGCGATTCGTCAGAGGCGTAGGCGACGTAGTATGGTGCATTCAAATGCTTACTGTAAACTCCTAAACCGCGGTGTGATTATCAACTTTTCATAGATTAATGTTATTTTTGCATGGGAATTATAAAGTGTATGAGGATTTTAAACGCAGAATCATATAGTGAATAGAAATAACATTTGCATTAGACATATATGCGATACTTAATTAATAGCATGAAACTAAGAAATGAATGGAACAGAATTCAACGTGAGCAAATTCAAAAAACGCATCATAAATTATTTACAGGGAAAGCCAAACAGCACTATGGAAAGTGTGGATCACCTCAGCACTATAGTGCCAGGTATGGGTCGACCTTATGGCCTCTGTCCTAGACACCAGATATGAAAATTAGACTACAACTGGTAAAATTATTGAGTTTCAAGAGAATACGATCCTGTGGTCAAACAATGTGGCTTAATTTTAAATATGTGCCACGCCCTGGCATGAACAAAAAACACAAGTCTTGTTTGCAAAGCTTCCTAAAATAAATCCATCCTGGGTTGGTCCCTAAATGTGTTGTCAAATATATGACCAATGCACTGCTGGTGATCACAGGATAACTACAGTATGTGTTAATCTCACAATTTGCCCACAAAACAATACTTTTAACAAACATAATCATGAATTTTAGTTTAAAAACTAAGATATATATTGTGCATCAGTCTATAGTGTGACAATAATGCATTTTTATTTTAAGAATCAGAATGAGAAATCCTTTAATGTCCTGCAGATGGGGAAATTTGTTTGTCTCAGCAGCCAAATGACAGAATATTTCAAAAGTCAAAACCAATAGCCAAAATGAACAGTATAATCAAAAAGGTAAGGTAAGTGTTCCGTCTTATATTTGCACTAATCAGATTTATTGTCCTTTTTTTTGTTTGAGGGTTTGGTCACAAATCCATTCAAAGGTGTTTGTCAATTATATTTTCATTCTAAATGAGAAAGGTTTTTTGTTTACATAAATCGGAGATGTCCAGAATGAAACAGGAAACCTGTGTTGGGGATTGCTTAACTGCATTTGTATGTTGTACAAACGCCATGCAAATGGCTAAAACGAATGCCAGAAATGAATCTTGATCTTGATCAGTAACTCTCTTTTCATCGTATGATTGTGTTGTGTTCGTTGTGTTATGTAAATCCTTCCCCCCATACCACTCGATTTTGCAGCCTGGTGGTTATGAAATGCCTTCTTAAGCTCTTTTTCATATATTTTGCCCTGTCACGCTATTCTATTTTGAGGGAACTATTCAGGAGCTGGACAGGAAAAACATTAGGTAGGATTAAGAGAAGTAAGGAGACTCATCTACCTCCAGAGACAGAGATTTGCACCACTTTAATATTCATGAGAAACAGGGTATTAAGGAAATTCTGGTTAATAAAGTTATCACATGGAAATAAAAGACAGAAACAAGGTAACAATTATAGAATATATGACTGCTGATGTTACAATTAAAGCTGTTTCTCAGGACAGTCTACTGTCTCATTTTTTAAGTGGATGTCTTGCTGAGATAAAACCTGAAAGTCCAGATCTTCACTGATGATTGTGAACAAGCTGAAGTCCTCGTGCGTTCCCTTGCAGATGATGTGACTCTGCTTCACAATGATGTGACTTGACTTTTGAACAGAGCCACTTTTACTGTATCTCACGACCTGCAGAGTGCGAATCATCATAGACACGTTGTGAATAACAATCAGCTCGACAGGATTTGAAGCTGCACAGTGACAGTGATGGATAACCAAACACTCGCTGAGGGTCTCAAATCGTTTCCAGAGTACAATGAGGCGCAACTTCACAGGCCTCAAGAGACCCCTTAAATAACTGTAAAAAATCGTTTTCTTTCTCTCAAACCCAAAGTATAACTCAGAGTACAGGCTGAACAAAAAGTGGTTTCACTCTGTCATTGAGCGATTAGTAAAGAAAGAGTAGCTGGTGAACAGTTACCATGACTCCCCAGAGAAGTCTAGGGGGAATTAACATTTAGTAAAGACCTGGTGACACTCTGTGTACATTTGTGTGTGTGTGTGTGTGTGTGTGTGTGTGTGTGTGTGTGTGTGTGTGTGTGTGTGTGTGTGTGTGTGTGTGTGTGTGTGTGTGTGTGTGTGCTCACTGAGGTCAAATATATCAAACATTTATTTTTTCATACATAGTTTCTTTATGTGAGGGCACAAGAGATCCTTGGGAAGTTTATATTAATTGCTAAAAGTCATGTTTGTTTATTTAGCTTTATGTCCGTAGGTTTCATGTGGACAAAGGCAAATATGCAAACATATGTAAATATCTGTCCATAAATTTGTTCCCAGGTCCAGGTCTTATCAGAAATCTACCTAAAGGTGATCCGCTCACCCAGAGTCGTCTCAGTGTCGACATCTTGTGGTTGTTTTTCAATGTTGCAATCATGCTGCAACTGTTGAATATTGGGTTTCTTCTCAGTCCGTTTGCCTATGTGGATGAAACTCACAAAAAATGACAAATATCTTCTGTAAATAAATCTAAAACCCACATGTTCAAATTCAATGTATGAATTCATTTACAAAATAGACGTAGAATAGTTTATTTGCCAGTATTCCAGAAAAAACAGGATTCAGAAATATGGATATTCAAATGCAGGTACTGGGATACCAAATGTATTAGTAAGCAAGACTTAAGTGAAGGTAAGCATTTTTTTTTTTTTTTTTTTTTTTTACAAGATCATTACAAGAACTAGGTACAAACATTTAAACAGAAATGCCAAGGACTGAAACAAACACACAACAAATATGAAAAAGAGAACAAAATATGAAAACAAAAAAACATATAAAAATATATATCATGGAAACAACAGTGTGCAAGTTTGTGCCCATTTTCAAAAGAAATATACTTATTTTATTGTGCTTATACTTTATTCCATATCAAATATTTGTGAACCTGAAAATCCTGTGTCACAACTTCCGCTTCAGGCTTGTTCTACGGAAGTGGCTTTTGCGCATGCGCGATCCTTATTCCAGAGACTTCGCACCAAGGGTTCTTAAAACACATAAGAAATATCGTGTCTACGGCTATCTTACGTGTCAGCAGTGGTAATTCGTGATCTGCGGAGGTGAGAAATATCTCTCAGTTAAAGACCCGTCGCTTTAAAAAATAATGTTTTGCCAGCGGCTGTCTATGATTCTTCACAGACTATCTGTTATGTTCACCGCCGAGTGAGGGCAGGGAGCTAGCAATCAGTTAGCTAGCAGTCAGTTAGCTAACGTTAGCAGTCAGTGTGATGACGCCGTGATCATAGTGTTTGTCGATCAGTAACAAGACGAGTTAACAGCACACAGAAGTGCCAGGAAGGAAGGGTCCCCAGCAGGGCACCGGTTAACTCAACACCCAGCCTCTCTTCTGCTTCTTCTAAGATATTTAAACATTAGCGGATTAAAACTAATACTGACAGATCGCAGGTGACATACACCACTGCCCTGTGAGCTGGTGGAGGAGGCAGACATGTGCTTAATAAACTGAGATGGAGAATAGACTTTATCAGACACATTTCGAATACTGAGACCTGAATATAACTTGTTTTTACTTCTGCTGTGCTGTCGCCCCTCTGTGACGCTCTGTCGCCATTACAGTCAGCTGATCTGAATCCAAACATCACTGATGAATGACCATTTGGACAGTTGACACTACTCAAATCCCCTTTATTATTCATTATCCTCCTGTGGTGGTCTAAATGCACATTTTTTTCTCTTGTGGATGGCTAATTGGCTCTGTTGCTTTTGCCCTGAAGTTATCCATGGCATGAAAGCAGAAATCATTTACAATGTAAGGAGGTGAAGTTAGTTTTTAGATTGGATGTTGGACAGACAAACACACACCTCATAGCCAAACTTTTCAAATTAATTAAATATCTACCTTAAAGCTCATGAGGTTGCCTTTATATAAATGCTGGAAAAGCTTTACCCCCCTGTGGTCACTGAGATAATGACTATTTTTGCTTCCTTCTCTTCATCAGCTTCATCACTCTTGACGTGCTGTCCAAGCCACAGTCATGGTCTGCATTCCCTGTATTGTGATTCCTGTCCTGTTGTGGGTCTACAAGAGGTTCCTGGAGCCTTACCTCTATCCGTTCATTTCACCCATCATCAATACATTCTGGACCAAAAAGGCAGTCCAGGAAACTGGTGACCAAAAAGCTAGTGAAAAGAGTAATGGCACTTGCAAGGTAAGTTAATGGTTAAGGGATAATGATTTTGTCATTACAGTTGATAAACGTCTTTTATTTGCTTGTATAGGGCTTGGTGATAATTTAAATCTTCTGATACTGTGGACGTTTTGTTCTCATATTTGACATAACATTCGGCTTTGTTGAAGTTGAGTTTCAGTAGACCCTGCTCATATCGAATACAGGTGGTAGTTTTGAGCCCCTACATGATTGTTAATAACGGGATGTTTTTATTTCATTTTGTATTTATTTTCAGGCTGACAGCAATGGGGAAGTCACAGCCAATGGATCTACTATAGCAGCAGATAAGAAGACAGATTGACGGCTCCAAATGTTTATAATAATGCATCTAAAACCGTGTAAATATTCCATTGATATAATATAGAGAAACTATCGAATAATTTATCAGTCCTCTTTAAATGGGATGGTTTTTATACCCTTCCATATAATGTGTATCTTATTTTTTTTTTCATTATTTACTCTAACTTTAGAAAATTGTTAATTGTTGACACATTTTTCTTGTAAATCATTAATTATTACATGCATTTACTGTGTAGAATATTCTGTCACAATGGGAAAGTTTTTTAAGTCAAATGTGCAACTTAATTAATGAATAAAAGAAAAGCATATTTATCGCTCCATGCCTTATGGTTTATTTATTATGTTTTTGTTTTGTGGTATTTTAAACAACATGGATATGAAAGCAATATCATCCCTGTGTTAATCTAGGTCAGAAATCACAAGAAATGCTGCTTTCTGCTTTATTTTGCTTTAAGGAGTTTGTCAGGGTGGAAAAGGAGGACAAAAGATAGTCAGATCAGCAGCCCCTCCTCTCTTGTCCTTACTTTTATATCCTCGGCCGTGAAGTTTCTCCTGTCTCCAAGTCTATATTTGGTTCACTAATTAGAACATCATGAGCCAAATTCAAAGCCCATCTTGTTTGCGTCTCACATCACTATTTGTCATCATACACAGGTACAGTCAGATGCACATGACCACAGCTTGCTCTGCAAGTTGACAAGTTTCCTGTGGGTTTGCTTCTAGTAGCATTAGGCAGTTGGTGAAAAGCTGCACGCATTGGTCTATATTGATGTAAGCTAATTTGTTAATTTGAATTGAACCATTGCAAACTTAGGTGAGGTAAGTTCATCAGTTTGTGTCGCTGCCATGATTAAAGATGGACATACTTACTAAATTAAAGGATTACTAAAATTTTAGAGATAAAGTGTGTTTACAGGTCTTGAGGAGTATTACTTAATGTGTGATAAAAAGTAGTATAAAGCCTTCTGTGGCTCCAGAGGAAGCTACACGTAATCTAATAGGCTGTGTTCTCTGATGTCACTCAGTGGCTAAGTGGCATTGTAGGTAACGTACACACCTGCTTTGGAAAAGGAAGAAGATTGCATGGAACAAAAAAGGCAATGCCTCTGGTTCTGCTGTGCTGTTTTAAATCATTTGTTTTAAAAAGGTCCACAATAAGTCCAACAGTGTTGTAGAAGAGCGGTGCGTGACCACTGGACTGCTTTTAAAACTGGGTACCTGCATTACCCACAATGCAAGTGCCTGAGTGACATAATTGGAGGCAATTTATTAGATTGCGCACAGCTTCTTCTGGAACCACATATAGGAGCCTTTATATGTATATGCTATAATGTAGTAATACCAAAGACCTGTAAACACACGAATGTTTAAAACTGGTGATTACCCTTTAAGTTGTTGAAATATACCCCTCAACAAGGATAAGGAGACGAAAAGGCTGTGTGTGTGTGTGTGTGTGTGTGTGTGTGTGTGTGTGTGTGTGTGTGTGTTTATATATATATATATATATATATATATATATATATATATATATATATGTGTGTGTGTATATATATATATATATATATATATATATATGTGTGTGTATATATATATATATATGTGTGTGTGTGTGTGTGTGTATATATATATATATATATATATATATATAGAGAGAGAGAGAGAGAGAGAGAGAGAGAGAGTATGCTGACTTTTCATTTAAAAGTGAATATATGATTGTTATGATGGCATTTAGATGGCATTTAGCATAGCAGGGCCTTAAATGAGTACATCCCAAGAAGGTTACTAAATGTTCCATGACTTAAAGGTGTAGTATGTAGTTTTGGGGAAAACACTTTAATCAGAAAAGATAAATATCTTTATGGACTGATTAGTTTTATAAATCAGTTTTACACCATTTTATACTGTTTTACTTTGTTTATATTTGGCAGACCCTCAAACAGTGTTTTGGGGACCTTATTTTCCTCTGAGAACAGCTTGTTTTTGCAGTATTGGAATTTATTTCATTTTTATTATCTCATCAGTTTTGTAATTGTTAAAATTCTCCATTTGAATTTGTTCTTGAAAAACTACACAGTGCTCCTGAGAATTTAAAGCTTAGACCAGGTACTTGTGGATCTATTGACCCTATTTCTATCTGCAACGTCACCAACGTACTCAACGCCCCTACGTCGTCATCACGCAAGGGGTGGCGACGTGGAAAACATGGTGGACAGGAGTATGTAGAGTGATCAGAATTGTCTCGAATTCCACAGAATTTCACGTTTTCGCCTAAGTAAGTGACACTTGACGAACAAAGTGGACCCAGCTCCTGTTGTGTGTGAAAAACAGCCGCCGTTTAAAGGTCCTGGGAGCCGAGACAGCCGCGGAAACTGCGAGAAGCATTTATGACAGGTAAGCCGAGCGGTCAGCTGATATCAAACAAGCAGTGGACGTTAGCTGCTTTTCTGGAGAGTCAGTTATGAACCACACATTCAACCGGACACGGTCACGAGTCTGTAAATTATCTAGCCAAGGCTTCGTGCTAATCTGGGACTGCCTGTGTACCGTGTTGACACTGAAACGTGCCGAGGCTCAGGGCATTTTTTTGCACCTACACTTGGGTGAGCTAGCAAGTTGGTCAACTGAAACAGCAGATATATCATGAGCTACAGATGCAGGACATGGCAGACTGAATCTGGGCACCAAATGCTGTAACGTTAACGGAAAGCTCACCAGTAATCAGTCTTCTCATCAGTGATGTGAACTACGTATTATGTTTTTGGTGGCATGTGTATCCCCGTCTTAACTCATATGTGTGTGTGCCTGTCATGTATTAACATGAGGCACAAACTGTCCTCTGCCAGTTCACCTGGGCAAGTGTTGACTGGCAGGCTGCACCTGTGTGTCAAAGGTGTGTCTTTTCAAGAAAACAGAACGCGTCCTGGTTCCTGATGTGACATCCTGTAGTGAACTTGGCCTCTCTCATGAATGCATGTATTGGAACCGGTGAGGATGAATCTGTTTCGCTTACATGTAATTGCTGAAATTGGGTGTTTAAATAGAAATGTATGGAAAGGTAACAATAGAGATGGGTGTTGTCACTGGAGGTGTCTCAATATTGATCGACATCATCATTACTGTGATATTAATAAAAGGAAATATTGATAAATGTCTGTTGATGTCTGTTGATGACTTGGACTGTTTTGTACTATGGAATGTTGCTAGCCTTGAATATGTTCGCTTACAGTCTTATTGATGTTTGCGCTATGAATTATTCACAGTGCTGAGCTCTCCTCTTATTATGCACTGCCCTGAGATGTGTCTGTCCTCTTTATTATTGTCCTACTTGTTTGTCCTATATGTTTGGTATCACTCAGTTTCCCCACTGGGTGATTAATCAAGTACTTTGTGACATTTCCTATCGTCTCATCTTGAAAATAATGTCTGAATAATCCAGCTTCCGTCCAAGATGTTCGGCCTTGTGCATCTCTTGTTTATGTGTTGCCTTTTCATTAGCAATCGAGTAGCTGATAGTGATAAAATTAATGCATTAGACTTATATAGTGTTTCGTAGATGCTTTATAAAGGGAACAAAAGGGAACAACTAAACAAGAAAAGAACAGTAATCCACCATTTCTGTACATATTGCGATAATATCATTATCATGAGTTTGTTTAGCCACATTAATCAAGTTATGAAAATCTGGTATCGTGACAGCCCTAGTTATCACAGTACTGGATCTTCTAACCGCAATACAATACCTTGAAAAATATCGATATTTAACACTTTCTTTGATACCACAGGGAATTTGATTCAACATTGAAATGGTAGATTTTCATGAAAACAAGATGCAGCGTCAGTTAGTAGCAGAGAAGAGCAGAAAGACTGTACTTAACATTTAAGATCAGAAAGAAACATTTGTTTTTTTCTCTTCAGTTTAGTCCTCTAAAAATAGTGTATGCCAACTTTCTGTCAAAGTGAAACTAGATGGTGTATTGATACTGCAGAAAACGAGTATTGAAATCATTTTGAATGTTCAGAATAGATATGTATCTTTATATATCAACATTTTTGATGAGTAGAGGTCCACATTATTAGTCCCAGTTGTAGCTTGCCTTCCTTTATTGTTTATCGACTCCTTACACACACCTGAGAGCTCCGCTGTTACTGATTGATCTGTGTCATTGATTAGCGAATTTGATTTAAAGGTAATGTTTAATCTGAACTGAGAGAAGTCAAACTCTGAGTTCCTGATGAATAAAAAATAGTGTTGCTAATTAGCCCTTCTGTCTTGGAGAACAGTAACTGTCAGAAGTACTGTGTGTTGAGGTGATTATTAATCTTTGTGATGGCATTCCTTCTGTTCCAGGATTTGGCATATGCCTGGTGAAAAAACAGTGAAGAGTGGTGAGTCTGGCTGAGCGGAGCCAGTAGAGATGGGTGCCAACACTAGCCAGGTCAGCGACCTGTCTGATAACCCCAGCCTCAAGGCTCTTGTGGGCACGGAGTCCATATCAGAGAATGACCCTTTCTGGAACCAGCTCATCTCCTTCACATTCATCAGTCCCACCAGCAGGTATACAAACACACACAAAGGATAATTTATTACAGATAATGACGATGTGTGCTAGTATGTTGCAGGTTAGCACTTTGAAAACAATCACTGATAACAAAAATATTTGCTAGTTGCAGCTCTCGATTTAATCCTTATTTGTCCACCAAGAGGCCAGACAGGAATGGAAAGAAATTGGAGGTGAAACGACTTTAGCAAAAATCTCCTGAAATATAGACTTGAGGGGGCTTGGAGGAAAATATATCACCTGTAGGATACGTTGTGTAAGTTGTCTTTAAAAATGTAGGTAACAGCAAACCATGACTGACTCTAGTCTTAACTTTCTGAATATTCATTAGCGTTTGACAAGTTTCTCCAAGCGTCTATACACCAACAGGCACAACCTTCCATTAAAAAAGTCCTTTAAGAGTCCTAGCCAGGATCTAACATTCCCCTGTAGACAGGATGTTTGCAGAGCTCCTGTCAGCCGCAATCCCACATTATTACCCTTCCGCTTGGCTGGGAATAGATTAACTAGTTAACACTTAGCCCCTTTGTAAATAGTGCTGAGAAGACACCACATTCCTTACTGTAGCTGGTTTGTGACCAATGTTAAATATTCATCCAGTAGGGGCGTTTCATTCATTCATCAATGTAACCGAGTCGCGAGTTGTTAACAGAGCTTGTGTGTACCAGTCCAGCTAATTTTTTGGTATGCTTTCTTCACCCGTCTTCTCCAGCTCTTCAACGCATGTTATATAGTTTAACACAAGCCCAAGCAGACAACTAAATCTGCCCACAAGAGCCTCTAATTTACAGCTCACTAATCAACATGTTCTCACTCTTTGTTTTTTGTTTTTTTGTTTTTTGTTCAAGTCAGTTAACAAGCTGCTGTATGTACCTGCATCTTTACCATACTGACTTTAGAGTAGACTCAATGTTCTCACCTAAGAAAAAGCATAAAAGTGTATTTCCCAAAATGTTGGAACTATTCCTTTAACATCTTAATGTGACCCAGCTGGTCCTCCCAGTTCTGCACAGTTCAGGCCTGATCACAAATAGTTTGTGGCTTCACAGTACTGTCCAAAGGGCAGTGAATGATAGATTTTTTACTGTTAAAAATTAACGGTGCTCACCTGAAACAAAACGCAGAGCACAAACATCTCATGATGGCACATTTATATAGCTTTATATTTTCTGGTCTGTGTCACTGCAGGTGCGAGCTATATGAATGTTGTTAGTGTGTGATTATAATAACTATCGGCTCCTCTGAACCATTTTCCCTTGCATGTATTTTATGCTTCTCCTTTTCTCTCTAATTTTCTTCTACTCTGTTTTTACTTTAAAACAGTGGAGACTCCAAATTACTAGAAGAGGCTGTCATCCCCCTGGCAAAGATCCTCAGTAAGTTGCCTATCATGTTGATATGCTTCATCTGTGTCTTTTACTGGTCAATACCTGGGTCACAAAATGTATTTCATCATAGATTTAAATAAAACAATAAACTTTTTATTTCCCTCTTCCTTCTTTTCATGCCAGTCTGATGATTCCATCATGCAGTGCCACTGATACGTTCTCTCCCCCTCTTTTTTTTCCCTCCAAGTTGAAAATAATCCCAGATCGGGGAATTTTGGCGCCCTTGTGAGAATTTTCTTGGGAAGAACCAAAGAGCTGAAAATCTCTACAGAATGCCAAGAGTGAGTATGGGAACCTCAGAGGAGAGCATGAACTCTGATGTCAGTAATGATAGGCCGTGTGCATGTCAGTGTTCACTGTGCGGGAGTGCAGGCCAGTTATTGTTTCGATCGCAGGCAGTCAGGGGATCCTTGTGCTTTTTACACGGGAGAAACGCTGAAGTGGTTGTAGTTTCCCATGAGAAAGCTGCTGAGGTATAACCATCAACACATGTGGCTTTTTTCTGCTCTTGCTGCCAAGCTGCATTTCCACAGAGATTGACCCTGCCCAAGTCACCAAATGCTTCGGGCGGGAACTCTTCATTCTCTATTAAACATCATTATAGGTTGGCGCTATCTCTCCCCATCCACTCCCATCTACTTTTCTCACATTTCGAAACATATTCCGTCACATAAACAAAACATTTTCTGGGTCTGACATAATTGGTATGTCCAAATAGGCAATTTGTGGGACTGATTAGACACCTCCGTGTTAGCGTTTAGTGGTTGTGAAACATTGTGGCTTGCACTGGATGGTTCCAATCATTTCTTGTTTCCCCTTCATTTGTTTCTCACCAGTCTTGTCCCAATCTGTTCTGTCATATGTGAATAAATAGTAACATTCAGTATCATTACATTCTATCGTCAGGGCCACAATATTCAATATTTGTGTTCTTGGTTGTCAAAGGGAAAGTTGCAGTCATGAGAACTGACTTGTAATTTTCAATTACCCAAAACAAAAATACCACAAAAGTTATTAACTTTAAACTTTCTGCATAATCACTCAAAGGGTTGAACTTCACATGCATGGAACAAGAGCTGTGTAATTCATGCCAGCACAATATTATATTAATAAAAAGACTACATTTTCGGCCAAATGTCATTACTTTAAAGCACCCAATATTACATTAAACACAACACATTCCTGAAAAACATTTGCAGTCAGCCAAGCTTTCTTTGGTAAATCTAGGACATAGACCAACAGCACATAGCGAGCCCCCTCACATCATTAACTTCCATCACGGTTTTCTGTTTGACCTCGAACGTGATGTCCTGTTTTTGTTGTTTCTCTTCTGCAGTCAGCTGTTTATCTGGCAGGCCCACAACGCACTGTTCATGATTCGCTGCCTGCTCAAGGTGTTCATCAGGGAGATGAGTGAGGAGGAGCTGCACTTACAGTTCTCCTACCAGGAGAGGGCGCCAGGCTCCTGTGGAGGTGAGCTCTGTCACACTTTCATTCGAAAAGGGAGGCATGCCAAAGGGAGATTAAAGTGATGCCACAAATTACCGAAAGAAGTTGGCTTCACAGGATACACTGGAACTGATTTTGTGGCACTTGCAGCTGTGATGTATGAGGCAAAATGAAAATGATTTTAGTCGCTTTAGAGCCTTTTTACACTCAACACAAAACTCCACATCATCTGCTGAGAAATGTTATGAACAACATCCTTGAAAGTGTGTGGCTCCCTGTACACTCATACGGTGTAAGTTATTACAGTCTAGTCACAAGGGTCAAGTGTGTAATACTTCCCCTCATACCTAAAGAGAGATAAGAAATCAGCTTTTTAATTCAGCTCAAATACCCCTGGCTACTGACCTGGATCAGCTGTCTCTGAGAGACTCCATTTAAAAAAAAAAAAAAAAAAAAAAATTCTGAATCTGCATCCACTGACTGCACATCTGTTTTTGGCCTCAAACATGAGCCCTGTTTGAGTCCTAAATAGATACTTAACAAATCCATCTTGATGACCTTGATACTTCTAATTGATATGCAGTAACACCTTTTTGGAGCTCATAGGGACAATAATAGGAAAGCAAGACATTTTCAGCTCCTAACAGGCCTCAGGTTATCTGCTGTGTTAGATGGTTGTTGTTCAAATATCTTCAAAATGACACTGTGCTAATTACAGATTGTTTAAAGTTGTAAAGAGAAGACGATCCAGGGTTTCTGCAGATCTTGCAAAGTCTTAAAAAGCATTGAGAACAGTGTCCACAAACGATGCCATACTTTAAAATAAAATAATCTTTTGCAGGTGCATGTTTTGTTGTTTGGTGTCCCCATTTTTTTTAATGTTAAAAGCGTTTGCTGCTGATGGTACCCAAAGTCCAAGGATTGCAACTGTTGTTGTTGGACGATGCTCATGATGCCTTTATTAATTTTAGCAGGAACTTAAATGAACTTATGTTGATGAATGTTTAATTTAGTTCATCAAGGGCTGGGCGATGCGGCATTTTAATAAAATTGTGATACTTTTAAGCTGTATCACAATACACAGCATATATCTTTATTGATATATGCTGCCTTTAAAACCAGGAAACACTTGTATAACAATGTCTAAAATCGAATACAATACATAATGTCACATCCCTATAACAATGTAATGTTAGTATACTGTAGATGAATCCATTCATTCATTTTCTGCTGCTTATCCAGGCCTAGGTTGTGTTATTTAAACCAATTCTATCATCAGGAGTGCTGAAAAAGAGCCTTAAAATAAGTTTAACTCGGTGAACCCTGCAGAAACCCTGTAATCTCCCAGTTAGCTAATTTCCCTCAGTGGTGTTCCTCTGTACAGTGAGCATGAAATATGGATTAAGGGAAGGATAGAAAGAGGGATGGTGGAGTGGGAGTTGGAAGGAAAGGAGCAAAGAGAGACTGACAGTAATCTACAGGGAGCTGCCATGTGTGTCTCGTATAATGACTCCCTTAATCCCTTGTGTAGAAACAGGCAGCCAGGACCTCCTTGAGGAGCTGTTGTCCAACCTCGTGCACCTGATCGTCGAAGTGCCCTTGCTGTAAGTATCTCCCTTGTCTGTGTATATATGAGTGTGTCTGTCCATTCATACATTCACATATACTTTAAAAGTCAGACATGAGCGATGGCAATGCTTTTTTTTTTTTTTTTTACACAGCTATGTTGTTCACGCTGCCCTGACTGTCCCCACAGAGCGGTTTGTCGATGTCACGGTGCTTATTGTTCAAGATCACATGTTTGACATTATATTATCAGCATGGTGTTCACATAAAAACATCAAGTACGGGCCACTTTTGTGCAGTTTCTCAGCCCAGCCCAATCGTTTGGTCAGAGTTCCTTGTTTTTTTTTTCATGTTTGTTGGTTGTTACAGGATGTTAGTCATTGAGCAGTTAATGAAAAGCAGTTTGTGCGTCTGACTCTGTCTTTGCGTGCGCCACTTGCTCATCCACTCCCTGATTCACCAACCAGGAGAGGCTGAAATCCATTATGGAACAAGGTTGGGCTCAGATGTCCACATGTTTCACGTCCTCCGCTGGACTGAACAAAGGAACAAAATCGAAAAAAAAAGTAGAAAGAATGAAAAGGGATATGACTAATGGAAATAAAGAAAAAGAGAAAGTGTCGGTTGTTTTGGAGGAAGAGAAAACGCTTGAGACGAAAAGTTGGATTAGGAGCGGTGCCAACGAGTGGGAGAAAAGGGAACATAATGATTGAAAGAAATGCTATCAGCCTTTACTCCCCGTGGGCGGTGTGCACGCTAACACTCAGCTTTAATGGGTGAATATTTCAGCGTATTTACTTATCAATGGTGGAATTATCCCCCTTGCCTGACACTCAGTCTGTCACCGAGAGACAAAGATGCAGTGTGGACGTCTCTGCCGACAAAATCTCCTCGGCGGTGTCAAAACAAGTTCACAGAAACATGACTGACAGTCGCTCTTTCATCAACGCAGGATCTTCCACTTTTCCTCTCTTTTCCCTGGCCTGTGTTGAGTCATTCTTGACGTCCTCCTCTCCCCCCTGTCTAATTTCTTTCTCCCTCTCTCCCACCCCCCCTTTCTGTTGTCTCCGGACATCAAACCCTGGCTCTCGTGTAAACGACCGAACTTTCCAATGTTATTCATTGTTTCGTGCTCCAAGACTCTACCTGTTTTTCTTCCCTTCACCACTTTGTGGACCGTCAGCCTGTTTCCTCTGTACGTGTTCCTGCTTTGGATGGGAATATTACCATTATTTTGGTATTGCTCCCCGTATCCCAAACAGGCTTCTGTACGTCAATTGTAAGCTTAGAAGAAATCTTTTGTGGCATATTTTTACAAGAAAGATAGATGTCAGTTGTATTATTTATCTAGGCAGGCAGTTGATTCAGATTAATACCGAAATCGCCGTGCCTTGCAGTGTTTCCACACACACTGTTTCTCTACTTAGCCATTTAGAGTCTAAATGATTATAATTATGCACCACAGATTTAGTCTAGGCACAAGTGTGTTTTTGCAAAAGGCTTCAATTTCAATTAGAGCTGCAACAAATAGTTGATTTAGTCAAACTTAAGATAAGCAATTACCAACTATTTTGATGATAATTTTATTTTTCAAGCAACAATGTCAAACATTTGCCAGTTCCACTTTTGTAAATGAAAGGATCTGATGAGCATTTTCCCCGATACCTGACATTTTGTAGACTCAGTAAATTATAGATATGAAAATCAATCATCAGATTATTTGTGGAAGTAGAATCAAAATCTATCAACATCCTCTTCTTATACATATATATTTATACCTGTGAAGTTGCGGTACAAGTAACTGTAGTTTATCCACTTCAACTCTACATGCACCTGTCTTTTCCTGTAGTGACATCACCTATAGCATCCTGTTCGAAGCTGTGACCACGCTGCTAGTGTTCTTCTCCTATCAGCTCTTCCACAAAGACATTCTCAGAGACGGAATAATCTATCAGCACATCATGAAGGGACGATGGTGAGACCACACACACATATACACCCACACACACACACAAGTTCAGTCTCCACTTAAGACTGCCATTAACTTCATGCAACAAACAGTATTTCATTTCCATAACATTTTTTAAAATTTTAAGATAAACCCATAAAGAGATTATTTGATACAATTTCAGCTATAATTGGAGTTAGTCCCTCTTGCCTCTGAAACTGGGTCGTCGACAGTCTGTTGACGACTTTTTTTGAGCGCAGGCCCGGATCATTTTGGATCTTCTCCAATCCAATATGACACCGTCTGATCCAGCCTACTGTTCTTTTATCCAGGCTCTGATACAGTTAGCCTGTCCCTGTGCTTCCAGTCAGTCTCATTACGTTCCAAACAACGTCTTCATGTGTTATTCAATTGATGCCAAAGAGAGAAAAAAAATAAGCAAATCTAGTCAGCCAAGACCTTTGTCTCTGCCGTGACGTTGTGATTCTGAGGGAAACTGAACCATCAAGTGTTTCTTCATGATAACAATTCACAAACTTAAATGTGGTGATGAGATTACAAAATTAAAATCAAAGAAACATTTAATCATCTGATGTTTGATGACCTTTACTTTGAGACCGTACTTTGAAATGGTTTGATCCCAATTATCTGTGGTTCATTTTAATCTTGAATATTATGAATACATGCAGATGAATGTTGTAACACTGTGTTTCGAAGCCCAGTAGTCAGTTCAGAGGGGCGAACAGAGAATGGAAGTAATTTACTTTTAGGGCTCTCACAGCATAAGAGCCAAATGAGAGCACTTTGTATTAATTGCCATGGAGCTGAAGAAAAGCTTCCAAGTAGCTGATGTTGGCAAAACAAATTAGAAGGCAATTTAAAATGGTGTTACCATTGCTCTGTTGAGAAACCAAGGCTGTGGGTAACTAGAAAACAGTGATATTCGATATTATGCATTGCCAATTATATGTTTGTCACTTATTGGGAGAGAAGTGATATGAAGGAGGAGTATAGTCTCTAATTAACACCTGATATGGACAGGTGAGAGGGATACCTGTGTCTTTATTCTAATAATGTTTTATTCTTAATTCAATCATATATCGTCAGATAGACTTGATGTTTCTGTTGTTTAAACACCTTTAAACATTAAAATCAGAGGACATTGACAAGACTAGATAACCTCAGTGCTTTTACTTTGAAAACATTCACTGCCCTGCTGAACAGAATCAGAAGAAGGGTTTATTACCAAGTAGGTTTTCACATGCAAGGACCTTGTCTCACAATAAACCTGGGAGAGAAAGAAAACACATGTGCACTGCAGAAGAAAAAGTATATTATATTTCTATAGTAAAATATATCAGATTTAAAATGTTTTTTTAATCCAAAAAGGGTTCACCGAGCCAAACTTTTGCACTTGTGTGGATTGACAGATGCATAAGAGAAAACAGAACAAAATGAACCATTTATTTTATATTTGAAATATAACCTAATGAAGGTGTGTGTACTGAAACATTCTTAGAGATTTTTTCCTAAATGCAAGTGAAGAGAACAGTGTGTGGGAGTTGTTTGTCCTTAAAAAAAAAAAAAAAAGAGGATGAAATCTGGAAAATATTCTCTAAAGAATCTGCATTGGTTATGAATTGGATGGTGCAGAAATAATAACCCAGGATTTACAAAACTAGGGCATTCATGTAACACTGAGAGTTAGATCCTGTGTTGCAGCCATGTTGTGTCTTCTGTATACAGGCTTAATTATAGAAACGTTGTAGACCTCACAAATTATACCTTTTCCAAAAAAGCATGTTTTAAGGAAACCTGCGATTATTGTTACTCTGAACTAAAAAAAAAAAATTCTAAAGGTTTTCATCAGTCGATTTGTTAGTTTGCACTTAAGTGAAATTGTAGTACAGAGGATGCAGTTGTATCATTGAATCATATAACATTAAAGCATTCAGATGAAGCTGAAACAACAGGTAGTAAAATTCTTGTTCATGTTTCTGTCTTTTGCAATATTTTTCCATCTTTTTGAATGTTTCTCTCTTCTCCCCAGTTTATCTTTAACCAGTCGACTGGTGAAGACACTGCTCTATAACTTCATCAGGCAGGAGAAATGTCCACCTCCAGCGACGCACATTTTTGAGCCGAAAGACGAGGGAGGCCTGCTTTACGGCCTTGCGTCTGGGGTAGCAAGTAAGTGAACTCACATCCACACACCAACAAAACAAAGGTAAAACAGAGAGAAAATCTAGAGTGCTGTGTGTTTACAACCTAGATCACATTTTTGTTAAAAAAAAACTAACTTGGGTTCTTGGGATACAAGCAGACAGATCCCCAGTCTTTAGTTGTAGGTTTTTTTTTGGGTTTTTTTTGTGTGTGTGTTTGAATGACGTTAAACGTATTGTTTTCTTCTTTTTGCACTTTGTCATACTGACGTCACTGCATCCCCTGCATCAAAGCAAAGCTGGTTGGTAGACATGTTGAATTCTAAGAATCATGGTCAGAGAGCCAGACAGTAACCAGAAAAGAGACTTGAGAGTTCCTTGCTTTCTTCCTTGAAAGCACTGAGTGAGAATTATGATTAATTTAAGAAAGTGTGAGCCGTGCTGACAACCATGGCAGCTTGGATGAAAGTGATGAGTCAGAAATGGATGTGTGTATTAGTTTGGTAATGTGCTGTGTGTGTGTGTGTGTGTGTGTGTGTGTGTGTGTGTGTGTGTGTGTGTGTGTGTGTGTGTGTGTGTGTGCGTGCGTGTTTGTTTTAGTGTGAGAATAGGGCTGGGTTTCCCCCTCCAGATAAATGCTCTTTGTCGGTTGTTGGTAGCAGATTCCTATCAGTGAGCCATCAGTATTCATCCCAGCCTGTCTGTCTGTGGCCAGTGATCGGACCGATGAGTTATGGTGCCCTGTCCTGTTCTGTAATCCCCTAGAGCCTGTCTGTCTGCAGCCGCCTCCCTTATACACACACGCACAGACCAACAAAGACACAAGCTCTCTTATACTCCGGGCTCAGAAACAACACTTGTTTTCTTTCTCCGTCTCTCTGTCTCGTATCTACACAGTCGTCGAGGATTGACAGAATACACAAGTCGTTTCAATTTGAGTGTTCAAAGTGGGTGTAGGCACGGGTCAAATCATTTCAATGTCCGTACCTGAACTGAACAAATATTTGACTATGTAAAGGAGAACTCCATTGTATGTATGATGTCCTTTGTGGCTCTGGAGGAGCTTTGTCAAGTCTTAGAAATTAACCCTGATGTTACAAACTGGGCATTTACCAGGTAACATAAGAGATATAGGAAATGTAGGTTCAGCCATTTTGGAGCTCAACCCATATAAAGGACTGAAGATCAGGATATTTCAGCCACCTGCTTTGCTTCTGACCATTTTTCTTGAAATACATCTCTTGTGAGTCTGTTAACTCTGAGTTGCATGCTGCAAGTCATTGGACGGCTCCTTTTTAAAGGAGCATACCAGATGTTTTGCATATTTTAGGCTATTTGGCTGCTGGAATCCGATACGATACGATACGATACGATACGATACGATACGATACGATACGATACGATAAACTTTATTTTCCCTGTAGGGAAATTTGACTTGGACTCAAATGTTGTACACATGCAGCTGCTTTCACACCCTTCCCTTTAACCCCCAAATGACACAGTTACCATTGTTACACAACAGGAATAAGAGGCAGGTCATCTCTTATGACAGTATGACTGGGCTGAGCATAGTGGTAGTATTTTTGTAGTTAAAGCTACTACAAGAAACTTTATTTCTTTGTTGATTCTGGTGGGGCTTTGGGACGAAGATATAGAGGGTGAAACAAGGCTTTTTTTTCTTACTGTGTCACCAGACTAACAGAGCAGCTTCTTTCCTCAGCCCAAGAGACTCCTCAATTCATCTTCAGCGTCAAGAGTTTAAATTGAATGACTTATTTGACCTGAATAAGTCAGAATCCGACCCTGTGACAGGCATTAAGAATAACTGTAATAATTATACAGAAATAGCCAATCTTCTCGCTGATGATCTTTTTATTTATGTAGGTCATAAAGAAGCATCTGTATCAAATCATACACAGTTAAAAGTTCCTTGTAGCATTTTTAAGGACCTAGAGTCTTTACAAAAATATACTATAAAGTCTTTAAATCCAGCCACGCTGCCAGAACTTCCACTACATTACCTTTCCTTTTTGTAGAAATCAAAATTCCTCATTTAAGTAGCATGTAAAATAAGTCATGCCTACGCAAACACATTCATAGACCGGTTGGATTTTCCCCTGAACCAAACACGGGTCATTGGCAAAGCAACGCAACGCTTGATTTCTGTCGGCATTTAAATGTCTGGGGTGGAGGGGGGGATTTGGATGTCTCTTTTTATTTTTATTTTACACACTGCTGTCTGAGTGTCTGCGGGGGGGATTATCACTCCTCTCCTCTCCTCTCCTTTACTCTGGTATTTTACCTTGTGGGCACTGCAGAGATGCTGTTGAGCAATACATTTAATTGGCTGGTGCGGGATGCTTTACTGTGTGGCAGCCCCATCTCCTCCTCTTCTTCTTCTTCTTCTTTTTCTTCTTCTTCTGCTTCTGCTTACAGCTTTCCTCTCACATGTAGCAATTTTAACTAACCTTCACACACACACACACACACACACAACACACAAACAGTATAACTTGACTCACCCATCTGCTAACAAGCAGACACACACGATATACTGTATATAATAATTCCTGTTCAGTCTTCATCTTTTATGTCATAGAGAAGCTAACAGTAACCGTCAACTGGTGACCACCCCACAAACACAACAGACAGGCTTGTTATGTCTACATGTATGTGTGTTGGGTCCTCATTAGTGTAGCACACATAGGATACAGTATTAAATGAGGCGATTTAGCTCTCAATTTCTAATATGAAAATGCATTACAAAATCCTTCTGCATCTGTGGAATGTTCTCATGTTTCGTTGTTTGGATTGAGTTCGGTACAAGTGCTTTGAGCATATATTTTGATTTGTGTGAGATTATCAGAATAGTGTGTTTGTTTATTGTCTTTGTCTGTACAGCATGTTTCCCCATGTGTGTTTTTGGATAATCATCACGAGTTTGGCATACTTTTGTGTGTGTGTGTGTGTGCGCGCGCACCCGCGCATATGTGTGTTTGTATCGCGTTCTTGGCCAAGGCATTGCCCTGAAGCCCTGATGTCATATTTCATTTACTGTTATGCAAGTAAATAAGTAAGTAGCACATTCTGTCTGTCTCTGTTCACCGGGCGTTCACATCTCTGTCTGCACTGAAGCGCATGTTCTCAGCTGGAACTATGAGAAAATATTTCCCACCTCAGCTCCCTTCTCTGGTGCCTCCACAGGCAACGTGCATGTACGTTGTGGCACAAGTGAAGCGGAGGAGCAGATGTTTAACCTATTTTACAGCGATTTAGTCTCTTATATCTGATGTCTGATGTATTCAAACTCGGAATGTGTTTATTTTTAGCCTTGCTAGTTGAATGCTTCATTGGTGGCTGTCTGTTAGCCCACACCGTTTGAAATATCTCAACAACTGTTGAACACACTGTTGAATTGTCATGAAAGTTTTTACAGACATTAATGTTGCTCAGAGGATGAATCCAAGCTGGTGATCGACTGTCCTTAGCCTTAGCACCACCAGTACTAGAAATATCTTCTACAGATTGGCACAAATATTTGAGTAGACATTAATTGTTCCCAGACGATGTATATGAATGACTTTGCTGTCCATCATGTGTGATCATCAGGTCACAATTTCAGTTCATTCAATACTTTGATCTTTGACCAGCAAACTTTTGGCTTTCACATCAGACTCAGGCTTGTTTGGTCCCTATAAGCAAAGTGAGATGGTGAATATGATAAATATTACCTGATTAGTTGCATGAGTTCACGTCACCTGTGTTGAAAAGCTGGACTTGAGCACACTGCAAAGACTTCAGCCGACAGCCAACTAGCTTGTATCTTGTAACTGCAACTCTCCACACTACCAGGTGGTGATGGTCTGTATTTGTCATTTAAGAAGGGAAACCCAAAAGCATTCATATGACACAACGCCCACGGAAAACTTGTGCTACAGATTCACGCAGACGACTTCGACAAGACATTAACCAGAGGAAGGGCAGCGATTACTTATTAGAGAATTTAGCTGTATTACTCATCCCCAAATGTTTTCCAGAGAAACAGGTAATTGAATTCAAGATCCCGGTGCGTTTCGCTATAACGCCTTGACAGTGCTTTTAAGTCAACAGAAAAATGAGTGAACATTCCTCAAATATTTACAAGATGCATAACCTCCTTCAGACTGAAATTAAGAGGTACTCCGGCTCTGTTTGAGGGACGTAAACTAATAAGACTCCCCTGATCAACAGTCTAATAACAGCAGCATCATTAAGTGCCTCACAGGAGCGTGTGTGTTTGTGCTTGATAATTACAATGATATGAATCTTGATTTGATACGGGGTCAGGATCAGGTGAATCAGATGTCGGGGGTAGATGTGGTTTGAGAAGAGATTGGTAGAGATTTCAAAAGACTCTGGAGATACTTGATTGTGTGATGATATTTCAGTTTGAATACAGTAATTGAGTGTAAGCCAGCAGTCATGTCTGATGGTGGTAGTTATTATATAAGACTTCACAGCCTTCTGTCCCAAAAAACAAGGCTTAGTTGAGCATTTAAAGCTCAATTTCGGGTGCAGAAAGTGTTTTTGAACCTGTATTTAATAGATTATGTTAAGCACTCACAGTGTGTAAATACTGAGAGGACTTTTTGGCCATGAAGAGATAGATTTCAAAGGTTGTTGTGGATGTGGGCTCAAGGAAAGTCCGACATTGTGGGTGCATTTGGGTTGCGTGCCTCACAGTGCGATGCCTTCGCTGCCCCCGAGTCCTGCAGCCCAGATTTCATCGTGCCAGCCTCCGTGTCCGTGTGTGACCTTCTCTTTTCCTCACTTTCCCCTTCCCTTTCCTCCTCTTCATGTCCTCCTCCCTCTCTTTTTCCACTGGGCGGCCAGCCAGGGTTGGAGCAGCCTAAGAAGTGTAGCATTATTGGGTTTATGTGGTGGGCAGGCAGACAGGCAGAGGGAACCGAGCCAGACGGATAACAAACAGCACCCACTAAGGTAAAATACAGCTCTGTGAGTGTGTGTGAGAGTGCAGGAAACATGGCTGCCAGACTGGGCTCTCTGACACTGTCGGGGCCAGTCACTGTGGTGCCAGTGATGAGATGAACACGGCTCCGTCACAACTTGGCTCTCTCTCTCTAGATCTTGTTTTTCTCTCACACACTAGCACTCGCTTTCTCTCTCCGAGCAGTAGAAGGACAGAGGAGTATCATATTTGGAGAAAGGGAGAAAGAGAGACGCTCTGAACGATGCAAAATTTGTCATCTCTTTTTGCTCATACGTAAACAAATTCGTTCCCCCTCCTCTCTGGAATTGCATACCAGCGAGGAGTCAGACTGAGTGTTGGGAGTCGCTCTTTACTAGCAAGCTTAGAGGCAAACCACCATATAAACCATGAATGTTACTAAGATGTTAAGCAGTCACAAGATGTTTAAAAGAAACACTTGGAGAGAAAGTACACGGAAAGCCTTTTCTTCGTATTCTTTATTTATATCCCGACAAGTTTTGTAGTTGCTCTGCCTCCTCCCTTTCAAAATGGCGCAAGGAGAATAAACTGGGACGTGACCTCCCTCGTTCTTTACGAGTTAGAGTCATTTTTTTAATGTAGTAGAATGTCAGTGTACATGCATCATTTACCCTCTGTGATGTTTTCAGTAATGTCTCCATTTTCACTTGAACAAACAAGTAAACAGGAGGATGTGAGTGTGCCGTTGCTGAATGGAGCACAGTGACTTACTGACATTTCGAACAAGAGACTTAAAACGAGTGAGCGAGGATTTACTGACATGTACATGAAAAGTAGTTGCCAGTTAGACCGCGTGATGATGGCGTTGTATTTTGAGGGGGTAATGAAGCCATGCGTAGTATAGAATACTTGATGGAGTCTGGACAATGGTGGTGAGCGGATGAAGAGAATGGCTGCGATCTCAGTGGATAAAAAAGAGGAGTGGGCTTCCGGCCTGCCGTGGTAGTCGGTGTTCCCGCTGTTACACAGTGTAACCGTTAAGTAACTACTAACTAAAGTGAAATAACCATGAATTTAACATTTATAAATGACGGTAGTTGGAAAGCGTTACCAAAATGACAGCTCACAGCAGCAGAGAGGGAAACGGATGTAACGTTTGGCAGCAGAAGTATGATTGGTTTAAGAAGATCTCACCGTAATCTGGTGGGTTAAACTGAGTCAGCTAACTATGATGGAGGAGTGAGAGACAGAAATGTGAGCGATGAGCAATATAATGTTAGTCTTCCTTATTGAACTTACGCTAAGCCTCATTACTCTTACATCAAGGAGAGCGTGTCCAAACTCATGTAATTGAGCTGCTCTTCTGGCCTTTGCCACTAGATGGCAACAGATCTACTTGGCTTCTCCTCAAATTCAGCAGCTTGATCCGTGTGGACCTGCAGCACAGTGGCACGGCCTCTCGCCCGCCGGTGCTTGTCTCGTGCTCTCTGGGTGGCTGGGTTTGCAGGAGCCAGAGACTGTCATCTGTGCACCTCGGTGCTTGTGCTTCTCGTGCGTCTCGTCTGAAAGCACCAGCACTTCAGTGGCTCTGTAGGAGATTCAGCTCCCTCTCATTCCCCAAACAAGAAAAACCAACTCACACTCTAGCTGGCCAGCAGTGCCAGGTCCTCTTTGTTCAGTGGCGCCGTCTATGTTGTTTCAAATTTCAGGTGCTCCAAACCATCGTGTGTGACTCCATTGTGCCTGTTTTGGCCTTGATTACATCAGTCTGACTGCACAGACTCTTTTGCATTCATTTCCCTATGAAGCGTGAATCAGATATTGTGCGGAAATGCTGCAAATTGTGAGAATACGTCAGCGCTTTCTATAAAGAGGCTGACGTGCACAACCTGACTGCTCTTCATTAGTGTGTTCTGCACGGATTATCCATCTGTTGTACTCAAACCTCTGTAGTTCTGAGACTAGGCCTCAAACACAATGTGTGGAAACGTAGAGATCACCAGGACAAGTGTGTTCAAGAAGATATGCATGAAATATTTTCCTGTAATTAAACCGGATATAATCAATATTTTTATGATGTGCCTGTATCAAATGTGAAAACACTGTGACAGTGTGAAAGGGCTCAGTCATGGTGGTGAACCAGCAGAGAATTATTTCCAGAGTCGGCTTAATGGAGCTTCAAAGTGAGTTTCAGTTAGTTGTTTAGCTGTTTGGCTGCAATATCTGTTTTGGCTCTCTCCCATTGCTCTCATAATGCTGTTTATGGCAGCTGCAGGCAGACATTTTTAGTGAAAAAAAACCCCTGAATACCCACTTAAAACTACCTGTTCAGCACCAAACAGCAGACGGATGCAGCTAGTGACTAGCTGGTGAACATATTGGACACATTCAAGCAACATTATGCAACTTTTTTTACCCAGTAATTACCACTTCAACATCATTTTGATGGTGCAGTGCCTTGTAAAAGTGTGAATGGTGTGTCTGTCTCAGCCACTCTGGTCCTCTTTCACTTGTTTCTGCACTATGTAACTTCAGTTACAGGGCATATAATACTTATGTGTGTGTGTGTGTGTGTGTGTGTGTGTCTCTCCAGGTGGGCTGTGGAGCGTCTTCACATTGGGTGGAGCTGGCAGTAAAGCCGGGATAGACCAGGAACACAATCCCTTACCTTTGTCCAATCAGAGCCTTCTGTTACTGCTGGTCCTAGCCAATCTGACAGATGGACCTGACTGGCCCAACCCCTACCGCCAGGCTATTACCTGTTTCAGAAACACACAAGGTAATATTTTTTTTGTTGATTTTTAAGCCATTTAGTCACATTGTTTGATGGTTGTTCATGTATTAAGATGATAATCCTGATAACGTGTACCTCTGCCATTCTAGACACGTCGTCGCTGTCCACGGAGCAACCTCACACTTTCCAGATCAATTTCAACAGTCTGTACACAGCGCTGTGTGAGCAGCAGCGCTCCGACCAGGCAACGCTACTACTGTACACCCTCCTTCATCAGAACGCCAACATGAGGACGTACATGCTGTCCAGAACTGACATGGACAATCTGGTGGGTAGGACAGCATTCATGAAAGCTGTGGTACACAAATGTATCCACATTCCTTATTCCTGTCTCAATCTGATGTTTTATTTGTAGATTATTGACAAGGCGAAGGCCTGTGTTGAGAATGAATCAAAGTGTGATTGGATAATCATCAACAAAACACATTACACATTCCCTTCCTCGAACACGTGGATATGGCCATGAAATCCTTTCATCTAGGACCAATGCTATGGCTCAGTAAACAGCGAGGATGTATGCAGTGGCAGCTGGTGCTATTCTGTCCGTGTGGGACCGTGCCAATTATTCTTTATAGCAGAGTGAATGTACGGAGGCATTAAGTGAATGAAAATCAGTCAGATGGTATCGCATATGAATATGGTAGACAGTCACATGTGAGGCTCTTTCACACAGAGCAACACTAAATAATTTGGGCTTATTGAATAGGAGTGGAATTCGGTGTTAAAGTGTTGTATATCTGCACCAGGTTTAAAAGGGGACTTGTGTTAATAGCATCTGGGCTAATTATCACATACATTTGTAACAAGAGCAAACCATGTGCAGGAAATGATCATATTTTGAAACTCCAGGTGGATTTAATTCCTTTGTTCTGATAACAGCACGACATTTCTGTGTTCTTCCCTATTTATAGCTGCTATCATAAAATATCACCATTAGCAGATCTAGATTGGGCTTATTATGTAGGGGGGCTACTAATGAGTCTAGCCACTTTCTATGCTGAGCAATAAAGCACTGCTGCACGACAGCGTAATGAGCTAACACAGCAACTGTGTGTGTTCATCGCTCACCATGCTAGCTACTAACTGCTTTCACTCCGACAGTATGATTCTCAGAATCACATCTTTTTCACACTCTTGTCATTAGCCATCTGTCGTGCATACCTCTGAATATAACATCTGGCTACTCCTATAATTTAGCAGCCATTAATATGTGAAATGTTGTCTTTTCAACTGCAGTGCTGCTATTCTCGTTTTATTGTCTGTTTTTGCCCGATGGTCAGTGTCCACCACAGGTGGAGACACTACTATAGTAACAGGGCTTCAAGTAATGATATGTTGAGCCCATGGGCAAGACACTAAGAGCTTGATTTCCCCTGATAGAATACAAACAAAACATACATTTCTAAATGTGCATACCTTATGTTACAAGATCAATGTTTTCATTTTAGTCAGCTGTTGTCTCTAAAGTTTAATTGTATCATCCACAAATTGAGAGTCAAAGCGTGTTGAAAGAAGTTGGCAAACTTGACTGAACGTAACACGATTAAAACATTAAATCATCTGTGAACGTTTCTGCCATCCGAGTCACACAGACGGTGGTTTTCAACAACTCACATGAACCCACAGTGCTAACGTCTTTTACATCTTTTGTTTTGTTTTGTTTGAGAAACCTCTAATGGCAGAAATTACATATTGTCCGTCAGTGTTGTGAAAATAAAGATATTGTCCTGAAGGAGTGCAGTGATGAAGTAGTAGGAAATGGAAATACTCAGGTAAACCACAGTTACCTAAAATTGTACTTAAGAAATATACTTTGTCACATTCAATCACTGCTGCGGATTTGATTAGTAATAAGTAGAAGCTAAGACTAAACAGTAAGGAATCCAACTGATCTACACTCCCTTTTAGTTTTGCTCCTGAAACAAAAGCAACAGCCAATAAGTGTGTGCACATGTCGTGCATTGGATATGGCTAATTTTAACTCCTGACAGATGCACGCTCTGCAGTCGTGGATCCACTCGGAGTCTGAAATCTTGTAACAAGAATTTAATGAATGTCACCTCTGTGACAACACCTACGCACACGCTCAGCCTCTTCCTCCTGCTCCCCCTCTCTTCTTCTCAGGTGATGCCCATCCTTGAGATCCTTTACCACGTGGAGGACAGAAACTCTCATCATGTGTACATGGCCCTTATTATTCTGCTCATCCTCACCGAGGACGATGCCTTCAATCGCTCCATCCACGAGGTGGTGGGTAGACACTAATACACATAGTTGACATTTCAGGGAATTGCCACTGCAACCGTCCATTACTTGCACTGGCTTGGATAATCATTCCTGATGATTTTATGCCTCATTTCTGTCTCTCTCCCTCTCGCAGGTATTGAAGAACATCTCATGGTACACGGAGAGGTCGTTGACGGAGATCTCACTCGGCAGTTTGCTCATCCTTGTCGTCATCCGCACCATCCAATTCAACATGACCCGGACAAGGGTACGTTCGTGCAGTCCAGTCCATCAGTTGTGGACACTTTTATTCTCCCATAGATGAAGATTGATGATTGATTCATGTAAATTTGCCTGTGCACCCTCTCCAGGATAAGTACCTACACACCAACTGTTTGGCTGCACTTGCCAACATGTCGGCCCAGTTTCGTTGTCTCCACCAGTACGCTGCCCAGCGCATCATCAGGTGAGGACAGCCATCCGATCCGTCTTTTTTTTTCCTCCTTGGTTAAAGTCAACTGAACATCTTTGAGTTAAGGTCAAAACACGAAGTTTGTGGATGAAAAACTGATCAACATTGTCCAGAACTTTCTGACATTTTATAGGCTAAACAACTGATCGATTCATCAAAAATCTGAAACCCCTAGATTAATCAAGATGAAAATAGCTGTTAGTTGTGGTCATATTTTCCATGCAACCTTTTCCAGTGCTTGTCTTATTTTATTAGATGTATCTTTTGGAAGAATATTAAAAATGGTTGGAGGTAAAAAGTCAAGTTGTCACACACGGGGTCAGAATGACCATGTCTGTTTTGTCTGTTTGACAGACAAAACAGACATTAATATCTTAATGGTAATACTTAATACTTGCCAATTTTCTCTGTCCTTGACCTAGAGATGGATAATATGGAAAAAATCCTCTGTATATTTGATTAAATATCACAATATGGAGACGTATTTTGATAGAACAAATAGAGGAATTGTTAATGGATTAAATAACCCGACATGAATACTAGTCATATTCCTCTGACAAAATAAATACTTCCTCACAATGATGTTGATGTCGCATGGATAGTACAGACAAATCTTGTCCTCCATCATCGTATCCATCCAACTGTGTACTGAGATGAGTGTGCTTTATATCTGGCTGACAATTTGAGTGAAAAAGCAGAACCTGTGCATTCGAGAGAAAGAAAGCAGGTGCTAAAAGACATGGAGTGTGAAATACAGTCTGCCAAAAATAGACCTATGAGGTGAAGTGAAGTCCATTTTAGTGCAGCGTAGTTTCGTATGCTGAATTCGACAGTATAAGTAGTGTGTAACAAACTAATCTTGTGTGTATTTCAACTCCCATCGAATGACAGTCCTCTACACAGCCTTCATCTGAGTGAGTCAAGCAAAGAGGCCAAAATAGAGACAAGGGTGGAAATTCTAATTCACAAACAAGTACACTCATTCATTTTAATGATTCATATTGAATGAGCACAAAATATTTATCGTTATAGTAACTTGGCCGCAGCAGAAGACACTAATAAATTGAATAATGAGTGAGTGGTGTGCCTGTGCGGAGAAGCACGTTATGTAACATGAGGGAAAAGAGGGAAAAGGTTTTTTTGGCCACTGAGCAGACGGAAGACTTGAGAGGACAAGGTCCAAACCACACTCACACACACACACACACAAACACAGAGTCATTCATGTCTGTTTGTGAACTCCAGCAGCATGGGAAGGACTGTTTCCTTCCTTCCCTGAGGACGTGCACACGTTCACGCACACTCAAGGATCCTCTTATCTGCCCGGCTGTGTCTCCTCTCTCCATATCTGTGGCTCTCTGGTGTTTTGAGTCAGAGAGGAACACTGTCTATGAATGTGAGTCTGTCCTATAAGTGATGTAGAGAATTGACTTCATGTCTGATGATAATGATAATGGTGATGACTATGATGGCCAGGGCTGGGCCAAACTGGCTGGCAGGCTAGATAAATAAAGGGAATTTCCTGCCAGGAATTTCCAAGTGTCTGCAGCCAGGCGGTGCTGAACTCTGTCCCTAATTGACTTGCATAGAGAATCACAGCTGGTGCTGTTTATTTACAGGCTGCAGTGGGTTTGAACTGCCTCCACCACCAACACCACATTTTCTTATTATTTCCTATGAAACCAATAACAATGTTTGTTTACAATAACGTCCTACTTCAAAGTATATACATCTCATTCATATTGTTAGGCCTCATTTAAACAATCCATGAGGCCACGACTAAGAAAAATACCACACAAGTTTGATGTTGGTGTGATGTGGCTGTAGGGTGGATCCGGTTTATCAAGCACAGCAACACGGTACATAAAATAAACATAGCAGAAACGTGACTTTTATTGTTAGCGTGACATCACAGTGGTTAATTTTCTGTCTCCACCGTTTCTGTTCTCCGCATGCAAAGCCTCCACTCACTGATCAGTCTAATGTGTGCAGATTCAACAGCTCACAGTGGGGCTTCAACTAAAAATGTACTTTCATCCTTGATAAATCCTTAAGTTACTATCTCAATGGATTGATTAATTGTTTGGTGGACAAAAATGTCAGCAAATAGCAATAAAAAAAATGTAATAATTTTATAATAGCTTGTTTGGTCTGACTAAGAGTCCAAAACATAGAAATAGGCAGAAGAAATTATTCACATTAGAGAAGCTGGAACCAGTGAAATTTCACTTAAAAATTACGAGACTGAAATTTCAACCTAGTGCAAGGAAGGTTAAAGGTGCCTTTATATAAGAATTGGTCACCTGTTGAATTCATACTCAGAACCGCTAGCAGCCAGCATATCAGCAGAGTTGCTGCAACTTGCTGCTTAACATTGCTGCGATTAGCTATTTAGCTCAGTTAGCCATACAGCTAGCAGCTGCAGCTTTGGAATGGGACTGGCAGGGGCTAGCTGGTTAGGCTGCTAACTTCAGTAGTCGGATGTCATGATGTCAACATTGTGTGTAAATGTTTTGTACATCATTAGTTGTATTGGTCAAAGGTGTAAAATGTCAGTGCAAAAGAAGATAAAGACAAGGAAAACAGATTTTCTGGTGATGGCTTTTATGTCTTCTACTGTAGTGGCTGACAAAGTACACATGGAAAGTAATTTGGTTCATTTTCAGAACATTAGTTCCATGAAAAGCCATTATGTAATCTAAATCCTTTCTTAAAATGTCAGCAGCATTAGCAAAAACATTTTTGAACAGTCCCCTATTCAAGCCTTAAAATGAATGTGTAAAATAAAAGTTATCGCAAACATACAAATGTCCAATGCACATTTCAAAGAAAGGAACAGAGACAGAGAAGGGCACTGTGTGTGTGTGTCCAGATAAAGAGTCCTTTGAGTAGGTCGACACAGAGCAACTTAACATCTTCAGTGTGTCAGGGTGGACCTCGTCTGTCATTACTTCAGCCTTATAACTGATTTTGGGATCAGACCAGCAATGTGGAAATCCTTCTGTGTCGCTGTTTCCTGGGCCTCGTCCGTCACTGCCTTGACATAAATGAGGGATGTGACAGGACATTGAGAGACAGTGCCTTCTTGTGAGCGAACGTCCCAGGTGGAACGCCGTCGGTGGTCTCTCGTTTGAAGTAGGGAAAAACTGACAAGATAGTACAACAGGTCCTCTCGAGTAGTCGTGGCGAACAGGACCTTTGACATTAAGTCTGTAGATAACAAGTAGACCTCCTCAAAGCTGCTCAGATAGCTCCATTCAGCTATCATTTGGCCAATTAGCCCGGATAACGAATGCTGAGAGATTCTGTGTGTGTGTGTGTGTTTCGCGGTGCTGACAGATGGACAGGTGTAGCTCTGAGGAGCTTAGCCGAACTCGGTTCGTGCCTCTGACTTTCCCCCGCTCTTTGCTGTCATTGAGTTTAATTTATTCCACAATTTTCTGTTCCTTGATTGACAAACAAATTAAACATTCATCACCCCTGGGCGCCCAGAAAGACTATTAAAAAGTTGTAATTATAACAGAAGGTCAGGAATAATTAGAATATTTAACACTGCAGTGAATAAGAAATAGCTCTGTAATAATAGATTCGATAGGTGTAATGAAGAGCTCAACAAGATTACATTTTTAAACAACCAAAATACAGTACTACTTTACTACTCTAGTACTCGTATTAGTTTAGTTTAGTTACGGATTTTACTTTAGCGGACATATGATATGCCCATATTTACGGACTCATTTTGGTCGATTGCTGATAATGATTTATGCAATTATTTCTCAGTCTCTCCTCCAGTAGTGAAATTGTCTTATTATCATGCCTTCTCCTATGTTGATGGACCACTGGCAGATGCAGACATTAGGGCTTTTTCCACCAGGACATTTAGCCGTGCAGAATCAAACCGAGCCGTGCCAATTTGCATTCACAAATACCAGTTCCACCATGTCAAGTTGAGCCCGGCTGGACCCTCTCCAGAGTGGAGCAAAAGTTTTTCTGCCCCTTTGCCAACCGTAACGCCTCTTTTTCCCCTCAAACGAGCCTGTGTTGTGATTTTGAGAGTCGTGTCTGTGCAGGAGGCCATAGAGAAAGATGTTTTCAAAAAGTATTTCTGTGTTGAACTTTCTGTAATCTTGTAGCTTTTAACAGATTCTCTTTAGTTTCCTTCATTCGTCCCTGTTTATATTTTCTGACGTTGGCTTTATTTTACTGTTTCATCATTTTTGGGAGTCTCGTTATGAAGCTGCTGGTGGAATGAAACATTTCTTGATTTTGCTGCTTCATTGTAAATGCTTTTACATTACTAAATAACGGCAGACTTTTAAAGTGGAAAATTTCTAGAAAATAAAACGTGTTAATCACAGAATTAGCTGAGCTTTTTTAGCGGCTATACATAGATAGGACGACGTAGAGGAGCGTTTCAGCTGCTCCTTTGACCACTACTCAAGACAAGCGTGTCATCGGTTAATGATACATCTTCACGTTGGTAGTGTCGTTGTAATGGAAATTAAAAACCTGAGGCGGATGTGCTCAGTCCGGACGAGTCAAGTCAGGCCAGCCTATGTGTTTGGACAAGCCCCAGTTCATTACTTTTCAAAATTTACATATTCACTGGGCAAAACAAGAAAACTACTTAGTCAACTGTTGACATCCGGTTTGCATAATTAAAGTGTCATCTTATCAGCATATTGGCAGAAATTTCAGGGTACACTGATATTTCATTTTAAGGCTGTTAACGACTGATAGCAATAACAATGTGCTGATATTATCATGCATACCAGTTTTGGGGTTTTTTTTGTTTTTTTAAATCTAAAACAACTCTAAATCACAGTGAAGTCTTTCAACAGATAACACTCAAAGCTAACCTTTGCAAATCTTGTTAAAAAAGGACTTTTTTCCCCAGTCTCTTGTTGAGTACATCCGCTGTACTGTAGTGTGTGCACGCGTGTGCTTGATGACCCACCCTATTCCAGCCCAAGGTCACCCAAGCATGCTCAAGGACTCTTGATGTATGTCTGTGTCAATCCATCACATGCAGTCATGCCATCGCAACCAGACAACCGTACACACACACACACACACACACATACACACACACACGCACAAACACAAACAATGGGGGTTGAGCAAGTCAGTTAACCAGCGGGTCACGCAGTTGACTGTCGCTAACAGCGGCAGCAAACGCACAAGCCTACAAACACTGGAGCTTTGCGAAGACTAGCTGAGGCTGCGACCTGTTTGAGGCAAATAAAGGCCAGGTCTGAAAAAGACGTCATCACTGTAAATTAAAGCTAAATTAAGCGTAATGTTTAGTATTTTGACACATCATTTCTAGAACCATCTCCTGCCAATTTCATGATTATTGTGTTATTCCAAGAGTAATTATTATTAATTATTCTAACAGCCTCATTTAGAAAGAAACACAGACTGGTTTTTAATGATAATCTGTCTTACATAAAGGCTTCTCTCTGCAGTTAAATCGGGTAAAGGCCACTATTTGAGTATGTACAGCATATTAATTACTGGTCGGCATGACGATATGTATTTGGGTTTTCTGGTTTTCATAGAAGTGTATCATTCATCTGTCATTTCCCCTCTCTGTGTCTGTCTTGCAGTTTATTTGCTTTGCTTTCCAAAAAGCACAACAAGGTTCTGGAGCAGGCAACACAGTCTCTGAGAGGCAGACAGGGAGACAGCACAGCCCTGCCCGACTATGTGAGTAACACTCTCTCTCTCACACACTCTTTCTCCCTCTGTCTGCACACAGTTTAGTTTAGATTAGTAGTTGCTCAATTATGTCTACTTGGATAAGGTGCAAGAGTTGACATCAGTGTTTGTTCCAGTTTTTTTGACAGTGTGGTTGCATTTGTCACTTGAAGTAGTAAGAATTTTGACCTTTGCAAATACAGGTTACTGTCAAATATTCTGTAATTTTTTTTCCTTCAGTTAGTAATGAATCAGTTGTGACAATAACCCAACACATTTTCTTGAAGAAATAGTCATGGTTTGGGGAGAATTCTCTCTGAGAGTTGGATTACCAAAGATGGATAATTCTCTCTTTTCAGTAAGTTGAGTTTCAAGGCACTGACAGGTGGATTTTGTTACCTTTGGACAGAGTGTGGCTAGCTGTTTCCCTCTGTTTCCAGTTACTATGCTAAGCTGTGCTAAGCAGCTGCTGGCCAAAGCTTCATGTTTAGCATACAGACATGATAGTTGTACTGATCTTCTCACCTAAGGTAATCTTAAAAGCGAATGTGTGGAAATTCTCACTAGAATCCTTCAGGAAGAAATCCACAGTCCAGCAGCTTGAGACAACTTCAGCAATCCGCCCACAGGCTTTTGTGGGCAACCAAGAGAGACGGGATGGTCTAATTTTAGTTAATAATACATGTGAATTGCTGTAAATTATTACAAAGAGCCCCTTGAACTATTTTATAATGGTTTGAAAAACAAGCTGACATCACAGCATTTAGGTTCAAAGCTTTTACTGTGAAAATATTTTGCAGTTTTATCACAAATCACTTAAATGTATAATTCATCATCTAAATTATAATCAACACATTCTCAGTTCGTCAGCCAATATATCTCTCCGCTGCTATGTCAGCATTATTTGATTTACCACAGTTATATGCAGATGCACTTGGTTTGGTCTTCCATGCAGCATCTCCTCCATCATGGATTTTGAAATGTTTTTTGATGTCTCACTGTAATTGTCGCTCCTGGCACCAATTACATCAGCCAGTTAAGGTACCTCACTAGGATTCGTTGTGAGGCTGCGGCGCACAGTTTGATGCTGTTTTTCTACATTTTCATCCCCTGGAAAGCATCACGCCGCTCTGTCTACTCCGGTCCTTTGTCTTCTTCTCATTACTCCTCCAGCCCACGTCTCGCACATTTTATTTGTACTGAAATGGAGTCTCGACTTGTAGAATGATATTTGATGAAAGTATCAAGCGTTTTTTTTTTTTAAATTTATTATGAACAGCGGTACCAAAGTAATTTAGAAATTTCTCAAACATCGGCGTTAATCTGAAATTGAAATCTTAACGGCGCCGCAGCTTTCAGTAACTCGCAGAGCTTAAACCAATAAATTAATCAGGACGTCATCCAAATGCAATCAAATATCTGCGGGTCCTTACTCACAGCCATACCTGACCAATGGCTGTGATTATTGACGTGCATGATGGTCTGTATTTGTGTTCAGGGACCTCTGCCCTCAGGTTTGTCTGCACACGTCTCAGTCTGGCTGTCTCATTAGATTTGCATGGTCCCTAGATAAGTGTGTGTATATGCGCGTAAACATATTTGTGTGTGTGTGTGTGTGTTTGGGGGCTGGAGATGTATCTGGGGGTCCTCGCAGATGCCCTTAGGTGTTGAGGGGAAACGTGACAGTATTTGAGCGCTCCTTCAACCGTGTGGCGACTGTCTAATGAGGCCTCTTACAAACACACACACGAGCAGAAACGCACTCGTAAAAATGTATATAAAATGCAATTATCCATCTTTGTTTTGATCCTTCCTTCCTTCTGGGCTTATTTTAATGTGTTGTTTTATTTACAAACATGCATAAATGGCCCCTACATACATGACTGAAACAGGAGAAGAAAAACATGAAGACGGATTACTTTGTCATGATTGAATCTTCCGTTAAAAATAGGAGAGCACTCAGAGTAAATATAATTATATTAAAAACAGTAATAAGATAAGTACGTGCACACACACTTACAGGTCAAAGTTTAAGGTGCGCTCAGCGACAGCGCTCCCGCTTTTGGTAGAGTTTCAGTGTGTTGCTCAAGGGCAGGAGGCAGATTTCCAGTGTGATTAGTTCATGGGAATTATACAACAAGGCATTTTTCCTAGAATAGTGTCTGACATCCCGTCTGGGTCAGAGACGTTTAAGACAGAGCTGGTCAACTTTTGTGATACCGCTGTTATCCTTGAGCGCAGACTATACTAACTCAATGTGACGTTGGTTCCCATGTCTACAAAGCATCCTGTGGCCATCATTCACAGCTGGAAGTCAACTTTTCGCTTTATTGTCAACTGTGGATTAAAAGGAACATGTTGGATTGTTTAGCCTTTGAGCATGAGCACGTGTACACCCACTCAGAGATATAAATTCCGTCTTTACGAGAGCAGAGGTTGATGTGAGATCGCACAAAAGTGTACATTCTGTTTCTCCACACATTTCTGGCTGTTAATCTCGTGTTGTCTTTTGTTAATCACACTAATTGTCCTCACCTTGTTAGCCTATGTGAAAATATCCTCAGATCTTCCTCTGTTTGTTTGTTTGTTTGTTTGTTTTTTATTAGCCAGGCTAGTGGTGTGGTTTGTGGAGGGAAGTGTTGGTCGGTTGGTCGATCCACCAACATCAAGAGGATGAATCTTTACGACTTCCTCTAATGTCACCATGAGGTTGACACATGTGGTCAAGACCAAAATGTCTCGACAAGCTCGCATCGCAGGGAGTGCAATGTCAAGTGAGGCAGACTCGGCCATTTTATAATATGCATTTTTACATAGCACAGGTGTGTCGGGCAAGTGGCTAAGCTAAAAACAAGGCTTACTTCTCCAAATATCTGGCTCATATTTGAATATTTAGAGATCAGAGATGCAAATATAAACAGCTAGTTGTTCATTTAACACAACTGTGAATACGAAAGACGGGTACTGAACTGTAGTTATAGCAAAACGGTATCTGCCAGCTGACCAGCCATTAATTTGTATCCTCTGGCATCGGTATGAATCTTGAACTGAAATTTACATAAAACCTCATGCACAGCGTTTCTTAGCTGCCTACTTATGATGAACTTTGGAAAAAGGCCGCCGTCTCATCGCGTCAACTCCTTTTGTTTACTCCTCTCCTCCTTCATTAGGAGTGTTATAACTGAAAACAGCCTGCTCTGGTGTTATTCCCAACAATCCCTCCACTTAACTTGGGACAGGAGGAGGTTTAGGGAACTATAGGGAGAGATAAAGAAGAACAAGAGAAAGAGGAGAAACAAGCAGGAGGAGGATAGGAGAGGAGAGGAGAGGAGATGAGGGAGGGAGGGAGAGGTTTGGAGAGAGAGAGGGTGGGTTTTGTGATGGGCATCTGGAAACAATGTAATTTGGCTGAGTCTGGCTCTGGAGAGAGAACTAATGTTTGTTTAATGTGGGATTGTCCTGGACATGTAATTGCTCTCTTTACGAGGGAGAGACTGAGAGGAGGATATGAAAAAAAAAAAAAAAAGTGCTCTAAACTGTGGGTTAAAGCTGGGTGCGTACTGCTTATGTGTTAACATCTCTGTCTTTTTCTCCGTCCCTCTTGATGTCTGCTTCACGCAGAACACCCCCACCACCACCACCACCCCCAATCCTCGTATGTGTTTGTGCTGCTGTGTCTGGTTAGTGTCAGGGAAGAAAGAGTGAAGGGCTAGGGCCTCTGGAGCCCTCAGGGGACAGCTAGAGGCTCCCAGTCCAAGCAGTTCAGCTCTCCAGGGCCCCCCTCCCGTGGTCGTCTCCGCAGCCTCTGCACCTCTGATTGCAGATTTTTTTTCGTACCCTTTGAGAAATGTGCAGTGACATGCATGCAGTATGTGCTCGTGCACACACAAACAAACATAAAAAAAAAAGGAGGAAGTGCGTGCTGTGTTGCAGCCGATTGCGTTGTGTGTCACTGTTTATGCTCCGAGCCAGCGGTAGTGGTAATGTTACTTAGTCTGTTTACTGTTGCACATTTCTGGGAAGAGACTACAAGCGCGCACACACAGAGACGCAGAGCCAGAAGCATGTTGGACCACCCTGTCTATGTGTTTATGTGCACTGGTTGAGTCACAATCTGTGATCTCTTTTTAATAGCCGGCGTAGACACATGCATTGGCTTTGTAGCACCATTTCTCTTGTTTAGGGAAAAAGCAGAGCCCCAGGATACATAAACAGACAATAAACATTATGCCTTCTGTTTATTATCAGGCCTTCCAGGAATTTGCCACTTTCTTATTAGGCTACAAAAGAGTTTTGCAAAATCCTCAGTTTTCAATTAATGCTACGATAGCTCATAAGTTATTACTGCGCGGTCTCTGAAGTGTACGTACGTGATCAGATAATTCCAGGCAGCAGCACTTGTTTGGCTTTTTGGTATTTCAAGTGGTGCTCGTGTTTGTGATGAACATGATTATTTAGCTCATTTGAATTGGCCCACAGTTTTTCATTGCCTTGGGAGTGTTTGACATTGGCAGCTGATGACTCAAACATACCCTGCTAACAAATGAAAGATCCCATGCAGAGCTAGATTAAGGGATAAAACGGATGCAAATTTAAAGCCATTTCTTTTATTCATAGTCGGCTGGTTTAATGATTGATTACTGGTTGATCATTAATAATATACGGAACATGTTGGAAGTTTTTCCAGTTAAAAAAAAAAACAGTTTCATCCACAGACATGATGTCATTTTAATAGCAGAGCTCCCATCTGACGCTATTCAACAACTGGCCCAATGAAATCCAACCCATGTTAAGGCTACTAAATGGCTAGAATGAAATAATAACAGTTTTTTTTTATGTTTGTGTAGAATGTCATGTTGGTTCAGCAAAAATTTGTCTGTGAATAAATACATTCTAATACATTTAGGTTGTAACAAGATACTCTGACGAAATATCAGCCTCAAAACTCCAGTGTTGGTCAGGCTATGGTCACTTGCACTTGAAAGTCCTACCATTCAGCATTTGAAAGCAGTATAATAACATTTGATTAATGATTTATCAAACACCGTAATTTAATTGTAAGAAAATTTGGTACAAGGACATTTGTTAGGGTTTATTAATATATACAGTAATGGTAAACATTTTTAATAAACCCTTAAAAAACATAAATTTCAATATATTGTTGTTTATTCACCAGCCTCCACTAAGGGTCCCTGCAGGAGGAGTTATTGTCCTTGACAAATACAAACTATGTTTGTATGTTCATATACTGCATATAAATGCTTGGGGGAGTGAATGAGGAATGAATTGTGGCCCTTGCTGGAAATGTATTCATCTCAAATAAATTCTCACTTCCACCCCACTTTTCCCTATACTTTTCCATCCTCTCCTGATCTTTCTCACCTATACATATTTTACAATGACTATGTTCACTGTAGCCTGCACATGGCTCAATCACAAATGGGAATTTCGTGTAGTTTCAACTCAAACTTTTCCGTCTCCGAGATTGTAAAATATGGCGGTTTCGTCGCCTGGCCTTCTGCTGACTTTCCTGTTGTGTCCATTTCATTTAATTCCATGGTGCTGGTGGAGACGGTGTCTGCCTTCCTACATGGTTTATCTGAAAGTAGGAACTGATTGATTGAAATGTGAATAACATTATCCTGTCACGTTTCTTGTAGTCTATTGATGTAGAACCAATCACCCCACAAGACTGATGTATATTATCACACCGCTTTTCCCCGAAATCAGAGGTTACAGAGCACACCCGACACAGGGCTTCATGTCATTTCATGTGAAAATACCCAGAGGGGGAAGATGGGGAAATGAGGAGCATAAAAAGCACTTTTACATTTTACTCGGTTTCATATGATGTCAAACCTTGAACTTTTTTGCCTTGAAGATTTTGGCTCATGTTCCGGAGATAGTTTGTCAAATAATATAGTGAGAAGCGGCCTGCCAAACTAGCGTTGTACGCACTCGTTTATATCAGCACATCAAAATCACATATCCAGTATATTTTATTTTATTTCAACATTTTAAGCATCCACAACTACTGAAGTACAGCTTCAGTTTTCAACAAAGCCATTCTTCCTTTTCTGCAGGAAATAATGTTCCATTCACTTGTCACTGTTTCTCCGGCTTTCATCAGATATACCTCGCTGTTTCTAAGGCTGTGACCACGCAGACATTTGTGCTGTGTTAAGAAAAAAAAGCAGGCCCCTTTCCACAGACAAACTGCCATGCTGCCGTGCTTTTCCCACCAGGCGCCGGTTCTTACGGACTTTGCCCAAAACTGGTGCACAACATAGGGCTGGGATCTCTGCTGGACATCGAAATTGCCATAAATTGCGTGAATGACAGCGGAGTTTAAATGTACAAAAGATGCTAGGGTAGACAACAATGTGGGAGACTTCTATGATGCTTTATCGATGTTGGATTAGTGACTCATACTCAAGCCTGATGTTTTGTATTTTTTTTTTGTTCCTGACCGAAAAGACCTGATCAGGAAGCAAACGTTGGTGACATTGTTTGCCGATGTTTGAATGTGATGTGAAGCTTTACAAAGTAACCTCGTAGACCGATGCCACTCGTTATGTAGTTCATCATGTCGAGTATGTCTCCTTGTGTTCCTCTCATTAAGTCAGTATCCTGCTGGGAACTGACTTACTCACTGACCCCCCCCCCCCCCCTCCCTTTTCGTCTCTTCTGTCCTCACCTGTGCAGTGAAGATGACGCACAGCCTGGTTGTTACTTGTTAGCCCGTCTCTCTGTATATCTGTCAGCCTCTCATCCTCTCTCTGTGTTTATGCTCGGGCAGTAGGAGTGCCACCCCTGCAGGCAGCAGGTGCTCTAGGGTCCTAATGATTGTCTGCTTCCAAATGGTAATTAGGGCAGCCCCGCTGCGCTCTGGTCCTCTCCTGATCGAGGCGCTGCACAACAAAGCACAGCTAGCAGCGGATCAATTAGCGCTGCCCACCTATCTGCCAGAGTGCAGTTGCAGCTGTTGGCGTCATAGTTTTTGTCATCGTTGCTCGCATCATCGCCGACATCACTGCTGTTCATATCCCCCCCAAGCCCCCCTGCTGTTAGTGCTTAAGTAGGCTCCAAGAGGTAGTGCGCTTGTTATACTTATAATAAGGTGTCTGTCTGCAAATGTGCCGGACTTCCCCTGCACACAGACAGTGATGCAGTCTTTCCTAAACAGACTAAACCAGACTATATTGTTGGTGTTGGTGCTGTAGTTCTGGGGGCAAACACTGTCTTTCGCCTCATTCTGTGTGTGACTGTGTGCTCAACAAAGGATGTTTTGTGAGGCTATGGGGTAATAAGAGGCTGACCTGGGCACAATGCTCCACAAAATGGTGTGATTATGACATGGCCGTGGTACCATAATGCAGGTCAGACAATGACCCATTTAAAAAAAATTCCCAAAAGACATGGTAGGCTGCTGCTGCTGCTCAGCCGGTCCGACCCTCTTTGGCTGTCCACGTGGTGTGTTCTTCTTCTCTTATTTCTTATTTAAACCTTCCCTCTTTCCCCCTTTGTTGCTAGGGCTCAAAATGCTAATACTCCTTCTATTTTCATTGCATATTTTTCACACTCTGACATTGAAAAGCCAGATCAAGCTGTCTCTGAGGCGTGGATTTTGCCTCTTTTTTTTCTGTGTATCCCTCTGTTTATCTCCATGCCCTTGCTTTTGTCAGTGCTCTTTCTTAGTATGTCTGGTTTGTCTGCCCTGCAACAGCCTGCAGTGAGCGGAGGGGGCCGGCCAGGGAATCACTAAGCTATTGGTTTAATGATGCCAGCTCTTACTTTACAGGGATTTACATGTCTGTGGCTCTAAACACCCTGTCCACACGCACAAACACTGCATAAAAACATGCACGATAGGCCGGCTAGACGCACAAACACATACAGAAGCGGCACTGTCCTTCCCAGTCACTGATTGCATCTGTAAACTATAATTTTCCTAGTCAGACGGATAGCAAAGGTCAAACATACCTGCAGACATAACACATTTGTGCCCAGCGTGTTGAAGTATTAGCAGCGCACAAGCACACACACACAAACACACACACACACACACACACACACACACACACCCAGGCTTCCTGTAAGGTTTGTGTAAATGGCGAAACAAGTAAAATGGGGGTCGGATCGTTGAGACTAATGATATAGCTTATGTCTGAGGCCTGTGTTTTCCTGGGCGGAGAAAAGACATTGAATCGTGGCGTGATCGGCTGTGACTAAATGACAATGCAGGAGGTTGGAAAATAGCACAAAAGAGGAGGGGAGGGAAGGAAAAAACGAGGAAGGGGAGCGAGAGAGAAAAAGAAAAGGCTGTAACGGTTTCATGGCGTCATACAAACACATGTCAGGTGTTTAGTGGTGGTCTAGCGGATGCATTTTTGGGGGGAAAAACAAGTGCAAAAGAGGTGGGAGGCTGCAGAGGAGGAGCCAATATATTTAAATCCTGTCTGGGTTTCAAGTAGACCATGGACCTCTTAATCTCATCCACTTGACAAACATACACACAGGGCCAGGCAGACGTCTAGCTAGCCTATTTTCATGTGACCTGAATTCCCTAGTGTGGCATTTTTTCCCTGCCAGGCTAATCTCATTAAGCTGGGCGCAGTGCTAGAGAACAAACACACCAGTAGGCATCCCTCACTCCTACTCTTGCCTTCCTCTCCTCCTTTTTTCGTCGCATTCACTTTCTCCATCAATAAACCCCCCCCCCCGCCTCTTCTCTCCTCCTTCCATTTTTTCGCCGCTGTCTTCCTTCCTCTGCCTCCTACTCAGCTGTCGCCCATATCTGTCCCTGCTTTCCGTCTAATTATGGCCTGCCACAGAAGAGCAGAGTCGAGCAGGTCTAGCCAGGCAGTGGAGTCGAGCCCCGAGAGCCACCTCTGCTTCCAGACGCACAATCAATCCTCATTATAGCCGGCTCTCCTGCCTTCTACTTCCTGCCTCAGATCTGCCTGTTAAAGCTCCACAGTGGCGCACACCTTCGGCCGCTAAATCAATGTAATGCATTATGGCAACTGATTCATGGTCAGCCCGCACCACAATGCAGTTATTCACAATCATCCTAATCCATCTGCCCACTTTCAGGCTGTGTGTTCATGTGCTTATGTGTGGCTCTGCAAAAAAAAAGGCCACACAGCAAGCAAAGTTATTTATAAGATAAGGACTTGTTCCCGAAGCAGGGCAGCGAAGATGGAATATGAAATGCTACCACATGCAGTTCTCTTACAGATGGTTAGCCCAGATTGGAAGAGGAATCTCAGCTTCCAATCAGCTTGCCGTAGCAGCTTCGCTGAGCTGCTGTTTTGAGTCTGGTTTTAGCTGGTATTAGGAAATTCTTGGTCAAAACAGGTCATCATCAGAACAATGATGTTCGTCATCAAAATTAACCCTCCCCCGATAAGGAATGTTCGTTATTACCCTCTCTACTGCAGAGGAACCCCGTGTTTTTATAATAAAGCTCCACTGATTTATACATCCATACATTAAAGATTAAACGGGCTTGCTCAGCACCTTATTCTAATGTATTTTACAGGAATTTCAATACTTTCAGGGGAATACACTTTTCTCATTTTCAAGCCTGAAACGAGTCAGGATGTAACCCCCAGAGGAAGTTGCTGATGAGCACTGTCTAAGGCGAGGCTTCCTGTAAAGAAAAGATGGGGATTGAAGCTTTTCGGACCAACTGGCTGAACCGCTCAATTCAGCTTTTAAAGATTTATCTCTCACACAATCCGACAGCTGTTCCGATGATGCGGTCGTGCAGTTTTTCTTATATTTCCAGAGTTGGAAAGTGTCCCAGTGTTATCTTTTTAATGTCCCACTCCATGATTGGTATTCCCTCCCTCCCCTAAGCTGCTGTCACAACACGATCGATAGTACATAGTCTGTCACACTGTCATGGCTTACCGGAACACTGGATAGAACAGAGCCTTCATTAATATTATTAGTAACACCTTTGCTTTTCCTATAACGCCATGGTGTTGTATGCTGATGTGATATGTAATGCCCGCTGATGACGTTCATTCTGATGAAATATTTTTTATTATTTATTTCTTAATAGGTTAAAGCATGAAAATGTAAATTGCGTGAGGAATAGAGTTGAATGTTTAGTCTCATACTCAGGTCGACAAATACTGATGTTTTGGGTTCGCATCCAACCTGAGCTGCCACCGAAAAGTATCAGTATTTGATGATTTTGGGATAAGACTAAAGAATCAACTATCTTTCTCCTGGAAGTTACATTTTATTGTTTTAAGTGACTTGCAGTGGAAGTGCTCGTGCAGAGTTTTTAGATGTATCATCCAGTGTGTTGTGTTGGCTGATGATAGGATTGGGTATCCAGCATTTTTCAGATCATCTGAATCAGTGGTTACCTCATCTGTTCAAGTTGAAGATCTTGTCTGATTGGCAGTAAGGTAATTTGAAATGCACTGCATTTGTTGTCTATTACAATCTGATTGGTTACACTTCAAGAGAAAGAGACAGTGAACACTGAATAATCTAAACCTGCAAAGTAACTAGTGACTGAACTATCAAATAAATTGGGTAGGAGTATAAAGAGGCGGAAAATGGAAATACTGATGTACAGGGACCTCACAATTGTACGTTAGGTGCATTCCTTTTTGAATTGGGAGCTCAGAAATCTCAACTACCTTGTGTGGGATATCAACAGGAAGTCTGATTTGTGAGCCTGACCTCAAAATCCAAGATTGGATTGGATTGGCTGCTCTGCTTATTAACAGCTTTTTTAATTAGTCTTGCACACAGTACTGTCCGACTTGTATCTGTAGACAAGTTGCTTCCAAATATAATGTTATATGCTCTAATCAACTGGTATTGCTAACAATGGCAAACAATGGCGAACCTGGCTAGACCTGGCATCCTGACTTGTTGTATTGGAATGCGGACAACTCTGAGATGTTGGATGTCAGTGGAGCACACCATTACTCGTTTCCATAATCAGTTAGTCTATATTTTGATACGGAAAAAAAAAACATACTGCTCAATCCCATATTGTTTTTCAAGGTTTGTTGTAACATAGATACAATGAAGAATGTAAATCTACGTAAATGAATTACAGATGTATTCTTCGACGCTAGAATGTCCAAGAACAAGTCAAAAAAAGTCAAACGTTTCCGTAAAATCAAAATGGATTTCAGTTTATACATATTGGAATCACTTTTACTGACAGGCATCCATCTTTTCACTGTGACTAGGCCATTCTATTTCTGCTAACCACACACCCACAGGATCAGCGCTGAAACAGGTTAGAGAGTTTTCCCGTGTATGTTTACAGTGTGGTCATTCTACCACTGGACTTAGTTACTTATTTCATTAGTCCACCATCGCATTAAGCTAAGCCGCTTTGAATGTTCTTGACTCCCGCGTTCTCTTAGTCTGCATTCTTGTCTCAGCTTCTCCTTAGCGGTTGTCTGTCTTTTCGCTCTGTTCTGCCCAACTTACAGTAGATACAGTGTTCTCACAGCACACACATTTTTTTCTCAAGGGAAAATGAGCGTCTATGCAGCTAATGGCATGATTTTTCAGGTACCCTTATGTGAGACAAAATTGTAAGCCAGTCAGTTTTTGTTTTGCTTTCCGGCAAATGAAAACCATTACACGGTGCTGCCATGTTGTTTGTTATCAGTGAGGTGAAGCATTGCTCTATTCATTTTTTAGTATTTTTAGATTGTTTTGGAAACTGACTTCATCATCGAGGGATCTTATCTATAATACTATCAGCGCATGATAGATTTTTGCAGAGCTCTGCTTCACACTTGTCACACCACGGGAAATCATATATCTTCATTCATTGCTGCCTCTTTCTTTTTTTTCTTTCTTTCTTTCTTTTTTTCCTCTTTAAAGATTATTCATGTTCCCACAGTCTCTGTGCCATTTCCTTTCTGTGCCACCATGGAGCATGCCATACGGGACGTTATCTCGTCGCGATGGCGTCTGTCTGTCTGTCTGTCTGTCCGTGTCTGCAGACACATTGTTGTCAGCACAGTAAATGAAGAGAAATGTGTGATAGAATCTCCGTTCTCTCAATAGCGTAGATTGTCCAATTTGATTTTACAGTGATGTTCCCGGAACTACCAAGCGACAGTACAAAGGTTGATGGTTTGTCCATCTGTTTAGAGTACACTTGGTACCCAGTATTGAGGACCCAAGACACACTGAGTTCTAAGATAAATTCAATCTAATCTGATCGATCAGTGTTGATGTTGTTCCTCTATCTGCAGGGTTTCTGCGGGGTCTTAAAGATTCTCAAAAAGTCAAAAATTTGACAATTCCAGTTTTGGGCTTCAAAAAGTCTTACATACGTCCATATTTTGCATATAGGTCTTAAATTACATTTTGTTAGGTCTTAAATATTTATGTTCATTTACTGTTTCCGTTGTCACCTTTTTTAAATTTTGTTTTTTGTTTTGAGGAAATGTGTTCACAGTTAGCGCCGTATGTTGTTCTTCTTTCCGAAGTATCCAGGAACGGAAGTGGAATTTTGCCAACAGCCCGGTCGGAATTTATCGCTGTCCGCTTAGCCAGTTTGCGGAAAGACTTCGACAGTGGAATCTGCTACAACTGTGGGAAAGTGTAAATGAAACAAGTGTGGGCTTGAACGGCCAGAATTCAGTTGATTTAAAAGCGTACCTAATAATGAAGTTTGAAGCACAGTGTACACTCTGCAAGAGGACCCTCAACTTGGGCACACTTGGTGTGAAAGCGCTGGTGTCACACACAAAATCGGAAAAACACCAGTTAGCTTCTAAAAATATCCAACAAAGTCACGCTATCACACACATTATTGTGAGCCTTTATCATATTTGGTGTAGGGCTTTACTTTATTTCAAAATTTTCTTAAAAAGGTCTTAAAAAGTCTTAAATCTGACAGTTCCAACCTGCAGGAACCCTGTATTTGAGTCGACAAATTGGATCGAGCCTTTTTGTCCTCTGGTCTATTTGGCCCCTTTCAGAACAGGTGTCTCTTATTCAGGTTCTAGTAGGTTTTCCACAGGCCTTTAAAGACCTCTACACCAGCCTATAAAACTACACCGAACTAATTCAGTGGTGGAGTGTATAGACTTGTTTACACCATTTCTAAACTGCTGAAGAATAACAGGAAGTGTTGTTGAAAGGGGTGATTTGCTAAAACTACAACATGTTTTAATGCTGGAGGAACATATTTGGGGGCACATAAAATCCCAAAGACATCAAACCGTTCTAGGTGTCCACGAAGTTCCACAGCTTACATGATTTACTTGTGATCTCGGGAAAACAAAGTTCGCCATCTGAAGATCTCAGCAACTTTTTTCTTGTGATCTTGGGGAAACAGCAGTTGTTATCACGTGATAATCTGATGATCTTCAAGAAAACAAACAAAAGTCACAAGTTTTCTTGGGAAAACGGAGGAAATAATGTTTGGTGCATGGTCATTCAGGGCTTCCGCATTGAAAGAGTCCTCTCAAGGACAATTATATATAAAATGTCTTTTTCTGCAATATAATCTTAAAAGCAAAAACAACTTTTCAATATCAGCCCATATAGGGTCCACCATGTACACCGATACTGATATATCTGTGATAGGCCAATATCTGCCAACCGATACATCTGTGGGGCTCTGATACTGACATGCCAGTGGTGTCAGTGTACTCATTTAACTCTTTGCCAGAAAGCAGAAATTTTCATTTCCTAAAACTATTCCTTTATTGTTCCTTTAGAGATTTGATCTTGTGCTCAAGTTCCTGCTTTTGACAGCTTTGTCTTCCCCGCCCTCGTTCACACAACCCTGTCCTCTCCCGTACTGTCACCTGTCACTAGTGACAGTTGTCTTTGCCCCGGGAGGAAACACACTGTGACGTGACCTGATCTGTGGCTTACAAGGTCGCCCATCTGACCCCTCGCTAAGACGTTGGCTGACAACTTCAGTCGCATCTTTCATTCCTCCTTCCTTCCTTTCTTTCTTCCTCATCTTTTTTCTTCCGCCTCTCTGTTCCCCCCTGCTGATCAATCTATCAGGAGCCAATCATTCAAATACACCATTATAAGTGAAACCAGTGTAGTGGGAAGCCAATTAACCTTTGCATCCTCCCTCTCCCCCAGGCCCAGGACCTGAATGTGATTGAGGAGGTGATCCGCATGATGCTGGAAATCATCAACTCCTGCTTGAGCAACTCACTCCACCACAACCCAAACCTAGTGTACGCGCTGCTCTACAAGAGGGAGCTCTTTGAGCAGTTCAGGACGCACCCGTCCTTCCAGGACATCATGCAGAACCTGGACACGGTTAGTCTGCCTTTTTTTCCACCCAGATACCAGAAAGTTAATAAAGAGAAACTTGAATGTCGGAGCCCTTTCCCCACACGCTTTTGCCTGATTTGTTGTAATTATTCCATACATGAAGGTGGTTTTCCCCAAACAGATTTTCCCCCCCGAACTGCATCGTTAACATAGCATGCAGTCGGACTGCCGTGACGCATGCTGAGAGCTCTGTGAGCTTAAGTAGTATTGATGAATTAATCAGTCCCCTTGTGTCAAGAGGCTCCGTGTCAAATATTCATCGAGAGTGTTTTGGTGTATGGGCGAGGAAGGAACACAGTGAGAGAGGGCTGTCATTCATCGCTGTTTTAGTCGTGCAGAGGAGGAAAGGAAGCCTTGGTGTGCACGGGTGTGTACGTGCAGTGGATGGGGGTTGCTGCATACATTGCCATGGGCTTTGCTGTTATCCATAAGTATGAGGGAAGCATGCTATCTAGAATCCCTCGGTTAAGTCAGTCTCCCTAAGGCTATCCTCCGAAGCCTTCCCTGTGCTGGCAAATCCATGTGTGTGTGAGCATGAGATTCAGGATGAGGGGCTGCTTTGCTCCTCTAAATTAACCCCATATGGGAGGCCTTCAGAGTTAATGAAGAGATTAGTATTAGATAGATGCAGACACACACACACACACTAACACGGTGCTCGTGTAGGCAGTGGCGTGTTTGAATTCTCAAAGCGCAGGACGTGAGCAGAGAAAACATTGCCTGTAGACGCATTTTTCACTGTTGGTTTGACAAAAAGAGAGCATTAAAAAGACTCAGTAATACCTAGAGTTTTTTGTTTTTTTTTTTTTTTAATTATCAAATATCAAACATTTCTCCGGGGAAGAACGTAAGCGCAGCAGTGGAAACGCAGCTTTCCTTGATCTCTTGTTTGGGCTTAAACCCAGAAGGCATCAGATAATTTGAGCTCCAGTGAAGTGCTTCTTTTAAGTGGGACGAAACACGCTCGAACCCGATGGTGAATTTGTAATTGAAACACTGTATGTATGTACTCTCTGAGTGTGCAGCCTACAGGCACGTGAGCCGAGCCCGTGTTGGTAGCATATTGAATTTGTGCGCTTTCTCGAAGCAAAATTCACGGTTTCATCGCCCTTTTTTTTTTTTACAACTTTTTATCCACATATTTTAAGATTCTTCAACAGTTGCTTCACGTTACATGAATTGTGTATGAATTATTATGTATTTAACTCTGCGTCCCTGCGTAGGCTGGTGGCTGTTGATGTGAAACGTAGATTAAAAACACAAGTCTTGCTTTCTGTCAGCAACCCGTCACGTTGTTAACAGGTTGTAACATTCACCAGTGTTATTGTTTACAGAACGGAGCCTTCTATATGCAGCGTGTTGCTATTTTGCTCAAACTTTGATCTCCACATTGCACCCAGTGTCATCATATAGGGTGTGGCTGCTGCAATATCAATGTGACGGCTCCAAACAGCGGGATTAGAAGAGTCAAAGAGCTTCATGACAGAACTGGGAGTCGGTATCAAACCTCAGTGAGATCAAGGCGACACGAGATCCTGTGTGTTTAGAAAGAGGAACGGGATTTAATGGTGAAAGATTAAGAATAGAGCCCCAACCAATCCTGGATTTTTTTAAATTTTTTTTTTTTTTTTTAGCTCTGTACTGATATTCACACGAGGATGGTAGCGATATAACAATACACCACATCGTGTATATCTGCCAGTATTCTTTATTTTCCTACAGAAACACAGAACATAACCAATAGTTTTTTATATGTTTGAGCTCTATTTTACAATTAAACTGTATGATATAATGCTAAATAATGTTAGTCGGAATGTATCTGACAAATCCATTTTGAATTTAACTTGATAGAGAAAAACTAAGTACAAAGTGTGCAACAAGTTTTTACATTTTTAGTTTTAGATTAAACAAAGAAAACGTGTTAACAGTAGAGCTTAAGAGGTGCTGGGAGGCTGATTTTGGTGCCGTTGTACTTGAATGAAAATGTATTGCCAACTGTTTTATAATCAATTAAATCAATAAATCATTTTCTAGTGAAAATGTGAAACAATCGCTGGTTCCAGCTTCTTGAATATAAAGATTTGCTGTCGTTGGGTTTTGAACGGTTGGTCGGATAAAAGAAGCAGTTTGAAGACGTCCCTTCTGACCCTGTCAATTAATCAATAATACAATTAATGGTTAGCCGCGGCCCTACTTTGAAGAGAGCCATGCTAGATGTTTCTCCGTGTCTTTATGCTAGGCTAAGCTAACTGTCTCCCAACCGATACAAAATCAATCTTCTCATCTAACTTGTGGCAAGAAAACCATGTTATAGATTTTGATTTCCGTAGATTTTGAATTTCTCTAAAACCATAAACTAAACAACATTTGCAATTCAAATCATCTCAGACCAAATGTATTTTTGGCCAATTTGTTGTTCTGTATTGTGATTGGCTGTTTCTGCTCCTGTGACTTTTAGGTGATCGGCTTCTTCAGTCAGCGTCTGGAGCAGGCTGGAAGTGACCTGTCAGTCGAGAGGGTTCAGGAGGTCATCATGAAAGGAGCCCAGGCGCTGCCCACAGACAGACTGAAGGTAAATCTGTCTCCGTCTCTCTCTCTCTCTCTCTCTCTCTCTCTCTCTCTCTCTCTCTCTCTCTCTCTCTCTCTCTCTCTCTCTCTCTCTCTCTCTCTCTCTCTCTCTCTCTCTCTCTCTCTCTCTCTCTCTCTCTCTCTCTCTCTCTCTCACACACACACACACACACACACAGAGTAAGAGGACAGATGGAGAGTACAGAGATGGGGAATAATGAAATATGAGACTGGCTGAAAATGAAAGAACTGGTACATATTGGACATCAAGGCGCTCGTGCTGAGGGTACAGTGTGTTTTTCAAAGGCTGCGAGGTTTGGTGGATTGGTCCCGGGGAGGTGAAGCACAGAGAATTAGTTTATCTGGACAGGTGAGAGTGGGAGAGGTATGGGATAAGGATGTGGACTGGGGCGAGGGAAAGATGGAAAGAGCCATTGGGACATGAGACAAAAGGCTAAAGCCCAGTTCTCATTAGCATTAATGCCCATCTTCATTCCATATCTGCTGGCCTGCTACATGCGAACATGTAATGACATTTCAAGGAGATGGGATGGGGGACGAGGGGGCACTTTGTCATGGGCACATAAGATCGGTGTTGGCGGGGGGGGGGAAGAGACATAAATCTGCCACCACTCCTCGTTACCCAACACTCCCAACACTCCTGGCGGGTTCGCTAACCCCCGCCCTTCCCAGTGCTCCACCATTAATCAGTGAGGAAATATGTAACCAGCGGTCTCCCCACTCCGCTCCTCACCAGCGCAGAAGCTCTTAATTGCATGTTTCATCATGTGTTTCATGTTCTATACTTGGCGGCTGGCTGCGAGGCATTTGTCTCGCTTGCCGATGTGGAAGAGGGATGGCGTGCGGTCACGGGTCCATGTGCTCTTTCTGTCTCGGCACCTCCGAGCGTTAATGTAGCCATCGACCGTAGAGCTGTAGAATTACACATGGAGCCGTGTGCGTAACCCTGCCATGTCCTTCAGCGAGGCCGCCGCACCTGTAGCACACGCTCATGCAGGAAAATGTGCGAGTGTGGCGTTTGAGTGTCTGTGTTTGCAGATGACCATTTGTGTGAATTGATAGGCAACTATTGTGATAATCAATTTATCGTGTGCGTCAAGCAAAAATATCAAAACATTTGCCTGTTCCCGCTTTTTAGATGTAAGGATGTTCTTTGGTTTGGACTGTTAGTTGGACCAAAGAAGCAATTTAAAGATGGTCAGTTGGGACTCAAATACAAATACAGCAAGTTTTTTGACATTTCATAGACTGAATGTTTACTTGTGAAAATAATGCGCAGAATGATCAATCATGAAAGTAATCCCGAGTCAATGAGTGTGCGCCCATGTGTGCCAGGCTTTGTTTTCCATACAAAAGTGCCGTTGAGTCCCACATCGACCCTCCACCATCTGAGTGCTTTCCAGCTCTGCTGTGTGACATGAAGCAAAGAGAGTATCTGGGCAATGTCTCCTCGGGGAGAAGTCCCCGCTGCCTCGTTGGTACCATCGCTCAAACAAACAGCTGTCTCTCCACCTCGCACTTCCCCTCATCTTATGAGCTCATTCTGCCATTCAGCTCCCAATGCTGAAAAATCCATAGGTTGGATTAATGTTGTGTGGAACCATCGATAAGTTGGTCATTACTCAGTAAAGGCTCTTCGAAGGAGTAGTGGTGTCTCAGTCGGTTGAGTGTGCACGCAGTACATGGTAGTGTAGTATATGTTGGTGAATGCTGTAAAAGCCAATAAATGGTCAGTTTTAGAAGTGCCATGTTGAAATTTGGATTCATGAAGCCATGTCAACTGTAAGATGGCTAAACTGGCTAAACATCCTACTTCCTTTCCCTGTCTGATTTGGCCTTACCTCCCTCACGGCCAAAGCAAGAGCAAATGTAAAGATGCCGCCACGTTGCATCTTTGCACAGACACTTTTTGATACGTATGTAAATAAGCCTAATTTCTAAAAACTTAAATCGCTTTTTCCAGGTCGAGAAAACTTTCACCCACAGTGAAACACGTGAGACAACAACAGCTCAGTCTCTTCTTCTCGTCCTCTTTTCAGATGAAAAAGAACAAATTAGCATCACAAACAACATCTGAGCCGACCAAATCGTTATTTTATGGTCCCGGCAACAGCTGATGAGATCACATAAATGCGGGTTGAAGGCTAATTCCACCAATTTTACACCTCATAGTGTGTACAGGTCTTTGAAGTACTACTGCATATGTTTGAAAGAAACTATTATGAAATCTTGTGTTGCTCCAGAGGAAGCTGTATGCAGTCTGATAAACTGCCTACAGTGATGTCAGTCAGTGGCTCGGATCGTTTGTTTTTCAACTGTCCACAATGAGTCCAACAGTGTTAAAGGAGTGCAGTGCTTTTCAGACTCGCCGCCTTATTACCCACAATGCACTTTAGCCACTGAAAGACATCACCGAAGAAGCTGTGCTGTCAATAAAGGCAGAGACGACCGAACTTCCTGCCACACGGCCGACCGCGACTGGACACCCTGCCGCTCGCGACAACAGTGCAGCTGTTCTCATTTACATTTTTCTCCTGTTTGTCTTGTCAGACAGTGTAAGCTATATAGCCCCTGCTCATAAACACTACCTGTTTACCAGTAATCAATCCCAAGCTGCTGCGCCGCCGTGATGAAGTCACACAGGTTAATGAAAACAGCTGTGCTTTGTGTTCGGCCGTATTAACGTTTAAAATGATCAATCACAAAGGAAGTTGGAGGTGACACCAAGTCCCTCTAAACTTTACTGCCACACAGACTTCACTCAGCAGCCGATGTCATCATTGTGCGAAAGCTCTGTCTCAACTGTAGAATCACCACGTCAGCATTTTAAGACTTATACACTCTGATGACAGTTTTGATTGAGAAACAGCATTTTAAACCAGGACAGAGAGGCTGAAATAGAGAGAAAAGATGTGTTTATTGGTTCGAGTAGCTTCGTGTTAAGCCTTTGTTTCCTCACTAAATGATGGCTTTAATGGACATCTGTCAATACAGTGATAAGAAAGAAGACAATTTTCCTGCCAGGATTTCAGCATGGACACAAAGCGTGGCCCCAAGTCATTCTCAACTGTCGACTGCATTGTCATAGTGTCATATTGTCTTAGTGTGGACACAGCTTAAATCCACCGCCGTAAAATCAGTTAGTCGGGTGGAGTTGACCGTTGCAAAGTAAATAATTTTATGTAGATTTTACTGACCAAACAGTTTTTTTCGGGGCGATGATGGGGGGGATGCGTTGTCGATAGAAGTCTGCAAAAAGCCTGTTTACTTAAAGGACTTAAAAAGCGCGTAGACAAAGACGTGGACATGCAAATGAGGCACCAACTGAAAGAAAGGGTTAAAAGAAGGTGGTAAATACCCCAGGGGCGATCGTCGGTGCCTCGTCACTCAACCGTCTCTTTCTCATTCTTTGTGTGTGTGTGTTGTTTCAGGGTGTGTGAGGCTGAGTGGCTCTCATGGGCAGTGCCTGTGGAATGTGTTGTTTAGCCCGACCAGCTGAAATCTGCCTTATTGAGCAGTGATAGCCTACAGACTTGCTGGCTCCTCAGGACCGGACGGAGGGGGTGGGTGGGTGTGGGACTTAGCAGCTGTTACTCAGTACCTGGGCCTTTAGAGGTCTGATGGCAGGTCAGCATTACTTTCCCACACACTGACAACACGGGGTCGATGCTTTTTTTTTTTCTCACTCTAAAGCCTCTACGGACCAATGGAGTCCTGGGGTTAACTAAATTTGATGCAATTAAGATACTTAAGTATTTTAAGATTATTTTAACCGTAACGACAACGTTGTTCTTGTGCTTCTGTTGACCGGTTGTTAAAGTGACACGATGTAGTTTTGGAGAAGTTCAAACTCAGATTTTTAATTCAGACAGTATTAATGAGGTAATAACACAAACTCAAAACTATTTATTTTTTCCTTAACTTAAAAAAAAAAGACGTCTCACAAGGAAATAAGGTCCCCAGAACACTTTCTTCATATTTGGCGTACCCTGCCAACAGCATGAAATTGTGTTGTCCTTCAATTCATTGTTTATATAGTTTGTTCAGACATAAAAAAAATCAATCGGGGAGGATCGCTCTCTTCCTCTTATTGTTATTACTGGGTTTTCTGTATCACTATTGTGTGAAACATAGCCTGAAATCACAAGTGCTTGTTGCAAGCATATGACCATTATGATCACTTTGTTTACAGTGATTCTGTATTTTGGATTACAGAATATGTTCCAAATTTGATCAAATGTAACCTCTCTCGGCGCTCGTGTATGTGCGGGACTCTGTGTGCAGTCAGCTCGTACTTGCTCCCTCGCCGCATTCTTCTCCGTCTGGCCGAGCTCTGACAGCACAGCGGCGTGCAGAGGAGGGAAGGGAACACAGAGTCCTGAGAGAAGATATGAGGCCAGCCAGTCAGTCTGTGTTCAGGGGCGAGGGCTTGACCCGCCAGGACCCATAACTAACTGATATGAGCCCGGGCCAAGTGGGTCCAGACAGCTGCCAGACCGAGAACAAAAACAGAGGAGAGGGAGGAGGGAAAGCAGAGAGCCGGAGGAGATATGTACAGAGAGGAAGCCACAGTATAGACAGCGTAAGGGATGGAGATAATATTAGGGAAGGGATGTGGCAGGCCGGAGATGCTCTGATTTTTTTTTTTTTCCCAGAAAGCACTTAAGCGCAGAGAGGAAAATTTCGCTGTGAGGCATGTCGTGATATCCAAGACTTCCCGCAGCACCAAATCCCTCGGTGGTTCTTTCTAATATAGAAGAAGGAGGAGAAATGTTGTCCATTGTGATTCAAGGATCATTTATCTTTTTTTTCTCATTTCGTGCTCAGTATCTAGTGAAAGCGGTCAGACGTGCTCCAGGGAGTGTCGTTTAGGTTCATAATTCTCTTCTCCAGTAGGCACTTGTCGAACTCTCCGCTGGATACATGATGTTTGTTTAGTGGCTCTCGGTGCATCGTTTTCTTTTACTTTTTAGTCTCTTGACAGTCTGTGAGATGATCTGCTGCCAGCTTTAATGATGTGACACCACACTAACGGCTCATTTATCATTTAAGGAATAGTTAGGGAAATGCATTTATTCACTCTTTTGCTTAGGTTGGATCAAACCACGCACATATAGACGCCGAAGGAAACAGTAGGCATAGCTTAACATAAAGCCTAGAAATGTAGGCTATAGAATTTAAAAAGAAAAACTTTTAAGCATTTTCATTTTTTTTTGTTAAAAAGTTAAAAGGTCAAAGTCCGCACCAACAGAAGTTCCTCTCTCCCACAGTCCTTTAACTCTGTGACTTTGTGACATCACGCTACGTCAACATGTTTCACATTTGCATAATTTATACCTGGCAGCTAGTTTGACATGTAATAACTGATTTAGCACAGCTGCTCTGTTGTTGTCAGCTGTCCTGTGTCAGGCGCCTGCAAGCCGACCAATCAGGTCGACTGGGTATTCAGCCGGAGGGGCCTTTAAGGCACTTAAGCATGTAAATCTAATCTGGTAGGAACCTCAAAATAAAATTATGAACCTGAAAATTTGCATAATATGTCTCCTTTAAAGTGTTTAAATGGCCGTTTGTGGTTTTATGAGGGTTTATGTGCTCGACTCTGAGCAGGGGGGTTCTACGTGTTAATTCATGACATTAGAGGTGCTGGTTGGCAGATTCTGTCAGCTTTGGACTGAGCCTAGCTAGCTGTTTTCCCCCATATCTCTAGACTATTTACCAAGCTAAGCTAATTAGCTGCTGGCTATGTCTTCATATTCAACAGACATGAGAGTGGTATCATTCTTCTCAGCTTTCTATTCGCAAGAAGGCAAAGACAGACTTTTATTTTAATTTTTCTTTGCATCAGTGATCTTATATTATTGGTAAGTAATTGTTTGTATGAAGTGCCTGTATTTTCAGAAGACATGATGACACTGGTGTTTCATAGTTTCAGTCTCAGCATCAGCCTTTATTGTCTTTTAGTCATTGGAACAAATTTGTTTCTTGGTTTTACAACATGAACCTTTCCATGACCCAATAAACCGGAGAAGTACATGCATGTCTTTTAAGGAAAATGAAATGCTCCCTCTTTATTGCCGTTAGTGGCTGAGGAAAAACCGTTTGTGTGCTTATAGTCGAGTTCTCAATTGTTTCAATTCCTTCTGTAAACTGTGAGGGCTGCAGTATGGGGGGGCCTCATGATGAAGTGCTCCTCCTATTCAGTTGCCATCTAGTCGCTGTTTGACGGAGACACATAAACTGAAAATATTGTTCTTTTTAGTGCGCTGCCTCTATGGATACCTGTAATGTGCGGCATGATATGGCCACAGCAGCTCATGTCTGTCTATAGATGCGTTCTTATGAAAACAATAACTTGAAAACATTACATGACACTCGCCGCTCACACCACATGTTCCCCATGTAGGGGATCTGATTAGTTTCTGGAGCACTTGTCCATATATTTGCACATTAATGAGGGGAAACTTTTAATTCCTTAATCATAATGCCACATATGTTGACATAGCAGTATTTGCTTGCTGATTAATGCTTTAATTATCTCAATGACATAATTAGCATAACGGAGTATGTTGCGTTAATCATGATGATTGTGGCAGGACATATAAATCAGCTCCACCGCCTCCTGTTTTTGGTTTGTTTGTGCTCCTAAAAAAAAAAAAAAAACTAAATCACCTCGAGTTAAAAATGACAAAATAAAAAATAAAAAAACACTACATCATTGTTTCTGGCAAGTAAGAGTAAGCCCGGGGTGAGTTAACTGTCGCTATCAGTGTCATATGCACATTTGATGAGTTGGTCAGCTTGTCTACGAGACAGTCACCTACACACAAATACCAGGCAGATAATACAGCTCCTGCATTGTGTCTAGCCATCACAATGGCGCTGGTGTGTGTGGTCTAGCCTCAGTAGCCTGGCATATGGCCTGTGACCCCCATAGCCCCTCTGTCTGTGTCATTATGATACCGATAGTGTGGTTGTGAATAGAGCCAGCCGGGACTCAATAGACCGGACTGGGACCGTCGCATAAAGGCCCTCAGCGTCTGTCTTTCAGCGCAGACTGATTACTGGCTGCGTGTGTGTATATACTTGCATGTGTAGACAGGAGGATATAATGAGGTATGCTTGTATTATTGATGCTCCTCTGCTGCTACCTACCTGCTGTTAGGTGGGCTTGTGTTTGCTCCAAGCGGGTCTGGAAAAAAAAGATTCACGCAGACACTTCAGAGAGGAGCTCAGTATCTTGTACAGAGAGCTTAAATGATTAGTCGACTCGATGCTATGTTTTATATCAGAGTAAACTGAATATCTGTGGGCTTTTTGACAAGATGCAGAAGAAGTACTATTAGCATGATAGCAAAATTAAATTTATAAAAATCCAGGTTATAGTCGATATTGGTATAATGGACATCTCAAATGGACGTTTATAATGACTATTTTTTTAAGCTACATCCTGGCATTTAATAGACAAAGGAGCTGCAACGATATTCGATCAATTACCAATTATTTTGCTGATTAATCGGTCTGACAAAGTTCACAATTCTCTGACTCCAGCTTCTTTAACTGTAAATATTTTTTGGCATCTTGGCTGCTTTTATGGAAGGCAACCGACTATCTTTGAGTTCTCTGACATTTTAAAGACAATACAACTAATCATTAATCAAGAGAATCATCTAAAAATTAATCGACAATAGAACTGTTAGCTGCAGCCTTAGTGTATATAATAGAGATATTTTATATCATAAAGGACATAGAAAACACTTTAATCATATTGATTTGAGAGGCTTAAACTTGGGACATTTTTGTATTTTATGCTTTAAAAATGGATTGTATTGATTAAATTGATGATTGTAATATTCATGTTATTATAGTTGATTTATTTGCAAATATTTTCTGGTTTCTTTCTTCCTTTATGATACTAAACTGAGCATCTTTTCATTTTGGACAAAAACGAAACATTTATAAACGTCAGTTTGGGTGCTGGGAAACACTGATCAGTGTTTTTCACCGTTTACATTCTATAGACCAAACAACTAATTGATTGATCAAAAGACATAATCAACAGATTAATCGACATTTAAAATAATCAGTAGTTACAGCCCGTAACCAAAATATATCTAATATCTTCATCTATCTACAGATGAGTTAGAATACACTTAAATCCTCACAATTTAAGAAGCTGAAACTTTTTCACATTTTTACTAATAAAAGTAAAAACAATTAATTGATTATAATTTTAGTTTTATTAGTTGCTTATACAGTTTTCTGTCAATCAAACACCATTGCCAAACCCACCAATCGTTAAATTCGTATAATATAGTAAGTATACATAAGATGGTCCAGTCCACAGCCACGTGTGTGTGTGTGTGTGTGTGTGTGTGTGTGTGTGTGTGTGTGTGTGTGTGTGTGTGTGTGTGTGTGTGTGTGTGTGTGTGTGTGTGTGTGTGTGTGTGTGTGTGTGTGTGTGTGATGCCTCTTTATTGCCTGTGGATTAGCTCCAGACATCATCAACACTGAGGCCCCACAGTATAAACTTGATAACCTCTCTCGGTCCAGCTCAGTGAGTGTTTTGGCCATTAACAAGCCATGTCATGACAAGCTGAAGCTTGAGGGTCTAGCGGCTATTACCAAGTAATCAGGTTACTCAGCACTCACTCAGGGTTTGAACAATAACGTCACAATGGCTGACAGGCTTCTCTGTAAAGTTACACGCTCATGTTTGGCTTCCGTTAATTGCTTTTGTTCTTAATGGTTTGACTTGTTGTGTACCGAGATCAGGCAAACGAAGTCCTGGGAGCTGTTCCCTCATTTATCTCTGGCTTGTTTCTAGTGACAGTCTGCTTTATTCGCCCAACAGAAGCTGCCAATATCCAGTCTCCTGCTGGGGTCAGAGAGTGACAAGCACATTAGCCAGCCTTTTAAGAGGTCAGTCGTCTGACCACAGAGTGCTACCTGTCCTGACGGCAGCTGTAAGCAATTTTACCTCGCAGACAGATGGAATTACATCTCTCAGCGAGCTACTGTACCTGATGAAAAGTGATTACTGAGAGGCCTGAACAAGTTAACCTAGCACCTCCATCCATCTGAGAGAGAGACGTCCCTCCACTGGCCGCAGCTCTTCATGAATATCTGATGTGGTTGGAGGCGACGTCTTGGTGGTGTTGATGTCTTCAGCCATGTTCAGACCAACAGTCCCCGTGTGTATAACTCCAGCTGACTCGATCATTTCGATGAGGCGCTGCAGACGTCTTTATGCACTTTATGCATGTTTATCCAGATCAACACATTTCGTTCTCTTCCTTTTGTCCTCTGGACATCCTGACAACATCCCTCTTTCTCTATTTCATGTGAACAGAAGTTCCCGGAGCTCAAGTTCAAGTATGTGGAGGAGGACCAGCCGGAGGATTTCTTCATCCCCTACGTGTGGTCGCTGGTCTTCAACTCTGGCGTCGGCCTGCACTGGAGCCCGCACGGCATCGAGCTGTTCAGCATGGACTCCGGCTGAAACACCTGCTGCAGACGGCGCGTGTCTTCATCTCCGTTCAGTATAGAGAATGACAAAAAAAAAAAGACTGTGTGTGTGTGTGTGTGTGTGTGTGTGTGTGTGTGTGTGTGTGTGTGTCTGTGTTTGGGTGGGTGTGTGCGCATTGCCCTTTATAGTATGTGCACGCTGCTTTGGAAGTGCCTCAACCTTGTACAGAATGGTGTTTCTTCCGCATTTTTTTTTTTCTTTTTATGCAGCGCAACCTCTTTTTTTCTCCTCATATCACAATAACTTCTCTGCTTCTACACTGTGAAGCCTTCATGTGTAACAGTTCCCACAGTAGCACCCCCTCATGTACAGTCAGTCCTGTCGGGAATAACCTATTTAACATTTGAGCAGCTTCACCTGGTTCCCAGTTACATCTCTTATGTAAAGCGTTTTTGCGAGGCGCTCAGGACACTGGCGACGGATAATCCTACGGTTTTTCTTGCTTTTAAAAGAAAAGGTCAATTAAAAACACACACCTTTCAGTGTTTTACATGCTCTGGTAAACATTAAGTTACAGCTGCATTTACTGAATGCTAAGAAATAATTTTCAAGCCAGGCCACGTGTTTTGGAAGACACTGCATTCATTTCATGATTAGCTTATATAATATGGCGTTTTAGGTCTAATTAATCTGATAAATAAGCTTTTTATTTCCATCTACGTTGTTCTCTGCGTACGCCGGGTTTGTATAATAGATTTATGTTCCTGATAGAGCTTTAAAAAAAACAGAAAAAAAAATACAGGTCAGATAAAGAGAACCAACAGGAAAGACGTCTGTTTCGTGGTAACACACGCGGGGTCCACCAGCGTTGCTCGGTGGCTTCCTCCAATAACCCACATTGAATTACAGTTTAATTAAGGCTTAATTTCAGTCCCTGGATAATATCAGCAGTCCACATCGCTTTGATTCATGTGATTTCATTGTTGCTTCCAGCCCATTTATTTGACTCTCCCCTGTCTTTGTCGTTTCCCTTTTATTCCTGATGGTAACCCAAGGCAAGTACTTAAACTAGGACAAGTCATTAAACCTCCTGTCCTACTGTGGATAATTACAGTTGTCTCTTTGATTTGTCACTTTATTTGCATGTTTAACTAGACTTTGTATTAAATTATTTATTTTCATTTATATTGTTTGTTTTATATATATATATATATATATATATATATATATATATATATATATATATATATATATATATATATATATATATATATATATATATATATATATATATATATATATATATATATCCAGCCCCACTCAATGTAAATGGTAGCAGGACTGAAATGGCTACTGCTAATGACAGAAAAGAAACAGTGGTACTATACTTATGACTCTTCCCAGGTGGGAAAACTGGCTTTATATTATGACATATTATATGACAACAGCTGTCATTTTTGTGGCGAATATTACTTTGAAAATAGGAGTTTAAATAAAAACATGAAATCAAAGCCACTAAAGTGTGTCATGGTTATTAAGCAAAGTGAAATACTGTACTGTTCATGGAAGAACATGGACATAATAAAAGGGGAATTATGTTGGAAAGACAACGCCGTGCTTTCATATCATGGCCGTGAGGCTTGGCGGCCATTCCTGTTTTTTTTTTTTTTTATTCTATGCGTCCTCCATTTCTTGTTTACCAGAAAGTTAGATGAGAAGAAATAGCACCAATAAAGCTCCTTAATGAACAACTCTTTTGTTTAATCAATTCGAACAAATAATCTTGTGTTATTAAATTGGCTTTAGCAGCCAATTTATTCACGTTCGGAAATAGCTAGGCTAGCTGTTTCCTTTTTTCCCCCATTCTTCTTCATGCTAAAACGAATTACCAGGCTGTTGGTGGTAACCTTTTAAATAGCATAGAGACATGCGATTGACATAGAGATTGAAATAATCTAGGATTTTAGTTTATCACAATAAAAACACGCAGCATAAATTGATTGTGGTGAATTTCCACTATCACAAATATCCTCACGAGTCACTTGGAAAAAGATGTCTTGCGATGTTTGATAACGTACAGACCATGTTAAGCCATGTTAAAAGTTTAAAGCATATTTTGATGATAACCATGATAATATCGTAGATTGCAATTATTTTGGCCGGGATAATCGTGGCATGAAATTTTAATTTCATCTAATGTGTGTTATCCATCATCTCATGTAAGTGGTTTTTTTTTCCCCCTGAAATGATGCATTGCGACATCTTTTTGTCACTTGTTGCAAGCAATCCCACCAGAGTGGAAAATATTGGGGAAAAAAGGCAACCCTTTTTTTCCAGATCAATATCAAAAGTTAGTGAGGTCTATTCTGGACTGAGACCCATCCTCCACCGCAGTTCGGTAATAAACTGTTGGGAAATTTTTGTGTAATTCTGCTGACAAACCAACCAACAACTATCAGACATGAGTGAACACCTCCTTGCCAGAGGTAATAAAGTACAAAACTAAGATAGAAAAAAGAAATTACAGAAGAGTCATTGTTTGCAGCAGAAACTGTTTTTTCTTTCTTTCTTTCTTTCTTTCTTTCTTTCTTTCTTTCTTTCTTTCTTTCTTTCTTTCTACTTTATTTATCATCTCAAACCTCCCAGATGCATCTTGTCACACCTCCCTGGTCAGAAACCACCACTGTAGACAGCATCTATCTCTATGTTTAATGTTTTAGATTATCTGTAAGTTAGTGACACTGAATTTTTTTTGCAGGTCGAGGTAACTCCACTAGAGCAGCGTTTATAAATATAAAGCTATTTTGTTTCCTTCCTGGGCTTCATCGGTGCTTCCTTTCAGCCACAGCGCTTTCGACACAGTAGAAAAATCAGCCTGAAAAAACCCAACTGTCACATGCTGTTATATCTGCTTTAAAAGAATATGAATAAACATTAGCACTGTATGTGTCTGTCATGTCTTATTGTTGCCTGTTGTGGTCATTGCTGCAGAGGCAGCAGAAACAGAGGCATGAAACCACTTCGGGGGGGAAAGTTTATGGCACAATGGCACCCACTGTGTCGATGGCGCTCCCACTTCCCAAGAGAATTTCATGCTTTTCGTCTCTATTGTATTGATTTTCATGCCTGAAATTCTCTCATTCTCAAGGACAATATAATGGATGCAATTTGATGTAAAGAATGGCCCATTTTCAGCACGGGGTCACCACTAGGTTACAGTGGGACGGCGTGCCCGAGGACAAACCGTCCAAACGGACGCTCTCTTTCTCCCTCACCTGCTTCCAGCTCCATTATCGCGGTGCCAGATGGTTGAGGAGAGGTGACATGGCCCTCCTTGTTCCTTCACGGTGTGGGGGTCACCTTACAATGGGCTCCCGTTTCAGGTGACAGCCAGAAGATGGATGCAGCGGGGGATTCTGGTATGGGTAGTTTATTAGAGACTGGTGCATTTTACCTCAAGGTCTAGGTGAGATTGCATCTCAGTCTACCAGCACAGCGTGGCTCCAGACACAGAGGTTAAACCCGTATCGGCATCAACTGAGTGATGTAAAAAAAAAAAAAGTAGGGCGGCAGAGACCAGTTTACCGAAGTGGCTCTGTACTCGTTGCCCCTCGTGACATGGAGCTCATTAATGGGAACGACAATGAAAGGTCGTTAGGCTCAACAGTTTGAGGTTTAGGTCACAGCATGGGGGAAGCTCGCTTCACAGCATGAGAACAGCACAGAGAGTCAGAGATAAACACAAACAGATAATGCTCAGTTTCACCCGCCGCCATTCCTTCCTGTAAATCTTCACTGGAATGAAAACAGCGTTTCAATAAGCTGGACCATCAGTGGAAAAAACAAAACCTAAATTGACAGACAGAGGAGACCGACAGACTGAATAATACATGTGATGTCTGCCAGATACCAGAGAACATACTTACATACTTCAGGTGACACGTACCTCCAGTGTAGCTTATCTCAGGTTTATATTTTAAGCTGGAGCTGTTTGCTATTTTTGAGTTATCAAACTGCTCTGCTCCAATTCTTTGTAGGTCATCTGTCATTGACTGGCAGTAATCTCGTTCAACACGTCGCAAGAGGAAAGTGACAGAAAGAAGCTGCGCGAAGAGAAACTGAAACGGGTGATTTTTATTTTTGCAGCATTGGTGATTTGAATTACCTTGACATTTTTATGCAATTCATGGTCCCCAGATGTTGAATCTTTTGGAGACTTTTGCACCATCAGCTCCAAATCTCAACATTTACGTTATGGAATGACACAAGATTTTTGCGCAGGCAGCGCATGAAGCTAATACTTTTGGTTATCCACTATCATTAAGCTGAAATTTGTGGTTTTGAGTGCGGCAAGAATGAGTCCTAAAAACCAGGAAATGAGTCAATATTATAGATTTCCGGTTCCGTTGTCTTGAAGTCAGTGTTTAACACAAGCTTGAGATTTTCATGTTTTGTTCTGACATAAAAAATTGTCAGTAACTACTTCATGTTTTCATTTTTTTTTTTTTTTTTAAAAAGCGTTACTGTGTCTCAAAAGAAGGTGGTTGCTAACAAGTGGATAAATGAGACTGCAGAGGCTGTCGGGAACATGAAACACAGAGACTCATCGACTCACAAATCTGTCTTCACAGGCGGATTTTAGTTGCCGATTTTGGTGTTTTATGGAAATTGTGGAAATTCTGCCTGCTATGAACATGATTGTCATTGGGAGCATGTTAGCATTTGCAGGTAGCTCATAGTTGAAACCCCTGGACGTTACATAATGAAAATGAAAAAAAGCCCCACAAACGTTTCCATAACAACACAACACACTGGCATTTCTTTTCTTGCACATCTTGAGCAGAAAAAGAAGTGAGGTTGTGTATATTTTGCAAAGTTGATGTTTTATTGCCTGTGGGTGATGTAAAACAGGAACACTTGTAAAAGAGTGTTGAAAATGCAAATGGTTCATCCTCTGGGGGCACGAATGTTCTCATTAGGTTTCTTGGCTATCTGCCTGGTACATTTTAATGTTTCAAGAAGTGACGTGTTTGAGCAGATATTTTTGGCATGATAGTGAAGCCGGGGGAATGTTTAGTTAAACCAAAAAATACTGATATCATTCTCTCAGGCTTCCGCGAATGTCCGGAACCACATTTAAAAGCAATCACATAATTACATCATAAGCGTCGGCTGGAATGAAGAGACTGTCTGACATTCCCATCACCATTCAGCCTCGGCTCTCTTGTATGTAGACCAATTACACGTATGCAGATTCAAAATTGTTTCACACTAATGGCCTATAAAGAGAACTGGGTCACTGAGGCCTGCAGCTACTCTGATAAAATGTCACAAATTGAGTCCCCAAACAAAAACCAGACTGAAGGATTGTGAATGTAAAATAATCTATAGACTACTGTGTCCTCTGTTAAGTAAAGACTGTCAAACTGTAGCTTATAGAGACGAATCCCACACTGAAAAGATGTTTTGATAAGAAACACCTCAAGCACATAAGATGATGTCCAGGTAAAGAAATGATGTGAATTACAAGTTTCTTCCTCTCTGATGTGAGGTTTTGGAACAATGTATTCATTCCCTATATCAGCCAGCCACCACAAAGTCGGCTGGATACTTATACATTTTTAACAAGTACGTAAATGTATGATGGGAGTTTGCAGGGGTGTAAAGAAAAACACTTATGCTCCACAATGCATCAGTCTGACTTTGATCCATTTGAAAAGTTTGGATCGATTAAAAGTGATTAATATTGTATTAAGGTGTTTCTTTTTAGTGATTCATTTCAGTCTGCGGGCTGCGATAAGCTTCCATCTCTCTAGTAACAGAACTCTGTACTGTTTCTAATCGTCTGTTAGCAGCTTCACTGGATTGACCTGTCTCATTTCTAGTGTGTTATGTTGCATACATATACACATTTTTGTTTTGCTTTTATGATAAAAATCATTGTAATGTTCATATGTGACACAATAAAAAACACAATGCATGCGTTCTCAATCTAATTCGACACCCTGCACTTAAATTAGAGCGTGCTCTGTCTGTAGGAATTAGCGAAGGGGTCATTTGTAGCGTGGGTTAATGTTTAACGGATAGCAGTGTTAGCCAGTAAGGGTAATGCCATATTCACGCAGGAGTTTTGCCCTTTTAATCTCCACTGTTAACTTAAATCAACTCAAAACAAATTAGCTGAATATGTCTGCTTTGCTAGCGTTAAATTAGCTAAAATGCTAAACGTCTCAACACATCGAGAGCGACCAGCATCTTCTAAGCTAACTCTAAAATAAAAATTTGCTAACAAGTAGCCTACCACTTTGATTCATATCGAAGCGCCTAATCACTTCTCTTGATTCACCCATCAGTCCGCAGTTGCTACTTTTAGCTAGGCTGCTATTTCAACTGTTCCACACCCAGTGTAATGGTAGCAAAGTTAGCTAATGTTAGCCGACCTGAGCTTCCGCTCGTGCTAGTCCAAATAAGGCTGTAGCAGCAGAACCCCTGTGTCTACTGAACTGAACAGTTGTTTCATTTTTATTACTTGGGAATTCAACTTCTCTTTTGTGGGAGGAAGAATGTGTTTTACATCTTTCAAACATGGCAGTTTGTGATGCCTCCTAATGAGCTTGCGTGTTTGCGCTTGTGAAAATAAAGACACAATTCTCATTAAAAATTATTCTCTCTGCTACATTATTAATCATCTCACACCCCCTCATACATATCTTGCAACCTCTTGGGTGTGTCCCAACCTCCAGGTCCAGAACCACAGCCTCAGGGCACAGACATTAACATTCCTTTATACGATTTTTGTGTATGTGTAATGCTAATTTGCCTTATGTTCCCAGTCATGGTTAAAGATAAAGCAACATCTTTACATTTTTTTGTTTGTTTGTTTGTTTGTTTTATATCATTTTGTGCTGTCAGTGCTTAGAGATATAATATGTATATAATTTGTACCTCAAGGATTGGAAAGTTTGTGAACGAGACAAAACAAAATGAGATAAAAACTTTAAAACATTTCCTTGTAGGTGAACATTTATGCCTCAGTAACATCAGATACATTTTCATCTGCAGACAGATTTCTTTGAATTAGCGATCAGATCAACTCTCACTCAGTTCAGCACTCACCAGACCAGAGACTCTGGTTCTCTCCCGTATTTTTCCCCCTTCCCCCCTCTGTTTCTCATGTTATGGTCATGAGGCACAATTCAAGCAAACTATCAACATTATAGAATGTAATAACCCAACAGTGGAGGTCACCTCTATGGATTGCTGCTGCAGTCGGGTTGATAAACAGGATTGAATAATCCCAAAAGTACAAAAGTAGCTTTTCCTACTGTCAGAAACGGCTCCAGATCAGAGCAGAGTCCGATGTGTCTCTGGGCATTTATTCCTCCAGACGGTCCAGCTCTGCACCCGACCCGACTCATAAATAACATCTTTTAGCAGGAGGAGCTATATGATGATTGTAAAGAATGAATTTGCATTCAGCACTTTCTGTGTGCTTATCTAGCTGAATAAGTCGATCTTCAAAAAACTTTAATTTACCTTTATGGAAGTCTGTGTATAAAACTGTCCTGCATGGAAATCATTGCAAGATCCTCCAATTACATTGTGTGTTCTCCTGCTTTTCAATATAAACATGTTCTTTATAGCCGCAGTTTGATTGCTCAAGTCATTTTTGTCCTATGTGAATATCTTTGGGTTGAACAAAGAAGTAATTTGATGGCGTCCCCCTAAGGCTCCAGCAATTGGAATGTATTACTATTTTCTGACAGTTAATAGACCGAACGATTAATCGATAATGAAAGTATTCATTAGCGTTTCTCCTTTTCTTTAAAGAGCCCTCCCTGCTGTTGAGGCAATTTCTGTGATTTGTAGCGGCGGTATCCGTCTCTCCCTGCACCCCGAGGTGTAATATCACGGCCCAATATTTTCTGGAGATTTTCCGTTCGCTTGACACGGTAATGTTTCATTTTGTGAACTCCTGAGATGAGCTTTTACAGACCTTCATCGGCTACATCTTCAGCTGTCAGCGGCGGCTCGTTATGCTCAGTTTTACTTTGGGGGGGAACTAAGAGGAATTGTGACTAGACCTTCTGACTCAGAGATAAAACACATTTGCTCTATTTTAGATGGAGAGAAGAGAGAAAAGTGACATTTGACCTCACCGAAAGGCCAGTTAAGAAAAAAAAAAAGGTGCGACAGGTCTGAAACTATTATTGTAATTCTGGACGGGTCACTGATTTGTTAGTTCACCTCCTTTCTCGCTCTGTTTCATTATGGCGGAGTCGCGACTGGAGACATTGACAAATGGTAGATTTTCTTTTTTTTTTCTCAACACAATAAAATTAAAACAGAAGCGCATCCAGCCTCTCGCTTTTCTCCCCGGGATTTTTTTTTTTTTTTTTTTTAATTTTCAATTATGCAGTGACATTTACCACTGTGGCTGTTTTTCTGCTCTTCCCTGACAAGATATCAGATGTGCAAGTGGTGAAAAAATAAGTCATCTCTATCTTTTTAATTAAAGTTGTCTTTTTTTTTTTTTTTTTTTTCTATTGTTCTTATCTTAGCAATGACGAGCTCCCTGCATACTGTCTTCACCCTATTCCGGGCACTGTGGTTCAGACAGAATAAGCCTCTTTAATTGCATATGCATGACCCCTTGTCTGGAAGCAGTCACTGTTTCAATAAATTATAGTAAAGGCCAGGACTGCTATCGAGAATATTAATCATCCTCGATCACACTGTTTATCTCCTTTGCCTTCTTTTCAGTCCACTCTGTGTGGCCACATGCTAAACTGTAGCAGGCAGGAGATATCAAACATTTTACTTTCATCAAATTTCCATCTTCATCATATCTTGCTTTATTATTTCTTTTGTGGGAATGAGTCGCCGCAACTCACTTTAAACAAGCAGATACCTATAAGGGAGGGCCAGGTTTAAAATGTTTGAAATTAAATGGGAAAAAAAAGGTGTGTTAGGAGGAGCAAAGAAACTGGAGCAAGAAGACTGATTTGCTTTAATCGTGCAAACAGACCCAAGTTTCAACACAATTGCTCCTTCAGATATAAAGCAGCCAAACCAGAACCTGGTATCACCTGGTATCAACATGAGTGATCTGATCACCAGCTGACAGCTTTAAGTCCGTCACTTCACACCTGGCATTATCATGCGTCTTGATGTGCATCAAATGCAAATAAACACATACATCAATGAAATAAGCAGATGCAATGGGTTTTTTTTTTTGTTTTTTTTTTCAACACAAAGAAAAAAGTATCTATAGCGTTTGTCAAATTAATAATAAAGCCCCAACAGTTAAGAATTTGCCATAGACGGCATTCCAAAAGGTTTAAAGAGTGTCTCCCAATGCAACACCTCCCAAAGTGGAGTGATTTTTCAGGGGCGATCAGGGACTTTCTCAATGGGGGACAAAAGAAGTAGCCTATATTGTTTACTGTTTACTGTTTGTATAAGTTGACATGTTTACGTCATTACAACGTTATCTTCCTTCATAAGTTTGCTGTAAATAGTCAAGTCGATTGACACAAACAGAAAAATGTCACACACAGCAGCAGCAGACCGGCTGGTACAGTGATGCTGTGACAAACTGACTTTTTGCAAAAAGAGGAAACATTTCACGTATTGTTGTTTGCGCCACATTTACAAGGAGGCATGAGTAATTTACAATTTGTCATAGCAAAGTTTTGCAAAACTTGTTAGATTACTACTGGGGATATTGCAGTACTTAATTCAATGTTGAATTCAAACATCTGCTGCGATCATTGGCAGGTTACGAGCCCAAAAACTGCAAAGCAACTTGTAATCTGTTCTGCTCTTTTGTTGTGGCTTCTTCTTCTTCTTTTTGTTTAGTGGAGGACATCAGTTGAGTAGGTGGTCCTTCGATGTGGCCGAGGACACACGTGTGTGTGTGTACACACTGATAAAAGAATGTGGTCACCACTTCCAAATGTGGTCTGAGCGATCAGATCTCAGATGCGTCCTCAGTGCATCTTCTTCACGCCTGAACTCGGAGCTGTCCACCTGTGATTGGATCACATGTTGACGCCAGGTCTGAACAGGGGCCGGAGACACACTGTCGACCTAGAACATGTGTTTGCGGAGGATGTCAGTTGAGTGGGCGGCCCTTCAATGTGGCCCGGGACACATGCGCGTCCACATTGCTAAAAGTACGCGGTCACATGTGGCCCGGACCACTTCTTGATGTGGTCCGAGTGGTCGGATCTCAGATGCTCGTCTCAATTTGTCTTCTTCACGCCTGTAGTTCGAGCTGTCCATCTGTAAGGACACATGTTGATACTGGGTCTGAACAGGGCCGAAGACTTACTGTACCAACCTAAAACATGTGCACAACAGTCACTGGATAATTACTTGGCGGATTTCAAATCTATTTAATAATGGATCATATCAGAAACATGAGAAAACTTATAGTGTGTACATGAGGTTTAAAAGACAGCAGTAGAAAAAGTACAGGTGCTGCATCCATCCAGTGCAGCTGGGGGGAGTGTGAATCCAACACGCCTGAGTTGAAGAAGATTGTTTCTGGACTGACCGTGGACCGAGTTCAGGACAAGTTCCTTTTTTTTTTAAAATCCTGCACATTAAATACCTGACCAGTCAAGGTGCTTCATCACACCGACGCAGAATCATATAAGATGGCAATTAAGCTGATAAGCCCCGGAGCCGTGTTGCTCATTGAACTGCAGCACACCCAGCAATAGTCCCATTACAGCCAGAGATATTAACGGGGGAGATACACTGATACGAAGGGTACGATAGAATCTACAAGCATCGACTAATTCATATCATCTTACAGGACGTGTCGCACTGTCATCCAACCCCAGAGGGACTGTGTGGAAATCATTATCAGTTGAGGTGGGGGTCAGAAAAGGAGGGAGGGTGTTATCAGTTTCAAGAATAGTCTGGTGTTTCGTTTTGCGATATTACTGAGACAACTTTAACTTGTGCCACTCAAACATGTGCAGAGGACAGCACTTCTGTCCTTGGTGCACATACATGATTTTCAGCCACTGGGGTTGCCAAGTCTGCCTATTAGAAGCAATGATCTTGGGCTGGTTTTTCCATAAAGTCCCTGACAAATATTGGTCGCAGCAAGCTGCAGTTTTGGCTGCTGTCGTCGGTGTTGCAGTTTTTTGGCTTGAGGTTCGTCCTGTCGCCTGTTCCCTCCACCCTCTTCTTTTCCAACCATACGCCAAACAAACACGGGTGATATTTCAAATCAAAATTGCGTGACATATGCATCTTTTATCAGCCAGTTAGATAACAATGTTGGGGATGACTGCGCTGAGAGACGCACACCATGATGATCCTCTGCAACATGTTTTCCCAGGTGAAACTGCATTATTTTAATTGATGTAGTACGTTTAAGGACATTATAAGAATCCCATCAGTATTGGGTTATATTACTTTTTCTGGTTATATTACATTTTCATTCATTCATTCATTCATTCATTCCTCCTTTTTGGTCGAGCAGTTGGTTTTGTTCACATATGTGTAGTGTTACGAAGAAGAATGTAAAAATCACAAGCTCCGGTATTTTTGAAATGGTTTCGAATGGAATGCAAAATAAAGTCACATAAACTCTGAACATTCGGTATAAATTCATGGAGAGGCCTCTCGCCAACCTTGGGATGGCCAAAAAATGTTGAGATTCAGGGAGTGTGTTTCCTGCATTCTGGTGACATTTAAAGGATGAAAAATGACAAAATAGTTACTTTCAGCTTTCTGAATGAAAAAATAATTCACCCCGTGAAATTCGCATAAAGGGAAATTCATCCCTTTCCTCTTGTTCATTTTTAGCACCCCTGTCCCTAACGGAGTCTGTGCACACCACTCGATGGGGATACATTGACAGAAAAAAACTGACATGGCAGCTTTTACATCCTTTCCTTCCACTGTAACTGAAATGTGTGCGTATATTCTTCTTCAACAGCTCAGCTGACTACACGCTGCAAGCCTATGATAACTAGAAGTGGATAAAGTGTAAAAATGCGTCATAAATACGGGAGAATCGTGACCCCCCGGAGGTTTGGTAATTACACCTCTCTTAGTCGCACATTAAGGTAAAGTGCTTTTCTTTTCTTTCTTTTTTTTCTGTTGCAGGATCTGGCAACACCCCCAGCCACCCCCAATAATTTTCATACAGTCCCTAATATGCAGAGGTGGGGGTGGGGGGGTCGAAATAAATACAGTGGTGACGCAAAATGTTCAGTTAAAAACCTCCTCCTGCACCTTCATGGAGGCCAGACATGAAATGGAAAACGGTTAGATAAAATTGGCTACTTCCTGGAGTCTGGAGAATAGTCACACACAGAGACGGAAGGGCAGGGAGATGTAGGGAGAGAGAGAGAGAGAGAGAGAAGGGAGGGGGGAGGATGGGGGAGGAGAGGGGAGGGGACAATATGCGTCTGACAGACCTTTTCCCCTGACTGATTGCTTCCAGACTACCTTAAAAAGCGGCGCAGCCCTCTGAACCGTTTGGGCTCCTGCGTCGGGGCTCTTGCGTGGCGCCAGTGGGGGATCCTGGGACAATGTGGGGATGAGCTATTGACTACCCCCATCACACACACACACACACACACAGACACACACACACACACACACACACACCCCTCCCCGACATCTCTCCCATCATCATTATCAGCCCCCCCCCCTTTGCCCTGCAGCGACACTGGCTCACTGGCACATTAACATACTGCTGCCTGCACCTCCTCCTCCTCCTCCTCCTCCTCCTGGACTACTGTCTGTCTAGGGAGCACAATTACGGTTTCGGAGGAGACACACGCACACACATTTGAACATTTAAAAGAATAAATCTCATGTGTGACTGAGGGACGCTGGAAGTGTCTGAGGTCCCGCGGAGCAGGCTGCAGCAGCCACCCACAGATGAATATTAGATTATCTCCACAGAGCTGCGGTGTGTGTTTAGAGGTTGAACAGCTCTGGTTCTGTGGTTGTTTTAACATATAATTCAATATCGCTAATAAGTTAATACGTTTACATTCATATGAAGACAAGAACCTTTTTTTTCCCAAATATTATTATAGTTTTATTTCTGATGATAATAAAGTAAAGAAAACAAGAACAACTGGTACAGTTTGATAGCCTGCGTCCCTTAAACTTCGCGTAACAGCCTGACAGATAAATCAGATCACAATAATTATGGATTAAAACTTTAAAAGGCAAGTAAATAAAGTGGGCAGATCCTCCGGGCCCGACAGGAAATTGATCCTCAGCATGATGGGACGTTGGACCGTGTAAATAAAAGAAGGCTGGAAGCTGCCCTGCTGATATTAAAGACAAACTCAAGGGGACACTCTTTTTCTGTGTGTGTGTGTGTGTGTGTGTGTGTGTGTATTTTGTCCCACCTGAAAGCGAAACGCCCAGAGGGAGGCAGCAGCGCGCTCCCATCTCTGTGTCGGACATGATGGCGCCTTTACTCTCCGCCCTGAGTTTAGTCTCACAGGCACACAGCCTCTCTCTCTCTCTCTCTCTCTCCTGCCTCGCATTCTGGCAGAAGACCCAACATACTATTCCTTCTTCTTCTTCTTTATTATTATTGCTATTATTATCATTATTATTATCGTTTACATGTGCAGGAACAAACAAGCTGTCGCCGCTCCATTGGGGAAAGACTGTTAATATATCCAGAAAACGATTCAAAACCATTATAATAAGAAAAGAAAGCTGACACAACACAGACTTAAAAACACAAATACAGTTATTTATTTATTTATTTTTTAAAAAATTGCCTAAAAAAGGTTTAAATAAAACCTGACCAGGCTGGTTGATGGTGGTTCATAGTGGCGTGTGTTGCCTGACAGGCTGAACTCGGGGTGAAATCGCTCAAAGTGCAACCAGGGGGAAACTACCCTAATAGATCAATGTTACAAAAAGGAAATGTTTTATTAGAGCGTGTTCGCACCGTACACGAATTTGAGTGATTTCCAGCTCCCTCATCATAGACTTTTAGCACAGCTTTCTTCTTTCCCACGAACAGACTGCTGATAAAACACAGATGAAACGCAGGGATCAGATATTTTATAACTCTAAAATGGACAAAAATGCGAATTTGAAATAGAATTAGGAGCTTTTTTCCCCCCCCTCCTAGGTTCCATTCCATTTGATCTCGTTGAACAAAATAAGCACAAAAAACATACATCTTTTAATTCAACCTGATATTTTAATCTCACGTTCATAAAAGTTAAACAGAAAATACTTTGGAGTTTTGTATCTTTTTGGCCCCAAGCTCGCCCTCCTCTTCCTCCCCGCCTCAACTTTCTCGTGAAAAACGTCAACGTTACTTTCCCGCTATTTATTTATTTATTTATTTATTTATTTCTCTCTCTCTCTTAAAACTACTTTTCGTGTGTGTGCGCGCGCGCGCGTGCGCGAGAGAGCGCGAGCGAGCGAGTGTGCGCTGTGGGCTCCGCTTCATCTGTTGTTTGCGCAACACAATCACATTTCTTTTAAGCGACAGGGTGTCTAGACACACACGTGACCGGGCGCGTCAATGCGCACTGGAGACTGGAGACGGAGAGCAAGGGCACCCAAACCATCCGCCTCATTTACAGACAGAGAGCCGCTCGCTCAGCTCACCCAGCCACCCACCCACCAACCAAACCAAACCTCCAACCCCCCCACCACCACCACCACCACCCCTCCTCCTCCTCCTCCTCCTCCACCACCACCCTCCCACCTCGAGATCACTCGTCGGCTCGCTTTCCTTCTCGCCACACTCAGACACGGAAACTTCGTGCGAGAGATACGAGGTTGGATTATTTTATCCGAGAGGGGGATTCGCCTGCTGAAATAGGTTACGAGGAGGGCTCGGTCTGCGTGGACGTACAACCCGAGGGTCTCTCTGTCTCTCTCTCTCTCTCTCCCTCCTCTCAACTCAACGAACGAGAGATTTCGCTCCTGGATTTTTTTTTTTGCTCCCTGGCTTCTTTCGGACACAGCCAGCAAGAACCACATCCTCTGCGCATTTTAGACGGTAACGGAATAAAAGAAAAAAAATAAATACAAAGAGATACATTTTTTGAAAAAAGAAAGAAAGCCTCCGCACGCCTGGTGGAGAGACAGAGCTCCTCTGCGCAGTCGGATCGAGGATTTTGTTGGATTAATGCTCTTGAAGACGCGGCGGCCAGAGCTTCGGGTTTTTTTTTTCTTTTCTTTTCTTTTTTTTTTCACGGGATAACTGTGACAGCGTTGAGGCGTAATTAGGCCCCGGCAGGTCTGCCTTTTTCCCTTTTTTTTTTTTTTTTTTGTTGCCTCCGCAGCTTATGCGCACAGACAGAAACATGTTTTGACTGTGTTTGTGTGCGCTGAGAGAGAGAGAAAAAAAAAACCCCGTCCTCGGAGCGCGCTCGAGAAAAGAAAAAAAAAAAGAAGAAGAAGAAGAAGAAAGGGGGTCAGCTCACGGCGCTCGGCTGCACATCACCAAGTGAATAATTGTGCCACATTGAGGCTACATGCTGCTGCGCTGTGGCCGCTGTTAGACGCGCAGAGAATAAGCCGTGCGATTCTTTTTTATCACGGGCTGGTCTTAGACACCCCCCCACCACCACCACCACCCCTCCTTCCCCACTTCCACTGGAGGTGATGGTCGTCTACCCCCGGAGGACAAGCTGACTGTCCCGCGAACCGCGACTGCTTTCCGTAGATCCGGCGTGCAGGAGACGGCAGCAGAGACTGGCGCATGCTACAGATTTCCTCTGCTCGTCCAGCACCCGGTTTCTCCACCGTCTCTTCTCAGGCTGCTTGTCATTGCCTGGACTCGGATCCCGGAATCTTCATGATTTGCGGACACCATGCTCGTTTTTTAGCCGGGGAACCCTCTTTTCGTCCCGCATGTTTAGGACCAAACGATCGGGGCTCGTCCGGCGACTCTGGAGGAGCCGTGCGCCCGTGGAGGGCGACGGGGAGGCGGATAGAGGGACGCATGGCTCCGGGGGCTGCTGCATGGGCAAAACGACAAAGGTGGCCAAGTCCAACGCCGGGTCGGAGGCCGAACTGAAGGCGCTGACCCACTCGATCCTGAAAAAGATCAAAGAGAAACAATTAGAGGTGCTTTTGCAGGCGGTGGAGTCCAAGGGGGGAGCCCGAAGCCCCTGCCTGCTCCTGCCCAGCAAAGTGGACGCCAAAGTGGGTCAACAGTCTTACTCTCTCCCCATGCTGCTCTACAAAGTGTTCAGGTGGCCGGACCTCAGGCATTCCTCGGAGCTCAAGAGGCTGTCGTGCTGTGAATCCTACGGGAAAATCAACCCGGAGCTCGTTTGCTGCAACCCGCACCACATGAGCAGACTTTGTGAACTCGGTGAGCTGGATTCTTTTCTTTTTCTTTTCTTTTTCTTTCTCTCCCCCTTTCTTTCTGTCTAATAACCTCATCCTCCAGACACACACACACACACACACACACACACTCTCTCTCTCTCTCTCTCTCTCTCTCATTCAAAAAGTTCTGAAATTGCGTTGAATTCTCTGGTGGTGGGGCCTCATTCTTCTTTCTTTCTTTCTTTAATTCAAGAACAGATTCAGACACCGTGTCATTGTGTCAAAGCATTACCAGACTCTTAAAGGGGTTAATTAGCCTAATTCAGATGACATCACCTCTCTTGGCACGGCCCGTCTTGTGTTTCCATAAGGTCAAACTTGACCGATGTTGGACGCGTGCCAAGAGAGGAAGAAGGAGGTGAAGAGGAAAACATCGCGTCTGAACATGGCACACCTCAGATATCGTCTTACGCGTGTTGGCACTGTGGTTTTGGGTCTTTTAAAAAATAATTTTAAAAAAAACGCCTAAACGTGCCAGTTTTTGCGAGGGGTTTATTTGTCATTTGGGGCCGATTGTAGATCCGGATTCGGGACAGAACTGCCCCATCTGGTGTTTCAGCGTTTCACAATTGGCATTTCCAAAGTGCAAAGCGACTCATCCCGGGCTTTACAGTCTTTCCACGGTGTAGTTTCCAGGACCTCTCTCTCTCTCTCTCTCTCTCTCTCTCTCTCTCTTTCTCTCTCTCTCTCTCTCTTTCTCTGTGTGTGTGTGTGTGTGTGTGTGCTTGCTTGCTTGGCGTCCCGGGCCAAAAGAGGCCCGTATCTCAGTTTGTCCTAGACGCTGATAGTGGCCCTCCTGGCGCCAGGCGGCCCCCTGTTTATCTGCCTGCCAATGAAAGGCAATAGCCGCCCGGCCGGACTCACTGCCTGCCTCTCTCTCTCTCTCTCTCTCTCTCTCTCTCTCCCTCTGTGTCTCTCTCTCTCCCTCTGTGTCTCTCTCTCTCCAGGCTGACAGACAAAACCTTCCCTCAGAAGAATGACAGCTCTTATCATAAAGTTTAGATCTCTCTCTCTCTCTTGCTCTCGCTCTTGTTGTTTGTTTTTTTTTATTTTCTTCCTCTCATGCTCTGCTTTTTTTTCTCCCTCCTCTCCATGCAGAGTCCCCTCCTCCTCCATATTCACGCTATCCCATGGACTATCTTAAACCACCAGGTGAGCTCCATGTTTACACGAACACACACCTTATTTTTATTGTCCTGTTTGTTTTGCAAAACATGCACATCTGGAAAAGAGAGAGGAAAAAAAAAAAAGGCCATCCCAGCAGTCGTGAATGTTCATACGCCTGACAGTACAGTGCACACGTTACCCCTGCAGTGTGTGTGTGTGTGTGTGTGTGTGTGTGTGTGTGTGTGTGTGTAGGAAACAGCTCCATGTTATGTTGTGATTTATGATAGCAGTGGAGTGGCACGCCTGGCTGGCTGGGCAGCTCCAGCATGGCCGGCAGCCAGGGCAAAGCAGCACAAAGTTGAGATACCAGCTATAGACTGACTGGCATGTCACCAGGGGCAGTGTCTGTGTGTGTGTGTGTGTGTGTGTGTTGGAAGGGGGGGGGGGTTTGTTTGTGTGTCCATCTATCTATTGTGAATCGGGGCACAGACAGCGGCGTCTCTGGAGCCGGCCGGCGTCTTTATCAGCCGAATTAATCAGCAGATTAAGGTTGAGGACTTGTGTGTTTATGTGTGTCTGTGTGTGTGTGCATGCTCATTGGAGTGTGTCACCATCCCACATCTCTGTCTGGGTGTGTTTGTTTTAGACACCAGGAGAGAGTATTTATTAATGCGTGCCCCCTGTTTCATTTCTTCTTTGCCCTTCTCACTTAATTGTTTTTGTCCGTGCTTGTCATCCCGTCTCCTCTCCCCCCCTGCCGGTGCCAGAAAAGTGGCACCAGGTTATGTCATCGCCTATTAAGTCGGTTTCTGAAGTGTGTTAGATTTCAGACTGTAACCGGAATGGTGCGAGACCGGGGGAGCTCAGCTTGAGTCACAGAGATGGTGGCAGAGATATGAATGCGTAGTCTGGGTGCAGGACTTTTAAGATCCCACAGACCCCCCCCCCCCACCCCCCCACCCCCCCCCAAGCTCCTTTGCTCATTTCAGCGCAGAAAAAGAGCTCCGTGTTGAACAATGAGCGGTCGGCCGAGCAGCCGGCCGGTGAGCCAGGAGAAGGAGAAAGTGGCTTTCAGTGAGTGGAAACAATAGGAAGTCATTGCAGCTGCAGCTGTGGTTCTTCAAGGCCCTCCCGTCTCTCTCTCTCTCTCTCTCTCTCTCTCTCTCTCTCTCTCTCTCTCTCTCTCTCTCTCTCTCTCTCTCTCTCTCTCTCTCTCTCTCTCTCTTATGTACACCCCTTTTCGAAGCCAGAATCTTCGCTGTAAATGCTAAGCTAAAAGTCTTTGAGCGCACCATGTCTGAAGTGGGTGCACAAGTCAGTTTCAGATCTCAGAGCTCCTGGAGACTCGGAATACGCCGGACGAGCTCTACGGAGCCATTTCAGTTGGGTTTTTTCAACGTTTTAAAACAAGTCCCCGTCTATTAGCAGCAGAAATGTTTTGCACACTACAAAACGACGCCCGGCCGTCAATCGCAAAGGGTGTGAACGGATAATTACTCAATCTTCGTCCGTGGATAAACTTATCATCAACATTTTTAAACACCAGCAGTGACACCCTCTTCTCATCACTCTTCTCCTTGGCGCCTCAAAGGTTTAGCGTCTCTGTACCAGTTCAGTTGGTGACATTCCAGCGTTGAGGGGAAACAAGAAGGTAAATAGGAAATGCAAAAGCTGGATGCAGACAAAAGAAATGGTTATACAACTCGTGTAACCACCCCGCTTCCCCCCCAACTCGGACCAAATTGGTTCGACTGTGGGAATTACATGTTGCCAAAGAGAACAGACCGAGCCGTGGCGGGGGAAGTTGTAATACGCCTTTATTTAAAGTTGGATTTCTGCAGACTCCCCCTCACCTGTCACGGCATTTCCTCATTTTGTAGAATTCAGTCAGTGCAGCTGCGAGTTGTGGTTAATCAAAGGCGACTCTGTCTGTCTGTGAGTCTGTATTGGTGAGGGAGGCTGAGAGACAACATATATTAACAGGACAATGGAGCAGGCTGGAGGGCACACACACACACACACACACACACACACACACACACACACACACAGGACAGATGAGCTTATCATGCAGAAAGACAGGGGTTTTTCCTCAGGGGCCTCGGGGAGCTGTCAATCATCAGCCTTCCCATTACTGGAGGCTATTACACTTTTCCATATTACTCTTCCATATTACTCTCTGTATTTGCTTCATATTAGGCCGTTTAAATCATCCCGACGTTCAGAAAATCTGCATAGTTAACTTTTAGAAGGCAATCAGACGCTGTAAAAAATCTGCATGAAACGGAGGAGCGATAGATTTTATGGTGATGGCTTTATGATTCCAGCGAGCAGGAAGTGGGGTTATATGTGTCAGGCTGCCTGTCCGCTCCAGCAGCAGCGGTCAATATGAAAGCAGCCGAGACGTAAAACGCTACCTTGTTTCAGCTCTTGGGAATATAAATCACACACTGTTTGGCTCCCTCTCTCTCTGATGCCCCCTCAGCCCTGTGGTCAGCTGTGAACTGTTGCCCGGGAGACCAGGGCAAGGCTGCTGGCAGCCAATGAAAGCGAGGCAGGCTGGGCTATGCCCGTGCATCTCGTTACCGCGACCACAGCGGCACGGTCCGCGTCCGGACGGGTGGCGGGCTGGGAGGAGGGCCCTGGTCGCCGTTTCTTTATTACTTCATAGCTACTGCAGCTCAACCAGGAGGCCAATGAGCCGGAGAGTGGAAGTATTCAGTAAAAATATCCATCCACCTTCCCCTCAGCCTCGCCATGTGTGGATTAAAAGCATACTGACCCCGCTAGTCACTGCTTTCCTTCAGTTTACATCCGCTTTATGTGTGGCAATGAAACTCGGGGGTCACGCAAAGTCTTGAGAGTCTCAAAAGACGCAAACACTCACATTAACCAAAACCTTTTTAATATCTGAAATGAAACGACCCTCTCGTCATAACTGTTTGTTGTCTCCTAGCCTTGATCAGAACATCCAACCAAAGCTGAAACTAGACGGGCACTCAGTAGAGCGCATACCTCCGCCAAGGCTCGACATTCTCCTTTGATTCAGTCAAGCCTAGCTCAGTATCAAATGAAAGATGTATAAATCCGCTAGATTCCTTCATTCATTTTCACCAGCCAACTAAAAATGCCCCATTTTTCCCATCATAATCTGTTAGTAATTCCTTGATTCTATTCTTTCCTATATTAAGGAAAATTTTGTCTTGTTATTCAGATCTGCGCCAAAAGCCAACAGGGTCTGTTCTGGCCAGAGTCGCATCCTGCATCCAAGTTTTGTGGAAATCCACTCCGTAGTTTTTGTGTAATCCTGGTAACAAACCAACAAAGTGACACTTGACACTGATTGCTGTGGGTAGAAAGGATATTCTGTGAAATAATGTTTTCGCTAGTGCCTTTTACAACAATTCAGATGTTACGATAAAGGCGTTAAACGTCTGGAAAGTTTTGGTTTATTCACCTTGAAATTGCTTGAAAAAAGAACTGGGGAAAAATAAAGCTGTACAAATCCTGAACTTCACGTCAGAACAACTGCTTTTTTTAGCCGCAGTAATGTACAACCGTCAGAAAAAAAACTACACTTCAAGTCAGAGTGGAGGTGACCACCGCCGCACACTGTGCTTCAGTGGATAGTAGGTGTAGCGCGGCGTTGACGTGCAGCGAGAGGAATGTGTCATTAGTGAATACCGAGCTACCAGCAGCAGCAGCAGCAGCAGCTCTGCAGCAGAGCTAGCCTGCTCCCAGCGGTGTGCTGCTCCGCTCGACACACACGGCGGTTTTGTTAAAGCCCCATTCAGGTGTCATGTTGAAACTAGTCCACATTACGAGCCTTAGCCGGAGTTCAGCATTCAAATGCAAAAGAGAGAGGGAGAGAATGAGTGGTTTCTCTGTCTCTTGTCTGCCTGTTAAGAAAATTTACAGCTTCCAAGGCCCCTCGGAGCGCACAAACACGCACACATAACTTATCGTGTTGTCGTGTGAATGCTCAGATTTCCGAGACGGCTCGAACGTGTCGAATTTGCGCATAATTGTGCGAGAGAAAGGCAGGGACGGGAATCAAAGGGGCAGTTTATCAGCCGAGTTTGGATCTCTCACAGCGGTCTAATGTTGGGTCTGTTATTGAGCCGCGATCAGACGTCTCCAGCCCGAGCCTCGGTCATTAGCCAGAACGAAGACATCTCTTTCCCGATCGGCAGCTTTTCTGAGCGGAGATGGCGAGGCTAACGTTCCTCCTGAAGCAGTGGATTATGGGGGGATTATCGGGGGTGTAAGAAACTCTCCTCTGTAAGTCCTCTGTGTATGTGTGTGTGTGTGTGTGTGTGTGCGCGTGAGGGTGTGAGCTTCGTCGTCAGCGTCTTCATTAGGCATTGATTTCACTGGAATGATTGACGGTCTCACAGCTGCTGCTTTGCCGTCTCCACACACACACACACACACACACACACACACACAGACAAACACATGCAGGAACACACACGGTGCTAATTCAAAGTGTCTCTCTCTGTCTCTGTTAGATTCTCCAGACTCTGGACCTTCATCCAGTGAGACTGGGGGAACGACATACTCGGCCCCTGTGGGGCTTTCAGGTAAATATTCCAACAAATACCATTCCCATTCCCGTTTTCTTGTCTCTTTATTCCCCTCGTCCTGTTTTCTTAAGCTTCTCCTGCGCATTCCTCCCAACAACCATACTTGTGATGATGAGGCAGTGATTGTGGGGGCCCCTGCTTCCCCTCTGTAATAAAAAAAAAAAAAAAAAAAAAAAGTGAAGGAGGGTGGTGTATTTCTCCCACATCCACATGAATTCCTCCCTCCTGGCTCTTTGAACAACGCTCCTCTCTTCTCCTCTTCCTCTCCCCGCTCCCGCTCATCCCTTTTTCCGCGTCGTGTTGTAATGGAAGACAAACACGTCGGAAACCGTTGTTTGGAGAAAGAATATGCTCTGTGCGTGCGGCGTTGTGGGGGAGGGAAGAAGAAAAAGAAAAAAGGCAGAGAGAGAGAGAGAGAGAGAGAGAGAGAAGGCTTCCCAACTGACATGCGAGTGTTTGTTTGGGTGTGTTTGTGCGTACAGGGGACGTCTTTGTGGACTCTCCTCTGGGCTCGCCGTGTGTGGATAAGGGAGAGACACAGGCGCCTTTCTTCCTTCCATCTCTCATGCAGGACGTGTTTCAGGCTTCCTCGGCTTTTCTCCCGTAATCCCCTTTGGCAGCGTTGCCTTCCTTACCCGGCGCCCTGTCCGCAGGCTACAGAGTGAGATGGTGTTCACGAGAGAAGGAGTTTTGCTCTCAGATTGCTCCGCGCTGCGCTCTGCTCTGCTCTGCTCGGCCTCAGATGGTTCTCATTACCGGGCCTTTAAAGCCTGTTTTATGTCAGTTGGTGTTGGCTGCCCATTTTTTTTCCCCCCCTCCTCCTTTGTTTGGTGGTAGGGGAGTGTGGGGGTTAGCCTGCTTGCTTGCTTGCATGCATGTGTGTGTGTGTCCTTAGATGGGGGAAAGAGATTGCAGCAGTGCTTACAAGAACGGAGGAACTAAAAATCCATCTCCCCCCTCCTCCTCCCGCCCTCCTGCTCCTCCACACCATCAGATGGACACTGAAGTCCTCCCTGTGTGCATTAACTAAAGACACATTTTAGACCCGGTTCAAACTGTGAAACCCAAGAACTGGAGTCTTTACAGGCGCCCCCACGCTCCTTCCCGTACTCCTGCAAGGCGTACACATTACCCTCCTCCTCCTCCTCCCCTGTTTTCCTTCCTGGGGAGGATGACATGGCAGTGGCGGTGGCGGCGGCCAGCGCTCCAGTGAATGGGCCTCCTCAGTAAAAAAAAAAAAAGGCAGCAGAGGTAGAAAGGCCCCGGGGCGGGAGAGGAGGGATGGCCGGAGCAACGCTGCCTTCATGATTTCCCTGGCAAGGCCTAAAAAAAAAAAAAAAAAAAAATAGAAAAAATAAGGCTGCTCCTTCCCCTCCTTCCCCTCCTCCCCGCCTCACTCCTTGCTTCCCTCCTTTGCTCCCTCCCTCTGGGGCCCTGACAAAAGAAACATGGCTCTCCCAGAGGCCCGCCGCTGACCTTCTAATTCACTCACTCTGCCCTTTTTATGTTCTTCTCCAGACATATTTACAGAGAGGAGGAAGGAAGAGAGAGGAGGGTGGCTCTGAGGGAAAGGAGGGTGGCAAAGATTTGAAGTCAGCAAGAGTTGTACTGTGACTCCTTTTTTTTTGCGGTAAAATAATTAAGGGTTTGTCGACTTTTTAGAAAAAAAATAAATGCTGGAGCAGTGCGTAATTGGTAAAGCAGATAAGAATCCTCATTCGTCCAGAAAACGCAGTCGGTGAGACGAGGTTAGAGACGACTTCCTCCTCCTCCTCCTCCTCCCATCTTTCCTTCTTTTTTATTCTCTCTGGAAAAATCCGAGACCTTCCAGGCTGGAAGGAGTTAAGTGAGCTGCGACAGCGACAAGCGCAAATGCAAACTAGGCTGCCTGCCAGGCTACCAGCTCCAAAGCTCCTCTCGCTGGCTCACGTCATCAGCTTGGAACAGAGCAGGGAGAGCAGAGCAGAGGAGAAGGGGGGAGGTCGATGGCTGAAGGCCTGGAGCTGGGTGTTGAGGTGCTGATCTTGGTTCGAGCCGGGGTGAGGGATTTAGCTCAGGGGTTTTGCTTCACCCGACAGAGAGAGAGAGAGAGAGATCAAGAGAGAGATCTGCACACAGGAGATCGGGTCAGGGTTAAGAGGGCGCTGGATTGCTGGTTATGAATTTGTGGAGTGTTAAGTAATATTTAAACTTGTTAGAGACTAGATCGTTTACGAGGAGCTCAGCCACGTAGGCCGACGTCCATCTTGTCAGGTTCAAAGAGGTCAAGTCTTTTGGAGAGCTGTCTTGAGCTTGAAAAGGCAGCAGTTTCTGCTGTGTGTGTGTGTGTGTGTGTGTGTGTGTGTGTGTGTGTGTGTGTGTGTGTGTGTGGGAGTGCTGGGTATCATTTTAAAATCTTTCTGTGCCGGCACTGCTACAATACCTTAGTTTTTTTTGTTTGTTTTTTTGTTTTTCCGCGCTGATGCCGAAACAATACTTTGAGGGATTTAGACAGGTTTTCCCTTTTTCACTCTTAACAAAAGAATCCAAACGCTCTCACCTGTCAGATGTGTCTAGAATTGCTTGAATTCTGAATGGAGTCTGGTACAGTCTGATCATAGAGTATGGATGTCTGTTCATGCCTTGGGTCTTATTGGTATTTACATCGAAATGACAGGGTTTTCCATTTTCTCTTAATAAAAGAATGTAAATGTTTTGTATGCTAGTTGGGTCTAAAATTACCTAAATTTTGAATGGAGCCTGGTGCAGTCTCATCGACGGATTATGACTCTGACCATACATTAAATGCCCAGTCTCTTCTGTTGTGATTATTGGTGACCAATCCATGTTAAAGATCTCTTCCATGCCGGCGAGTTATAGACGCCCATTGGTGCCTGGCTCTTATTGGATGTGTAGCATCAGTTGTGCGTATGTCGGTGGCGTGCATGCTGGTGCCATCGGGGACTGACCCGGAGTGCTTGTGTGTAAGAGGATCCAGTCGGGCTGTGGTGACACGTACGCACACACGCACGCACGCACGCATTTTTCACACACACACACCGACACATACACAACGGGCAGGCAGATAGAATGACCTGGTGCGAGCCCTGGCGCACGGCCGACTGTCACACAGGCGCTTCCTCCCACTGCAGGTTAAATTTAGGCTGAGCTGTATTCTTATACCAGCAGCCAGTCACCTCGCTCGACAGACAGTCGGCCAGCCCTTCAGTCAGTCAATTAGTCATCCAGTGAATCGGCTGGAGGTATAACCTTCATCAGGGGGCTCTGACAGAGATTAAATTTAGTCTTGGCACCTCGGCTCATTAAATCAAACTAGTTCTGCTGTCATACGGAGGGCCCCGAAGAAACGGCCCATTTTTGGTGGAATCCCGGTGAGAGAAGAGGCCCGTCTGTTGTTTTTTTTTTTTTTTTTGTGCGCGTGTGTGTGCAGGAAGCGAGGTTTAAATCACCTATCGCCGACATTTAAACACAATCTTCTAATTTTTTAATTTTTTTTTGGAAGCCGACTTCCAAGCTCGAGTCAGAAACAGAGCACCCTCAGTCTCCCTCGTCTTCCCTCTCCCTGCATTCCTGCCTTGTTTGGGTTAGCGGGGAAAGGAAAGGGCTGCGCAGGATATGACCTCATGTCTTTGAGGAAAAGGCGAGCGGACAGGGAGGCAGTCGAGGCCTCTTCGTGACAGAAAGCAAACACTGCAGTGCGCCGGCCAGAGAGAAGGGAAAGAGTGAAACAAAGAATGAAAGAATGTCATCTTACAATGCGTCTTAATTCTACAAAGAGAGAGGAAAGATAGATCCTTCGCCCGTAAGCCTGCTCTGGCTGAACGTTTTTGCTTGAACAGTAAAGAGGAAGGAATGAACAGGGAGAGAAGATGGCGGCTTTGGGTGGAGGGAGAGATGGCCGGCAGCTCTGCTCTGTTCTCTGTAATTTGGAGGCTGTGTGTTCAGCCAGCGAGTTGAGCAGAGCAGCGCCGGGCCGCTCCGTGCCGGGCCAGGATCTCTCATTACTCCCCACTTCCTCTCCTTGCGCGGCAGCCAAGCCGCCTCTTGGCAAGGGACTTAATTTTGGTTTTGGCCGTCCTCTGTTCCCCACCCTGTGTCATTATGCTGCACAAATCGAAAAAACAGCACACAGAGACGGCGGAGGATGGAGGAAAGAGAGAGGATAGAGGGAAAGTGTGCCTCAGCCCGGAGATCTGCTGCGTTTTTACGGCTGAAAACATTAGCCTACCTTAGCGTAGCCAGTTGATTGAATGGAGGGTTATGCAGATTTGGCTCCGAGCCAGGGCTGGAGGGAAGCCCAGAACAAGATGAACATTGTTTTGGTTCGCAGTCACTCTGTGGAAGTGGATTTTGACATTACCTCAACGTAGGAAGATACCAAAGAGGAGAGGGAGGGAGAACCACCAGCACCCCTCCCTCCTGTTTTAAGCAGGATAAAGACGGAAATGGAAATAAGTGGAGACACATTCCTGCAAACCTGTGTGTGTGTGTGTGTGTGTGTGTGTGTGTGTGTGTGTGTGTGTGTGTGTGTGTGTGTGTGTGTGTGTGTGTGTGTGTGTCAGATTTCTGGTGTGACACACGGTCCTGCTGTCTCCACCCTCCCGCCTCACTCATTCATGTAGTCAGTTTGTCTGTTGTGTACTCATACCCGAGGGCTGAGCGTGTGTTTTTATCTCAGCGGGGGCGTCAGTAGCCACATCTCTGTCATCACCGACCGCACTGCTGTTCTAACTACAGACGCGCACAGGTAGATGATTATTAATAACTGAGCAACAGCGCGACAGAGGCCCGGGCCGGCACCACAACTGGCTCTGCTGGTTGTCTGCCTCTTTTGTATTATTTAGTTCCCACGGCATTGGAGCGCCTCAACAATGTGGGCAATTGTTTTGCGGCTTGTCTGTCCATCTGTCCGTAGCGCCGCCGTGTGTGCGAGATACCGAGCCCGCGAGTGATCTCCTGACTCTTGTGTGTTTGCAAAAGTGAGCTGATGATGACATCAGTACAGCCTGTCTGGCACCGTGTGTCCAACTAGTCTGTGTTTATTTGTCCTGTCACCCTGGGAAATCTGGGCTGCAGGGGATCATTGTGTGTGTGTGTGTGTGTGTGTGTGTGTGTGTGTGTGTGTGTGTGTGTGTGTGTGTGTGTGTGTGTGTCTGTGAACGCGTCTGTGTGCGGGTCAGCATGATGAAGTGTTGGAATAATAACTCAGCAGGAGCAGGAAGGAGGAGTTACGGAGGAATAAAACTGAGAAAAAGTCAAGGAAAAAAAAGGAAAAAGAAGAAGAAGAAGAAGTGACGAATCGTGCTGTCGTTTTGTGATAATGTGGAGCCAAATGGAAGATGCTGCCCAATTAATTATGAAACATTCCTCTATTTTATCTCATGCTAAAGAAAAAAAATCTCTCCGCGCCTGCCCGAGCTACATCAAGACATGTGGCTCGTGTAATTATAGCAGAAAAAAAAAACTTCCACTCAGAGAAAATTACACTGTAGACAGAGGCATTAGGAAAAACATGTGCCATTTCATCTCCTTATCGCCCCCCCCCCCACTGTTTTCGGGGCCGGATGGTTCATGTTAGAGATAGCGTGTCTGCAACTCATTCTCTCTATCTGTGTTGCTGTGAGGAGTCAGATCTTGCAGATAGCGAAACTGTGTGCCACTCCCCTGTGCGGTTTTCCTGCCATCAGGGCTTATTTAGGTTTCCTGAAGTAGGGGGAAGGACTTTACATCTTCTTCTTACATAACCTGCCACCCTAAAGAGGCACTTCCTCTGTTAGCGGCTGAACCCGCCGCCATCTGTCTGTCGGGCCATTTCTCTGCCTACTGGGGCTGAACAGTCTGTCCCTTCTGCCTGACAGTTTTTGTGCCTTTTTTTTTAATATAATTTTGATGCTTGATAAACGATGCCATTGTTGTGACTAACCTTAAAGGGGGAACTGATTTTCCTCGTCAAAGATCTGTTCACGTGAGTTGTATCAAGCCTTTCGTGGCTCCAGAGGGAGCAAAGTCTGTTAAATATTCTCAAGTTGAATGTCATAAAGAGACTACAAGTTTGAAAATTTAAAAAAAAAAAAAAAATCTGTGGGTGTGGAGTGAAGTTTACCCGACCTCTGTAGCCTGCTCCTCAGATGTCTGAGGCTAGCAGCTCCAGGCTACATTATCCGCCACTGACTGAACTGTCTGCCACCGAGTTGCATTATGGGTAATGTAGGGAGAAAATCTTGGTGAGTTACAAATCTTACCAGACTTCTGGAGCCTGCTTCTCGGCCCTGCGTGAGGCTAGCGCCTCGGGGCTACATTAGCGGCTTCTTGCATAACATGGCCAAATCTCCGACCCAATTATCAGCAGCCGAGTTGCATCATGGGTAATGCAAGCGCTAGTTTTAAATGAGGAAGAAATATCTTCAGACAATGCAGTCCAGCTTATGAATCACATGATTAAGTCTCATTTAATGAGATTTTAGTTGCATATTTTGCATTCTCTTGCTCTCCACGATCAACCGATGCCATTTGTTCTACGAGCGGACTACGTCATTTAAGCAGGAGCGTAAACTCCAGACTGTGCTCAGTTGATGGCCGACACATACAAGGCTGTGTCGTAACAATGCGAAACAAGGTCTCTCCTCTGCCTCCGCTGCACAGAACGGCCGACCCTTCTCTTTCCGAGGGGGTCGGCGGTCGTCCAATGTCTCGCCGCGGTAGACGTTGAAGTGAGCACAGCCGGCGACAAGTCCGCCGTTGAGGACTCCTCCTGACATTAACTGAAAAATAATCAGTGGGCCCAGATATTTCTAGTGAACGCAGCGAGAGAAATGCGCAGGCTTTCATTACATGACGGGCTGAGCATGCACAGCACTGCAGGGAGAGAACAAAAGGAATGCCTCCGGGGTGACCCTTGACCTCTGGAATAGACTTTCCCCCGGCTTGAGAGAGGGTGTTGACTTAGAAAATAAGGCACCGTGAAGAGTCCTTCCTTTCCCCCTCGAGCTGTTTCCTTCATGCCTTCCCCATTCCTCTCCTCGAGCTGCCGTGTGTGTCTGATGACGACAGGGTCATTGTACGTCTGAGACACACACGCGCGCGCACACACGCAGGCTTCTCAGGGATCGATATGAGACAGTTCTCCGGAGCCTCCTCACTATTTACCGATGTTGATAGTGTTGTGTCCAGGAGTGAAGGTTGAAAACTGTGTGTGTGTGTGTGTGTGTGTGCGCGCATGAGGGTGTAGACGTGTTACTCTGTGACTGAGTTGACTCCGAGGTAAAGTAGCGACCTGGTGTGTGTGTGTGTGTGTGTGTGTGTGTGTGTGTGTGGAGTCAGACAGAGGTAATGATTAACCTTTCCAGACTGGCCCTGAGAGAAGCACCCAGTCTGCCGCCCTCCCTCCTCTCAGCCTCTCCCTCCTCCCTTTTTCGACCGAGTCCAATTGTCTCAGCTAGCGTGGCGTCCACTCTTTAAGACCTCGGACCATTAAAATCCACAGGGGAGCCCGCAGTGTGTGTGTGTGTGTCTACTCGCCAAATCTGCCCTCCCCTTGCCGCGGTTTTAAATATTTTGCATGGCACAGAGGGTTTTATTTTAATCACAGATATTTACTGCCCCCCCCCCCACCCCCACCCCCCACCTCGCAGACCATAAGCTGATCATCCATTAAATGCCTCGAAAACATGCGAGCACTATGCTGTTTTTGTTTGCGCGGCGCTGCTAATGTCTAACATCCACATGAGCTCTCAGCAGCTGCCTCTTGCACTTTTCTCGCAAGCGCTTTTTTAAAATAGGGTACCTGTTATCATTATTGCCATCCACGGCCGCATGACGTCTGCTCCGGCAATGATCTGGCTCTCAAGAGTGTGTTTTGCTTCATATTGGAAGAGCAGGGAAAGTCTTTTTTTTTGTTGTTGTTGTTTTTTTCTGGGGGGGGGTCACGTGTTGGCCCCCCCATGGGACCAGACCAGCAGCAGACAAACTGGCTGGAGCGCAGCAGAAGAGGCCGGAGTGACAGATGGCCTGAGGCTGCCAGCAAGCCCGCTTATCTCCGGCGAGGAGGAGCACCGAGACACACAGGCTGAAAGGCTGAAAGGCTGCAGAGCAGACGGGGCAGGTGGGGGCGGCAGACAGATAGACGGACTAATGCGTCGATAGGCAGACATCCAGGAAAGCAGACAGATGTACAGACGGGACAGCTCTGTGAATGTTCTGATGGAAAACGCACCGCTCTGCTCTGCTCGGCTCTGCTCTTCTCTTCTCGGCTCTAAAGACAGAAGGAACCCGGCGCAGACACTCTGACGACACCGTCTGACGCACACCTATGTGACAGGCACCTGAAATAGTGTCGGAGCGTAACACGAGGAGCGTGTCCGGCGGACGCCTCGCTCGCAAACACGCGATGTGTTAAAGAATTAAAAATGCAGTTAAATGAGCCGTGCACTTGGAACAAGGTGTGTTGATACAGGGTTCACTCACATTAGCGTGCGTGGTTTTATATGTTTGTGTGCGCGCACACGTGTGTGTGTGTGTGTGTGTGTGTGTGTGTGTGTGTGTGTGTGTGGTTATGTGTTTCAGCAGCATTACTCATGAGGTGTAAGCTCATCTGCTGTCAGGACAAGCTGTGAACACAGACCTCACAAGGCTGAGCCCTGCAGACGGAGGAGTCTGCCTGTCTCTCTCTCTCTCTGTTGACACACTGAACAGAAAACAGAGTTCCTTTTTTTTTTTTGTTTACCTGCAGGCCGGACAGAATGCTGTAACTATTTTTAGCCTCTCAAATTATCTTTCAGTCGGCCTCTTATCTGACTGTCGCTGAGGAATGGGAGGAATTCGGGATAGCTGCCGGACCAAAAAAAAACAAAAAACAAAAAAACCCACCCTAAAATCACTTGATGGCAGCACTGGAAACTAACTAAGTACCCGTAATTAATCTATTTTCTCGGGACTTCATACAAATTTTTTTTTTACTTGTCTGAGGGGGGAAAAAAACTTCCTGGTGATGTCATAGTGATGTCATGAAGTGTGGTAGATACTCAAAATTCTAACAAAAAAAGCGTGTTACAGACCCCTGGGCATTGGAGTTTGGTTTATCGAGTTGCATTGTGGGAAGTGTAGGACGCACGTTAGGAAACAGAATATATGTCGCCTGATTATGGATTTTTCCTTTTTCGTTCTCTCTCTGTGCCGAGACGGGACTTGACATGTAGTATTTTTACATCGGGTACTGCGACTTTTACGTGAGCAAAAATCGCCTGAGTCCTTCCTGCGCCAACCGCTTCGCTCGCTGATCCTTCTGTTCCTCTCTCTTTCCAACCCTTTCCTTTTATCCTTCGCTCCCTTCTTCTGTTCTTCTCTGCGGCTCCTCGCTCGCTGCCAGTCTGAGTCTCTGAGAGGAGAAGAGGAAGAGAGAGAGAGAGAGAGAGGGAGAGGAGAGGCGACGAGGGAGGGGAAGCGGGGCAGTTAGTGTAGTCCTGAATAGCAGGGTGTTTTCAGGCTGCAATGACAGGCTCAGACAGGCAGCCGCTCTAATGACCTCTGACGCCAGGCCCTGTCTCTCTCAGCAATAACAAACACACACACACACACACACACACACACACACACACACACACACACACACACACACACACACATACACAGGGCCCCACAGGTGAGCTCCACCAGCAGGCCCTCTGTCAGCTGTTAAGAAAAAAGTCCAACGCATCTTTCCTCCTTATCAACTCTGGCTCTGTTCCTGTACGTACATGCAAAGCAGACCCCGAGAGCAAAAGCTTGGCCAGGGTCGGAGGCTCCGTCTGACATTGGCCTGAGACACAAAAGACGCTTTCTGCCTCTTATCTCCAAGATAAATGCTTCTTTTCCCCCCATTTAGTCCAAGGTAGATAGCCGGGTACTTAGTTTCCCCCAGCACCCCATGAGGACGGATTTACGATTAAACTCCCCGAGGCTCGGCTCTGACCAACTTCAAAGAACACAGCCCCTCTTGTTTTATGGAAGGCATGCTTTCAGTTTTTCTCTCTCCCCCACCACCACCACCACCACCACCACCACCACCACCACCACTCCCTCCCGCCTCGCTCCCCTCCTCTGTGTTTCTGTCTCTCTTCTCCCAGTGTTGTCTTTTTCTTCCCCTCCCTCCCCGCGTCTAATGAAGGCTAATGACAGGCCGCGGTGAGTCCGCTCGGGCCGGCAGAGATCCTGCCGCATTAACGTTGCAGTTTGTCTCAGACGGGACCTTCCAAATTACCGGTTACATTCACAGCTACCGCCAGATGAAACGAGGAAGGGAGGCGGTGGGGGTGGGGGGGAGGCTGGGGTCTGATGGGAACTGAAATGGCTCTGAGAGGGGCTCTGTTTAATTTTTTTTCCCTCATACATTTCGAGCTTTTCCTCAGCCCTTGAATGTGTCTTTCACCAAGGGGCTGGGTTTGCGCGAGGGGAGAGGAAGTTTAAGCGATTGTCGAGCGGTTGATAGAAGCAATTAGGTGACGACCCCTGAAAGCACGAGAGAGGAAGCAAAGTTGCAAAAAGTTACAGTCAAAATATGTGAAAAGCATTCCTTCTCTTCCCCACCCCGCCCCCTCTTTCTTTCCTCTCGCGCTCTCTCTGTCTCCCTCTATTTCCCTTGCGCCTGACTGGCTCCTACTTTTCTAGCTGGGAGTAGCTGGGAGCCAGATTTCTGTGGAATAGAGATATGAAGGGGGAGAGGGACGGTGCAGGAGGCACACTAAAGGGAGACGGGAGAGGGAGGTGGGTGGGTGGGTGGGGGTGGGGGGGGGCAGTTTGGAAACTGGAGCATGGCCAATGCTATACTTCTTTTTACGCTCAGGGGAAACTTTAGACAGGAGAGGCCTAGCTTGTCAATGATTCAGACACCAGGGCAGGAGAGTTAACGGGCCTGCCTCGCTCGTCATGTGCTGCTCCGCGGACGGGAGCGCCTCATGTGTTCACGTGAAGAAGAAAAAAAAAAAAAGTCCCCTCGTATCTTTTGAGCGTCGACCCGAGGATGGTTTCTGATTTCCTCCGGCAGAGAGCTGCAGTCGGTTGACGTCACCACATTGTTGGCCACGCCGCTACAAAAATACAGCGAGCCAGACAGAAGATAAGCATTTAATGCCTAGACAAATATTGTACTGCGTGTGGACACTTGCCTGTCAGTGTCTCCGAGTTGCTTCTCTTGTCTGAGGTCCAGGAATTCCAACACAGTTTTCCTGTGTGGCAGAAATTGAGGATGACGGTTTTGTTTTTGCTCTCGACTAAAGCAAATTCTCTATATTCCTCAACTGAAGTGAAGAAGATTCATGTTTTAGCCTCATCATTTCCCCCCCTTCTCTCCTTTTCTCTACTTTTTTATCTCTGATGTGTTTTTACCACCTAATGCTCCAGTGCCATCGTATCTTCACGTTGGGTCTAACCATCTCCTTCCCTCTGTGTTTCCTCAGATTCCCTGGCGTTGCAGGAGTCTGGCGATCGGGCCCATTGGTGCGTGGTGGCATACTGGGAGGAGAAGACACGCGTCGGGCGCCTCTACTCAGTCCAGGAGCCCTCTCTGGACATCTTCTATGATCTACCTCAGGGGAACGGCTTCTGTCTGGGCCAGCTCTGCTCTGACAACAAGTCCCAGCTGGTGCAGATGGTGCGGGCCAAGATCGGCTATGGCATCCAGCTGACGCGTGAGCCAGACGGGGTGTGGGTCTATAACCGCAGCTGCTACCCCATCTTCATTAAGTCGGCCACACTGGACAACCCGGACTCGCGCACGCTGCTGGTGCACAAGGTGTTCCCCGGTTTCTCCATCAAAGCTTTTGACTATGATAAGGCCGGCAGCCTTCAGAGGCCCAACGACCACGAGTTCACGCAGCAGCCTCGCACGGGCTTCACGGTGCAGATAAGCTTTGTGAAAGGCTGGGGACAGTGCTACACCAGACAGTTCATCAGCAGCTGCCCGTGCTGGTTGGAAGTCATTTTCAACACGCGATAGCAGCAGCAGCAGCGGCCTCCTCGCCTCTCTTTTTTTGCCCCTCCCCCACACAAACAGACTTACGCCCACTTTCCTTTTTCTTTTTTTTTTTTTTGTTTTTGTTCCAGAAGGTTCAAACAGAGAAGAAAAAGGTTTAAAAGAAGAAGAAGAAGAAGAAGAAGAAAGTATAAGATTCTGATGGACTTTGTTTAATAAAATGACTAAGATTTAATTAAAATAAGAAGCGAAAAATGTATTTTATGTTATATATAAATATATTATTAATTGTAAATATGAAGACGTTTTATATGCATCATTATTTATGTATTGTGCAATGTGTTGATGAGAAAAAGAAAATAAGATGCACTTTGCTTAATATAAATGCAAAACAAAGAAATGCCAAAATAAAAAAAAAAATACAAATAAGCTATCTTGTCTACTAGTCGATGTTTGATCCTTGGGTTTGTGTTGGTTTCATTCAGTTTTTTTCCTGATTGAATTACTTGAGTCGATCCACGTGTCAGTTCTCTAAAACCCTACCCATTTATTTTTGGCGATGGACATAGTGGCTTCATTATTACCAAAGTCAACATGGGTTATCTTTGTGCCACTGAAGGACTTTGATGTCATGCTGTGGATTGTAAAAGCATTTCCCTCTGAGACAAAGTGAGTCAGACTGTGACAGAGTCATAACTCACTGTCGCTGTTCCTACTGGCTCATTACGCCTCTTAAAATTGTCTGTTTTTTCAGAGTTATTTCGGGATGAATGTCCCTCTTCCTCTCTGTCATTAACCGGCTGATGACATCACGGCCAGGAAGCAGTAATGACAAATTTCAGGAACCAATAAAGTCAACAGAGGGTCCGGCTTCCTGGAGGAGCCTCTTTATTGTAATATCTGATTAAACAAAGGAATGCAACGCATCAAACAGTCAGGCACAGAGAATTCGGCGCCACACCTGAGGAAATGAACACACACTGGAAGATTACAGCTTCATTGCGGCACGTCACATATCACGGGGCCCGCTTGCATATGCGATTAGAGACGCTGACCTATTTATGACCTATTGTATTTCCAAAAAAACAAAAGACAAAACAAAATGGATTTCCTTCTTACAAAACCGTTCTGTCTGTCTGTGTGCGTGCGCGCATGTGTCTGTCTGGGCCTCGTCCTGTTGCTAGTCAGATGGGTGTCTGTGAAGAGGATTACTACTGTAAGCCTGCTTTACCCACACACACTGTCTCAAAGACCTACATTCACAAGACCCACTTTCCACACCATCCAACCCCCACCCGCCGCTCTGTTTGACGGGGATTTGGAAAAAAAACAAAAAACGTTGAATTTTTATTTAGGATACAAGAGACAAAACAACATATTTAGTTACAGTGACTCAGTGGCGGAGGCTGGACTGAAATGGAGCATGTATGTGGAGCTGGAAACCATTTTTTGAAGGAGTTGCAAAGCAATTGAAGCAAACCGTTGGAATAGTCCGCGTTTTGTTTTCCTAGGAATAGATACTGCCCAGCACAATTCTGTTTATTACATGCATATATCAGAAAGAGACACTGGTGTATGTGTATCATATTAGCTGACACATAATTCAGACTAAGAATAATAAACATAAATCCACGCTGATAAATATGGCAGCCAAAATTTGTGCCGTTAAAAGTCTGCGCTTGACCAAGGACATGTAGTAATTCTTCCCTTTCTGTTTTATTAATGAATGAGGCTGGAATATTCAGTTATGTGTGCAGCTTTGTATTTTCCATAAAATCCAGAAAGAAAACTTTCGCAACAAAGAACATAAATTACACCAAAGACTATTGGAAAAAAACAGCCCACCGGGAGGATAGGGCCACATGGTGGGACTCTGTTCCTTGACATCATGCACTTTAAACTGTCTGCATGCCCTCGTAACAATAATCCCTAACCCTGCTAATACAACTAAAGCGGCTAGAAGCTTTGTGTGTGTGTGTGAGAGAGAGAGAGAGAAAGAGGGAGAGGAATGACCCCATATCCATGACTTCCCTCAGACAGACTGACCCTGATTCTTCCCAGCGTTAATTCCATTAAAACTATTACGGGTTTCAGCTGCATCTAGTCAGCGTGTGCATGTACATCGGACACAAGCACTGTTTTTGTGAATTTCCTCGAAGAAGAACACTGACATCCTTCAAAAGGTCGTTATGCAATACAAGATTGCATAATCAAATTTATGTTTGTAATTCCCTGAGCTACATACTGTACATACAAAAAGAAAAATCTATTTATGGTGTTGAATGTTGAGAATGAGTTCAGGGGTGTCACAGCCTGAGGAATGAAGCCGCTCCGTAATTTGGTAGTACAACAGCGAGTACTTCCCTTATCTTTCGCTGGACTGAAAGCTGGTACTAGTATCATTGGATTTTTTTTTTTTCAAAGACTTCTTTTAAGATAATAAATGCACAAAATCTCTCACATTTTTGTCTGTGTGAAGAAGACCTTGTTGAGACTGTTCTAAAAGTAATCCTAGGAAAGTAATTCAAAACATAACTGACTAAATACCTGCTGCCTCTTAAATGCAGCTGTATTTTCTTTAAGGAAATATTATTATTGCTGCTTTTAGACCAGCTATTGCTGTCATATAAAAAAGAGATATAACAGATTCTGTCACCTTACTGACATTTACAGTATTTCCTTATGGCGACTGTCTGTTTTAATAAAGTTCTTTAACTTGGGGAAACAGCGCCCCTCTGGGTTCTAGCGGCTAGTACGTGTTACTCAATCTGTGTGATGGAAAAGGGTATTACACTTCTACAATCGAGATAAAAGGTGAAAAGCAGCTAGGTTTAGTTGTCATAATTTATTAAAGAAGTTAAAGATGTTAACTATCTAAATACACATAGATTTGCGGTCACGCACACGTCAATATGTTCATCAAATATCAAACTGCGACATTAACTTTGAAGAAGGCCTCTCTTAAAACTGACTTCAGGCTTCAGCAACTTTTAACTGTAACAGTTAGCCGGCGAGCTAACTTGCTAGCGGCTAACCAACCGCTAGTCAACTATCAAACAGTGGTACAGTGGGACATGACTATCACCTGGATGCTCATCAGTTAACCCCCATGAAACGCAGCTCAGTGGGTGCCGACATCAAGGAAGGTGAGTCAAATAACACCCTCTGTGTCTGTCTTTGCCTTCTGCTGTTCTCACTGGTGCTGAAAAGTTAAATGTGTGTAGCCTGTGTGATTATCTTTCATTCGGCTGCCTGTGTTACAGGGGTTGTTTGGTTTATTGTAATATCACCAGTATGTGGTTTGTGGTACGTCCCTGTGGGGGAAAAAACAGCATAGACCAGCATCAAAACACAACATTATGCTGGTCTTGCTAGCGACTGGTCAACCAGAATATGTGTTTTGGTGCTGGTTTTGGTGCTGGACTATGTTGGTTTTTCCAGCAGGGGTGTGTTGTAGCCTGTGCGGTCTAGTCCATACTTTGGATTTGCTTCAACCTTGTTTTGTCTCTAAGTGGTGTTGCATATTGCATAAGTAGCTTGAATAAGTAACTAGAACACACACAGGACTAGCTTACATATTACCACAGAGTAGACTTGTGTAATCAGAGTTCATTTAGTATGTTGATATGTTTAACTTAATTCAAGTCTGTCTTGGTACAACCCTCACGTGACTAGCACGGCATTCAACAATCATGTGTTTGTTTAAAATATTCAACTTACAGTTTCAAACTGTTAATCTTGATATGGTTGTTCGGTCTGGCCCTGTGTCCTGGCCAAAAAGCTGCACTTGAACACACTGCGAAGACTACAGCTAATTACCTTGTACAATACCACACCATTCAGAAAGATTGGGGTAGTCTCTTGGTACATCCCAGTTCCCTTATTTGACATTTTCTCGCTCCTTGCTTGAACTGGAAGTTGCTCTGGTCCACCATCAATGAGACTGACCCCATTGAGCCTAGAAGCCCTCAACAAGGGCTGACTACAGCAGACAACTATAGGCCCACAGAGGCTCCTCAACGACCCTAACATTGTCCAACCCTCCGCCTGGCATGTCACGGCCCTTACAGTGACCAATAACTCTATCATTGTACATACAGACATGTGGCTGTTGTCATGAAATAGACACGAATGTTTATGAGCATGATGCTTTCTCCATTTAATGCTGACAAAAAATATGGCATTTGTTCCTTCATCTTATTCCACAGTATAATGATGCTGGACAGCCCTTTGTAGGAATCAAACCAGCATGTGCTTTGTCTGTGGTTTACACACCCGACCCATGCTGTCTATAGTGGTGTGTTTTAATGTATATTTATATATGTGTGTCTGTAGACCTGGGGGGTTGGGAGGAAGAACAGGGTTGTGCTCTGTAGGTGGGGCCTGTCTAGGTGGAGTGGGGGGTTGCTTTGGTCTGCTCTTTGTGTGTGAATGTGTCGTGACCTTTTCACTCCAGGAATTATTTTTTCTAATTAGAATGTCATCTGACATTGAGTCTGATGTAAACATCCTGTTAGTTGTTTAAATAATGTGCTGTAGATTTGCCTGGAATGCGAGTCATCTTTAACTGCATTATTGTTTGAGACATCCTATATATGCAGTATATATAGATCAAAGGGTTCTGTATGCTTTGTCCTTGCATTTGTGTGCTGTGTGTCGTATATTATTCGCCGCCTGTGTGTGTGTGTGTTTGTGTGTGTGCTCGTATGTCCATGTATTCCTGCACACGTGCCTTCATGCATGCAAGTGGGGACGCACACACAAAGTCCTCGTCTGTGCCGGTAGACACAAAGCCAGACCCCCCATCCCCCTCTTCCTCTTCCCTGGGGGGGAGATAAGACAGTCTGTCTATCTGCATGCTCCCAGCAGGAGGGGGGCTGGGGCCCCGGGATGGGAGGTTATAGAGGTGGCGGGGTGGGGACAGTCTAGCCGTGTTTACAGGCTGGATGTGCCGGTTGGGGGTTTAAAAGCAGGGGACAGTCACTTCTGGCATTCTTATGCTTATTTAGCCCCAGTATGGCCTGCAGTCATGTTTATACTAACCTCAATGAATCACAGAAAGAAATCACACTCACAGTACATGCAGTGGTTAAAACTGCGTGTGCACACTCAAAGTATTTATGTCAGACTGTCTTTGATCCCAATTACAAATAACAGGCTCTCTTTTTCCTTATTTAGATGCTGTATTAGCCCCTGTAATCAAAGTGAGCAGAATGAGGCAAAAATACGGCTTGCTGTTTGTCATTAAAACATGTTTAAAGTCACTGCATTTTCATTGTGTTAAATTTTGAGCCTGCATCGATCATGCACAAGACTGTTTGTCAGCGTGCCGTTTGAAGTTGTGAGTTCAGACACCGGCACTCATTCATCTCCATATCATCTGCTGTTGTGCCACCACATGTTTGCACACCGAGTGTAGAAAAACATGGATGCAGCATCTTTGATAAGTTCCTGAGGAAATGTTTTTAAGCATAAGGTTTGTTTTGTTTCACTCCACCATCTCTGCCAGTAATTGGAGCCAGAGTAACAAAATTTGGTCAACAGAGAGCAAGCCTCTTTTATTTGGTGGCTGCAGTCAAACAATGGAATCGTCGGAAATCACCTCATTACGATAGAGTGTGGCCAGGATGACATTAGTGAAGGCTTACCCCAAAGTTTGCAGCGACCTGGCTCCCTTGACAAGAAACCCATGGGATTTTTCCTTTGAATTATTGCAGAATCCGTGACCACTCACTTGGGTTTACTACAGTATTGCATGATACCAAAAATGTCATTGATCTCTGCCCTCATTTTGTTCTCAGTTACACACCTGCAAAGGTTTATGGTTGCATCTTGAACGGTTGTGATGCTGTTGTGCTGACAAAAGCTGTCCACAGACAAAAATATGAAAACCTGGCAGAGTACTCAAAATGGCAGGATGCGAGGCTTATCATTATGGTGGGTTTTAAACAAGCCCCCAGGAACAGCGCCAGGCTTTGAAGCCAATTTCATAGTGGCCAAACTGTGTAATTACACGTCATGTGATGCACTGAGGCCCAGAAAGGCTTTTACATTGTGAAAGAAGCTGCTGTAAAACAATGGATACAATATTTTAACGTGTTACAGCCCCTGCAAAAAGACTAATTTCAGTGTCATGATTTGAGTCATTTGGTCCAGTGACATTTGGAAAGTCTAAAAGAGATGCTGGACTAAATCATTTCGTCAACATTTCAGTCAGCCGGGCACTAAACTGGAAGTTAATTGTGTTGCTTGTCTGATCTGCAAGTTCCATGATTAGCCACAGCAATATGATGTCTGGTTACAAGTTGATTCTGTTTCAACTTTTTAATTGCAGCAGACTTTGGTTTCTTTTTTGGCACCCCCTGTGGTCCGCACTGCTGAAGATTAAAACACACCACCCTCACTCAGATGAATGGGATGATTGGTGTTTTTGACACAATGCCTGATCATCATCCTGGGCAGTATTAAATCCAAGATGCAGGGCTGGTGCGTCTGCACAATACTGTTGGGAGAAACTTTTTTGGCATGTGGAGATTAAAAATGGATAAAACTTTGCAAAAGAAAAGGTTAGGTTCACTTGTCATTTTCAGTGTGAATGTTGCTACTTAGAGGTTATTGTTGCTTCCAGTGCAGTAAATGGGAGTTTGCGTCTGACTACAGTCAGACTATGTAGATAATCACTGCCAGTTAGGATGTTTCTGCTGGGAGAAAACAGACGTTCTCCTCCTGTCTTCTCAAAGGTTAAATTTTCATCAAATGTGTCACCCCTAGGATGAAACCGACCTCATACAATATCAAAAAATCATTGTTAATTTAAGCAGCTGTAGCATCTTTCTGGCAGCCTTCAGCCTCCCGCAATATTGATTTTGATGTCTGTAGAGCTGCTAAAGTTATACGTGTTTGCCAAAGCTCAAATAGGTAAACAACCCTATCCAGCTCAATAATTGATTTATTGTGGTTTATTTAAGCATTCTTAGTATTTTCAGCAGTGTGCTCTTTCATTTATGGATAAAAGAGAATTAATCTCAATTTGATATTTTTTTAATAGATACTGCTCCAAAAATCTGTCTTTTGATTCTCAAGTACTTTACTTCTGTAGGTTTTAAAGGCTCAAATCTGACTGGAGCTTTGTCTTTTGATTAAATGATCATTGTTTGAATGTCCATATTCTTCCTCAGACACCCCTGTTTTATATTTTACGCCCTCAACAGCCCCTACACACACATCACATCACATTAAATCATCACATACAGCTCCCCCTCCGATGCCCCTTTTCTTTCTGTATATTTATACAAGCAGTATGTGCGTATTATTGCGATGATAAATCAAGAGAAATGTCAGTGAACACACAGAACATGCCCTATGAAATATGATTGATAGGTGCAATATCAGCATGAGACAAGCTTGAGACGTCTACAGTATCCTTTCCCTTTTCTTTTTCAATTACGTTACACAAGAAGAGCCATTTCCTTGCCTTCCTCTTGATTATGAATTGTGCCGTCCTCTGTCCTATTGGGCCATGCTCCCAGAGGCCAAAAACCCCCACAGAGGAACAATGTTGATGTCAGACTTCACTGACAGAGAGCTGACTTTAATAAAGCAATGGGAAATTCATTTTCAAAGGACGGAAGCAGCGTGCGGAGACAAGACGACTCTTCAAGTACGAGGCTGACGGCACGGCGATGCGTACGAGGCAGGATGCACCAGAGATGGCCTGTTCACGCACACGAGCGCACAGATATGTGTGTACAAACACTGATGTCATAAACTGGACTGTCTCTGTGAAAGTACAAAACGTCCTGTTGCAGTATCACGGGGAGAACTTTGCAACATGGGGCTGTATGAGCAGCTGATTGGGAGCTGGCATGCCTTCTTTCCAGCAGGAGGGTAACGGACAAGGTCGAGGGCTAACCCACCACATTACCGCTGCTCCAGTCACAGTTTGGTGTGAGGTGACAAACGCCTCAATGTGGATTACAGCATTTCTGGCATTTTACAACCAGGTTAGCACTACAGCGGTAACACAGACCTCAGTCGAAGGCCAAACTGTTGAGTTGCATTTCATTTTTGATCGGCAAAATGTCTGTGAGAAAAGGAAGGGCAAATTTGAATACGTGATAACTTGAGATGAATGTTTGGAGTGGAGATCTGTCGGGTTTGTTGGTCTCTGTGTTTATGTGTGTGTCTGCGTGTAATGCAGACTTTGTAAGATTCCTGTGTGGGACCGGAGTAAATGAGGGCTGTGGAATGTGAGTGGAGGGTAATCATGGCAGACCTACAGGAGTAACCAGATACCGACTGCCAGACTTCAGAGGAGCGGGAATCCCTCCACGCCGACACACCACCTCCTGCAGGAGACACTTTGGCTGGGACGGAAAAACTTCCCCCCACTCCTTTAACCCTAACCTGGCCCTTAGTGTCCAGCCTCCCACCGTGACTCCAAACATCGTATTTTTTGTCAGCATGTCATTATTTGTGTCTTAACTACCTCTAAAATGCACGTGGTTGCATTGATAGCCGATTTATTGATGTTGCTGTTTGTAATTGAAACAGACTGCGGTTATTTTTGAAAAATTATTACTTGTCATGCTTAAAGTGCTAATTCCAGCCAGTACGTTCTGAGGATTTGCTGCCTTTACTATACTGAATGTCTAAGGATTCCAGACTAAACAAGACCTTTTTAAAGACATATCCTCGGACCATTAGGAAGTTCTGATACATATTTCTTTCACAATTTTCTGGATCTTTCCCTGGATCTCAAAACAATCAATGAAATAATAATTGCTGCCCTACACTACACTTTTAAAAGCTGACAAATAGCTTTTAAAAGTGCTCATTGCAAATTGCATCATGTGATTAAAGCACAAACTGGATGGTAAACAGTACTACTTCATATTATGACATTCATTTTAAGAAGTGATCAACTGATTCGGTTTTGGGTCAACTCACCCAAAATCCAGAACTTTCCCGGTTCATGTCAGGGATGTTCTTGAAATCTTTAAACTTTTATTAAATCCAAGAGACCTGAAAAATCTTATAGCATTTGGTAAACCAACTGCTTATTTTTCACTTGATTTGAAATTTGGAATGAACATCCCAGAAACCCTAATAATACTTGGCAGCACATGGTCATTGAAATAGTTGGTCCAGAATAGTTACAGTAATCAAGTAATTGCCAGTAAATCACATGTATCCAAGGAAAAATCTTTCATTTTCAAAAATCCATCTCCACTACTTTTCACTTTAGTATTTGTCATAATCTACATTTCACCAAGCTTAAAAGGCTAGTCGGTAAATACAAACACAGAAACACACAGGAACACACACGCATGTGATGCAAAGGAAATGGTTGATCTTTATCATACTTTGTGGATCAGACCGTGACCCTGCTGTCTTCCTCCTCAAAACATCCTGTCTGACCAGAGAGGGAGAGGGAGAGAGATACAAACAAGATAGAGCAGATGATGTTATTTACAATAGCAAAGAGAAACACAAAATCTGACAAACCACCAGAAATAGTACTGGCTCTAATTGCTGAAAAACATCCTGTCCTTGCCTTGCCTTGCAACTTTCCACTTTGCCATGCATCTAATTATTATTCATAAAAAACATTGTTAATGTAATCAAAATTACTCAAAAGTCTCCCAATTCCAGAGAACAGTTTATGCACAGTTCTGAAAAAGTGCTTATTTTGGCAACAAAAGAATGTATATTAGCAGAAATACAGAAAGACCACTTTCTCTAATTAATTCTGCGCCAATTTCATGGTTACTTTTCTACAGTTAACATAAGGAAATGTCATGACATTCAATTTATCACCTCCTGCTGTGGCGATCTAGAAATGCTTAACTGGCACTTTCATGCCAATTAAGCAACTGCAGGAAAAGAAAAAAAAATCACTAATAGACTCCAATATCCTCTACTAATAAAGTAGAGTAAGGTGTTTTAGAGTAAAAAAAATACTCATGGAGAATTAATCCCAAAGGAAAATGTCTGACACAAGCAAGAAGACATTCAAGCACATACGTACAGAATGTATATTCATCCACATATATGTGCCTGGACGTGTGCACGGACACATACACACTGTAGTTTGGACTCTCTGTACGATGTTGTACAATAGACCCTGGGGCCTTGTTATTTGAAAACCAAGATCAAAGCAATAGTGCTGATCCAGGCTATAGAATAAGGTGAATGACATAAAGAGAGATAACTATAACTTCTGCTTTTACTCCTATTATCTTCTTGCTCAGTGCCAGAGGAACATAAGCTTAAGTCTTGACTGAGAGCTCAGTTAAGATCCAGTTTCTCTTGTGTTACTGACTCAGTTATCATCTGCTCAGACTACAACAACAATACCAACTTACCTTTGTGGTTTCCATGCTGGAAGACATATTCAGCTTTTCACTTTCAACCCACTACAGTTGAGTTGAATAGATTTTCTTTGGTGCCGCTTACATCATTGAAACGTTTCTAAAACGACTTCTAAGGTGAAATCAAGCCACACTTGGCCCAGGCAACTTGTGGAAACTCTGACCCTGACACAAGCGTGTCATGTCAATCAGCATTCACGAGAAACATGAAAAACCAGCCAAATTAGTAATATTTAACATAATATTAAGGTTTTTATAATGGTAGGCTATATTCATAGTGTCATTTAATACATTGAATTCAAATGGATCGAACAATACTGTTCTGTTAGCCAGCATATGTGGCCATTGCATCTTGGCACCAGGTTGTGTTTCTCCAAAAGTTGATTCTGTGTTTTTCTATCGGTTTGTGGTCTGCACTCTCTTAGCCTAAATGCACAACCCACACTCAGATTCTATATGATTTGGGTTGAACTAGGCCTATCACTGGCTCCTACTGGCCTGTTGCACTATGGGTTGTTGGTAGTTGTTTTAGTTGCGAGGCTCGTGAGTTTATTCAACCCCATGTATACTGTGCCGTATACAGTTTTTTTTTTTTTGCATCAACAGAGGAATTTAATTCTTAGTGAATGAAGACACCGCAGGAAAAAGAAGGTGTTTTGAAAAGGGAGGTTCTGTAGTTAGTATGAACAAACCCTTTTAGTAACCTACATCAACGGTTTGGGTTGTTGATAAAGAGAGTTCAGAGCAATGAATCTGTTGAAGAGAGCCCCGAAGGAGTACTCAAAACAAAAATCTTTAAGATCTAATGAGTGATCAATGCCCTGCAATGTGCATCACCTCTCAGTCTCTCTCTCTCTCTCTCTCTCTCTCTCTCTCTCTCTCTCTCTCTCAGTCTCTCTCTCTCTCTCTCTCTCTCTCTCTCTCTCTCTCTCTCTCTCCAACCTCTTTTATATATTATCTCTCCAACACAACTTCACCCTTCTCTCCTTCGCCTCCCCTTCTGTCTCCTCTCCTCCCTGAGTGGTCTCTTCCTGTTGCCTTTTGCTAAGCACGAGCCAACAACACTGACGTACTTCCATGTTATAGCGGGTGAGCTGTACTCTCCAAACAAACATGCTGAGGCTGAGAGAGACACACTGGCAGCAATAAGATCAAGATAGAGAGAGAGAAAAAAACGTTATCACCAGGGAGAGACTGTTAGTTAAAACGAGATACTGGAGAAAGAAAAAGTCCTGACAGTTTGATTCAGTTGTGCTGTATGCACTGTGCTGCCCAGACAGCAGATAGATATTTGGAAAGATATTACGCTATCATCATTTTTTCCCTTTGAGGTTCTTATATGAAATGGTTGGAAAATTTTTGAGTCTTACACTTCTGTATAAATGTACTGCTGCTTTAAAGATCTAGTGTGTACTATTGAGGGGCAGAAATGTAAAATAATATGCATAATTATGTGATGTGAATAATCACCTGAAACCAAAAACTGTCATGCTTTCATTACCTTAATATGACCCTTTTTTATCTATAGAGGAAGTAGGTCCACTTTTACCGTGTCCGCCATGTTGCACCAACATGTTTGTACATGAGCCCAGAGCAGACAAACAAAGGGGAGGGTGATTGCCACTCAGTTCTACATGCTGAACCTCAATTTCCACATCAACCAGTGCTTTATTAAAATTTTTCCCTTGATAAAGGAGCAGGATTAATCTTTTGCTAGTAGATTTAGCTGAAATTTGAAAGTCATCGTCCTTTTTACATCATCCATGGGTGTTATGTTTCCACCTGGGTCCGTTCATTAGTTGGTTGGTTGGGTAGCGCCATTAAACTTGGATGGCGGATGCGTTGTGGCTCGGAATAGACCCCATTAGCTTTTGGTGCCGATTTGGATGAAGGGAAGGATCCAAAAAATGTTGTCACTTTTTTTAACATAGCGTCTAATCTATCTTGAAGTGTGGCAGAATCTGACAGTACTTTCAAAAGTTCACGTGAAATGTTGTCTCACACTTAAGTGTTTAGTTATTTTTGGTCTCCTTTTGAACAGCATATTGACAAACACCTCACTCTAGATTGCCTTGGTCACACTTAATGGAGCGAATCATACGTGAGCAACTGGGTGCTCTTTCATCTTGAGCCATTTTTTTCTCTCTATTACACATCACTCTGTGGCTTGTGCAGCGATGCCTGGTATTGAATGGTACTGAATGAAAATGTTAGAGAGAGAGAGAGAGAGACGGAGGGAGAGAGACTTTAGTTGAAGTGACGCAGACGCTGGCTTTCATCCAGTACCTGCCATCATTCATCTGGGCAACAGGGGTTATTGAGAACAATCACAGGCGGAGAGAGAAGTGTGCTGACAAGCTTTATATGCGTGATGATGTGTAGGTCTCCCTCTGCAAAGAGCCTGAGAAAATGTTTTTCATTCCAGCTTTGTGCCACTGTTACTCACCGCAAGCTCTCGCATTACAGGAAAGTAGACGTTTTTATTCGAAAGCCAAATAAGATAAATACATAGGTCGGCTGAGAAAAGCAAAACATTAACGCATCAAATGGTGTTGGCAGCAGGAGAACTGAAATATGTCTATCCTAGTGGAGGGCCGTGGAGAGGAATCAATACTTTGCAGATGTTATAAACTTCTAGTTATAACACTCTAGTTAGAAATCACTTTCATATCAATATTCAATCAAATAACTCTGCGTTTGATTTAAATTACTTGCGTTTTGAACAAGTGTTGGAAGGCATCTTCGACTGCCTCCCCTGTTTGAGCTATAGACTAAACATGTGTGCGCGCCAAGATGAAATTGATATTGATCCTTATCCTCTAACTCCCAGTAAGACAACAAACAAGCAGTGGCCTGTCAGAGTATTTCAAGCAAATCGATAGCTTAATTTCTCACTTGACAAATAGGTGAAAATGGTGACATCAACTGCAGATGTGATGTCGCTTGCGTCCACATAATCTCTTTTAAGAAATCTAGGTCATTTCTTAACATTTTGTGCTTCCTTGTTGACCTGGTAATTCTTTGTTGTAAGAGAGATGCAACGCTAGTTGTTGACCTTGTTGTGTGCTGCTCCATGTTTAGTCTGAGAGCAAAATACTGGAGGAGTTGATGGATGATGGCGACCAAGTAGTAACATAAACTGTGGCAAAGCACACAAGACACAGCTCCAACTATCACCCAGTGTTTGTTTTTTGACTTGTAATCATTGAAGAACAGTTTTTATAGAAGCTCTGGTTTGTTAGTTCTGTTATTATTCTGTTAACTAAGTAGGATTTAGAAAGAAATAGATGTTTGAAGAGTTGGAGCAATTGCTCAGTTCTTTAGTGAAAGAAACAAAATACTCATAAATGATTTTCCAGCTTCTTAACCCAGCCTTACCCAGGGTCACATAAACAGGATTTAGTGGCTCCGGTTGGGGAGTAATTTTCTCCTGTTTCTACCATCCTGGCACTCAGTAACTGTTTGATGGATTTCTTGAAAGGTTTGTGTAGATATTCATGTTCCCCAGATCCTACTGTCTTTACGTATCTCCTGACTTGTATCTAGTACCACCAGCAGGTCACAGTTTTCACTTATTTTGAGAATTATCATTGTAACATCAAGTATTGGCACATTTTGCACAGACATTTGTGGTTTCCAGATGATGTGTTCTACTAACTGGCTGTCATTCTTTCCGAATTTCACTCAGTTAATTTTGATCTCAGGAGTATTATTTGTTTTATTCACATTTTAGATTTGTTTCCAGTGAGATATAATCAGGTTTAGAGTGATTTTCTTTACCCCTGACTGTTCCTCTAGTTGCCATGAAATTTGTCGCAGATGTTCATATTTCCCTCAGGATGAATCGTAATAACTTCGGGTGACTTCTAACAGTTTGATTCATGATGAAACACTTGCCAGACTAATGACATACATATCAGCCTCTGCTTTTCTACGTTAATAAACATGCTAACATGGTAATCGAAGCATAAGCATGTAAACATTGTGGGTGTGTTAGCATTGTGATATCAACATTTGGCTCAAGGCACCGCTGTGCACAAATACAGCCACAAAGAGCTGCCAAGTGTGGCTCTCAAATTAAATCATGGAGAATCTAGGGCTGCATATCGAACTCTGATACTTTTCTGGCAGCGACAGAATTGCCTCAATACTATTGAGTATCAAAAAATGTCTTGTCATTCAGTGCCAAAGTTTAATGCCTAAGGAGTTAATCTCACCGGCAGTAGTGAGCCAATAAGCATGCAGCATGCTTGTTGTGCCAAGATCTAATAGTGCTGGTGATTGGCTGTCTCGAGGCAAGCAGGAAAAACACCAGGCGACGCCAAGAAACAGGGCTCACCACGTGTATGTGTAATGTAATATTTGGGAAAACTGATTTCATAACATTGGTACTGTAAAAAAGTTGAGAATCAGCAAACCATATTACCATGTGAAGATTTTCTTCTGTGTTGTTTGATGTTCTTTTACATGTTTCTAGATTAGATTCAGCCTGTACAAAAACAATTTTCTTCCATTTCTCAGGGGAGTCAAAACCTGATGATTGGTTGTCTCGAGGTTGCATAATGATGAGCCATTCCCAGCTTCCCTACAGCGGCCGTCATCAGCGTGTTTTTGCTTTACGCTCAGTTCACAATAAATAACATCCTGTGGTGTCTCTCTCCCTCTCTCAAAGGTCCAATGACATGACAGACACTCTTAAGCCATTTTCAATTATGAACTCTGGGCAATGTCAAGGTCCTGACACTATCTGGAGACACATTCTCACCCACTATAAAATGCTCTGTTTGGTTTAGGGTGTTGGTGTCTTGATAGAGCATGCAGGAGAATAAGCGGTACTCTTTCATAATGATGACTGTTTTTGCTTTGATATTATATACAGTGTATGTCGACAGGTAATGGGATAAAGTCCTCTCATCATAAACAAACAGTCTAAATAAGCATGAGATGCTTTCGGTATATAGAAAAGAGTGAGCTGGACAAGATTTAGATAGAGAGGATAAAAGTCTGTATGGATGAAATCTCTTTGTAATGGAGTCAGAATCATTTGAGATAGTAAGAGCACAATTTGTAGTATGACGCTGGTTGTAAACGAACCTTTGAAGCCGATGACGTCTGAAGCACACAGCATGAAAACTTAAACAGCAGAGGCAGACATGGTGAGATTAGTGAGCAGTGTTGATGAGAATCCACTCTTGGCTTGATTCTGTCTCTCACTCTCAGCAGCTCACACACACACACACACACACACACACACACACACACACACACACACACACACACACACACACACTCACAGAAAATCCTGTTCATGTAATGAAATCCCCTTTTGTTAGCAGAGGAATTTGTCCACGGGTCCAGGGTCTATCTGGGCAATGTGAAGCCTTATCAAATATTTGGCAACCTACCAGGCAGAGCTTCTTTGATTGTGACCATGTGGAGAGCTGAGGGAAAGAAAAAGCAGTTGTATGGATAGGGGGACGTGCAGGGACCTTCATACAGAGAAAAAAATGACTGACTGTTCTCAGTTGCCACCTACGTACAATAGTCTCTCATACACAAACACAACACCCTTTGGGACTGTGGTGTTCAGCAGAAGTTGATTAGAGCAGTGGACACAATAAGCACAGACACACAGTCTCTTCAAGCCTTACAGTCCCATCAGACATGAAATCAAAACATGCAGCGACTTTCATCAGAGCAGAAACACACTTATGCCAGCTAACTGTGCTCTTGTGTAAATTATAATATGGAAAGAAATATTAAGCAAAACACAGTGAACCACACCAAAATACTGATCTACTATCAGTCTGTATAATGAGTTGCCATCACACTTGACATTAATGCTGAACGATTAATTGTATTTTCATCATTGTTACAATAGGAAAATGCACATGATGCAATGAATGATAAATTTAAAAAAAAACATTTATATACACCCTGAAGCCCTGTGAATCATCAGATCAATTTGTGTCACTTTGGCGGCAACTGGGAGTTAGTTAGCATAAAGGCTCAGGAAGAAGGGAAGAGCTAATGTGGGCACACCTGGAATGGCTATTAGAAAGAATTCCCACTGGCCTGGCAAGCCCAATGGTCTGGAGTGTGAGGCCAGCATTAAAATGTTGAATAAAAATTGGGTGTGCTAAAATCAGCACAACGTTCAGTGATTGGAGTGCGAGCGGCCAGTGTGGCAAAATAATGTACACCACACCGAAGACAGAGAGAAAGAGAAAAGGTAGAGCTGAGAGGGGGCAGATTAAAGGGAGAAAGGCCTCCAGGGGGAAAGTGCAGCTAAATGCTTTAATATTACAGATATCATGAGCAGGGTACACGGTTAGTGTTTAAAAAAAGACATTATAGCAAGGTCGGCCTCAGCACGTCATATAACAATAGCCTACCATTCCAGAGATTAATCTATATTTAAAAAAAACGTAATCATGCTATGTACAAAAGAAAAAGATTCTTATGCACAGAAATAACCTGGAAAATAAAGACCTGGATGCTGCAAAACCACCACTCCAAAAGAACACAAAAACGATTTATTCATTACGATGTATTCCTGTTGCCTTAATTATGGAATGGCAATTGAACTAAACCACAAGAAAAAGATTTGATATTGGCATAAACGGTAAACATAAAAAAAGAATTCAACAAATCGCTGACAGTAAACATAGTCTCTTGTTAATGGAGTGAATGTGGAGATTGACCTGAAGTTACATTAGATTCCCGGCCTTAATTATAATCCCAGTCTGCTTAACACTGCTGCAATGACAACATGACTTGAATAAACAAAAACTAAAGTACCCATATTTTACTTTTTGTTTATCTAAGTCATGGTGTCATTGCAACATTGAGCAATTTTGTCACACATCACAGATTTTCCTCATTGTTTGCCGGCCTGCTTGCTATGTTAGCATGCAGAGAGGTCAAATGTTTGGAGTACATTTTAATAACTCAGTGTTTGTTTATAGCTTTCCTTTCTGTCTACAATTTAAAACTATTTCATGTAAACGTTCCCCAAGTGTAGCATAAACAAAACTTGACAAATCATAACTAGAAAATTGTTTAATTTTGAGTTGTTTATTTGCTAAATCTTGCCTAATGCTTCAAAAGTGCATTTACATAAACTAGAATTATGTCAGATGCTTAACTTGGGTGTAAGTCAAAGCTGGAATATGCCGAAACTAAACCAGAATGGATATCGAAGAGGGGGATACAGCTCTGCTGTTGCTAAGCAACTGCATGCCTCAAAGTCCGTGGAATTTAAACAGTGGAAGGGATCCAATTTTCCTGGGGACTGATTTCAGCGTAGCGCCTATCTTGGAGGTGCCCTGTACGTAAGAGTGGAAGCCCGCCTGAACACCAATGTGCATGCCTAGAAGTAAGTGTGTGTGTGTGTGTGTGTGTGTGTGTGTGTGTGTGTGTGTGTGTGTGTGTGTGTATGTGTGTGTATGTGTGTGTGTGTGTGTGTGTGTGTGTGTATGTGTGTGTATGTGTGTGTGTGTTGTATACGAGGGGAGTGAGAGTGAGAGGAGGCCAAATGTAGCAAGGCCATGTGTGTGAGTCTGTGTGATTTGGTGTGTGTACTACTGTACAAGCTGTACAAAGACTAGCGTCCTTGTTGCCACTAGAAAAACTCTCCAACTGGTGTGGAGGTGAAAGAAAAACAGAAGACTTCATTAGAGCCTTCTATAGACAGACAGTGAATGTGCTGATCTGACTCTCCTGCTGGTTCAGCTTTGTAACTGTCTGTTCATCTGGTTACTAATGGACGAACAGGGTTAGAATTTGTTTTGCCTCCTCCTCAGGGGTGTTTACTTTCATGACTCAAGCTGAACTGAGTGTTGTGAATCATCAGCGTCACCGACTGATTCAGTTCTTAATTGGAACTCTGAAAGCACCCTCTTGGCTAAGCTAACTAAACTTCCTCAGCAGCTATCGGAAAGAAACTCAACTAATTCACAGTCACAGATGCTGTTTCCCCCTCGCACCAACAGGGAAGCAGAGCATCGTACTTCTAAACAGGACTGACCGCAAGACTTATTTTAGCCTCCTAAAAGAAGGCACACTTATAATAAATAAATCCATACATATCCGTTTAAGTGTACGCCATGTTTTGAACATTTTTGGAGCTCTTCATCAGACAGCCACTGAAAGTCAGACCAAAACAGCTGATCTTAGGCACAGTACAGTGCGCAGCAGGCACAGCTGGTCTTGTCTGTGGGGATACAGACATTGTCCGATTGAGGGAATGTAGTCCTAAAGGAAAGGGCTGTCTGACACCAATGCAAAGTGCCAAAAATGTTCAAAAGTACAATGCTTTTCTTCCCTCTTGGTGCTACGTACTGCTACTCCACATAGCGGGCGAGTGCATTGTCATCTACTTCAGGTAATACACTTACTAGGGATAAGTACCTGAACTATCACTTCGAAAAGACAAAAAAAAAGCTGCCAACAAGGGGCTGACTAGTGCCAACAGTGACACACCACCAAAACCAGGGCCATAGATGCTCATCAATGGCCCTGAATTTGTCCAATGGCCGCCTGTTGGCCTAAAATAAGGCAAAATAACTTTTACCAAAGATTACTACATAGCCCGCGCAGACCAATATTTGTCTACAAAGTAACTGAAAAAAAACCTATTGGCTACTTCGTATGACTTGTTCTTCACACTATCACACCTCCTTTCCCCTCCATCCAGTCCTGTATAACATACGCTTTCACCTTTTAGTAACACATGTCAGTAAAGTGAGCCCTTCACGATAATGGCGGTGATCCTGTGTCCTACCAGCTGAGCCACACACAAATCCCCCACCATTTTCTGTGGCATGCTGAACTCTTACTGAACCAGTGTACTGCCAGTGGAGCTGAAAAGCACATCCAGTTCACAACATTGATTTCACTCACCCAGTCAATTAGCTGGCCAGTCAGTCATCCAGCCCGCCATCCAGTCATCCAGGCAGCTGGTCTGCCTTTTTTGGAACATTTCAGATGGGTGTTTGGGTGTGAGCGAGCATTAGGGATGAGATTTGAAGAAGATTACCAAGGACCAGAAAGCTGCCTTGGGGCTTCATGTGCTTTTCAACAGAGCTGCCGCTGTCCCTGCTGCATTAGCGTTGGGAAGATGTGGTGTGTGTCACTCTCGCTCCCTCTTTCTGTTTCCCTCTCTCTCTCTCTCTCTCTCTCTCATTTGCTAAGTGGTTCAGACATTGAAAAACATGACTGCAGGGGCTCGCAGTGATATCTAGGTCTTCTCTTCTCGTCTCGTTCTTTGATGATGTTCAGCCATTTGTGGTTTTATGTGGCCATGACGACATCACATCTGCACCTCTCGTCGCTCTGCCTTTGACCGTCCTGTGCCTGCCTCTCATGAGGGCTCCCTCTGTGTGTGTCTGCATTGAACTCTGGGGAAGTAGCCGCGTATTGCTGGCCCAGAACAGGACATCTGGCCTAATTATTCATGCTGCTAATACTCTCATCTGGCCAGGGGACAGTACAGTAGATTACAGTGGCAAAGCTTTGTGCCGTGGGGAGAGGTTGAGTCTGGGGTGACAAGAGTCCTGTTTTTTCAAATGCGTCTGTTTCTTGTCTGTGGTTAGTTATATGGTGGTTCAAGTTAATAAAGGTGTGGTATTAAGAAGCATGTCATGAGTGGATCTGTTGTGGTGATCATAGGCGTGTGTGTAGGGGTGTGTATTGTGGCTCTAGCCTGTTTTTTCGAGTGTCAATAATTTGGGATTGCTCTTCCTCAATGTTCGTTTGTGTGTTTGTTTGCATTTGGGTTGGATACACCTTGGAGACAGCTTCATAGCGATGAACGTAGAGAGAATCATCACCCGAATCTGCAGCTCCTCTTCCACTTCACAGAGCTTTATAGTTAGTTTAAGATCATTGTTTAGCTGCCCAGCTGCCCATTTACTCTTCTGGTTCACTGTCACTGATCTCAAAGCATTTTCAGCCACAGAAGGAGGCTATTTTGACTGAAAACGCTGTAAAAAAACAAAAAACAAACAATGCACACTACCTGCTCAGCACCAAACAGCAGGGTGAAATAGTTAGCAACTAGCTAATGAACACAGTGGGAAATTAAGTAGTTAACGAGCCAGATATTTCCCTCAGTAGTCGGTAGAGACCAGAACTGGTAGAAGGAGAATGATTATTGGACTTGTGTTCATCAAGGGGCTGGAAACATGCCTCCAAATTGTTAATGTCAGTGTTTCTTTGTAACCACTAGATGTTTAATTAAGCATCTGTTTACTAACAGCTTCACTGTAACAACATGGGCAATATTTTTTTAGTCCCATTGAAATCATTCTGATTAGAGATTCCAGCATAGCTGTTTTCATGGACGCTAAATGATATGATCAGAGGAGATTTGTGTTGACGTGGCTGAAAGCATTTAATCAGATCATAACTTTACAAAGTGGTTCCACCAGCTGTGAAGCATCTAATCAGTTGCAGATGTAAGAGGAGAAGAATAGGGTTTTTTGCCCCCCGGCTTTGTTAAGAAAATTGTATCAATTAATTTAATAATTCAGCCTCAAAATAATTTTAAAAATTGTGCCCAAGGAAAGATGGTTGCATTCCTGAATCAGTGGGCTCCAGTTTCATTCATTTTTGTTTCAAGCTTTTCAACTTAAATCTTATAAGATCCCAAACACAAATGTTGGCTCCATGTCTGTCCCTCCTGAAAGCAACACTATGCACAGAAAATAATTTATTCATTTCAAAAGGAGAGAAACACTCAAATTCATTCTGAGCAGGAGGGATCAGATCAGTAAGACATTTCTAATGTGACTGGGCTATTATTTTGATCATCCGTGGAATATTAAAGCCATATTAAAAGCAGCTAATGTTGTGGATTTTGTCCCTAAGTGGCCCAAAAAATGAAGTGCTTAAGATTGCTGGTAGTTACTGGGACAGGCTCATTCTTGGCCTCAATGCGAATTTGTGTGTCCATAGAACATCATATTTTGTGCTTGTGTAGCTCTGATAATTTCTAAAAACTGTGTCCAATTTTGTATAGACAAAAGCAGAGAAGTTAGGCCTGGTTCTGATGTAACCAAGGCACCCACACAGGAAGCGGTGTATATAATTGGAGCAGCTCTTTGAAAATGTGCAGCACATCCTTCAAATTAACTGTTGTCAGTGGAGCACACTTACCTGTCCTGCTGCCTTCAGATAAGATGACTGCTGGGGATTTAATCAACTGGAAGTGATGGGTCTCACACCACATACAAACAGCTGTGGATGGTTGATACCCCTCTACCTCAGAACCGACTCAGCCCTGCTGCCTTTATGGCCTTAATCACAGTCTGATGTGTGTGTAGTCATGTCTAACTGTTGAAAAATGTATATCAAACCGACAAAGGGAACCACTGATTTTGGAGAGCTGCATGTGGGAGCAGCTTTGCTAAGTAAAGCTGTTTTCACAGCTTGGGTTAGCATGTCTCGCTGTCTGTGACGAGACTGCTTTTGAATAGTCGAAGGAGCAAAGGCTGTGTTTATGCCAAAAAGACACTGATTGGTACCTTTACTCTTCTTTAGTGTCCTCCGTTCTCATGTTGGCAAAAGAAATGCCAAGAGGAGTCACGAAACTACCAAAAAAGGTGCAGATGGAGAATCATTACTGCTTGAATGAAGCAAGGTCTCTTCACTCAGTCAGTTTTCGTTTGTGAAAGAGACAAACAGTGGCATCTATTGCAGTCTTACCTGTTCAAATGTATTAAGAAATGATCACGGTTTTTGCCTCTGACATCATGTGAAACCTTTGCTGAATATTCTAACACAGATGAAAACAAACGTAGAAATAAGTCGGATAGTCAACATGAAACCCAATATGTGCCGACGGTGCCAGCTAACCCACAACTGAACCCTGAGTGTGACAAAGTGTGAGAGACAAGAGAGCAGGAGGAGGAAGAGGAGGAGGAGGAGGAGGAGGTGTGGGAGCAACAGAAAAAGCCTGGTGAGAAATGAAGTGGTGTGTGTGCATGTGTGCACGGGTGTGTCTGTGTCACCTCCTCTCTCTCTGCACCACGATTTGTGAGGGCGACAGCCTGTGAGAGAACAGGAAGCAGAGGAGACCGGGGAGGTGTGAGTGTGTGAGGGTAAAAGATGAGTGAGCAGTCTTGCAGCTAGCTGAGCAGACCAGCATCCTGTCCTATTATTAGGATCAATACTTTGTGTCTCCAGATTCAGGAAAAAAAACACATTAATGTATTTGAATTAGAAAACAAACTAATTATGTAGCTAGAGTGGCATTTTTAGAGGATTTTTTGCAATATCAAGAGTACAATGTTAACATAAATATGTTTTTTTTGCTGTAAACCTTGGCTGACATGCCAGTGTCGGGGTACTCTGATTACTTTTTTGTAGGGTACACACACATAAGCAATCCCATTAATCTGTTTTAAGTTATGTTTTAACAGTAAAAGAGAAAGAATTGACAGAATGTGAAGAAGAAGAAGAAGAATAAAATGTATTTTTTGTGTTGCTCCTACTCCATGGCAGGCAGTATGCAGCCACCTTCAGATGTGCAACTGTGGTTATGTCAAGTCTGTGCGCAGGTGTAACTCCACTGGCTGGAGATGGCCTGCCTCTGGTTAATGATGTACTGTAGGCTATACAACCCCCTGTTCTTGTTTTCATAGAGGCAGCTGCTAAAACTGTTAGTCTCGGCTAAGTTCGCTGTCTGAACGTTAGCAGCCAAAAGGCTGCACAGCTGCTACCTGTCAGATATACTCGGGTTCTGTTTAATTGAATGTACTTCAGATAATTCTCTTTTTTTAAATTGCAGTTTAAAGGGGTTATTGCTTTTTTGTAACCCAAAAGTATTCTTAGTACTATTTTACTTAGTACTACTTTTTTGTTACAAGTTACTTCAGAGGTAATGCCACACAATACTAGATATGATTGACCAGATTGATCGGGTGACCCATACACACTGTGTTTAAAAATATTTAAAATCCACTGGTGATTCCCTGAAGCACCTGGGTGTTCCCTATGGGACCAAATTGCTTTGCACAGAGAAACCAAAGCTATACTGCCAGGTTAAATATTAAAACCAAACACGTGCCTTTAAAGGAAGAGATCCACTCAACCATTGTTGAGTCTCCACATGGTTGTTCCTACAAATAAAAAAACAACTGTAGTCTTTCAGGTAAAATCCTGGCGTAAATAACAAATTTAATTCAACTTCAAAGTGTGTTTGCAACAGAAAGGGTATTAGTCTGACCGAATCATTTTTGTTACAGTACAAAAAAAAGAAACAATATGAAACTTTTATTCAAAAAGCATATTCAATCAAAAAGAAATCCTTATCAAAAGCAGCTTAAATATTTGATTTCTTTTACCTATAGCATAGCCTATGTGCACAGCATACGTGAATGCATCACAGTTTCAAGGGAATTTTTTAGTTTGGGTTTTTAGGTGCCACGAGTGCATTATTGATGCAGGAGCATTAACTGAAGCTGTGAGTCATATAATTGGAGATCCCCCTCGCCAGCTGGTCCCTTGTTTAATAAAGATGAACAGCAGCAATCTGGGCTTAGTTAGCTGGACGTTTTTAAAGCTGAACCAAACAAAAAAATAAGTTTTAATCACCCACACCACAGAAGAAGGCATCTCCTATGTGTTTTCTAATGCACGACTGTGCTCTCAGAGCTCCCTCCAGGCCTTCTGGGAGGACGCAGTAGAGCCTGTTCACATAAAACACTGCCAAGATTATTGAATATAAGCTAATGCTGGTGTCTGCTGCTGATCTCATATCAGCTGGTGATCTTTTTTTAACAGAAACATAACATAACACAAACCAGGGTTCCTGCAGGGTTCTGAGGTTCTGAGTTTTTTTTTAAGACTCTGTTTAGCTCACATAAAATGCATTCTTATATCTGTTTTAAGATCAAACTAAAGTATGAAGGAAAAACAGGAGAGGATCTGGCCAAGAATGATTTATTATATAACATTGTTTTCATTTCTTTTACCCAGCAATATAAGACAATATTTTTCCATTATATGATTGATTACATTAATTAAACCAGGAAATGGATTAGTGGCACAAAATGGATGGATTGATTAACCACTTAAGAATGATTTATTCATCTAGGTTCATTTGCTACTACGCTAACAGTATTTACAATGTTTGATGCGAGTCAGACGGCGCAAACGTCACCGAAATGATTGAACACAATCCACTGTTGTGATAACATATAAGTAACATTCCTGAATAGCTAATTGCCTTGTTTTAATTTGTTTGTTTATTTAAAGACTGAAATATTTGCAAAGCAGAACATTTTACAGTTGAAAATAGACATGTCATAGCCTCATGGTGGATTTAGTGACACTGTTTCTGTCCCTGAAATGTATCTTTTTAAAAAATTTTTGTGAAAGTTTCTTACCTATTTCTTACACTGCATAAATAATCAAAATGTGAGTGAAATCGCAGTACAACCATGTGTAGTTTTTGATAAAAGTAAAATGTCTTATAAATGAAATACTGTTGTGTTGCATAGATGTCCTGACCTACAAATCTTCTTCTCTAGGTTTAAAAAAAACATTTGTTTGGTACAACCCCGAACAAATATTACGTTTTTGATTCCCACTAATCTCGAATTATATCACAATCACAATCTGTTAAAACTAGAGAGGCAATCAGCAGAGTGCATACCTCCGTCAAGGCCCAGTAGTCCCGTTTAATTCATCCATCCATCCATTGTCTGTATCCTTTTCAGGGTCACAGGGCGGCTGGAGCCAATCCCAGCTGACAGTGGGTGAGTGGCGGGGTACACCCACACCCGTTTCATCACAGGGCTGACATATTGGGACAAACAACCATTCACGCTCACATTCACACCTACAGACAATTTAGAGTAGCCGATTAACCTAACTTTTTGCATGTCATTGCATTGTGGGAGGAAGCCGGAGTATGAACCCAAGCAGACACGGGAAGAAACATGCAAACGCCCCAGCGCTAACCACTGTGCCGCCATGCTGCCCTTCAAATCAATCAATCCTAATCCAATTGGCAATGACAGCAATATGATTTTATTTTACATATCATGCAGGCTGATATGTGATTCATCAGCGGATGTACATAAAGATGCATCTGCATTAAGCTAATATATCTGGTTGATTTAATCAGTCTAGTGCTAATTAGCAAGACACAAGAAATGGTCAAGAAATTATGTTCGTGTTCATGTTAGGGCTGCACGATATGTTAAAAAGAAAAATATTACAATTGTGATGAATCACATTTATTGGGAATGATCATTTCTTACTGGGGAAAAAAACACCCAAAATTATGGTATTATATTTGCTGTGGCCTGTGCCAAACAAACATGTTTATGTTGCACTTGATTATGATGCTGTTCTGTCACACGCAATTTGGATAATGGACTTGGCCACATTGCAGTTTCGATATTAGTTCTAGTAGTTGTGCAGCCTGAGTTTGTCATCTTTACTTAAGAATGTAGAGGTGTGAAATATAAGTGGAATTAAAGGTAAAATTCACCATAACACAACGTGTGGCACTCAGAGAGCTGCGATTCTGTATTCATGACCTGCCTGCAACCAGCAGACAGGATACTGAGCGCAGCTGGCTGCCAAGTGTTGATGTTGGTGTGTGTGTGTGTGTGTGTGTGTGTGTGTGTGTGTGTGTGTGTGTGTGTGTGTGTGTGTGTGTGTGTGTGTGTGTGTGTGTGTGTGTGTGTGTGTGTGTGTGTGTGTGTGCACATGGTGGCTGCATCTAAAGTAGCCCCTGTTGTACACTCATGGCACCATGATTCAATTATATAGAGCCAGTGCTTTGCCTGAATATTAATCTGGGGGCCCAAACTTAATTTGTCTGGCGATGGGGGACACAAGCCCATCTGGCTGTATGGTAAGTGTGACACTGGTGTGTGTGTGTGTGTGTGTGTGAGGGGGCTGTCTGTCTATTGTGAGACACAGAGGGACCTGTCACCCTGCTCTGAGGAAGACAGATCAGTTTGTAGGAGGCAGACAATCATTGCAGGGGGACAGAAAAAGAGAAACACAAAATGCAGGTTGGATAAAAATGAAGTGTATGAGCATGATTTCATGTCATTATACTCTCAAAGTATGTGATTCACAATATTATCTGTATAATAAACAAAATATTCTTAAAACTCTTAAAGTAGCACTAAAACATACATTAATCACTTTAACCATACAGGACATTTTTTTAAGAAGAATATTTTTATCACAGATAAGTACAAACTAAATCATTAGATTTTCCTGCACATATAATGGATAAACAAATGGTTTTAACATCATCTCCCTCTTGTACAATGTGAAGGCCATGACTTTAGCCATTGTGGCACTTGCTTAGATAATCCAAAATAAATCGGGAAACCAATAATACGTCCGTCTGTACGTCTGCAGACTAGAGAGCTTTTTCAAGTCATTCATTTGAGGTTACAATTATCTTGATTCCTGATAACGATAATTCACTCTAATAAACTTAATGTGAGTGTTTTCTACTGCAGTCTCAAATAAAGTCTGTTACTGTCCCATCCTGATGCGAATCCAAAGTTTTATTTTTGCCTTAAACTGAACAAAAAATGCTTTCAAACACCTGAATGATCTTGTAAATCCACATTCAGCATTCTGTCAGTATCAAACTTATATGCGCTCAGCCATTGAACGCATACAGCTGTATATGCTAGCTGAACATCCCCAACCCCCTCAGGTCAAGTTGGACCCCCCTCCACCCCTCCACCTCGTCCTTGTCACATTGCCTCCAGTCCTCCGGGGACCGACGCAGCGCCCCGGGGCACGAACACAACCTCTCCTTGACCTCCCTGTGTGCAAGTGACCTTCCTCTGACGTGTAAGGTTAGCTTTTATACTGGTGCTGAGGTCAAAGGCAGTGACTGAGAGGAAAGAGGCTGAATGGAGAGAGCGGAGGGGGGGAGGCGGATAAAGGGTTGTAACAGAGAGATGGGGGAGAGAGAGCTGGGACAAAGAGCAGGAGTGTGCGTTTGTGTGATTGTGTGTGTGAAATGGATGGGGGTGGGTTGAAGAAGTTAACAGCTCATCCAGCATGTCTCTCACATTGTGCTTCACAGTTATCTTTTCTTTTTTTTTTTTCCCCTTGCTTTGCTCGTCAACAGGAAGTCCGCAGGCCAGACGAGGGGTGATAATGCAAAGAGACAGACAAGAAACACACACACGCACACACACACACACACACACACACTCACACACACACACACACACACACACGTTTTACAGATGCTTGAAGGCTCGTATTGCAAGGAAGGCGTCCATGACTTCTTGTTGGGGCGGTGTTTTGGTTTTGTGTGAGGGTGATAGACGGAGTGTTTAAGCGTGAAGAGGCGTCTCAGGTGCCCAAAGCGGCTGACTTAACTGACTGAGGATGTCTCTTATTGTCTCTTCTTTCTCCATCATGTCTGTCTCTGTCATTATGAGAAAAAGTTCCTCATCTAAATCTAACGTTGCACACTTAATTCGATCTTCCCCACTCTCACCCCCCCTCCCCCGTCATCTGGTCTCCTCTTAACCTCATAACTACCTGAAACCTAACCTCCGAAAAAGCAGCATCTCTAAGCTCATCGCCAACATTTTAAAAAGATCCCCTCCCATTAGTCTGACTCTCTATCTGTCGAATTCTTATCTGATTGGTAATGTCGAGCTCCATCTTTTGCAGTCCATGATTACATTTGAGTGGATTTGATACAAGCTCCCCAAAGTTTAAAAGTCTGAATTATTCTGAAAGCAAAGTCGAAGCTTTGAAGGGGACCTGTGGTACTGACCTACTGAATACGGTTTATTCCATTAACTACTTTTTTTTTTAGATTTTGTCTGAATTGTGCTCAGTACTTGGTGAAAATAAACTTGCAGTCATTTTAATCATCCTGCTTTAGGGCTGCTTGGTTTCTGAAGACATTTATTAATGTTGATTTCTCAGAAAACAGTTAAAAAACAATCACATATTAAAATGCAAGTGTAAGGCGATGTCTTCAAATGTTTGGTCCAAATCCCCCAAGTGTTTAAGTTTACAGTGGTATAAAACAAGAGAAAACAGCAAATCCTCCGATTCATACCATGAACCACTGAAAGTTTGATTGTCATCGACTCCCAAAACACAAATCACTATTCCCAAAACAACATGGCCACAGCGTGACAGCGTAACATGTGGCAGATCTTCCTGCTACGCTCACAGTTTGGTTAAATTTAGGCCAAAAATATTCTTGGTTTGGTTTGGAAATAAACATCATGGTTTGCATTCCAATCACCAAGTTACTTCTGTTATGTGACGTATGTGACAATACATCACTATGTTAGTTGCTCCATCCACCATCCATGGCCCCTCTACTATACAGATCAGTCGCTCCTCATAGCCCTTCTCCTTACTTCCTTCTCTACTGCTTTAGTAACTACCACAGCTGGCTACAAACATAAATACAGGCCATAATGACCCGCTTGAATTTTGATTAATTAAGCTGCTGTTTATAGAGTCCTTGAACACAATGACAGGAAAGATTCCTTTCCCTCTGATTTTATTTTGGTGTGTAAATGTAAAAATCATTTGCTTCTAATGTAAGAAGATTGTCCAAAACCCCAAATAGGTGCTTTTTTAAAATGGTCTGCAGAGATGTAAAGTAAACACATTTTATAGTTAATGAGCTGAAACCACCAGTATTTTTACAAAGAAAAGAAAATAGTAGCACTTGATTTACCTGCTTATGCCTCTGGCACTCCAGTGTTGGCCTTTGATTTAAGGTCACCTCTCAGTCAGTATATTTTAAAAGGTTTCTTAATGCTCATTCAACACACCTCAGCCTCTGTTCGCTAGCCGGCGGTTTAAGATATGTGTGTTGACATGGATGTATCAGCCAAGCCTGTGGTTCAGAGGGCCGAACAGGTTTTTACACCTGTATGTTAATTCTGACACTTTGGTGTTTCCTTTGGCTCTGAGGTGAGTGTTAAGACAAACTAGAGTTTAATTACTGGCCAGGCAGTCACTCCCCACACACGTTAGACTGCACTGTAAATAAACGCAGGAGGGAACGGTAGATTCAAGTATCACATGGATGAAAATAAACAGATGTAACTTTTTGGCATGTCTCTCTCTCTCACCCACTGTACTGATGTATTTCATGCACAAAATTACAAATGCTTCAACCTTTCTTTTCTTTGTTTTGATGAAAATAATGTTTAAAAGAAGTACTTCATTAAACTTTTGAAAGAGCACAAATTATTTAATACACATTTTTGAAAAAAAACATTTAATATAACCTTCTTTCATGTGAGTAAGCCTTACAAACTGATGGCAGAATCACAAGCCAGTAGCTCAAAGCAAAATTGAACAACAGATAAACATTGGCCACTGGCATTGGTGAATGCTGTCTTATTTGTTGATAGGCTGATGGCAGTCAATAAAACAAATAACAGACACCACGTTTCAGCCCATGTATCACTGCATCACTACACAAAATATAAGAGTAAATGTCTTCATTGGAAAGTGCTACGTCTAGGTAACAAAAATACATAGTTAGGTTGAGGGAACGGAAATTCTTGGCTAGGGTTAGGGGATTAAACATTTGGTTAAATTTAGGTAACCGAAATACTGGAACAGGGTTAGGAAAATGTGGCTTGGGTTCAAATACACCCTTTCACAATGTTACACATGTGGTTGAAAGGCTATAATGTCTTCCGCTTGTGTATTTTTCTGCCACAAAGTCGCAAAGCTATGGCATTGTAAAACATGTGATTGGTCATTTGCAATGATGGCCCTGGAGCAACATTATGTTTAATGTTCCGGGACCGACACGGTGAAGTCAAATTGTCTTTGCATGTAAAAGAATTCACTGAGCTCAAGAGTGAAATAATTCATGTATGATCCGTCTGCCTGCTATTCTGTTTTCCATTTCTTCACCCTGCATCCATAAATATCCCCTCATTCCTTGTCTCTCTGCCTCCCTTAACATTCCCCCCGTCTCACCACATCCATAGATCTTTGCTTTAGATTGCACATATGTAAGGCGTGTGCATTATTAATAATTTAGATCAATAGCATCAGCCATTAGAAAAAGACAAAACACATGCCAGAGCAGCCACAATGGTCGTGCTCTAAAGTGACCTATCAATAATCTAATCAATCCCGCTGGGAGAGGCACAAATTGATGATGGGCAATCATGTCCAATAACATCTCACCTTAACTAGCGCAGCAAGACTGTATCAATAAGGAACAAATGTGCTTAAAAAAATCAACCATGTCTATCTGATGGTCTAAAGAATTTATCAGTAAAGCTGATTTTAGGTGAGATATTCCTCATATTTGTGATATTAAGCTGCATTTTACAAAGCAGTTATAAACGTATTGGTTTGTGCTGTCTGCAAGTCTTCTGCACCTTAATGTCAAGTGTCATTTTTTTTCAGCTATGTAAAAAGCTTATGCGTGGTGTCATCATTAAGAGGAGCATGTCAACCAAGGCTGTGACTGAAAGGTCAAACCATGTACTCCTCACCTGCACGCCATAAATAAATAAAAATGAGCGTTTGTGAGACTGTGCGGAGAGGTGAGAGCCGAGCCGATCACCTTGAGTGAGAAAGAAAATATGTCGTTACCAAGACAACATGCCTCAAAACACCTACTGCTCCTGGGAAGAGAAACAAGCTTCACCATCACGACTGCTGAACACTATCCGAATGCCAATGTCTTACTTTGTTTCCACGAGTTTGCATCACACACACACACACGTCCTACACCCATGCGTGTGTCTGTGTGTGCGTTTTCAGCATTCGGAGCTGGAGGCACGAGTCGTTCTTCCGAGAAGCGTGGCGTAGTTGTGCTGACACCAAATAATGTCACTATTGTTGCACCCCGCTGCCGCCACTCTCGGCGTCAGCCCCAGTGTCTCCAAGAGAGGCTTCGCAATTGCCTGAATGGGACGATGAATGGTCCTTTGTCTGCGGGCCTCATGTCTGAAGAGCAGCCATGGAGGCTCTCACACACACTCGCTCACAAAGACACACACACTGTTGTAACGTCCACTCATCCATGAGATGCTTTTGGTAGGGTAGAGGCCAGACTGAAACATTATGGCTGTGTTTCATACAGATTACATTAAGTGGAGCGTTTACTAGCAATACACACACATCTCTGAACACACACACACACACGTGTAGATGCACAGATACCCGCAGAGATGGATAATGAATGACTTAAAGGAGGCAAGAGATGGCCCAGCCCACACATTGTAATTATCATATATATTGTATTGGCATTTCACTCATGGCTCAATGTCAAAAAAAAGGTACATATTTAATGAAAAGCTAAGAGTAGGATGTCATATAGAGTGTGTATCATATCTGATCTCATTAAGCATGTTATGATTGTCATAAAGGAGTGGTAATATACGTCGTTACCTCAGCAAGTAATAAAGATGCTGTAATGGAAATTCAACGCCTCACTACAAATCTCATTTTTAACATTGGTGTAGTGGATGGCCCTTTACCACGCAGAGAATGAAATTCAATTCTTGCTTGTTGAAGATGTGCTGTTATTTTGTCCCTCTTAACACCATAAAAATGTTTTTTTTGTTTTTTCAAGCGCCCTTGATCTGAAAATATCCTGATAAAAAGAGACACAGTTGGACGGACTGTCTTGAGGCTTCACCTCAATACAGTGAGAGACAGAAAAAAGCCACATTTTGTTTCTCTGTGCCAGTCCGAGGGAAGGAATTCATGAACAGAAAGGAGACTGCTTTCTGAATTGTTTTTTTGGGAACAATGGCACATTGACTGTAAGAAAGCAATGTTGCAAGATAGCTGTTGCCAAGCCTGCTGCCCCCTCGACTGTCTGCGGTTTGGGCAGCACTTGACTAACGTGAGGACCCACTGACCACCCGCTGACATCAGACAATGCCAGCTGAAGTGTGTGTCTGAGTTGCTGCTGTGACCCGTCGCAGTCGAGACCGTGTGACAGGTGAGCCTCTGTCCGTCGGGCTCCAGGGACAGTGTGGGAGGACGTGAAACAGAGTCAGTCAGACAGAGTCAGATTTTGGACAAGCTGTGCTGTCTGGGTTTCCCAAAAGGCCTTGGGGCAGTTTTTGCCATACAGGCCTACAGTGAGAGAGGATCAGTAATGTCAGCAGGAAGCCTCTGGGAAACACAGATGACAGCAGACAAGTGTGAGGAAAATAACCACCTGTACGGTTTCATGTATTGATGTAGTTTTTCATGTCCGCAGTGAATGTCAAAGCAGTTATGTGGCTATCCCTCAAGGTTGAGGACGATGGTCTTCACTCTGTCAATCTATTTATGGACTCTCAGGAGGCTTTTAAAGTCAAGGATGGAGTCCAATCTCTGCTTTGAGAGTTCTTCAGAACAAGTAATCCCAGATGGCAGATCTGGCTTGGGGTTTTCCTGCCTCACTTTTCATTTGCTTCTCTTTTTTATTATTCTCCACATCTCTTTGCTTAAAAAGTTGCTGTATTTTAATGGACGACAGTTCGCCAGGAGTCCCCGTCCTTGGCATCGGTTTCCCAGTTGTAGATGTCAGTGTTGCTTTTTTTCATGTTGATCTTTAATGTCTCTTAATCCCTTCCCTTATCTGCCTCTTTTATGATTGCCTCCTTTCAGACTAGAGTAGGGGATTGGTTTTGGCAGATATTCGTCCTTTATCCGGATGACATGACCACTCTGTCTTACAGCCCAGACACACCAAAAAGACAGGAATTGGTGGCAACAAAGGTCGACACTTGTAACCTCACATACCGGTATTTTGGCCAAACAGCTGCACATGAACACCCTGCAAAGACTGCAGAAAGGGCAGTGAGAGGCAAAACCCCTCTATACCTCCAGTGATGGTAGTATGTACTCATAATTCAAAAAGTGACACGCAGGATCTTTTTGACAGCACTCTCAATAATACAGCCACTTCTACCTGCTCAATCAGCGAAATATTCGCTGACAAGTGCTGACTAGTGCCAATGTTTTTGGACACACCACGACAACAAGGGCCCCAGATGCTCATGAACGGCGCCGACATTGGCCGACAGCTGACTTTTGCTCAATGTGTCGGGGCCTTTAGTTGGTTCTTGATGATGGCTTCAAATGCTTGTTATTCTGTGCTTCATTCAGCACACTGACATTGGTTCTCCTGTCTTCGCAGCTGATATTTAAGATGTTTAAGGTCTCCCTGTCCAGCTGCTGTCTGTCTTTTTCAGAAACTGAAATGTGTGACTACAGGGAGGATAACCGAGCATCTCTGACAGCACTTGCTCTTAGAAGTTGAAATCTTTGGTCAGGTTAAAAAAGACTGATTTCGAACGCTACAAAAAAAATACAGCTCCCATTAAATATTTACCAGGAGGCTGCGTGTGTATTTTGGTAATATTAACTGGATTTCTTGGATATCCAAGATGTCCTCCAGCACCGTCTTCTGCTGTCATTTAAGCTGTAATCTTTGCAGTCTAAAAACGTTGACACTGTTAAGCTGCGCTGTCCTGCTGTTATTACACACGTATCTAAAATAACCCCAGCCAGGACTTGTCCATGGATTTGCATCATTCTGTCAAGCTTATGACATCTTTAGGTTGCTAAAAACAGAAATATTAAAGTTGTAATCCGTGAGATTTTAGTTGATTTGGTGACACCCATAGTACCAGAAAGTTGTTTTTTAATGGGACAGTGAACACGCCGTGATCAGCAATAAACAGAGGAGCAACTGGCAGATCTGTTTACAGTGCAAGCAAATAAAGATAACAAATAACTGCAGCGGCATTCTGATTTCATGCAACACACAGCGTGAGCTGTTTTCAACACAACAGCACGGCAGTGTGGAGTTGGATAACTTGTGGGTTTACTTGAGAACTGCCTGCTCTGTTCCATTACTTCAAAATGATCTGGTGACGGAAAAATGCAGAAAATGATTGTTGTCTTGTTTTGTCAGAGCGTATTAAATGATCAATGTTGATTGGGCTTAACCATGAAGACAGACACATTGTGTTTCCTGCGGCTGCCTCATAATAAAAGACAGAGTGTAGAGCAGAGACATCCAAAACACTTCTTAGAGACTTGCTGGATCAAAATACAAACTGAGGGCATTCTCATATAGCCAAGAAAAATGTATTCAAAAGAGCAACCTTTAAATTCAACAGGGGTTTTCTTGAGGTATGTTCCCAAACAAAATGCATTTTATTGATTAATTTACACAATACAAGCTAAGTTGTGCCCTTGTCATTGTTCTGACGTTCTATAATACCAAAACCCTCAAAGTCTGAAAAATGTCCCGTTGTACAAAAAGCGCATTTGTCTGACAGCCCGTTATTCTGAAAATACACACTCTGATATAACCAGTGTACAAATGCAACCTTACAGAAGTAACGTAAGTATTTTATTTAGGTAGGTTTAGTTGTAGTTATCAATGAGACAAAAAAGTGCCAGATAGCAATCATGTATTGTTTTTCTGTGCTCATGCTTAAATGGGCAATGTTGCAATTCAATGCCACCCCTCCTAACAATTCTTGAACATACACACATGGAATGAGAATTCTTGATGATGGTATGTGAGAGTGCTGTTTGAATTGGTTTCTAGAGATTGGGGTTTTTTAGCTAGCCTCCTGTCAGATGAGAAGATCACGTCAAAAACAATTTGTTGATATAATTTTGTGTTTTAAATGCAGAAATTTGTATTCCGGCTGAAGTCCACAAGGCATTTCAAAATCACTCTTCAGATTGTGGACCGTTAACGCTACTGAATACCTCTGGCGCTGTCGTACATGTCTTTGCAAAAAATGCGTCCATTGTGTAACTGATTTTAGATCTATAGGTCATAACATTTCATTCACATCATTTTCATACTCTTCAAACCATCCTGTGATGCATATATATTTGCGTCTGCATCTTTTATGGTTCCCCTCTTATTTGTTTCTGTAAGTCAGCCGTGTTTGTGAAAGGTTTGTCACACGAACGTCATAAATCAGCCTTGTTTTGAGAGATTTGCATTTCCAGATGTATTTACACTAATGTGGTCACGGTTGCAGTCAGTCAGACAGTCGACGGCGGATAAAACGGCAGACAGCTGCTTTACTGCACCACCGACATTGGTTACTAGGAGACCAGAAGACTACACGTGCAAAGACGCCTACTGTACCTAATATTTGATATTTGTGTGCGCCTTGCGTGTTGGTGTGTTTTGTGTGTGCTCGGGCTCGTAGGTGCCAAGTGGGCATGTTATTGTTATGTACGAGTAAAAGAGAAGCAGGAATGGGAAGAAAGAGGAGAGAGAGAGAGGGGGTGGGGAGAAGATGAAGGGAGAAAAACAAGAAAAGCTCTCTCAGTCTTGGATCTACTGTAAGATGAAAGACTTTGGAGCAGTTAACCTGCTGGAGTGGAAACAGACAGAAATAATGAAGACAGTCTGAATAATTCACACACTGGCCAATTGTCTTTGTGTTTATTAATTCACTTTTCACTGTTCTTTTGTTAGCAGACTTCAAAGCTCAGCCAGAAACAAGTAAACCAAAAATGTTGTGAACCGATTCGCCTGCAACAGTCGACTTAATTAATTCGATGAATTAGCGGCGCTCTCTCTGCTCGGTGTAATTACGCAGGCCTATTCTTCTACTACTGGCCTTGAGACGGAGCACATTCATTAACAGGCTCGATGTTGTTGGAGATTACTATCGTGTTTTACAAAGCCTCTGATGATGAAGTCTGCACAGATGATGTTAAATGAAACCATCAAGTCTCGAAAGAGAGAAACACGGGGTGGAGAGGTCAGGCAGTGTTTCTTCAAACAGTCCAAACGCCCGAATTGAGTGAAATTTGGAGCTCTGGAAACAAATACAAGCAGATAAGAGAAAAGTAGCCGACTCGACGGACGACTGGATTGGACCAGCCTACCTCTCTCCTCTTTCCAACCCGCTGCCGATCGTTTACCATGACCCTGAAATCTGAAAGCAGTTGGAGAGTCTGCTGCGACGCTTGAGTTCGGAGACAGAGGACTGGAACCATGACTTCCTGACCGAGCAGAACATCGCCTTCAGCAAGGAAAAAGAGGCTTTTGTCATGTCAAAACTCAAAGCAAAAAGTTCGACGGCAGTTCCCTGACGGTTGTCCCTGAACGGTGAAGAAGTGGCCCCATCTCACAAACGCTTTGTGGATATAAAGCAGAAGAAGACGTGCAAATTTGAACAAGCAACGGTGCTGATGTAACTTGCTCACAGCCGAAGTGTATAGAAGCAGTAAAAGCAAGAACAAGAACACTGTGTGACCACCTGATGAGAAATAAACCCTGTATCCTAGAAGAAAGACGACGAAGGACGAGAAGGAGAAGAGGTGGGAGAGGGGGACAAAGCGGGCGGCCATTGATCTGGTAAGAAGGCAACTACCGCAACCTTTCTTAGAGCTGACAGAAACATTTTAAGCATTTTTAACATGTCGCAATTAAATATTTCACCAGTATTATATAAACAGTGAAACAAGAAATCTAACACCTCACTAGAACTGGAATATAATCTCTTTTTAGAATAATCATGTGAGATTGAGGCTGGCGGTGGTATAAATTTAAAGTGAGCGCTCACAGACACAAAAACGTCCTCGCTGATAAAGGCTTGTGTAGTATAGCAGCATCTTTTCGACAGAGAGACTACAGTGATGCCCGGAACTTGTGGGCGTGTGACACTCACCAGTCAAAATCACCCTGACTCACACATCACAAGTATTCACACAGTGCCAATACTAATACTGTCCATACACTAACAGTTATATTTAGCGGCGTTGCGCCGTCATCCCGTAACCTTCTGAATCATCCTCAGACATTATTAGACATTTCAGGTTTTACCGACTTTTTTAACAACTGTTTTAGCTCCTGAAATGTCAGCGGCTATTTTCATCCTCGGAACTACTGAACATGGCTCTGGATGTGTCGGATTATATCTAAGATGATCAGTTCAGCACATTTAAATTTCCTGAAGCCTCAGGAAGAGCCACAGAGGAGGGATCCCTCTCACAGGACGGACAGATGTCGCAACATATATGTGAAGAAAGTGGTTGGGTAGTTGAGGTGTGTATTGAGAATGTGTTTAGTGTGTCCACAGACAAAGCAGCATCTTGTACAAGATTCCGTGTGATCTACAGGCCGTGCGCTTAGCTCTTTTATGTGTGTGTTTACACACACCGTGCACTGGGAACACGCCTCACACAGCATGCCACCTCACAAATCAAAGGACTGCTGGCACGCAGGGTTAGTGGGGCTGTAAAAGCAGGAGAAGACAGATGGATGCGGCAGACACACGCTCAGGTTGAAATGTCAGACCTCGTCGTGTGTGTTGGTGCTCCACAGCTTCTTTGATTCTCCGTCCACAGACCTCATGTTCTTCTTACTGCTTTCATTCCTTTTTGTCATGCTGTTCATAAATGGCTGAATCCAGTTCTGTCGTCTTCTCTTTCAGTTTCGCTCTCACCGAAACAACTTTCCGGCTGTCTGTCACAGAAGTTCAGGTTGCCTAGCAACAGGGTCGAGCTTGTCGCAGCGGGTTGCCACAATGACAGTCGCTAGGCGGGAGCCCGGCAACAAAGACATCAGGTGATACTTCCCACTGCTCGTCTGCGGACACTTCGTCGACAGTGCAGTGTGTGTGTGTGTGTTCGCTTCTGCTCCGGTGAGCAGCAGGGTCTCTGCGATGTTACCCATGCCCCTCTCCCATCTCTAATTGTGGTGTGTGTGTGCCTGTGTGTGTGTTTGTATGTTGATTTCTGCTTGACTGATCAGTCACAGAGTGCAGCTCACAGCGGAAGCTTTGCTCACGCCGGCTTGTCAGCCACAAAGGAAGACACACTTCTGGGTGGCTGGTCTGGTCAGGCTCGGATATGACACGGGCAGACACACACACACACACGCACACACTCAGAGCCATTCCACATAAATTAAAGCACTTAGCTGAGATGAACCTTGTAAGAGAGAATGCAATTCCCCTCAGTTTGTTTTCTTTAAACTACCGGTTCCTCTCTGTGAACCGCTTCATTTTCTTCTTCTCCCCTCCATCACCTTCACTCTCCTCTCCTCTCCCTGTATAATGATCTGTCTGTTGACGTTGGCAGCGTGCGTGTTGCTGCTGGCAGGAACAAAGTGAGAGTAGACTTCTGCAGCACACTTCTCAGCCAGGCCACTGCAAGGGCACACATGCTCCTGAACAACAAAGACATCATGTTTCCTCACTCAGAGAGCGAGCTGTTTTAAGACCTGTCACTGGCATACATGAGGGCGTGCAGTTCAGAAGTAATGTTGAAACACACTGTTGGTTGTTATGTTCATTATGTCACAGAAACTTTGACAAGAACACATCCTGGAGTCACGTTGTCTCTCTTTGTGTTGGAGTTCACCAGTGAAAGGCCATTAATAGATGGTGTTTTCCTTTTTCAGTCCCAGAAACTGAGAGTTTGGTTAATTTACTGACTCAATAGGTTCTTCACTAAAACAGTTCATTCAGGAAGTCAGCAGGTCATGACATCATTTCCTCCACTGCCAGTCCAGGAAGCAGGAATACAGCTTTCCAGTTTCCCCTCTGGATGAGATCACAATTTACTTTTCCTTGAAAAACTCCATCTTGATATAAAAAGTATGTGTGTGTGTGTGTGTGCGTGTGTGTGTGCACTAATGCTTTTTGATCTACAGCATTACGTTTATACCATTTCTTTATATTCTGATGCTTTATTGCGCTACAGCTGGCTGTTTTTCATATCAATAACTACATCACGTTATGCTCTGCTTCCTTTCGAATGCTTATTTTAGCTTGAAGCCGAGTCCTTCGAGGATGGCGGTAATAAACAACGCTCAGTTAACAGCAACGACAGCAGAACATGGACATACCAGACAGAGCCAACCTGCCATTCATAGTCTGTGGCACATTTTAGACATGTTTTAGGGTGCGTCACACCTGACCTGTTTGGTTTGGTTTAAACCAACCTCTGTTGCGTTTTCCCATTTACCGCAGTTTGTTTGGGCCGGTGTGAAAGCTGTCAATCGAACCCTGTTGCAGGCCAAGAACAGGATCCGAGACCTCTCGATAAAGTCAATCTGATGGTCGTAAACTGTTCAAGTAGCAATGTTCTAATCGATCTGTAGCCAAGCTGTGTATTTATGTAAAATCATTTCATGGGAACACGTATGCTCGGGGGTGCAGGTTTTTTCCTTGATTAATGGGACCAAAGCTGTTATAACTGCTGTGTTTGCTGTGTTGGCGGCTTAGAAAAATGGATATTGACATTTTACTGCTGCATGTCGCACAGAGAACCACAAAGAAAATCACATTTTTATTCATTATTTTGTGTGAGTCAGCATCAGTTCTCATGGTGATCATCAGAGAGGACAAAACAAACTGTGAGACCTCATCAGTGGCAAAGACTAATTGGCAGGTGTGTGAATTCATATGGATGCTGACTGGCTGCTCCGTCATTCATCCAGTCCCTCTGAAAGTGATCCCAACAGCATCATCCACCACTGTCGTTGTTGTTGTCGTACACTGATTTTTAAAAAGATTCAGAGTTATTATTCTTGGTCCGGACAAACTTTCAGAGTTTTTATTTTCTCTCACTTTTAGTCAGGACCACAGATATTGTCAGGCTCAGCTTTTACACCAGTAAAAATAAGCAGAAGTCCAATAACAGCATGTAAAGATATAGTGGAAATCGCAAAGATTTAAATTGGAAGTAACCTTTTAAAGAAAAGGTGGCAGTTAACTGACTATATAAATGTAGCCTAGAGATCCACATTAGTCTCCAGAATCAGTACATGATGGCCAACTAAAATAACTGAATCCAAATATAGTTGTGATGGAATCTGTTTTTTTGGGTAGTGGAATAAACTCCAGCGCGGTAGCTGCTGCTGAGATGGAAAGGTCAAGAGAGCGAGCTAAAACCACTTCGTAGCCCACAGATATTGATTTCTCCCACAGCAGAGTGTACTGTAGAAACATCTGGGGATGCTTCTGTGTGTTTTAACTCCACTTTGTTTTACACAATATCTGGCCTCTGCACTCCTCGGACCAAACTGAAGAGATTCTGCAGCACTCTCCTCTCCGGTTTGTTTGTGTGCTGATCAAACGCAGCGCAGACGGGAGGGCGCGCACACACAAAACTTGAAGGTCTGATGGCTCACACATTGTGTGAGCCATCAGACAGCTGACGGTACGAGACACATCCACGAGGAGATACTCGAACACAGGATCTGCTGGCGCTTGAGTTGTCTAAGTATGTGGGAGAGTGTGTTTGAGTGTGTAAGCAGTTATCCTAACGTGAGTGTCCTCCCTCCTCGGCTTTGGTTCGTCATCAAGGCCAGCTGAGATGCAGCCTGCTTTTGTCTGGCTCAAACAATGGATGATACTGGTGTGAGTCACCCTCCACTCACACACAAATCCATTCATCCATTAATGCCAGCAGGGAGAGCCGGCCAAGCTCAAGTCATGATATGTCGCCACGAAGCACGCGTGATTCAATTTTCTCCTGCCGCCCGTAGTAGGAATACAACTAACTATTAGTTTCATCATCAATTAATGCAGCAGTTACTTTCTCGTTGAAACGATTCATTGTGTGGTCCAGTGGATGGAGACTTGAAAAAAGCAACTGAGGAAAACATCAAATGTTTCCAGAAGTCCCAAGATCTCAAACTGATTTGAAAAAGACGTCAGTGCTCGAGCCCCCACTTCAGGCAGGGTGCATCCTTGCGCTGTTAGTTTAGCAGCTAGCAGTCAAGATTGTGGCGAGTGTAAACATCATCTTTTCAAATCAATTTGGGATCTTGGAGCTTCCAGAGACTTAGATTATGCCAGATGAGCATACATTTTAGAACAAGCCCCCCCCACTTCAGTTGTTTAAAATGCTGTCTGCGAAACACTGTACGACTTTTACATCATCGTGAGAGTGAGTAGATGCTGACTGAATTTACATTATCGGATGAACTCACCCCTTTAACTATATTGTTTAAAGAAGTATTAATATGGGTCTACTTTATTTACTGTTGTACATAATAAAGGAAGAGGAACAAATTGTCCAAATAATTTGTGATTTGAAAATTCAACACCAAAAACAGCTTCCTGGCTTTCGTCCAACACTCTGTTCTCTCAGTCTCTTAACGTTTCCCTCATTGTGTCACTTTGCTCTCAGGCGAGTTACACCATCTTGTTGTAATGTGATCTGATTCTAAATCGGAGAAAGAGCTACTGTATCTTTACGTTTTTCGGCTCCTGCAGCACAGTGAGCCAGCGAGACATTATCCCACAGGGCTAACAAGCCTGTTCAACTGTCTGTTTTCACTGCACAGACACAAATTAACCGTGATGCTAATTGTCAGCCAAGGCCGGCGCTGTCTTTCTTCCACCATTTGCATTTAGCCCTCAATAGGCTCCTATATACTGTCCCAAGATTCATACATTACTATATATTTACACATCTATATGTTTTCCCACTTCATCTCCTCCTGCACATTCACTGTGTCTGCCACCATTTCTTCTCCCTTTCTTCTTATACTAAAGCAGCATGAGTTGTTCTATTACTGTATAATCTCTCTCGTATTGTCCCCGGTTTGTATTGTGTTCAGAAGAGGAGCTTGCGCATATTTTGATTCTAAATTAAACCATCATCATAAATCCATCTCCGTCAAAAACACAAGAGCTTGTCACGGTGTTGATGGCAAGTTTCAAAGTGTGTCTCACAATGTCAAACGCATTTAAATACTCTGACACATGGGATTATGTTGATTGATGTGGACGAGCGCTGAAGGACGTCCTGTAGGTTCTGGAGACGAGGCGAACCCCCGACACGAGAGCCCCCGTTGGGACGCCCGCAGTCGGGGAGCCCCAGGCATGTGTCAGGGCTCACCAAAGGCAAATCACTGACCAAGGACGTGCTGCAGCAGACAAACGCACACGCTCTGTTGTTCCAATCCCAAAGCGTGGGCTTTTTAATGTGTGACGATGTAAAGGCGAAGACATGTAGATGAGGAGTTCCAGTGTGCACATGTATGAATTGTTAGTATAATGACCTACTGCGGTGCTGAGATTAGTTACGGCGGAGGAAACTGCGTTTCCTTTTGTGACGTCTTCATGATCCCACACAGAAGAAGAAAAAAAAAAAAAAACACACACCAGTTTGTTCTGTCACATCTTTTTTTTTTTTTTTTTATCCTGTTACTTTATTTTTCAGTTGCTTAGAAAAACAAACAAGAGCTCACAGATATTGCCAATCTACAGCTTGCCTGTGCGCCGACCCGGAGCTTCTTCTTTTTTTTTTTTTCCAAAATTCATTAGAGTATGCAAATGAAGGTGCGTCTCATTCAATCGTCGAGTGAGTCATGTGACCCGAGCAGAGGGGTCTAAGGGCACGCAGGGTGGGGGGGGTGGGGGCTCCAGTGCCACAGACAAGGGGGGGGGGATCTCCACCTGCCCCCATCTGCTGTGAGAGCGAGTCGCTCTTTGCATAATGGAAACTCACCGATGGACTTTTTTTTTTCTCTCTCTTGAACTAAAACACGGTAATACCACACTTACACACTTGCCAGCAAGCTAGGTATCACAACAGTTTCAGATGTCTTGAAAACCCACCAGACGGGAAAATATATATAAATGAGCGAAGTATAATTTAAATAGAAACCTAGACATAAAATAAAGACAAAAAAAAAAAACAATAAATCACTTCTTCAGCAGACACACAGTTACAGACGATTAGGCTGCGCCTCCACAAACATTTGTGAGCTTTAAAAATCACCCTTCTCATCTAACTAATCTTCTGGGTTTGTGTTTCTACCACACAGGATCTTTATTCTTGATGCAAGACAGAGAAAATAATATAAAAAAACACTTAAAACTGCCCACAAATCCAATGGGAAACTAAGTATGTGTATTCAAGTGTGCGATAACTCCCAAACAACCAGCTAGTTCCTGATAAAAATGGGCCGACCTCGAGCCGCACAGCCACAGTTTGTCCTGTGTTGCACTATCCCCCCCAGTTCCTATTCGAATGTGTTTAAATACTTGTAAATATACTGTATGCAGACTATATATAGAGCCCATTTACAAATGGTACATGATTGGCTTGGTACGTCAATATCATAGTTCACACGTTAGCTGGAATAAGGGTCACATATGACTAGCTAATGAGGTCATACAATAATCTTTTCATCATTGTCATCTTCAAATACACAGGTTAATATTCGTCTTTTTTTTTTTCCTCCTCAAAAACAAAGCAAGATCAAATACAGTCAATATTAAACACTTGCAAAATGTCCACGGCAAAGAATGGCTTGAGAAGGAGAAGTTTAGTTTCTCTGTGTGCCATGCTTGTATTTTTTTTTTGTTGTCACATCACTTTTTTTTTGTTTGTTTTTTTCCTTCAGCAACAGAATGATGTGAATAAGTCCAACTGTTCAGTCCTCTGCTGCCACAGGCCTCCCAAACAAGAGAGCTCCTATATAAAATGGATAATTGACAAGGCCACCAGTCCATTGAAACATCCTAAATATCTCTCGCTATGCTCAACTCACATCTCTCACTATTGAGATCTTTAATATTAATCCTCAAGCACTCTTTCAATTTCAAACTTTTGCTTTTTTTTCTCCTTTTGAATTCTAAAGCAAATCTCCTTCAAACAGTGCAAAACAAATCAAACCTGTGCAATAAGGCCTACTACTATTACCTCAGACATACAGTTTATCATAAAAACGAGACTTCAAAATAAAACGACAACCATAAAAACACTAAATGATTAAAAAAATAATAATATAATATCATTGATGTGGTTAACAAAGCATGGACATGCACTGCTTAACAGAGGAGAAGAGACATTCCCCTGGAGGACGAAAACAAAAGAATTATCAGGCAGCAGTTTTAATGCTTTTCTAATACGGCCCCCCCCACCCACCATCACCCACCATCACCCACCATCACCCACCACCCACCACGGTTTTCCTACTGCTTCTGTTGGCGACATCGGGCCGAGCTCGGGGTGCCAGAGGGGGTGTGTTAGGAGTGTGTCGTCGTCTCACATGGGCTCAAGCAGCCATCTGCCACCCTGCTCTAGCCAGCCTGATCCTTATCCTCAGTCCAGCCCGGCCCAGCAGGCCCGCTGTCTCATCCCCACAAAAAGGCTTCCTGCTGGGGGGTGTGGTGGTGGGGGAGCTGGGGGAAACAAAGGCAGGGAGGAGCTGTGGGAGCTGGGGAGCTCCACTGCTAAGGGCCCTTTGACCTGGTCCCTGGCCCGGCGGGGCAGACGGCCCAGACAGACAGCATCGTGTCTGCTCCATGCCGCCTCCTCCTCCTCCTCCTCTCTCTTTTATCAGCCACACAGACCCCAGGGGCTGACGGAGAGACAGAAGAGGGGGAGGATGGTGGGCAAATGAACACAATGAAGAGACTGACACGGACTACCCTGACCCCCCTCCCTCCCTCCCTCCCTCCATTCATCTTTGGGTACGGATCTCTCTATTCCCCACGGGCAGGCTGCTGCCCTCTCCTCCTCTCCCCTGTGTGACCCCACTCTTTTCTGTTCCCTCCTTTATCCCTCCACCAGGCGAGCCCCCCACATGTGTGGCCAAGCACGCCCCTACTGGCCATATATACGTTAGTGTTTCTCCAATGTGTGTCAGATTCTCATTGTTTGAATGCCACATGTAGTGTCAGAGCCAACTGTTTCTGGTTTGTTTGCGGCAGTGGAGAAAATATCAAAATGTACAGTTAAATAATCATCACGTAAAGCATGTTTTTATGTAGAGAGAGGCATGATTATTAAAGGTTTTGGTAAAACTAGAGGAAAATGTTCCTCTGGGTGTCGGGGGGGGGGCTTGTCTCCTCTCCTCCTGCAGGGCAGCTGGCACCTAGGCAGTGGTGGTGAGCTTCTGGATGGTACGGTTGTAATATTGTGTGGTAAGAGCCTCCAGGGGGCTCCAGCGGTGAGCGTGCAGTTCGATGACCTCCATGAGGAGAGAGCGAGTCAGCTGGGACTCGGCCGGACAGAGCATCTTGTCCCTGACGGCCGCCAGGAGCTCCGTCATCATCTCTGGGAGCTGCTCTTCCAGGAGACGCCCCATGCTCTGCAACTAGAGGAGAGGAGAGGAGAGGGAGGAGGTCAGAGAAGAGGTGTGTGAGCAAAACACATCGTCTGGCACCTTGTTACTGTGGATACTGTCAGACAGCAGAGGTTCACACACCCTCTGGCCATAGAGCTGTGTGTGTGTGTGTGTGTGTGTGTGTGTGTGTGTGTGTGTGTGTCTCTGCTGGTAAGTAATCAGGATAAGCAAAGGATGTGGTTGTGTTTGTGAGCATCTGGGAACTGTTTGCCAAGCAGAGCTCACCTGTCTCTGCTCCATCTCTCTTTTCTTTCTTTTCTTTTTTTCAAAACGTATTATCTCTGGTGGGAGTGAGTGTTCTGCTCCTGCAAAATGAGCTGACCAACTCGGTCTGATTTAATCCATAATTCTACTTAAATTCACCTGCACTGGTTCATTATTCATAACCCTCAGGAGGCTGCTTTGGAATATCAAAGATGTGTTTTTCATTTTGTTATAAACAGAACATGCTGGAGAGCACTGTGTATTTGAATACAACATGGGCTCTGTGGGTTTCTGTTGTTGGAATTTGTCTCTTATGTACATTCGTTCAGATGTTTTCCTGGATTTAATTTAGTCGACCTGCTCTTACAGAGATTTAAAAAACTCAAGCCTCACAGATATAGCTCTAAAAAGATTGGCCGCAGCAACAATTGTTGCTCTTTGCTTTGTAGCTAGCAACCTTTGGCTCCACGGCTAACTGAGTCTAATAGCTAGTGAGTTTGTGACACTGAACTGGGTCTGAAAACAGCCTCCAAGACTGACAGAGGTCCGTTTGACACCACGGAGATACAGTACAGAGATGTTTTACAGCAGCTCTGACCAAGACTATGATCAGGGACAACAAAGCATGGCAGACAGGGACGGCTATGTTGTAAAGTCTTTTAAACTTGTCTATAATATTTCCGATTAGCTGTGCTGTAAATCCTGTTGTTTTATTTTGAAATACAGAGCAGAGAACAGCAACGCTACAAGGAAACGTGCCATGGTGCAGGCGATAGAGCCATGAGTATTGTTTTGTTGCAGTCAGCTTTGGCGATCGTATTACGGCTGTAACGCAATTAAAACATGCCCAGTCTAGAGGGCTCACTCTATGAATTAAGGAATTTTTTCAGCCAAATCAGAGGTGATGTTGGAGAGAAAAGCTTGTACTTAGTTTGGTCAGAGAAATTTGAATTCCTGTATTTTTCTGTTTAGACGGGTGGACAGAAGTAAGGGTATTTCATGTCTTGACATTTTGTTCATTTATTAGACTGACTGCTGGCATATTTTACAATTTGCTCTTTAAGTGTATGTGTGTGTGTGTGTGTGTGTGTGTGTGGGGGGGGGGGGTTCATACCTCCATGGAGCAGCAGAGGACGGCGTCTTCCTTCACATCTGTGGACTCCAGCAGCTAAAAGACACAAGAGCAGACACTGTGAATATACTGCAAAGCAAAAAGCTGCACAAAGCAAAATAAATCCTGAGAAAATTCAAATGTAGATACAAAGAAGTCCAGCATTGCGAGGCTTATAGATGTATATAGATGTGTATATTTGGATAAATGCCACATGGGTTGGGAAGAAATTTAGCAAATGCAAGTGTTTGTTGTGTTAATCAGTTCACAAGAGAAAGGAGGAGGAAAAAAAAAAGGAAAAAGACCTAATCCTGATTGTAAATATTTTCTACATTAACATTTTAAATCTTGGAAGTCAACACGGCAGGCTTTCATCTTGGCAAGCTAGCTAACCATCACACACCAAGGCTCGCTGTATATCCCCATATACACACAGACGCACACACTGTACACACACAGCGTGGCCAAAAACAAACCGCGGCGCTGGTAAACACGCTAGCTGGCTTTTCTCCCCGACGCTGGCCCCATGCACAGATGGGCACACAACTGGTACTTTCAAACAAAGCAGGGATGGCGACAAAGGGAGTCAGGCTGACACCATTTTGGACTGTGAACGTGTGGTGTCAGATTTCAGCAGAGAGGAATTTTGGTTGAATACTCCCTTTTTTCAGCTCGTAGGCTGTTTCCAAGCTTTAAATGACCTGATGCAGGTGAAGGAAGTAACAGGGAGTGTTGTTGGTGGAGTTATGTCTAATTAAATCTGCTGCACGATCAGCAAAATGAGGTATAAATACTGGGTACAGGCACACATGTGAAAGAGGGTTGCTCAGAGTGACACACCTACACAGAAGTATCATCTAGGTTTGCATCTTGCCGGAGTGCCACAGATTTGGAGTGTTTTACAGCTCATTGTTTAGTCATCAATCATTATCAAGCCAGATACTTCAGCCAAGAGGTGGTAGAGACCAAAAACAGAGCTAAAAGATGGTCGCTGGACTCAGATTCAATTTAAGTGTCTCTTTTCACAATGTTAGTTTAAAGTTTGTACAGCTCAATCATCCAAAATACACGTTTGATGCTCTCTTAATTATCACCTTTAACTAATGTCAAGCTGAAGATCTAATTAACCTGTTGGGACACAGACTAAAGAAAATGACAGTTTGAGTTTAAACTTGCAATTAGTCTGAGATGTCACTGTTTAGTAGACTTCATTTATCAAATAACTTAGAAGTTGTTTGTTTGTTCCTGATTGTTTGTTTTTATTTATTTTGTAGTCTGCACAGCATTCAGTAAAATGTAACTGAGAGATCACATTTAGAAACTATGTTGCTTAAAAAAAAAAAAAAAAAAAAAAAAATTACATTGAAACCATTAATTATTGGTCAAAGCTCTTTTCATGTTACCCAAGACTGTGAAGAACTGTGTAAAGTCTAGCTCTATAGCTTGATTTATTAACGATGACTGAGATATTGTGCGATGATGGTTTCCAGGCACATATGCCTGGCTCTATAAATAGCCACAGACAACATGTAAACAGCGTTGTTCTTGTGCTGTTGAAGATCCTCCTGATGGAACACAGTCGGTCAAACTGCATCATGCTGCTTATTTTCTGTTCACCCTGTTCTAATGAGTGGTGGCGTGGACACAAGTATCAATATTCAGATGCATGTATAAGGGCGTCTGAACACCCACTGATTGATAATTGTCGAAGTGGAAATTAAACTGTCTCACAATGATTCTGAATCAACAACAAAATCGGGCGCACGCACAGCTTTGCGATTCTGACAAAAATAATACGAATGCATCTTCTGGCTGTGTGCGTTCGCATACATTTAGCTGTGAATCTACAAAGAGTTTTACGCTTCCTTTCCCAGAAACGTCAGACAGAGTGGACCACCGTGTTTAGCTATAAATCATTAAACCCAATACTTACAGCTGAGCATGTCTGCAGAAACAAACAAGTTTGTCGATTTCATATATCTCTGCAGTTTTCCACCTAAGTGTCAGTGATTAGGTCTATTGGACTTATCGGTTTGCTAGAAACACAACTCCAATTGAATAATTAATACCGCTTACATAACCGATGGACGAGTAAATAAGCACCTTTTTGCTAACAAGCTTGCCAGATCGACTTTAAAGGATATCAATTTTGTGTTCACGTCTTGCTTCCACCGCATCCAATTAGCAAAACAAAGTTATTGCCCAATTAAAATCAAAAAGGATCAAACTAACCTGCTGCGTGCGTACGAGCCAAATAACTCAGTTCCATTTCAACACTTGTAACAGAACCCCATATACAAACTAAATCATGTTTAAACACTTGCTTTACGAAAGGAAAAAAAACAAACAAAAAAAAACTGAATCTTGATAACTGAAAGAGAAAAACCACCATCTGATGCTGCGGTCTACATTCAGTACCAGCTGGCCTGTTATTTCCACACAGTAAGCTTAATGGTATTCCACCTATCACTCAGGCCCGGCAGTTGCGCAGACGTCAGCTCCTCAGTATGCTCAGACGGGTGTGGTGGCAGTGTGGCCGTTTGATGTGGGAACTCAAGTCCCGTCATTTCCAGCGTCGGAGAGCGATGTGACAAGCAGGATTAGCTCATAATGAGTTCTCTGGGGAGCCGAGGGACGAGTTTTTTGCTCAGTGCATTTTAAACGATCTAATCTATAGTCATCTATAATCACTTCTCCTATGCACTGCGATCACTGTTCTTTTTCCCTCTCTGTTCTCCAATGAGACGACCCTCCTCTGCTGCTCCAAAACCTTCGGGAGAAACGGTTTGTGTGAGACTGCCGAACGCGCACACAGTCTCTCTGCTGGAGCTGAAAACAGCCAGATCTCTGGTTAGTTACATCATCAACAGACAGAGCTGGCTGCACTGGGAAACCTTGATTTGCATTTACAGTGTTTTCATTCAAAAGACATTTGATCGGGAACATAAAACGCAATACATACTGGGACAGCTGTGATCCTCGTGCGGCACTGAATGAAGGGACAACACCTCGAGTGACTCAATGAAGTCGACCAGAAAAACATCCTCTAAAAACAAACAACATCTATCCATCTGTCACTTTGACTTGAACTTGTGTATATTTGTATATGTTGAGACTTGTCATCACACTGCTGGCTGAAAAAGAGAAGACAGGGTGTATACGTGCAGAGAGAAAAACACGTTTCAAAAGGATACTAATGACACTGAGTGCTCAAAGTTAAAATTATTTCTACTTCAACTTGAACTTGGTTTCTAATAGTTGCATAGCAACAGCGGACCTGGCGTCAGGACAAGCACTTCCCATAGTTTCATACATAATATTACTCTATTTCTGTCGCCTCAGTGCTGTACTGTATCGAACGCTTAACATAATGGGCTATAAATACAACTTAATGTAAAATATAACACACTTACTGAAAGGCTTGATGCTCAGAATATTTAAGGACATATTTTTAAAGGATACTTATGTAACCATTGTCTGAATATACTGTGGGCTGATTGTCTCCGACTGTGAGGGCGATTGCTGATTTTAGATACCAAGGCACTGTTATTTAAATGGTGTGCAGCTGACGAAGGCCTTTCTGGGCGTGCGGGTCATTCGCTTTAATAAGATCAGGTTTTATTCACTTTTTCACTTAGAGGGCCCAAAGAATGGACACACACGTATTTAGAAATGATGTCTTGATATAAGGCTGGCTCAGCCATGTCAACTGACACGGTGCTTTCAGTTAAAATCATAGTGATAATAAGTGATAAACCTGCTGTCTGTGTCCTGTCAATAGGGTTTGTTATTTACTTGATTTAAATGAAAATGCAACACAGGCTTGAGTCAGGTCAGTTACTACACTTTCAGACAGAAAGATGAGCTCAGTTTAATAGAATGTTGTTCCAACAGATTTCAAGAGCATTTTTACCTCCCAAAATATACAACAGCATTTTATACAATTCCTTCCCCTACAGATATTCATTACTTCCCTGTGCTGTTTTCATTTGACCCTGCCCTTTGTAAAGTTTGGTTTCAGTATGAGCTCTTTAGATTAGTCACTAATCATCCTTCTCACGCTTAATAATAATGACTGAGATATCACAGCAACGATGGTAAACAGGTAAATGTGTGGGTGCTGTAAATATCCTCAGCTGTGCGTAAGAGTCTGTTTGCTGATGAAACAATCAGTTGTACTTTTTCTTCTTTTCCGTTCTTCCCATTGACCAATCTAATGAGTGGAATGGGCACAGGTACCGATATGCCAACAGATGTTTAAGGGCATTTCTACATTCACTGATGGATAATTGTGGGAGTGGAAATCAAGCTTGTACTTGTGCTGTTTCTGCAGTGGTTGATGTTTATAAAACAGAATCAGGCATACACGCAGCTTTAGAAATCTGGTGAAAAGAATGTGTTTGCATATTTCTGTCTTTGTGCGTACAACAGTTTGAGCTGTGTAAAATCAAACTTGTCCACCAGATCTGATTTAATTTGACAATTTGAGTGCCCTGGTATCTGCCTACTCATTTCCAATAATCGTTAGGCTGCACAAAAGTTTTTCTTCTTACAAAATAATTGTTTTTCTTCGTTCCCTCTTTTTTAATGAAAGTGTTACAAAAATAATCTATTGTCTTCATCTTGCACATGCAGCTTAGTCTAGGATGTGATTTGCATACGGTTTATACTCTAAATATAGAGTATAGAGTAAATATTCATCTCTGATTCACCAGATTTAAACTGCGTAATGCACATGTTCCTTGGCTCAATCACATTTGCCACAAAGTTTCTTAACAACCGACCGTATGTAACCACAGTAACATGCTGAAACAGCAGCAAGACTAACGAACAAAAGGAAGCAGAACGAAAGAAAAACCTTTGCTTCGCTGATTTCATGCATTTTACAGACCAAACAAATGATCGATTCATCAAGAGAATATCCAACAGATTAATCAACCATGAAAATAAACATTAGTTGCTGCCCTAAATACAATCAATATGTTTATGATTACATTGTTTACAAGATCTTCATAGATCTAGGCTCTTAGTTGTGCACCAAATTGATTAATATAACTTTAAAATGTACAAACCTTTCTGTTGGGGGACCCAAACACCCTGTGGGAAACACTGTCAAACACATGATTTTACAAATGCTTTGACATTGTTCCTACTTGCGTTGTGTTCATCAAGCACCATGAGGCTTCACGTGACACTGCTGATGCTGGAAAATGGATGTGTGTTTGTTTATTTCTGCCTGGTTACACTGGACGTCCACACCCTGGGTCCTGCTGCTGGGCCTTCTGCTGAGATAGTGCCCCGGGCATACACTCAGACAGGGCGTGGATGGCATTAAGTTGAGTTGATTGTTGTGTTTCTGAGTACCAGACCGGCAGAGGTGTGGACGTGGTTGGCAAACTACCTTGCCTCAACCCTGCCATTATTTCTTTTCTACCTCTCAAACTACGCATTAAAAACAATTTTCATTCCCAGATTCTGTCATCTACCCCTCCCTCCTCTACCTGTTCTGCCGTGAGTACACTTCCTCTGCACTAACTGTCAACCTGACCGCAGTCTCCTCAGCTTCCTCTCACCTCTTCTCTCTCCCCTCCCCTCGCTCGCTTCCCCTTTCAGTATCCCATCTGTCGTTAACCACTTCTGTTTCGTGGCTCGTCTGCTGTGGCTCCACTGGAGTGTGCATAACAGAGCATGACCAGCTGATGAGAACTGAACCTGGGGTCACATATTTTCCTGGAACTAATGGTGTCCTGACTGGTTGCACCACTAACCAAGGCCCGCTGTGGTGTCTGGAGTCTAGACTGGGTCTGGCCAAAAACAGGAAATTCTGGCCTGGTGCAACTGGACGCTTTTTTTCTCTCCCTGGAACTCATGGATGGGATTGGACTGATTGGTTATTGATGGATGTGCACCTATGCAATGTTCATGGGCGATGTTTATTTCTTAACATAATGTAAAATGACAGATTCTAAAATCATTTTGATGGTACAGTGTCTTGTAATAGGGTGAAAGGTGTCGCTGTCTCAGCCACTCTGCTCCTCTATCACTTGTCTGTCACTTCAGTGAGAGGCGGTACGTACATGTTTACTTGAAGATGCAAGTTTTCAACACGTTGCATTGTTATGATGTAATGAGTTTTGTTTGACTTCAGCACCTACATCACATCTGACAAACTGTTACAGAGCTGTATCGGTTCAGACTACACATTGTTATCATCAAAATAAATGCGCAAATTCATAACCCTTGGCAACCCTTATGTGTGAATGTGACCGATTGTTGCATCTCTAGTTACTCATTTTCTTATTGATTAAAGAAAGAAAAAAGAAACAGGTGTAGATGTGGATACAAACCTCTCGTAGGCAGGTGTAGATGGGACACACCAGCACCCTGAAAGGCTCCCCGGAGCTGCTCCTCATGGTGCCAAACACCTCACACAAGAAGGTGATGAAACCTAACCACCCCTCCACGTCTGCCTGCTGGAGCTCATCTCGACGGGCGAAGTCCCTCTGCGGGGAGGAAAAAAGAAAAATAGTCGCTTACAATCGAGGAAAACACACTAAAACACTAGAGTCCCTCCAGCTTTTGTAAATGTGTAATACAAGTTCTGCGTAGGCGGCAGGCGAGAGGATATTTAAGTGTTTCATGAATTCATGTGCAGTGGTGGTAATCGCCATTAACATCTCTGCTATCTCTCTGATGGGAGCTTTTTTTTTTTGTAGGTGGCACATGTATTAACCCTGCAGTTTAGGGTACTTAAAGCCAAAAAGCAGTCGAAAAACACATTAAACAAATTCATGAATTTCTTTTATCTGCCAGGAGTGGAGGAGAATATGTTAATTTGGTTTGAAAGTGAAGGGGTAGTGAACTGCGTCAGTGCTGTGAAAGTGTGGGGGTTAATATGGGTTAATGCTTTATGTGCACTTGTGAAGATGTTATACAGCGGGTTAAACTGAAACTTTATCAACAGTCAGGGTCCTTCACCATTTTTCTGCTAGTTGCTGTGGACTGAAGTGCGATGGAAACACGAGCAGCTTATATTCACTAGCTCCCACAATGAAGGCCTTCATGTATGTGGATGTACACAGAATATATAACTGTCAAGAAACAAACACACCACGCACGCTCACAAACAACTAAACGCGGCTCCCCCACCTCCAAGGACATATCCACGGTGTTTGACACTCAAACAGCAAGTCAGTGTGGCAAAATGGCAACATAAACACATTTAACAAAACACGGCAGGAGAAAAGACAAGCTCATTTAATAAAAGAGGATGATGAGGAAGGTGCCGACAGCATTAGCGAGGCCACATGCAACAGTCTGGCTAATCAAAGCAACAACAAACCCTGACGCTTCTCTTTTAATAAGCAGCGTGGTCACAAACTAATTGCCCCCACATTGAGTTCCAGGGGTCTGGAAGCAACAATCGGTAATGACAGCCTTCAGGAGCCCACTTATGACATTTTAAAATGTTTTAAAGCAAAAAGCCAAAATGTCAGACACAGGGAGGGGGTCTCGAGTTGGCAGGCTGGGAAATGAGAAAATAAAAAGAAGAGGAGGGACCACACAGTGGTGAAAGGGGGGAGGGGGATTAATAAAAAATGGAGAAAGGGGGTTAAAAGGATTAAAGCGGGATTCACTGTTGCTGAGTCCAGGATAAAGTTACAAACATGTCAAGGAAAAGGCGTTTGAATGGAAAAACACAAAAACAAAAGGGAGGAGAAAAAAGCGTAAAGTTAATTCAAAGTTGGGGAAAATTAAACAGAGATGAACATGACCGGCAGGCAGCAGGTGGTTTAACATTTCAAGCCTTCTCCTAGGCTCTCAGGATGGCGCGAGGGGTGAACGGGAGGAGCATGGCTAGAAAAAGAGAGAGCGAGGGGGGAAAGTGTGCAGGGAGAGGTAGCGACGCACTGGCCCGTGTCGTTCAGGGTGAGGGGAGGCAATAAGACTGGGGGGAGCGCGGTAATAGAGAGCTCATGAGGGACAAGGAGGGAGAGGGAGAGAGGGGTAGTGAAATATACAACGGCTGAGAGGATGTTTTCATCATGTGTGCAAGACTGGAACTGTGCAGTTAAGTGAAGGGATGGAGGGTGAAGGGAAGGGGTGGGGGGACGGGTCTCTCTCTCTCCCCTGGGTGTGTGGATTAGTGGCTCTGCTCGCTGACATTTACTGTACGAAATCACTACATCACACACCCAGAGTTGGCTTCCACCTGAAAGTGCTTTCTCGTAAAAAAAAAAAAAACTAAAAAAACTAAGGTTGTGTTAAAACTAACAGAAAAACAAGCTTTAAAAGGTTGTTTGAGGACATCATGTTCACAGTAATTGATGTACTTTCAGGGACATTCAGGTTGAGGTTAAACAGGGAGGAATTTAAAGAAAAGCAGTAGAATTTAGTGAAAGAAAAAGAAAGAAAATGTAAAAGAAAGTTTCATTTAAAAGATAGAGAGTTTCAGCAGACGTTGTTGCCAGATTTCTTGTTTTTCTTGGTCATCTATGATGGTTTGGCAAAGGCTTGCTTACCAACAGTCTACATCCAATGATTTTCAATATATAAAAGACAGAGAAACGCAGCTGGAACAACAGTGCACTTGAGCTCTTTGCATGAAGAGTTGATTTTTGATTGACTGAACATTTCAAGACCAACGCCTCAAAAAAGTGTGTTTTGGGAAGCGTTGTGCAGCTGTGGAGCAGGGATGCATGCACAACTGGTGATCATACTACTTCATTAATGGAAAAAAAGCAGCGAGACTCCATGCCCAGCGCTTAAAATATTCCAACTTCTAAAAGCCGCTAGGAAAACGTGTCACAGGTGCTAGAGGAGAGTGCACGCTAGGCGCGCTGTACTGGAACAACGGTTTTGTTGGTGTGTCGGTATATTCAGCCCTTAATTGTGACTTAATTGTAAATCAATTGCTGCTGATGGATTACTTGCAGACTGGTCCGAATGCTGTGAGATCAATCTGTAAATGAGCCAAGACACACAAGAAAGCATCGGAATGTATTAAAATATCTACGCGCATAAAGCTATTTACAGAAGACACTTATTCCTTTTCTTCAAAACTGAAGCTCACAAGATCCACTAAGATTCAGAACCGTGGCCATGCACAGACAGAAGCAGAGACACTCGTATCACTGTGGTCATTTTAACCATGGTGAAGCTGCTCTGCCAGCTCATTACCACAACAGCAGCCTGTTGCACAATCAGCAGCCAGTCTTCTACAGCAACAAAGCAGTTACTTCAGAACAAGCAGAAATATCACAATATACTTTCCAGTTAGTTTCATTGCGAGAAAATGCACAACTTTCTCCTTTTGGTGACCTCTGGTAAATCCCACATACCAATTCTGGACTCAGGTCAGTACCAGGGTATTTGTCAACCAGTCTGTAAATAGCTAAGAACTGGCCAGTATGTCAAGGTTGGATGTCAAACTGTGTCTCTGTAGGAGATAACTACATTAGCTTGGTACCTACAGCATCCGTCCATCAAATCTATTCAGTAAGGAACAGAGTGTTGATATTAATGAAGTCTGAGTTATTTGACCACTGAAAGAAGAAAACAGTGAAGATACCCCTCCCCTCCTTTCACCTGCAGCATGTTGAGGAGCAGCGATCTGAACTTGGTCCCCTCCACCATGAACAGCGCCATCTTGTCACAGAGCTTGGCAGCCGTGGCGGCGAAGCTCCTGTCTGACACGGCCTTGGAGTAGATGGCGCTGACCACCTGGGACAGGGTCTCCTCCGACCGCGCTGATAGCTGGGCCTCCTCCATGAAAGACGCCAGCTGCTGTTCAACGCCGCTGCTGTTGCTCCTCATGCTGTTGAGGAGGTCCACCAGCCGGTCCATGCTCTGTGAGCCGGAGCCTGATGCCTCCACACGGGCCTCCTCCTGGGGGGGGATGGGATACCATGAATTGTGACAATACAGTAGTCACTGTCAACAAAGGTCTGAGGTCTACCACATAGGAAGGATTTTTTAAGTGAGAAAGGATAAATAAATGTGTGGGGTAATTTTTCACACACATAAAGGTGAGAAAAGTCAATCAAACTGTATATTTCATAGTTAGTAGGGTGACTTTCAATTTTTATGGTGGTAGTTTTCTAGTTACAAAAGCATGAATGTCTGGACTGGCCAGAAGAGGCCTGAAGGGAGGGGACAGGATTCTTTCAGTTAGATAATTTTCAAAATTTAGCTTGCTCCTGCTGGTTTCTGCAATCCTATCAATCCCAGCTTGAGAACAGTTAATTATCTGAACACATGTATTGTTTTATTTGTTTCTGTTTGTTTGAAGTGTAAGTGTTTTAAGTTGGTCAAGTTTGCAGTTGTGCTACTGACAAGTGAAGTAAAAGGAAAATCCCCCGCCGTTCAAGTACCCTTGGTTTGGAAACACTGTGCTAATGTCTACACCAACATGACAAAGGGCACTTTGCACGTGACAACGTTTCAGTGTTTTTTACTTGTACCCAAGATGCTAAGATCTAATAAACTTTTCAGTCGAAAAATAAATATTTAACATATCATTAGCTCATTCAAGTTCAGTACACCCCAATGAAGCGAAAGCTGGCTCTCAGACTGGATCCATTGATTCACTGAGGATATGTTTATTAATTCCTGCCTCGCGGCCTGCTGGGGAGTCCCGTGCTGTCAAATCAAACCATCCCTGGTGGTAATGAGTTAGCTGCAGAAAGAGGAAGCTGAGAGCAGCAACACAGTTGGCTGACTCGCCAGTTTAGAGCACACAGTGGAAAACATCAAAAACTGTTAAGCTAATGCCGCTTTAGTTTCTCCGCCTCCTCAGTGAGAACAAGTGCCCCCCCCCCTCCCTGCTGGTCCCAGTGTGTCAATCTGAATGCTAAAGAACTAAAGCAAGGCATTGGAAGAAAAGTGTGTGTCTATATGCCTTTACATTAATGACAGTGTATGTGTGTGTGCTGTAAGACTAAATGGTAGCGTGTGTACACATTGGTCCTGATTGCCTTAATACGGACTGACAGGCACTAAGCAGCTTTTCAGTACCTTGTCCTTTAGTCTTCTCCTCAGCCTCTCCTTAGAAGACTGCAGCAAGCTGATTTTGGGCTGGTCCGACTGGCCCTCGCTTGCTTTCCCACTTCCTGGTGAGGTGAGAGCTTCCTTATTAACTGTCAGATCTGGGGAGGCATTTGTAGTGGGTGTCGTCTCATACGGGGGAAATTCATGGGGACTCTTCCTGCCGAAGTCTTGAGGTGGTCTGATCTGCTCGTCACCCGGTCTTACATTCTCAGTCTCTTTGTCTTTGGTTGTTCTGGGGGCTACTCCTTTATCACCAGGAGCGTTTGTCTGTCCGTGCCCCTGACCTTTCTGATTGTGGTGCCAACGCCGGTTCTGGCTATATCCAAGGTGTGGCGGTCCTCCTTGGCGCTGCCCATGTCCCCCTTGATACTGGCGAGGCGGCCGACCAGCACTACTGTTTCTGTTATCTCCCAGTTCTGTTGAGTTCAGCTGCTGTTGGTTTGGAGACTGTTGTTGGGTTTGATCCCTCTGGTGCTGCGGTGACTGTTGCTGTATCAGCTGAGGTTGGTTCTTCCCTCCTCCTCCACCTCCACCTCCACCACCGCCACCTCCTCCTCCTCCTCCTCCTCCCTGAGGCCGCTGCTGTCTCCTGGAATGAGAGCAGGTTTCACTTAGTGTCGTTGTGATGAGGCAGCAGCTGGCTTGTACCTTCAGCTCTGTATCACACTGGCACCATGATGGTCCACAGCCTCCTCCTTCAAAACTGAATTTAACTCATTGTTAGTGCAGTAAAAATACACAATTCCTGATTTATCTTCACCTCCTTATCTACAGTCACTAACCAGTGCTCTTCTGTAAATATAACTATGACGATTCACAACCTGACACAAACGTTAACCTATCATCTACAACAAAAGCCCAATGGCTGCTTACATGTGGATGCACAGTGTGTCTGTGTTTCCCTGTCCTGCATAGCTCTGTCCTGTTGCTGCACTGGCTCTGGGCTTCACAAGCCGCTGACATATGGTCCAGGGGATTAGCCAACCTGGCACCTAGGAGGCAACCTATTATCTGCCTGAGCCTGTGAACTCGCTAAAAACTCAACTAGCCACAGCTAGCACACCTTTGGTCAATTACAGATTGATAATGAAGTTCACGAATTCTATCCGCTGCCTTTTACCTGACAGGAAGTGCAGATGGAAAGTAGCTAGTTGAAAGATCTGCTAAAAAAAAAAAAAAAAAAAAAGCATTTCTTCTATTTGTGTGACTTGCTGTTTTTTAACATGGTCCCTGGCAAATGTATTCAATAAAATCATTCACATTTGAACCGACACCAATCCCAGCAGTATGTTCCCTCGGGACTGTACTCTCTCTGTAATAACAAAAGTGTCATATCAGTTATAGTGTGGTCAAAGGGAGAATCCGGTCAGTACTTTTCCTTTAGACACAGTTAACTTGACTTGAAACAGGAAGTAATTCCATGAAGACATTAGCATGCAAAAAACATTTTCCAGTCCCACACACTGTGCATCATTTAAAAAAACATAGAATAACCAGTGATGGAATGTAACTTAGTACAATTTATTTAGGTACTGATGAATTATGTGGTACTTTGCTTGGGTATTTCCATTTTCTTCTACGTCACACCTCCAATTGCCTCCTTTTGAGAACTTTAGATACTTGTTACCTTGCAGATTGGTGTAACCAACTAAACAGTACTGTGGTCTGTAAATGCTTAACAGCTGAAGGCACAAGGCTGTTGAGCCAGAAAAATAAAAAAAAATCTTTGTTCTGATGTACTCAGCAACATTGCAGTGGGGGTCTTTGTACATTAAAAAAACGAACAAAATGCTCCCTGCACAATGGTAATTTAAAGTAGAAACAAACGACTTCTGCCCTCCTGACATTTTAAAATAGTATTATTGGTGTCAAAGCCAATGTGACCATTTCAATTCTCCTGAAAAGCAGCTGCCAACAACACCGGACAAACTTGAGTTTCTTCATTCATTTAGTCTATAAAGGAGATGTGAACGCATATAGAAATGGTGCCAGGCTGCAAAATAGCAAAGTGAAAGTGAGGTCTACAGAGAACCAGTCCAAACGCTGACAATGTCATTATTCAGAAGTCATTTCATTGTGCAATCAACATTTACTTCAGTGATTATTGATAAGTTAAAGCAAATACTTGTCCAGCACCAGTTTAGTAGACATGGCTCAAAGAAAAATATATCTGTGACATCAATTGCACCGTGGTTTTGTTAAGGATGGATTGACGAGCAAAGCAAGTTAGTAACTGTACCGACTGAGTTCATCAATGTCAAGACTGAAATGTCCGTTTCATCTTTCCTCACAAAAGCCTTTCCTTGCACATTCTGATCCACAAACCTTCAACAGGTTGAATTTCTTTCAACCTGAGGTTGCGTTGCAAAAGCATGCAAGCTGTTCTACCTTGGGAAAGAGAACTGTGTGTCAAAAGTTTAGCTGCCAACCTCCTTTGTAAAAACATTAATTTCAACCCAATTAAATTAATATGAGAACGACCTTCGAAATGTTCTTCAAGTTTCAAGAAAATTTTACTTGCCAGTCGAACACAATTGACCAGAAATGTGGGTTTTAGAATTTGGACTGAGGTACTGATACATGCTAGATCTCAACCAAAGAGACCACCAATGGGAGACGTTTGGACCAGTGACCTGCTCCAAGAATTCTGAACTGCTGCTCAGATCTCATGTAACATAAGGTGCTGTGTCCAATCACAGCTCTTTCTACTGGAGAAACAGTTGACTGACCAGAGCGTAGTAGTCAATATGTGTCAGTCCATTTTATTGAAACTCTGAAAAACATTACATCCAACACGTAAAAGTGCAACTGAATGGTCATCGGAGTTGGATTTGGAAACTTGGTCAAGATCTAGCGACCAAATTTATCTGCAACTACTTTGATAATCTTAATCAATCAAGTCATTTCCCAAGCGAAAATGCCAAACATCAAATTCTCACATTAATGTGAGAACTTGATATTTTTCCTCTGACCATCTTTGGGTTTTGAACATCAAAAGAAGCTGTTTGAAGATGTTTCATTGGGGTCTGATCATTTTTTCCACATTTTATAGACTTAATCATTAATTGAGAAAAAAATAATTAGATTAATGGGTAATAAAAGTAATCAGTAGTTGAATCCCTAGTTGCTTTTCCTTTCAATATTATCTCCCTTGATATTCATGAATGTTTTCATGTTTGCATTAACTAGAAGAATCATACAGAAAGTGAATGTGTCCAAGTGTATTTATAGTCTTTGTGTGTGTGTGTGTTTGGTTTATGTGTCACCTGGCCTCTCTGATTCGCTCTCTTTGGGAGGTTGAGAGACAGTTCATCTCCTGACACTCTGCTCTACCCAACAGCCTGCCTTCAACGCAGTGAAAATATCCTCAGCATCTTACTAAGTTAGTTGTTGATACGTCCCGACACAAGCCTTTTATCGCATGACTTGACTCGGGTCTTCCAAAGTTCACGATGATTCGGGGAACACCCACTCGTCAGGCAACTCCCATCAGCATCCTTCAAAGTCTGTTCATTTCTTTCATGCAGCCGAGGTTTCAATATTTTCACCAATGTTTAACCACAATCGTAATAAAAGTCTAAACGTTGACTGACAGAAATGGTGAGATCTCATTTAATCGCACTGCAGAGGGTGAGATTTGATAATCTTCTGCAAAGCCCCGGACTGCTCAGAGTGTCTCGCTCTCTCTCTCTCTCTCTCTCTCTCTCTCTCAGACACACACACACACACACACACACACACACACGCTCCTCCGATGATTAATTTGATCTCTACACTCGCTGTTAGTTTAGGCTCGGCTCTAATAAGCCCGTCTCCTGATCTGCCGATGATGCGGAGAGGTGAAAGTGAGACAGTAATAAAATGTTAATCATATTTAATGACTGCGAGCTCTGCAGTGGCTCGAGTGTTGCTCGGATTGACTATCCAGGGAGATGTTTGCATTAAGGATAAATGATGGGGCCGCTGATGAAATTTCATGGTCTGTGGCACGATCAATCATGTAATCAAGTGATCACACTGCTATTTATTTTTGGGATTAATCAGATTTAAATTAGTGTTTGATGTTGCCTGGCAGGGTCCCCACTCTCCTTCTCTCTCCCTCGTTTTTTTTTTTTTTTTAACGTCCCTCCATTTTCATCTAATCTACTTCTTGTTGTCAGCCATTTGAGTATTTAAAAGATAATTTCACCCAAAAAATGAAAACTCAGTCATTATCTACTCACCTCTGTGCCGGGCTGCACGACAAAATAGTCTTGCGGCATTCTCTGAAACAACGGTAAATGAAAAAAGAAAAAAAACATAAAATGTCTCCATGCAGCTTCTCTGGCACAATCCAGGGTCTCCCAAAAATACCTGAGATCCCAAACTGAAAAGTTGTCATTTGCACCCTTGACATTGGGCGTGCATACCCGCTTCAGCACATATGCTTTTAGCCTGGCAACTACTGCGATGTTTTCTGCATTAAAAAGGGTGTAAACAACATCTCTTCAAGAACTATGTGGGATCTGCGTGGGTTTCTGGAGTACTGGATTAAACTGTACGAAGCCATTTTATTGTTATTGGGGGGGTTATGTTTTTTTTTAAGTCTGTGTTCTTCAGTTGTTTGGAGGACTGCTGCGACGCTGATGTTTTGTGCTGTGGTCCACTTCACTGACCTTACATTGGCGTGAGAGTGAATAGATTTTGACAGTATTAAAATATCTGGGTGAAACATTTCTTTAATGAAAAAATAAAAAGCAGGGCACCTTATTTATTTATACATTTTCATCAAATATCAGCTGACCATTACGTTAGTGAAAACAATAACCAAACCACTGTGTCACATGTTGATAATGTATTCAGGCACCATTTTGCGCCCAGGATGATCTGGCTTATGTTTTCCACTGACCTGGCTGAGACTTGTCGCTTTCCCCCAGGGCCTGCAGGCAGAAGTACGGTTAACTGGTCTCGGGAGAACTGATCATTCGCTCTACAAGCAGGAGAGGAGGGTATGCCACACAAATGCAGCAAGGTGATCGAAAAGGATGAAGAGAGATGAAGGATGGATGAAAAGCGGCAGGACAATTTGTAGAAAATGGTGGGTAATTGTTGAAGGAGGAGATTGTTGAGGATAAAGGAGGGGGAAAAAAAGCAGCGAAGCAAAGAGGGAAACAAACAAAAACACTACAGGTTGATAACTATGTCATTCGAACAACATGCAGAGAACTACAGGAAGTGATGACTAAAAAGGTGAAATGAATTGGCAGCTTTGATCATGGGAGGAGGTAGGAGGGCGGTGATTGATCACGGCTGTTCGCTGTGGATGTACTCGTGGAACCATTGGACCGTTGGTTGACCCAGACTACCAAATCAATCGGCCCGGGGGGGAAGAGAAGCCTGCAGGCCAGACAGTCAATAACACGGCCAGAGCTTCACACGGGCCACAACACACTGGTTTAATGGACTGTGGGGAGACAGGTTTTAAATGCCTGACTGCACAACTGCATCACTCTTCACACTGTTTTCTTTTTTTAAAACATGTTTTAAGATTCCAAAAGCCAGAAAACTCATACATAAACTGGTGATAACGTCAATAACTTTGACTCATGTGGCCAGAGGACACGAGCAGGAGGAGGTAAACAAGCAGACTGACTGTGTGCAGTGTACCTTTCCTTGAGTGCATCTGTACACACAAACACACACACACAAACACACACAGCGGCAGCAGACGTCATCTTGATCATAAAGCAGATCAGAGTCGCTGCACCATGTGGTGACATTTAGTCCCACGCAAACTCTTTTAAGAACTTCTCTGCAGCTCAAATGATATTTAAGCACTTGTTTGTTCAACTTATCAGCTTATCACAACAGTGTGTGGAAACTGGATGCTCAACCAGGCAGGCAGGCTTCGTGTGTTTGGCTTTGGAATAATGTTTATTCGATTTGCAAAGACAGACAGAATCAAGTCTAAACGTGTAAAAGCCCCTCAGTAATGAACAGGTCATCTGAAAAGGAGCAAAAAGGGACGACCGAGGAGCATATTAGCACCTTCTTTGGCCCTTTTCTGTTTTGGAGCGCGGAGCGGTAAGCAGCACATTCCAGTAAATCACAACTAATTTCAGCCCTGCTTGACGTGCATACTAAAGTAGAAACACATGCACTGCCTCCCCCTTTCTTTTCCTTCCTGACACAGCCAGCCTACACTTTTCCTTTACTCAGTCTCTCACTCTGTTTCTCTTTCTTGTGCTTTATTCGATTCAACACATATAGATCAGCATTTATCTACATATTGAAAGATTGGCTTCCAACCTGAATAGATATCCGCTCTTCGTGCAACTGTGTTGACACATCACATACAGTACAACACAAAATATGACACAAATATCTGCGTGGCGTCTCATGATAATGAATATTTATTGACACACGCTATTGGTTGTATTCTGTCAGAGAATTCAAGACGTGCGGGGATTAGAACGTTTGATAGACAAACATATGCAGTTAATGTATTTGATGTGCAAACATGCCAAGCTACATGAAGGACAGCTGTGGAGGCCATTTTCTGTGCCAACTGGCAGCCCTCAACTTTTATACAATGGATAGTTGCGATGACCCTCATTTACATTTCCCCTTGTTCCTAATGAACGTGCATAAAAAATGTACCATGTCCTGTTTGTACTAATCTATTTTTTTTCAAGGTGGCAGCAATGTTTATTTTATCCTGGACAGATTTCTTTTCATTTATTTCTTTCAATTTCAATTGTGCCGTTAGCTTCCACAGTATAGCCAGCTGACACTGCTTCAAGCTTAAGAGACTGAACGCAGCTGAGTTGTGGACATTAGCGTGGAGACGAAGAGACATTTATGTCGGACGCTCGCCTGGCAGAGATGTGAGAGTTGAACTCACTCCCTTTACTGGTGGCGGGCGACGAGAGTTTTTCTTGGCTTGGTTCGGACTATTGGACGTGGCTGTCAGAGTAGTAATGAGCATCTTCTGCCTTGAGGCAAATTTGAGGGACATGCTACCTGATACACAACAACATATAGTAAACCCACCCCCCCAAAAAAACCATGTCGCTGTCCATTTCACTGTGGACATAACCATATGCAGATACAGTAGTCTTTGCACAAACATCGGACACAACAGCCCCTTATCGACAATAAAGTTTTTCTATTCTACTCTCTTCACGTCTGTTAAAAAAAAAATCCCTACAGAGATAATTCAGCCAGTTGTTGACATCTGTAGCTTTGAAAACAGACACAACTTAACATCTACTTTTATCTAAAGTAGTTTTGTATGCCTTGATGCAAGCCATGGCTCTGTCTTTGGTCGATGTGTAGCTGATCCTGTACAAGCCACAAACTCTGACATAGTGAAGCATCAATGTGAATATTTCCCCCGCCCCACTCGGCTGTTGGTGTTGAGTCAGAATCTCACTTCATACGAAGAGATACAAACAATAATTCTTGGTATTGGCCTCAGACTTCGTGGCCACACTTTTATCTTGGTTCTACACACATACAAACGTGTGTACACACACACACACACACTCCAGAGTGTTCCTGCAAGCTACAAGATGGTCTCTTTGTTAATATTTCCAGTTCACAAAACCTAAGCGAGCTGCTGTTGGTCCGAGTTGATATTTTTGTTCTTTTCCTTTTTGCCAGGCCTGTGCTGCACCCAATCTCACATAAACACAATAGCTCTGGACAGAACCATTTATTCTCTGTGCTTAAAAACAAGGCTGAAAGTGCTTTTGTCCGTTCCGTACAGCTAAATTTTCCTCTTTTCAACTACAAATACAACCCAAATATTTTCTCTGCGCCTGTCTCTTAGCAACTGAAGAGCAGTTTTCCAGTGACATCAGGGCAGGGAGCGAGAGAACCAAGGAGAGACGATTTTTTTTTTCTTTCTCTTAAGGACCTGGTTCCAATGAAGTCAGACTTGGGCGAAATTAGATTTCAGAGTGTGCACAATTGGAGCAGATGTGCCAGTGTAACATCCAGTGCCAGGGTGGCAGAGTTGGGAGTTTTGGGACAGGACGATGGGTTAAATGTCGGGAGTACTGTCGGCAAACACTGCTGACTGAATAACGGACATAAATTATGTAGAGTGACCTATTATACATGAGAAAATGAATGTCTTGAATGTCTCCGCTGTGTTTTTTCTTTTTCCTGTCTGCAGTCAAGTGTGGAGCCTGCATTCCTGTCTTGACATTGCTTTGGCTGCTGAGAGATGTTAAGGCTATAGGACTGGCTGTGCACTGACATCTGACATCGACAGAAAAAACATTCCCTCTCACTGAGGTCGGTATGTGTGCAGTGTGTGTGTGTAGTGTGCGCGTGCAAGCTCGCATTCGTAATTACCGTCGGTCATTCCTCCTGCGTCGGAAGAGCTTTTTGGTGTGTGCGATCTCGGCCTCATTAGGAAGGGGCGGGAAGACCTGTTGGAGACAAATCATAGAGTTAAGAGACGGCCGCTGTCAAGACCAGAGATATAAATCACTCTGTGGAAAGAATCTCTAAAATTGTTAAACACGTTGAGAGAAGACTGCAGAGTAGAGTAGACTTTTCCAATAAAAACAGAGAATTGATAGCCTTTTTCGTTAGGAAGCTGTTTATGGTGAGAATTATCGAAGCCAGACAAAATTGTGTGCAGACAAACAAGCAACATATCAAGACGTGAAATCAGGTTTTCATGAATAGTTTATGAATCCTTTCATGCCTCGCTGTGCTGCTCCTGAACTGGCAGACTACGGTGGTGAGAACCTCCTCTTTTGAACGTGTGTTTGCATTACAGTCTACAGCTAGAAATGTCCTTAAAGCCCCTGCATGACAGACTGCATGAACACATCTTGATCTCTAACAGATGTCCTGTGTCTTGACAACACCATTACCATGGCCACTGAGAATTCTCGATTCTGATTGGCCTCAGTGGCAAAAGTGCTGGGTGCCGAAGTGCAATATAAATCCGAGGGTGTGGTGATTAATAAATGGACTCGCAGGCAGTCACGTCTCTGGTCTCACAGCTCTGAAACAGCTCCGGCAATCCCAGTGGAGCAAGACAAAATAATAACACAGAGCACCACAAATACACAGATAAAGGCAGATGATGGAGATGTACGTTATCTGTCTGTGTGGCCCAGTCTTTGTTAACAGGCGATGATAATATAAGGGTTTGGTTTTATTCAAATTTTTGACTGTTTTTTTTCTGCATCTAGACATGTTATTTCAAGAGAGAATCACAATAGATCTAAGAATTGATTTTCTTCCAACCCCTACTGCCTTCAGCTGGCTTCAGAGATTTAAAGAAGTGAAGGACAAGGTTTTTATATAGCTACTGTAAGAGAGAAATCCTGCTGCTTCAACCGTCATTTAATGTTACTTTGTGAATGATTTACCCACATCTGCCTTAGCTTTCTGTTCGACTGCCTTGCTCAGACTTGCTATTCACTATTCACACAACTTTGTTCTTTGTATTCAAGTGTCGATTTGCTGTCTTTGTGGTTTGCACACTGATCAGCAACAGGGGGTCAAGTAGCCAGATATTTAGCCTGCTCCATATCCAGCGGGCATTGGCAACACGTTTGTGAGCTGCTGGTGAGCTCCTGGATTGTGTCTGCTAACGGTTCACACATGGTAATCGTCGCAAACAAAACCCTGTCGTGAGAACTTAGCTTAAATTAATGGACTGGTATTAAACATTCTTTCAAGACTGGAACAAGTGGGCTTAGCTAAAGAGTCTTGAGCTTGGGTTATGACTGCCTACCAGAAGTGCACAGAAAGACTTAACGAATCTGCCTGTTAGAAGGTGATAGAGACAGACTGCAGGGTTGCAACAAATGATTATTTTCATCATTGTTTAATCTGTAATGTGTCATTTGGAATGCCAGAAATTAGTATAACAAAGGCAGAAGCCATTTCCACGAGGTAACATCTTCACGTCTTTTACATTTGAAAAGCTTGAACCAGCAGCTGTTGGTAGTTTTTCCTTCTTACATGGTAGGCTCAGCAATCAGTGAAATTCCTGTCTCTCCTGATTTAAACATTAATGTAAACTCCAGGCAGAGCTGTGTGAAACATAGTCTTCCTGTTTAACTAGATGTTGCCTAGCAACAGGGGCCATTATAATGATATTAAAACTAGAAAAGTGAGATCAGAATGAGTTATTCAGGCAAACAGACAACAGATAATTTAAATTTGATAGAATCTGGCAGTTTGCTGGCATGTGGTAAGGGTATACGCTGCCATCATGGAAGACAATGTGTCAGGTATTATCCCTTCACTTCCTGTCAAAAGGAAATAAGCACACCTGCCATCCATTAAACATCAGCCCTGTCAATCAAACACAGCACACTCCGCCTTCACGCAGCATCACTATGTGGCATTGTTACCATAGTTATAGATTGGCAGGGACGGGTGCTGTTGTGTACGTATACAGTATGCAATGATAAATGTTTATGACTATGTATGTGTTTAACATAGGGTGTCCAGGACATTCTACAGGCTGCAAGCCGATACTGTGCATGGCATGGGTGTCCAGCTGCCCCGTCAACATCCAAAGTCAGTTAGTGTCCATGTCACCCAGCGAACAAATAGTTGCAGGCTGATTCAAAACAAAAAGCCCCAGATTTCTCCAAATTCTCAACCAAAGGCATTGTGCAAGAAGGTGACCACAAGAGAGGGAGGCGGGGCTCAGTGCATCATTCACTTCTTCCTTTTCGGTTTTCTTCGTAAAACCATAACAAAAAACAGGGAACTAAAGAGTTTGATCTCTGTGCATCTCGTCTCATGGCGACTAAATCATTTATGTCCCGATGACATATTAATCTAAAATCTCTGTTAAAGGGAATCTAGACACAGTCACGATGCTTATTTGTGACCGTCATCTTTCCTTATTTGTTCTTTAATTAGATGGTACTCTTATTTTTTTGCTTGCATTTTTGGTTTCCACTTACAGAGAAGTAACAAGAGCTTGTGGTTGAATGTGTACAGTCACAAGAAAAAGTCGCGTTTTCTTTTTCACTGAGGCTCACAGTTAAATATAGAAAAGACAGCAAAAGAAGAAAACGCTAGCTGGAGAGAACGGTTGTAAACTGTTGTGTAGTGTTGTAATGGCTTCTACAAAGCACTTGTGTGTACATATGGATCACATAGCGTACCTGCACAGCAGCGCCACGACAGTGCATGAACACAAACACACTGGAGTAAAAATTCTCTGTTCACAACTGTGTATAGATTTCTCTCTTCAGACTTCCAGAAACACATACTGTAGATATTCAAATGAGTTTGAGAGAGAGAGCTTGATATTTGACACTGCTGCTCTAACCTACTTCTCTCCAAGAGAGGCTGCTGGGGGATCGTCGGGCTCTGATTGAATCCAGATGTGAGAGGCAGAAAGTGTGTGGCACAGTAATATCGACTAAAAAAAAAAAAAAAGAAGAAAGGCAGACAACACACTTAAACTGTGTCTTTAAGCTTCAAGGGTTTAAAAAGACTCCACATATAAACACAAAAGTATTAATATTGATGAAATTCAGCTTTTTTTTCTGGATTTCTTGCCACTAGAACTGTCCGACAGGGAGAAAAAAAGGAGGTGGAGAGAGAGACGGAGGAACTGTTGCATGTTTAGCTACTGTAGTTTTCCTCTAGGATATCATTAGCTGTAATTCTGCCTTCAAATGGTAACCAGATGACAGTGAGCAAACACACACACACACACACACACACACACACACACACACACACACACACACACACACACACACAGGGTCAAATGATGCACACAACAAAACCCCTTAAGTTTTAGTATTTTTCCATCACTATTTCAGATTTTATGAAGTATCTCGGATTTTTCCAAAGACATGCTTCAGATGGCATTGGTACATCTGAGAAAAAGCCCAAGACCGACAACTGTGAGCAGTTTATAATGCATCCGACACGAGCGGAGAGGGAGGAAGCAAGAGATGTCTTTGTGGCTGAAAGGGAGAGCGCTGTGTGTGTGTGAATAATGCTATCTGCAGGTAGCAGCCAGCGCCGGGCAGATCAAAGAGAGGCGTGTGCTGTCCTGGTCCCCAGCCAGAGGACCTCTCACCTCGCTGCAGGCAGCGCGAGCCCTGTGGACATGACAGGGATGAGACTGGCGACGGGGGGGTTGGCTGGGATTAGACAGAAACAGACTCTTTTCATTTTAGTCTTGTTCATATTTGTGTGTTTGCAAGACGAGTGCAAATAATATGACCATTTTCACACCAAAATGAGCTTGTTTATGAGAGTAAATAGCAATTCTTCCCTTCCTCCTTTCTCATTGCTAGCAGAAGAGCTTGTGTGTGTGTGTTTTTTTTTCCCCCTCAAGTGGGTCATGTTCTATATCATGATAGTGATGGAAAACAGGTAACAGTAGGAAGCAGCATGGAGGCCAGTGACGTGATTATGGTGGTTACTTATATTTTTTACTTCAGTCTCCCTTTTCAACCCTGCGGCATCTTTCTCCTCAGATTAAAATTACTTCCCCAAAACTACAATGTGTACTATAACATGGGGTACGTTTGAGTTGTTAACAGAAAATGCCTCTTTACCCTTTAGTCTTAAGTGAAACTGAAAATGTGTAAATGTGTTGCTCCAGCTACACATAAAGATCTATAATGTTATCCAGTTTGCGTTATAGATCAGACAAATAGTTACATGGACAGGATTTTTATAATAATGGAAAATATCCACAGCTTCAATCACTTTATCCACCATCTTTATAATCACAAGTTAAACAAGAGAATTACCCCATTAACAGTACAAAGTAATCTACCATCAACATGTGTTCACACATATTTGACTGGCCATCGCCAAAGCAGGTATCTGGAGGAGATCGGGAACATAGACCACAGAGGAGATTAATGAGAAGATTAAAGTTATGAGAGCAGAAAAAGGACAAATGTGGATGTTTTCTTAATTAAAAAAAAACACTGTTTAACAATGAGATTCACGTGAGGTTTGAAGAACAGAATCAAAACGGAGGATGAAAATGACTGAAACTGTCAACACAGAGGGAGAAGCTCTGCATGAGACCAATGAATGTCTTCATTCACGTTTTTTTTATCCTTGAGACGGCTGGGAATGATGTTACTTCAGATTAGTTTGTAGACTCTTGCTAATTTACTAAAGCATCCTTTTTAACCAAAGTTTGCAACTTTAGTTTGAGGGATCATTTTGACATCAACAACTTGTCCCTAAGTAGCAGTCACAGCTCAAAAGAAACAAAAGTGATTTGTTGTCAGGTTGAAATTGCACAATGCCGATTAAGGTGTGTGTGTGTGTGCGCGCGCGCATTGTATTATGTGCATGGGTGTTGCAGTTCGGCCTTCAGAGGAAGTTGACATACCCCATAGCATTCCAGAGAAAATCACAGGTCACTGGGAGAGGCTACCTGTGATGTTAACTCAGAGGATGTAGCCTTTTTACAACCACTCCACGTCGCCACGTAGCTCCCAGGCAGCAACAACATTTCGTCTCTGATCACGATACATGATTTAATTTTCAAACGTTTGACCCATACTGAGAGTTTTTACGATATATCCTCTGTATCATCTAAAGAAAGGTGTTATTTTTCCAATAGTTTTTGACAGAGGGGTCATCACCTTGGGTTAGAAACCATTGTTGATCCAATAATAACAATGATGTTGCTCCAGTGTTAAAGGGGTATGAGTAACAAGAAAGGGAAATAAGGAAATGAGTTAAAGCGAATGGGGATGGAAATGTGATGAATAGAAACCAAGTTTAACAATTACAGAACTTTCTCTGCAATAGCACAGCAAGTCAAGTGCACGTCTTCCTGTCCCTTCTAGTATATAACAATCCTGGTATGATGCTCATTCAGTCAGCCCATTGTTTCTCTCGGCTTATTTATGTTTCCAGGGCCTTCGGCCAAAAGCAATAAATTTAAAACTGCCCCAGGGGTGGCATTACAGGACAGGTTGTTGAGAGCAGAGGAGAGAGAGAGCAAGTATGACAGCAAGAGGGACTGTAAATACAAGATAGCAGGCACATAAAATACAGAGAGAGGAAAGAAGGAATGTGCGGGCTGAAATAATTTGGATAGTTTGCTCATTTACCAAGCCTGAATGAATGATGTGGCATTTATAAGGCAGATTTGTACCTTTTTTTTCTACTGTTTTCTGTGTCCTTATAAAGATTAGCTTTGGCTGTTCTGTTCGTTACTACGGAGTTGTAGTTTTGCAATCGGATAAAATATGTTTAATTTCATGAAATTGTAACATAGGCCGCACTAAATTAAAATGTTAAACTCGAAGTAGAATGGCAATAGACAAGCTATTTGCTTAAATGCACCATGATGAAGTAAATTGTGCAACATAACGGCTGAAGAATAATTGCGTCTGAATCGTTTGCCACAAAATTTCACTTTCACAATGCAATTTCCGCCTACCACCGGGCACGAAACCTCCCATGAAATTTAGGCCTGGCGGGCAACTCAGTCAGGCCGGCGGCCTGGCACCATTCCTGCCTGTTTCACATCTCTATTAAACAATCTGAATAAATAAACTCATGTTGTGTACCATGTTGGTGGAAGTTGCTACTCTGAGGAAAAGGGAAATTATGTAGTTCTGTTTGCGTCAGCAGCACCAACAATAACACCACATAGGAACACCAGTCGGGCAGAAGTTGACTGATTCTACTTGATGCTGCATTAATTGTCTCGTCATTGTCTACATTTGTGAAAGGCATATCTAATAAATTGACAACTCGCTGTACTACAAAATGTTTTTGGGGTCAAAACGGGTTTTTATTTTTTTCATGGCTTCCTTGTCAAATGTTGCTTTATGAAAGAATAAGGAGCATCTACAACTAACTGACTGCCGCTGCTAAGATGTATTTACGTATATGCTACGCAACCGCATTGCCCATGTTATGAGGCACAGTTTCTGTGAAGCTGACTATTATTTAGAAAAAACGTTGACACTTGTAAACTTTTGTGTAGCGAGTTTTGATCATGTTTAGTGGTTTGTGATTAAGAGGCACACATTTCAGTGACATTTAAAAAATGGTTATCAAAGAATGTGAGGTTTGAATTGGCTGTGACAAAAAATGTCAGACAAAAATTATGCTCAATTCTGACTGACTTCTGAGTCTTCTCTTTTGTCTCTTTCAGACTAGTGAACTAACTTTAAATGTCAGGGAAGTAAGTAATTAGAAAAATCCTTCTGAGCTCACTGTGCTGAATTTAAAGTCATTCAAAGTGACATATTATGATACATGATCACCATAGGGAGGCTGTAATAAGACCTGTTTTCCCTAAAGGATTAAGTGACAGGAAGCGCTACACCCTTCAGTAATGACTCTGACATACTGCTGTTGTGATCCTGGATGTGTCGAGCTCTATCACGTCAGGTAACAAGTTAAACATTTAAGATTTCTCTAAATTGTTTTTCTGTCAAATCCCTGCAGTGGAGGACTTGCTCTGTATTACATGATCCCCTACATTAGGTCTTTCATGTGACTTGCTGTGCAGCCAAAAGAAGAGATTTAGAGCTGCCACAGTCAGGTATGGTGGGTGATCAGTGATAAGAGGCAAAGATGTGAGGTCCTGACATCCATGTCTCATTTAATAAGTGATCTGAGGCCGGGGCCACAGCAGAGCACCGACAGATAGACAGGTACATCAAAGAGCTCGGGGGGGTCTAGCTGCAGGAGGAGATGGAGCCATTGTGGGATCAAAGTGTCAGAGAAAAAGAGGGAAAAAACCTGTAGTACCCTATAGAAATGTAATCATGCGACAACCACTGCTGCGGCAGCAGGTTCCACATGCCTACAGCTCTGTTCCCGCTATCTCACCGAATGATGAAAAAAGACTTCAATCATATGTGCTCGCTGTGTTGCCTTACATTGACAGTCACCTTATCTCCTCTGCAGGATCGAGCCTGCTGCTTTGTGTTTGCATGTGTGGTCTGGTTTGCATTATATTTGCGAAGGTCGATGACTATTTAACAGACACTAGTCCTCTAGGGACATTTAGCCTGCTCCCTACAGTCAAACAAGCTGATTTACAACTGTTTTACTGTCATTAATTGAGAAGGGATGCACCACATAAACATTTTTTAAAAATTTGGTCATTACTGATATCCTTCTTCTCATGGTCGAAACCATTAAGATCACTGATAATTTAGCATTTCTATAGATTCTTACTTGGAGTTTATGTACACCAGAGGGTGGGAAATGCTAAAACGGAGTGATGAAAGATGGATTATTTAATAGTCAACATCTCTAATAAGATTTGTTGTGTTTAAACTTATTTCCCTCCTAATGGAACTTGTACAACAGGTTTAGCCAATTGTAATCTTGTCTTCCCCTGAACTATGCAAAAATGTCCACATTGGTGACGACATGTTTCACTCTCCTCTACTCTGTTCCTGTGCTCTCGGAGAGTCAGGAGAAGTTTCTTAGTCCACAGAACATTTCTGGAGCCTTACAGCAAAGCAGTCAGACGAGGTGCGAACTTTCAGCTTAGCAGCCAATGTAATGATTAGGGACTTAAAAATTGATGTGAGTAATAACTTATCTATGTATGTAATGCTGTATGGAGGCATTTTTATCTATTTTTTCTTCTTATCTGTTCAGGAGAATGCTGCGGCGCTGTTTTACTGTGAAAGTCCAGAAAACATTTTGTGGACTAAGAACCTTCACTTGACTCTCCATTGGCACGAGGGCGAGTACATAATAACTGAATTTTCTTTTTATTGTGACCTTTTCCTTTAAGTCCCAGAAAGCAGTTTGGCTTCATATTATAAGCTCTCTTTATCGACCATGATTTGATTATCGGTCAACAGCCAATAATATAAATTGCCATTTATATGGGCCGATCATTTTCATCCCTTAAACACTATGGGCAGCAGTCAACCTAACATGAATATACTAAGGATAAAGAATGAGGCTGGACGTTACCTTGTTTCTCTAGGTTTGGCACACGTGTAATATGCCAAGTATTGTTTATAAATAAAATTTAAAGAGGAGAATAAAGAAAGAAATTGCATAAAATCAAGTTATCAACTGTTTTCCAATGTGCATTTCATTATTATGCACTACTAGTAGAGCACATTTGATTAATCTTGTTTGCCTGCTCACATTCTGGCTTTAATTCACATGTGATAACTCACTCACGGACTATTATTGAATATCTCTGTGGAATTCGCTCACAAATTTCCCCAGGTATCCTGCTTTAACATGTACTCGAGTCTCCAGTGTTTCTCCCATGATTGAAGCCCGAGCACAACAGTGAGCAGTGGTGATTAAGCCAGTATGTGTGCGGTTAATAGAGTGCAGGAGCCAAGCAGCGGTAGGACAATAGCAGGAAGAGACCACAGGGAGGGGGCTGCCGGTCACCATGACCCCCTGGATATTGTTCTGCTGCCCACCAACATTTGAAGGATGGAGGGGTGGAGTGAAGGACGACGTGAGGACGGGAGGAAAGACGGACGGAGCGTGTAGAAGGTGGTCAGAGGAGAAGAGGAAAACAGAAACAGCAAATAGGAAGAACCGAAGGGAGACGAGGTAAAAGATGAGAGAAAAGACGTGCAGCAGACAGGCGAGTGTGTTTGATGTGAGCAGAAACATGCGGGAAGAGTGAACGTGTGTGAGTAAATACTGTGAGTGGAATGCAGACACATTGACAGCTGACAGACAGCCTGAAAAGCCCGACCCGCCTCCAGTGTCCCTTCTCAACCGGAGTCCTGCTCTGCGGCACGTACACTTCCAGACAGAGGGGCCAACCAGTCTGTAATATCTGAGCTCCAGACTCCTGCTTTGTTCCCCTGCTGGACGGCTTTGTTCACAGACCACAGACCGGATGTCTCCTAACTGACTGGCCGCTCTCTCCCTCTCTACTTGGTCTAACCCTACCCCCCTTCAGTTCCTTCTCTGGTGCCCTCCAGTCTTGGGAGATATTTTGTCATCGACGCCGTGGAAGCAAAACAGGTCTTTGCTGTATATCACTTGTGAAATGAAAAGCTCTTAATATGGACACAGAATCATAAATGTGCCGGATATATGTGCTTGTATGCAGCCGCAAATAAAACTGCATCACTTAGAAGAGGGGTTTGTTCTTGTGTCTGCGTTGTAAATATGAAGCTACAGCCAGGCGCCACTTATATAACGTGGCAATGTCGGCCTACATTTTTGTTGTTGGTCTGTTCTTTTTTTTCTTTTTTTTTCATTTTTATTCGCAAACGAGTAAAACCTACGTCAGAGAAACCTTAATCAGCACTGGAAAAGGAAGTGCAGGTTTTAGATTAAGAGCAGGGGGCTTTAAAATGGGGTAGAACTACATTAATCCCAAAGGAAATTCTAATGCCAGAGAATGCTATGCAGTTATACATATACATATATATATATATATATATAAATATATATATATATAAATATATATATATAAATATATATATATATATATATATATATATATATATATATATATATATATATATATATATATATATATATATTATATATATATATATATATATACATATATACATATATACATATATATATATGTAAAGACAACAATAGAATAATAAGAGAGTGTAAAATGAGATAATGCTGAAGAACAAGACAAAGAAGAATAAGAAGAAGATGAAGACAAAGAACAAGAAGAAGAATCTATGTCAATAATTGTTAAATTGATTGAATGAATGGGTGATTGGAGATGAAACCAGCCCACAGCATCTCACAATGGTCGAACCTGACCAGCCAGACCGCCCCAGGGAGTCACGCTAATCCAGCTTGGATTTAAGGCTGCTTGTGGCTAATGTCCAGTCACAGGGAAGTAAAATGGATGAAATAGGACTCAGGGCTGGCCAGGCAACAGGGAAAACAACTGTTGTCCCTGCATCTTTACAGAGCCCTGTCTCCATTACAACTTCCTTGATCGAGCACTTGATGTGCTGAGTCAACAGACTGCACCATGGTGGGTAGGTGATGAGCAGTGGTGTGTTGGCATCGTGAATGCTTGGTGATCAGTAAACACACCAAAACAATATTATGATTATTATATATCATGTTTTAGCCCAAATCCTACACACAGAGCCTTTCAGTTACATCATCAAGGAGACCATTTTACTTGTAATGGAGAACTTTTATAATGTGACATTATTATTGTTAGGGTAGAATCTGAAGACTACAGATACTGGCCTTGGTAGGAAATACATGATCTCATGGGAAAGAACATCAGGTCACATCAGTAGTACAGAAACAGAAGTACCCACTCCGTTTCCCACAGATGAGGCTATTCTGATCCAATATACTGTTTTTGTCTAATGGCTCTGGAAAGATGTGTGTGAATCATTAATGGGAAGATACTGGTCATAAAGATGATTTCGGTAAATTTTCATCAAAATAATAAATGTCATGACTTTAAACACACACACACACACACACACACACACACACACACACACACACACACACAAAACTGTGGTTTGGGGATGAGTTAACATTTTCTGGTATTTTTTTTTTTTTAATTCAGTAGGCGCAGGAAACACCCACAGGTACACACACACGTCTCGGGAGAAAATCAAAGTCACTAAAATTTCTGGGTTTTCGAGAAACTTAAGATTTGTGTTTTTTGAATGGGGCTGCTTAACAGAACTGGTACATGTTTTGGGGAATTTAACACGCAAAAGCATTTTTTTTCTAATCAATATCTGTAACATTTTAATCATTGATGGTGTGTGGGTTTGTGAGACTTTACCTGGCCATTACTAAAGGTGGACACAGTTTAACCTGTAAATTGTGAGTTATTTTTGAGACACTCAAGCAACTTAATAATATGACATTAAGTTGAGTTTCTGACATTTAAAAACTGTTCAGATTGCTATTGCCTTTGCTCTGGAATGACTAATATGGGGAACTTTAAGAATTGGTGTCAACACTAGCTGGTTAGCATGCTAACTAAAACTGGTATTTCTTTACATTCTGTTTATAATTTTAGGCTTTTTTTTCGCATCTTCAACTTAAATTATTAAACACTTCAACTTTAATATACTTAATAACATTGGCTTTACAAAGGCTTATACACATGAACTTTATTGTGTATTGTTATAATTATTATTATTGGTCAATAAAACAGTAAATCACGTTCCTTTGTTTGATGTTAGTCAAACCGGTGCTGCTCTCTGACCTCTGAATGCTTCTGTCGTTACAACCTGACACTGGACATGAATGCAGGGTTATTGTATGAGCAGGTTGACATTCCAGAGAGGCCGGCAGAGGTGCAGCAGAATCTGAGGGCAGGAGGAGGAAGCCCTTTCTCACCACTCGCACACCCACACACATCACATACACACACACACACACACACACACACAAACGAGATGTTTTCCACATCCCAGGGCTATTTGTAAGTCTATTCTGGCTCCTGGAAAGGGGAAGTGAATGTTGGCTGGATGTGTGGAACGTAGACGGGGACTTTGGATGATGTAGCTCTGCCGTACAGTAGCTGAAGGTGATGACTGGGGAAAAGAGATGCGTTATTGTTTTTGCTTTGTTACATCTAACATCCGCAATGCACAATTAATGCTTTGAACTTGAGTCAATGATGGAAATCCCAGTTCTACTCCCAATTCTTTTTTTAGACCAAGGGTGCAAACACAAAGATGTTAAAATACTCCGTTACAGGTTAAGTTCCTGGAATCAGACTCACATTTGAGTTAAAGTATTCACAGCAAAATCTACTTGAAAGTATCCAAATTAAAAGATATGGTTCAGCTGTTTGATGTCCCCTGTGACTGATAATTTTGCATGATCTTGATGCATCAGTTTATTAATTACAACCATTTAATTGTTGCTTTCGTGGAGCTAGCTTTAACTACTTCATATACAGCTGAGTAGTGGTAACCAAGCTCGGGGTGGGGCCCTGACAATTGGTCACGAGATAAAACTGGGGGGTATTTTGATGATTTAGATGGGCAGAAAACACATGTAAAACCTTGTGTCAAATCTTTTCATTTTTATTTGATGGAATACTGGATTTTTTAACCTCTCTAGGCCCTAATCATCGGGCTTTATTTTAGTTTATCTCTGAGAACTTGAGTGGGAAAGTGTCTCTTTGGTAGAACTGTTAACAACTTGATACCTGAAAAACAACACAGGGTGTCCGGTCGACACACGGCAGTCTTGTATGAGGTCTATAGACGAAATGGCCGGTATATATATGTCCCTCTGGAATGTAGCGCTATCATTGCTGTACAAGTAAATGTACGTTATGACATTAGAACACTGCCATGAGCTGACAAGCAAGACACAAAGGCCGGTTATTTGTTTAAGTAGGAACAAATAAAAATCCCCTGTCTCCTAAGATTGTTCTGGTTCCTTACAGTCAGGAGGGTCTGTGTGTGTAACAAAACTGAAAGTGTCAGCAAAAAGCCACACACACACACACACACACATACACACAGCATTGATTCAAAGCAACAAACCACAATCCATACACTTTCTAACACAAAACAAACTTGCTCTCTATTCCCCTGCATCTCACACGCTCACAGATATCACAGATTCCATGATATGCTCTGTATTGCTGTGATTTGCATGTGATTCTTGCCCTCGTCTGAGTCATTTACCCACACAGAGTATCTCCCCACACAGAGTCCCAATCCAATACTAATATGTTCCTACATCTCTCCGCTGCACAGAGCACATATGATGGACATTAAAGTGGACTCAGTTTTTGTTGATGATTTAAACGGCATTCATGTTGATACTGGTTAACAATTGGCTTTGAAACCGGGACATTTGACATGACACGAAACATAACTTCTCTTGATTGCAAACCACTCCGCTTCAGTTCAGCTGAAGTTTACAGTGAGTGTGGTTTGAGTGTTTTATGTTACAGTGTGGTCTCTCTAAAACTACTGGCCCTGGGAGTGGAAAATGGAAACTTTATTGCCCCTCGTCGTTTTGGGGGCTTATATCGGACCAAGTAGGATATCGTTAGTGGATGGCCTCATCAACAACTGGGCATCAGAGGCTTGGCATCACCACGTCATGACTCCTTAATTAGACTTTGATTAAGACTGACAGATGCCAAGTTTTTCATACCAAGCACAGACACAAAGTGGAAGAGAGGACAATCAAAGACAGAAACAGCTAAGGAATGTGACAAAGACAGAAAAAAGACCAATCACTCCCCAGCTCTGTGTCTCTGACCTTACTGTGTCCCAGTGCCAACACATATCCGATCCCAAGCTCACCAGACAAACGCAGTTGACCCCATCTCTCACTGTTGGCCATGACTGAATGAACGGAAACAGCAAATCTTGGCTCAGGAACTATACAATGAGGAAGCCATCTTGGTGGCGCAACGAGGCCCATCTTGGCTGAAAACGCTACTGGAGGCGAAACGCAGCTTGGCTCAGAAGCCAAGAGGGGAAGGAAAGAGGAAGACACTGTGGCTCAAACACTAAGAAAGATGGAAGATGTTTTGGCTCAGAAGGCAGGGAAGGAAGAGACGAGGGTGACATTGGTGACCTAGAGTGAACTCTGCCACCCCAAGTGAATCACAAATCACCTTGGAAAACACAATGCTTAATACCTTGTGGAGTGCAAAGGTATACACAGCTGCGAAATTAATTCTACAGATTTATTTCCCTTTGCTGACGCCAGAGACGTCACATTCAGAAATACCTTTAACTTCAGACTGTTAAATATATGAACAGAGGGAAAAATGTTGACACTAGAGAATCACTCTGCAATCAGTCCTTCAGCGCGTCTGTTCAAGTCTGAGTAAATCAAATAAAGTGGATGCTTTTTTCACGTTACAGTCGATTTAGTGTGGATGGTCCGACTGATGAGTATCATCTTACATTTGCTCTAAATAGTGTGATCACTTGTCTCCATGCTGGGTGCTGCAAATCCATAACAGATGGACAGCAACTCATCTGTTAGTGGAACGCTGTGGTGTGTTTTCAAGGGAGCTAACGGCTTATTACAGCAGCTGAGATGTTCTGTTGAGAGAAACATGGTGTTTTTAACAGTGAACTGCAGTTTAACGCGATAACACAACAACTTTACAGTAAACATATGTGCTGAATACTTCAGCTGAGTACAGTTTGAAGGTAAAGGTACTTTGAGCTTTAACAGGCGCTTTACCAAACTCCTCTCAGAGATGAGGGGGTGGAGTGGTGGACAACTGAGACTGAGACACAGAGTCTTTCCCAAATTCGATCTAAATTCTGTGTCCCATTTATTTTTTGTTTTTTTCACAGTGTACTTTTCACTATGTTTTGTGCTATAGATGAGAATAAGGTGAGGACACATCATTATAAATCAGTGATCTGATCAAAAAGTCCTGTACTTTTTAGTACTTCTAAGCTAAGGAAACAGTGAGGGGGGTGGGGGCTCTACAGACGAGACTGTAACTTTGGAAAATACTTTTGAATGAGCAAAACACAGACTCCCTTTAGCTTGAGCAGAACCTCAGAAGACTGTTTTGCTTTCTTTACTTTTTTCCAACAAAAAACTACTATTTTTCTAAGTCACTTACATTGGACTCATTTTATGACAAAATATTACAGCAACTAATAACTCTCTCAGTCTACATATTTATGTAGGCACATATATATGAAAGTATCCTTTTGAGATGGACGTGTAAAAAGTGTGTGCCTTTCCCTCAAGTTGTTGTATGTCAGATGAACTTCATCACTTCACTGGAGGGTTCAGTGCCTTCCTGTGATTGTTTTACATACATTTCACCACTAGGGTTCAGTATAACATCTTTATGCACTTCCGAGAGTTGGAGTTACAACATCAGTATCTGACCACTAGATGACACCAAAGGTCCATTTATGACCAGCCACTCTCACTTGAATGTCAAAGATGTAATCTACGTAGACTGATGGAACATGTAATAATTGTTTCTTAACAAAGAAGAGAGATATTCTTCTTCTTAAACAGGAAAGCTAATCAGAGTTTTTGCAGTATTGTTTCATATTCTAGGGCTTTACTAGGGCTGTGAGTGCAGCACCCAAGCGCCGATCATTACACCTGTTATTCGTCTATCACACCAACAGAGGTCACTCTCTACCAACTAATACAGCAGAAGGTTGCTGTTTTGGCAAGAAGATTTCTGTCAGCAGGTCATAGTCCATTCTGTCAGTCTGTCTGATCAGTGTTTTTGTAATAATAACTGATTGACCAAAAGGCTCAATGCTGCAGTAAATATTTGTACAATAAGACGTGTTACATGTCAGAGTAATAAAACAATCAATATTGAAGTAAACTCTAAAAAAGGGGAAAATCTGTGACTTACAGAGCGCAGATGGGGTAGGAATCTCTCTATGTCATTCATGTCTATGCCGTCATCTTCCTCAAACTTGTTTTTGTTCATCCTGAAGCAAGAGAAGCAGGGTTCAATATGTGATAAAGGTCAACGTGGGAAACTGAAAACAATATTAAGACAGAGCTGGGCAGCATCAGTAAAACCACGTTCTGTAGATCCTACCCCTCTCTGTCGATGTGTGGCAGGTGCTTTGGCGTTCCTCGTATGTGTTTCCTGTGGAAATGGCTGAAGTCTAGTTTCTCTGGCTGCACGTCCCAACCAGCACCTCTGAAACCGAACAGACAAAAACACAGATTAGACATTACAGACAACATCCATGCTTACCCACATGGAAAGAGTGAGAAGTTGTACATGACAGCATCCACATTTTATACACAAGAAAAAAAAAAACCTCAGGATAAAACTCTTGGTTTCATATCCAAATATTTTTTCTAACTGAGCACTAATCAAATTTAAAGAGAAAAAAAAAAACACCAAACAAGGGTTTCACACTTAAAAAATGAGTGTGGTGCAATCAGATGTGATTGACAGTAGCTTTGTAACATAAGCAAACGGCTAATGTCATCACGTTTTGTTTCAAATATTACAAAATCTTGATCGGTTCATGGAAGTGCCTGTTGCTTTAACTGGTTGTTACTGGGCAGGGTTCTCTTCTGAACAAAGAAATCTCTCCATGATGCACACTAACCAGAAGATGCCTAACATCCATTTGTGAGCCTTGTTCCTGGCGAACCCCATCATTCACAGTAAGATGCTGATTGACAAAAGAGGCCACTGGCCATCCTTCGGCCGCCCACACACTGAGCTTCTACCGCCCCAGAAAGGCTTTCAGGGCCTTTAAATTCCCTACTGACATGGCTTTATGTGACTACTGAAAAACTGGAGTAAGAAAAAAATCACGCACAGTCCTTGTCTTATCAATTATTTCTAGCTAATGTTAGTTGTTACAATCTCGGTCTTCTTGTCTTACATTAGATTGCAGGCAATGGAGTGTCTGAGCAGAGCAAGATAACTATCTATCATTAAATTGTTCTTGTTGCTCACCGGCTTTTAAATTAAGTGAAATACATTCCAGGGCAGGTCTGTTGTGAGCTGCGTTGAGGTGGCAGCTACGTTCAGTAAAAGGCTCCATCACTCACTGACCACATGATGCTATAATAAACCTCCGTCACCACTAGAAGAGGCATCCTGACGAGACTTCACTTCTTTCACTCCAGTTAACAAATTGGAAATATGTCAATAAGAACAAGATAATAAAAGAGACTCAGGAGTTTGACAAACGTACAAGTCTTATTTTATTATTTTAGCGATATATTTTTATTCTTATGGTATGAATTTATTGTGTAAAACACCTTTGTCCATTTACAATTTTACCTGTACATACCCATGAGAAGATGTTTTGCTCAAAGACACTTCCTCACATGGACTGAAAGAGCTGAGCTTCAAACCACCAACCCTACAAAGACTGCCTGAACTACCAACTCAGTAATACTGAGCCTACTACCAACATTTTTCTGTTTTGAGCCTCTAAGCCACAGATAAGCCTCTCACTCTAAGGGCCACACAGCTTTAACCAGACTCCTGATCAAAGTAAATCAATCACTGTCTGTTATAATCATTCAATATTCAATCCATACTACACTTCACCTCCGTCTGTGTGCATGCAGGGAGACTTGCTTTCCTCACCCTACTGTGCCAGCTCCTTCACGGTGCGCTCAGATGTGCCAACGTGGCCGGAACTGAGGCTGCCGTGCAGCTGTTACCATGGCAACCTGTCCTCCCTCCAGCGTAATTGATTTATGTCTCACTCATTTCCTTTGGTTCCCTTTTTTTTTCCACGACAAGTTTTAAAGGTTCAGCTCTTGTTTGAAAAATCATTTTGTCACACAGAAGTTGAAAAAGATTTTTCTCAGGATTTATACACAAACCTCACTTGTTGAGGCTAAGACGATTTCAAGCATTGAGGCTTAATGTTTTCACAGGAAGCAGTGTGAGCTTCCAGTGGCTGGATGTAACGCAAGATGTGGATGTTGGCAGAAAATATGTGGCTTGTCGTCAATGCAAATGCCACTCAGCAGTGCAGCTTTTAATCCTGACTTAAAGTTAGTGTGGGCTGAGGAGACTGAGCTGGCTGTGCTGCAATCTCCCTAATTGATTTCATGTTTACATCCAGTCCTGAAGAAACCTGCAGTAAATGCCAGGGTTTGAAGTCAAAGCTGGGAAATGACAGAGGAAGTCAAAGACAGAGAGAACAGCACCTGAAGGGTACAAAAGAGTATGTTACAAACTACAAGCGAGAGGTGAAGGTTAAGAGACTCGCTGTGACTAAATCAGTCATATGACCCTCCAGAAACTATGGCTGGAATTCAGACCCAGTCAACTGTACAACATACAAGGTTTATGTAACAGCCAGACACGTACCCGCGTGAGTCCATCGTGTTTGCAGCCCATATGTCAGTGCCCAGGATGTCAAAGGAGCCATCTCTGTTCCCGTTCTACACAGCATGTGAGGAAAACGGATATTAGTAAGTAACATAGCTTGATCAGCCTGTATTTGACATTTACAAATGAGGTGCGACACTGGGAATACTCAGGGTCAAGTGTTTCTTTTCAATCCTAAATAAATCAGTAAGCTGGAAAGAAATTAGTGTTTCACCAACTTGGCACTGCACTTCCACAAAGTTGAGAGAGACAAATTTATTGTCCAAAGAGAAGCAGCAGAGATACCCTGACCAAAAACGGTAGATCCTACATGTAACATAATGCAGTTCAATAGCATCTGTCAGTGCCTCTCCAGGTGAACTTTTTGTCAGAACTGCAAAGTTTAAAAAAGGGCAAATCCCGAGGTAACCTGATATTCATTCACAATAACAGTATAAATGTTTTGTTTTTTTCAGATTTACAAGCCACCTGAAAGCTTCAGAAAACATTATACTGTTTACCATTTTCACAGGCTACGTTCTGCTACTCAATGGGTGGACTGCCCCTTTAACATTTAATGGTGGTGAAGGTTTGATTAGTGGTGACAAGTTTATGTACTTCTGCTAAAAGATGGCTAGAGTAAGTAAACAGAAGAGTATCAGTCCTCCCAAGATGGTCCCGTTCATTTCTTTCAGAGGTGCTCATTGAAGGAAAGCTGTGGGAAACATGTCAGACACAAACACACTCACACACACACACACACACACACACACACACACACACACACTCGGATATATCTGTACCTTGGCAGGGCCTTTGAACTGGTTGTTTCTGCCTCTGCTGCCTGAGCGTGAGCCGGATCCTGGTCTGGAACCTGAACTAGGCCTTGAGCCTGTACTGCCATTACTGCTGTGCTCCCACTCGTCCTGCAGAGAGAAAGGTGAAAGAAAAACACTGAGTGTCTTATTTTAATCAAAATTCTGTTATATTTTCTGTACAGGTCACTGTTAACACTTGGCTCTCTGTTGGCGAGTTTCACCTCTTCTATATTGTTATTTTTAACCATCACTGGCTAACACTGCTGTAAACGTTGTTTAACTTCCCCCAAAAATCAATAAACTAAATTAATTGAGCTGGTTGGATTCCCTTTTTGTCACTGGAGACTACTTTTCCTGCTGTTGTGCTTGTTTTGTGTGCATAGTAAAGACATAACAACCACCCTTGTTGCTCAAGACTTTGCTGAACAATGTGGATGATGAGCTGAAATAACAGCACCAATGTTTGTTTTTGTTTTTGTTGAATTCTTTCTGACTGTTATTAGTTCACTCAGTTTCACTTACACCTTCAGGGAAGACAAACCATGAGGGTTGTTTTGTTTCACTGCCAAGTCTTTGATTCTTTATTCTTTCAGAAGCTGATTGTTACAAACAAGCTCCCTAATTTTGCTGCACTGAAAATTAATCTGATGTTTTGATACAAACACTGATATTTCAATTCTAGTCTCCCTTTCTACCTCCTTCATATTTTGGATCACTCTGTTCTCACAGAACTTCTCACCCATGTTGTTTCCACCTCATCACTCACTTCCTGTTGAATCACACCAATAAATCTCAGAAGAGCAGTAACACTCAAAATCTCTGCCGACTGCGTAGTCAAAACTGAGCAGTGAGGACACACATACACCAATGTTTAGCAGACTGATCATTCAGTTAGGATTATTCTGTTGCTGAATATCTCATCACAGTATCCCATGTGAGTCATTAGGAACACCACATACTTTGTCCGCAGCCACCACAAGCGAGCTGAGGAGCTGTGATGGCTTAAGGCTGGTGTTGCAGTCTTTTCTAATCATTCACTTGAGCAGCTGACAGAGACGGGAAGTCTTAACCTGAACGTACAGAACTGAGAGCGGAGCAAACCTATGCTTTAATCAAAGGGACGCTCCAGTGACCAGAGATGAGTCCAGAAGAAGACCATGCAGCCGTAGAATCTGTTTACTCACCTCCTGAATTCTTCAAAATAGCATGCATGCATACTTAGCACGTGTTTATGGGTTAAAGCTAGGCCTACCCATAAAGTTTCTGCAGAACACCACCAATTTATTCGCTCATTAAACCTTCCACACAGAAGCTAGCAGGCACACTGGAGCTGCTTTCATGGGTCAGATGAATGAATCAGACCCCACACATAAGACATTATCAGCTTGACTTTATCCAGGGGGGTGTTTGCAGGTTAGCTATAGGCAAACTCAAAGAGGTAAAAATAAAAACACCCTTCAGGGTTTTAACAATTAACTGAATTTCAGTTCATTTAAACCCTTTTCTAAAACAAATAAAAGATGTGTAATAAAGAAAATTTAATATCCCCAAAGCCATGTTTATACACACAGACATATGTCTGGAAGTGCAGTTGCAGGCTGGCAGCGCCGTCTTCGGATGCACGCAGGTGGGCAGGTGGCAGATTTTCAAACCTGCTCAGGAGTGATGGAGAACACTCATTAATTAATTTAGGTGACTTTTAAGGTTTTTGAGCCATAATTTGGAACCTGCAGGGAAATCTTTTGATACAGACAGTGACACTACATGAAAGCTACATACCATGAATGTGTTGCTTAGATCAGTAATGTATGTAAACAAAACAGGGTTTGAGGTGGAAACGAAAGTGAAGTTAATGTAATAACACACATAAATAAATGAACTTTAGGACAAAAAAAAAAGTGTGGAGGCTTTGAATGCTAATTATTTTAACTAACAACTGAAAGATGAGTGCAGAAGCAACATTTTGATTTTTTGGAATGGTTAAAATTTACTTCAGGGTGATCGTATCAGCTTTTCAGGATGGTGGTGAATTAAGTTAGTCTGTAGCCCTGAAGCAAAACGGAACAGTTTCAGTTAGCATCAGTTGAGAAACACATAAAGTGCCAGGGGGGAAAATGTCAAACATGTTCACTCATGAATGTGATCATACAGCTTTAATTTAAACAAATATATTCCCCACTTCCCTATTCTGTCACTGCCAAAACTCTGATCTATAATAAAGGCTGTAAAGATTGTATTTGATTCGAGATGATGTTTTGAGAACCACTGATCCCTCAATCTACTCATGACGGCCCTGTGATGGATGGCAGGGTACACTTTACCCAACGTCTTTCAGCCTTGAGTAGAATCATATCTGTGCCATGCATAACCAGCCTGTGAATGATTATTCAGTTCATTAATTAAGGCCAACCCTACAGCTGTTAAATAAGCAGAACACAGACACCAACTCACATACACACACACACACACTTACTGGCTTAAATGAGCCTCTCCCCCGTGAAGACGTCCAGCTGCCGTCTTTCTTGTTGTTACAGTCGTCTGTCCACTGGAGGAGAGAAGTGGGGGGAGAAGGTGCTTTCATTTCAACCGTTATCGAACACCAAAGTAAAAGTTACAAACACAGCTAGTTTCCTTGGCGTGTTTCTGTTGTAACTGTTTTAAAAATAGACAGAGGACCAACTTCCTCAGTTCATTTCTCCTGCAGCAAACAAGACAGTTTTATAACCAGTTGCTGTGATGGTGGATGTTCCTCCGTATTGGTCTAAATTTACGTATGCATTGCACCAATATGGGGAGGTGTTTTGATGCAGGCTGAACCCTGCCAGAATATTCTGGATGATACAACCCAGAGACACTACCAGAACCTGTACTAAAAATAACCACTGCTGCTGACAGATATGGGACTAATGAAATCACGTCGTCCGTTATAAGAATAAGGCTCTGACCTGTGGAACCTTGCCACCATTGTCCAGTTCCAGGTCTCCATCTGCCTTGTCTCCCAGGAGCCCCTGCACCTGGTACTCCAGCACATAGCTGTCGATGAAGCGCTCCAGCTCTTCGATCTCCTGCGAGCGGGTGCTCCCAGCTTCGGACGATGCGGACGCCACTGAAGAGTTCTCCATGGCAACCGGCGCTGTGATGGGTGGAAGGGGGAGGAGGGGAAGGGAGGGAGGGAAAGTGACCTGAGAGAAAGATACGGAGAGAAGAGTCAGCTAAAAATTCAACCTGACAAGGAGCTGCCATGTTAATGGAAGACTGTTTTTTATTACAGTTAGCTATCATTAACATGTGAGTTAAGAAATTAAAATGTATTATTGGGCACACCAAAATAGTGTGCTGATGCCTGTACATTAAAACGTTGAGCACACCAGTGTAACCAGTGTAAAAAGTCAGTCTGAAGATCACAGAACAAACATTCACTTGTTTCAGCTACTATAATATGATGATTTTATGGCTGAATAAACAAACATCTCCTGATGCTTTGGGAAAGTGTCCTAGGTTCATCTATATTGAAAATGACAGTAAGCTGCAACCCTAGTCGCCAGCAATAACAACAGGAATTTCTCTCACCTTGCCAACACTCAAAGAAGGCACATAACAGCTCACTGTTGTCTACAAACGTCCATATATATACACTGCTTGTGTCCCAAGTGTCCAACGGTAAGACAGGAGGCCCAGGTTGTGGTTTCACTCAGATTACACCAAATCCATGTTTACAAAAAACTGACACATCTCTGCTGGTTTCTCTTTCCAAACTCCCTCTGGTGTCACCATTCATAAACCTCTCCACGTCCATTTCCCTCTTTGTTTTTCCACCTCTCCCCTGCTGTCTCTCTCTCCTGAGAGTGTGTGATCACCTGACCCCTGGCCAACAGGGAAGCAGCTTCCTGCCTGTCTGTCTGTTGCTACTAAGCTCCTTTACATCATGGCTTGATCACCAGCCATGCAAAGAGGATTTATGGCCCTGGAGCACGCAGAATGGTATCTGCTGAGCCCTGGGGACTCGCTGGGGAGCCCGGTGCATTTGCAGCCAACAAGTCAGCCACACAAACTTTAAACCCTTTGTTTTGGTTTGGGCCACGGGGTTAGCTAATGTTGTGGTAATGAAGAGTGGGATATCCGAACAGCTCTCTTCATTTTTTACATCCAAACCCTCTAACCGCTGCACCTTGTAGTACCTTTTCAAACAACAAATGTTTCAAATCTAAAGAAGATCTTTATCCATGATACTCCTTTTTGACCACCAGTAACAACAACAACCATGTTTACAATGACTGAGAACAAGAGGACAATGCCTTACTATAAGATCTGACCTCAGGGTCAGATACAGGCCAGCACCCCAGCTAAGCAGCTGACCAGAACCTGAACCTGTCTCTGGCTCAAGGACATTTCAGCACCTCAGAATCTCCCTGCTCATCACAACCCTGCTGTTTTTCTTTAGGCACATTTCTGACTCGTGCTTTAACCTCTGCATACTATTAGGACAAGTTGACTGCATGGTCAACCTGTCCTAATCTGACCTACTGTAGTGTCAGTAGTATAATCCATACATGTCAATAGTATAATCCATGCATACACAGTTGTAGGGATGGATTATACCAGACAAATCACCAGGCTTGATTAGCCTGGTGATTTGCAGCTAGCAGGCTACAGAAGACATTTTAACTAGTGCTGCATGACATAAAAGAAAATCTGCAGTGACAACATTGTTCAATAATGCTATGATAATAAGGATAATAATAAATACTGAGGTGTGCAAATTAGCTTTACAGTTCAGTATGCTGCTAAAATACATCCCAAACCTTGTCGCACTTGTATATTCTGCAACAAAACTATTACAGAGGAGACACTGTGATGCGCTTGGTCTTCAGCAACAGCACAACAATGCAGCTAACAGTGTGGCAGGCAGCTCTTTGTTGAAACAGCTGGTTGAATTGAAGGGGAGAATGGGTGGAGACAGGAAGGAGCAGGGGAGGAGTCGGGGTATGTGGGAAGGGGGACTGAAAGATGGCGTTTGAGGAGGGGAAAGAGAGCGGGACGGACAGACAAAGGCCAGTGCAACAACCCACGCAGTGTGATGACCACTTCCACATATTGAGGTTCATCGGACATGGCTGGTGTCAGTCGGCCGACTTCCTTTCCCGGTCTGCACTCTGCAGTTTGTTTTAAGCTATGGCCCTCACTCACTCTACACCTGCAATAACTGAATAGTTGGTTGTCAGAAAATTAACCGGCAGTCCAAATGACATGACCGTATGCCACGTCTCAGTGCCGCTCTCCGCTCCGCTCACAGAGAACAGAAGCAACAGTAGTTTAGACATGAAGTCAGCTGCCAACACAACTCACAAGTTCCACAGAGCCCATTGACTTGCAAAAATAGCGATGAGATTAATTTGCAATGAAAATAATCGCTACTTAAAGCCTTAACTCAGTTTGTTTTCCTGCTTGAGTTTGGAAGTGAAGACTCACAGATCAGCGCTAAAATGCAAACAATTTTATAAATGCTAAAGTGTGGCACGACAACAGTTGTGTTCTGTACATGTGAGATGCCTTGCGATGCTATTTGTGCTCCTGACCTTGGACCGTCAGACTGTTTCTCTGTTCAGTCAGAGGGGCCAACAGCCTGCTCTCCTCATTTCTCTGTTTGTTTTTCCTATGTTCACCTAATACAGTAGCTTTTCTTTGTCTGGGTCCGATATCATCCTTGGTTTAGTCCCAGTCCCAACCTCCAATACCCACTCCCCGCAGGGATAACGGTGGTTTGGGTTGTTGACTGTCACATGCCTGGAACGTCAGACTCATATAATTTAAGGAAGGCAAATTTGTTTCTTCTTCACCAGAAGAACACTGATATCATTGTTACCGAGCTGAAAGATGAAGCCACCGTGAAATAAACCACCATGCAACCCACTGGAGAGAGCACTGCAGGTTTGGAGCAATGTCTTACAAAATCAGCTGGACAGAAAGGACTTTGAGTCAGGCGAGGTCTATGATAGAGACACAGAATCACAGTTTACTTACTAATGATTGGGTTGTTTGGAGAGTCTGCAATGAACACACTGGACTCAGACTTGTTTGTCAAGTTTCATACAGAGGCTAAAATAATACTAAGACAAAAAGACGGAGATGAGAGATGCATTAATGGATGGGTCAATAGCTATTGGCAGCAGTTTCCCCTCAGGCAGTAATTCTATACTACATGTCAAGGACAAGAGGAGGACATCTGACTGAGCCGCAGCCCCAACCAGTATGCAGCAATGTGTTACAAACATCCAGACTGTTATTATTGAGTGATTCCACATTCATTTACTAAATTGTGTCTTATTTAATGAACCTCCTTTTCATTCACACCAATACAGAACTGTTTATATCATGAAGTGAGATGAGAATTCAAGGACACATAGTTGTATTTAATACTCCTACAATGAGCACGTCTGACACAGACACAAAAAAATTATATTAGTATAACATGGTACAGGGCTACTGTACTTCATGAACTGGTGACTGATACCTGATTATCCAGAACCACGATTCAGTTAAATTTTACAACAGCAGCTTCACTTTATCCTGTTGGCTTTTTGCAGGTTCGGGTAAGACAAGTCCAAATAATATTCACCAAAAATAAAGCTTCAAGAGTTCAACAAAGTAATGCCACCCTTCAGTAAATCAACAATAAAAAACAAAAGATAGAAATTCAATTTGTTACAAAGTTTGGTGTCTCAAATCTGTCCATAGTATTGTCAGTACTGCCTTTAAAAAGAATTGTGGAAACCCTCATTTCGAACAATATCATTTTTTTAAAAAAACATGACACCCCTAATATATACACTGTGATTAAATAATGTTAAACCTAGTACTACTGTGCATTACAGTGCATGGTCAGCTGTAGCTAAAGTTTCACCATGTTGGAGTTTGTGGATATTTGTTCAGTCAGGGGGCTCAGGAGGTTAAACTGGAATGACTGAGGAACATTAGCCTGGTTCTCGATCTCTGGCCTCTGCTCACATCTCTGATTTGTTAGGGGACTCAAATAAATCAAGTGAAATGAAATTAACTTGCACATCAATCTGGCTAGATAATCTGGCGTGTGTGTGGCATAACTGGAATGACTGGGTGATATTTGTTGGGGGGAGCTGAGCTGTGCCAGATGTTTGTATTCCAACAGGAATGGTCTGATTTGGGGGCTGCACATGTCCGAGGAGGAATAGGGCACAATAACTAGGCCAGTAGATCAATGTTGTCTAATGCTCTTATCTGTATCCAAAACCTGTAGACATCAAACAGCCGTCTCTTTAAATTCTATCCTTCCTAAAACATCTTGTTATGTTGAAGGTTGAATTCACTGAAGGGCTCTTGCATTGGACTGCAATAGTTTTATATTTCTACCTTATAAACTGGCGACTGAGCCTATTTGAGCCGCTGAACAGTTCTGGAGATATGAGCAGTGATTCAGGGGTCTGGAAACCTGTCTAAGAATACACAGAGTAGGTTACTGAGTTGACTGAATGGTGCACTACAACTAAGTGCTGAGATACAGTACATGTGACAGCCACTGACACTACAGGCCAGCAGAGATGGACCAAGATTGCAAAATGCAAACCAGCATGTAATACAGTACAACCAGGCTGCAGACTGTGGCTGAAGCCCAGCAGCATCCAGGCGGTTGCTAAAACTGGCCAGACAGACACAGCATGGTACTGGACAGCACACAGTTTCTTTGTTTGAGAGGCTGGGGCAAACGCTACACCATCCATACTTCATGATAAGATACACCAGACAGTGGGGAGTAGATAGATTACTCGCAAAATCATGATGTGCTGCATCGCCCTCCTCAACTATCAACTTGTTTGACACACAGTCTGATGAATGCCTGCAAAGGGGACAAACATGGCTTTCAAATAGTGTCATAATCTTTCATTTTAGTTTTGATTCACTCAAACAAGCTCGACTTAAATAGGGTCAACGTCATGTGTCAATCAATAATATGGATTTAAGCAAGATCAGAAATTAGTATGGATGTATGTTTGAGTAATGACATGCACTATTCTCATGTTTAATGCCAAATAAATAATAACATAAAAAATTATGTCAACTACCATCACCTGGGGTTCAAAGATGCAATGAGACTACAGTAGACACTTAAAGTCTACTAACAAATAACACTGGCTGGAACCATGATTTGAAGCTTTGATATGAGTTACATAACAAACAGTAATAACCATAATCCACACAACCCAAACAGAGCGGAACATGAGACCCTGTCTCCCCAGTTGGAGTCCAAGTCGATGTTCTCACCCCATGCAGCGAGAGCTGCTAATACATCTAATCTGGTCTACTACTGACTGGCTGGCTTAACCAACTCACACTTGGGTTTAAATATAATTTGGAGTAATCTGTTTTTGAGAGCAGGATAGCAGCATGGTGTCTTCCAGGCTAATCATTCAGTTGACATATTTGCCAGCAGATGATGTGTGTCTTAGCAAATAGCTTACATGGAGCGTCAAACAGATTTTTGCAAGATGACCCTCATAGTCACTTGGAAAAAGAAAACAGTCAGAAAGCTGAGAGTTTGTTTTTACAATATTATATACTCTATATAGGGTTGCACAATATGGATTTTCTTCAGCCCGACAATGATAACCAATAATTACCTGCTTCTCATGGGTGATATCAATAAAATTGCTGATCATTTTTTACCCAAAAACAGATTGTGTATATATATTTATATTGTATAGTTATATTTTCTACTTTTTAAAATAGTTTATATTGTTAATTTGTTATATTTTCTATTCTTTAAATAGTTTATATTGTTAATTTGTTATATTTTCACTTAATAGTTATTTGATGCATGCACCAACATCACCACAACAAATTCCTCGTATGTGTAAAATCGTACTTGGCAATAAAGCTTTTCTGATTCTGATTCTGATTCTGATTCTGATTCTGACATTTCATATTTTAAAAAGCAGCTCATAACCTGCAGTTTATGCAAACCAGAGGCTAAGAGTCAATTTGACAAAAGCAAATAACAGCCACATCAAAATGCATGGAGCAGATCGGGCAAAACAGGAAGTGCAACAGCTGAGTGGCATAGAGCATTTGGTAAATCTTCAAAATAAAACACCCTGTGCAAATAAGGGATCCGTAGCACAACAAAGTCAGAAACGATATCAGCTAACATCTTTACTTTTTTAAACACACAAAAGCCTCCTCTGGTAGGAGAACTAGAAAAAAAAACAGGTGAAATGTGTTTTTAGAGCTAAAATTACAAGCCAGCTTTAAAGCAGTCTGTTGTTCCTGCCTCCCATTCACTGAAACAAGCTTCTTGAGTGAGTAAATGTGTTTACTCATACAGTGCGAGTTGAATGGCCTGAATCTAGATGAACGAACAAGCAGAAGATCGGCTTCGCATGCCTGCACAGAGGGGGGTCCGAGGGCATGTGTGTGTATGTGTGTGTATAATTAAAACAATAGCCCTGTTGTCCCCCTATGCCCCTGTAGTGACCTAATGGGTCAGGACTGGGCATGTGCGGCACTGATGGGACAATAGTCCAACAATGCTATTCTGTCCAAATCCACACACACACAAACACAAATACAGAATCCTGAAAAACAAGTGAGGGTGTGTGCTTCAGCTCACAGGCTTCACAGCATGTATGGAGAACAGGTAGAAGTTCTGAGGCCTCAAAGCTGAACGGCAACAAAGGTGAAAAGAGAGGCAACAAAGGTTATTCTGCAACACAGTGGTGGCCATTATGGGCTGGGGCTGAACTCATAAGATGATAACAAAACAAGTAACTCTGAAAACAAAAGGTCGGTTATAGAAAAGCCACAACTGCGACAATAATCCTGCTTGTTTCCCAAAAAATAAAACAAAAAAAAAAACAGGCTATGTAATTTGCTGGAGAACTGCTCTGCGTCCCTGCGCAAAGCTAAAGGCCTTACATCCTCAACCATCCCCTGACATGACCTCTTACAAAGGTATGTTTTCCACACTCACGACCCGCCTGATCTCGCCACTTTTTCTCTTTTCTCACTCACTCATCCATACACTCGAGGCACCGTAATGAGCAGCAGATCCCACTGAAACCGGGCTAGATTTCTGCTCAGCCGGCTGACTCAGGGTGTTCCAGTTTTCTGCAGGCTACTCCCACTCGCTCCACAACATGCAGCTGTGTTCGCTCCTCCTCCTCCACACTCTTCCAAACGCTGCCTGCATGCGTATAACCGAGGTGTTTCTGAGGCACAGAGGTGAGAGTAACATGTTGCTCCTCCAATCTTTTATTTCCCATCGCAGATTGACCTCTGAAGGCAGAGTTCAAAGCCCCATTTATTCATTCATTCATTCATCAATGCATCACATCAATGCAGCCCCCCATTTGCGCTGGGCCTGCGGATCACTGAGGTGATGACACTGCACTGACTCTGCTCAGATGGTCTAAATGAAGTTCAACACCAGCAATATTAACCTTCTATTACAGTGCCAAGGTGACTATGATAGCTTTTATATTTTACTGCTCAGTAGCTAACTTTCAGGAGTAAATTGGACTCCTGTGCTGCTGCGATGTAATCAGGCAAGATCCTTAAAAAAGCCAAGCTAAATGATGGGAGCACCTATTAATCAACCAGCGGCCATTTCACAGCCTCTGATCACAGATCAGATCGGTTTAATGGGAGCAGACCAAACACAAAAACACTACTTTAATTTCACGTGTCACCTGCATTATGAGGTGATTACGCAGTTCAGTCATCACGCACACACCGACATGTAATTACAGGGTTTGGTTAATGGCTTTGATTCATTTCTATGTGAAGTCCAACATAATGTGCATCTCAGAGAAAAACCTACACACGTCATGACATGGTCAGGATTAAAAGCAATATTTTGACTGAGTATCGAAGCAATTTGAATCTGAGTGAGACCCAGAACATCTATTAATGCCTCATCATGTCATTGTCACAACATGTATATCGCAACGAGTACGAACAGGGTCAGTTACTAAGAAACATAGCATGCCAGATCTTTGCTTTACTCTGATAATGACTGTTTGTTGATGTCACAATCTCTGGTTTATTTAATCCTCTATGACAGTAAAGTGATATCCTGGGGTTGTGAGCATACTAAGACATTCGACGACGTCATCTTGGACTTTAGAAAGCACTGATTTTTCACGACTACTTGTCATTTTGTGGACCAAACAACGAATGATTCATCAAGAAAACGATTAGCAGATTATTCCATAATGATCATTACATAGAGCCCTAGGCAGGCCCACATTCAAACACTTGCTTGCTTACATTCGTATTATCCACGTTAATCAATTAATTATTAATTCATAAATAATGTATCATAATTGAATCTACACATGTTTGACTGTACTGTGTAGAAGGTATAAAAATAAACAAGTGACTTCATCAGTCTGGGCAGACTTTAGATGCCAGGCATTAAGCCAAGCTGAATGATAAACAATGAAAACAGGACTCAGAATGAGACGCTGGCTGAGACGCCGGCTGAACCTGACTTGCAACTTCACCATCTGATGAAATTAGTATGTGCCTCGAGGTGAGGCAGGCAAAGCACAAGGGAAAAGGATCTTATACTGTGACAACATTCTTTAATCAACAGAGCACTGTTTCCAATCAGCGGGACTGGATTAAATCTGATTGACAATTCATTCATCCATACTCCACTGAAAAGGCTGCCTGTCTTCAATAAATCATACAAATTTGGTCTTGAGATTCGGCATTAAAGTGCACCACATCTGGTCTCGTTCATGTCAGATGGTCGCAGCAGTGTGACATGTGGTGGCATGCAAACATTCCTCTAAGGTCCCTCTGATCCAATCAAGTCTCTGAGTGGCAGGAATTTGAGGAATGTTACGAGCAAACTGGATTGAAGCATAGAGAGGTGAAGTCATGCCCCTGCCAGTGGACCACCGTGTTAACTTACCGCAGAAAAATATGAGCGAGAGACAAATAACTTTTTTGACCCCTTTTTGAATTGTGCCATGACTTGCAGATATGATGTTTGGCAATTTAAAAAGACAGCTTTTCAACTAGAGAAAGTCGCAGGTTGTCATTAAATCAATCAAACATGGTGTGAAAATAGGTAGTTACAAAGACTACACACCCAGTGTTAGTGACATTGTCTTGTTTAACTCTGACACAAACAGACGACTGAATCCTTGTCTCGTCAGACCTGTATATACATAAGACAGCTCACAGAACGGACTAACCCTCCTTACACATTACTGGACCTGTCAACATGTTCAGATTTAATGTGATTTCCACCTCTCTCCTCTACTCGTGCTTAGCTGAGGTGGCTGCCATGCTGGTATTGGTGACGTATAATGAGTTAGACAATGCAGTTCTCACAAACCTTTTATTGTTAAACAGCTGAATAATCATAATAACAATTTGATTGTAAAACCTGTGCGTATATTAGCCGACATATTGAAATGAGATTTTTTTACTTTCTAATATCGATATCAGTCAAGCTCTGCCATTGACTTTGACAATGAGGTCCCACCACTTTGCCTCTCTATAACCTAAAAAATACCCGTCAGAACTCCAACGGTGAAGTTTTGAGAGTTTGTAAACATACAGCTTTCAACATACAAGGTAATTATGTATAATTGTACTAACTTTTAAGGGACAATGACAAGTTTATTCCTGCACACATTCAACGTGATTCTGATGATTCAACAAGTTTGTCCCAGCAGCTACAATCTTCCAAACATTACACAGACCAACTAAGTAATAATTAATCAGATTGATCCTTTTGCTACATATGAGCTCAAGGTATATCATGTCCCTCTGTTGTGCTAGAGGCTACCAGCAGCTGTGCTCCACTCTTTGTTGTTGGGGTCAACAGCTGAGGCAGGCTGCTGAACTGCAGCAGGCTCAGCTCCTGATATCCCACATTTTGCACGGCTAATCCTGCCATTCCTGCTGTGCTGGTGTATCACTACGTTACTGAAACCAAGGTAAAAGCAGAGGTGATCATGACGATTCAATCACGTCCATTCAAGGTTTTGTTTTGCCTCTTTTACACCTCTATAACCACGCCCATGCTTGTCTGGGATGCTAGCACTGTGTGTGTCCGTTAGCCAAGTGCTGAATCTTGACAGGAACTTCACGGCCACGTTATCCAAAAAAGACTGCTTCATCATGTCCCTGTCAGAGCGACGAAGCCACATCTGGAGGCTCCTCCGCACCCCGCTGCCCGCCGATCACCGGTAACAATGGTGACGCAAGATTTGCGGCTAGCCAACCGGCTAACGTTAGCTAGCTCTCAAGTAAAGTTACATTAGTAAACAACAGGCCACACGTTACCAATTCAAGCCGCCCTCCGTCCACTGAGCTGTATCAACAGGTCTGCTAATTGTGCTCAAAGTATAACCAGGTCATCTACCAGCGAAGGCAGCTAGCAGCAAACCCAGCGCATCTTATAAAACTGTTATCTGGTTACCACGGTTATAGCTCTCCACCCGACAGACACATCCAACGGCTTAAAATGAGATAAATCCTCACCCGAAGTGAGATTCTGACTCCTGGGGAACCCGGGATCACCTCCTGGGATCAAATCCGCCGTGTCATGGGTGCGTTTCTCCAAAAGAGAAGCGGGGAAGAGGATTAGCTCTCTAACTGGAAGCTAACTCCGCCGTCCCACACTGAGGAAAAAGGGAATGCAGGAATGTGACGTTCAGTCCGGTCCGCTGGCAGCGGTGACACGTGCACTCAGGACTGAGGCATTGTGGGAAATGTGGTTATTAAGTGTTAAAGGAGACGACAGCTACCTGGTTGATTAATAACTGGTTTGACGTGTCACTGCTATCGCCTCCCTACGGCCCGCGGTGAGGACAGTTTGACTGAAATAAAATAAAACAAGATAACATTAAAACTCCCGCCCCCACTCTTTTTTTTTTTTTGAATAATTAAAAAACAGACTTCACCAGCTCGCCTTACCAATCATTTGCCAAGTACATTCATTATGCCCAAATCATGTATCATACCTAGGAGGAAAAAAATTTGTTTATATCTAGATTGTGATGTTTTTTAAAAATAAAAATATAAATCACAGATTGACTGGAGTCCAGTGAAACACACGTTTAAATGTGAAGTTGATCCAAAATCTAACCACTGTAGAGACAATGAAAAAGAAATGTAAATAAAATAAAATAAATGCAAGAGTTTTCAGGTTTTCATCTGCTAAACATACATTTTTAAATATTTATTTATTTATTTATTATACATATATTATATACACATATATGTATATGATATAAATCAAATAATAGAAAATATATATACTACATATAACAATATAAATATAAACATGTCTATTATGTCCAACTTGCAAAACAGACATTTAAGCACATTTTTGTGCCAAACAATAACATTTTAAAACTGAAAAGCTGAAAAAATAATCAGAAGAGAACTTATTTCTACCTAAACAAACTTAATAAACAAACTGCCTGAAATGTGTAATCACCTAATCACCTACACAAACGTACACAAAACCAAACAATATAACAGATGGGATACAATGAAAAAATACAATGAATTGAATAAATAGGGGAAAAAAATCCAAATATGAAAATAAAATATTTTTCTCTGAGGTCTAACTTCCAAAACTGACCTTTTTTGAAGTTGAAGAAAAAACAAAATAATTGTGTTTTTTCTTTTATTACTATACTTAACTACTACTAATTTTGAGGTACTGGCACTTTACTTTTATATGCCCACTATTTGTAGGCAAATAAGATCCCCTCTTCATTCTCTAAAATAATAGGTAAACCTTGGCAGAGAGTTATTTGTTGAGGTGTGAAAACAGAGGGACATTTTGACACAATGCATAATGAACTGTACATTCATAACTCTCAACCTAAAATCCTGCCCCAATGCCTGTCACAGAATTACAAGTTAACTTTATTTATGTAGCACATTTCATATGACACGTGTACTTCATGTACTTCAGTACAAAGCAAAAAAAAAATAAAAATACAAGGCAAAGATTATACATGACAGGAACATTTAAGATAAAAAATAAAAATTCTAAATTAGAGGTTTTACCCATTAACCATACACTTTATATCTAACTAAGAACTTGCAGAAAAAAGATATTTTAGTCGATTAGGCCTCCAAAACCTGCAGAAGACAGTAAAACCCTGCTGAGGAATCTCCTCAGTGAATCACGAACCCTTGTGGACAATAAGAAAAGTGCAGCTGTCTTTTTTTCTTTTCTTTTTTTTTTTTCTAAAGTGTTAGTGTGTGACTGTGGTTGTGTGGATGTGTACATATTATAAATATACCACTGGGATTCATCAGGGTCTTTAGTCAACATGGCAGACAGCTGGAAGGCAGAGCTCAGACAGATTGACTGACAGATAGACCTGCGTGTAAACACGACACAGAGCCTCCAGACACGGAAAACAGACAAAATGACACACGGTACAGACAGATGAACTAAACTCTGCATTAAAAGACAGACAGATACGTCTGAGAGTGGACCGGTAGACAAACAGCCGAGTGGAAAATCATCCCCCTTCTGTCCAGATGGCTGCAGACTATGTTCACCAGCAGAGTCAGAGGCTAATTAACTATCATGGTGTGATGGAGAGACTCCAGCAGGTTACTACACCCCCACACCCACACCCACACCCACCCCCCTCTTCTGCTTCTTGTGTTTCTTCCAGTCAGTCTCTGTTTTTCCTCCCCACACCCTCGCCCAGTTCTGTGTCTATCCTTAGTCGTCCCATAATTACTTTGTTGTCTTCTTCACATCACCCGCAGCGCCTCCCTTCCCATGCTGCTGTGCGTTTTCTCTCCGTTTCCCCATCATCTCCTCTCACACGAGCTCACCTTTAACTTTTCTCCTTTTTGATGCGTGCTTGGAAAAAAGCCAAACCTTTCATGCACAATCAAAGCAAAAGTGTCAGAAAACTAGGACTTATGCAGTAAAAGAGAAAGAAAGGGTCGCTCTCTGTCTTATAAATCTTACATCTTGTGAACCGATGAGTCTCCGGAGCTGCTCAGGTGTAAAAGTTTATGAGACTCAATGTAATTTGCACTGTTGCCAAGGAAACCATACTGTTGAGCTGCTATATCATTTTCAATTTCTATAAATGACTGCACTAATTGCAGTGCACGCAGCACTTTGAGTGTTTCATGTTTCCGCTGTTCTTAGTGTTTGTAATAATATTAAAGGTACAGTATGTACTTTTTGGGGAAGAAATTGGAATCAGAAGAGGGAGATCTTCACTGACTGATTTACTTCATGCCTAAACTTTTATCTCTTTGTTTTCACGACATACCAAACTGACCTTAAAGGACAGTACAGTTTATATGTGGCGGACCCTGCCACCTTTCTAGCTTCAAACAGTGTTCTGGGGACCTTATTTTCTTCTGAGAGCAGCTTGTTTATTCAGTTATAGAACAAATAAATATTTCTGAGTTTGTCTTATTACCTCATTAATTGTGCAAATATCAAATTCTGGGTTTGAATTTATTCTTCAAAACAACGCAGTGCCCCTTTAACAGCTTTTTTTTTAACTTCATGTTATTTCCTTGTTAAAAAGTCAGGATAATATCAAAGACTCCCGCAGAGGAGATGTGATTTAAACATTTTTGAAATCTGTATCGTTTTAATGCGCTGCAGTCATAAATGTTGAGGTCAAGCAAGTCTGAAAGTATAACGATCGCAGCAGTTTCTGAATTTACACTCAAACATAGCATCATGTCACAAGTTTATTCCGTCTGCTCTCTTCTCGTTAAAGTTAACTTCATACCCATTCAGTGCTGGTTTTCACAGTATATTCTGCGGAGCAAGAGAAAGAGAAGCGAAGGCTGAAATTGGCCCTGCTCCTCAGGTCGCCCTGCACAAAGCTGAATCCCCACCAGAGGGATGGTACCAAGGCACCAATTAGCAGTGGAGAGGGCGCATGATGATATTTCCGTGTGCTTGTGGCCTGGGCAGCTCCGTCTGTGCGTTATAAAAGGCAAAACCATAAACATGGAATTAGACAGCACAGGCCCCACAGCTCTTAAGGTCACAGACTCTCCTCTCCTGCGGCTTCTGAGAGCAACGGTGTGATGTAAACAACGCTGGCCAGAAAACCGTTATTACTGTACGTGCGGGTTTCGTAACAGGGCGGCTGATTATTTGTTCTCGTCAGTATGTGAAGTTCATTAGGGCCAGCGGGCCCGGTGCAGCTGTCCACTGCAGCTCTGCTCTTTTATTGTTGGGTCGAACGGGTGCAGGAGATAGGTGTGGGAGAAAGATCACTGTGAACTAGATAGAGAGAAACTAAGTGGGTGGAAGTGACTGAACATCTCTTTGTGTATAACACACACACACACACACACACACACACACACACACACACACACACGGTAACGCTCAGACAAATAAACACACTGAAATTGGCCGGGGTTCAATTTGTTGAGTAACAAAAACATGATAGCTTTCTAACCAGCAGGTGGGGGCAGTAGACAGATCATAGGACTGTAGGACACAGAGCGGTGCGTTTATAATGTGCTGTAAGTCAGAGATCTACTGAGAGCTACAGTACATAAAAGAGGGCAGAAATAAAACCATATATTACTACATTTAATTTAATCTACATAAAAAAGCCTGTCAGACATGTATTATTGAATCATTTGGTAACATAATGAGCAGTAACATAGATATTCATTAAAATTCATAATTTCCTTATGGAGTTTAACAACAAGCAGCAGCCTTTTTAATTTACTTGGGACGAATCCTCACTCAACTTTGACAATTTATGCATAATTTGAAAGCACAATGCCTCTTTATCTTTCTGTCTGTGTGAACCACTTTAAGATCCCACACAACAGTGACAGCAGCTGCTTATTTTGTGGCAGCAGGTTATACCAAACAGAACAGTGAAAGGAAGAAAAGTGGAGAAAAAAAACTACATTTTTACGTAAAGCATCACTTATTCTGACTGTCGTTTAAGCATGTAGCAAGTCAATGGACGATTAATTTCAGTGTTTATGAATACAACACTTTTTTCTTGATTAAAACCCCAAAGGTCCAAAATAATCTCTTCAATTTTCATGAAACGAGACCTTGTTTTGGAAGCTATAAACAGTCAGCCTCTCAACTGTGTATAATTCCTTTTATTTCTTACCAACAATTATTTGTTATTATCTTTATTGATATTTTCTTATAATCTCTCTATTGTGTGATATTTCTATGTCATGGAGAAAATGTCATGTCCCCAATTTCCCCCTGTATGATTGATGAAGTATTTATGATAAAAGTATTTGTTCTGAATTACTGTCCGGATTGAAAGGAGACGAAGAGTTTTTAATTTTCACTTACAAATTTACATAAATATTTAAGGGAAAGTCGCCTGAAATGTCCCTAAATTAAACATTTCAGCAATTTAATGTTGTCTTTGTTAATGTTTGTTGAACTATCGCTGTCAGCCCTAAACTTGTGACAAATACATCGCATTTCCTGCGACTGCTTTACAATGAAAGTCAGCCCCTGTTTCACCAGTCAATGTTTTAAAGGGGCTTTATGTAAAGAATTTGTAGCGCATATGTTATTATTATTGGCCATATGTGAGCTGATCGTAATGTGTCACAAAAATGAGACCTTCCCCGTCTCTCTCTTGTTACATGAACAAACCTGTGGTCAGTTTGTTTAAGCTGGACTGTGGAAGAGTTATTTATTTATTTATTTTCGTGAGAGATTCATGTCTGAATGGTAAATTAATGGATAATAGTTGGTCAGCAAAATGTTGCAGAAAAGGCAAAAATATTGTCCAGCAGCTGACATTCGTAAAGGTCTTATTATGTCTAACATTCCAGAAACCCAATGAGATTAAATTTTGTGTTTATCAAGAAAAGAAGCAGTTTCTTACATTTCTCCCAACAAACAACCATCAAATGTTTGGCATATTTGCTTGAATAAATGCCTAATCAATTATCAAAACCGTTGCCAGCTCTTCCAGTCGACTGGTCGACTAATTGTAGCAGCTGTGTGGACTCAGGAGCAAGAAACAGATTTACATTGGTTGTGTAATTTTTCCGGCGCAAAAGAGTGGGAGCCTAACAGAAGTCAAGAGTAAGCAGAGAGGCTTCTATCAGCGAGATCAAATCAAGTCATGCTGGATTACAGGCTGCAGGTAACTTGAGTCCAGTGTGAGAGTGGGGTTCCCCCGCCGCTGTAACATAAAAACAGGGGCTCAGTTCAAAAAAGCTAAATCAAACTGAACTTGTCTGCTCTTTACTTTGTCCTTGAGCCTCCCTCTCTGCCGGAGCAGAGGGGCCGCCCTGCTCTTACCCCCACCCTGCCCTGTCCTCGGCAGCGTGACACTCCCCCTGCTGTTGAGCCCGGGGTAGAGCGCGGACCGTCTGAGGAGTGCGTTGACAGCTCCGGGCCGTGTGTGCGCCCGCCCGCATGTATGGTGAGCACCCGTTGAGTAGGTGGGTCTGCTGGAAGGGAGTGGGAGAGGTGGGAAAGGGGCAGATGGAACACAGAAGGAAGTTCACCAGCGACACATTAGTGTGTCAGAAAGTGGAGAGGGACGCAGAGGGAGGGGTTCGGAGAGAGGTAGAGGGAGGCAAAAAAAAAAAAAAAAAAACCATAAATAAAATAAATAAATAAAATATCGAGAGAACGAGGGGACAGATATGCAGAGACAGTGAGAGGGATGAGGGGAGGAAAGGTGGAGTAAAGGATGGAGAGGGGAGGAGAAGGAGAGGTGAGAGATGTGTCAGGTACCAGAGGGAGAGGTGAGAGAGACGCGAGGAGCAGCGGGGGTAGGAGGGAGGGTGACAGGTAGGGGTGGAGGGTGGAGGAGGTGGGGGGTGATAATGATGTCGGGTTCAGGAGGGGACTTGGATGGGTGGATGGTGGACGGACGGGAGGGAGGGAGGGACACACTTCAGTGACCTTCAACAATAGTTTGTCATTTTGATGTGAGCACCTGAAATGTTCTCTCTCCGCAGACCTTCAGCTAGGGTTAAAATATAATTATACAAAGATAGCAATCCATCTGATTTAAGTGTCCGAAACTCCTCCAGTGTGGATAAAAGTTCACCCGAAAAATGAAATTTCAGTCATGATCTCCTCACATTCATGCTGATGGAGAGTCGGGTGAAGTTCTGTAGTCCACCAAAGCTTTCTGGAGCGTCAGTCTTTAGTTTTGTCCAACAAATAGTTCAAATCCCAAATGATACTCAATCTTCAGTAATGCTCATCAGGAAAACAAGTACATTTGTGAACAAGCTAACCATCAAATGTTCGGCGTATTTGTAATTATCACTGATTATTAAACAATTATCAAACAGTCGTGCCACTAATAATGAAAATAAACTTTTATTAGAGTAAATTGAATTAAATTAACAGACAATAGTTGGATCTATAAAATGTCAGGCGAAAGTATAAAAGGCAACATTGGTAAGTGTCCTGTTCTGTTTGGCATACTTGTTGGAAAAATACTCTCCATTAACAGAGAAGATAAATTGCAATTTAGCAAACTTTGAAGATGCCCTCTGGACATGTGAAAAAGAAAACAAAAATCAGAGCTGTGATAAGTCTGGTGAAAGTAGGGAACATCTTGGACACAGTAGTTAAACTATTGAAATAATAATAAAAATAAATAAATAAATAAACACTGTTAATAATCCATATGTGCACTGGTGGACACTTTCAGTTGAGTTTTAGTTCTAGTTCTAGACTTTCACTGGCACAAATCAGACCACCGACTCCAACCTGATCAGAACTGTGCTCTGAGAACTTCTGTTACAGAATCGAGGAAGAAACCTATGAAACATCCTGTCATTGTGTTACTGATGAGTGGAATTAAAGCAAAAATAAATTCTTCACAGCGAAGCTTGAACATCCAAAGCAAATGAGCAAAACACACTTTTGCGTAGAGGGGGGCGCGCTCAGCGTCAAGTATGGACTTGGCCAATAAAAACCCAGCCTTGTTCTCTCTTCCCATGTAACTCGAAAACAGACCCGACCCAACACGATGTCATGTGTTTGTTTAAATTTATCACACCGACTCTGCCGTCTGAACATTTGTGACAGATGTCCGTGGCAAGTTTCCTGTTCGTTTACGCCACCCTTCGGGGATTTTTTTCATTATCCCCCGTGTCAATGTGTTGGCAGTGCGTCTCGCCTCTCTCATTTATGGGTTTGTGTAGGGGCATTATGCTGTCTGGACATGAGTAAGTGCTGGAGACATTTCAGTCATTTGGAGACAAAAAGAAACTAAAAAAATATAAATAAAAAAACAGGATGACGAAGAAGCATTTACAGACCTCTTGAGTGCTTTTTTTTTTTTTGCTTTCTTTGCTTGTAATTTCAGATTCCTGGAACATACTCACATTGATTGTAAGGATCTTTGATTGCTTTGTTAGTTTGCTCTTGCGTACTGATGTGAATGAGCTCTGGTGTGACATCATTAGTTCTCATCTGAAGGTATCTCTCTAATAACAGCCTTTTTTTTTTTCATCTTACTGGCTTTCCCGCGCATGAATGTGGCCACATTGTTCCACATTGGCTCCTTTTTCTCATGTGTAGGGGTGTGTGTGCACGCGAGGACTTTTGGTGTGTGTGTGTGTGTGTGTGTGTGCGTGAGTGTGTGTGAGCAGGAGGACTCCGACTAGGGGTGTTAAAAAATGAAATCTCAGCCCACTGACTGACCTTGTCTGAACTGTACCGTGTGCGCACTGATCGCATGGGGTGCCTTCAGGTCAGAATAGGGTGTTAAAATTACCCACCATAACATCTGTGAGTGTGTGTGTGCTTGTTTGTGTCTTGTCTGGGAGGGGGGGGGTTGAAAGGAGTGTGTCTGGTTATGCCGCGTTCATGCCCAGCCAAACTACATCCCACACAAGGCTGAGAGACTGTGGACCTTTTTTTAATTAAAAAACTCCCCACTTTCTTCTTTGTGAGTGTGTGTGTGTGTGTGTGTGTGTGTGTGTGTGTGTGTGTGTGTGTGTGTGTGTGTGTGTGTGTGTGTGCGGGTGTTGAGCATGGGTATGTGTCATGGCTATAATCATTTTAATTCATTCAGTTCGCACGGGTTCTAAAGTGTATTTATTTTCCAGACGTCTCTAATACAGGCGTGAGTGTCATTTGTAGCTGTTAATGTTAATGACGTCAAATCTTCTCATTCTCTAATAAAAACAAAAATGGATAAAAGCTCAGAATCTTTGTGGTCATATTTGTTAATCCTTACAATTAAGAGAACTGAGCAATAAGGTGATACTGAACAAGATTAAATACGTTCTTTCATTTATTTTGTATCTTGGTTTTGGACCCGGTGAGTGAAGTTTTGTTTCACTGGGTCCAACTCCTCCCTCTACTAGTGAGCGCAGGTATCAACACGACACGTTTTATTCTGGGATGAACTTATCAAATTAAAGCAAATAAAAGTTATACATCAAACAGATGGCTCTCTTGCTCAGGTGAGCTCTCTAAGCTGAGAGTTGCTATGGCATTCACTTGCTTTGGTCTTTGGTTACTGAAGTTATTTTTGAAAGCGTCTGCGTCAGTGTGAGATGTAAGAACACGTATGTGTCTTAGTGGCAATTAAAATGTGTTTCGATTAGTTTTAAATTAAGCTGGAGTGAAAGTTTCAGTTTTTCTTTGTGCGCCTGCTCTGACAGTGAAACGAGTAATCTCGCGGGGGCTGTGTCGCTAAAAAAAAAAGAAAAGAAAAGAAAAGAAAAGAAAAAAGGAAGTTTTGAAGCTGCTTCTTTTACAATGTAAGCTTATGGGAAAATGCGTTTTTGGGCTCCAGCGCATCACGTGACGTTGTTTTCAAAGCCTGGCGCCCCTCCATGCAGCCTTGATGAGCTGAGTGGGTGCAAGGACACAATATGACATGATTACATCGTTGTCACTCAAGCTGGATTAAATAAGAACCAACGGGTTTTGTTAAGTCGGCTCTCTAGCTTGCTTAGACCTACTTAAGAGGGATGGGGGACAGACAACTGGCTGAAAGGTGACTCCGTGACACAAAATCATGTTATTGACAAAAAGTAACACATAGCTTCATAAAGGTGTTTTGGCTGAAAATGCTGCCTTGAAATAATATTGAAAAAGAACATTATAATATAAATGTATACTAATGGGTTGAGTTGTAATATTTATTCACCTAAATTTAAAAAAAGAATGCTACAATTGCATATTTCAGCAGCTCATTTCTACTTTTGTGTAATTCTGTTTTTATTATTTCTTAATTAAACCTAAACCTAAACCTAACTCTAACCGAAAGTAATCAATATTAAGCAAACATGGCTGCTATTATTAAGTGTGGACAAAGGCTGAGATCAGCACTGAAGCACCTGCGGGGCGTCACCCCACATCCAGACCCCTAATAACAGCCCTGCTGAGACACAAGTGTGCAAGAAGTGTGTGTGTGTGTGTCTGTGGTCGGCTGCGGCGGTCATGGTGAGGGGGAGGCTGGGGGCTCAACGGTCGTGGCTAAAGATGTGTTCGAGATTCGTGTGTTGGTGTGTGTTTGTGTGTGTGTGGCTTCACTGAACCACCCCCATATACCCCACGGTGTGGGTTTCTTTTCATCTTGAACAAATGGCACAAAACAGACACACAAAAGTGGAGGGAGACCGCAATATGTGTCCAAGTTTCACATTTCTCTGCACAGGAAGAGGTAAAAACACGCTGACACGACGTGCAAGCAAGCTGATTGGTGTTGATTGCCAATAATTGCTTGTTCCAATAATTTGGACAGTCTGTGTGTGTGTGTGTGTGTGTGTGTGTGTGTGTGTGTGTGTGTGTGTGTTTGTGTGTGTGTGTGTGTGTGTGTGTGTGTGTGTGTGTGTGTGTGTGATTGTGACTCATGTTGGAACATGCTTGTGTTTCAGATTTCAGAGTTTTCTAGTCAGTCACGTTCTGTTTGTTGGCAGAAGCAGCAGCTTTATCATCATCACGAATACACACACACACACACACGCAAACATACAAACAGTCATCAGATTTAAATGAGGCCACATACACTGTAACGTACTCAGCATTCAACAAATTACATTGAACATTCACTCTGAAGACATTTCAGAGAAATGTTGACTTTCAATAGTAACCAGGACTTTTTCTCTGCTGTCGAATCTCTTAAATTTCAGTTTTCAGCGGTGTGAGCATCACAAACTTTCTGCAAAACATGGATATCATCAAATTTGTTTGCTTCACACTTATCAGATCAACATTTCGACAACAGCAGCTAGGTGAGACGGCTACACGTCAAGCGAACTCGTGTTCCGAGATGGCATTTCCACAGTTGTGAGCGTGAAACCACTGGATAGTTTTAAAAAGACGTCTGGACAATTTGAAGCCGACAATCTGGTATTTTAATGAGACAGTTTGACAATTTGCAGCCATGTTTGTGGTGACAGCACGAGGTGATCTGGATCACGGTCTTTTCCTCGTCCTAACCAAGTGTTTGTTTTTTTTTTACTAAACCCAATCGGTCCACAGCGTTGTCACGACATAACACTGAAAATTACACCTAAAGGAAACATAAAGTTTATCATACTTTTGCAGAACCATAGACTTTTACCAGTTATAAACACATTCTACTTCAGTAATGTACTTCATTACATACCAAAGACAAAATATGGTACCTTTTACCATGCTACATATATCTTAAAGGTTAATTTAGTCACTTTGTATATTGACTTTATACATAGTTAAACTTCAATTTACATTAATGACATTAATGTTGATGTCAATTCAAACGTGAATTATGGTTCGTCTTTATAAAATAAACTACCAAACACTATATAAAACAGTGGCTATTTTTCTAACAAACTACTTTCATTTAAAGTTTGAGTATGAATAAAGGACTTTTACTTGTAATGGAATATTTTTACACTCTGGTATTCCTTCTTTTACACTGGTTTAGGACATGTGTTGTGAAAAGTAAACAAAAGTCACATTAAAATATAACTTTACAAGTAAGTACAATATTTTCCTCCAACATCTCGCTGAATGGAAATCTGAACAGAAATCTAAAAAAAAAGTTGCAGCTTGAGTAAATGTATTCAGCTACTTCTTACTACTGCATGTATTTATATAATGTGACCCATGGCATGACGGACTGTCGGATCTGATATTCAATTTTCTGATGATCTGAATCTTTTTTTATCAGATTGCTATAAGATAAACACATTTAAAACTGTGCCGCTTTTGTTTTGATGCAGCATGCAATCTGCAAAATGTAGTAGAGTGGATCCAAAAGTACCTCAAAATTGCACTGAAGCACAGTAATTCAGTAAATCTACTTAGTGACACTCCATCCCTCTATAAGATCTTAATAATTCTTCCACAACCTGAACACAAATATCTCAAAACCTGAACAGTTACATCTGAACAATCTGCATGAATAGATTTGACACAAGGTACATTTTTGGTGAACTGACTCTTTAAGTTTACCACAAGGAAGTAAGATATACAGTGGCCGGCTGGACTTCTGTAGGCAGGGCCGTCTCATAAAATTTGAGAAATGCTTTTAGATTGTGAGTGACGCACTGAAATATTTCTTTCACTCTGGGGTTGCGGAGAGTGTTTTTAATTCGCAGTTAACCGTGCGGCTGCAGGCCGAGTGGCCACTGCGGTGGTGAAGGCAGCAGTCAAGAGTCCCCTTCTTTTTTTTTCATGACCTGTTTGGGTGAGGAGCTCTGCTGACACACAACCAACATTTATGTGCATACAAATACACTCATCGGACACGCCCATGCTGCGTGTGCGCGGATACACAAACACACACAGCGGGGCGCACACACGCAACACTGGCACACTGCTGCACGCTGACAAAACACGTGTGGGGATGTGCACGGAAATATACAGTGGATTCAACGTATGCACAGATGTACACACACACACACACACACATACGAAGGCACACGCACAGTATTTATTCTAAGAGTGGATCCCTCCCTGATGACCAGTTAGGGTAAGGAGTGCTGCCGGCAGAGCGGACCAATCCAAGTCATTCTACAGCTGATTTACTGTCCCACCACCAGTCCACTACTGTATAATTACACACACACACACACACACACACACACTCACACACACGCGCACGCACACAGGCACAGAAATACACACACATAATTACACACAGAGTCACACAGCGCAGGCACGCACTTACTGTTCACTCGTATGTACACACAGGGATTAAACGTGTAACACAAGAGAAGGAGGATAAACACACAAAAAAAACAACACATGAACAAACATGGCTGCAACACAAATGACACAAATCCTTGAGGTTGTGTCTTCCGTTCTAATTTTAAACATGGGGTTTTTAATTTGTTGTTGATGTATGTGTACGTGTGCACACAAATAAGAGCTCAACTGTTTATGATTTTATATCCTCTAGCTTTTTATTTTATGTCATGTAGCTTTTTAAATATTTAAATTTATGGCTGCCACCGCATCAGATTTTCTCCGATTATCGATCATCGTGGCCAAAAGACTTAACGATGATATTATTGCGATATGAATCGTCTTTAACCTTTAAACTTTACTGTGTTTTGTGAGCTGAAACAAAATGGTAGTGGTCCTAGTGAGCTTGTTAACAGTTTCTTCTTCTTCTTCTTCTTCTTCTTCTTCTTCTTCTTCTTCTTCTTCTTCTTCTTCTTCTTCTTCTGGCAGGTGGCAGTCACTCATTAAGGTGCATCACTGCCACCTACCACACGCCCAGAACTCAATGAAGACAGAAATGATTCATGAGGTGCTGGATTATTTGAACAGTATCATCATATTTGTATTATTGACACCATATCAATATTTCATTCTTAAAGTATCACGGTTGTTGTCATCACCACTCATTTGTATTGCCCCTAATTAAAAACACCGCTAGATGTAAAAATGTAAACAAACAATTTTTATATATTTTTAAGTTTCATGTTCAGAATCCAGACGTCATTTTAATTTTTTCCACCTGTAGCCATTTTTAAAACTAAGCTTTAGATAGTTTAATCAGAGTAATGGTGCTTTTATTTATTGTATTACATTGATTCTTATTTTTGTGTGTAAAGCACTTTGAATAATAACCTCTGTTTATAATAAGGTGCTGTATAAATAAACTATACTATACTTAAAGTATATCAATAATTATTTAAAAAATCATTAGAAATAAATAAAAACACTTTATTTTGAAATTGTGGGTTGTTTTTTTAGGTCATTTGCCTCTTTTGAATTTCACATGGGTTTTCTCATGGGTTTCCTATTCTTTTTATATTTTTGTATACATTTTTTTTTTTTTAACATTTCACATTTTTCTAAAATTTTGATAAAAACAAATCCCTCCGATGCCAAATACACTGTATTTCTCAATTGTTTTCAGATCTGAAAATCAAATAATCAAGCTTCTCACATTTGATTTGTAGCATTTTGAGTTGAGTTTTCAGTCTGTCAATTATAATGCTTGTCGATATTCACAGAAATGAACAAATAGTTTAAAAAAAATGTTAATTTACAGCGGCACTGCCAAGATTGAAAAGTTGACACCCCACGTGTTGAAAGCAGGGGTGCAGCGGTATGTCATTTTCACGGTACGATAACTATCTAACAATAACTGCGGTGTCGCGGTATACGGTACTACACAGTTCTTATTATCATTATCACTCGTAATAAATTTCAATTGTATGAAAACAACAGAATTATAATTTCATAAACATAATATCCTGATGACCAGATAACTTTAAATCATTTTTCCATAGCAATAATATTGTGGATTGTGGCACAGTATGATAATCATCATGTCACATAGCACCTTGAAACCAATATATTGCTGCAACCCTCATTGGAACAGAGACAAAACTTTAACATTGACTAATTTACATTTAAATTTTTCTCCAGACTCATTTACACTGCTGAGTGCCACGGGCGTTTGTAACTTTGGATGGACGGCAGTTTAAAACTGATGCACAGGGGAAAAAAACCTCCCCCTCTCACACCTATCGATAACCTCCACCACACAGGAATGACCATGAGCTACATTCAAATCTGCAACCCTCCTGCTTGGAATGTTTTAAAATAAATGAGTTTTTCCACGTTGTGTGCCTCACAGCATCCTTCTTATCTGTGCTAGTGCTACAAAACATCCCTCCCCACTGTAGCGGTTTCCCCTTCTACTCGTGTAATTTTGCCCTTGTCCTCGGCTGAGGCTGCCTGCCTGACTGCCTGACTGCCTTGCCTGCCTGCCCCAGTCCGATTTGTCACTCTCAAACCTGCAATTGTATTCAAGGCCAAATATAGGGGTGGGAATGCTAGGGTGGGCTGTCTATGTGTCACACAACAAAGCTTCGCACAAGGGTGTAGCCCTCTCCCTTACATCCTCCCACCTAACCGCCCGGCATGGCCAAGTTGTTTGCATGGAAACGCGTCTGTGTGTGTGTGTGTGTGTGTGTGTGCATGTGACTGTGTGTGTGTGTGTGTGTGTGTGTGCAGTCAGGTCCAAGCTCTCCCCACCCTCCTCTCCTCTGGTGAGGCAGAGATTACTCCCTCCTCCCTCCCCTGTCGCTGCTTTATTTGGAGTGTTTCTCTGAGATTCGCGTCCTGTCACTCCTCCTTGTCTGCGGCGCTGACCTTCATCGTCTCCGTCTTCATCTGTCCCTCTCCTTCCACTCTCCCCATTTTTTCGGTTTCTCTCACCTTTCGAATCCGCCACCTTTTGCGAACCGAAAAAAAAAAAAAAAATGTACGGAGAGTTTTTTCGTTGGCCGCCAGGGCGAGTAAATAAACACCAGCCAGGGGGGAAGCGCCAGGGTTTTGATGGCTATGTGATTTGTACAAAGTTACAAGCCGTTTGTAAGACATGAATTGGAACTTCCCTTTTATTACATGGTAGAAAAAAAATGAGCGGCCTTTAATGTCGAGAGATGGAAAGGGATATGATTATGGTTTCTGTGCTAGGGCATCCCGATTATACGACCACAGAAACCCATGCTGAGTCACATAGGTCAAGATAGGATGTGAATGAAGCAAACACACACACACACACACACACACACAGACAAACTCACACACAGGGCTAGAGGGCAGAGCGAAACATTCCCACTGATCAGTTTATCACATGAACGTACAGTATGTTACTTATTATTCAGCTCCATTCAACCTGTTAGCTGCGAACAGTGACAGGGCATGGTCTGATTAACAATGTGTTAAATATTTGGTGACATTGTGGATTTGGGAATCTGAAACTGTATTGCTCAAAATAACTTTTAGGCATATTTGGTGACAATAATGTTGATGTCAATGTTTTGGTTTAGTCAGTATTTGCTTGTTTGCTTTCTTCTGTGTTTTCTTAACATGATGTGTCCATGTTGAGATATATACATTTCCGTGTATTGCCTCCTTTGCTTGTTGTTGATGTTTACATGCTGTGCAATTATTGTGTAAATGTTGATTATTCTGAAAAAACAATAAAAAAAGTTAGCAGAGAAAACTGAGGTCTCGAGCTGAATTCTAATTTGTAATTTTACTTTTCAATTCTGTATCATAAAGTTTCAAAACTCATAAATAAAAACACATTTTCAACAACAATTAAAAACTGTTTTCATCCATCACACAACACATTTTATATAGCGTGCGGCTGTTTGTTCATGAGGGACATAAAACACATTGAATACATTTGCTTTTGCTTTCTTTACCACAAATGTCAGTTCTTTATACCGGAGTTAACCTTTATAAACCCATAATGCAACTGGCATTGCTGCACTGAAATAATAGTTATCAATATACTGACTTAAAACCCAGTTTTTTGCTCAAAACTGTCTACAAATCTGTATCCTCTGTGTTTTTGTGTTCTGTACGTCTACTGCATGTCTGGCCATCCAGTGAGAGAGATCTCTCCTCCGTGGCTTCTTCCTGAAGTTTCCTCCATTTTTGTCCCTGCTGAAAGGTCTTTTGTTTTCTCACTTGAACGGAGGGTCTAAGGCCCACTGAGGCAATGATACGTGATACTGGCTGAGAAAAAAACTAATACAATTAAATTGTTTGATTGAGTTAAAATGCACTAAATAAAGCAATGCATGATGTGATGTGTTATTTGTCCAAACTGATGACATTTTTATCATCTTCAGCTTTTTATTTAGTGCTAATTAGCAAATAGTAGCATGCTATCTTGCCAAACTCACATGGTGAACATAGTAAAACTACCTGCTGAATATCAACATTTTAGAACTGTCGCTGTGAGCATGTTAGCGACACAACAATCGTACTGAGTACAGCCGAGCAGACCTGCGAGCGTGGCTGCAGACCTGTAAAGACAGGTGTGTTCGCTTCAAAATGTTGTGTCAAGTTGCCTGGGCCGACGGCGACATTTGCATTCCTAAATGTGCGTCTGAAAACCACAACGAAAACCCGACATACGTTAGGAGAGAGGCACACAGCTTAGGCACACCCTAACATAGGAATATATTGGTTTTGATCCCAGAGTGTTTCCTAACGGTCGGCCTTCTGAGCTTCGAGTATGCATAACCACCCGCAGACCCACATGCATTACATACATGACATACAGTGTCCTGAACACCCTCAAACACACTACATGTGATTTAAAATGTGTTTCCCCTTAAACTCATCTGTCCTTCTACGTGTTGCTTACCATCTTCAACTTCCTCCAAAAAAAACACACAAGCATCACTTCCTGATCACAAGCCCCCACAATCAACCACAAAACCCCCGTGATGTTATTACATAACCAGACAAAATAAAACCATGAACAAAAATCCAATTAAACGGCGCCATCATCATGTCTTGGAGAAACATCACATGTGCGGCTTCAAAAGCTTCATATTGCAAACTGCTGCTGCAACCTAAAGCTTATTTTTAAATGCCTCCGTGAAGACACCAGGACTCCAGTGGAGTCGACACATGGGCCTCAATAAATGGTGACTGTTTGAACGGGGGTTGTGCACGCTGCAATATGAAGATCAGTCTTTTGGGTTAGAGGAGCCGATCTTTGGAACCGTCTGTCCACTGAATTGAAAATGTAACGCAACATCTGCAATACTTGTCCCTCTGTCTGCTTTTGTAATTTTCGTCTCCTTCTTTGTTTTTCTTTCCTTTTCTTTTCTTTTCTTCTGTCAACTTGGACAGGTGTTGTAAATTATCATCTTATCAGTGCATCTGGCACTTGTGCATGTTTTTTTTATGTTGCAGCACCGATGTCACTGCCAGGTCCGTGTCAAACTTAACTAAAAAAACACACACACACACACACACACACACACACACCAAATTGGCATTGTTTTCACGTGGGTGTAAACATGGCTGCTGAAGAACTGTCCGTCCCTCGTCTTTTAAAGCACAGTTGCAATTTTCTCGTCCTTACTTTCTTTCTTTCTTCCTTCCTTTCTTTTCTTTTCTTTTCTTTCCTTCCCACACGTGTCTCTCAACACAACCAACAGGTCTCACTTCTCTGCTTAATTCCGGGTCACACTCCCTGCTCCACACAATGAGACATCAGAATAATTTGTCTGACGAGCAGGGAGGCACATGGCGTGCCTAGCGCTCAAGTGCCCCTCCGCCCCGTGATGATACTCCTCAAATATGCAGCGTGTGTGACAGCGGCTACACCTGTGACTCACCTGTGCACACCCCTGAGATATCCCTCACCCGTCACTCCCCCCCGACCCATCCTACACACACACACACACACACACACACAGGTCACCAACACCACTGAGGGGCAAGGGAGGGGGTTCAGTCTGGGTTGAGGTGCAAGACGCCGCCTGTGTGCTTTAATTTTCACCTCCCCCACCATGACCCTTCGCGACTGGTGACACGGACGGCCTCCCACTGCTCGTCTCTCCTGTTTTTCCTCCTCTCCTCCCCTGTCCGTCTCATCTTCTAGCCATTCTCTACTTTTTTTTACACGGCTATAGATTTTCTCTCATCAAAAGACAAGACACGACAAGTCCCCGCTTCAGCCACATGACAAACGGTGAGCAAACATTCGGAGTATTAGGAGACACAAAGAGAGGGATCTTCGGCTCATGTCTTTCTCCGCCTCCTCTCTCTCCTCTCCTCCCAACTCGTCCGCTGGCGAGGTTGCTGCTGTGAATATGCAGATAGTCATATCATCATCTTTACTTTTTATTTTTTTTATATTCACATACAGTTGCGTGTACTCATCCTTAACTCCCATCTCAAATGTGCATCATATTTAACATGCACGCATTTAGGCATTCCTACAAACATGCGCTGTTAAGTTGGGCGTGTGTTTTTGTGTCTCTCACAATAGTCATACCATGAGGAGCTTCAGCCCTGTGTGTGTGTGTGTGTGTGTGTGTGTCTCATCAGCTGATGAGGTGTTTACTAGGTTCTGTCTCTAGCCTGGAGGGAGCCCAAGCACACTCTAGTCCCAGCCACCACACACTAGAGTAATTGGCCTTTTCACACCGCATAAGCTTCATTACCTGCACCCTTATTTGCAATGCAGAATGTAGAGTGGCACAGAGCGTATGGAGTGAATGCATAAACAGTTTTGGTTAAATTCACCTTTTTTTGGGTGGGGGGGGGGCTCACAATGAATGATTTAAGGGGGACCTGCAATAAAAAAATCCCTCCTGTATTTGTCATTAGTTACTAATGGTTCAGTTTCAAATGTGTCAGTAGGTGTTGTGCCATATTTCACTATAACCGCCTCGACTGTGTCTGTTGAGGCGGGTATTCAGTCAATTATTTATTCAGTTATTAAAAGAGGTGACAGTGAGTTTTTCTTTGTCGGGGGCCAAAAAACTGTTTTAGCAAATCCTGCCAAGCAATTAAAAGTAATGATGGTGAATGAAGCGCAGAACGACAAAATTTAAACCCAACATCTTCAACCTTCAACCTTAAAAAAAAAAAAAAAAAAAAAAAAAAAGGTTACCGCTTACATGAGTGAGAGTAAACGTTTGATACAATCATTCTCTTTTTAAAGCGTCCTTCTGCTCTGTCTGCTCTTTTTAACAACCAGGTTCTTATTTAGTTTGCCTTAAAATAAACTGCTGTTTCGCTGCTGAGAGCACACAAACTATAAAACAGCAAGAGGTAAGAACAATATCCATTTTCAATCTGCTTTAAAAGACCGGTTTGTCTATATTCATCTTTGTAGTGTCTGTTGTATATCACTCAAGAGATGTTTTCATAAACCTTGTCACTTCCTGCATATTTAGAACATAGCACGACAGACTGTGATACTGAATAGTGTTGACACCTTAGAGCCGACCTTTCTCAATCGAAAATATATATTGAGTTGTGCATAAAACATAATTATAATTCAGAGATACTAATAACATTCAGAGATACTTGTGCTCTAATCGACAGTTCACTTTTATGCTAGTTTTTTACTTGTGCTCCACTTCATTCATCTCACAGCTGCAGTACAGTAATATTATCATGTTTCAGATGTCGCTAAGTTGTTAGCAGTTTTCCCTCTGACCTGCTCAGATGGCTCCATTTAAATAATTGTTTAAATATCAAAAAGATAAAACCCTTCAATATAAAAAAATTCAGAAAAGTCTTTAAAAAAAGAAACACATGATGTAAAATACAAATTTGTGTCATAAAACACAATCATTTCCTGTCCAAACCAAGAGGAATACTGCAGATAAAATTAGCTTCAATTTACTCAACAAATTGCAGTTCAAGTGCTAATTCATCATCGTCCTTTACTAACAGTAATTATGTTATTATTGCAGTTATTCTTATTTGTGTATCTTCACTCTTGTTTCCTTTCCTCTCTTGTGTTTATCCCCTTCTCTCGAGTTTTATGAATAAAGTTGACGGAGTTGACTGGACAATATAATAATATCACATTAACTAAAGTAACACACCCAAACCTGTTGCTACCTAAAGTACATTTTGTTTAATTTCTCTGAAGGATCTGGAAACGTTTCCCACCTCGGTCTGTGTTGCATCACGTACCCTGCTCTGCCCCCAGAAGACTTCTCTAACGGTTAACCAACAATGTCTGTGCATCCCCTTCTTGATGCCAAAGATCTTTATCTCCTTTACAACGTTTACAAAGCATTTTCTTTGTCTTTTGGACTTTATTCTCAAAGGGTTTCCTGCTTCCTGTGGTCAGCAAGGTGTCCCAACACCTGGAGAATAACTCACTTTTTTCTTTTTTCTTTTTTTTTGCCAATTATTGAGCTTACACTGAGGAAATGTCTGACACTGTAGTCATATCCTTACATACAGAAGACATGTACAGAAAGACTCACTATGTCAACACTTGCTTCTTGTGCCACCTCCTCCCTGTTCTTTTCCCATGTCATCCTCCTCTCCAAGTTATGTCAAACGTAATCCTGCATCCAGAGTCGGAGGTGATCTCATTCCACTCCGTCACTGCTGAGGATGTACAAGATTTGCACCATTTTATGTTAAAACTCGTCTCTTTACTTGAGGACAATTTTTAGGTTGTGTTTTTTTGCTACGTTATACTTACTTCATACTCTACTACATTTCAGAGGGAAATATAATGTGGAACATTTTACCAACGTACATTTATCTGACAGCTGTTTTCAGGCGAAGAATTCACTTAAAAACATGGGAAAATATACTAAAGTTGAAAGCGCTGTTAAAGATTAAACCTGAAACACAACAGTGTTGGTGTGACATGAAACAAAGGCATCAGGCAGTGCTTTCTAATCAGCCACATAACTTGGCAATAGCAATCAATTACCATCCCTGTGACATCATGGTTGATCTGATCCACTGGAACAAGCTCCCCGACCTCGCTCTGTCTTCCAAATTTGCATTTTTTTCAGCTTTTTTTTTTTTGTTGTTGTTGTTTTTGAGTTAGCTGTTCACTGAATTTTAAATCTTCTGCTTGTGAGTCGCACTCATAATCACACGTCGTCAAAATGTAACGCCAACAACACTGGGTCGCTAAAAAAGAGAGGTTGAGAGAAAAGTCCTTTGTTTCTCTCCCAGTAATCATCTCAGATCCCGTCATATTCGCCTTTTGGTCCTGTGTTGGGGCACCAGGCCTTCGTTTGGAACCACTCGACTTAAGTTTCTTAAGTGTCGGTCTACAAAGAAGTTAAAATCACCTCTACCATGACCTGCTACAACTGAAAAAAGCTGTGTACACACTGAAGGTGCAATATATAAGAATTCTGGGAAAAAAAAAATTAAAAATGAACTACAATTCTTAACAAAATGTGAAGTTAGCATGCTAACCAGCTCACCCTTGTCCTGCCCTGGTCGTGTCGTTCATGTGCTAGTAGCGTAAACACTGAAACTCCTAATCTGGACTGCTAGCTGCGTGTTCAACTGAGCTAAGTAACTAAAGGCTGTTAGTGGCTAGTGGCTAGTTATATGCCCCACCACTCGCCTTTTCTTGTGAGAAAGAATCTAATCTTTGCTGATTTATTAATGTATCGCTCACTGACTCAAAACAGTAAAAAATAAATCCATGTGAGCAACATTGTACAAGAGAATTAATGCGCTTACCCAGAGAGAATTCAGTGGCATCACATCTCCCTTTCCTCTTCCTGTTTGGTTTTCACTGAATACTTTTTGTAAAGCCTGTGCTGTACCATTAACACTCAACAACCATCCTCCTATAAAACAATGACAGGGACAGTGGTGAGGGCATATGTGACTGCTAATAGGCAGAGAGGATGTGAGGGTGAGTAGCCGGTGCTATTTTAGTCAGAGCAGGGATAACTGGCTGGACTGTGAGACAGCCGGGAGGCGCAGTAATGGTCAGCGTCTCCTGGGGGTCTAAGGGTGAGGTCAACGCCACCGGGCTGAGCCTCTGCTTCTCAGGCGGGCAGGAAAGGCATCAGGAGGGGAGGGGTGGGCAGCCGGGCGGAGGGATGAGGACATGGAAAGAGTGAAGGGAAACTGGCGAGAGTGTGTGAGAGTGCTGGTCGCTGCGCACACACTTGGATACACCTGCGTGTGGACACACTGTGACACACGTGCGCACACACACACGTATCGGCCGCCTGCAGGGGAGTTTCACCCTACATGACACCATTTTAGTCGTCAGACTTTCTTAATCAATTACCCCATGAAAGCCTGTGTAATGTTGTTCAGAGTGGTGGACAGTGGGCAGGACATCCTGCATATGGAGCAGAGAAAATACTGAACACACACCAAAACGTGAGCTTTTCTCAGGAAATATACAGTGATACTGCAGATGTCACGCAAGAAGAAACTGTTTTCTGACTTTCAATCGGAACTTTCTGGGGGTTTTTTGTGAGGAAAGCCAATTTCCACAAGAGCATGGTACACAAGAGTATTTACACAAGTTTTTCAATCAACGTCATGGGTGAGATTGTATTGAATGCTGAGCTGAAGCAGGTAAACAGCATAATGTAGCTGTTCTTATTGTCAAGGTTTGTGAAGACTGAGTGGAGGGCAGTGGATATGGCATCCTCTGTGGATTTCTTTTTGTTCACTCAATTTCAGGTGTTGTCTCTAAATGTCCAGTTGCTTTTGCTGGCTAGAAAACATAGGCTCAGGTCTCTGTCCTTACTGGCTCATAGTCATTATTCATTTTTCAAAGCATTTTTCTTACAAATAGGACCTTTCAAGGGAACTATCAGCGCAAAAAAAGATTTTCAGTTTGACTTCAAAATCCATGATGAAAGAATCAAGATATAAGGAAAGTACACATACACACAATGAATACTAGATAAGTCCTAATCTAAAGGGGTCATCATCGTACACACATCCTTCTCATCAGTGCGTGACTCAGGCACGAAGTGGAAAGGCCGGCCTCAAGATGGCCTGACACAGTCTACCCTCAGCACTGACCCAGAAACTTCAGCTCTTCTTCAGACGTCTAGAAAAAACGCAACAGATAACAAAACTCACTCGACGTTTGATTGTTCTCCTCGGAAGTTTGACGGAAAAAAATCACAGTTGTCGGAGCGTTTTTTTGTCGAACGCTTCAGCAAGACAATATGTACAATGTCTATCAGAACTTGTCCCTTTTATCATTGTTTAATCATGCCTTACATTGTTCAAGTTTAGACGAGGTAACGAAAGAGTAGAAAAAGAGCAAAACCGAAGCTTCAGAAGGAAGGAAGCCTCTTATTTACAGCACTGCCATCGCCAACACATCAATATTTTATAGTTTGTGTGCTCTCATACAGACATATTTCTCCTCTCCAACAGCAACCATCCTTCTCAGAGCAGTGGATCTGGAGGATCAATGCAGTGCAGACATGGAATTACATTTTCAATCCAATTTCTCACATGTAGTTGGGTCGAATATAGACATGATACTAACACCACATCATAGAAACACTCTGTTACAATTGACAGCTTTGCTTTGTTAAGTAAAAGTGTGTATTATCAGGAAAATGTAAAGAAAATATTAAAAGTAAAAGTAATTTACAAGAAATCAAGGCAGGATGTTCTTGTTGTAGTTGGTTAAAGTGCAGCTATTTTTAAACAATTAGCTCTACAACTAACAATAATTTTAATTATAGATTCATTTGATTGTTATTTTCTCAATTAGTCAGAATGTCATCTGTACATTCACCAGAGCCCAAAGCAAAGGCAGAACGTAACTACTATGTAAGGACATATACTGAAGTTCTGTGCAAACATAAAGCTTTATGTTTCTCTGTTTAACAAACAGCGTGACCTGACCTGTCAAAATAAATGCAAAAACCTCCCCCTCCACAATCTTCACCCAGCAGTGTTCTCAAAATGTGTGTGTGAAGGTGTCTGCATTTGTGTGTGTGTGTGTCAGTTGATGTGTTTGTGAGAGGCCCAGGAAGGATTGTGGTGGTCCCAGTGTGGCCTCTTGTGCCGTCGGCCAGAGGCTGATGCCCAAGGAAGTGATCTGATTAGAGTTCGTTGCAGCAGCTACTGTACGACCAGCGCAGGCAGAGAGAAAACCGTGTGCATCAGTATGTAGTAACCAGGAAACGGCATGTAAAATACATTTCCAGTCAACAACGGGAGAATATTTTTAATCATAATCTAATGGTTGTTTTAAGAAAACACTCTTGAACGTCTTTGTTCTGTCGTGTGAGTTCATTTAGTTTAATTTACGACCAGCTGAAGAAGACCCTCTCACCTGTCACTCGTTCAGTATATACTGGTTGAGTGGGTAGAAAATGGGGAAATGTAATCTTTTCTTAAAGCTGCCATTTGTGTCACGATTAAACAATCGCAAGACACACAGGCGTGTAGGTTAGTTGAACGAAATGCAGCATGAAGCTGTTAGTCAAAAATCTGAAAACAGAAGGCAAAGTAAAAAAAATGGCAAAAGTACGAAACAGATATAATGCGAGGAATTGGAAACCAAAAGCTGAAAACAGATGATGGGACCTAAAGGGGTGATTAACTAATGGGACACAGGTGAATACAGGAAAAGAGCAGGAAAACCTACAAAGGGAAGAAATGGAAAGTCAAACATGAAGCATAAGGACATAACTTCAAAATATTGAGTAAGTAAAAGCTGTTAAAAGTACAGAAATATTATCTGTAACTTGTAATTAAAGCAAAAGTACTCAGAGTTTGACTATAGTTGCGTCATGTCATAACTATGTCCCATTTAATACGGAATCACAAGAAGCAGTTAGGTAACAAAAATATTTCTCCTTCTCATGGCTGATTTAGATAACACATATACAGATAAGCAATTTGTGATTCTTTATTTTAAAATTAAGTTTTTAATCTGGCTGAATATTCCTCCTCCTCCTCCTCCTCCTTCTTCTTGTCTTTATTTATTGATGGACAGCAAACCGATGTCAAAGGTGCTAACAGTCAACTACTGTATGAGTTTTTTAGAAGTTTTGCTGGTTGAGTTTATGAAATCGACTTGGCTTCTGATTATAGCGTCTATTCATTGGCTAGAAATGAATAGATGCTGGTAAAAAGCTGATACTGAATGAACTATGCACTAAATAGCAAAAGAAAATAATGTGTGAGGAGTCATCTCAGTCTTGTGTGTATCATCCATATATTTATTGTCAAATTGGCTTATGGTTATGAGTTTGCTACTGTGCAAACTGCATTTTAAAGTTATGGCTGGTTGTTATGGCAATTAAACCCTGCTGGCGAGTAAGGAATATAAATATATCATATATTTTTAACTGAATGTGAAATCAAAGTTCTGTTTTTCCTTTTAAAGTGTAAAGTAGCTGGGGAAAAATGGCAATAAGTGCAATTAATGCTCCGATGATGACAAACTTAACCGCTGTCCTTCAACATCTACGCAGCCTCAGACGCCCTGGTCCATGTTGCGCTTGTTGTCAGCTTCAGTTTTTCTCTTGTTTTTCTTTCACTCGTCAGCTGTTTACACTGGCTGCAGCTCTTCCCCATGATGCCCCTTCCTTCCTTCCCTCTTTCCTTTGTCCTCCTGCGTATACATCGGTGTTTATTTGTCTCACATTTTCAGAAAGCACCCATGCTTATTTGTGCGGCTGAATGTTAACAGCTTATTTTGCTTTTCTGCTTTAATACTCCCCCGGAGCAAATTTATTAGCTACATCTAGTTTAAACTAATGCAGCCAGAAACAAAAAAATGGAGTGGAAAGCACAGGGAACACAGACCGTCGCTGTCTTGTCTTCTATTGTGCACCCTAGCCAGAGGAAATACTCTTTCATGCACAGAGAGCACGTATTGTCTAGATCCTGGCGATACTGTGTCAAAGTCAAGGAAAGAGCATCACTGACCTCACTCTTTTTAACTTTGTTATTCAAGATGTCGACACCTGATACAACTGACCTCAGGTCCTGCAGGGGAAGTACTTATTTATCTCTGAGAAAATGTTAACAGATGATGGTTGACTTGGCGTGCGAAAAATATTAGCGTCAGCCTTTCTACGTAAATGAAGCAGAACAGAAAGGATGATGCCTCCCTCTGAAGCGAATGGAGTCAAATGTTTAATTTTGTCTTTTGTAAATGATGAGCCATCAAAATAAAAAAATGTACGTGCGTGAAGACCAAAACCTCTTTCAATTCCAATCACATTCCAATAGAATTATATAATTATTAAATAAATGACACACTCCTTTCCATCAGGGGAGGGATTAAAAGCACAGTATGTGATGTCTGCCATGAGGGGGCTCTCTATCAAAGCAAAACATAACAGGGAAGTAGCATGGGATCATGGGAATAGCTGGCTTCATTGTCAAACAACCACCATGAGCGATGAAAAATCAAGCCACTTGACTCAGGCCGCTAGCTCACAGACGAGTTAACGTTTTAAAGCAGAGGTCACTTTAAAGCAGGTGGACCTAGAACTGATAAATGATATTTTGACGGAGTGCTTCTATTTGAACCGCTGCAGCTTTCTAGCCGTTACAGCACTCGTTTAGGAAAAAGCTAGAGCTCACTTCTTCTACTGAACGAAAGTGAGCGAGTGGGATATAAGACGGAAATAGATCGTTAAGATGAGAATTACAAAAAAGGAAACTCTTCCAAAATTAAGCACTTTTTAGAGACACATTTTCAAAAAGCTCTGTTATTTTAAAATACTAGCCTTTAATTTACTTCAAATGAGAAAGGAACATATCTTTGTTTTTAAAATTGTTGCAGTATTATAGAACTGCAGTTTATTGAATATAAAATACAGCTACTAGGCTTCCTTCAATATAGTGAATATGGCACTGAATCATAATGCGAGTCAGACATTATGAAATCCCAAACCTTTGCTAGAGGAAATGTCTTCTAACTGGTTGTCTTTGAATTCTAATTGAATACGCGTTTTAAACTTTGTTAATCTCATTCTGACTCTCACCTGGAAGTTGCAGCAACAGATGACTAAATGAAACCCGCAGATACTTTGAATAAAACTAGCATTTCTCTTGTTTTGAACATTGTTGGAAATATTTGGTGTCAATAACTCGACAAAACATGCAAAGGTCTTTTTAAACATGTTAATGCAGAAATGTTCCATAAAGTTTTATGTCTTTACAACGCGTTTCACAAAATGTGCAGTAGAGTGGTAGATAGCACACAAATGAATTGAACCCAAGTCTGAGAGAAGCAGTGAAAGCACGTGCTGATTCTCATCAGCCCCGAGTGACTCATGTGTCAGACTTCTGAGTATTGCTTATCTATGTGTGCATCAAGAACACCTCTGGGTACAACACCACCAAACTTACTGGAAAAAAAAAAACCCTCTAAAACAGCAAGTTGAGTAAATTAACGTTTTGTTTTTTTTTTCTTCACCCTCCTCTAGATATAATCTCTTCAGACTCCACAGAGCAGCACCGCTGAAGCTTCTTGAACTGCTCCGGTTGAAGGATCATCTCTACAAACACTGAGCCACCCTGCTGAGTGCGAGTTTTTGTGATTGGCAAGAGCGAAATACCAGCACCATCTGTCGAACCGCCGAGCTACCTGACAGCACATGACGTCTGTGATCGTGGGCCGACATCAACAGGCATCTCGGTTGAGCATGTCACACGTGTATTTGAAACTTATGATTGTGTTCTCCTGCCTCGCGTCTGGTGCATGCTGGGAGAGGGTCTAGCTCCTTCTGACCTTGTGACAGGGAAAGATGTGTGTTGGATCATTTAGATAACCTCTTTTACTTCGCTGTGCTTTGTAAAGAGCAGCCAGTGCTTCTTTTCAATGCAGTTATTCCATTTTGTTTTAAATTACATTTTACTGTGAGTGCATTAGTAAAGCATGTTAGCACCTTTGCTCACATTTGCTCACTAGCAATAAAAATGAGGTACGGCCGATTCTTTTTGCAGGTATTTTGGTCAAAAAACTAATTATTGGACAAAGCGTTGACATGTTGAAGATGAAGATGATCATACTGTGAAGCGTTTAGAGATTATCTATATCGTTGAGACAATTCAGTCAAAACTCAAATCATCAGAGGTTCACCAAAGTGGATAATGACTGAATTTTCATTTCTGAATGGACTATTCCTTTAAGAGAATGCTGAATTGCATTTAAATGACAATAAAAACAAACAACAAAAAAAAATGAGTAAATGCTTATAGATGAAAAACAGATGTACAGCATTCACAAGACAAAACATAAGTCTATCAATAATTACACATGAAAAAGAAGTTGTGTATCTGATTAAAGAGAAAACAAGAAACATTTTGTAGTCTACTGTATTTACACCACCACAGTCTGCAGATAAAGTGCATTAGAGTAAACAACAGAAGTAATTACTTTATGCCTGAAGTGGTGCTGAATCTCACTGATGACCTCGACTTGATGATGTCATAAAACCAGACTATCATTACCGTCCTTTATATCAAGAGCCATCTCATTTGGATGGTGTGTGGGCAACGCACTCGTACTTGATAAGCCGCTGAATGTTAAAACTGAATTCTAATGTGAAGCCCACCAGGTTAAATAATAACAAAACACGCCGCCTGATTTAAATGCAGAAATGTGCTTTTTCAGACGCCGTCAATCGCGCTAACCATAAGGTTAAATATGATGTACACTAACAAGCCATAAGCTCGAGTCCTCTCACTCACAAAAATCACCATTTAAAACTGATAACAAGCCCAGAAGGTGAGTAAACTGTTGAGTGTTCAAGAAACACAACAACCATCTGCGATGCAGTTTCCTTTCCACCTCCCCCAGTTCACACACGTCTTGCAACTTCCTTCTGTATATGTGAAAATGAGGGCGATCGATTGAGCTGGAGCCGAGTGCAGGAAGATGTTGATGCTGGGCCCTAAGCGAGTTGTTGATAGGTCGTCAGGTCACACACCCACCCACTCCTCATTTCCCATACTGCACTGCTGACACGGTAGAACTCAAACCAGTGGTAGGCGTTGTGTTTCAAGGTGAGGTTTGGGGTTAAGACTTATCTTTATTATCTGCAACTTATCGGTTTCAGTTTTATATATATATATATATATATACATATATGCGGGTGTGTGTGTGTGAATGTTGTTTTTTGCTGTTGCTGCTTCACAATGCGTCCACAGAGCCGCGTCCTCAGACAGACAGGTTTAAGGGACAAACGTTCATGTGGCCGTGTGTGTTTGTGGGTATGTGTTCAAAGATAAAGCCCTCTTTCATATCTTTGCACATGTCTCCCTGCAGTTCCTCTAACCTCTTTCTTTCACTGAATTGCTGTTAGATGAACACAGGCGATGTGCAGAGAAAGGTTACGACTCACTTCAAAGCACCTATGCTATGCCACACAGCGTAGAAGTCACTGAATGAATAATCATATACATACACTTATCATCTCATGAAGCCTCAGGTTTATCTTGTATCTGTTGGAGGAGGCCTGACCTCTTGGTTTGGAAACACCAGACTCAAATACATGAACGTACTAAAAAGGATTTGATCAATCAATTTCATAGTGATGCATACTCATGACTATCAGTGAAAAGATTGGCTGTCTATATACAGATATTTTAATTATTATTAATGCCTGTGTATTCTTAATAACTGTGTAAAAAAAGTTGAAAGAACTTGAACCAGCTACAGCATGAAAATACTGCTTACACATGGTCATACACTGGACTTTCCTCCTGAGACTAAGGTCTAGTAAGTAAATACATCATTTACATTATGTCACTTACGACCAATGTGTTTTTTTTACCCAGAGTATTATCTTATCCTAAGCCTTAACAAACTACGACTGCTTGACAACATCAATAGCAGTCCAAAAATCAGATCATAACGTGAGAATTGTTTGTCAGCAAGCTTTATTTTGGAAGTCTAACTGGATGTTGCATATGCAGAGCTCACGCAAACCTAACATTAGAGGGGCAGGAAGTGTGTCACAGTTTGAAGCTGCAGGTCACTAATCAAGGTTAAGCATAAGCTTGTCATGTTGAGTATGCAACACAAAGAATAATTCGAGGCAAAACTGCTTCCTTGGTCAGAACCGTGTCAAAGATAGAGAACATACTGTTTCATTATATATGACCTGAAACTTTACAATCAGTGCTGTCTTTGTTTTCACCCTTCTGCACTTACAGCACAAAATGTTCCTGTTCACTGAGTGCAAAACACAGAACAATTAGGAACCATGCAAACCTTTAATCGGCCTTATTGCGTCTGCATGTGTGTGTCTGAGTGTGTGTGTGGACGCGCAAGTGTACCTGTGTGTTTGCAGGTTGAAGGGGGAGTGCGGCCTATTTTTAAATGACGAAAATTGCTCTAAGGGCACACAACAAAATTGGCACCCACCGCGATCACCACAATTGTTCTTGCCATATTCAAAAAGGGCCAATTTTATCAATTTCGTTCGGTGGCTTCAGGAGGACAGCCGCTCCTTCATGGACGTTTATTATAAAGCTGTCGAGGATGCGTCAGCAGATCGACTTCGGGGTGTCTCAGCGAAATGTACAAATACTTCATCGCAGTAGATTTTTTTTTAGATATCTGTACTTGACTTGAGTATTCATATATTTTACTTTTTACTTTTACCCCCTTTAGTTTATTCAAATATCTGCACTTTCTACTCTTCATGGGTTCGTTACTTTAGTTTCAATGCATTTTCCCAAGATCATAAGACTGACTTTAATCTCAGTGCATATCACGCTGCAGATGTAGCCAGATGAAACAACCCAGAGAGAGATATCAGAATGGGGAGAAAAGGCGGGTTAGTGTCTCGTACTTGCAGACCCTGCAGCCCCTCTGCCTGGATCTTCTTATTTTCTAATTTTGTTGCTGTGCTCGGGGGACTTCAACAACCTCAAATGCTGATATTGGACGTCCTGGGGATGAGACTCAGCAATCAGCTGTCTATGTGGTGCATTTACGAACAGGTCAGATGAATCCAACTGATTCTACATTTAACAGTTGCTGAATCATAGCATGACATCAGGTTCAGTTAGCTTTGCACAGAAATGGGTGGCAGAAATCTCCCTCAGAAGGATACTAACTCTATTTACACTTTAAGGTTATTCACACCCAGTCCTGTCTTACTTTTACTCGACGAAAGAAGTTGAATCCGTACTTCTACTTTCACCGCTAGAGTAAAGACTGTGAGTACTCCTGCCACCTCTGCACGACCGTAAGAAAGTAGTTCCTCTTTTTCGTCAATGAAAGCCTGATCACGATAACGCCGACTGCGACTTCTGGTTAATTAATCCCCGGTAATCAGAGCACAAACACTGAGTCGAGTATGCGCTGTTGTTGTGTGAGTCAACTCTTCTGTTCTTGTGGATGACTTTGTCTTTTTCATCGCTGAGTCATCGATTCGTACTAATGGCTGATGGATTATTTATACAGTAACTGAATGAACGAGAGAGATGAACTGCTAAACATGTATTCTCCTCTTCAAAATACTGCAACTTTTTGACTCTTGTTGAGACGGCAGATTCTGTGCACAGATGATTATTCGCAGTTAAGTCCGGTGCAAAAACCTTTCACTCCCTCCAACTCTACTCTGTGACCCCTCTCCATCTTCACATCGTCTCACGAATCGAAGCGGACCCCTCAAATTGTAGCCTCATGCATATGTGAAATAGTTCTTCCCACGCAGAGAGCGTAGATGGGGATAGGTTGTGTCAAAAGTCCAAAAGTTTGAAATAGTAAGCAAAAGACTTGCCAGTGGTAAGAGATTGCATAAAAATGAACACAGTGAAAGAGGTGGGTAGAGGGTAGCAACCGAGAAAAATAGAGACAGATGGAGGGATGGAGAAGGAAATGTTAGATGTAGAGAGGAGAGTAAATTAAGAAGAGATGGATGGATGGATAGATGGAGGGGTGAGGGAGGGAGGGAGGGAGCGATGGAGAGAAGCACAAAGAGAAAAAGAGAGAGGGATGAGGATGAAGTGTGAGTTTGGCTCAGTGAGAGCAGCTGTATAGAGGACACTGTGGGTGGAAGTGGTAGAGTCGTGGGTGAGCTCAGAGTTTAACTGCCAACCCTCCCTGGTTTCACAAACTGTCCGTCACACACATACACACACTCGCACACACGCACACACACACACTCAAACATGCTTACCCGCACATACATACACACTTGCGTGCAGAGTTTTTAGCTTGACAACCTGGAGAACTTTCCATTTCGCTTAGTATATATGCGAGACACGAGAGGAATCTGTCCCCATAATGATGCTTTCTGTGTCACCCCGCTCGTACTGGCTGTTACATCGGCGGAGAAAAGTGCGTCGTAGATACAATTTTGGCAACGTCGGTGCATGAAAATGAGGGATTTGCTGTTGTGTGCTTGTTTTGTTTGATGTTTTGAACAGTTAGTCAGGCAGCAGCAGCGGCGGCGGCGGCGGACATGGCTCGGGTGCGAGGGCGTGGGTAGGGTGGGGGTTCGCCCCGGCTTTTTTGCTCAGTCAATTGCAGGTTGCTTCTTCTTGCCGAGACTCCGACGATGATAAATAATGAGAGCAGCAGATCCTGAAATAGAGTGCTTCCCCCCCACCCCACCACCGCCACCACCCTCCTCCCTTGTCCCTGTGGTCCGCTCTTGTGAAGCTCCCGTCCAGCCATGACTTTTCCAAGCGATCCCCTCCCTGCTGCCTCCTCCGTTATGGTTAGCATGCCGGCTAAATCTGTAGCCGTGCGTCTGTAATTAGGCTTCGCCTTTTGCTGGATTGAGTGCTACACACTGGCAGCTGGCAGGCCGGGGCAATGCACAACACACACACACACACACACACGCACATGCACAGGGACATGCATGAACACATACACGCAAGCAGACATTTTATCTCATGTGAAATAAGTGGATAGAGGGTATGCCAGGACAGCGCTGTCTGAGAGTTAAAAGGGGGTGAAGTGCTAGGGTTAAAGAGCAAAAGAAGCTAATGTGAAGCAAAAACATTCTCATCATCATCATCCATCTAACCTTCGCCTTCATCATCCTCTATCTCGTCCTCGTCATCATAATCCTCCTTAACTTATCTGTCCTCCTCTTTTGATAATTCTCCCCCGAGTGTCTTTCCTCTATCCCCCAACTCCCTCACTCACTTTTCAACCACCTGCCTGCCATCATTCCTTCCTCCCCAAATTCTTTCTTTTTTATCATTCCCACCTCTCCTCTCTCACCTCTTCCCCTGCTCAACCCATCCCATCCCAGCGTTGTTGAGTGTAGAGTGGGCAGGTTGACCTGGCAACACTAAAAACCGCAGTAGTTATGAGAGCTTTTTACTTCCAGCTATATATATTATCGGGAAAAAAAAAGGAAAGAAAGAAAAGACAGAAACGTGTGATGTTACCTCAGCCCTGTTGCCGCCCAGTGAGGGGGCTTCAGTGCAAGGCAGCACGCACATGCAAGCGCACGTGCTCACACACAGAAGCACAAACACCTGCAGGTGTGCACACTCCAAAAAAAAAAAAAAAAAAAGAAGTCAAACAACATCGGTGCACAAAAAATCATCTCTTTATCAATCGCTAGTCCTGTTTAACTCAGCACTTAAACCAATCATACAACAAACATTGGCATGACAGCATGTGTCACACATCGCACAAAGTTTAGATGAAAAAAAAGTCTTCACAGTGGCCCTATTTCTTAATTGTTAATTGATAGAAGTTACTTAAAGTCTTTATCGACTCAGCGTCACAGACCACATGTATTCACAGTAAAACAGTGTGGCAGCACTTTGTCACAACAGTAGATGGAGACTTGTTTCACTAAACAAAAGATAAATTACATGAAATTTCTCGAGACCCATTCAGTGTAATTCATGTCTCTGGAATCCTTAAGACCTTAAATGTATTAAGCCTTAACACTCACTGTGTGGCTGCTAAGCTAAAAGCATCAGGGTGAGTAGATAATTACTGAATTCTCATCTCATTGGATGAACTTATCCTTGAAGCAACATCATCAATCTGTTTGCAAGAAATTTAAGCTAGAGTCACAATGTCAAACTACTTATTGTATTAACAGCCTTGATTCTCAGTACAGCTAATTCATCAGTCAATCAATCTTTCTCAAAAACATCTGAAAATGATTTTATTTTGCAAAGACATTTAACTTTTCACTTATTATCATGAACATCTATGTACATGCAGAGTTCCCAAAAGTCAGTAAAAATTAAGATACTGCTTTAAAAACTGACTTTGGTAAAATGAAAGTCACCCATAGAAAATGTGTCAGAAGTAATAAAATGTTTAGAAGTATTAAAAGTAAAAGTAGACATAACATTCTTCATCTACATAGATAGATAGATAGATAGATAGATAGATAGATAGATAGATAGATAGATAGATAGATAGATAGATAGATAGATAGATAGATAGATAGATAGTTTCTGTTGTTTCTTAATGTGTCAGGACATTTTCAAAGTGTTCTTCCGTTGTTTTTGTATTTTTTGTTTTGGCCTTTTTGTCTCTTTACCTGATCAAGAAGCTTAAAGAGTGAAAGCAAATGAGATGAGATGGGGGGCTGACATGCTTTTGAGGTGAGGACACAGCAGTGAGGACACAGCCTCTGTACAAAGGGCATACGCTCCACCAACTGAACCACTGGGGAGCCCTTCTTTGCCTGTTTGTAACAAGCTAAAGTGATACTGCATGTAGCCACAGAGCTGTTAGCCTGCCTACACCTGTATATTATAGTAAAGCTATTTATAATAATTCAATCTTTTTTTTTTTAATCTCTCCTGGACAACCATCTAAAATACAAAGTCTTTTATCTTATATAATCTATGTGCACTAAACTGAATTAAACTGATAATTAAAATACAGCAAATGGAAATCCCAGTCTCATTTGACTGATGATAAAATAAGGCACTCCGCTGCGCTGCTCAGTAAAAGTTGAGTATCTTCCTCCATCAAACTACCGTGAAGATGTTTAAATAAAACATTTCCTGTCCTTTCAGCGCTGTGTGTTTTTCCTTCTCACTAGCATGGCTTGACACCCGTAACTTGTGCTTTTGTGGCCTATAACTGCCTGCTTGTTTCTGACCAGGGCCTCTGATTCCCTGTTGAGATGAAAGGCATCCAGGCCAGTCATTTGTGTCAGCGTGTGGTTTCATCAACCCTGCCAGGAGGCTCTCGAGCTGCTCTGGTCCCTGTAGTCACATGCTCCACCAGTGGCATGGCTATTTTAGCTGCTCTGAACTGCAAAACCCACAATCCTCTACTGACCAGCGCCCTATCCTCTCTGCTGGCCATAATGATTATGTGGATATTGATAGACCAGGGGGATTATTATCATTCACCGAGTGTGCTTTTATATTGTCCCGCATGTGACTGGCTCAATCTGACAAACAGTAAATAAGTGATCATGAAGGACAGCTGTGTCTGTCTTTTAATCTGCGTTACATTCCCTTGGGACCTGAACTCACCCTTCCGGAGTTTTTAAGATGACGAATAAACAGTTCCTCTATAAAAGCATTCAAAACAAACCTAAAAAAAATATGCAAATAATATGATGGGAGAAATATTGAAAGAGAATTAATTCATAGTAAACAAAAACAGAGATATATTTATGTAAAAAGAAAGAAAAGTCATCCTTCTTTACATTTGTTCTGCTTTCACTAACAAATTCATCTATGTTTATAAGATCAGCCATCCAAACTGACTGCTGCATGGATCCGAGGTCAACACTTTTGATTGAGAGCAAAACGTCATACTTTGTGATCTTATTAAAACATTTTTGATACAGTCACTGCTGTCTTTTTTTGGGCCAGCGGTTAATTAGATGGCTGTGAGTTGGAGTCTGACCTCTAATGAACCGGCGCTGTATGCTGCATTATGTGAAAATATTCTGCAAAATGTTTTAATCTCATTAAGCTTTGATACTGAAACACATTGTTTATTTGATAGAGATGGAAAAGAATCTATTCTGTATGTGACAAAGTGAGATTTGATAATCTACAATAGTGTAGTGAGATACAAACATTGCCGTCTGTTTGTTTGCTGATCAAGTCCAAAATTATAATTCGTAGCCAACAAGATGACACATCCAAATCAATTTGGTGATCCTCTGATGGCATCTTTAGCACTCCTAAGAGGTTCACTTTTTGTACAAATTACCTGCAAAATTAGTCTGCCGTACTGTACTCTTAGTGCCCTGCTGAGAAAACCCAGCATAAGACCCACAGTGGTAATAAGCAAATGTTAGCAAGCATGCTAACATGCTAAACTAAGATGGTCAATATAGTGAACTTTAAACCTGCAAAAATATCAGCATGCAAAGGATAAAGTCACCAAGAAAATTAATACAGTCATTTCAGTTGTTAAGGAGATTGTTGTAGCGCTGTCTATTGTGAAGCTCCAGAAATGTTTTGTGAACTATAAAACTTCACCTAACTTTTCCGTCTGAAAAGAGGTGAGTTGATAGAATTCCTTTTGCTTTTTTGCTTATCCTTTACCCCCCCATGCTATTAATTCCTTTTAAATTTGACACATTTTACCAGAAGTTTTGTTATATGGATTTTTTTCGTAATCTAGGAGAAATAACTAACTAACCAACTAACTAACTAACTAACTGTGGAAATCAACTAATTGTGGAAATCAACTTTCCCCTCTTACTTTCATTCTAAGGAGGTATTATCTCATCTCCACCAGGGGGGTGTCTCTGCTGAGACCCACAGATGAGCACTGTTTCTGTTTAAGGCCCCTGCTGAGAAAACCACAACAGACTGATGGCAGGTATCGAGACCTGCTGATAACAGACACCTAACCTTTAAAGCCGTCTCTGTGTCTCTGTGTGGAGAGGAACGAATCCTACACAACATCCTGTCAGCCCCACATAATCAGACTGCTGCAAAAAAAACAGCACGCAATCAGCAGAGCACAAAAAAATGTGGGCCAGGAGAAGGATCAAAACCTCAGAAAGATGCTTCGTGAAAGCCCACATTTTTTTTTTGTATTCACTGATAGCAAAGAGGATGAGCATGGATCACATTTCTTGCTGATTAAAGTCGTGTTTTCAGTGAAACAGCCACACTGCCTGTCCCTCAGTTATGGCGTTATTGCCCACCCAAAGCTCTCCCACCTCCTCTCTCAGTGGGTCAGCTGGGCCCAGGGTGTGTGGGATGTTGCTGTATGTTGAGGGAGAGGGAAACTGTGTGAAAACTGTGTAGGAGAGGCTAAGAAAAACATTACGGCCTGGCAGCAGCGTTGTAGGGAGTGGAGGACGAGGAGGAGATCAGGGGGAGCAAGGGAAGGGGGAGTGGAGTGCATGGGTATGGGTATGACAGAGGGGAAGGTAGGAGTGTATGTTTGTGTGCGCGCATGTGTGTGTGTGTGTAGGGGGTGGGGGTGGCTGCTGAGGTAATATCTCTGGGAGTGTGGTTAGATCATATTCCTCTCCCTGTATTCTCATGCTGTGGGTGGGGCTTTTGTGGTGGGGCCGGCTGGAAGAAAGGGAGGGGATGGAGAGAGAAAAGAGAGCAGAAAAGAGGAAGAGAGGTGGGGGAGCAGGAATGGCTATGGCGAAAGACGGGTGGAGGGGGTTGAGAGATGGGCAGTGCCGACGGTTCTCACTAAAGCAGCACTAGCGCTACGCCCCTGAAGTGGCAGGACTGGTTCACATGAACTCTTCTCCACCTTTCTCCTCTCTCTCATTGTCTGTCTCTTCCTCTCTGCCACATGTTAACTAATTGGATGCTTTTGGTAGTTTAACATAAGCTGTAGTAATGTACAGGCCAAAAAATATATATATATCTGACAACAACAAAATGAAACCTATCAAGCAGACAGGCACTTACAAGTTGACAGAGATTGCTCTAATTACTCAGGTACGTCCGTAGGCTTACATGCAGGGGCTTTTTGACGATGACTAAACACATGTGGTAACTTTGAAGATATTTTTAGCCATGCTATGCTAGCACTGTGGCTGCATGTTGGTCATCTGGCCCACCACTATGGTCTCAACAACAGTGAATGGATTGCCAAGATACTTGATACAGATACAGATAGAGGTTCTTAAACAATGAATCCTTACGACCTCTATCTAGCTTGAATTAAACTTTGGAATTATATGTGAAATGGTAGAGCAACTATTGTATGGATTACAATTGAAATTTGGTAGAGACATTCATGTCTCCTCAGAGACTCTGGTGATCCCTTCAGTTTTCATCATGAGGTCAAAATCTTGTGTCCAGTGCTTCAGTTTGTGACCAAATAACTACAAAACTTTAAATGGGAGCATCAGGCATACTTTTTGCTTATAGCTGGATCTTGCTTTGTGCACTGGTGCACAGTCATGTTGGAACAAGAGGGGGCCATCCTCAAACTGTTCCCACAAAGTTGGGAGCAGGGAGTTGTCCAACATCTCTTGGTATGCTGAAGCATTGAGAGTTCCTTTGACTGGAACTAAGGGGCCAAGCCCAGCTCCTGAATAACAACCCCACTCCATGATCCCCCCTCCACCAAACTTCACACTAGGCACAATGCAGTCAGACAAGTACCATTCTCCGGGCAACCACCAAACCCAGACTCGTCCATCAGATTGCCAGATGGAGAAGCGTGATTCATCACTCCAGAGAATGCATCTCCACTGCGCTAGAGTCCAGTGGCGGCGTGCTTTACACCACTGCATCTGACGCTTTGCATTGCACTTGCTGATGTATGGCTTTATGCAGCTGTTCGGCCATGGAAACCCATTCCATGAAGCTCTCTACTCACTGTTCTTGAGCTAATCTGAAGGCCATATGAAGTTTGGAGGTCTGTAGCGATTATCTCTGCAGAAAGTTGGCAACCTTTGCCCACTATGCACCTCAGCATCTGCTGACCTCGCTCCATCATTTTACGTGGCCTACCACTTAGTGGCTGAGTTGCTGTCATTCCCAATCGCTTCCACTTTGTGATAATACCACTGACAGTTGATTGTGGGATGTTTAGGAGTGAGGACATTTCACGACTGGACTTGTTGCACTGGTGGCATCCAATCACAGTACCACGCTGGAATTCACTGAGCTCCTGAGAGCGACCCATTCTTTCACAAATGTTTGCAGAAACAGTATACATGCCTAGGTGCTTGCTTTTATCCACCTGTGGTCATGGAAGTGATTGGAACACCTGATTTCAATTGTTTGGATGGGTGAGTGAATACTTTTGGCAATAAAGTATCTCTCATTTTGGGAGGTGGTGGCAGTAAACCAGTTAGGTATGATCCTGTGGTGTTCCTGATAAACTGCTGGAAAAACCTTTAAGGCAGTGGGAATTTCACTACGCAAACATGCATCTGACTGCTGGGGCAATATATGCAGTAATGAAAATCAACAAAGAAGATGATGGGGCAAGGCCGGATGTACGTATATGGGTTAGAAATCAGCAGCATATTTTCTCTGGTCCTCTTGTAATGTAATTTATATTATACAAGTTTGGGACAAGCACAAGTCATGGATTTAAATATGTAACCTTCAGAGGTTTGATTGGCTCACTCGCTCGCTCTATGTGAAAGTGTCTTTTGTCAGATGGCTTACCAGCATTTTCCCTAAGGTGTTAAATGGGCTTGAGGTGGGAAATTGGCAGTATAGATTTCAATCGATCCCCGCTCCTAGTCACACATGACTCCATGTAGGAAGGATAGACTTATTGTGTGAACAGGGGCTATCTTTTTTACACACTGCTATATTTTTATTAAAAGGGCAAGACATGTCTAAAATGAGACCATTTCTGACTGAGACAAGGGTGAATCCAAAAATGTCTTATATAAATAAATGTCTAAGCATCAACGTAAGCCTGCAGTAAATACTGCTGCATTTTGTTGTGAAATATATCTGCAGTTATTACATTTGGTGTACTTGGCAGGATATATGCAGTCAGTACGTGGAGGGTTGCCAGTGTAGTGTCAGATTTAATATGAAGGCCTTGGTACAGCAAATGGTAATCCACAGCGAAGATAAAGGAGGCCCACCACTCTCAGTCCATGAGCTGAAAGACAAGGAAGATATTTCACTGTCATTAATTTTGTTACAGACATGCTAATGTAAACTAAACTGGCTTTGCTCTGAGGGTTGTTTGATTTTGTGTTACCCTGTCAGAAATTGAACAAATAGAAGTGTTAAAAGACCAGAAGCAGTCCCTGTGATCTGAATAGTATCCATGGCCAGGGTCTACAGGGATCTATATGACCTGATGGAGGTAAAGTCCCTTTTTTTTATTGATGCTGAGTCTCCTGCTAGTCCTGGTCATGAAGATAAAATTTCAGAACCTGATGCCTGTAGGGCTGAAACTGAGTTTCACCCTGTAGCTGTACTAGACTATTTCTGAACTAATGTTAGCCACTGTTGCTATCAGTTAGCCAGGCGGAGAGAGGCACTGAGACGATAGACTTCAGAACGTGCACAAAGTCACATCCTTTGGATGGTCGCGGAAAAAACGGCTTGAGGTCTTCACAAAAACATCCACAGTCCAGCCATCCACAGGCTTGTGTAGACAACCGGGACAGTGGGGGTTATTTAATTGCTGAGCAATTGTAAAGGTTTATGAACATCAGTTGTAGCTTTACAATAAAAAAATGAAATAGTTGAAACGGACTTCCTTGTTTGTTAACGGTGAAATAACTATTAACTAAAGTTCAATTAACTACAAATTTTGCCATTCTTAGTAGAGTTGAGGGGAACCTGTGAATACCGAGAACATGTGTGTTACCACATTTATGTACCATGACACATTAATCACAAACCTTGCAAAATGTAAGAAAAAGATCCTGCGACCACCTTCTACAACTTAACAACGATGGTCAAAATAAAAAGACCAATAAAGACTGTGTTGAGATGACGTTCCTCAGTTAAGCTCTTTCCATCTTCGTTCATCCTCACCTTTCTCTTTCTCTGTCATCACGTCTTTATTTCAAAACAATGTTGGCATTCTCCCCATTTCTGTTGGTAAGGCATGTTAAACTGGTTTTATGATGATCACACCGGCTCATTTATGGTTGCACCTATGGGAAGATTTCTTGGAAAACACGTTTTAGACAAACCTTTACCGACCTATACCTGCTTGAGCTAATCCCACCTTGTCACGCACACTCCTGGGTGTGCTCTCAGGTGTGTTTACATGACACTCAAGAAAACCGAATTACTGGGTTAGTCCGATTATGATCGCATTTTTAAGATGCATGTATACACCTTAGTCTGACTAAAATCGGACCAGACTGGATTGGATTCAGAGTTTGCATTTGCATTGTGCATCAAGTTTGTGTAATTATCATGTACACCATATACGAAATGTGCAAAGATGTAGCTTTATCTCGATCTTCATATGCCATTTTTCTCAAATGCAGAGGCAGAGTTTGTTTTTGCTAGTGACGTAAAGAGGTCAACTGGAGGTGGCCCTATTACCACTAGTTAAAGTGGGTACAGCACATGCTTTTGGCCAATAATACGATTTTCTCACCAGCATGTATACTTGGACAATCGCAGTTGTCTGATTGAGTAGCACAGTCGAACTATGGCTGTAATCCAACTAAGCTGTGCATGTAAACGTACTGACTGTGAGTATACCATCTGGTTTTACCAAAAATAGGTTAAGACTTGTTAGACTTGCAGGTCCTGGCCTAGTTTCAATATTTAGCACAGTGTTGAGGGCAAAAGACAAAAAAACAATTACACGCGAAAAAAGTTCTAAGAAAGGTGACATTTGAGGCATCTCATCCTTGAGAATAAAACACTGATGCCAAAAAAAGTCATCAGCCACTTCACTGACATGGCAGGACTAGAGTTCAAAATTAGGCTGATCAAAGCTGAAATCTGGACACTGATTCTAACTATTGATGGTTGTTTGTTTTGCTCACCTCCAAGAGGACGTGAAAGAGGACAAAGAGGTTATAAATATTTGTATCTCAGTTTGGGTGTCAGGCAGAGGTGGCCTGGTTTGAACCGCTGGAAGTGAAGAGAGCTGCTGATATGTTTGAGATGTTGTTGCATACTGACACCACCCACACACACCTACGCACCTCTGACCCGTGCTGCTGCCTCTAGTTCTAGTTAGATTGATGGACCAAAATGTTACTGTTTACAGTAACAGAAAGAAGGGTGGACATATATTTGGCATTCGACAGATATGGTGGAAGAACAACAAACACAGAAAAAAACTGTTTCATTCCATGGGACTAATACTTTTCATATTTTTTGCTAGCTTCATTTGTTGTTTCACATATTTTGTATTGTCGAAAAAAACATTGAATATATGCCCTCAATTAGTCTGTAATTTAAATGAAAAACCAGGCTGAAGTGGGTGAACATAGACAGGAACGCAGAAAATACAAGGAGCAAACACAAATGTGACACGAGGACCAATACAGATGAACTGACAATGTGAAGGGACACACATGGACTTATGCTATGTTCATGTGTCAAATGGTCCTTTTTCCCAAGTTGGGAGGTCATTCCTCTGACTTTGGTGTCTTCATGTGTGTCATTTTGGAAGATGACAGGAGCGTTCAAACAACACATCGACAGTTGTTTCCAGTATTTGAGTGTCAAGGAAAAGCAAAGGAAGAGAGTCAAGTAAGCCGTGAAAGATTTGTCACCAATATGCATTTCAGTGTTTACTTTCGTCCGTTGGTTTCAGCGTCATGTGACATAAGCTCGATGACTCGAGAACCAAAACTTTTTCTGTCTTTCCGAGTTATCGTTCTGACATGACAGGGCTTTCATGTGAATTTCACGAGTCATAAAAACATTTTTCAGATGATTCCGACAGCATATGAACGCACAGCAAATATCTTGAAACAAAGCTGTAAGTGAAAAAAAGGTGGGAAGAAGACAAAGACAGGAACAGTGAGGCAAAATATGACACATGGATAAAACCTACAAAATAAAACAGCAAACAACTTAACTGAAACCCACAAAGGTTATTCACCCTCATTATTGATTACATTATACAATTTGTGTCAGTTTCATATTTATACTTCATAGCATCCATCTGATCTTTGCAGAACTCTGCAAACCATCTTATAAGAACTCTGACTTATACTATCAAATATGATAAGCTTTTGGTCTGATGCCAGAAAAATGGACTATTATATTACAAGAAATGAAAAGGAAAGAAATTACTCACCAGAAACCAGGACAGAACTTCACCAGTCTCCTTCTTGCACAATAAAAAAAGAATCATTATACCATTTCACTTGTCTCTTGCAAAGTACAGTCAGTACTAAATGACCACCAGTTAATGATTGTCTGTATAACTACATTTACTGTTCTTATCACTGTGTGGGAAGAGGAGAGGAGCCCACAGTATAAAATCCTCACAGCACAACAAAAGCTATTCATAAAATACATTCCATCACCCAAAGCATGGCCTGTGAGCAGAAACAGGTCTATCTGACAGATTTGGTGGATGGGATGGTCACACCCACTCCACAGGTGGCAGGATGAAAGCAACAGCAGCATGTGGGTGTAACTTCGAGTTGTTGCTTTGTGTACTGCAAGCTGTTTTCTCTACAGCATTCAAAGAGGGGTAGTTCTATACCCCAGACCCCCGGCTTCATGTACAGTACAACAACAAAAGGAAACAGCAGGTTGGTAAACATGAGACATAATAATAAAATCCTGATTCTAATCAGTGTTGGAGGTTATATGTATGCATGCCGGAGAGAGAACTTGTTTATACGAAAACAGAATTTGCACAAAATTATTCACTTTTAATTTAGTGAGAAATTTTGAATTCTCCAAAACTCTGCCTTTGCTTGGCTGTTGTGCCCTTGATGTGTCTCCTCCTGCTTAGTTTTTTTTTTAAGAAGCCCCAGTAATTAACAGGGTGGTAAACCTTGCCAACGGATTAATGCTAATGATTGTGAATCAGCCCATCATGTGTTTCCAACGAGGTCTGAGAAGAAGTTTTGGACAATCTCAAAGATTCAGGATTGGACTTTGTGTGAACTTTATATTGATTTAAACATTCAGTGCTCAGGCCTCAAATTTATGTGTTCCCCTAACAGATCTTATAGATTATTCCCTCTGGGGTTCTGCAGTTTGCCAAGAAAAAAATGCATTACTTTGTATTACAAAATAGACTTGTGGAATAGAATAGTAACTGTACAGCCGTGTGACTCGGGTTCAAAGAATATTTTGACTGAGCAAATTTGCTCAAGTAAGTAAAGCAGCCACATGAGAAGACACGGCATGACACCGGACACAAAATAATCAGACCTCTGCTGGGTGTGTATATCTGTAAACAAATGTGGTGCACTTCAGGCTGGGAGCTGAGATCCTTGAAAGACAAATCTAGAAAAGAGTATTCTGAACTCACATTGGAATGTTGTAAGACCTAAATTAAGTTCATTCAAACCCTAATCTAATCTGCTCATTGCCTGGAAAACTCAAAGCTCAATGTACTAGTACAAACCTGTCAAATGCATTCTTGTATTGATATCCTGCATTGTGCTCAGTAATTTTAATGACATTTGGGAAACCCCCATGGGATGTCTTGATGGCATGGAGGATGGCATAGGAGGGAATACCATATCACAACAGCTTCACTGATTTGCGATTGTACCTCTCAGTAACAAATGTGTGATCCGGCTCCTTGTTCTACCTGTTGAGTCTTCTTCATCGTCCACGTGCTTGTGTTGACTTCCTCCAACAAGTAGCTAAGAAAAATTCACAACAGGCATTGTGATTCATCAAGGCAGGAAAAGCACAGATGTGATCAGTAATGCTAACGATGCCTCCATTCTATTTAGTACGCCAGTAAGTCCTGTCAGTGAGTGAGCACCGGAGCCCTGGGACGAGCTCACCTAAATGGAATGCAGCCTTCATTAATGTTCTCAGTTATATCTGTGCTTTTTTCTGCTTTGATTAATCAAATGTCTGCCATGTAAAGGGTCTACAGAGGCCTGAAATGGCAACACAATCTAGTATTATAGGCTATAGCAAGTGGTCGAGACACAATTTTGGTCCTAACTAAAATTTCAACTATTGGACTGGTTACCATTTAGTTAATCAATTTTGAATAGAAAAGTTTGTAATGATACTATTATGAGGCAAAGTCACCACATTTTGTAAGTGGCTTATATCAGATTTGACTGATGCTTCTATACATGTGGTTTCTTTGTCCTGGTGACCACTGAATGTTAAGTTATGGCCATCTGTCCATTCATTTAGACGGGGTCCCTGTTCTGTTAGCCTGAGATAACCGAATAACTTGGGGTTGCTAAAATGGCTACTGAGTGGCAAGACTTGCCTAAAAAGACTTTGGTTTAGTGCTACTAGTTAGCAAATGTTAGCATGCAGAAACTTCAATGATAAACTTGATTAACATTATATATTTTCTTTAATATCTGTATGTTAACGTGGTCTTTGTGTGTATATTAGCATGCTGACATAGTGAACAGCAAACAGATGCTTATTTACAAATCTAGGAGTTACGGAGCAACATTAGCATTGCTCTGTTTTGGTCGCTACCACACCTGGCTCTTTAGATGCTAAATGCTCCATGATGTTGACTAGCTAGTTGCTAACAAGAGCTTAGAGCGTTTTCAGTGAAATGGCTGCCTGCTATGGGCTGAGATGCAGTTGTATGGATGAACAATAAGCCAAAACTCACTCTGAGGCTCAGTAAAGCCGAGGGGAGCTGCAGATACAGGTGATTATCATTCTGAACTCCTTTTACATTGTCACATTTGATACATCGTTATCATAAAAATATTGATCATAGCAATTTTTAATCAGTTGTTCAATCGTTTTTCAAAAGCAGTACAAGTAATACAGCTGATATATTTACTATTATGTACTGCTACACTGGCCAAATCTCTCAAAGTCTTTTCTCTGGAGCGCGTTTGAGAATCATTAGATCCTGTGATGTCTACTGCTCTTGTATCACCTAATAAGGCTTTCAAAACGTTTACATCAGTGATTACACCCTCTTATTATATTCCCATTATGCTGCATTATGGGCTTCAGAGCAGCACAATGGTTCTTAGGTCTTGCCAGGTACGAGCTGGTACACTGCAGCACACACCCTAATACACTCAGATACTGTCACCGACACTCTATCACACGACTCCTTTTCATTTCTCCCCTGATATGTCTTTTGTTCAATACCTGATATGAACCCCTCCAGCTCCTGTTTGGCAAAGGCAAAGACCCACCCACCGGTTCAACCCTGCATTATTCTGCAACAACCTTTTCCCCTGTATTTTCCTCTGCCCTGTTTGAAATCTCAGCGCAGTCATCCAGCTGCACATCAGACCTCAGTTAGGCTGTTTTATTACCAGCTTCAGTCTCAGTGCTTCGCTTTTTCCAGCTTTCGCTCCTGGCTTGGCCTTTGCCCCAGATCTCCAGCCTCATCTCTGGCTCCAGACCTGCAGGCCTTGGTCTGCAGTCCACCACCTTTGTCCTCCAGCACCAAGGCTCAGCTCTGTCTATTCCCAGTCATTACCATACCACCCAGTCCAAGCTCGCAAGCAGGTTTTTAGGCTTGGCCCAGTGAGTGTGAGTGTGTGTGTGTGTGTCACTCCCCTCCCCTAAGCACAGGTGGACTTGTAGGGGAACGCTGCCAAATACTTTTGGTTTAAGGGGAGGGAGGGGTGTTGGCTGAGGCTGGTGGGTGTAGCAGTTTTTGTTTTGTTGTGTTTCTTAGATAACCGTTTCGTGGAATGGTACCTTTTCACTCCTCCAAATCACTGACACACCTTCAAGAGCAAATTTGAGTCTCTATCTCGGCCGCTCTCACTTTCACAAGTCTGCCAGAGCTGAGACGGCGTTGAGTTTCCTGAGAGGGACGAGAGTGCACAAGAGAGGAACTGAAATCAAGACTTCTCTGCTTTAAAGGTCAGTATCATCCAACTGTCTCTTTCACTCTCTTGTCTTTCTCAGTTCAGTGTGCTACGACTTTGCATACCCTAAAAAAGTCATAATGAGAGATTCATACTTTCTGTGTGTTGTGGCAAAATTTCAAGAGCTGACGGCTACCCACTGAGCACCAGAATCAGACTGAGGGATGGCTGACCTTTCGTAGAATAAGGTTCCTCCGCGTTCCCATTTTAAGTTGCAAATTTGCTCCATGTCTCTAACTTTTTTTTTGTAACACATCGTACTGTTAACAAAAAAGGGATGTCCAGTTATTCTCAGCGCTTCCAGAAACTCTCTGTGACTTGCAACAGATGTGCACCAAATGAAAGCCACCCCCTTAACAGCTACACAGTGAGGAGGAAGCAAGTGAAACCATGACAAAGCTAGAACAAACTGACACACTGATATCGTTTTAACTTTTGTTATTTTAGGAGCAGCTTGTGTAACTAAATGATGATTAACTGTGCATGATTTAGATCTCTATTTTTGGGTCATACTAAAGAATCTGCCAAGAAGCCGTAACATTAAACACAAGACAGTCTGAGACGTCTCTTAATTGAGGTGGCAGAAATAAAACTAGTAATGTGACAAACAAGAATGACATCTTTCCTCCTGGAAATCTATTCTTGAACGTCCCTTCCATTTGAAGAGGAGACGCTCATAATCAGATTGAAAATCTATGTCAATACAGATGTGGGGGCAGAGGTGTGACATTCAAAACTATTTCACTCTTCCTGTGACCTTCCCCCAACCCATCAAGAAGCATGAGTAACTGTTAACCTTTAAGACTATAAATATTCATCACAGGCTGATCTATCAGATAAATATTTCACTGTGTTTCTTTAAATCTGAGATGCTATAATTAGATGATTAGTAGAACTATTCTAGTATTCTCAGAATTTGCTCTCTGTCCATGACAACAAACCAACCAACCAATCAACAAACCAACAAACTGACAAGTTAAAACATATCCTCCTTGGTTATGGAGGTTATGTTTTAACCTGTCAGTTTGTTGGTTGGTTGGTTGGTTGGTTTGTTACCTGGGTTACACAAAAACTACTGATTGGATTTCTGATTGGTGCAGATCAGGATAAAGGGATGGACCCAATTTTTCACAATTCTTTCAACATTGCTGGATATGCCGTTGTGTAAGAGTGCTAAAGTTTAATGCAGTTCCAAAATGTGGTGAGATCAGTTATGGGTGGCTTAGAATTAACAATCAAACAGAGCTCACAACTTTGATATTGGATTAGGTATGATCAAATTAAACCGGACTACTGGGCCATCACAATTAAACATTTAATGATATTTAATGACAGAGTGACATCTATAAATTGACTCTTTTGTCCTTCCAACAGCCAAAAATGCCAAATCTCTTAATTTACTAACACAAATGACAAAGAAATGCAGCAAATATTTACACTTAGAAGGCTTGCACTAGTAAACGTTATGCTTGAAAAATGACCAAAACACAGAGTAAAAAGTACCCAAAAGTCATACTTGGTAAAAGGTTAAGATATCGTGTTAAAATAATACTTTAGTAAAAGTGAAAGTCACCCATATAAAATGACTTCAGTGAAGGTCTTACGTATTAAAGTACAAACAATGTCTTTTCATAAATATATCAGATCAGCTCCCAGTCGCAGTGATTCATTCAGCTTCTGATCAGGTGAACCATATTAGTAACAGCGTGTTCATACAGGTGCACTGTTTGCTTCTTTTGTCATAGTAAATGAGGGGTAATTAATGGAAAATGAATGGGAAAACATAATATTGTTTCCTCCAAGTGTGATAGAGCACGAGGACGCTGATTTAATTGCAGCACTTGCGCTAGGTGACAAAAACAAGTTTCGGCGTGGAACATTTATCAACCCTCATCATTAACAAGGAAATTACGAGCAGAACATATAGAGCTCTCTTCCTGCCACAGTGGGGGTTAGACGGGGATAAAGTCTAGTACTGCCACACCTACTGTCGTCACACACACCCTGAACAGCCCTCCGTCTGCCTGTATATCTCTCTCCTGGATTATGTGAACTGAATCTGATTCTTTTGGTCTTTTGTTACAGGCAGTCAGTGAGTTTAACAAACACTACCTGGGGCAGATTTCATTCATGTTTGTACCCTCTCACCTATAGCGTACTGTATATGATAAGCCGAGCGACTCTGTAAAGGAGCCGAGCTTGTGTTTGTACAAAAGTGTGTGTGGAAAAGTGTGTGAGAGTGCCAGAGTGCTACTTGATTGAGAGAAAGAGAGACTTGAGTGTCGCGGATGAATGTGTCAAGTGAATGAGGACGGAGTTTCATAATTGCAAAACGATGCAATGTGTTCATTATGAGCCTGACAGAGTGAATGAGTCTGCACGCCTTCTCCCCACCTGACAGCGTGTGGGCATGCCCATGTAACAGCGTTTGCTGGGGGATGCACGATCTGATTTTAACCTCCTGTGACACAGATGTCATCTTGTCACAGTTGTCTAAACTCTGTTGGGGTGTTTTGTTTTCAGATCCTGAAAACTGATTGTTGTCAGTGCCAAATTAGCCGTCCCCAAAAACGCATTACATCTATTCAGGTTTATTAAATGTATCACGCATGTCCACAATGGCCCGAGTAGCCTTTTGTGTGTGCATGCCTGCGTGTCCGCCCTCCTCCGTAGGATCGAGCTCCAGGTTTTGTGTGTGTGTTGGTGTGTGTGTGTGTGTGTGTGTGGAGTTGGGCTGGGTGAGTAAGCCGCCCCTCACAGATGAATAGAGGATGGGAGGAGGCTTGAAGAGGCTGCCGTGGGTGGGAGGCCCGAGCCCTGCCAAAAAAGCTCCTTCTGTGGGATTTGTGTACTTTTGCGTTCCTCACGAAACGCAGCGCCTGGCTCGAACGACAAAGCAGCTAGGGAGGCAGGCACTCGCACTCCCAGAGGTCGGCTCGATCGCACCCCTCGCTGCTTTTCAAGCTATATTCTTTCTTTCCGTTTACAATTTTGACAATTCCAGCACACTCTTTTTTTTCTCTTCTCCCTCTGTCCCTGCTGCTACGCGTTATCACTTTTTTTTTTTTAGCATTTTTTTTTCTTCAATAATGTGGCTGATTAAGACACAAATATTGACACAAAGTACAGAATTATGAGAAAGTACACCATGTATTTTGTAGTGTTGGACAAGTTTTGATATATTTGAGGGTTTATTTTCCAAAAACAGATTCCTTTCTTTCAGCTGCTCAGAATAACTTCTCTGTTCATTAAATACTTTAAGTTTTAACTAAATATTTTTTATTTCCTAAAGTGCTATAGTGTTATAGCCATGAATCATAGTGGAAATGTGTCTCTTTAAATGTGTTTTTTGTCATTTATTTTTTAATTCTTGTCTGAAATGTCAGTGGCTGCCGCAATTTGTAACGTAGTTTTGCAATGAAGCATTTTTCATACAAACTGTAGGTGTTTCCAGAATGTTACCTAGATAACAGATAAAAAAAAATAGGCCCCCTTGTAACCACTGGCTTCCCACCTGACAAGTGCAAAGACGTGATTCTAAGCTTGGCAATCAGGCAAAAATTATCACCTAGATAATGAGAAAAATTTAAGCTCTACCTTATATATAAAAAAAAAAACAGAGCTGCAAAGACGTTACAGGAAACATTGAGTCGAATGTCATTCAGCATCAGGGAGTTAGGAGAAAAAAAAAGAAGAAAGGGAGAAAAAAAAGAGCACGATTTCATAATGTCTAAAAGAAAGATCTGGGTTGAATAAGTGGGTCCACCCACCTGTGTGTGAGAGGCAGCGAGAGAGAAAGCAGGGCTGGATGGCAGTTTTAGAGACATGAGTGTGTGGGTTAGGCTAGCTGGCCTGCTTATGCTATCTAATCACTGGGAGAGAAAGGAGAGCAGCATGCCTTGATCCACCCACCCACCCCAGACAAACAGCAGTTAGCCTGCTAAGTACTATATGTGGTCGCCTGTGGCTCTGGGCCCGAACATGGGGGAACAGAGATAAAATGTGACAGAGTCTACAGGTAACAGATATTCTGCACAATTATGTCTCATTCTGTGCCGGGGAGAAAGAGAGATGTGTCAATCTGGAAGCTACTACGGGTCACGACTGCATGTGAGAGAGTGTGTGTGAGCGCGAGGGCACGTTTTGGTCCAACACAATCCGGCAGGTTTCAGGTAGGAATAAAACTAATGAGAGTTCATCCACTGATTTTTTAAAGCAAATTAGCCAATATTTTGTTTTAACCTAAGGCTAGCCACGGAAAACAAGTAATGGAATCACCCATGAAACCAGCGTATACACAAAAACATTCATGTATGTTAAAATGTTCTTTGTCTTTAATTATGAGCAGCCTTGTTGGCGTGATTTGTGTTGTCGCTGTGTTCTTCTCTTTCGGGTCACATACAAATTAGTTACCTGTGTGATACCTGAGTGGGTGGGATGAGATTGGTCCAAAAATAGCTGACCTACGCATCACATTCGCGTCTTTGCGAGTGTGCATGTGGTTGAATGCAGTCCGCCGCCTCGTGCATGTGTGTGTGTGCGTGCGTATGTATGTGTGTGTCATGATAGGCATCTGTCTCCCCTGCCCTGCAGCCTGACTGGTTTTAATTAGGAGGTGCCATAGTGCCCGAGGGCTCTCCTGCTGACACACACACACACACACACACACACACACACACACACACACACACACACACACACACACACACACACACAGGCACACACGCAAACACACGTACGCACACACTCACACACACACTACCCGAGGGCAGACAGAGGCTGTCCCGCCAAGGCTGGCCTCCTTCTCGTTATCACCATAAGGAGTTGTCCTCATTCACCCCACGACCCTCCCAACACGCACACACACAAATATTCACACCAAGCAAATCAAATGAGCGCTGAAATGCATTCAGATGCAGCAGCGTCGAGGTGGAAGTTCGAGGTTTGACTCCTTGTACATTTTGTTTGTGTTCACGGGTCCAGAATAAATTTGCATATTCTAAAATAAAAGTGGCCTTAAACATAAAGAACGATCATATTTGTCTTCAACAAACACCAGAAGAGACGTTCGAGTTATCCTTACACACACGCAGCAGTGAGTTCATCGCGGCCACCTGTGAAACACTGTAACTCTGTCTCCGTCAGTGTTCGCTGTTCTAAATATGCAGCTTGTGTACTTTGCCTCCCTTCTGGCAAAGCGTCCACTACTGATTAGGATGTTTGAAAAGAAGACAAAACAGGAGAAAGTAGAAAAGCGCAAACAGACGGATCAGCAGAAAGTAAACGCCCTCACCTCACTCACCGAATGGCATGCTCCAAGGTGAGTTCTAATGACCTTAGTGCAATGACAGATAGGCGTGTGTCTCCGTGAGCACTTGTCTGTGATTGAGTGAGGCAGCGACCGCACAGTAGGTTCGCACACATGCCTGCATATTGTATCTATGCCTGTGTGTGTCTGTCTGTCCTTGGAGACAGGGGGTGTAGACCTGGGAGGCTGCTGCAATGCTCTATCTCTGGGCTGCGGGGGGATGACTGCCTCCCTTTCCTGCTTCTCTCCCACACGAGGCCACACCTGGTGTCCGAGGCACCGGGGGTAAAGGGCATAAGTCAGCCGGGTTGTCTTTGTCTGTCACCGTAGTTATCAATCCAGGGAAAGTCTGTTTAACACTTCCATGAAGTCTTTTTTTCGTGTTATTTTTCCAGGTTTCTCTTGCCACATACTTCCACTTCTGTGTACAGTTAAGTCAGCACTAGTTCACAGCAACATGAGATTAAAGCCGCCAGTATGCTTTATCGTAAGTGTTTGTGGGATGGTTGAACTTCCTTTCAACATCAGAATTAAGAGGGCTGTGGTAAAGTTTGAAGTGCAGGTCTTCTTTTTTCAGTGTTGACACTACTACTTCTGCCACTTTGAATGTGTACAAACGAGTGGAACAATATGAATGGCTTCCAGGAGGGACTGTGTGGGTCCTTATCCCAACAAGTCCTCTGGATTAAACCTCAAAATAAAATGTTTGTCCTCTCGAAGGTTTGGTTTAGGCCACTGACTGTAAATAGAGATGGACAACGAAGCTCCATCACCTCCCACAATCCCAATTTGTCAAAGACGTTTTGAGATGGAAGGTCGGCCCTCCACCAACCAAAGCATCAGTATTTGGGTTGATTTTATAATTGCACATTTACTGTTAGTTTGAGCTGTTGCTTGTGTTTGAGTCAGCTGACAGACATCCATCCACCACGACATTCTACCATTGCTTACTTTGCTTACATGGACAACCAACTTGACTTCCTCCTTTGCTCCTGATGGACGAGAGTTTAATCACTAAGTACCATGGCCGCTAGAAGGCTCAGTCAGTGGAACGTAAACATACTGTATGTAGTTTAACTTCCTGAAAAAACTGATGCTGTTGATGTGTTTTGGAAGACGGTCTCGATCATCCCAATATTTACTAATATCACATCTCTGCTATCTGCCTGCTTTTTATTGCTCATTCGAGTACTGCAGTTTGCGACAACATTAACCAGTCCAATGTGGTTGGACGACACATCATACAAATGTGTTATTTTCAAGCATAAGCCGACACTTACCCAAACTATTGTTTCCGTTGTTTTTGTTGTACGGTACAGAGTAAAGGTCAGTTTTTTGTGAACTGGATTGAGTTGTACTCAGTTAGCAGCACGGAATCCGATGAAGTGGCAACACATTGTGCATAATGCTAAAGAGGTGGTAGATCACAAGAATGATTTTGAACTGGCAGTTATGGTTTTGCATGTGTGATAAGGTTGTCGAGTTTCAAAGTGCAATTGTGTAATGAAGCTTTCTAGAGTGAGTAATAAAGGGAAGCCTCTTTTTTTTAAATTGAAGATTATCTTTTATGACTAATTATATTAACATCATTAAGTGATCAGAATTCGGGGGCTAGTAGCTCTTAACCTTCGAGCACCTTAATTCATCATAATGACAAGCCTGTAAGTGAGTGTGCCCCTTTGTTGTATCTGTGTTGTAACACAGACACTTTGACTCATATTTTTCCGTCAGTTTTAGGTTCAAGATAAGTCTGCTGTTTGCTGTGTTTGTGATAGTGTACAGTAAGCCGAGTTGAGTACAGCATCAAAGTCTTCATGAGATCAACTTTATGTAATGAGCTTCACACCCCATCCCCCCTCCAAAGTGCCAATCTGGTGCCCTGCTACGTGCATCTTGCAGGGCGCAGCAGGTGGCAGTAAACAGGTACGTTGAGATGCCAGACAGACAAAACAGGCAGAACAGATGACTCTTACTCAGCCCCTCGAATCCTTCCTTGCACTCAGACTCAGAGACTAACCACTTCACGGTGTAGCCTCCCGAAGGATGGAGGGGATCAATATTTCGCCTGATCATTACACTACAGAAATATAGAACACTGAGCACAATTTTTCATGCTCTTTAGGCAATAATATCATTGATTTTTATGCTTGTATTACAATATAGAAAACTTTTCCAAGCATAATCACACTGTAAATCTGCCTTTTAGCCATGTTATCCTGCAAGTGGGCTCATAAAAATGAGCTGCAGAGCAAATTAGTGCAGCTCCAACCCTTATTTTGCCCCATTAGACCACTGGTTCGTGTCAATCACGACCTGTGACAGTTTGCAGTACAACTGCCTGCAGTTTCAGAACAAAGGAGTCCACACAGGTACCACTTACAGTGTGTTGCTATGACGGCAGCGGCGTGTTTAGAATAGATAGCTGATCTTATATGATGGCAAATGTTGTTTTTCTGGCCGTCTGGCTGGCCTGCTTGCAGTTAGTGGCTAACCCTGTTTATATATACTAGATGCCAATGTGAGCTGGCCTCAGCACTCACCCCGCACAAAACAGTGTAAACCACCAGGGCATGGGCTGTGGTTTGCTTTAGTCCGTGTTTTCCCCTGGGGGAAGTGGGCAAAGCAGTCTGATGTACACTCTGATGTCTACTTGTTTGTGGAGGTTCACTCGACACAATTTGACTGCTTTCACAGTCTGATTGTCGGTTATGATTTATGCATGGTTGGAGATATTTTAGCAGATTTGAAGGTCCAGTAACCGCTAAGATAACAATGTCTGATGGCATATTCTACCTTCATGAAAGTGTTAGGATTTTTCCTTAACTGTTTGTGTGATTACTAGACCAACTGTTTTGGCAAAAAGAAGAAAAGCCGTCCTCTTTGAGTGCACAATATATCAATCAGGCGGGAAAGTCTTCATGTTGTCAGCGAAAAAAATTAAGTATTACAAAGGGCGTGGTTTAATGATGTCACACAGGAAAGCCCAGTGGTTGTTTCAGATCCTGTGAATGTGCTATGTCATAACATTTGGCCTGTCTGTGAAAGGAAACACTTTTTTCTACCTTTGTCTTTCTCTTTTTACTGTTTCTCACTGTGTCATAAAGAAACAATCTGAGGAAGCAGTATTGGAAGTCAATACAAAATTGCTTATTTCTACAGTTTTTCTACATGAACTTCCTCCTCCTTTCCACAGACTGAGGTGGTGGCATGCTCATCAACAGTTACCTTGCTCTGGCGGTCTCTGACTCAAATCAGGAGTGTAACGTTAGCTTTCTGCTCTCCTCAGCCTGGTTTTTGAAACCTAGCGTTTCGACTAAAAGGAAAATAGGTCTGCACAAAGTCGCTTGTGGTGCTTTTCAGCGTTTGTGGTTTAATTGTGTCTCAGATGTTGTCGGCTTTTAAGTAATATTTCCATTAAAATTGACAACATTGGCTGAATCAGACATTTTAAAGGATGTCTATTTTCCAGTCATTAGTCTCTTTTGACTATTTATGGGAGCCTATATTAGTTTGATTATTGGTAAGATATGAGTAAAAGGGCGCCATTTCAAACAGGTGTAAAACTGAAACTAACCGGCTGTAATTTGCAGTTGTGTTTCTGCTTCTGTGTTTCTTCTTTTAGTCCTGTACATCCCAGCTTGAGACTAACCAACAGAGGTGCACAAAATAGTTCTCCAACTTTTCTCTCTTTTTCTCCTTTCCTTTTTTTTTTTTTTTTACCCTCCCTCAGTCTCCCCAAACAACCCCTTCGAGTTTCTTTGCCCCGGTCCCTTTATACCAAAATCCACTCTAACACAACTAAAAATTCATTTTGTCTGACCTAAATCAGAGGGTGTCTGCGCCATGGGCTTATTACACAGTGCGCTTAAACTTGTGTTGTGGAGGAGGATGGGGTATTATTATCTTCCAGCTACCCACCCTGCTATAAAAACTAGTGGTGCGACATCTCCACAGCGCAGTGCTGCTGCCCTCCCTCCCTTCCTCTCACTCTCTCGCTCGTCCTACATGAGCCACACACAACAGTGAGCCTGACTCTTAACTCCACACCAGCCACTCTGCTACACAGACAGACCCAAGAATCACACTCTGCTCTCCGCTGTTGCGCTGCTTTTGCTTCTCTCCATTGGATATTCCTCCCTGGGTGTTTCTTTTTTTTCCTCGTTTTTGTGAATGGGCATCCGTGGCCGGTGTGAGGAGCTTGTGAATGGACTGACTGCCTGGCTGACTGACTGACAGACTGGCAAAGAGAGAGGCAGCTGTGTTTCAATTAAAAAAGGGCAATGCTGAGAGGTCAAGCGAGGAGCGACGGAGCTTCTTCGTAGTCTGGAAATACAAAGACACGTGAGGCGAATCGTGAAACTGAAGGTAGGTGATGGGTGCTGAAAGCTGTGGAATGCTGGGGGACGTATCAAGACATGTGTGAATTAATGTGGATGCCAGAGTTTTCGGAGCATGCACAGGGGTGTGTGCCTGAGCGTATATGTCCATAATAATTCGTCACATTGATCCGAGTGTGTGCATGTGTGTGAACAAGCTTGCACTTGTGCGCTGTGTTACAAGGGCGCACACGTGCATCACTTTGCACTCCTATTTGCAGAGTGTTTTTATACGAGCCGACTGCTTTGGATCATAAAGGCCTGACAAGGTGCAAACAGGTCAATAAAGTCACTTAATGAGTCGTGTAATTATTCAGGCTGTAGTGTAAATATTGTGCTATAAGATTCTGGAAATAGCATGGGCGTTTATAGCATCACAGCACATCGAACATGGTAGTTTTAGTGGACTTAAGTATGTGTTTTGTCTCCAACGGTAATTACACATTTCTATTTTAGATATTCCGTATCTATAGGACTTTCTCCTTACCATCCAAAATAAATACTCAGGTAGTTCATAAAGTTGAAGTTTGCGAGTGAGTACAAAATAAAAACATGTTATGGATTTGAGGGCTGAGCTGTAAATTACTATTTACAACAGGCTTGTTGTCAGCTGGCTTATCTCTTAGCTCACGTAGTTACAAAACGCCATGACTCGTGAGACCAATACATTTGTTTATGAGCTGCTGTTTTCATGCACGTATTAAAATTTGTTTGTCTATTCTGAAACCATGTGCATAAAAAAAAAAAGAAAGTCGGACAAAATCTGTGTAATTTAAAAATAAATGCAGAAAATTGCATATAAAAATGTGTTGGCGGTTTATCAGATCATGAAGTGACTTTAAAAGAGTACTTGTGGCTAAACACCTATTCGACAGGCTCAAACTGTGAAAGAAAAGGTAAAGCAGATCGTCAAACCAATGGCATGTTTGCTTAATCACATAATGTAAATCTGAATCTCATCAGCTGCAGCCAATTTGTAACCTTCACCTATGAATGTGTAATAAAGTATTTGAACTTCGGTTCTTTAACAGTTTTTACTTTAAATTTCAATAAGTTACAGTAATGTATATAAAGCTGAAAATGTTTTCAGGGATCCATTCTTGAATATCAGAACCAATACAAATGAAGAAGCTAAAGACTAAAATATAAAACCTGCTTCAAAAAGTAGACATTTTATTTCATATTGTACCAGTTTCGCTCCTGGTACTCAGCCTTCCTCTGTTGATTTGGGGGTCTTTATTTGGGCCAAACAACGGAGTAGGGAAACATTAAGTGATGTAGAATAAGAAATAATCGGTCCTCCGTTTCAAGAAGCTACCTCTTAATCACTGAGCCGATATTCAGCAGGGGAACCATAAACTTTTGTTTACTTTGGGGCCGAGAGAGATAATGGTGTGTAGCTGTGAGCCCCCCTGAAGGCTTGAGAGATGACACTTAGTGCACACAGGCTCTTTATGGTGCAGAGCGAGTTGATGTTGGCCTCCAGATCTCTTGGGACCAAATCCACTGTTTACTTCAAATTATCCCATTTTATTATTCTTCTAATACATATTCGAATTAAGTATTAATTAAATGCATAAATTGTTGATTATTTGCTGGAATCACTGTAGTGAACAATGAAATATAATTAATTGGTCCATCTGTTGAAACTTTTTAATTAGAACCTCTGTTGTTCAGTGAGGTTTATGCTGCTAGATTTCAGGATATGTGTTGAACCCGCAGGCCGATTTTCTACTTAAATGTAATATTAAATAAATCAGCCTATACTTACATTAATAATGTGTAACGCAGCAGAATAATCTTTTTAACACCAATAATCAACGCTTAACATTTTCTAACAGTGATGTACACCAAATTCCACACAAACAAATGGCTGTTTTAACTTTGAAGCAAAACTTGTGCTGCTAAAATGCTCAAATTTGACCCCAAGATTTCATCATTATTGTACAGACAAACACCCGTGTTTAGTTACTGGCATTATATACAGGTCACTCGCTCAAATTGACAGCAATTAAGACACAATTTAAAAACTCTCCCTGTGCGGCCTATAGGCCCCAGAATGTTGTCATTTAAAACGCGGACCAAGGAAGTGTGTCCTCGAGGAACAGGTGCACTGCTGTTTTACCGGTGATAATGGACTACCTTACACAGTAGGTCAAATGAATGTCTCCTCCTAATAAGGGGGTGACTTTTGGCTGTCAATACTATAAATTATTGGCTGTGCAATTGTCCGTCTGTGACAGTTGTTTAGCAGGTGTTTGCTATGGGCACTTGGTGACAGGGGTAAACTTTGGCTGCTGGTGATTTAGCATGTGGGTCAGGTGGATGCACCGGCCTGACAGGGATAAACTAGGCTTTGGGTGTTGTAGCTTACAGGCCAAATGAGTGTCTGCCCGTGACAAGGGTTGAGATGGACATTAGCTGCTGATTTGTGGCCTGAGCGGTCAGGGCTGGGGACAAGTTAGCCGCTCTACTCTGGGCATAATGATGATACAGCTGCAATAGGGAAAGAGGAAGGAGTAGGAGGAGGAGGATGAGGAGGAGGAGGAGAGGAGGAAGAGGAGGATGATTAGGAAGAGGAGGAGGAGGTGGTGGTGGTGGTCAGAGCCCGGAAAGCAGATGAAGTTCTTGGGAGAAAGACGACACTGAATGGAGGTGACACATAATTTGGGGTGGGAGTGCTGAGTTGAAAGTGTTAGTGACTAAGTGAGGCATGAGAGGAGACGTGGCCGGTACAGGCCGGCGGAAAGAGAGACAGACAGAAAGGCAAGTCTGTCCACTGGAGGTCAGTTTAATAAACAAGATGAGCATGATATGAATAGTTTTCAAAATTCATGTGCAGTAAATCTATTCAGTGATGTGTGTGGGATAAAGAGAGATCAGAGCCACAGCCGATGATAGCAACAAAATATGACTTTCACTAATTATTCATTCAGAAATGGTGTCGCCTAATAACAGCATGTTGTTTTATTCAACCATTAAAAGTTGGGTTGTCCTTCCTTGACTCTGCTAGAAGAGTCAGACAGATCAAGAGCCAAATGACTTAAACAGTAATTATCAGAGGCCTTTCACAAGGCGTCCCCACCCTGGCTGCTCTGACGGGTGGAGGGGTGTGTGCATAAAGGGTTAAGGATGTTTGGCTGATGTCGCTCCAGGACCTTGTGGTGGGAACGCTGTGCCCTCCTCCCCTCCCTGTCTATGTGGCACATCCTCCTTAGATCCTCTCCACATTGTAATTAGGGGCCGGCCGCTAAGAGCTAGCGCTAGCTAGTGGCAGGCAAACAGTGGGAACCGAGGGGAGTGGTGCTCGTTGGGGCACCAGGCGAACAAACAGCAACAGCAGCACGTGTCCCATAGTTCCAGGAGTGGGTGGGATGGGTTGAGAGCAAACGAATGACAGTGGGTTCGTCGAGCCCTCCCAGTCAGACTCTTTTTCTCTCCCTCTTATCCACTTGCTGTTGTTCCAAGCTCCACACTATTGTTTGCCTTGGCAGGCTGTTACAGGGAGGGGCCCCTCCGCTGGTGTTTGTGCAACCTGTTAGGGAACTTTTAGGGCCATCTGATCTCTCACTGGAGATTCTCTCACCTTTTACCAAGGCTATTACTTTTATGGATGTTGGACATGATAGAGGAATGATTAATCTACATCACAGAATCGGCAAAATACATTTTAATGTGGTGTTTGTTACCAGAGCTTAATGCACTGTTCATTATCTTTATTTAAAATTAAGAATTTCATCAGCTGGCCAGGCCTCTGCAAGTTTCTCCCACAGTCTTTTGTTCCAGATTTCCCATCGAGTTAGTTCTGTGTAGTAGGCCTGTGGGTGTATATCCTATACCACCTCCTCCTCTATAGACATTTTAATTATGTCCACACTCTATCAATGGCATGAACACCGCAACAGTAACCTAGCAACAAGATCGACAAGAATAAACTACATGTATGATTGGTTTCCAAGTTGTATACTGTACCTGCAGGTGAGCTCAGGGATTTTCTGAAACTGTTTTTTTCTTTTTTTTTCCCCTCCCATGGTGAGATCGGCTGTTACACAAAAGAAAAAGCAGGACTCTCACGAGTGTGAGTGTGTGTGTGTGTGTGTGCCTGTGTGGCTTCAGCCCTGGCCCATTTAGAGCCAGTCAACAATGCAGCTGCGGTAAGCGGGCCCGCTTCAAAGTATTTATCTACACATGCCTCCGGTGACCACCAAGTGTGGACGGCTAAGTTTAGGCTCTATTCATAGATGTGAATGAATGAGCACCCTGCCAGAGGAGGTTTTTTTTTTTTTTTTTTTTTTTTTTTTATCATCGTAACTGTAAACAACAGCGCAGTGAATCAACAGGTAGGAACTCTGGCAGCTGTGGAATGTAGGTTTTGAAGAAAAGTGAATGGAGATTTAGTCAGGCATCGAGGCAATGTGCCGAATCAAGCTTTTAGTCACTGTACATCAAATGAGTGCGCAGAGGGCAGGCTGCAACGCAAGCATTTTGACAGGATACAGTATCTAGAGTGCGATCTGACCTCTTTTGTCGTTCTCTATATTTCTCACCACATCCCAATCACACACTTTATTGTAATAAGGGTGTCAGCTTGATTCGTCGCACTCATATCTGGCAGAGACAGATGACAAGGATGGACATCACACACACACACATTATCACAGAAACTGTTGCGCACCCGTCATCCAACCTCATTGCATGTTTAAGTGTCGAACAGGAAAACAATAAAGTTGAATATCTTATCAAGATGATGGGCTTCCCTAACTTGCTCAGTTGCAACACGTTTCCTACAAGAAATCGTAATAGCAGTCGAGAATAAATATTACCCGATGAGCTGTTTGCTCAAAATGAGACATGCTGTATTTACCACTTGTTGCCTTTGCTGCACAGATGGCACACAAACAAGCATTGCCTACAGTATATTTTAATAAAGTGAGACTGTCACTCATTGTGTTTAGTATCGAGAGTCTATTCAAATATCAATGCTTCTTGAAAAATTGGAGGCTCCTTCTCATCAGATACATTTCATTTTGAAACTGAGGCGAGCTGTGAACTGCTGCTTTTGTACTCTTTAAATCAGTGTTTTAGATCCTATTTCCTTATCTACTTTAACATGCCCTTATCACCTTCCTGTTGTCACATCCTCCTCAGGAGAGTCCCTGCTGCAAAATCAAGTGCTGCTTCATCTCAGTGATAATTAAATGTTCATGACTCTTTGTTGGCAAAAAGAACGAGAAACTAACAATATAGATTTAAGAGAATATTGGCTCATTAATTTGTGTAATTTTGACACAATGGTAACCCTAACAGCAAATCAAGGAGAACATTTTCAGTCACTGTATTGATATTCCCCTAGAATTTTTTACTTTTCTCAAAGAATCTGCACAGGAAAAAAGAATATTCTGTCAGTTGCAAATTCAGAAATATTTTTGTACTTTTCTTATCCACAGATGATGGTAACTTTGTGTCTTATCTCCTTGTTAATTAGTTTGTTATTTTAATCAGTTTGTCCTATATTTATACAGGAACTATCATTGAGCTCAAAATCTCTTTTGCAAGAAAGACCTGAGAATAAATTGCACAACATGAACACCAATATTTCAAAGGCTAATTATGAAGTATTATCTAAATTGTTATTTTATTTTCTTGTATAATAATGCTGTCATTGTTTTGTGTATTACACAAAATTATAAATCTCACCTTTATTTGTATTCAGAAATAATAGGAGTTGCAACTTGGGAAAACCTTTTTTTCGTTTGGCAGACGGAATATTTATCAATATTTTTGGATCCAGACAAACAAAAGAGTCTTGAAGGATTCTACCATCGACAATGTTTTATATCTTAAAGTTCCTTACCAGGGGTTTTATCTTTCAGAACAACAGATGCTTGTCTCTCTGACTCGAACATAATGACATTACATGAGAGGCACAACACTAGAGACAAGAGTAAAAATAACATTTAAAGTGAGGAGCTACTGCGGCTTTTAGAACCAAATTTGCAATCCACAGAATAATGCCCTTTTCAGTTTGAACTTTTTGTTTGAGTGTCACTTAACAGCTTGTTGTTACTGCCTTCTTTTTAGATATTCAGCAGACAGAGAAGAGAATGGTTCATCACAGAGAAGAGGATCTGATCGGGATCCCCTTCCCAAATCACAGCAGCGATGTCCTATGCAGTCTAAATGAGCAGCGCCGTGATGGGCTGCTCTGCGATGTCATTCTCATCGTCCGTGACCAGGAATACCGAACCCACCGCTCTGTTCTGGCCGCCTGTAGCCAGTACTTCAAAAAGCTCTTCACAGTTGCCACCACTGATGGCGGGGAACACCATCATGCAGCGGCCGTGTATGAAATTGACTTTGTGGCTCCGGAGTCTCTCACAGCCATCCTGGAGTTCGCTTACACTTCTACTCTGACAGTGACGGCGTCCAACGTCAAAGAAATCCTGAACGCAGCTCAGATGCTGGAGATTCCCTGCATCATCAATGTTTGCCTGGAGATCATGGACAGTGGGGGTGGAGGCGGTGGAGGAGGAGGGAGAGCGGAGGAGGGAGAAGAGGACGAAGAGGAAGAGGAGGATGCGGAGGAAGATGAGGAGGAGGAAGAAGAGGAGGAGGACGAAGAGGAGGATGTTGGGTCGAGGAAGGACGAGCAAGAGGAGGAGGAGGACAATGTCAGCGAGAGGTCGCTGCAGTCGTCGGAGAGCAGGGGCGTGCAGACGCCGCCGGGGACAGAGGACTCGCCGCCTCCCAGCACCTCCACATACCACCAGCAATTTGACCTGTCATCACAGTCACAGTCGCCAGACACCATGAGAGGAAAACAGGTAGAGTTCTGTTCTACTTTTGTATTTTCAAGGCAAAAAATAAGACATAAAATGTCTATTCCCAAGCTCAAAAGATTGATAACATTGTCTTGTGTTGCAGGAGAGTATGGAGAGTCGGGCTTTGAAGGATTTCTCCATCGAGTCACTACTCCAGGAGGGGCTGTACCCTCGTATGTCATCACTGGACAGGAGGGCCAACTTCTCCCCTCTCCTACCAGGCTTCTACCCCTCCATGTGGGCAGCTGAGTTCCCGGCCTTCCCCAAACAGCTCCTAGATCCAAACCACCACCAGCATCCCCATGCAGGAGCCTCACAACAAACCAGGCTCCCACAGGCCTTCCCCACCTCTGCAGCACTTGAGGCCTCCAGGCCCCTCGATCTGGCTGTGAAAAGGGAGATCATAAAGGAGGAGATGAAGGAGGAGGTCCCGCTCAGTCTGCTCCAGGGCAACTTCCTGAAGGATTTTGTCAACTCAGGCTTGGGCAGCACTATGAATTCTGGGTCAGGGCCATCAGAAGGTCACGCACTGGGTCAGATAAAGGATGAAGGTGACTTCCGATCGTACCTGAGCTTCCTGAGCTCTGCGTCCCACCTGGGGGCGCTGTTTCCTCCCTGGCAGCTGGAGGAGGAGAGGAAGATGAAACCCAAAGCTTCGCAACAGTGTCCTATCTGCAACAAGGTCATCCAAGGAGCAGGGAAGCTGCCACGACACATGAGGACGCACACGGGAGAGAAACCATATATGTGCACTATCTGTGAAGTGCGATTCACCAGGTATGTAAAGGAGAACTTTGATTTGATATTGCCATATAGGTGTTGTATCTACAATATTACAATTAATGGTGCACCGGGAACATCACTGTAACTGACCAAACATGTTTTTGTAATGTCATAGTTATGTGACTCAAAAGGCCGGTTAACTTTCATGTACTTAACATTAAGAAAGGTGTATTCTAACCAAAACCATGATTGTTTCCTAAACCTAACCAAGTAGGTTTTTTTGCAAAAACCTAACCAAACTATGACAGAAGGCTGAAAAAAACAATTAAGTCAAAAATGATAAATGACAACGTTGAGGGAACAACACCAACATGGTGATATCAGATAAATGTTGTCACATTAGAGGGTAGAAGTTTCATATTCACATGCCATACAAAGATCATCTTGAGATCTTCATGTTCCTTTGCGCTTTGACTACAAAGCATCTGATCATGTAAAACAGCCGGGTTAGCGGAAAAGTACCCCTTGCTCTTCTGACTGAGGTTAATCTGTTTGCACCTATCTGAATATCAAAGAGCTTGAAGTGGAAAGCCCCCTCCACTGCTTTCTTTGCATTAGTGATATTTCCCTCACCTACATCCTCCTGCTTTGGCATATTTTCCACCTGCATTTGAGAGCAAACCTTTAATGTTGTCAGAGAAGACAAATCATCTTTACTGGCTTTTAAACTTTTACCAGACCAGATGTCAAAGGCAAAAGAATTGCAGTGCAGTAACTCATGTTTAAACCCCTTCAGCCCACGACATACTGTCTGAAAACATGTGGTTTTGTTCTTTTCTCAGACAAGACAAACTAAAGATCCACATGAGGAAGCACACAGGTGAGCGCCCCTACATCTGCCTCCACTGCAACTCCAAGTTTGTCCACAACTACGACCTGAAGAACCACCTGCGTATCCACACGGGCGTCCGTCCATACCAGTGCGAGCACTGCTACAAAAGTTTCACACGGTCCGACCACCTACATCGACACATCAAGAGGCAAAGCTGCCGCATCTCCCGCCCTCGGCGAGGACGAAAACCAGCTGCTTGGCGTTCCACACCCACCAGCAACTTCCTGTGCCCCCCCACCGTTGCCACCAACCGGTTTGAGGAGAACGGGTTAAGCTCCACATACCAGGGAGTCAAGAATCACGGACTTGGGGAGATGCTCGGCCTCGGCAACAGAGGTCTGGGATTTAAGAGCGGGGACGGTGCAGGCAGGGAGAGCAGGGAGGAACGGCGAGCAGAGGGGAAGCACGTCGCAGAGGAGGAGAAGGCAGCAGCAGCGAGGCAGAGGGGAGTGTTTGCCTTTGCCCTCGCTGGAGAAGAAGTACTTACCCACTCTCCATTTTATGCTTCGACCTCTGACCCCTGGACCATGAGACTGGAGCGTGCTCCACCCATCTCTGAGCCAGCCAAATGAACTGTGGTCGTCAGAAAATAAAAAATACAAGAAAAGGAAGGCTCTTTCAACTCTGTGTTCTGGTCCTGGAAAGCTAAAGCACCTTTTTAGAAAGTGAAAGAGTGAGAGCGATGAAACTTTTGAAGCCTGCTGATGTGGCTGTAGTAAAACAAACTTTTTCTTTTTGAAAACACAGTCTAACTAAATAATTTCACAGATGTCATGTTGAATAATTGTTTCAGCCCTGTGAATGTTTACAAATACTTTGATAGCATTTAAGAAGAGGCAAACAGTTCGACACTGCTAATGAGGAAAACATATCGGAATGCTGTTATATATATTATTTGCATTATTTATCTACAAGGTTGTCTTAAAGGCTATTACTTAAAAAAACTACATAATTCTGCAATGTTCTCTAAAACAAGATGAGATAAGGCTTATATACTGGAAAGTATTCATATGCAAGACAATGTAAATGGACAGCTCGAGCAGGTCCTATTCAAATAATTATGTTGAATTAGTGACTATGATGAATGTAAAAGTAATGATTACATGTACAAAAGCAATCAAACTTTTATTGTAGAAAAAGGTTATTATAGATAACATAGGTAGACTGAAATAATCAAAAATTAATTTAAATAAATAAGCCTCCCTCCAAACAAATCACAGTGATTTTTATTTTGGACTATTGTGTGTAAGTGTTAAAAAAGGACCAGCGCTTTCAAAAAAATCAAACCAAAAACCAATTAAAATGGTTTATTACAGGCAGGGCATTGTCTGGCACATGTCCTGCAAGTACGTTTGATTCAAACATGGCTATTTAATAACATTAGAAAACAAAGGGGAACCCACTTGAAGTCTAATAAATCAGGATGTTTGATAATGTGTTATTATCCTTCCACTGCCTTGTTCTCATTTAAGCTCCTCGTCTGCACTATTGTACATAAACAAAAAAATTTTGGCCATGGTGGTGTTTATTACGGTCCCGTTGCTGATGATGTAAAATAATAAATATATATATATTGCTCTTAAAAGACTTTGAGGCATCCATCCAAAGATGTGTACTTTGATATTTCACAGACTTGAATAAAACTTTGTTTTAATGTTTATGAGTATGTGTCTTAAGAGGATGTATATTTCTGACTAATCAACTGCCGCTTCAGCTATACAGTACGCTTGTGTTTTTTTCTGCTGCAGCATATCAAGAGGGTTTGAGCCCCTTTTTTCATATGATGTTCATCTCTGATTTGTGTATAAAGAAGTTCAAAAATGATTTGAATTGAAATGGGAAAGTATTTTCTTGCTATTTATGCGTATTTAAATGAATGAGCCTTGGCTATATTTTGCAAATCTGTTTTATAAAGACACTAAATGTTGAACTTTGCACCTGTCTGGGAGTATTATTTACATCACATCATCAAGTTGTGTGTGTGTGTGTGTGTGTGTGTGTGTGTGTGTGCACGCGCACATGCTTGCTTTTGCACGTATCTTGTTTATCTTCTTCATATCTTCGTGAGAACCGATTTGAGAGTTACACCTTGAGAGTGGTGACATTTTGGCCACTCTTCCCTTCGTTAAGCCCTCGAGGTGAAGACTTGGTTTTAAGGTTAATGTTAGGGTTACAGTTGGGGTTAGGTAAGTACTTGTGATGGTTATGGTTAGGCGCAAAGGAATGCATTGTCATTGAGGATGAGACTGTTTGCACATGAAGTTTAAATGTGCTACACAGAGATTTTTACTGGTTATGAAACTGTCTTAAATTAATTGTGATGTCTCTGTACGATCTACATGAGCTAACAAGACCATCGGCGAGAAAATCAGCTCTTTCTGAATAGTTATTATAGTAATTCTGAAGGCCTGTCGCTGGGTTTTATTCTAACTCTTCCAGGTTGGATAAGCCATAAATTAAACAGGGCAGTTGTCCACGGGGGCTGCAAGAATCAAAGCTCCTTGCAGTTTCTTGGATAAACATAGAGTAAGCTGTATGTGAATGATCTTCAACTTACCAAAATAAACTTAATCATATCTTATTTGGGGTAAATAACCCAATAATATAATAAAAGTTACACCAACACAAGGTCTAAACAACCAATTCCCTTGGCATTAATTGGTGACAAAATGGTTTCTCCCACTTGGCACTGGGTAAAGTTAACCCAGAACTGAGTTGGTGCTTTATAGAACTGAAATGGGTCAATTTTTGTGGACGTGACTCTCACGTCTCTATTTCATTTTTTTTTTTCATAAATGTGTCATATTAAAACTATGCCTCTTCTGCAAAGTGATTCCGTTGTGAATTTACTGGTGAGAAATAGTATTTCCTGTATTTCTTGGGATGTATTTGGTCCTAGGTCACATCAATCTGAGCGTCATTAAAATGTTTTTTTATTCATTTAATGTTTATTTTTATAGGGACAGGCACGTATCATAGAACAAACTCACATGCCACAGCATTTAAACAAGCTAGTTTGCATGCAATGGGCATTTAAAATCAACAAAACTCACATAAAATAACAAACCAGCACAAAACAGACACAATTACACAATAAAATTACAACAAGCAGCAGATTCATTCATGACTACGTGACTGATCCCTCTTTCCAAAGTAAGTTTAAAATGAAAAAATCCATTTTGATCTGTGGGTCAGAAGTTCCACATATTAATCCCCTGGTTATATTGCTGTATATGGATGAGTTTAATATTAGAAAATGAGGTTAAATTAACATATTGAGAATATTAAGAACATGGCAGTAACAGACTCTTATTGTCTTCCAGTTTTAATTTTTAATTCGATGATTATTTATCATTTGAAGAGGTTTAAATGTCTATTTTACCATAAAAGAAGGAATAAAATTAGCTTCATACAGTAAATCAAGAGTAGGTTTGTTAAAGTGGGTTCTCCTTACTATACTTCCTGTCTGAAATTAAACTCTACGTTGTTCACATACAGACACACACACACACACGCACGCACGTCAGAAGGAGCCCCCTTAGCCTCTAGCTACTAGTCCCTGCTGAGGTACTACAAACTACACATTTGCATCATAAAAAAACCACATTTGTCATCAATAACTAATTAAAAGAATGTAGAAAGCGTACAGAGTACTGACAGGAAGATAACAGGAAGCTGTGATGGGTGGGACAATTCTGTGTCAATGTTTCAGAGAATCAAATAAAATACAACTAATTATAGTTAAACTGAATCTTACATGGAAATGTGCATATTGGAGTATTCCAGCAATATATTTTAACTATGTATGTCAGATTTCAGTGACAAAATGGTCTAAAGAAGACCAGTACAATTATGTTATTCACAATAAAGCTGAAGGATATAAGAATCATTGTAAAATATGCTCATCAAATCACGCATCACATACATAATACTCTTTAAACGTGTTTTACAGAGGTGGATTAGTGGATCAATAAATAATTCAACTAAACTGATAATCATGCTTCTGAGACTCGTTCGGTCCTGTCTGATTTTACTGACCCTGTGGTTGTAATGTTTTATTTAAATCACATTTTTATAGTCAGATCCGTCAGTGGTGCAGGTGTGTTATTAACAGAGAGTTTGTCTTCCAATCGCACCACAAATCAAGCAGAAAAGCTTTTGTCCTCTCAGCATTTGGTTACAACCCTCAACTTGTTCCTTGCAGAAACCTTATCATGACTTTTAAGTGCTACTTTCTTTGGCTTTGCTTCAGTTCTCGTCTGTATCTTTGCCCTGACCTCTAGTGGAAAATAAATGGTACTAGACTTAATCCTGCTTATATCCAAAATTATATATTTGTCTGGCATTAACTTGAATGAATGAATAAGACTTATGCTGACAAATACAAATATATGGGAGAATATAAGAGTGGCCAAATAAAACAACTGCTCATGACTCTTTAACTAATTTAAATGACTTTCCCCCCCCAGTGGCTCATTAAAGGGACAAAATCTCATTGGCTGTTTGAGACGTCTCTTCTATCTTGTTACGGCTCTATCCCTCTGGAGGGCGCTAAAGATTTAAATTTGACTCTTGTAGAATGGCAAGTTAGATTTTGGACCCTCAAAGTGCAATACAGTGTAAGTTCCTCAAAAATGTAGAATTTTCTTTTTTAAAAAAGTGTCAAAAGATATGTCTTTCAGCTTTGCTCGGTCCTTTTTTCACTCTTAATTCTGGTAAAGTAATAGAAAGAACGAGACATAAAAGAAAGAGTGAGGTTGAAGCTTTTTTAGGATACACTTTCAGCACAGACCACATCCTTTCATGTGGGCAGAGACGGTCTGCAGCAGCTGCTTCCTGATGGTTTCGTTTACATCTTTGCACAAGGTTTATTGATGTTAAGAATGGTTGTGATAAACTGTGCACCTCCAGTAATGGACTGAGCGGTGACTCACCTAAATGTTAGAGGAAGTAGTAGCTTGCATTTGAAATGAGATTAAACTCTTGCAGCAGAGATTACTTCTGCAACACTTTGAAAGCGACTTCAGGCAATTTGATGTGATTTCAATGTGTATTACTAACACAAACAACTGTAAATGCTTCAATAAGCTCCCTACAGGAAAACTTTGGGGTAAATTCAAAAGCACTGATTTGTGGGTAGGGTGGGCAGGTGACACTCAAAAGATGGTTTAGGTAAATATTTGTAATTTGTTTAATCGAGGACATTTCATTTCTGCAACGAGCTCAGCTGATGGAGACTTTGATCAAAGAAAACTGTTAACATTACCTTTACTAGACATTATTGGAAAAGGTAAAAAATACATATCTGCAGAGTTATATTATTGTGGTTTCACAGCAAAACATGGATTTTGGAGATTTGATCTGTGAGGATACATATAAACAAACAATATCTTCATTCTATTCAAGCGTCCCAGTAAGTCATGATAGTGAGCCATCATGTACAATACCAAGACACTGATGCTGAGGGGGCTAAATTCATTTAGCGGTCATCATTTTATCATTTACACCTGTGCCTCTTATTTGTCTAGTCTCTACATCTTACTGTGATTAAAAAAAAGTCTCTCCATGAACTGTGCCCGGTGGACTTAGTCATCTGTAACTGTGAGTGTGAGTCAAGGACAGTTGGTTGGTGGTGGAAAATTTACACCCTCAAGACAGAGTAAAAAACGTGTGTCTGTGTGTACATGACTTCCTCAATCCCAACCCTCCTGAGGTGTGACTTCCTGACCCATTAACCTGCAGTCCTTTCTGGGTTCCTCTCTCTGTTATTACTTAGTCACCACCCTGACAATCCGCTAAGGCCCACATTGGTGCACACAGCAGGTTCTACTGTGTCTTGTTGTGTGTGTGTGTGTCTGTGTGAGTGTATGTGTGTTATGCTTGCGCGCACAAAGCATTTCTAATGGGACATCCTTTGAGGAAGTTGTGTGACAATGCAGCTACACAATGCAGCAACAAGTTAGACCACAGGGACTGTCGAAGGCAACACGGTCTGATGTTCTCTGTGGGGCTTCTGCGGGGGCCAATGAGGAAACACCTTCACAACAAAGGACCTTGGAAAAGCAACAGTTTGGTCTGTGACTAGATCGAAAACACAAGCAAACAATACTTGTGACATAATCACAAAGCGGCTTGCTGACATCCACTTCAGTTGCTCCAAATATTTCTGTGTTGATAATAATAACTATAATAAAAATGTTAATTGTACTGAACTGTACGGTGGTTACACAGTATGAAAATAGGTCATGGATTCCCTGGGAGCACACAGAGGCATACACTGAATTCATTTCAAACTAGGGGTCGATCAATATTGTTTTTTCAGGGCAGATACTGACACACATTTTTAGAAATCAAGGAGACTACAAAATGATATTTGGGACTGATATTCATTAACAGTAAAAATGAAACAACCAGTGATGGAATAAACTTTAAGTACTGTTGTTATGTACGATGTTCAGGTACTTTACTTGAGCATTTCCATTTTCTGGGAGATTAACATGGACGTAACGTTACAGAAAGGAGAGGGAAACGAGAGAGAACTGCTGAGTTTAGTGAGTGGTTGACCTGAATTAAAATACATAGACACACATCCTGGGTGCCCACTGTTGCTTGCTAGTTAATTGCTAATGTACAACAAAGTAATCCAGATTTTTTTAGTGGGCAAATTAATACTCGAGCGTGTAGCAACAATATACACCCGTGGTCAAACTGGTGAATATGCCATTAAACAAAAAATACAAAAATGTCTGTCTGATGAGACTCAGGCACACATTGACTGAACTTTCTCGATTTTTCTGGGTGTAAACATTTACTAAAATATACAGTTCGGGAGGTTATATAAAGGTCGGTCATAGATTTATATGATTAAATGTTGTGCTCTTCCAAAGATAGTGTACTAAAGGTCTGACTAAACAGCTCAGTTCCTTATTAATTTTTAAATATCTTTCCAAAACAAAATTAACAACAGAAAAACATCAGTATCTGCAATCGTATTTGCTTATTCTAAACATCAGTATTGGCCCAGAATTTCATAAGTGGTGCATCCATAATGTATAATAGTAATCTGACACTGTTGACGTCTACGACAACATGAGCACGGCATCCTAAATGAGAGAGAGATGCGTAACATGTAATATTCAAGATTCTCTATTTTGTCTTTTGTTTGCCATCAAGATTATTGAAATTATTAAAAATGAACATGTAGTATTCATAGAACACGAGACATAACTCAGTTTTAACATATTTAATATCTATCAAAAACGCTCATAGGAAAGTGAAGTGGCTTAATTGTTTGAACTGTTATGAAATAAAACTGCATGAGTATGTTTAAGATCATTGTTGGAATTGACTGCATCATCAGGGGTCTGCAAGTGTTAATGAAATATCATCTTGCAACAGAGAGCAGTAACATATCAAGAGCCCACAAAATGATTTCAGTTTGAACTTCCTGTCTCTTGTGGGTTTTTGAACGCATATCATCATCCTTTGCTATATTAATAGACATTACAAATCACTTTGTTATGACTGTGCACAGCCTTCTGTCCCCTAAACATATCGAAACACTATGATACGTTCGCTTCAAGAACAGCATTTTCCTCAGCTGCAGACAGCTACCATCTGAGTCTTTTGTTCGTCGGCACCAGACAATCACGCTGACTCTGAGACAATCCTTCTACAGTCGCCAATGTCTGACTAAAGTGTGTTTGTGTGTGTGTGTGTGTGTGTGTGTGTGTGTGTGTGTGTGTGTGTGTGTGTGTGTGTTCTGAGAGAGGGCCAGGGTCAGCGAGGCACCAGCCATACAGCCTCTAATGAAATATGCATACAGTTTAGGAGGAAAATACACAGCTGGAAGGTTTTACTACCACAAATCATTTCATCTGTAAGGTCAGCATGTAAACTATACAGACATCTACAAAAGAATATCACAATGAAGTGTCCACAAAGACTGAGTCCACCTTTATTGTTTGTTAACATCTATTTTTAACAATGGCATGATGGAGCAACAATGAGTGACCATACTGTGTGAGGTATTGTACTTTATATCAAGGCTAAACAGGTTTTTTTCAACTAATAGAGGAGAATATTCTAAACCTCATTCTGATCTTCGTCTTACTGGAAACAACACACCCTTATAAACCTCTAAAAGGAAACTGAAGACCTCAAACACCTGACTGTGAGTAAAGCGCATTTATGGTGGTCTGAATACATGTTCACAAGGCATCTCCTTGAGTCTATCTGAAAGTCTGCATGTAATGAGCTGAGCTGAAATAAAAGCAATGACTATTGAACTTTTACATTTTTTAAGAAATAGCAGTCAGGTTCACTTAAAAGCATTAGATAGCAGTTGTAAAGTGGACTCTTGTTGTACATAGCGGGGTCGATGTTGAAAAAGCAAAACTTCAAAAAGTAATTTCCACAAATAGGCTATCCAGATTAGTAGAGTCCCACACAGCTTGACCATACCTTCTTTATAAAAACAATGCAATTGTCTTAGGCTGTGCAAAGCCCAGGATGCAGTTGTGTCGCACCCGGCGAGGCAGGTCCAGCATTAAAATGGCCGAATCCCTGCAAAAGGAAAGGTAGCAACTGCTAGCTTGTACGTGCTGGTACTGTTAGAGACCAGGTTAGCGTTAGGGTAACTTGCCATTTCCAGCATGTGGGTTACTTGCTTCAGGTTTGATGTTGTTGAAGGTAGAACGCAGATAGAAGGAAGGAATAATAACTTTAACAGGCAACCAGTGAATCTGATACCAATAGCCTTCATCGTGTATGTATGTCATTATTTTGGACACTTTGTGCCGACTCGTGCATCAGCAGCTTTGTGCCTTGTTCCAGATCTTTGTCACATCCGCTTTCTTCTGAAAAGGCTTTCATCTGTCCAGAGCAACTATAGAGCCAACTCACCGCTCAACTCAGCTGCTGTAGAATCAGCGGATATGTGAGCTCATATACCGGCCTGAATGTTGTGCATCAATCACCTGGCTACACAGGAGTTTGTAGTAAAGCCTAATGTGCACCTACATTTAATCATGCATGCCATAATGGTTTCCTGTACACTCACTATGCGTCATGATAATTTCCTAGAGAGCAGTTTTATTGATTTTGAACAACAGGAAGCAAGGAAGAGGCAAATGAAGAGTCAGCCTTTGATTTCAAATGAAACACGTTTCACTCCGAGTTTAACTGCATCCCCGTGAGACACGAACAAAGACTGAAAAAATGAAAACAAAAAAGTTGCATAATATCTGTACAGCAACACCTACTGTGCTGTTACAACACCTCTGTGTCCAGTGGATGGAAATGGAAATACGGCACATTGATCCAACAGAACGTCTGCTTCAGATAATCTTATAATGTAAAACTAATGGTACCTGAATTGTGCAGATAAGCAATATTAACAAGTTAACGGAGGCTTTTGACGGTATACTTTAGACATAACTGCATTTAAATGTGCTCTTATGGGTTATGAAATGAATGAAAAATGAACAGAGGTGATGACATAACATTGATTTGCGATGCATTTAGAAACTAAGTAAACAATTTTATGTGGCTCCCACCTGCAGTGTGAGAGCTAAACTCTTTAAATATTGGTTTTGGTTGGTTTCATAAGTAGTCAATGATTCATAAGCTTTTGTTATCTATATTAAGGAACTGTTTACACGTTTTATTTCAGTTTATGTTTACTGGTTTTGAGCGAGTCCCGGTTACGCTGAGGTGATGACACCTACGGCCAACATTAGCTTTTTAGTGGATCAAAATAACAATAGAGAGTTTTTCTGTGTCAGCAGAAACTGCAGAGGAGTTGAACTGAAAGTGCAGGTGTAGGTTTACCACCTACTGCCACCAATTTAGATTACTGGCTGCTTAAATCCCTGCCAAAACTATAAAAACACAACCCCAGTTTAAAAGAACTGAACTGAAATACTTATTTCTGTATTATAAATCAGACAACGTTTGGTTTGAGTCATGCTATAAAGAAAAAGGATGAGAAGAGTTGTCGGGAATAAGAACACAGTGAAAGATCAATAAATATAATGCACGTAAGACCTAAACATTTGAGGTTTTATATGAACACAGACTCCAGACTCCTCTCTGGGTTTGACGACAATGGAATAGCCATCCATTGAGCAGTAACAGGGAATGACCAACGACTGGACATCAATACAACAAGCTCTCAGTACTGCAGACCTAATGGGACTGAGAGAAGAAAAGTCTTGCCTGACCTCATGATAAATGGACTATCTCTGTAGACTCACATTAACTGTCTGGAAGGCCAGTGCACTTGCACTCAACAAAACGGAAAGAAAATGGCACGCTGCCTGGCGTGGATGCAGCGTAGTAGCCTGGATTGACACCCTAAATATAAGACAGAATACAGTCTCAACATAAGGTCAAGACAGTGTTAAAATAAATACCAGGAGCTCCATTTAAAGCACTGCTAAGAAAAGTGGTTTTAAAGTCTGACTATCCACACTTCCCTTTTTTGACGATGTACAGTACACAGAAAGCATCTGAATTTTGCATTTCAGTCTTACTGAGAATCGACCACTTCCCTGAAGGTTCTATTAACTCAAGATAATAAAAAGATTCTGATGCAATGGGGATTTTCAGAACATAAAAAAGATGCATAAACAAGAGCACCAGCATCGCGGCCTGAAACGACTGCACAGGTTTGTTTACTCAAAAGAAGAAGGTGGCATTTGTACCCACACGGCCCACAAATCTCAAGATCAGACTGTAAAACTAGGCAGTGTTTATGACAAGTATCTGTCAAACTGTGCAGTACTGATCAAACATGAATCAGTACTTTGTTACTAAGCAGTACAGCTCAACTGATACTAGATTTTCTGGGGATTTTCTGGGGCTGACCCTGATTCCATTTTTTCCGATGATCCCTCGAATGTGGTTTTTCAAAATACTTGCTTCAGAAAAGACATGTAATAAAGGCAGGATGTTTTCTATTAACCAATAAACTTTATGTTCTAAAACAGGGGTACCCAAATATTTTCTCTCGCCAAAATTAAAACTAAATGGAGCCAGGACATACTTGCTCAAATCATCTTGCCATATCGAACATTGTGGCAGGCCGATTTTGGCTGGTGGGCCTTGGTCTAAAATGATATCAGTGCACTGAAACTGTGAACCTTTTCTTTCGCCAAACTTACTTTTCTGCATAATAATCTCTAAAAAAAGAAAATCGTGCTCATGTGGAAAATATATGCCAATAACAACATATCTGTAATAGGCAAATATCAGCAAATTATATCTAGCGTACGATACATCACTCAGGCTCTGCTACAAAGCTGATTTCTCACCTCAAATGTCTTCAGAAAGAAAGACATAAGCGTAAAGTTTAGCTGTAAAAAGTATGTTTCTTACCTGGCAACCATGTTGAAAAGTCACACAGGGACGAGAAGAGAAGGACTCACATGCACTAACACGCACGCACGACTCAGCTGCCAAAACAAAGAGCAGAAAAGCTAAGTTTACACACTGAGGCAATGTGACTTCACTCTCTCCTAAAAGTTAACCACTTTCAAACAAGTCATACACAGACGGGTTGAACTGTTTACAAAGGTTTTAAGTTTTAAACAAAGGCTTCAGTAATGGTTAATAAAACATAAACAAATCCTTTCATGGTCAGTTATAAGACATTAATGACAACTTTTGGGTCGAACTGCTACAAAAAAACAGAGAGAAGAAACACATCTGATCTAGAAAGCACAAGTAAATAATTAATTAAGTATCAATAAAGTCATTAGTTATGATTTATAAACCCTTATTTGAGCTGTTAGAATAATTACAAGATGCGATCACAGTTACATTTTACAAATTAACTGTTACACTTTTGGCAGAGCAGGCGGCATCTTTGTCTGGGAACTCTGCAATTATCACGGAAGTTCTCAAAAAGAGTCGACTACAGAAAAGCTGTGGCTTCTGGGTTATTTTCCCTGTTCGGTGTTAAGTGATTTCAGTCCATTAAATTTAAGCTTGTATGGATAATGACAGCCAGTTTGACACTAGATAGTCTGTTGAAGAGCGACTGAAGTATTACTGAAGTTGGGCCCATTCGCAGAATCTCAATAAAAAACGTCTGATTAATCTCTCAGCGGGAAGCAAGTGATGGGGAAAATTAAAAGCGCAGAGAGAAGTTAAGGTGAGAGTGCTAAATATCCCTTCAGCGAAAAAAGGGAAGTGTCGGAAATAGAGGCCTATTTCTGTTTGTGTGGGCCTCTGAAGTTGGCAGATCCCAGACCAAACTGTGCCACAGCTGAAAATCATGCCTGAGCAGCGACTCCGAGGGCCTTGTTCTGTTAAGTTGCATGCAAGAGACCGCCGTGCCTCGAAATACTGCCGCCGCAAAAGCCACGGGGCAGGAGGGGGACTGTCCGCCTCAGATTTGCAGCCCAGACTCACAGGGGCGTGTTTTTGCCTCAAAATGGCGAGGGTGAAATTAAAGGCACGGCTGTCATGTAATTGCACATGGATGTGCCCACTGCCCACGGCTCTGACCCCAGCTCCTGCACTCTAATGAAGGGTTGAGAACTCGCGCAGGGCAAACCCCGGGCTGAAGTAATGGCTGCAGCGATGCCGGCCAAATAGATTTTGTAATGCGCTTCTGGTACTAAAGCACGGGGGCCCTTATCTTTATGCTATCCGGCCATTCTCATTTAACCATTAGTTCTCTGCTTTGAATGGGAGCCTTTTACGTTACCAGTAGCATAAACTGCTTTGTAATCAATTATGAATGTCCGGAGAATACTTAATATGTGAAGGAATTGTGAGTGTGCACTAACTTTTATATTGCATTATGATGAATAATGGATGCCCTCGTATGATACTGCCCTGGATCAAGAGTTAGTTAAATGCCTCAAATGTATACATACAGACAGGAAACAGAATAAGTACTCTTCAAAAAAAAAAAAAGGGGGGGATTTTTTTTATTTCTATGCCAAATATCTAACCTTTATTATCTATTGCATTATTTTCTTCACTTTACTTTTTTTAACTATCAAAGAGTTGCCAGAGTTTGAAGGTAACTAAGTAAATTTAAGTGCTGTACTTAAAAACAAATTTGAGGTACTTGTACATTAATTGAAGCGTTCAATTTTTGCTACTTCACGCTGATGCAACACATTTTAGAAGCAAGTACATGTTTTACTACCTTACATTTACTCGACAGCTGTAAAAATTATGATCGTATGATAAAATGTGATGCGTTGTAATAGGATAAAATATCTTCGCTTATAACGTGACATTCTAAATTGGCCTTGTTCAAGCTTTATCTTGCTGTTGGCCTATTATTATTACTGTAGCAAGCAACAGAAGCTGTTAGCTGCAGGTGTCCGAAGGCTAACGTTAATAAAAACTACTTCTACACTACGTTTAATTTGTTTCATCATCATCATATTACAGTTATTAATCACACATAGCCACAAAAAGATACATGATCTCGTCGCTACCATCTTGCTGTGTTCAAAAAAGAAAAAAGTATTATCGAAAATGTGTTGCATCTTTCTTTCATTTGCTTCCCAAACAAGCCAGATGAAGATCTTTCCCACACCTAACCAGGCGGTGGAGCTCGTGTCGCTTTTCACCCACAAGGGCCGCCAGAAACAATAAACCAATGAAAGTTCCTTGCAGCTGACGTTAAATCGTGCAACACATAATAATATAACCACTGTGGGGGACATTCTGATGCACGATTAGCACTTTTAATTTTGTGTGTAAAAATGTGCTGATTCTTCTGTAGTTTTACTGAAGCAGAATGCATGTCACTGATTCACTGCAGTTTTACACTGTGGAATTACTTAAATTGAGGATGTGAGTCCTTCGAGCCCCTCACAGTGTCACACATCCTGCGCACTGTACTGTGTAAAGTCCGCAGTGGAAACTTTCCCTGAGGGATGATTTTACCAGCTGTGAGGCACCGAGAAGGTTATATAGTGCAGCACTTTCAAACGAGGAGGCTGCGGCTTGAAGGTTCATGCTCAAATGATATAGCATTATAATAGCAGGAAATCACACATATGGTGTATTGGTGATATGGGGGGGGTCATGCAGCTCCTGGTGCTGGAAAATGGCAGCTATGGAGAACTTTAATTACTGTCCCGCTGTCAGAGATGACAGGAACATTCAGTCTCACTTAAACCATAGAAGTGGCTGCCAACAAAGTAGTGAGGGTGGTCCTGCAGAAAAGTGAAAAACCCCTCCACCCAATGCTCCTCTTCAGTAGTCTATGAATACACACAGACATAGACTCACTCTGACCACATATTATGGGTTTGTACTTGCTGATGGTTTCATATTTGGCTCAAAGTTTATGTAAATGCAGATGTGCGCCCAACATCACTGCAGTTTTGCTGAAGAACCCAAGGATTTTCCGACCATGTTCCCGGTCTGTTAATCCAGCTGCCTTTACGTGGACCCACTTCTGTGATTGGTCCCAGATTTCGCTGCGGGTCCAGAGTAACCATTTGGCTTTTTCCCTCAGATTTTTTCCCATTGCTCCTGGCACAGCGCGACCCTGCAGGAAATGACTGAGAATTGTGACTGTAACAATGCTAATGGACCGACGCCAGACCACAGCTGTTTATTCGACCGCACAAAAACATTCCTCTGGGTTAATAACCACAGACACTGGAAGAGATCTACTATTTAATGATTTGGTCTGTGACAAAGTACAGTATGTGCTTCGTTTGGGGAAAATTGCAAGCAGCTTTGTGTCTGGCAACGTGTAAAGTTTTCTTCGCATTTGAGTCATGCTCACATCGTGCACGAATCCAGAGCACAATGCTCATGACTTGACGTTTCAGGGTGTAATTTCTGGATTTAGTTTTGGGAAATAAGGTTTATTGTTTCAGTCACATTCTGGTCCTTTTGTGTTTAGTCTTAACATCGCTGCTGTGTAGATTCCCACTTCACCGCATCGTCATCATCTGTCTTTCTGCCTCCCAGACTCCTTTTCTGCCAGCCCTGCCCATCCTTCCTGGATATGAGGTCACAACAGAAGGACTAGAACAAAGGATGGGCTGCAGTCGTCTTAACTTAAACGCTTACAGCATATCGTATCCTCACCCTTTCTCTTTTTTCGTCCTGTCGAGCAGGAACACACCAGAGTCAGCCACTACAGGCCATGTTATTTTTGGTCAAGTTAGAGACAAACCCTTTGTTGCATTGTATAAATATACATAAACTGTGTACAATACTGTGCACTCAACACAGTATAGTCCTTGGTTGTTTTCTTTCATAAACTGCCTGCTGAAATACAACAATTTCCTAATGGGACTGATAAAGTCTATCTATCTATCTATCTATCTATCTACCTCATCTGTCTAGCCAGCTACAATAATTTAAGGGAACCAGCGATCTTGAATTATTTAGCTCGCTATGTAAAATTAATTTGAGCTTTTTTAAGAGCAATGAAACATTAAAGCAAGCCAGTCTGCTTGAATGTATGGACCCTCTGTCTCCCATTTGTGTAAGTTAGGTTTCTCTACATAGCAGAGGTAGAAACTCCTCTCTTTAGCTCTAGAAATTTGGAAAAAGCCTGCTACAGGTGTGCCAGTGCAAAGTGTCACCACAGACACATTATTTACTCTCATAAAACCTGACAAACTGATTATTCTGGAGGGTTAGTTCCATACTCCTGATTTGAACGATTTAGCAAGCTAGCTTCAATTAATATAGTTGACTACTTCACTTTAAATAGGCTACATTCAAGCAAACTTACATAGCTAGTTACCTTAAATTTATATAGTTAGTTTTCTATTTAACATCAATTATGCTTAACTTCCAAGGAAGCTAGCAATACATTTGAGCTAGTTACTTTAAATTAATATGGCTAGACAATTTTTTTTCATATCAATTTGGCCAAATTTTCATATAACAGGTTAATTAAACACTCAAGCAAGCCAATTAACAATCTTTAGTGATTTAGCTAACTAGCTAGTCAACCATTTTACAATGTATTAGTCTAAACTTTCAAGTCAAGCTAGCTAGCTTAAATTACTTTGCTTACTTGCTTAAATACAGACAGCTAAACATCTTTATTTCATGTTAATCAGCAGAAACATTAAAGCAAGCTGAGCTAGCTAGCTAGCTTGAGTTAAGCTAGCTAAATTTACATTAATTAATGGGGATTTACTTTCAAACTAGCAATCATTTGAGCTATTTAACGTCAAAAAGCCAGTCAGCCATCTTAAATTATTAAGCTAGCTAGCGTGCTTCAGTTAAGATAGCCTGGAGCTTTCTTGGAAGCTGGCTGGCTATCTTATATATAGCTAAATTAAGATTGCTAATTATTCTTACCTTAATGTGGCTCAACATTCAAGCAAGCTTGCAATCATGTTTTTACACCAACAAGCCAGTCAGCCATCTTAAGTTATGCAGCTATCCATCTACAATTTAATATAGCTAACTTTAGCTCGACACTTAGCTGTACAGGCTAAACATTAAAGCAAAGATTAAGGCTTTCCTCAGTAACCAAGTTCTGACTTATATAGAGCAAATTACAAAATATGAGGAAATACACTGGCAATACACCTAAATATGAGAAGAAATGCTTGAACACGCTTGTGTGTTATTTCCACAAAACGTACCAAAGATGCCAAAGTTGAACACTTCCCTCACTAGAGGGTAAGATTTCTCCCTTCCACGTACCTCCAGGCTCTGACATGCTTCACGGATGAACTGACCCCTCAGAGCCGTCCCAGCCTCTCAGGAGGAGGAGGAGGAGGTGGGGGGACGGAGAGGAGGTGTGACTTCCAGCCAACCGTCGACCAGCTCCGGAGTCTCGAGAAGCAGCGAAAGATGAGGAGCTGCCGAGCCACGGAGACGGGGACTGAAGGGACTGAAGTTGGACTTTTAAACAATCAAGGAAAACACGAAGAAAACGACCACCCAGCGATGAAATGTGCGTCTCTGACTTGCAACTGAACCCGGACAGCGAGCTGCATCACCAGGGTGAGTTCAGTTCTGCCTGAACTCTGACTGATCCAGTCGGCGCAAAAGTCTCCAGAACTCACGTCTGATCGGCCTGAGTGACTTCGGAGTCAAGATGTGTTATGTTCAGACGTGATAGTGATTAGAAACGAAGTTAAATTAATGTACAGATGATCAGAAGTGATGATTAATGTACAGTTTTGTTTTGTGTAATTTAAATGAGCCCATGATAGTTTGGGGCAGTGGTCCAAGAACCCTGTCAACAAACAAACAAACAAACAAACAAACAGCATCATCATGTGTTTGAAGGTGTAGACACTGTGTCCTATCATTTGTCTGTTGTTGTCTGTGGGTATTTGTTTGTGTTAAAGCTTATTGTTTTAATAGAAGGATTGGAAAACTCAGGCTATCAGAAAAGAAAAAAGAAAAGAAAAAAACACCCTGATTTCTTGTGTTTCTGGTGTTGAGTGTCCTCACATCTCCCCCTCCCTCCCCTCTCTGCAGTCGAACGCGGTGGATCTGCTGACCCTGGACTCGCCGCGCTTTCCTGACGTCCGGCTCTCTGAAGATGATCAACCCTCAGATACACCTCCACTACAACTACACGGGGAAGCTGGACCACCGGCCCAGCATCGGCTCCAGCTCCGGCGGGGTGGACGCCAAGACCGTCGTGTTCCTCGTCGTGTGCAGCTTCATCGTCCTGGAGAACCTCACCGTGCTGGTGGCCATATGGAGGAACCACCGCTTCCACAACCGCATGTACTACTTCATCGGCAACCTGGCGCTGTGCGACATGCTGGCCGGCGTGGCCTACCTGGTGAACCTGCTCCTGTCCGGAGAGAAGACCCTGCAGCTCTCGCCGGCCCTCTGGTTCGTCAGAGAGGGGAGCATGTTCGTTGCGCTCGGTGCCTCCATCTTCAGCCTCCTGGCTATTGCGATAGAGAGACACCTGACTATGATCAAGATGAGGCCTTATGATGCCAACAAGAACTACAGAGTCTTCCTGCTCATAGGAACCTGCTGGCTGATCGCCATCTCTCTCGGAGCTCTGCCCATTCTCGGCTGGAACTGCCTGGACAACCTCCCCGACTGCTCCACCGTCCTCCCCCTCTACACCAAGAAATACGTCGCCTTCTGCATCATCGTATTCATGATCTTGCTCTTGGCCATGTCGGTCCTCTACGCCCGCATCTACATCCTTGTAAAGTCCAGCAGCCGGAAGGTGAGCAAGCACAGGAACTCCGAGCACGCCATGTCGCTGCTGCGCACCGTCATCATCGTCGTCGGGGTCTTCATCGCCTGCTGGACGCCCATCTTCGTCCTGCTGCTGCTGGACGTGGCGTGCGAGCGCCGCTGCCCCATCCTCTACAAGGCCGACTGGTTCATCGCCGTGGCCGTGCTCAACTCGGCCATGAACCCGGTCATTTACACGCTGGCCAGCCGGGAGATGAGGCGGGCCTTCCTGGGTCTGGTGTGCGGCGTCTGCTACCGGGGCAAGGCCTCCGCCAACGGCAGCGGGCACAAGCAGGCCCTGGAGCCCAGCCGCAGCAGGAGCAAGTCGTGGAGCAGCCAGAACAACCCCAACCAGAGCCAGCGGAGCTCCAAGCAGGCGGAGCAGGAGAAGGAGAGGGGGCAGGGGGCGGACGCGGCCCCTGGAGAGGTGTCGGTGGTGGCAGGAGGGGCCACGCAGGCCGTCCTCAAGTCTGACAGAACAGACTGAAGAAGGGAGGAAGATACAGACTGAGGAAGCCGAGGGGTCGGTCCCCAAAAACCTCATCGAGACGCGATTGATCAAGAATGAAGGAATGAAATGTAAACTTATTTTTTTGGCCGAGGCTGCAGGGCAGCGGCTTCTCTTTAGTGCTCGATATCGCTCCGTCTGCATCGTCCATTATTATTTGGAGGCTTAAAATGTCCACAGCTGGCATCAGACTGGTCGTGTACTCTGAGGTCAACGCGCTCAATTACACAATCGATTTCGCTTCTTCTGTCAAGTGCAGGTCATATTTCTCCCCAGCGAGTGCCACGTCTCTCCACGTTTGGTTGTTTTTTTTACGGAAAATTGCGATAGTTGATGTTTGAGCGTCATCGTGGGTTTGTGTGTGAGGCTGTTCACCCACCCACAGTGTTTGAGAATCAACAATCAGCCGTCTGATAAGTCTGACATGTTGCACTTTTAACTGAAGGATGAAGAAACATTTAGAAACCTGTTTATTATTATTATCTGTAAAAAAAAAAAAGAAAAAAAAAGAAAGAAAGAAACACATTTAATTATGTTCTGAAGGTGTTTTTTTCCGCAGGTGCTCCTTAAGGTGCTTTTTACCCTCGACAGAAAAGAAACAATTACCTCTGTGGTCACAGATTTTTACCATCTGACACAAATAAGAAGTGAAAACGTCTCCTGCAACGAATTGAAAGTGCAATTACAGCTCCGCAACGTGACGTAATGAAGAATGATTGTAGGCAACCATTAGTGTAATTGCAAAAAAAAAAAGAAAAGAAAAGAAAAATGGAAGTTATTTATTATTCTACGCCGTCCTGTTCTGTAATTTTGTATTTACTCAGCAATGCGACAGTATACGGTGCAGTCGCTGTAATGAAAACTGCAAATGTACATGTACGTGTGTAATGACATGAGAGACATGCTGAGGAGTCAAAACATGCGACTTTTGTCATTATAGCATCGTGTTCAAACTGCATTAATGTCCAGAGAGGAACCTTCGCTGATGGCGCTCAGGAGTTTTCAGCGATGCGAGGGCGCCGCCTGCTGGTGAATGATCATGTCTCATCGCCTCAGTGCTGAATCGTCACGCTGCATGTTCGATAGACAGACTCTTGGTAACACCTGATTTAAATCGTCCGTCTCACAGGGTTTAGAGTCTTTGTGGCATGTTTTTTTTTTTATTTTTTTTTTTTAAAAAGATGATCTATATATGAGCATACGTGACGACTCATGAACATACTTATGTGCTTTGTTGGACATGAACGACTCACTACAAATTAGGAAACCATTAATCTTTGTTGAACACGCTCATCTTATATTCAGCAGTACAGACTAATATCCAACAATGCTTCACCATGACTGTACAGTTGGGACGCATGACCAGTGACCGATAATTACCTGCTTCTAAAGGCCGGTTCTGATAAGATAACCGGTAATTTTGACATTTTATCTGATTTTACTTATAATCCTGTCCTGTTAGCGCACAAAGTAATTGCGTTGTATTCCTCTAAAACTGTAGTCTTCTAGTGTTCTTCCACCACCTGCTGTATCAGAGCACACCGAGGATTGTTCTCATCGAATCAATGAAAGCAGTTTGGCTTCCGATTATCAGCTCTATTTAATTAAATGGTCTTTATCTGATGATGTAATATTTCCCACTATGGAAACGTTATATACAGTATTTTCTTTCATCAGTGTTGTAAGCTCGCACTTGCCAAGTAAACATTTACACGTGGCAAAAATGGCAACTTGACCTTAACATTCAAAAATGTTTATTACTGGTCAGGGTTGTAAAACAAAGTTCCCAATATTCGTACTTGAATAAAAGCAATATATCATGTTGAGATATTGCTTTGGTGAAAGGGACTCATGTGAATAGGACCTTTTAAATGAACTTAAGTGTCAAAAGTAATAATCTAAGTAAGTATATTGATATGTATGTATTCACTGTATGCTCAGAGTCAGCTGATTACCTGTTTGGCTCATTATAAGATCCGATATTCAGCATTTTTCTGATTATTGGAATCATTTTTTTTTGTTTGTTTGTTTGTTTAAATATTTGTATTAAATCTAAAAATGTGCCACTTTGACTCTGATGCCAAATGCAATCTGCAAAATTAACTGGTAAAGTTGTAGGAAAAATGTAATGAACCAAATAGTACAATATCTGTGGAGTGGAAGTGTGAAGTAAGCAGTAAGAGGAAACACTCGTGAACAAAAAAAAAAAAAAAGTCGACCATCACTTTGCGCAGGCAGACTTTTCAAATGACATGTTACCAAAAATCTCCTCTATACTTTTCTCACTTTATACTGAATCAGTCTAGTTGCAAGTGTCTTTGTCTGTCAAGATTGTTCCAGAAGTGTTTTGTACCAACTTACTAAAAAAAAAAAGGAAAAAAAGCATGAAGCTGGTAAACTGATGGAAGAGGAACGTGTATGCAGCATGTGAAATGTGCAGCTATTTAAGTGCATGATGCAAAAATATTAGCTTTGACGCAATAAAGTGAAAAAGAGCGAATGTCCTACAGGCGGCATCTTCCTTGTTACTTTGAGAAATGAACTTACAAAACATGTTGTCTTGTTTTATTATTATCGGTATGCAGCCGTGCAGACAGCTTTGATTTGGCTTGTCCAGGTTTAGAGACGTGAGGTTGGGGCAACAGCATCATATATCTATGTTTTACATACATGTGCATACAAAAACAGCTTCCCCATTATTCTGGATTTTCGAAAAATCTCACTTTGAACCCATTTATTGTGAATTTCTCCTTTCATCGTGTACAAATAAGGTTTTTTTAATGTGTGTTCTGCGGATAATCAAGAATAACGACGACAATAAATCTCATAATCGAGGCAAAAATAAAGAAAAAGTATGTCAAAAATGTCTGCAAAGAGGAAACTGTCGACCCAAACTGAAACACGTTATTGATTACTATGGCAGGGATTAACAAGAGAGATTCTACACATTCACGGTTTTATTGCCAACAGTCATACAGAATAATGATAAACCCATACAACCAAAAAAGATTAAATTTGTAAACATCATTTGGACTTCTTTGTTTTTTATTTCCTTTTTTTTCTTTTTTTCTTAACTATACCTGTTCCAAAATAGTGAGTTTTTCTGTGTGATTCCCTCCGTCAAACATTTATATTTAGAATCTGGAAATGATACATTTATAATATATAATAGAGAGGGAGGGAGGGATGGGGGGGAGACAGATAGAGAGAGAGATAGAGAGAGATAGAGAGAGAGAGAGAGAGAAAACAGTAGTCTCAAGCAGCAACACGCAGCAGGGCGAAACACAACCTCTAGTGAACAGGCATGCCCCATTGAAAATCAGCTATTGCACTTTGAAGAGAGAGAAAGAGAGAGAACGAGAAATAAAAATACCATTTGTACAAATAAAAGGCACATTTTCATCAACAGAAAAATCTGGAAAGAAGCCATGTTCTCTTTTTGTGTCCCAGCGGTGTTTTAGTTTTGTTTTTATTTTTCTTTCACGCCACGCAGCTAATTTGTGGTGTTAGCAGAGAGATTTTCAAGTATGGCGTTTTTTTTCTCTTTTGCCCAGGTGGTTACTACAAATTTGCTCTTCAAGAAAAGACTAATACCAAAAGAATTGTACGTTAGCTTATTGTTTGTTGTTTTCTTTTTTCTTTTTTTGTAATTTAGCGCATTATTCCTTCCAAGTTGATAGATGTATGGAAGCCATGAGAGACAAGCTTAAGAACATTCTGGTGATCCGATAGAACTTGTTTTCTCTCCTGTGTTTATCACTTAAGAACAGGAACAAACAAAAGGTTTGGCAAAGATAATCTTGCATAGGCCAGATGTTTTTGTTGTTGCCAGATTTAATTTAATTAGAATTTACTGACTTTTTATTTAAGTCCCTGTGTTTTCATCAGTGAAAACTTTTTTTTTTCTGTCAGAAGTCAGGATCATTTTTCTTGGTGTTTGTTGTTGTAGTACTCTGTTCAGCCACAAGAGGGTGAAATGCACCCACTGGTCTTAACCTGACATTCTTACTGTAACCATAACAAAGCTCATTACCTAAGCCCAAATCTAATTTGCTTGCATGAAAACACTGGACAATTTCCAGGGGTGTTTGTGGTATTTTTAGACAAAACGTGATGTTTTCGTTATCCTGACTGAGCAGTTTTTGTTCCTAAACCTAACCAAAGTGCACTTTCACAAGATGAAAGTAAAGTTTCAACATATCTCATACTTGCAGTAAAATAATAAGCCAAAAGTTACTCTGGCAGTTGGGTTGAGATGATCTTATTTGTTACCTGTCAAAAAAAGTTTTCTACCCGTTTCTCAGATTAAATAACATGTCTGGGAAATTTAGACAGATTATCATGACAAACTCCTTTATTTCACTTGTTCTTACGTCAAAAATATGGGAGAGAAAATTAAATTTAGATCAGACTTATCGTCAGAAAACTCATCACCACAAAGTGTTCTTCTAATTTGCCTCTCAGGGCATCCGTATAGATTTAATGAAATTATGTCACAAATAACTGGGTTAAGAAAAGTTGATGGCAAGAAACTGTTCAAAAAAAGGAAAAAACCTTTAAATGATACTTTGTGCCCTTTTTGTCCTACACATTTGTCAAAAATCCCAAATATCTTCCTTTCACAAGGAACACAAGGAGTCAAGGAAGCCTGAAAGCAAAAATAATCTGGTGCTGGATAATTACCTAAAGATCCTGATTCTGCTCTTTGCTAAAATGTGTGTTGTTGTGAGATGCATGTACTGTACACTCCCTCTTGCAGCAAAATACAGGCACGTTATATTACATTGCATCTGTCTTGTCAAACTCATTGAACACATGCTGATTTTGGTTCAATTGAAGTGGTCCAGTGCATATCAAATACAATGCCCCATTCATTTGGTTTCCATCAGAGTACTGACAATAGTAAGGATGAGAGCATTTTTTAAAAAGTTCTGTTGCAATAACTGCTGTGAGCTGTTTTCTAGAAGCCGTTTTTTGTGTGTGTGTGTTTTTTTGTTTTCATAATTTTGATTCCCGCTCTACAAAAACAGTCCGTTTGAACCCAAAGACAGCAAACTGCTCTGAGGAGCGATTGTGTACTGTGGACTGCAAAATGTAAATTAAGCCCCGACCTGTAGAGTTGCATTTTCCCCCCGTAAAGCAAAAACACAGCCGGCATCCTTTTGCTACTTACAAGTGATAACACAAAGAGAGTTGAGTGTGACTGACAGGGGTAAACAAGCATATCTGTTATGACATCTAGTGGCAATAAAGCAGTCTCGCCATCAGATATCCACACACGTGAATAAGTGAATGTGATCGAACATCAAACATTCTGCAGTGAGTGCTCAATATTTCGTCTAATTCGCAAGTAAAGTGTGTAAATTACGTCTCAACACATCAATAATTCGTTGTGGTACAACTGTCACGGAGGGTCTAACTGATCTAACTCTCCGATTGTGCTATTCGTTTTGTGATGATTCCAATGATGACGGTAACTTTTACGAAAAAAAAAAGGCGAAAATGTCAATCAAGAGTGTGAGAATATCCGTTGCATGACTCAAGCCCCCCCCGAAACTAATCATCGACTACACACCTAAAAGAAGAATCCAGAGGAAACCAATTCAGAAATAATCACTGGTTGAAAAGCATAAATATTTTACAGTGTCAGCATACACAAGCACCTCTTTGAAATAAAGGGGCATCAAGGTCTACGAACAATGTCCACAAGAACGGTTGATTTTAAGTCATGCGACTGCAGTGACACGAGAAAATACTTCATAAAAAAGGTTGATCTTTAAAGCCATTGACAGCACTATGAAGGATGTCTGTTTGCACCCCGACACTTTGTGACTACTGCAAAGCAAAAACACATTTGGTTCTAATCCCCAATAAAAGCAGATTTCATATAGTGACTAATTGAGTGAGCTGTCACGCTATTGGTGAGATTAAAGGACATTTATCTAAAGTAATTCGTTACAAACAGCATTTTTTGTCCAAACTGTTTTTGTTTTTTTTTTGTTTCCTCGACCTCTCAGCCAACGGTTTCCTGTAGAAATGTGGTTGTGCTTGACAGACAAAACTAAAATTTCAGGATTTTTATTCTAAAATACTCTTGTTAACACCTCTCTGAGGTTTGATTTGCACTTCATCTAAACTACAAGAACAACTGTCTCTTTTTTTTATCTTTTAAAACACCAAATCAAGATATTATGTCCAAATGCACCTATGTCTTCTCAAAAATATAGCATTTCAGTCATCACAACAAAATAATAACAGTTCTATAAATAATTTTTTTTTCATCTTAAACAAATCTTGCGTCTTTCAGTGCCTCCACAAAAAGTAACAACGGGCCAGTTTCCCAAATACACCGTCAGCGCCTCAAGCCTTTAAGCATCTTCTCTTCGTGTTTCATCTTCAAGTTTCAGGATGGTAGGAGAGACTGTCCGGAGCTTCCTATTTCCCATCAGGCATTGCAAGCATCACTGTTTCCTTCCAACGGGCTGTAGGAGACACAGTTCACTCCCAGCGGACACAATCGGCAGATTGTTGTCACGGTGATGGCCAATTAAATGGCTAATGCTGTCAAATATGTGATCTTTTGTCCGTACCTTTGAAAAGAGAAAGAAATGTTAAATGTCTGTTGTGGACTAATAATTTATAACTATCTACAGTATCTCCCACAGACACACATTTCTTCTTACCGTGCCCTCAGGGTCCACCAACAGCAGGTGTTTGGCAAGTCCATTGTGCATGCCCGTCAGTACGTAGGACCCTGGGTTGGTAGTGCTCTTACGAACCAGGAAGTCCCCGTCGTCTTTCAGCAGTTTTTCAGCGTCACGGCGGCTCATTTTGCCGTGGTACCACGTCTGGCCCTCCAGCTCCTCCTGTGCCCGGAAGGCCAGTGAGCGCACGAGAAGAGGGCTCGAGTTGTCCACGGACGCCGCCTTGTGGAGAGCAGAAGTCTGGGACAGGGGCTGCCCCTGGGACGACGGATGGGACTGCGACTGAATGGCGTCCTCGAAGGGCTCTGGTATGGATGAGGGCAGTGCCAAAGTGAAAAATTAAGAGAGGAAGGATACCTGTGGCAGAATGTCAGTTGACCTCCTGCAGGTACATCTCAACTATACGAATCCATGAATCAGCTTCAGAAAATGGTATTATTCAGGAAACTTCCTGTAAATGTACATGTACATGTTTTCACACTTGCACATATCGGACAACCAATATACAATGTACACTAATATCCATAGAATTGAATATCATAATAATAATATCATATAATAATAATAATAATATAAGATATAATAGTATATAATAATATTGAAGTATACATGTAATTTAAGTCGTACAAGCTAAAGAACAACTTAAAATCTTTAGTTTACTAATTAGTTTCCTCAAATTTTTTAATTATTTTTCTCTGATTTTACAGTGTACAGACAATTTAGAGTTACCAATTAACCTGACAGGCATCTATTTGGATCGTGAGAGGACCTGAACGGAGGGAAAACAAGACAGACTCCACACAGAAAGGAGCAAGACTGTGCATGAAACACAAATTGTTATTCTAAAATATCCAGTAATTGTATTATTTTTGACAGAATATCATAATGTTGGGGATCTTTTACAAATCATAACTTTAATGACTGACTAGCACAAGCCAATACAAATTACAGCAACATTTTAATGTCAAATTATACTGTATAGTATGTATAGTACTGCATTAATTACTTATAAACAACTTTCATTGACTGAATTTTTCCACATTGTGTTGTGCAATAGTCTGATTGAAATCTAACTTTCCATCAAGCAAGAGCTGGAGGGAGTAAACTACAGAAAGTACAGAACAGGAACGGCTCACTTCTGAACAGTATAGTTCACTGCTCACATGTAATTTGTGTCATGGATTCTTCATACACAGTTATACACATCCTCATATAACTGATCTGTCATGTATGATAATAGCAAGGCTCTTGTTGAAAGGAGTAAGGAATGAAGCGGTACACTGACATTAACACTGTTGTCCTATTGTCTTCACTCTGAGGAGGTGTTATTATAATGCCACACTGAAGTCATAGAGAAACAAAAGCGAGGAAACCCCTATAATTAAGATCTGTAATTAGAAAGTCATACAATTTGTCATGAATGCAGGGCAAAGATGCTGCTCGGAGACTGCAACAGGTGAGTCTTAACGAAATCCACTGTTCAAGTCACGTGACCAGAGACTGAAACTACCTCCACGCCGACACTTACTCATGTCAAACAGGTCCTTCTGCGGGCTCTCTTTGGCCGCTGCTGCCATACCCTTGGTCACGTTTTCCGCCTCCGCCTGGAGTGCCGCGAGCACCTGGGCGTCGATCTGCTGGGTGTTCACGTACGCGGGCATCTCTCCTGTTTTTGACGCCTGACCTTTGCTCTCAGGCAGACTGCTGATATCAAATGATCCTACAGGAAGAAATCCATACAGACAATCACAGCCACAGCGTTGAATTCACTGAATTCTGCTAAATTAAACATGTCTTACTGGTTGAAATATGGATTTTCGTACCCTGTTGTATAAATATGGGCTTTCTTTCATCTCCCCAGTTTTCTCCACAGTGCCGCCCCTGGTAATACGTCTGATCTACCGAACCTGGGCCGATCTGGTGAAATACAGACACACATCAAATCAGTTAGGACACATCTGAGGGTTGATATTTAAAAAAAAAAAAAAAAACAAAGTTGATTGTGCTACTCTGATTGTGTCCACATGAGAAGAAAAGTTCAAATAAACCATTCAAGTTCCTGAGATTCATCCTCATAAACTGAGTGGTACATGTACCTGGCATCCATCCGCTGCATTCTGATTGGTCAGCCGGGCGTCAATGAAGCCTCCAGGAGGTGGCATCTTACCAGGAATGTTGTTATAGTAGGGATGTTCTGCTGTCTCCTCCTCCTCCTCTGTCCATGGTAACTCATCCATGTTTAATACCCTGAAAGAAAAACACATTTTGAGGGTGAACTCAGTGCGGTCTGTGAGTGTGCTTGTGTTGTGACACACACTACAGGATAGCTGGGAGAGATTTTGAGTCATATTCGTCCCTACCGACAACTGAGGGATCAGAATATTCTTGATTTGTGGCTGGTCTTAACAGATTATCTGCCAAACCTATCCTGTAGTGTGGGGATTCACAAGCTGTTGTTACATGGACAATATTTCGTCAACCTGACTTAAATCATTTAAGGATTTAGGGTAAACTGTTTTATGGGACAGGATTATTAGTCTCTGGTGTTTACGAGCAACAATGAATTTGAATTTGAGGCTTCCAGTTTAAGCCCTGCTTACTCACTCATCCCTAGTGAATACGCCCTTTTGTGAGCGTTATGTGAACACCTTACCTGTCATGTGTGGAGGACAGCTTGCTGGAGGGACACTGCAGGTACTGCTGGAAGCGAAGGTCAAAAGCCTGGCCGATGGTGCTGATGACGTCCTGGGCCAGACCGTCAGAGCACTCCAGGATGTGACACGCTGATGAGGGTCAGAGAAACAAATTCTAATATGCATGTTGCATGTGAGATACCGGACACTTTATAAAGTAACCAAGGAATTAATACCCACCTCTTCTGTTTACAGGGTCCTTTGCTACATAGGCAACATAATCTGTCGTTTCCTGAAAAAGACACATTGTTGTAAGAATTTCCAACTACGGTATAAAACATTTATTTTGTTATTAAGTCACTTTATCCCTGATGAAAATTAAAAAACACAAATTGATAATGTAATATAATTTGGAAAATCATTATTATTTGCTTGATGCCATGATTAAAGGGAGATAAACATCTTTTTTTAACAGGTTTTTTTATAAAAAATATACAGCATCAGTCAATCAGTGAATCATGTTTTATGTAACATTCAGTTACATAAAACCCCTAAAAGTTTTGCAGTTATGCCAGATAATCTAACAGTTGGAATATAATAATGGGGCGTTTGGGGGTTTAAGATTACATTTCTGAAAAGCCAAAAGGGTGTAAGTTGGGTATGTTGACACATTCTTTGTACTGTAAATAACTATACTGCATTGAAAGGTGTTCTAAATAATAGTATCTCCCATAGGCTAATAATAACGCCCTCCAAAATATAACTGTAAAATTGTCAATCAAATCTTTTTGTCATGAAGTACTTTGAGTTTAATTTGATCACAAGACACAGGCCCTCGTGTTACTTACAGGGTCTCCACCTGATGCAAAGGAGATGGACTGCATGTGATGGTTGGCTATGATCTGTCAAAAGCAAAATCATACAGTAACTGGAAGTTAGTGAATGCCTCTTTATACACACAGAAACAGTCAGAATGTGATTCATTTCTTTGCCTTGATCTGGTATCGAACACAATGTGAGGAAGCCATATTGGAAGTATTCAGCTCAGTGGCCCTTACAGAAAAAAAATGATATCAATGATTGCCTGTTAATTATGGAGCTGGAACAAAAAGGTACTATCAGCTAAAAAAAACTTCCTCTCTTCAAAGTTCGATACGCAAACCTACCTGAAGCACTTTGTGTGTTTGTTTACTATGTGCAGAAATAAGGTTTATAAAAGCTGTGGTTAACAGTATGCTTAACATTGATGTTTTTGACCAATTTTCTTCTTATTGCATATAATTAACTTTCAGTTTAGAAGTTGTTTTTTTTTTTTTTTACAGGCTGTCATCCAGCAAAAATATAGTATTTAGTCAGCTAACCATCACTGCCTGGTTGAAAACACATCTAATAGGCAGCTACAGTGAGAGCTTACATGTTTACTTCCTGCTGCCTGGTTCGAAAGAGCCAGCGAAGGTGAAAAAAACTTTTTCTTGAACTATAACTTGGACGTTGGGTGAGTCAGGGTAAGTCCCCAGATGTAGCGCTTTCTCATTGGGAGAACTGTTTGTCTTGACTGAGATATGGAGGGGATTTGAATTATTTTGTGCTTCGGCACCATCTGCTGGTAGTATCAAGAAGGACACAGTGATACAAGTGAAACCACTAACCACCGCTCCCACAAAAAAACTATTTTATTAGCCATATAACTGGCTAAATGTAGTGATGTGCCAAGTTGCCAACCTCCTTTGGTAATTCTAGAAACATCTGGAGGGTCACGTGCTCTTTCTTTCCTCTGCTATTCCGAAATAAAAAAAAATGTCAACTGATCAGTTTTTATCTTTTAAGATGAAAGTTGAATGCCCCTCTTCAGTGAAACCTTTTCAGTATTGTTTTTTTTTCTGACCCAGAATAAAGAGGGTTTATGTAGATCCTCTAGAACATTGTCTTCAATGTGCTTACGTGGCTCACAGCATCCTATAACTGTTTACAAAGGTTGCACACTGACCTGTTTGCCATCAGGGGTCATCAGGTTGAGGCTACTGGTGGAGATATTTAGGTTGATGGACATGCCAGCAAACTGCAGGTTGCTCTTCCCCAGGATACTGGACAGAGCTTTGGATGGTGGCTGAAAGGATCAGAAAAGGGACACAGAGACATAAACAAACAAATTAGAGCAACCAAGTCTATGATCATAGTTATGGACAATTATTAAGCTTTAAATGCACTGGGCTAACAGTACCTTTGGACAGAGCCAGGAACCTTGTATCCAGTCTTTATGCTAAGCTAAGTAAGCCAGGTGCTAGCTGTAGCCTCCTATCTAGCTGTCTCTGCATAGAAGTCACTAAATATACCTCCAAAAGATAGCGCACATCCCAAATTTCATTTTGTAATCACAACAACAATAATAATAATAATCCCTGGTACTGATGGTGTCATCCTAGCGTGTTTGTCACACAGTCAAAATAACATGATCTTATATCTTACATCTATTCTGAGAGAGAAACTGGTCTGCACTGATTTTTTGTCATATACTCTTCCCTGACATTTGAACAAGCTCTAGAGAGCAGAGTAATGCCTCATTTCACACCCCACATTCAGACAGGCTCCTCACACATTGTGGACACACCATGTACATGCACGCACACATGGAAGACATGGGCACGCACACACACACACACACACACACACACACACACACACACACACACACACACACACACACACACACACACACACAAGCTCAGCCTCCTGATCACAGATATTGTGCACTACATGAGTCACTAAGCACTGTGCGCGGTGTGCAATGCATCGTGGGCTGGAGCTACGCCCACGCACATACAGTGCCATACCTCTTCATCTCTCTTCTCTCTCCTCAGCCTCTCTCTTCTCTAAGTACAATCTCTCTCTCTCGTTTCCTCCTCCCTCTATCTGTCTCCGTTTTCCCTCTCTTTTTACATGAAGGAAGGAAAAGAGAAGACAAACTTACAGAGGCGATTCTATATATAGAACGTGGAAGGGTAAATGAATATCTAATGCTGTTTCCTCATATTCGCTCTACTGTATTTTTCACCAACATTGCATTTTCTCAGCTCTCTCAGTCCTTCCGTGATCACTCCATCTCCCTCCCTCTTTTCTCTCTGTCCATCCATGTACCTTTCTCTTCCGCAGAGCTCCTTTGGTCCCTGGAACAGCCTCACACACCAGGCTGATGGCTTCCCTGGAGGGAGGGCGAAAGGAGGATGAAGCCAAGATGGTGACCACAGACACCCACAGAATCACAGTTATTTTGACATGGAGTTAGACTGTATTTACAGTTAAGAATCATGCCAAGAAAACAACATGAATATTTTGTTGTCTTGGAAGGAACAAGTGTGAACTCAAGAGCTCTGTGAGGCTGGACGCAGTAGGGCTGAAACTACCGATTATTTTCATTGTCAATCTGACATTTTTTCACAGTTTCAGACATTTTATAGACCAATCAACGAATCACTAAAAAAACGAGGGAAAGAAAAACTACAACCAGTGTTTCCCAAAGCTCAAGACAATGTCCTCAAATGTCTTATTTCGCCCACAACCTACGGTAAATATATTCAGTTTGCTGTCATAAAGGAGTAGAAACGACAGACTATATTAACTTTTAAGAGGCTGAAATCAGAGAATTTTGATTTATTACTCAAACAAATTAATCCATTATCGAAATAGTTGCTAATTAATTTCATAGTTAGACACCTTATTGATTAATCTTTGAATCTTTGGGAGAAAGGCCCAGCAGAACTCTCAAGTAAATGCTAACATCATCATGCTAACATCCTCTCATAGTATATAAGTAAAAATAATAAATAATGTTTTACTTAAAGAGATAATTTCAAGGGGATCACAAAATCAAAACTAAAACTTGGTGTGTAAAAAAACAAAAAAATTGTATCAACTGAAATGAATAAATAAAATCTACCATCTTTAGTCTTGTGCCTGACTAATAACCACAATATCATAATAAGAAATATAACTCTATGCTGAAACTAGTGGAATCGAATGAAAAATACATAAACTATAAGTACACTGCTTTAGACGAGCAAAACTGCAGGTGTATTTTCAAGCCCCTTTTCTCTCATGGCTAATTATTTCAATTGTGAAGACTTGTCTTTAATATGTTGATGGTTTTTTTAGGGCACATGAGCTGGTATATGTTTTCCCTTTTTAATGTTTTTTTTGCCCTCTTTTTTACACATTCACTCACATTTGCAAAGCAAAAGTAAAAGTTTAGACTTGACATGTCCAACTGCCCTCTTATTTTATCTTATTTCATTTTTTTTTTTACTTTATTTAATACCATTACTGTCTTAATTATGTATTAATTAAAATAAATAAATGTAGGGGAAACAAGTAAATGAAACCGTTCAAAGAAAAAGATTGTATTTATAGTCTCTCTGAACTCTACAGGCTGTTACGCATAAAATGAAATCACCTTGGCCACAGGAGACCTGAGTCAAGATTCAATATGCAGTGTAGAGTGTTTTATATTGTGCCATAGGGAATATTGTAAATGCACTGCACCTCCTGAAACCACGCAACTGTATCTTGTTGTGCAGCGCTACACATTACAGAGTGAAATCTAAAACTGTCTTTAAGATGTGAAGTGAACTGTTTCATCTGCTGCGGCCATCACCGTGATGTCACATGTATGTAAAAGTCAACAATGTTTGAATTGAATGGTGGCAAAAGATATATACTGCTTTGATGCAGTAAAAGTCAAATTCCCCTCTGAGATGAAGGAGAATATTGGTTTCATGACAGAAACAGAGACGTTGATTTCTGTATCCTTTCTACCTGGATAATTCACACACAGCAGTAGGTTCTTTTAGAAAAGGAGAAATCTAATAATAGCAGCAACATGAGACATAGCTTTATCTCTCAGTTTGTCTATCTCTCTTTATTAGAGGGAAACAGAAACACACACACACACACACACACACACACACACACACAGTGAGAGAGCCCACTGCTGTGTGGCCTTGCAAGCTAACGTTAGTCTGGACTGACTTCAGGAAGTCAAGCATAAAAGTGGACATGACACAAACCGATTCACTGTTGGCCTTTGCCTCACTGCACATTGGTCAATGATTTCAAAGATACACATGGACTCACAGAAGACTCCATGCAAACAAATTGCGATGACAGGAAACGTAATCCAAATACACATGATCATCAAAATCGTGGGAGTGGGACTGCAGATAGAAACGTATGGATTCTGAGGACTTGTAGTTATACGTTTACATCTGATGAGGCATGACAGGGAGCAGTGGCTGTCTTAAAAAATACACAAAACTAAATTTATTCAGTGCTAAAGGGAGTCATGTGTAGGCATTTGGGCAAAGATAAAAATTCAGAAACTTTATTTTTAATTTCCAAACACTAAAACATCAGAACTGTATGCAGTTCACAATAAATTCATCATTGTCAGTCTCTACAGTGCTACTCACACGAGACTAGTATTACCTGGGTTCCTCAAGTTATTTGTAAATTTGTCAAGATGACATATTTGACATAGTTAAACTTTTTTTTTTGGGGGGGGGGGGGGGGGGTGTCAGAAAACTATACTGATATGTTAAATGAGTGGTGACAGAGAAGGTTAGGAGCACCGAAAGGTTGTCATAGTCAAGTTCAGGCACAAAGCATCTATTACTTTATCTAAATGAGCTGAAAGTGTGTTTTTATGCAGCAGAAAGTGAACAAAACGACTGTAAACTATCATATTAATGTAGATTTTGAAGGACAAGATCAAAAATGCGATTTTAAAATGATACAGGTGTGTAAATGGTGTAAATGATACATGGTTATAGGGACAGTTGTTTTCATGTTTCAGTAGGTAGCGGCTGAAATGCTTGAGAGTACTATTGCATTTCTACTTCAAACTCCAAACATGGCTATTTTTGTCAATGGACAATTGAGCCTTTGTTGTGATTATTTGGGTGTAAACAACAAAGCAGAATAACTGATTCGCTGGGATTCGTTTCATAGGAAATCTCAGTGAATCCTAAAAAGTCAGAAAAACCAGGTGTGGACATACCTCGTAATCTGTGATCTTGTGGTGAAGTCCAGCGATCTCATCGATCGAAGGACTTCTATACAGCCCAGATACTGCAAATCAAAACCATGAAATAGCATGTTAAATACAGCACATTCAATAAGATGTCAAAAGTTACATTCAGGTGTTCTGGGAATGTATAGGGGACACAACCAACTCCATGTGCTGGAAATAATACAGTTTAGATTTGTTGTCTGTCCTCTTTTAAGCTAGATTCTCATTAAATGTAAAAACACTGTCACTTTTCCATTTTATCATCTTGCTAAGATTGCTTGTTGTTTCAAACGAGAGCAACTGGTGAAGTGGATCTTCTGGAGAGTGACTCTACATATCGGTCTAAAATTATCTCTATAAGCTTCAGCTACACATCAGTTCTAACTTTACTAAAATTCTTAAATACACAATACATTATAATCTACTGTACTTTAAATTCAAATAAGTTGTCTAAAGTTCTTTGCAATGACTTGACTTGGCACCAGAGGTTAAGATCAACCAAACCTGCCTTAAAGCAGGTTGGTGCCAGGGCTTCAGTTGCCATAGTAACAGATGCTGATTCTCAGTAATTCTGTTTTTTGAAGGCTTTCCCGTGAGAAACGAAAATATCTCAGATTGTAAAAGATATCTGGTGGATTTTTTTGACCACTGGTAGTGCTGTGGAGCACAATTCACTTTCCTGTCGCTAGTTTCAGGCTAATCTACTGATCTACAAAGACACTTGTGATAAGAAAGGGCTGTAAATAAAAACACTGTAATTACCTTTAAAAAAAAATATATGCTTTGCAAATGTTTTATGAGGACGGATATACATACACTGTTTCTTCACTGCTGTGATTATTAGGCCTCATTGACACATTCAATGCATTTTTATAAGAAACACTTAAAAAGGAACTTAAGCATCTACCACTCAGCTGCGAAATACAGGCCGAAGATAAAAAAAAAAAAAAGAAAAAAAAACAACTTTGCATGCATGTTGTAGCTGTGTCGCACATCGGTTGTACACATCCTCATAATTTAACACTACATAAGATGCACTGGGCACATTAGCAATAGGGGCAGCATAGGGCCACTAGGGAAAGGGACAGGGTCAACAATGAGACTACAAATTAACACACACCTATAAAATAAGAGTTGGAAGTAGACCTACACCTGTTCTACGTTTGGTATCATGTTCTTTTTTGCTTTCCAGTTGAAAATGGAAACATCCAACAGAGTACACCCAACACAAAGTTAGAATATAAAAGAAAGTCAATGATTTTTTGATTGATCTGAAAAACTGTTACTACAGTGTGCCTCATAAGGTGACTGTAGTCATCCTATCCCATAAAACCATCTTCAGCAGCAGCAGCAGCCACCTACTCACATTACAACACCTCTCCTGATTAATATTGCACAGACCGGGAACATTTTGTGCTGACGAGTTCCTATCGTTATTACAATCACATTCATAATCTGGCTGTAAACAAAGCAGACATCCAGACACACTAACGTTTCTATTTCCACTCCTTCTCGCAGAGTTATTAGAATCATAACTTTCACATTATGAGACCCCTTCTCTCCGGTGAGTGTTTTTGCAAGTGCCAGCCAACAAATAACATTTTGTCAACGTGACGTTGTCACGTTTTTTAATGTTACCTATTTTTAGAACCCTGTGTTTGAAGTGCACCATTCAGCGGGTCCAAAAATAAATCAAGCACTTCTAAAATTGGTAGAAAACTATTCTGAGCACATTATGAAGACATTTCACTGCCACGATGAACAATAAACAAGTGCATCGTTCATACAGTCATAACTGAACATCACATTAATTATGAAAATCAATGGGAAGCCACAAATGATCTCAGTGAACCACAGAAATTTCAAAGTGATTGTGGCAAACATGCACTCACAAAACTACAGATACATGCACAGTACTGGCTTTACAACAGGTATAAATTAAGTCCTATATCATACTGGCTATAGCTCTTGCTAACCGGGGTTTGAATGTGCTCAGAAATTTTAACATTTTGTTTATTAAAATGCACAGAAAAGGCTTTGTTTTGAGAAATACCTGTGTGAGTGTGGAAAGGGCCTCAGTGTCCTGCGTAACACTGATTAGTCTGATTAGTTACACATCACAAGTAACAGCCAGCACCACATGGCTAAGTAACCCAAAATGCAATTAAGCCACAGAGTGACATCACTGAGGGTAATTTATCAATCTTCCTCTAGAGCCAATGAAACAGCTTTAAAACTACTTTTATACAAATGTAGTCGCACTCCCCAAGAACTGTAAACGCACTTTAATGTATAAAACTGGTTATTTACCTGCATTGTGAACAGTTAATAACTACAACATAAATGCAATAATCAATGCAAAAAGAGGGTGATCTCTATAATCAAATAATTAGGAACATGACAAACAGTCATGTGATCACATGATCACATGCCTGTTAAATGGGTGGCTCTTTGTGATGAACGCAGATAATTATCACTCAAATCTGCAGTTCCCCTCATCTCTTCTGAACATTATTTTTGTGGGGGTTTTTTGTTAATTTTTGCTCCTCTTTCAAAGACAAAATCTAGACCGACTGTGCAAACAAACACATAGCTACCATGGCCTAAAAGTGTGAGTGTAAACAGTGTCACTGTCAATCAATGTCCCTTTAGAGTAATGGTGCATGATGGGCGAGGAGTGACCGCATGATGTTAATTAAAAGTGCTGTGAGCATAACACCACGTTGAACTCAATACACACAGGACTCAAACCACAGGAAAAGCAGAGGGTGGGGGTGGGTGGAGGGGAGCACAGACCGGACCCATTCCCCCAGTCACAGTGTGGATGCTTTCAGCAGCATTGACTGGACAAACAAGCGCTCCCCGTCCTTAATGCAGTTAATGGAATGCCACGCTGGTCACAGACACTACAGGCTTTGTTCAGACAAGTTGGAGTAGGTGTCATATGATGGCAATTGTACAGCGTAACTTAATTTGGAAAAATCACATTTTTGCACGTATGCTCAAAAAATAAATGATGCTTCTTGTTTGTATGTTCAGGCAACAGCACACTTTACTGTGAGGTTTCAGGGAAAATGGTTTGTTCCATTTTTTCCATTCACTTGATACCTTTTCGAGCCAGGGCTCAGCATCATCACTCCTCATGCTAGTGACTCATTGCTAGCACGATGACATTCACAGCTCTCATAGTTGTCCGCCAAGTTGTGCTCCTTTAAATGATTTATGATGTTTGAGTGACAGTTGATTAAGGTGAGATATGATGACACAAACATGCGCTATGTATCTGGTTTTTTTTTTTTCCTGCTCCACCATTTCACTATCTGTGAGCTAAAACAGCCATACAGCTCATAGGGATGCACAATGTACAGAAATAACACATCACCATGGTTACAAAAGCAAAACGCTGCGGCTGCACATACACAAGACGGACAAAAATACCGTATTGATTGAATGGTTCACAGCACTGATTAATGCTGTGTCTGTTTTCCCATCACTGTACTTTTCCTCAGTGTTGACCTTCTCCATTTCCTGAATTATTCAATGTCTTTTTCTGGTCGCTGCTCCTTCACTCAGCCTTCTGCTATAGCCAACCTACATACACCCACTCAAGGGCATGTGGTGATGTGCCATTGAAACTAAATTATCTCTCCTGTACCCCCACCCCCCTCCACAAGCTTGAGTCATTGAAAGAAAAGAGAGAATGGTGTAAAGAGGAAGAGGGAGAAAAAAAAAAAAACAGAAAAGAGACCAACCTTCACAATGTATGTCACTCCTGGACCTGAGATCTTCTCGCTCGAGTGTAGCCATCCTCTGGAGGGTTTGCTCACCAGTCCACCACCTCCTCCACCTGGATTCCAGTCCACTCTGCCGGGCTGGAGCTCGTCCAGCCTGCTCTTCTTGCTCATGCTGACGGCTGGCTCCAGCTGCGAGCAGGGGGTTGAATGGGAGGCCGAGCTGCACAGAGAGCCGCCCACACCAGAGGCTGCTGCTGCTGCCGCTGCTGCTGTCGCTGCACCAGGGCTCGGGCCACTGGAGCTGCTGGAGCCCGATCCCCCACCCACCTGCAGCTTAGACACAGCCAGGTCCTTGACGGCCGAGGGCAGACCCTTGATGCCCAACAAGCTGCCTGAGTTGCTGAATTTCAGGCTGGACACCTTGTTGATGAGGGTACACAGGGTGGTGCCTCCATCTTCCAGGTGGTCAGAGCCGTGGCTGGTGGGGGTGCTGGAAGCAGTGGTGGTGGAGGAGGACTGGACGTCAGTCGGGGGTGTGTAAGATGTCTCGGCTGCAGACTGGGGGGTGGCCGAGACCTTGGGGTTCATGGACAGGCCGTGGAGAAGCTCATCGACGGATGTTACTGACTCATTCCTGAAGCGGTTGTATTTGGTACGGTGAAGCATACCCTTCTCTCTCTTGCTCTCTCCCCTCTCTCCACCAACCGACACGCACAGCCTGCCTCTTTCACAAGTGTGCTGGCAGACGTGGCTGAGCCGTGCTGATTACCCTCTCCTGTAACATAGCAGCAGCGGTACAGGCAGCAAACGCCTTTTAGCAATCACAGGCCACCTGACTGTAATTTTCTCTATTGAGGTTACAGTGGTGGTTGTGTGGAGCTGCTGCTGCTGCTGCTGCTGCTGCTGTCGCCAAAGTCCAATCTGCTCTCAATGAAATCCAGAGCTGCAATCCAATCCGTCAGAGAGAAATATACAGACACAATCCATGGAAACGCAGCATTGAGGCAGAGGAAGAAGAGGATGGAGAGAAAAGGTCTCTCAAAGGCTGCCAGTGTTGTGGTGCAGCTTGTTTGGTTTCCAGCGGTGATGCTGCTGCTGCTGCTGATGGTTTTTGGCTTCAAAAATCCAAAAAGTGAGAGAACAGAGGAAGGTCTATGTTGTCGATGATCACGGATACTGCGAAGGAAGAGCAAATACTCTCTACTGACTGCTGCCTGCCTGCCTGCCGGCTCAGAGCTAAAGCATGACTCACTGATCTGAGAAAACCTTCTCAACAAAAGGCTTGCTGAACACTGCAAATCACTTCCTGTCGGAGGGAGAAAAAAAAACCTCCCACTTACAGCACACTAGAACCAATCAATTTTTAAATTCCCCAGTCTGATATTTAGTCCCTGTAATTCTTTCCGTCTTATTTGTTTTTCTGAGAAAGGGGAAATGAAAAAGAGAGAAGGCTTGATTACTTAACTTAGTAACATAATTATTGGCAATAATTTGCTTGAATTCAGGTTAAACACAATTCATATCTTACAAAATGGATGGTACCAGTGGACACACACTATAAGCTAACCATAGAAATTATAATAAATGAAATATGTAATGAAAACTCTAGTTTTGACAGATACAATCAGAGTGCCTGCCAAAATAAAAAGAATAAAAATCTAAATGTTGCCTAATGATGTCATTTTTAAAAAGGATGTAAAAGACACATCTATAAATCATTGAAAGCAACGATACAGTATGCAAGAATATGCAACATCATTAATATATTGTCAGTGTTAATTTATAACAGCTGCAGAATATGGGCAGACATCCCTCCTGATTCTCAGTTAATGTACTTTCAAAAACATGACTGGTTAATTCACTTGTTTCTGAGCAAAAATATCTATAAGCAGACATTAAAAAAGCTATTCCTTCCATAAAATTCTTTTGAGAACATTCATCTAATGTGCAGCACTAATTCTCCATCATCATTCTGCAACTAAGGAATAAAACATTAAGTTCTCAGATAGGAAGCAGATATAATCTATATAACAGTTTGTCTAAAATCTCCAGCAATCAGTCCAGGTTGAACAACATGAATAATACTCAAACAAACACAACATGAATGGCATGTTTCTCAGGCAGATGAGTCAATGAAACGACCAAAAGGATAACAGAGGGGGAAAAAAAGCCCATGAGTCTCCTTAAAACCAGCAGCAATGAAGCATCTTTGTCTCCCCGGTAGCGGAAAGCACACAGCCAGACACCATTCATGTAAAATGTCCACAGGAGCATCTAGCAAAGCCGAAAGACTGACACTCATTCATAAGCAGCTTCCGCTCTCACTCTGCTGCAGATTTCGCACTGCAGTCCCTCCCAACATCTCTCTTTCCTGCCTGGCAAATATAGAAAAAAAAAAAAAAAAAAAAAAGACAGCACGTCTGCCTCCTCTCCTCAGAAAAAAACGGCAAACACAAAAGGAGGGAAGAAAAGGCAGCCCCTCGCAAATCAAAAGAGGTGGCAAAGAGACAAAGGAGAATAAGAGCGGAGGACAAAAAAACACATGCAATATTTAGTCTTTTATGTGAATGAAATAGCAGGCTGGCATACCAATGTTTCTGTGAATGGAAGCAAGGCCTTTCTGCCTCTGCAAGGCAATCCCTTGGGATGGCATGGTCTTATCCAATGAGGAGCCAGCAGGATGACTCATTCAGGGGAGGCTTGCAGAATAGTGGAAGAGACCATTCTAGACGCAGGTGTACATTTTGTTTTCTCTCGACTGCCCTTAGAAAATCATACGAACATCATCGGATATGAAATGTTTGCATAATTTATGAAGATAATGTTCTGTTAGCAAATCAAGAAATAAGAAAAACATCCAGGCAAGAAATGAGAATTAAAAATGTCCACCCCCTTGATTTTGATTGTCACCATTATCAGCTTTTTTTTTTTCTACATTCATGTGAACAGTTACCACCTACACATTTAATTAGTAATTTACTGATAATATGTATGAGTGCAGATAGTACAAATACACTAGAACAACAAATGAATTCAGGTTCACCGATGTGGTTATTTATATATTAGGACAACATTTGTCTTTTACGAATACATAATTAGCATCTTATTGATTTTACCTTTAGAGAGAAATCCTGCATGTTAATATTTTGTATTTTGTTGGGAATTTAAACATACACTATACCGACCTAAATGTCACCCTTTTAAATTATATTACCCTTTGCAATTCTGGTACTCCTTCAGGGATCATTAATGTGTATTATCTTTTCATCCTTTGTTTTCTGTGCTAGTGTACAGCTGACTGTTGACACATGTATTTCATATTAGTCTCACCTTGCTAGTAGACCGACTGAAACTTTGCTGATTGTGTATTTGCTGCCAGGTTAAATGTTTGATATTGTACAAAACATTTTAAAACCATCAATATCTTCCATTTTTATGCTCTTGTCTTGCAGTTATTCATCATTTTAACTAAAATATGAGCAACAATCTGATGTTCAGCATTATAAAACCAGAAATACTGCATGACTGCATGAAAAGCTGGGATGAGAGCAAGCTGAGTCAGTGCCGTATGGAAGCTCGGGGATGTTAATATCAAAATGAAATAATTTAATTCAATTTAAATAATTTTGGTATCAATTGTTACAAAAATAAAATTAGAGATTCTAATTACACTATTTCATAATTTTCAGGGCTTTACAACCCTGACATATTACAATATTTTAATTTAAAATGCAATCTAGCCTTTTTCATTTGAAGTTGACATCATGCTTTTAGCTAATATTACATTACAATATTATATTGCTGATGCTCGCTCATGTTACATGCAGTTAGGACAGGGTGTAAGGTTTGTTTTGTGTAATGAGGTAAGAATCACCCATCGTTTATAAAAAAAAAAAAAAAAAAGGCAGGACATAAGATGCATTTCAGCCCCAAGAAAGGGTGCAGAGCAGGGCTATCATTTTTGATTAAATGATTATTGTGGCTGAAAGATTTCATGATAACAATATCATCGCGATATCCACTCGTACGGTAGAGTGTCTCGCTCTCGTCTGTCGTCTCCTTTGTCATGATTGTGAGGCAGTAGCAGACACAAGCTGTGGCAGTAGCTAGCTGCTGCGTGTTGTTGTTTGTTTTTTGCGTTTAATGGCGGGTGGCGGCCAGTGTTAAGGTGCATTATAACAACGCAAGAATGAAATCATTTAGGAGCAATGGATTACTTTAGACGATAATATCTAATGCGTATCATCAACATTTCATCTTTAAATAATTCAATGATAACATCGTTATATTCACATAAAATGTTTTCGGAGGACTGTATCCATGGGAACAGAGGTGTGAAAAAGTTCTACTCACCCACTGTCATGTTGTGTATGCAGGCATCCAACAAAGCTGAGATCCTGAGGCACTGAAGGCCCACCCACAGTTTTTCTACCTCTGTGGAGGGAACCACAAGGTGATTGAGTTGAAAAGAAAAGGCGGGAATATCTGGATCGTCAACTGAAATAAGGAAAGAATGATGGTTTGTCACTGTGGGTATCTCCTGCTTATTGACTGGTGCTGTGAAGAGACCCAGTCAGCCCTCAGCAGGAGTTGGTGGTGCAGCAGGGTGCACAGGCCCCAGCGTGGAGCTTCCTGTATGATGAAGTCCATCTGTGGACAGTTCACAGAGCATCTCATCAATTATAAATACGATGGCACAAACATTAATAGGAGTCTGACCTGTCTGCACTCTCTTGGTGTTCTCTTTCAAAATAAGAGTGCGCTGATAACATAAACATGAATGCGTCTTTCACCAATTTGATAAACAAAATATAGAGGGTCAGCCATCACCCAAAGTTCACAGCATTTAATTTGATTTAATATCAATTTTTATCTCATTTTTCCGACATACGTTAAGAACGAATGAGAAATAAGAGACAGAGGAAAAGAGCATCCATTGGCAAGGAAAGCAGCAGACACTTCTTCACTTGACTACTGTTGCCAGGTTACCAAAAACATTAAAAAAAGCAAGAGTTATTTTCAGACGAGCTAGAAGCAAAATAACCAACGTTACAGAAAAGGGCAGACACAGGCAACTGGTAAAATGTGACCACATTTTTTTGTTTGTTGTTTTTTTGGCTATCATTTTTGAAAAGCGCATTATTTACAAACATCCCCAAAAGAGCTCCAGAGATAAACCTACTGACTTAATGCTTGATGAGGATTCATTTAACTGGGTTTGCTGCCATGAAAAACAAACAACCACCTCTTGACACAGGTTACAGTGAATACATACCGTACCTAACCTCACAAGGTTCGGGTCTAGCCCTACTCTGCCCCTACAGTTCATGAGCGTACTGCATCCTGCTAAAATGTTCCAATTAGTGCTAAACACAAGGTACAGCTCATGCTCCGGGGTCTTCACGTTACAGGTATTCACTTGCAATCTAGCCTAGTATTCTAGTATTTGAGTCATGCCAATAGTATGGGTGGACATCCAATGTTAGATAACCAAATATACAGAAAATGTGAAAGTTTTATTAAGATAGGATTACAACACATTCAACGTGACTTGTTTGTAATGAGTTTAAATGCCCAAAAAGTGCACACTCAGTTTTGTTGAAATAAAACATGGGGGCAAAATATTGTGCAATACTGCAAAATACAATGACACGATGTCACACAACCATCTACTTCCCTCTGGGTCACCACAATTATTGCAAGTTATGGAATGATGGCAACAAATAGTTGACCCATATATATCATTTACGTCACGTGGACCAGACAGACCTCTAGATTGGATGAAAATATAAATAAAGGTTACACAACACCATTACGTCCACACGGAATGGAATCCTAGTCAGTGTAATTTTCCTGTCCTACATTCACGACCTAATATTAGTTGGTGTGTGACCACATTTCAATAGCATTATTGCCCGTGGTTATACAATCGTGCATCATGTTTCTTAAAAGCTCAATGAAACACAATCCAATGAATGGCGAAGAGGGGAACAATATTGATAGCCTACTTGAAGAGAGCGGAGTGATGTAAGAACTTCCTGTGTGGACAATAATATCCGCAGCCTTGAGAGCTCATTTTCATAATCCTGTCTGGGGTATCATTGGAGCTTTCTGTGAATGGTTCATTAAAAAGGCGGCAGAAGCAGCGGAGGCACAAGAGGATCGTGCAGCATATGCACGAATGTGTGTGTGTGTGTGTAGCCCGTGACACACAGTGACCTTATTCTGTATATGCCATCCAAGCCATTTATCTAAACCCACTGGCTAAATGCTAATGATTGAAACTTAATTCCACAAATAAGAGACCTTTCTTTTTTTTTTTAGCTCTCCTAAATCATATTCTGAATATTATTTGGTTTTATAAAGCTGTATTCTACCTTTTCACATCGTCCACTCTATGGTTATGGGATGAGTGCATTTTTTATTTTTTGGACAAGCTGTCATTTAATGCCACATTTGAACAAAATCAGAATCTAGACATCAGAATCAATCTTCAATCCCCTTTATAAACCAGCAGCGATCCACAGAGCTGACAGCGTTTGTCAGGTGTGTATGTGCTGTAACGTCGATGACAGACTGGAGTTGGATGGGGAATTGTACTTTATTCATAAACGTAATGTTACAGAGGAGAATGTGATAGAGGAGAGCGAACCGGAGTCTCTGGTGAGTGCTGAGTTCACTGAGTTGACTGACCTGCATCACACACACACACACACACACACACACACACACACACACACACACACACACACAGATACACACATCCTCTCATTGTTTGCTAGCTTAAAGCTAATGTGCAGTTAACTTAGGTGGCTGTTTGGTGCCAATAAACACTTTTAATAATATTAATAACACTCTTGTCTCACTCTGTTATGTTATTGAGAGCCCTACTTGTAGGTTCTACTTCAAGAGGAAATACATATATTCTCCATTTAATTAAAATAAAAGGTTCTGAAAAAGATGAACAGAAAAGCCTGTAACACGTGAGATTAACATGACATGAAATGGTGAAACACACCATTGTTAACATCACTCACCTGTGATTTCCTCGTAACCAAATCAACTATTTAGACTGGTAAAACGACGCCCACTATGAATACAGGTGAATAATTAACTACTATATAGCCGAGCTAACATGTCTGAGGCAAAAATGGGAGCTAGCTAGCAAACAGCCTGTTTGATTTTTACTGCAGTCCTCGTCCTTTTCTTTGGCAAAACAGAAAAATTCTATTATGGAACACTTCCGATAAAGTATAAATCTTACCTTAGTCGTTGGTCGACGTTTGTTAAAGTACTTGCAGTTAACTTTAGAGGAAATTCACCAAACAGACAGTCGGTGCGGTCGGTGGATGCTCCCCTCCTGTAGACAGCAGAGGGCAGTAATGAGCCGTTAACGGCCCGAAGCGACACAAATGCTCCAAGCAGAAGTCTCATGAGGAAATGTATTCCGACAAGCGACATTAAGATCACATTCATGTCTCATAAGAAGAAAGTCCAAATATAAATCTTTCGGTTTTCCAAGAGAAAAGACTTAAATGGTGACGGCTAGGTGATTGTTGCTAACCGCCGCCCCACGCTGGACTCGAACTCGTGGGAGAACCAAGAGTCCACATCTTGAAGAAAAGACAGATTTAAAGCAGCCCAGTGGCAGTGACTGAAGGTAACCAAGAACGTTTACTCAAGTAACTTGAGCTATTGAGCACTTGGACAATCCATCCACCTTGCAAGTTTGGAATGTCAAGATCCGTATTAAACAGCATGATTATTACACAGGTCACAATTTAAGGCTGCTCTGAAATGTGCTGTTTGTGAAAAACAAATGGAGAGAAATGAGCCTTTGTGTGCATAGATAAAGAATGGAAGCACTGATCTGCCATCCCCAATAACTAAGAAGAATATTTTATTTATTCATCTATTAATTCATCTAATCTATTATTTATTCATGATATCACCAGACATGTTCTGCCTCAGGAACTGGCTGCATAAATGTTCCACAGCTGCACTGGATGTTTGAAGGTGTGTGGAGGTGCAGCAGTCCCAAAGACAGATCTGCTGCATGAGACATGATGCAGGTACCGTCTGTAGTATTAACTCTCACTGGGGTCTGTTCAAACACTTCAACATCAGGATGCTTGCTTGGCCTCAGAATTGCAAAATGCACTGCTCATCTGAACTTATAACCTCACTGTGCCAAAATGAAGAAGTTGTGACCATGTTCCTGAATGAGGCAATGGAGTCATGTCCTGTCAGAGCCTCGCGTCCTTTTCTGCTGAAGCACCGACACGATCCAAGTGGCATCAGCTGTATGTTCAATTTATATAAAGATTTGTTCTCACTACATCTGCCCTGGTCAAACAAGACTACTACATCCAATGTGCCTGAATTCAATCAATGGGATATTTCTTTTACTAACTAATATGTAACAAGGGTATTGCATGAGTTTTGAGTTCCCAGAGTCTTGTGACTTCATGCCAAAATCAGCAAATTGAGCTGATGCTGCAACACGTCTTGTGTTTATTGTTATTGTGTGGAGAAAGACTTTCAAATTAGGATCAGAGAATGACATCTGAAAAAGAATACTAAGTCAGTGTTTAGATAAGTTTGTTGCTGCGGCACCCAAATCCTGTTTTGTTTTTTATTCCCCCCTTGTGATCCCGTACATGGTCACAAGAGGGTGCTATCGCTCCAGTTGTGATAGATGCTCCATGAAACACAATGAAAGCATTTCAGTGGAAAGTTGATGATTTTCTTCAGTTGCTGCACATTTAATGTCTTAATTCTTTTTTACCTAGATATGTGTATCAAATGCTCATCTGTCTAAACCTGTGAAATGTAAGCATTCTCAACATTTGTTCTACATCCTTAAGAAAAAAAAAAAGCCTTCAGTCCAGAATATTGATGTTTCCTCTGAAAAATGTCAGAACCGGCTTCTGAGGAGAAACACGTGGTGGAGGTCGGTTAATAATTCAGCTGGTAGAAAGTGTTCCTGTGGGAAAAAAAAGGCTGACATGTCACCGAGGCGCTGCGGTTCGATTTCTGCAGCAGTGAGAGCCTGCTCATATGTGGGTCGATCGCCTGGTATCAAAAGTGACAGACATGTTTAATTCAAAACATTGCAGGAAAAACAAGATAAAACAAGCTCTGTTTATTTCTGCTACAAAAGGCAAATATGTAGTCACAGGATTTTGATGTGAACAGAAACGACGGGCAATCTAACCTGAGCCGCCTTTGGCATTTTGAATGCTGGGCTTTTTAAAATTTAAATCTCACTTTTAGCGATTAGATCTTGCTTAATGCCAGGCCTGAGAGGTATACTGTGGGAAGAACCCTACTTCCCAGAGTAACGTACTCCCATTGGAAAAAATGTGGGATTTGACTTTCTAGAAAGGAAAGAAAATAAACATTAAAGACACTGTAATCTCAAGTGAAAATGTCAAACTGCTAGATAGCTCTGAGGGACCGCGCTGAGGCTTTGGAAGGGTGCAAATAAACCAAACTATAAACAGGCCTGAGCTGCCACAGATCCTTCATCCCTCACAAAAACTAAACAGTGCTCCTCCATATACCATCAGTTTTATTGTTCCATACAAGCACTGCTCTCAGGACGTTCATTCTCATCAGTTAAAAATAGAAACAAGCTTCATCTCCTCGCCAGTTCTGGAAGGAGTCCCAACACCGTCGTCACGACCAGGTTGAGCCCCCGCGGAGGGCAGGTGTTGTGAATTCTCAGTTGCATGGTCCATCAACTCCACGCTGCCGCATCGTATCCCATCTGTCTATGATTCAGTTTTTCAGTGCCAGAGGTGTGCTCCACCCGGGCCGAGGACCACGTTCACAACCAGACTCAGTCGCACACAATGAAGCTCATGACATCCTCACAGATCTCAGTGGCCGTCACAGCTTTCCTGCGGAGGGAAAGGTAGAGTTGCTCGTTCAGGAAAGTGCAAATGCAAACAGAGATTAAACTACTATGTTATACACTACAAACTAATTATAAATAACCAAATGGTGATTCAGTTAAGCCAGTTAAAGGTGAAATATGTACGTTTTAGTTCAAAACATACAGAAATTGATCTTATGTCGAAGATGTCCATGTTTTGTGTTGAAGAGACATCTCAGCATGCTAACCACCCGGCCCCGGGCTTGAAAAGGTCTTCCTCCCAGCGGTCCAAAGCTCCTGTGCTAGTGGTGTGAACACCAACACTCCCTGCAAGCTGCACGGCTAACTGCGCTAACAGTAGCTACAGTCGTAGATGTATATAAACAGTTGAGCTAGCAGCAGTTAGCATTTACTTTAGGGGTGATATGCTGCCCCCTACTTGTTGTGGGTTTAAATTCAAGGTGATGTATAAACGTACGTATTGTACCTTTAATCACTTGGAAGATTGAGATTGCACATGCAAGTATCAAATGTGCATTTAGGCTAAAGAAAGAAACGTTATCTCATAACTTTCATGTAACTTTTATTCCAACTTAGGCCACAGGTGGATGAGTGTGGGTCTGCTTGATGTTTATAACTGTCAAAAGGCAGTTTTTCATTTGATCAAATTAAAGTATCACGTATGTTTTGTGCTTAGCAGCAGACATAACTAGTGAATAGGATAAGATGCTTCCTTGCTTACAACATGATCAAACGGACGTGTTCAGCTCAGTGGCTGCCGTTTGCTTATGGTTCTGTTTTCAAGTGTTTCGATATCTGCAACACCATCAGCTGAATGTGGTTAATCGTTCACGTGGAACCAAAAATTAAGTTAAATGTAATGAAGTTAAATGTGAGGGCTAAAATTAGTTAACAAAAAAAAAGCTGCAGGAACAAGATGGCAAGTTAATTAAATAAACAGAAATGATATATTTGGATAAACTACAACTTTATTTCTTGGAATATCAATCAGCTAGCTTCAGCTTTCTGTCCCTGATTGTTTCCCACTGACCCAATAAATCAGGACTTTGCACCTCTCTACCGCTCCTCAGAAGAAAAACCCAAACCAGCAGAGAGAGAGAGTTCAATCCACTCACCTACAGCCAAACATGCAGTGAGTCCAGCCTGGCCACTCCACAGCAACTTTACTTGGATAAAAGACACTCGCATGCTAGAAACACCGACCTACCCAGGCCTTCTCCCATCTTTTGAGCAGCTGCTCATGCTCAGTGAGCGCACCTCTCCATTGGTTCAAATCCCTGGCTGGAATGCTCTCCTCATCTGTCAAATAACAACAGCTTTTATGGGATAGAAAGCATCACCAACGCTTGTCTCTGGACTAATAAAGTGATGGCAGGGTCACTGCCTAAGCAGCCCAACATCACCGGGTCCTAGTACCTCCGATAGTGAGGCGGACGTCCACCTCAGACATGTCGTTTCCCGTGCTGGCCTCGGCAACACAGTGGTAGCGGGCGTCCTTGATTAGCGGCCCCTCTCTGAGCCAGCTGCTCACTAGTACCTCACTCTGACCCAGCGGCCGGCGGTACTCCATTATGGGGGTGTCCAGAGTGTGCCCGTTTATTAGCCAGTGAATGTGGACATCACTGGGACCTGAGGGACAGAATTCAGGTTTGACCTCAGACGGTCGACACACGGAGACGCCACACAGACGTACCGGACATGAAATGGGAACACTTGCCTTTTGGTAGATTACTATGAAATGCTGTTATTTGTTGAATACAAATTACACACCAGTTTTCACAGTGGTTAATGTAATCCATTTGACCACAAATATATGTAAAGTAATCTGAATAGTTTTGGATTACTTTACTTTTTTGAAACACTGAAAATATTGCACTGTATGTTAAACACATGCACAAAAATGTGAGTTTTTTTTTCTCTTTAAGCACCTCAAATAAAAACACAATTTGCATGCACGTTAATTTACTTCAGTACTTTTAGGCACTTGTACTTGAGTATTTTCCGCTACTTCTTGCTATTCACCCACTCTACAATATTGTGGGGCAAATGTTGTACTTTTACTCCATATCTTTAGTAACTCATTAATTTTTAAGATTGCAGGCTGTGTCAAAACCCCATGTGACACATTTTAAAATCACTTTATTTTATTGACAGTCAGATAAAACAATGATTATCATAATGATTAAAATGCTGAATATCAGATCCAACGCTCAGTGAAATTGTAAAACTAGTGACATTGTTGACAGAAGTAATATCTTAACGTGAGAGCTTTACTTTTACTCAAGTTTGACTTCGAGGTACTTTTATTAAACACTGCATTTTGTTGAATCAAATCAAGCCAAAACAGTAATGGCAACAAATCTAGGAGTACTGTGGGGTATTGTGCCAAAAAAGCTGCCGCAAAAAGAAAACAAAGAAGAAAAATGTGTTTTTAAGGAATTTACAACATAACTTCGATCTTAATACATTTTTTGTTTGGTTTTTTTTTTCCCCAAAAGTAATCCGGAGTTGATTAGTTATTTATTTTTGCAGTCTGATAAAACTAATTCTGACTACATGTAATCACTTACTACCCAACCCTGTGATTTGAGTAAACACAAATGTTCAGTGCACTTCAAACAGCTGGGAGTCAGAGATGAAGCTGGACAGATTTGAAGCCTTTTTTGTTACTCCAAAGATTAACAGCATTTCCAACAAACTTTCAGTTTATATTTTCAGTTCATCAACAGCATCCTGATCTCTCAACCACATACAGTAGTTTTTCTGTAGCACTATTTACCAGTTAGCCTCACTCATGAGTCGATGCTGTTCAAAAGTTAAAAAGCAAAACAACTTTGAAAACATTTGAACAAGATTTATTTAGCCTCCCTACTAAGAGCAGTGGTCCCCAAACTTCCCCCTAGATTTATGTACATCTTTCAAAAAGGTCTTTTTCCAGTTATATACAAATATATTTACATTTGTTTACAGGCACAAAAAAGATCCAGATAAAGTGTTGAGAGGTAAGACATTTGAGCATACTATAATCTGTTCTAAAGAGAGATTCTCAACACCCTGGATGAAAAAAAGAGAATCCACTTCTACATTTGTACATGTTTCACATCGGACTGCTGTTACACAATAATACACAGAACTGTACCTTTCATTGACACAGAATTGAGAGCTATGAAAGATCACTGGGAGGTTGACAGCTTTTCTTTTCTTTTTAAACATTCACTCCTTCATTCTGCAAGTATCTTACGAGACACCTGAAGATGGAGATGAGCAGTTCTCCATAAGTCAGACACCTTAAAGCAAAAGGGCAGGCTTGTTTGAAACAAATCCAGAAGTACATGCACACACTCCTGGTTAGTTTGTGTTTAGGGAACGGTAACATGCAAGACAGAAGGGAGAATGAGGAGGGTTAAAAAAAAAAAAAAAAAATAGGGAATTAGATTTCCAAGCCGAGCAAGAGGAAAGGTTTGGTTCAGCGGGGCGTAAGCTGATTCAAGGTCACAGGCACCACTCACCCAAGGCCAGGCAGAAGAGCAGGAAGGCCTCCTGGGCATGAACCCCCCAGGCCTGGTCCTTCAGGAGAGGAGGCAGCAGTCTAACCTCTGCCTCCTGGTTCTCCACATTGTGGGGCTTGGTGGAAGTGGAGGAGGAGGTGGAAGAAGAGGAGGAAGAAGAGGAAGAGGAGGAAGGGAAGGCAGAGGGAGTGCTACTTCCAGAGGACGGGGAAGATGAAGTGTCGACAGGAGAGGAAGCTGTGATGGAGGCAGTGATGAGAAAGAGAGAGTATTGAGGAAAACATGAAAGTCTAATGCAGGGGGTTGACATGCAGCAGGGAGACTAACGAGTGAGAGCTTGGAACGAAAATAAAAAAAATTTTAAAAAATCAGCTGCAATAAATAAAATAAAAAGTAAAGAAGATCAAAACTACTTACACCATAGACAAAATGATAATACCACAGATGTGAATCATTTTAAATTATAATTCTCTAAAACAGAAGGTTTAATTAAAAATAATTACAAAAAAACAAAAAAAAACTTCAGATTGTTTCCAGGGCTTAAGTGACGATTGATATCAAGCATCATGTCGTACTGAACACATTTCAGTTATTAACAGACTAGTAGGTTAATACACAGGACCGTGAAGGAATGTCAACTTCACAGGGAGCAAAAAAAAACAAAAGACACAGACAAACCCGTGACGACGTTTCACGAGACGGTGGTTTGAATCGATCCAGCATTTTTGTAACACACAAGTTGTGCCTTGTCCACTTTTTCTTTCCAACCTTCAAACACTGGGTGAGATTAAGGGCCCACATACCAGGCGCTGCAGATGGCAACACTGTACAACAAAGCCAGGCTATGATGCACAGAGCAAATCTTCCCTGAGAAATTACTGAATAACGAAGCATTTACCCAAGTCCAACCATAGCCTACATGGTGCTTCGAGAGAGAGGAAGAAAAAAAAAAAAGAAAGGAAAAAGCTTCAGGAGATTATTTCTCTTCCAGTCTGTACAAAAACAAGACTCCAATTTGGAAAACATCACAGTAACTTACCAATTTGGTAAACTATGTTTCCAATTTGGAATTTAAGACATAGCTTTTCTTGCTGGAGGGTGCAGCTTCCGTGACTACAGTTTTTTGCTTCATCACAAGTCCTAAATCAGACAGGAGTCAGATCTTAACAGGCCAGTGAGGCGACTGACTTAAGCCTCATAATCATTAAAACTTCATGTGATGCTGTACGGGAAAATACTTCGACTTGTAAAGAAGATGCAGCAAGAGCGTGATCCCCTGAAAAAAAAAAAAAACAGTCTTAATGCTCAAGAACAGAAGCTTCTGGCTAGCAGCAAGGTTCATCTGCATCAGCAAACTGAATGGACTGAGAGTCGCAGTCCACGTCGAAGGGCTTCTCCTTAGAGGGGCTGTCGTCTCCAAAGCTGTGAGACGGGATCTGACCATTGCCGCACTCCGGCTCGGTCTCATACCCGGTGTCACGGAGCGCCCGCACGTTCTGAGTGGTTTTGCTGCCGTTCTGCGTGGGTTGCTCGGTCATGTTTATTTTATCTGTTGCAGATGCTTCCATCAGACCTGCCTCACAGGCCCGGTACTCATTCTGACTGGCACTCTTGTGACTGCCAACCAGAGCAGCTCGCAGCCTCAGGCAGGGCGCCGGGAGATACTGCATGTAGCAGTTGTACGCCAGCGCGGCCAGAAAGAGGAGGAAAAACAGTAGGAAGAGGAAGAGGAGGGCGATGCTGTTGTTGTGCTGTAAATACTCAGCCGCTGGGTCCTGGCTTTCTGTGTGGGTAGCTTTGGAGGTGGAGGGAAGATGCGGCTTTGGCTGGAGCTTGACTGTGCTGCTGGGTGGTGGGGTTAGTGATGAGTCAGTCTGGGGTGGGGAGGTGAGTTGGACTGCGGCTGTGAAGCTGGGAGGGGCCAGGGCCGGAGTTAGTGGGGCTCTGTCTGTATTACTATTACCTTCAACTGCATGTGTGCTAGAGGTGTCCTGGCTGCCGAGGGTGGCGGTGGTCACGTGTCCTGCCTGCTGCGGGGGTCTGGGCGGGAGATCCAAAGTCAGGATGTAAGCAGCCAGCAGGCGGGTGAAGTTCTTCCCAGCAGCGGGGGCCCATTCCACGGACCAGCACTCGTAGTGACCTTGATCCTCCGGAGCCACGCTGTAAATCAGGAGACCACTTTCTCCGATGAGGTGGAAGCGAGAGGCCTCGGTGAGGACTGAGCCATTGGATTTCCACATCACCTGGGCGAGGTTGGATTGAACCACGCATGACAGCTCAGCAGAGCTCCCTGGTTTCACGGTCACACTCTGGTAATCCTTCAGAGAGCGGCCTGACACTGACAGGCAAAACAGAGAGAAAGTAATGACTTTGGGGCAGGATGAGTCAGGACAATCACACAACATGGCTTCTATTAAAGGCAAGCTGGGCATATTGTCATTTTGGATGTTGTTATATCATGATATGGCATAAGTGTTTGCTTGATTTTACTTCTACTTATAATAACCACTTAGGGACTGTGTCCAGATAGCGTTTATTTCTGAGCATCAGCATCTTTTTGTAATTATTACCACTGAGGAAGAGAAAAGGTGCAGCACCCAGCATCTCTTGTCCAAGTGCCTCAAGACCTACTTGCAGCGTTTTATCGCTCCTGAGCACACAGCTAGCGCTTTTCTGCCCAAAAAAGAACTCTAGAAAGTACAAATAGTCATAGTCCTACAATATTGTTGCAATACTGATATATGAGTATTTGGTCAAAAATATCAACACCAAGCTATACATCTATTACTAGGCCATACTGACAAAACATGTAAAATGCAGCCATAATTTCAAAAACACAAAATTTAGTTATATTATGATAATCAGGATAATATTTTTTACAGGAAAGGGATGGGGCATGATTTTTGAAAATTCAAATAATTCAATTAGAAATATTTGGATGGTTTGTTCAAAAAAGTATGCTTTCCATTGTTTTTGCTTTGTTTTTACCAGCAACTTTATGCATAAATAAATACATAAAAAAATCACCCTGATAGAAATGTGTTATTAATACCAGGCTCCAGTAAAACGTGTGTAGCACAGTCTCTTCCACACGAGGTCAGTAAAAGCCTGTGCTGCTATATGTTTCAGTACAGATCATCAATTGCCCTTCCTTATTACAGCGTAGCATCTCGATGTATCATCCAGCTCAATTCACTATTTCTGTTACAATGTTGGGATGATTTATTGCAGGTGAACAAAAAATATAGCTAAATACAGCTATTCTGATGATAACTGATTGATCACTTTCCAGCAAACATTTGTTGGCTTCATCTTCTCAAATCTGAGGATTAGCTGCTTTTCTGTATCATTCATGATAGTAAAAGGAGCGTTTGTTTTGGGTTTTGGACTGTTGGTTGGCTGTTCTTTTTTCACATTTTGTAAACTCAATGACTGATCGTGAAAACAACTGACAAATTAATTGAAAATATGAATAATCGTTGATTGCAGCCGTCAGACAGTCAGAAAGAGAGTGACTTTTGCTCAGGCTGTGTGTGTGAGCATGTTTAACCCTACCTGAAGGACACCTGTCTGCGTCACCATTCATGCTCTGGATCAGCCTCCTGAAAAAAAACAAAAAAAAAACAACAGTTACTTTCATGAGGATTTAAAATGAAGAAATGTACCATCTGAGACAGCAAAGCCAGTCAGACTGGATGGACTATCAGTACAAATGTCTCTAGATTTTGCTTTTGCTTTTACTAATCAATGTAATAATGCATGACTGGAGTACTGGTATGTAGATTAAAGATGAGGGCAATAGGGATTGAACAGCGTGATGGTAAGTTACCTGTGCCGCTGACTGGGAACATCAAAGATATTGACACAGGCTCCAGTGTGAGGGTCCCAGGCACAGTGCGGGTCTCGAGCCAAGACACAGTCATCACAGGACAGATACCTGCCACAGAAGGCTGTGGGTGACTGGACTACACCTGAGTCTGACCCAGCGTACAGAGATCGAGTCTGGAAGCACAAAGAAAGACAGACTTTCACATAAAAATACAACTTGTCTGTCACTTTGGAATTTTACCAGGTTCAAAATCACAAAGATGAACCCTCAACCAGAAAAATCTGAATCATATCATAATCATAATTCAGTGTGACTGCTGACAAACACAAACACACACCACAGTGAAGCTGAACATGCAGCCTCTTCTGACATAGAGAAGTTGTGGTTTTGCTGTGTGTGCCATCTTCCTGGCAGCTTCCTTTGGTGAGCTTTTCACAGCACTTCAGAAAAACACACAACGCTTCACACAGCTGTTTAAACCAGCAACTGAGTGTAGTATAATACAATACTCACTGCCCAACTGTGTGACATTTTCTTAATTTTGCGACAGTCACTAACCTCGGAGGACAACAGCAGGTTCTTGATGGACTCTGAGTTCTTCAGGAGCTGAATCTCCTCCACAATGTGCACGTCTCCTTCAAACACCACAGACTTGTGCAGGACTCCCTTATCTGTGTGTAAGCAAATATTGACCATTTAGTCAAAGAAGAAGCCAGATATTAAACTTTCTGAAATGATATTTCATTTTACATACTGTTAACTTTCATAATTTCTTAAAATCAAATCAAACACATTATATAATAGTTTTGGTGCAACGCAAAGCTATTGACATATATATCAATAAATACCAGACAAAATACTGTAAATATTATACTAACACACTGGATTAGCTCTGAAATTAAGACTTCGATCAGCATCAGGAGCTATGAACTTGTTAAAAACATCCTTATTAATAATGGTTTCAACTGCTCTTTTAAGTTTGTACCTGTTCCAGTGAAGATGACGTCATAAATGTTCTTATCAAGCGCTCTGACCCTCTCAACAACAATTTGAGTGTAGTTGACGTCTTTGGTGATGAGGCGAGGCCCGTTTCCGATGGGCAGGACGGGATCCTCCAGCAGGGGGTGGTCCTTAACAAACTGAAGGGTCTTGTCTGGCAGGTGGAGAGAGCTGCTGATGTTCTGCTTTCGCATCTGGTTGTTGATACACTGGTGGAGGAAAAAGACAAGAAGTATTGTTTCGTATGTTCACATCTACTGAATGTGCAGTGTAACAAACATTATTATTTCCTGAGCCCAGTCTTGATGATTTGAGCTGTGTTAGAGGTACATACTGCTCCAGGACGTGGAGACGGAGTAATGCCGTTGTATCGGACCCACTTGGTGTGGGACTGCTCCACTGTGGCCTTCTGCATGTACTTCCCCTTGGAGAACACCTCTTCTACAGCAGTCATGTTGTAGGCACACACTGCTGACAAACCCACATTTCCCCTGGGAGAGGATGATGATGATGAAGGAGTTGGGAGGGAAGAGAAGTCAATTTAATGGCCTGCATTATGTCAGAATATTCCACTTTTACTCCAAATCTCCAAAACACTGACCACTGGGAGGTGAAGACCCCATAGATGACTGTGTCCCTCCAGTCAGTCCCCTTCAAAATGAAGACATCATGAACTACATTGAAAACAAAGTTGAGCTCGGGCATGGAGCAGACCAGCTTGGCTTTCAGGAAGGATGTCCACTTCTTCTGCAGAGTGCGCTGCCCACCGAGGTCACCCTGTAGAGAAGGTGGCGGTAGAGGTGGAGGAGAGGCAGAGGCTCAGGTTGACTTTCTTATTAGTCTTACTGTCCTGTCTCAACAGTCTGGATAAGATAGTTGGTGATAAAATAGTTGATACACTCATCTAAACCAACTTCCATTTCTATTGCCTCAACGCAATAAGCTTTTGGTGCCACATGTGTTTAACAAACTCTTACTTCCCTGAGTTCAGTTTCTCAGGCTACATACAGGAGGCACTACCTTATTGGTGAAGGCTGCTGGGAGTGTATGCAGCCTGAGGGAATAACTGTAATTTATGCAAGCTTTTTTTTAATAAAGTTTAGATATGTGACAAAACAGCATTATAATAAACTACTGTAGTGCTGCAGAGGTGTTTTCGCTTTGCCGGGCACATATGAAATTGAATCTCAGGTTATTACAGAGCTATTTATATGTTTCTAGGAGTTCACAACAGTCTTGCTTGTGGTGGGATGGACACATCAGACCAAATTTTGGAACAGACTTGCCTAAAATGGTTATGTTCTGAGAAGCATTTCATTTCTTAACCTTGGGACAGGACACAAGTTCTTCATCTGACAAATGTTTCAGTGTTGCAGCATAACTGACAAACTGTAGTTGATTTGTACCATGATATGAGGCTCAGATTAGAACAAGGAAAGAGATGCGAGTAAATGGAAGGAGGGATTAACACTGAGAAAGGCATGCACTCACAGACAACAGGAACATAAGGGCTAAAGAGGGATGCTGCTGGTATGTGCAGATGGTACGTGACGTGTACTGACCTTACAGACGCGCGCCACCCTGGGGATGAGCAGCTTGCCAAAGAATTCGTACTCTACTGACACCTCAGTGAAGAAGTAGTAGATTTTATCGTCCTCACCGTCTACTCTGTTCGTCCCTTCTCTGATCACGTCAGCAAAGACGAAACTGGGCTCTGCAAGAAAAGAAGAAAAAGCAGACTAAGAGACGAGATCTGCAAAATCATCTCCTGACAATTTGACAATCTTTACATTAATGCTAGATGAGACACGACATGTTATTTTAACTCACCATTGAGCCATGATGTGGAGTACTCTGTCCTCAGCAGGGACTGGGATGGAGAGTATCTGGAAATAATCGGTTCACTGCCTAAGAAGTTATAAGCCGTCCCTGAGTACAGCTCTCCATCTGATAGAAAAGAGAGGAACAAAAATATAAAGCAATTTATTGTCCAGCGCTTGCTTCCCAAAAAAATCTGAGATTATTGGGGATTATTAAGCATTTTACTGCAGGGCTGACAACCAAGAGAGCTCTTTGTGTAATGACATTAAACTGGCCTCCACTCACCAACCATGACAGTAGTAAAGCTTTGCGAGGGGTCAAAGGAGCACTTTCCTCTGCCATCCTCAGGTTGATCCCCCAACGAGAAGTCCGCAAGGTTCTAAAAGACGAGGTCAAGATTACATTTCAGTTAGCTGTGATGAGTGGCGAGCCCAAGCATGTTTATTTGTGCAGCATGATGTTAAATTAAGGATCAGTTGCGCATGAACCTACCAAGTAGTTACACTGAGGTTGAAAGGCATGTGTGCCACAGACATATAGCCGCTCATCGTCAACGACTTGCAGTACTCGAATGTAGTTTAAACAGTCTTTCTGGAAAGCAAAATTTGATTGAGTCATTTTCTTTTACTGTAGACCGAAACAGAAAGTCTAATACCATATAAGGAGACAAATGAAACATTAGCATACTGTATTATAATAGCTAACTAACCTCTTTTGATTTTCCTTTTAACGTGCACATCGTCATAGAGTTTTCTGCAACCTTCCACTGAACCTTAAAATGGTTAAAGAAAGAGAATCATGATTGAAATGCAACACATTTTTATGGTATTTTCATCACAACTTTTTCTGCAGTTGTCACAAATGGTATCCATATTTTCTTACTTTGTTGTTTTTGACTGTCACATTCTTCCTGCTCAGCTCAAAGATGGCCTCCCTGGCTCCCACATACAGTGCATCCTTCTTCTCACTCAACAACAACGTGGTGTAGTTGAAGATGTCAGGCTCCGAAAACTCCATCAGATCTAAATCTGAGCACAAAACAATTGGATGCCATTAACTATAAGTTTAATATGTACTGAACAGTAGTGAGAGTTTAATTTAAAGCTACAATAATCAACATGTCTTATACTGACAATGGATTACATGAATGCAATGTGAAATGGGTTGCTTCTAGTAACACTGTGATCCTACCCTTTGACTGAAGTTACATACTGCAGACACAAGTGAGGGGGCAGAATGGCTGTGACAGAGACACTGTTTACCCTATTACAAGACACTGTACCATCAAAATGATTTTTAAGCCGTTACTTTAAGGTAAAAAATCAAATAACTAACAACTAATGTTGTTCAGTGTCTCCTAGATGTATATATATAGGCACCATTTCTCTCTAAAGTTCATCCTAACAACTTTATAAGCCGATAGTATGTCAGTATTGTGTTTACAGCTCGTTTCTCCTGCCCCCACAAGGACAAAAAACGTGGGGGCACATTAGTATTGTGTTGAGTTTATCTCTCGTTATGTTCTTGTACTGTGACTGATGGCGAACCTAGTGTAGAGTTCATGTCTGGCTGGCTTTGGTTGTGCCAGGTGCAATTGGGTTCGGGTTGCAGGTGCCTGGACATAAACACCACAATGATGAAAGCAAACACCCTCACTGATTGACTGAACCAGTGACTGTGCTGCAGCAAGTGCAAAAGGTTGACTTTGTTAAAGTGTGAGCAGTGCTGGTTCTCACAGTGCCACTGGGTTTCTGTGGTGAGAAACATGTTCCACCAACTACATAAAAGAAAGACGTCTTTTGAACTACCTGTTGTGAAGTTTGAGCGTGATAAAATCTAACTATATAGCATGAAGGCTTAGTTTCTGATGCAGTACTCAGGGAACAAAAGAACTCTTGAACTTAAGATTGAGTAAGTTCTGTAAAACCAACTCATACCAAGAAGCATGACTTCCCAAATCGAGTGCCTTATGACTCTGTGTTCACGACTCAAGCAAAGTTTCAATTTAAATCAGTAGAGGAGTTTCAGAAATGATCTCACAAAAAAAGGTGTAGATTTTTGTGGATGTGAATTACTGTAAAAAGGATATAGAAGTGAAATGCTAAGGGGATAATGGTAACAAAAACCTTTATTAACAACTATTGTACGTTGCTATTCATAGTTTTTTATTTACAGGTATAATGCTTAAAATTCTGTTCAAACATTTGAGTTTTAGGACCTGTGTTTAGTTTTGAAGCTTGCTTGTCTACTTACATCCATCTTCTAGTAAAGGTGCACTACGTAAGAATTTTAGCTCAAAACATTTCAACAGAATGTGAAGAGATAAGTGTTTTGACATTTTATGAAAGATGTCGATGTATTGTGTTGAAAAGATATCTACTGAAGTTAAAATGCTAACCAGCTGACTAGGGCATGAAAACCTCTTTAACTCAGCTGTCCAAATTTCCTGTGTTAGTGGTGTAAACGCAAACATTTCCCTGGTAGACCAGCTAGGTGCTGGACTAACTGAGCTAGCAAGTAAACAGTGGCTAAAGTCATGGATCTCTGAAAAGAATGCCTAACTGAGCTAACAGTAGCTACATTCATGGATGTTTAAAAAGAATACCTGGTAGTCTGGCTAGCTGTATGGCTAACCGAGCCAAAAAGCTAACAACAGCGTCATGGATGTACGAAAAGAATACCTGGTAGTCCAGCTAGCTGTACGTTTAACTTAGCCCACAAACTTATAGTAGCTACAGTCAAAAACAATACAATTAGCAGAAGTTAGCAGTTAGTCTGGTGATATGCTGCCTATATTAGTCGGGAGTATGAATTCAAGGTGACCGATTCTTACATATTGCTCTTGGAGCTGTGTGTAAGTAAATTCAGAGCAATGAAAACCCAGAGTCAAACTGATCATATGTGTTTACAATGATTGTGATTACAATATATTAAATATTAAATGAGTCAATAAAGTTGGAAATCGATTCAAGAAACAGAAAAATAGCATCAATTTAAAAGTTACCATAGACATAATGCATGTCTTTGTGTATTATACATTTAGTATGGCAATGCTTGATACAACCATCAATATAAAAGTATGGTTAACTATCTAACTAACTAACTAACTACCTAACTAACTAACTAAAAAATAACTTTCACAAAAAAAAAAAAAAAAAAACCCTACATGATTTATAAAGATAACAGTGAAAGGTTGACATAACTAAATTTTGTTTAGTTTGGGTGATTTTTTTCTGGCTGAATCATCACATGTTTAGTATTACCAAAGGAATGATTAGTTATCAAATCGGCCACAATTTTCCTGGCACCAATTAATCACATATTAAATGTAAATGATATGATAATGATATGAATGATAAATTCAGCCTTACCCTGGTGTCTCCATGAGGTCCGAGGCACAGCGTGGGGTCCGTGGGTGGAGACCTCCAGGAGCAGCCCCAAAAAAACTCCCAGCACGCCAAATCCCATATTAGACTCTGATAACTTCGGAACAGTGAAGTTTCCTCTGCAAGACAAAGGTAAAGCAATACACTATAAAAAAATATTTACACGGATGTAGAAATGAGCAATGTCCTCAGAGGCTGATTTTATCATGCCGCACAGACGGCAATAGGGGACAGGCATCAAATCCACTTCCCTCATACTGAGAGCTGGCAGGACTGACTCATCCTCTTTTGTATCGCTTAGGAGGTTAGAGCAGCACGTCACAGGCATTTGAATGAAATCAATGAAAGAAGCCTCATTCTGGACAGAAATAACAATATACCACCAGTCTTACTTAAAACACACATGGGTGAAATTCACAGTCTCACATTTTATTACATCAATATGAAGTCTCAACAGCTTACAAAGTTTATATTTTCTTTAAAATGTGATGTCCTCATTCTGTCCTTCATCATTTAAGCACTTAAGTCATAATGACTTTTTTTAATCTATTTTTTTTAGACTCAAATTCTCATTCTTTGACTCAAATTCCTGTCATTTGGTGGACTAGATGTTAAACTAAATTAAAAAATAAATTAATCGATTTCTACAGAAAGCAGCTGATAATGTGAAAAAAAGCTAGTTGCAGCCCTATATCACACTTAGGAATACTGTTGTGAAATATCAGAAAACCCAGTGGTGACACATCTAAATGTCCAGTCTTACTTAAATAAATTAAAAAATAAATTGCATTACCTATTTTTAAGCAAATATTGTACTCAGTATTCAGTTGGGTTCTGTAAAAGTAACCTTTATATCAGGAACTAAAGCTTCTCATGTCTGTTGAGTCTTTGTTTATGAATCAGAAGACATATTGTTAACACAGTGAAAACGAAGGAAGTAAACTCTTGCTGGTGTTCAAAAACAACTCTCAATTGTAAATGTCCTTATTCCGTGTCATCAACCAAAGGCTCTCTTTTGACTAGGAACCATTTCAGATATGAGAGGTTAAACATGAAAGAAGGTAAACAAACGGATGTGGAGAGACGAAGGGGTTGCAGCACATGTTGCAGATTTAAACTAACATCACTCATGGTGTCAGGAAACAAAAAAAAAAACAAAAACCTGTTCTTGTTTGTTATAAGCACAAGAGCCACACACACACACACACACACACACAGCTGACACTCACAACAAACTGCGTGTTTCACCTCTATCAGTGACGTTGAAGTGTCTTATGACCACAGTATGACACTATAATTTATTGCTGGTGTGTGTGTTGTGTAGCAGCTGAACACCTCAGGCTTAGGAAAATCCCTCTTTTATTCAAAACATATCACTCTGCACACGGGTGTGTCCATTTGCCCGGGATGATGATGACGGCAATGGCCATGATGACGGAAGCGCTTCTGGCAGCTATTAGCTCTCATCAGATGTGCATGTCGCCAATTTCCACTCGCCAATTCGAGCATTGTGATCAGCCTGTCTTTTAACAGCTCTCTCTCGGGATGTGCTTGATAAGGACTCCAGTGGGCTGCTTAGATTTTAACTTATTGAGCCCAGATGATGTCAACATATTCGATTAAATCATGTCATATGTAATGCATGTTGTTTCTTTAGCACTCAGGTGAAAAATCTAGACTATCAAACTTAAAGGTAGAGTTATTTGGTTTTGTCCGAGGAGTTCGTGAACACATCGGAAAGATCGCTGATTGTTGAGTCTCATTCCCAGGATGTCAAATATACATGGGAGTAAAAGCAAAAAGTTGTCAGAAAAAAATATACTCACATAATGTGCAGACCCCTGAAAAGTCTAATCTGTTTGTACTTTGTTATTTCCCACTTCTGGTACTTTATTTGGTATATTTTATGCATCAAATAAATGAGACTCAATTTCTATAACTAAGGATATTTGTGTGATCTCTATTTTCTCTAAACCGATAACATCTCTTGGTTGAACTGGTCGCCTGTTTTAGGTCAGCGGAAAAGCTGCGGGGGAGTAAAAATAAAAGCTCATGCTTTAAAGCTTAAGTAAAACATTAAAATAAATCTCTAAATCTGTTCTCAATCCTGCTTGTAATACATGCAATGTTTGCCAAATTTACTGCAATGCAGGGCACATGCAAAGTAATACTGGAGGTCAATTTTCATGACTGTCAACCAAATCTATTCAGACATGGATGGAAGACTGATTACCTTCTGTTACTCTGTAAATATTATTATCTGTGAAATGAAAGTGATTAATGAACATAATTCAATTGTAAGGCTCAAGTGCTTCCTCTCTCGATCCAATCGGGTGAAAGGAGCAGTGTTTGACGTGTCAGTTCTGCACCCTGGCTTTTCCTCTTGCTAACACAGACGAAGCTGGCTTTTACTCTACTGAAGATTACTCTGGATGACTGATGGGAGTTGTTGCTGTATGCAGAAGGCAGGTGGGTCAGGGTGGAAGGTAAGGCGATCTTGCACAAAACAGGTTTTTCCGGTTATTCTCCAAAACGCGCTCTAAAGAAGATGAAGCACCCGCAGCACACCTCCGCAAAATGGGCGGGGTTTGTCATGCCAGGATGGGGATAAGAGGTTATCGGATGACGTGTAAGACGGAGATTAAGATAACAAGTTTTCTTTTACATGGGTTCAGAAGCAGTCTCACCAGGTCTCAGCACAAGGATTTTGCAGGTTGAAACGTATGAAATTTTAAACTTTTAAAGCAAAATGTCAAACACATGCTGGTTCCAGCTTCTTAATTCTGATGATTTACTGCTTTTCTTTGCGTTTTATGATAGTAGGTGAGGAATCTTTGGTTTTGGACTATTGGTTGGACAAAAGAAATTTGAAAATGTCAGTACTAGCTCTGGGAGAGGCATTTTTACAGTCTTTCATTGGCTTACTTCTAAAATCAACGTTAAACTATATCATTAATGTGGCAGAACAGATGCTTTTACTGGACCTTGATATCAAATCCAGGAGATGTCAGTAAATACAAGTTAAATACAGACTTCTCTCATCCAGTTCGAATAAGCCACATGAAACACAAACATGAGGTCATTTCTAAACCACATTAGTTCCCGTGTTAATATTAATCCTGTGCGAGTAGCCCTTTACAAGGAAAATGTGAAGTGTCACTGCTATTTCTGTTGGTCATTTATCCTCATTTTAGATTTTTTAACCATAATTACAGAACAGCTGATAAGTCATGGGACAAATAAATCATTGTTAACCATGTTTTAATGACCTAGTAGCACCATTGTGGCTCAGTCCACTCAAATATAGGTTAGTCATCAGTTACCCAGCCAAGGGGAAGATAGATCATGTGGCACAGCATGTATAGAGGATCAATGAGAGGACCACCACAGCTAGAGAAAAAGGGAGGGAATGATAATTGTTTATTGATGTGGTTGTAAACCAGAGCGAATGGTCCCAGAGGAATGACGCCTAATACTGGGATCATTGGGGGGGGGGGGTTCCTAGGAGGGTTTCCACTGACTAAATCTGGTAAAGATGGAATTCCATCCCAGTTTCAGCCCGAGCCATGGACTCCACTCTGCTAGAGAGGGGGTCAAATACACAAGGACCTATTGTTTACTGAAGATGAGGGTAGCCTCTACTCCACACCACTCCACCCCCATCACATCCACATCATCACTGCAGAGTGTTCAACAATGAACAGAGAGGGGGGGGGGGAGTGAGAAGGAGGGAAAGAAAGCATCACTTCTCCCTCTCTTTCAGTTCTTTTACAGTCGTGCCAATTTAAATGCCAGTACAGCTTAACCCTGAGCCAAGCCAGTATTTCAAAGATCACACAGGCCCATGAGATGTGGATCTGGGAGCATCCTGCAAAAGATGCTCCATTAATTAACTGATGACGGCAGCAGAGAGAGAGAAAGAGAGTGACGGGTGCACAGTGTGACAGAATGAGATAAAAATACTTGAAAACTTCTGATGGACAAAAATCATCTACGTTTTTGGCCTTTGAAAAACCCTCTATGCATAAATAAAAGCTTCAAACTAGACTCATCCCTCTATCTGTTCACTCCTGATGCCCTCCATTAATCTTTCCCCTCTGAACCCCCTTAAGGGCAAAGCTTAAAAACAGCTTTGAACCCCTTTGAGTCGTTGTTACAGTAGCAGAAAGAGGCACACTGGCAGCTACCCTCTGCTGCCGAGAGATTTAGAGGAGTGGCCACACTGGCCTGGGATATTTAAGACGGTTACCATGCTGGCAGGTCTCTTTGAGCCCTTTGTGTTCCCCTCTCAGCTCCTTTGGCTGGGCAGGGAGGTTGACACCTGCTTGGGGCCTTGGGGTTCCCAGCACTGTGCTGTTAACTGGGCACACATATTGGCAGGCTGCCCACTGAGGACAGAGGACAGAGAGGGGGAAACTGGAGCCCGGCCTATCTTAAAACAACCATTTTATTTTGACTGGAGCTGGTCATCATAATAAATCACTGTAAAACGAGATTTAGCTGCAGCTATGTACTTTTTGATTGCCATTTATCCCTTTGGCACACGCTGTTAGCTAATTAGGCATGACCACAATGAGTGGCGCAGCTTAATTTAACTACACTCTTCCTTATTTGACCAGTTCTAATGCAGAAAAAGGAAGTTTGTTTCCTCTTTTTCTCAAAAGGAAAGGACAAAATGATAACAGATACAGAGTGGCATTTTCACAGGAAACAATCTTTGAATAAAAGACCAACAGGTGTGCAAGATAGTTTCATAGCATTGAAAACCAAAACACAAACCACTTCCCTCTGAAGAGTGGAGATAAAATGTTAAGCCAAATTTAGAGGCAACATGAAATGTCAGACTACACAATGCAGATTTCAACCAGCAATAACTTGTAGTGAAGAAACAAATTCGAACCATCAAGCATTAGCTAAAAATTCCATGCAGAAGAAACAAGCAAAAACAGTATTTTTATGTGAGGCAAATGACCTCAACTGAATGAATGGATATTGAAATACATGAATTTGACTAAGACATGGTATTGGAGGTGGAATTTTATGTTACTGGCGATATTTGACAATCCCCAATGTATACTCAGAGAGAGTTGGTGCGTGTTGACACAGAAAACACCTCAACTGCTAATCAGTCAACTCGTCTACGGTCTACATGTGTCCAATATATATTTGAGAATCAGTTGTTAGACAATTTTGCATTGCATCCCTACTGTAGGTACCTTGATAATGAAACTTCATTTAGGTTTTATACCATACCTATGGATGCTACAAGCATATATGCAGTACGTGCTGTTGCATACTGCATAGACATGCACTCCAAAAAATGAAACCACACATGAGGGCAACAACAGCTATGAAAAACAGCCCTGCGTTATGACAGCGGTACAACTTGGCAAGCATACAGTCTTTTGGCACAGCCAGTGCAAGGTAAACAGTAGCAATACAATGCTCACATTGCAAAGAAATCCACCAGGAATGTATGCTTGCACATTGTTTGGCTGAAGAATCTCCTTACAGGTGCCGATGAACTGCTACGAGAGTTGAGCCTGGTTCAACGGTTCTGCCTGATGACCCTGAACTGTTTATCGTTGGAAATCAACTGCTTCAGCACACTGGATTCAATCAAATAAATGTCATTTGATTTACTTTTAGATGGACTGAAGTCGTATTGACCAACTGCATCTGACTAGAAGAACATTTAATTCCCTGATGAAATGTTGGGCTGACTCATCACGTTGGACCACATGGTGGCCACTTCAGCTCCAATGCAGAGAGAAAAGAAGCTTCACATCCTGTGAGCAGAGAGTATGTGAGGATACAGAGTGTGATGGAGGCTGATGTGAGGGAGTTGGACATTCAGTGCCTGCCAACAACTCCAACCCCTCACTTCTGTGCCCTCATTGGCTCTCTTTTCCATGTACTCACTCATCATTAGCATCAATGCACAGAGATGCTCTTCTTCCTTTTGCTGCCGCTCGCCAAGAGGCTGCTTCTCATTTCTTTTCCTGCTCCATCTGTTGCTATAATACCAATGAGCCTAGCCACTCACAAACACACACTGTAATGGGAAATGTGCTTTAAGTTGCTCATTTAATGGAAATAATATCTCCTCTGGCAGTTCAGTCCATTTCCATGCTGTATTGCACATTAACTTCGCTCTAAGTTGTTCCTCTCACTGAAATTTAATTCTGGTGTTGTCTATTTGCTGCTTCACATCTACATGTAAAGTCTATACTCTATTTTCCTTTAAAGACTACAGCTGCGTAACCATCACATATGCCCTCTGTCACAGTGTTGTTTATATGAGTCATTCACTTACATCGGGTGTCACAATTTATCAACTTGTTATAGGCCAACACATCCCTAGGAGCAATGACAAAACATAACTCAGTTGTCACTTTATTAGATACACTTCAATCTGTGATTCAGCCTCTGGCGGCAGTGTCAACGATTGAGGGCTTCCTGTACAACCAGTAGACAAGGATAATTGATTCAGACCAAGACTTCTGCCTTGTGCAAGTCTAATTTTAGGGGCCCAGACACACCAAACTGAAGTCAAAGACCTAGTGGGCATGAACACAGATTGTTGTGTCTCCTCACTTTGCCTGTGTCTCAAAAGCAGCACTTGAACAACCGCAGACACTACAGCCAATGGCCAGCTAGCTTGCACACTCTGAGCCTGCGTGAGAGGAAATACTCCTCCTTACCATGAGATGGCTGTAGTGTGCAATCGCCATTCAAAAAGGAAAAACTGGAAGACTAATCCAGACTAATATAGCCACCTCTAATCGAAAATGTGTCTGAAAAAAAGGTTGCAAAAGTCACTGCCAAAAAATAAGCGCCGACTACACTAAATGGGCAAGTGAACTCAATGTTTTCAATTTTTCTAGTCATGCACTGGTTCACTCAGCTGATCTTCCAACCAGAGTGATTTCTCTCACCAACGGGCTCCACTGCTGATTCTACTTGCTCAATTGCTCTTGAAGCTGCTGTCAAGAGCAAGAATGTGGAACACACAACAAAAACTAGGGTAATGGATGCCGACTGTCGGCCCTGACATCAGCCGCCTGTTGGCCTGGTGTGTCAGCATCTTGAGAGTTGGAGCTGAGAGTTGACATCTACGACCAAGTTGTTTCACAAGTAGCCAGTTCACACAATAGCTAACTGCGTTCAGTCTCTTGCTTTATCCACTGACTGTTTACCTGTCTATTGGCCAAAACTACTAGACAAACAACAAACTACAGTGACAGAAAGAAGAACGCTTTTGATAGCAAAATCTTGGCCCTTGCCTACCTACATGAAGGTTCAGTTTCTGTTGACAGAGTGTTTAAAACAGGTTGGTTCAACTTTATGATCATTTTGAAGGAGCGCCACAATGTTCATCCTCTTAAACTACCGTACAGAATCTTAATGATTTCAACAAAAGCCGAGCATTATAACCTTAATGAAAGAAAGAACAGATAAGATTAGATTGCATTAATTAAAGTTAATTGTAGACTACCTAATGAACTGGGAACTGAGAGCACAAACTGCATTTTCTTAGTAGTATGACTGCTGACTTAATCCTCTGGACCATCTGTTCGGTACCCACCCAGCTGTGGGAATGGTGATAACACAGTGCTGGCAGTTTATGCTAATTAGGGTGCTTTGGTGAAGGTTTTCTAATAAACCTATCATATAGCCTGACATCATATCTGCTTATGATGTAATGATTGCATTGATGTCAGAGGATATTGCTGCATAATTTAATCGAGGACTGGGCGAAACCACATGATTAAGTTTGCACTGCTGCTGTCAAACAAGAGGCATTTTAAAACACCACTGCGAGTTTAGGGAACTTGTGAGGGGCATTATGTTCTAATTATATATTCGACTGACCATACGACTGATCGACTGAGAAAAAAATCTAGCCCCTTTTAGATAGAAAAGGCGGCACATTTGCTGCAAGGTAAAGGCTGCACTCTGCCCTCCTGTCTAAAAGGGAGGTTTAATATTCCTTCTTTCCAAAAAGCCGCCACTGGAGTTGGCATAAACGTGATGTGAAGCACGAAGTTGGGCGTGAACAGTGACGTACAACATGTGCATCGGAAGAAATGTGGCGATATTTGACAAATTTACTTAATTATAGAACGTTGTGTCATCAAATATACCGATATTGGGGTATATTAAAAATTCATATCATAATGAAAATATACACCGGTATTCAGTGTGAACCGGTATACCGCCCAGCACTACTGCTTTCTCCAGTACCTCAAATTGCTCTTATAAGTCTCCTGGGGTATTGTGGGTTATTTGGAGCCTGGCCCATTTGAGAAAGTTAGCGAGTGAGGGAGCCGTCACTTGAAACAAAATACTGGGACCACAGAAGATGACACACTGATGGGGACAGATGTCTGCTCCAATGTCATTTGCAGATTAATGGAGTTTGGCTATAGATGTGGCAGAGACCCGAGCACATTCACATGTGTACATGATGATGCCAACAGTGGGCATCAAATTCCTCTTATAAGAGCAGACAGGGACCAAGAGCACATCTTTAAATACTGCCAGCAGCATCGGAGTTTTGGGTTGCGTTTCCCCACAGGCTGATGAACTGTTTTTGACATTTCGAGTGTAGACAACCAAGGCTTTACAGTGTCCCAGCATGGGAGAGGCAGCTAGTATGACAAGTCCAGCTGACTATTACACTTCCATCTGATAAACAAGGCTAGAGACTCATGGGCGACATCTCAACAGAGTACTCTGATTACACCGATTGAGCAATGCATAAAGAATGATACAAAAATGCTTTTAATCGCAAACAGAACCCAAAATCTAAACTACATTCTTTCTACTTGGTTTTGAAATGACTTTTGTCAGACATGAAACAGCTGATACATTTCTTCACTGACACCATTAATCTGGCAATAGAGAACTTTTAGAGATGGGAGTGTAACGACTGTAGGAAATGATACCAGTTGCATATAGATTATCATCATATAAAGCCTGCTATCGCTTTACTAATCGTCCTGCCCCGTGCGTGATTTTTCTCGCAAAATTGAAGGTTGCATTACGTTTCCCCTTACCTTTGGGATTTGAGACAGTTCAAGACAGGCCTTTTTTTTCAACTAGATCAGTGCTTAAAACCTGCCGACTTATTAATACAACCAATGTTTTACAGTGAGATCAGGGTTTCTAGATCAATTGTGATTCTTACAGTTGGTTTTTGCTTTGGACAGTAGCCAGGCTGTGAGCAGCAGCACAACTGCAGACAGTTTTGTTGGATATTCTGATGTGTTATGCCAGTAGTGGCTGATGTAGCAGTCTGGTAACCTGATTTCTTCCGAACTTCACATTCTCATTTCCAAACTTGTAGCCTTCAGCCCAACCCAATGCTGAGTCAGGTGCTATCACTTGAGGCAATTTATCAGTTCCCTGTAAAGACACCACAAGCTTCATTGACTGGTACTTCCCAAAAACCTGCAAACAGAAACTGTTGACTGCGTCAAGAACAATAAGTTGCTTGTTTAAATTATCAGGATCAATCAACACAAAATAGTTCAACCTGCAGGTCTGGTTTGTATCCACACTGTGTGGAATTTACAGAAGATAGATATCAGCCTTCACTTGTCGAGTGCAAAGCCACCGTGTCATGCTGACATACAATCATCTGAAAGCCAGTGAACAGCTGTGGGACCTCCACTCCACAGCTGACTAATGCTCATATGGAGAAAATCATCCAAAAAAAACCTGCAACAGATGAGGCAGCAGTCATCGTACATTATCCACTGGAGCTCAGCGATGACAGATGGGAGGAAAACTTCAACTTTTAAAAAGCCAGATTAGGGATTAACAGCATGATCTGATGCATTCACAGCATTAATACACATTTAAGGCTGCATGATGACAAGGAGCACGTGACACTCATTTCTGACATGTAACAGGCTTTTGAAAACTGGTGCAGAAAATGAAATGGGTAAAATTAAAATGTAGGTAAACCATCAATGACAACCCAAATGTCTAAACTGAGGAAAAGAGCTTGTGTAAAGCCAACACTATACAGGGGATGTTAAATGGAAACCCTCCTATATAATTACTAGTTGTCGGGCCCCTGCTGAGCTAGCATGTCGACCTAAAGTGGCCACAGCAAAGGCAAATGAGGGGTCAGGTCCAGTAAAGGGTATATTTAGTCTGCCGATGGCAAGCTTTTTAAAAACAACACGCCCTTTTCTGAGTCACATGGCTCTGAAGGATCTGAAAAACTTCCCTATAAAACATACAGGCAAGTGCAGGAAGCTAACTAGAGGAACAAGGACTGATGTGTGGTGTTCCCCGTCTAAGTACCGAATATGCCTCTGTAGTCTAACATGAAAACATAATCACCATGCACTTTTTCTTTTAATTAAAAGGGTAGAATAAGTGGAGGAGTTTTACTATTGACATCTGCAATGGCAAAAATAACAATAAAGGGACTCTTGAGAATCATTTATAAAAGAAACTTTGGCATTTGCACATACTAAAATTGACCATTTGTTGTTTTCAGACAGCAATGTATGAAGTTTCCTGAAGCCAATTAAGAAAAAGTATACTTTTCTTATACTGACAACAGGTATAGTGCAATGATAACAGTAAATAATTAAGCACATTTCTCAAAGAAGAGCTATTTTCAGTAAGAAGAAAATCTAAATTTCACAAACTAAGCTGAGCTGCTGTAAGGAGAATACACAGGTGATGCTTCTCTTCAAATGTGGCATCAAAGATCCTGTGAAAAACTTCACTTCCTGGGGTCACAGTAGAGTCATAAACCTCTCACTTGATGTAATTTCCTTGAGGCTACTGTGATGCCAGCCAGGCCTTGGGGCGTATAATGTGGGACTATTTTGGGAAGCTGCGAAAGCCCAGCTGAAGGACTTGTGGTCCCCAGCTGAAGGCCTTGCGGTTCCAAGTCAGTGAATGGTAGTCACATTGGTGGTGGCTTTTTAAACAGCAATATCCAAGGGCAGGTGACTTCAGCTCCCAGAGTGGAATGAATCTCAAGGTCTGGGTTGTGAATCAACTCAAGTGGAACAAAAGATCTAAATATGATTACCCTTAGCCTCATTGCACACATTTACAGTTTGGGGGCATTGAATAATGATAAAATAAATAAAAAACAAACTATCCTTTAGTTACCAGGCTTTCTCACCAGTCTGGGGACATTTAAATTGGCTGCTATATTTTCAACTCTCCTTTCAGCCTTTAGGAAGGAGTCTTTTCTCTTCTGCTTTTCTCTCAGGGCAGTTTTCAGCAGGCACCGATTTCATGGTGGTAATTTTGGCCCACAGAGACAAAAACCTCCTTTGGAGTGCTGTGTGAAAACTCACCCCATCACCCACAGGCTACCACAACACTAACAGTGTGTCCTCCTGAACTTGGCATACCAGGAGATAAAACGCTAATTTCACCGTTTCCTTCACAGCACAGCGAGGGATAAACAACACAAAGCCAAGCCCAAAACTTTAAACTCTTAGCACAAATGGATTACTCGTGACCTGAAGGGCACATTAAGGGCACACTTGCGTCATCATGGTAATAAAAGTAACTGAAGGCATTTAAGAAGATTAGATCAAGCAGCTGAATACACAAAATAACTTAAAAATATAAATCCATCATAGAAGTAAGTAAAGCAGAGCATCGGCAGCACTTGTTAAAGTACTGCTCCCAGGGAAACAGATGTCGCATCAGTCGACCCTTCTTTAAGCCTCCTCCCTCAGTAAGTCCCGTGTGGCACTTATTCAGTTTACAACTAGAATGTCAATAAGTAGAGCGCATATCTCAGCCAAGAACTCAGATACCAGCCATCTGAATATGACATTTATCATCAAAATCCATGCATCATTATAGAAATGAAAGAAACTAAAATATGCTATCTAATATCTTGCAATTTAGCTAATTAGGCCTAGCTTTATGCATTTTGCAACATGGTCTTCATGTTCCCACTGCTTACTGTGTTATGATTAGAGAGCATTATATTACTACTGTAGATAGAAGGCTGGTGTAGATAAACACTGTTCTATACAGTACTTAAAACTCTGCTGAAAAGAGTGATAAAAAAGAATTCACCCTCCAAACTGTTGAGTTTAGAGCCTTATTTACACTGCTTCAGCATTTGGAAAAAATTCAAAGAGTGACAGGCCCGCCGTGCCTTGTTACAGTTGCCAAGCTACGATTGGACCATCAGTGTTTGGAGGAGGGGTTCAGCAAATTGAAGAGCAAATGTGCAAAGCTGGCTGTCCAAAAAGACCACTGGAAGCAAGCAGCTGCATATGCGAACTCCATGTAGGTCACTTTAAACATTGTTCGACATAAACAAGACAACATCGGCCATCAGCTCGTTCCCAAGCAGATGTGAAACAAGAGAATCATAACTTAAAGATGGAAGGAAAAGAAAAAATAAAGTGACGGCAAATGACAAAATGATTGGGTCAATAAGGAAAGTGTCATTGCAAAAAACTCAAAAGCTGCACCAAAGCCAAGCAGGAACAAATCAAAGCTGGACTGCCCAGGTGTGGACATGCAGGGGGGTAAAAACAGGAGTAAAGCCCTGGGGTGGTAACAAAGGGGGGTTTGGAGAAGCATGCAGCATTCATGTTGAAGCATGCAGGCCTGTGCGCAGCTCAGTGATGGCCTGCAGCAACAAAGGGAGTGAGGGAGAGGAGTAGAGTTTCTGACCTGTGGCTCCTTAAAAGATGCGACGCTCTTCCTCCGGAGAGAATTATAAAATCCTCAAGCTAGGGAGGGGAAGAAGACAGAAAGATCAGAAAGGACAGTTATGGTGTGTGTGTGTGTGTGTGTGTGTGTGTGTGTGTGTGTGTGTGTGTGTGTGTGTGTGTGTGTGTGTGTGTGTGTGTGTGTGTGTGTCTGCATGAGGGAAGAAGCACTTTCTGTGTGCATGGTGAACATGTATTTGTGGTTAGTTGTCTAGACCATGGTCAGGAGATTATGATGATGAATCAATAAACACATGTTACACAATACAATACTGTTAAATGACATTTACACAGAAAGGAACAGACAAATAACACCTATTTAAACAGACACACACACACACACACACACACACACACACACACACACACACACACACACACATACACAGAAGTGAGGTAGAAAAACATTCTGAGAAGGACAAAACAATTACACAGTGACTTAAATATCCTCTGACGGCTAAGCCAGTGATATCATGTGATGTCTGTGTTAACTTTTTATAACCAAGGACAAATGAATGGTGAGCAGCCAAATGATAAACATTATCTTGTGTGAATACCATGAGAGGAACCTGACGTCTGTGACTGCTATATTCATTTCCTCTTCTTTATCTACTACAGAGGTCTGGCTCTCGGCTGCGATCCGTCTGACACACAGGAAGACAAATGTAACACTGCAAATCAACCAGATGTAAATAAAGTGAAAGCAACCCCCCCCCAATCAACACTGCTGATTTATAACTGCTCTATGTGGGCTAATCCCAAGAGAGGTCAGCGAAGGCCAAGCCTCAAATCTGCACAACTTCATTCTCAGAAAAGGTTGCACAATTTATAAGATGATCCAGTGCTCCGGACTAACTTTTTTCACATCGGTTCCACATAATTTATGCACAAACAAAAAGTATGTATGTCGATGATTTTATGCATGTTTTAACTTCAACTGTTTAAAAATAAATAAGCAAAATTTCAGGACACCAGTGAACAGAATGAAAAGGTTTAATCTCATCAGACAGATTTTTGTGGTGCATGTGCGAACAAAATAGTTGCACGTAGGAGCTCTGTGATCAATTTGAGAGAAGTGTTGCATTGCGCATCAGCTAAAATACAGTTAACTTCACACTCAGTTTTGCACTTTTTTTAAATGAGCTTTAATGGTTTTAATAGCTTTGTCTCCGAAATCTCATATACCCGCTTCTTAAATCTGGTTATTTTTCTAGTTTCTTCACTCCTCTATGATAGTGAACTGACATTTCAGGAGGCCATCTTTGGTTTTGAGAAACTCTGATCCTTGATTTTCACCAATTTTCAAGCAAATGTTTGACATTTCTGCTTAAATATTACTGAAGATGATCAAAATATTCAATAGTTGAATGTAATTTTTGTTTATGTTGATAGACTAAACTTTCACTGCAGCTCCAAATTTCCTGGCCTGATGATTGCACCAGGATTATATCATCATAGTCATTACTATTTATCCTGAGGGAAACATGAATGTGTGCACCAATTAGTTGTCGAGACATTTAACCCAAAACCCCTAAATTATAATCTAATGGTGTCATGAGAGGAAAAGCCGGCAGATCATAAGAGTCTTTAGTGTCTGGGAACCATGAACGTCTGCACCAAATGTTGTGCCAATTGATCCCGTAGCACACGGTGAGATTTTTCACTGGATGAGTGAAAACTTTAATCTTGATCAGGAGGATCAGGGGATCCCCAAATCTGACAAACTGACTGTCTGACCTGAGCAGAGCCTTACATCTTAAAGCTTAAAACATCTCTAGTAAAGTTGCAATTACAGAAGTCTCATGCTGTGCCTTCATTTGAAATCCTTAATATGGAGAAGCTTGAGATTCAGGATTACATAAGGAAGAGAGTGTTTAATAAGTCATGGAGACTAATGTTGACACATTTCAGAGGTTTGAGGGAGCCTGAACACTTGGACTAGATGATTGATCATTTAACCCTGTTTCAGTGGTTTATAAATATATGTTGACTCTTCCATGTTTTCTTTTACCCTTTCAATGTGGATGAAATCTGCCAAATAATAGTTGTACATTCATTGATTTCACCATGTTGTCTAGAGCTGCAATGAGTGACTGCTTAAAGAGAAATTAGTTGCTAACTAGCCTGATAATCAATTAAAAGGGTGCAATATGTACTCATTGAAAACATGAAAACATTCTAAAATGTGTGGTGTTGAGAAGTGGGTGATTTTCATTTTTATCTTTTTAAACTCGGCCCACCCACTTCCAACCACCAGCACTAACAAACAGATCTATCAAAAAAATCTATCAATTAAAATAACAAAAACGGCTATATTTTATCAATCACTGTCTCAATGTCAGACCAAATCTCTCTCAAAAAGAAGATGGTTGAGAAAATAGTTTTCTTCGGGGCCTTTTTTTTTCCCCACAGTCAGCACCGGAGTCGTGCATCACTAATGAATCAAAACGAGAACAAAGACTTGCGGGAATAATCTGCATCAGCAGTAACAGAACAGTCGGCTGGAAAAATTCTTCTACTCTTCTTTTCGGTGGTGGAAAACAAGATTTCATAAGTCACAGGGAGAGAAAGTAGAAATCTTCTTATTGCAGTCGTGACAGATGGTTGGCCCTCCATTCACAACACTTTCCAGTCTGTTCCCTTAGACTGCTTCCCTGAGCAAAATGAAAACCTTTACAACAAAGCTGAATACATTCTCACTGCACAAGCTCACCAGCTTTATTCCCACAGTCCACTACAATCCAGCTCTGTCTGAGTGGAGAACATGCACTTACATATTTACTTTGGCTTGACTGTGGTTCAGCTTGTGTCTTCTACTAGCACTTTTTAACAGAGAATCAATGGCTAATTATCTCTACTTACTGAAAAAAACATTTGATTTATCTTTAAACAAATAAAAAGATAAACAAAAAGTCAGTGAACTCCCGAGATAACAGATGAAAGTTGTCAGAATGGATGGCAGAGCAACAGATTGTTCTGTCTCAGAGAAAGGAGACAAATCTTCCAGACAACTGAATTCAGGTCACCCAAATCAACCCAAATATGCAGATTCATTAACATTTGCTTGGTGGGGTAAGCTACTGTAATGCACGCCCCCTGCTACTGTCTAAAAGAATAATCAGATTATGTTAAGCAGAGATGATACAAACCAGACTACAACTGTATGCAGGTCACTTAAAATGGATCATATTCTGACCAAAAAAAAAGCTTCGGATGAACATGAACATTAACTGTGTTAACCTTCCGTTCCCGGGTGTCACTTTAATAAACTGTGACCACAGTATCCTGTAATGTGCTGACTGGAGAATATTTATCCATGTCAGGACATCTTATTCCTTGTTAATTCCCTTTCTGATATTTGCTCATATTGGACAATATATGCAGTGATTCGATATCTGTGATAGGCCAATACCCAAATATCGGCCGACCAATATATTGGTCGAGCTCTCAGTGGATGTGTTGATCACGTACATTTAATTCTTCCTAATGGCCACACCAAAAACAAATATATTGAAGGGATTGTTTCTTTTTAAAAATTACCAGATTATTTGGCACTGTCGATAATCTTGGGGAAAAAAAAACAAATAAAATGAAAGCCACAATGTGTAACTTCCTCAGAGTTGGTTGATTGTTGAGTCTTGTCCTCAGTCCATCCAATACTGATGCTTTAGATTGCCGTAAAACCCGATGAGCCAAACCAAGGCATCAGTATTTGACAGACTGGGGATGAGACTCAACAATCAACCATCTCACTCCAAGAGGTTACATTTTGTTGCTTTGAGCATTTTCTAAACCCTGACCCTGAATAATAGCACAATACTCGTGATCAGGTTCATGGTTGTTATTCCTGCTGATCAAGGTCAAGAGCCAGGCTTGATACTTGCAGTATACAGCTATCTTAAGACAGTGCAAAACTTCAATATGCACAATGTATCACCCTGTGTTCTTTGTCTTTCCTTCAGACTTTCCCACTCTCGGGTCAATTCTTCACTCAGACATGGAAATACTCATGTATGCAAGCGAGCAAAAATACACGATGCAACGGGTCCCTGCGTCTTGCTCTCCTCTGACAGCATCAATGGACCGTTGGGAGAAGATGACAGTTGCATAAGATTGATGAGCCGAAGGTCAAAGGGTGCATCCCCCTCGACATCCTTAGGAAGCACTTTGACTTGGCTTCCCTCGGCTCCCACAAAACCCCATGACAGCTGATACAGACTTTTTACCATACACCCACGAATCCCAGTGACAGCAATGACATTGCGCCTTCCAATGTCTCAATTCAGAATTGTCCTGAGTGGGTGTCGGGCCCAGCGGTGCCCCAAACCCCGCCCTTGGTGACACGGCGGTCTGGAGAGGGCACAGAGAGGAAGTGAAGTGTCACGGGTCTGGGGTTTTGTTAATTGATGAGTGGACTTGAATGACGACTGGGCAAAGCTGGCCTTTTGAAGACTCTTCAAGCCAGAACAAATTTATTAATAGGCCCTACTTCAGAAATCCAGCCTATGGTAAACATACTGACAGGATAGGCTATTGAATTCACTCCACTGTGACACCTGATTTTCCCCCAGGCTGACAAAAGACCGCAGCTCGAGCCTCGGTTAGTATCTCATGACCACCACAACTCCATTTCTCCATTTTTCTCAGTACCCTGTGTGTCTTACAGCATAGTGTTCTAGCCATTGTCAACGTTTGGCTTTCATCATCTTGGTTTAGCTTGATATCATGCTAAAATATGTTGGTTACGACTGAACACAAAGTAGGGGTTGAGGTTAAGTTGAGGTTAATGGGCATGTTATTTGTTGGGCAGGTATTGGGTCATAAACCAAACATACTGGATACATTGAACGTGGGCAAAATAGGAAAAGTCAAGGGATCTCCAAACTCAGTAAGACTAATTGTCTGGGGACTATCGATATCGGTACCAAATTTTGAAAAAAAAAAAATCCCCTAAAACTTGGATATTTCAGTCCGAACCAGAAGTGGTGGACCAACCATTATGGTCATCCCATCACAATCCCTAAGAATTAGCTTTGTGCATTACTGTGGCATGGCAATGCAGCAACAACACAAATAATGTCAAAAACAAAAACAGCTGCATCCAGGTGCTTAATGGGAAGTAATTAATTAAATCGTCACTTTGTAAATATATTGTGAGGTTGTTAAAAAAAGATATTTCAATCTGAAGCAGGACTGAACCAACATCATCAACAAAATCTCTAAAAGTCAGCTGCGTAGAGTTGCAGTTGTATGGTGATGCAGTTAAGAACAAAGATCATTTAAAAAAAACAAACATTTGTGTTCAGGTGCTTGGTTCAAAGTCGTGAAAATGCAATCACTTACTTATAAACAGATTGCAGAGGAAAGTCTGGTAAACATGTGTTCACAACAAATCTCTCTCCAGACTTCAAATGTCTTTTGAACTTCCGACCAAACATTTGGGCGTTCAGCAGGTTTGTAACTACATGTTGCAGTTTTGTGTAAGTGACAGAGACACTCTTAAATCAGCTTCTGGTTGGATCCTTCCTCCCCTGAGGCTGACATGAATACACACACGTGGGACTGACTGATACAGATACACAAAGCAAACAGATACACAGTAGGCTGGGAAAGGCCTCTCATCTCTATGACAGTGTGGTCATTCCAGTAAAAGCCCCCAGCCAAACCTTACCCCACCACACACACACACACACACACACACACACACACACACACTCATCTGTGCAGCCACCCTTACTGTCCATCTATAAACATCCCAAGTCCCTGACAGAGCTGTCAGCGTGCACCACCACAGGTGGGGGAGGGAAGGAAAACGAGAGGGACAGAGGAAGAGAGGGAAAACAGGGTTTGCTATGAGAGAGGATATTCGAGCGTGCAAATTCATACAGCGGTTGAAGAAAGAGGACAAAGAAGAACGAAGAGAAATGAGTAGGAGGAGGATGGAACCATTGAAACATGAACGTATGGTTTGAGGGCTGCTGGAAAAATGTATTCTTACATCTCTTGCTTTTGTGTTTTTCCCCACAGACTGGAAGGACAATTCAGAAATGAGATTTTTACACTCAGACATGTGTTTAAGGCAAAATAACATGTTACTCCAGCCAAATGTCAAATCTTAATATGACTACATTCGCTCTGCTCATTTGGGGGCTTTGTCTTCCTGTCCTACTTTCAAAATATGATGCAATACAGTGAACCCTGGTGCTAATCATTCTAAAAGAAAAACAACAGAAAAAGTAGGTGAAATTCCTGCTCATTCAAATCCTCATTGGAGCGCACATGGACCCTGTACTTTTGTGCGCATACACACACAAACACACACACACACTCACACACACACACACAGCAGTGCGTTGAAGAGGATTATGCAGGCTTGAATTTCAACAGAAAGAATCCCAGTCTACAAGCACTACGGCACAAATCTGGCTTTAGAAACTTTCCTCATCCCAGAGCATCCTGCTACAAAAGGAGGCTGAACTTCAAACTCCTGCAGTGGAAACATGTTCATTTTTGAGGAGGCAGGAGCACATTTGCTGGTGGATAATCAGCTGCGACACTGATGGCATGGAAAACAGATGCAAAGCTCATATACTGTACAAGTGTGGAGATTGCATAAGATCCTTCAGTGCACAATTTGTTGGAAAATGTCAGAAAACGATATGTCTGTAGGCTAGCGTGTGTCTGGGAATGCGCATATCTGGAGGAATGTCCACTGATATCCCGCTATGTGTAAATGTTTGCTCATGTGCGAGCTGGAGGAAAAAAAAGGCGGGGGGTGGGTGGGTGTTTGTGAGTGTGTGTGCGTGTAAGAGAGAAATTAAGTGGCCGTCTTCTTCTGCCTTTGTATGAATCTTAAGTAGTCCCATGTCGAGGGATGCTTTGTTCGCCATCACTGTCGGGGGGCACGTCCTCCAACTTCTCCCCTCACTTCCTTTCGGCGTAACATTTATCATTCTTCCCCGACAACGAACAATCATCCTACAACATGGACTAGCATCCAGTGCACAATAAACTTACCACCCTCCCCCCTTTTTCGGCCCCTTTTCTGGTTGCTCGGATACCTTTCATCCGACGGGACAGCTTGTCAACAACATCATCACTTACTTAGAAACTCCCCAACCTTCACTTGACTTTGCTTTCACTCATACCAGCAGAGCCTTATTACTAAAAAAATACTGCTGCAGCTTGTTCTTCAAAATAAAAGGCTTCCAATGCCATCTTTTTCTTGTTTTCCTTTTATTTTGCTTCCAAAAACACTTAAAAACTTCCATGTCTGGCTCTGCAAAAGCAGTGGTGCAACCTTCTAATTTGCAAAAGAAATTCCCCTCTGGATAAATATAGCGTTATTTGGCTCTACTAACCAATTAGATGCACAATATATTTTATGCTGACATTATAGTGTACTGGTGTTATCCAGAAGAGCTGCCGCGAGGACTGTTTCATAGAAACACTAAATGACTCAGACCTCCCCCTTCTCTCTCTCTCTCTCAAAAGATTCAACAGGTGCATTAGTTATGCTGAATCAGCTCGACCTCATTTCATCTAGCAACACTACCTTGGAAACCTTTGCCTGCTAAAGAATCCATCCAGAACTATTCATCTCTCTGAAAACAACCTGTTTCTTCTGAACTTTTTTTTTTAACTGCCCCTTTAATTTTCTGTAACTCAAGCACATAATAGGCCTGGCCTTGTTTGGCCTTCACCCCGTTTTGCGCCTATCCCTTTCAGCTGACTGGCCTGTACCACTTATTCCGCTTATTATGAATGCTGACAGCAGATTATTTTGCTTACTGCACCCAAATTCTCCATCGTCTATAGATAAAATTCAACGCACACTAGACTGGGAGACAAAGGCAAAGTTGACAAAAGAGACAAAAAGAGAAAAGAGATAGGGAGCATGGAGAACGAGTCCAAAATGAAAAGGGGGAAGGGAAATGATAAAGAAGGAGCTACAGAAAAGAAAAAGAGGCAGAATACAGACGACAGTATGGTAAAGGCTCAAAACCCTTTAAATGACTGTGTTTTGTCAGGGAAATAAAGCCCAACCAACAACAGCGGCAACATACCAGCATAGTGAGCAAGAATGCAAATCAGCCCTGATGCAAATGACACACGTCTTCAGGGGCAAAACAGACTGTCTTTATACCCCACCCCCCTAACACAACACACTTCTCTCTGTGCCATCAGAGCCCCCCGACCCTCCTCCAATCCTGTACTGAAACACACTCACACAAACACTTCCAGGAAACAATCTTGTGCAGGGCAAGAGAAGTGTGATCACAAGAGACAACATCATCTTCTTACTTCACACTAAACAAAAGGCCAGAGTACAGTGGGCTTTTTACACAAACACACAAACACACTTTTGAAAAAAAAAAAAATCACTAATCCACTTACTTGTCGGTCATGGCGTCGGCTAGCGAATACTGATTCATTAAAACTTCTTTTCACTCGTCTTCACACAGTTGGAAATGGTTGAGGGAGAGGCCCAGGGGTGAATGTCAAAGCACCAAACTACAAGAGAGAGAGAAACAGCAACGTGAAGGGCAATGTACTTCAAGTCCTACCGTATCGTGAGTTACACCGTCATATCCACTTCTAGTAACCAATAATAATAATGAAACCATATAGTAAAGGGCTTCATTGTAACATGAGGCAACAGCTGATAACCATTTGTATCATCAATTAATTGTTGTCTTTAAAATGTCAGAAAATAATGAGAAATGTCTGTCACAGCCTAAGGTGATGTATTCAAAGAGCATGTTTAATTTGACCAACAGTTCGAAAAACAGTCTAAAACCCGAAGATGTTCATTTTACTAATCTAAATGACAGATTAGCTTGCTTGAGGAAATGCCTTCGGAGGCACTCCCCTCTTTGCCTTCAAAAGATTTCATTATAGCATACTGATACAACAAATAGAGTCAAAACTGACCTTGACTGCAGTTCAAGGCATCCTGTCAACAGTTTTAAAGATGTCTCTTTTATGCCGATGCTCTATGGAGATAACGGTTTCGAGCCGGAGGGGAATTTTTTGCTGCATTATTGCAAGTGGCCAACAAGCAAAAATGGAAGAAAAAGGCTAAACGGAGACGTTGTATCCAGGTCTAAATAATACAATCCACTTCCAAACACTCCTACAAATAAATATAGAAAGTATGCTGATAAATACTGGTAATTTATGCAGATATAATATGCATTTGAAATGGGGATCTAGTCCCCAAAAAAGTCTCTTATTATTAATAATGTCTGACACTTTTGTACATGTATGGTTCAGTGCTCTCTTATAGGAAACAAATACTTTTGGTCAGAGAAGATCACCTCTATTGTGATGGCTACTGAGTCATGTCAATCACTGAGGACAAAGAAATGCACTGAGCAGGCCATCGTCAGGCTGAGACTACACAGCTAACTTTGCAGACATGCTTCACTTGCTCACAATTAGCCTAGCAAAGCCCTGCTCTCTCCCAACTTTCTGGGGGATACTGTCACCATAGTTACCAAGGCAGCCAACCAGCCAGCCAGCCAGCGTAAATAAGAAATCCTCTGGGTAGCAGGCAGAGAGTACAAATCCAATCACAGATGAAGATTGCATTGTGTGACTAAGACACAATGATGACAATTCTGAATGAGAGCGACTGGTTATTGTCCAGCATCACATTTATTACACATTTAAATATTCCTAATTATCGACAGGGTGTGACAAATTTGTACAAACACACACCTCTGCTAATTATGGATATTTGGGGATGCACATAAATCAGCAGATGTTCCCTGCCAGCATTCTGATTTTGAAATTTTAATGAGGTGATGAGACGTGGCACATCCTGTGTCCTGCTGCCTGATGAGCAACCTCTAAACTTGGCATTAGCTCTTCCGCTCATCTGCCTTTAAACGATTACGATAGCAGCACATTAGATCCATAGATTATACCGGGTTATGCGCTAACACACAGTCGTTAGACAGATTGTGACCTGCCAGAGAGGGATTTAGGTCCTATAAGCAGATAAAGGTTGGATACCAATTCACAAAGTATATACAACAGATCCAAAGCAGAAAGGGAAAGGTTTTAAAATCATATGTTTTATCTAAAAAATAACCTAACACTGATTAACCAAAGAAGACCAAATGGTTTTATTGCTGTCAGGGAGACAGGGCAGCGGAGGTAGGGTCTCAACCCCACCCAATCGTATCAGCCCCAAACCCAGACAGACAGACAGCTGCCTCCGAGCCAGCCAGCGGCAGTCCGTCTGTGTGAGGACGTTGGCTCAGCAGGCTGATGTGCCTCATTTTTGCCGTTTCCTTTCAACCTTTCCACATGACATCATCCCTGACTGAACCTGAACTGATGCTCAAGTGCATTTTATACCTGTGGGTTTGTCGCTTCTTTTTTCCCCCATCTAATAGCACCTCATGTGTCTGTCTGTCAGCCTACTTTAGCTGTATACACCCATGTAATCTACAGTAATCAATTTAGTTCCATTTCCTCTCGTCTATCAGCTTGTGTGTTTATGGGAAATATTCTCAAAACAGGAAAGAATTAAAACAGTTACCAGAAGAGATGTTTTTATGATTCAGATAGATGCCTTTGAATGGATCTGCCAAATTTGAAAATGTACAAAGACTAAAGAAGCACCATGAATTCATCTATGTCTAGTCTGTGTTTTTGCACAATGTGGCAATCTATCCAAGTCTGAGAGCTTCATATGAAAAATGCCTCATGGGTGCTGTAGTGATGATGTATGTAGTGTTTTCCTGTGTTCCTTCCCCAAAACCCTAAATTAAACTCATGCCTTCTCACGCAAACAATCGAACAGTGCCTGGATGGTGGCCTTCAATGCAATACCCAATGCAGCACCCAATGCAGCAAGCAATAAAGAACAGTCAAACTGTGCTTCAAGAAATCTGCAGCTGAGGGTTTAAAAGAGGTCATGTGAATGACAACAGATGGGGGTTTTCTACCAGTGCACGGCAGAAATGTAGACCTACTCAGGGCCTGAATAACAGTGCTCTTTGAAGTGGAGCGATAGCACTTCAACAGACATGTAAGCCTGCTTTGATCTACCTGAAGGCCAACACTCAAACACAAGCAAACCAAGTATCGTTTTCTGATTGTTTAAATGCCCAGTTAAGGAGAGCGATGTCTAGGATGATCAAGGAAAATGGCCAAGTTAGAAGATCCATACAACTTCCTCCCCTCTCAAAAGATTTGAGTTCCTTATGTCAGCAAGCCAGAGCAAGATAAACTTTTCCCACATATAAAGCTGCACAGACATTGTGCGACTGTGTTAATCTTGTATTCGTTTCTGCAAAGCCAAAACTAGAGCGTATCGGGACCAAGACTTTAAAAGGTTGAGACCAAGAGTAGACCAAGACTTTTACAGGATAAGACCAAGTCAAATCAAGACCAAGGCAAGACAAGACCAAGTCATGAGCAAGACCAGAGTCTATCAAGAACATGTTAAGATCAAGACCAAGCATCAAGTTTTCTTGTTGACTCTTTTTCTTCCAAAACATACAATTCTAAAGTACAGATTATATCAAACAATGACAAAATACAATGATATCCCTGCAGTTGTGGTCTTGAAATATATTCCAGAGTCCTCTTTGTCTGAGACCAAGACAACACCAAATAAAAATACTGTTGATTCCAAGACCTAGAGCTTCAAAAAGTGGTTGAGACCAGTCTTGAGATCAACACCAATGTTAAATACTTCAGCACCACAGCCAGAACCTGCAACACTTACACTTGCATCTTATGGATCAACTGACCAGCCTTGATGTGACTGATCACACTAGATGCACGCACTGCATCCCTGTTTGGTGATGTGTAGTGGCGATTCCAATAAAGTTTATTAAAACAAGATGGCTGCGTCCTTAATGTTGACAAAAGACAAAGACAGCATTGCTTTGTGCAAAAAGGAAAATATGGAGTTGCAGATGTCTGGTTGATGCAGACAGTCTGATCTGTCTGTTCTGCAGCCAAGTCAAGTTTTATATAACAGCGTCTCAAGACACAGTTACATATGTTAAAAAAAAACAAAACACTTAAGAGCTATTGCTGCCATGAAAGAAATTGGACCATGGAAATGCTCAAACTGCAAGATTTGAGCAAAAAATTCAATATGCCTACAATCAATTTGCTTGTCCATATGCTGAATGATTCAATTAATCAGGTGTCGTGAGCATCATCACACTGCACTCCAAACACCAACTGATGAGACAAAAATGAGTTGGGGCAAATTGGCTGAATCCATACAGTGTCTTCCTGGCTTTACCAAAAACAATACAGTCAGCAATTAAATAAAACAATTTTAAAAAACTCTCTATTCTCCTTTTTAAAACATTTAAAATTTTTACTCATGCAGCCAAAGTGAAGCAAAAAGCAGCTAATCTAAGTGTGGGTGTTTCCTCAAATACAGACACAGCAGCGTCCCGCTGCATCATGAAAACACTGAATTATTTACCTCCCAGATGAGATTTAGGTAAAAATAGCATGCACCATACTGGAGACTTCTCTCCACTGCACTAAGTAAACATGAACACATATCTGATTGCCACTGCAGAGGAAAAAGGTGTTGACATTGTCAGATGCCAGCAGTCAGCACGCTCCGCACAAGCTGTTTGCGACGTGGATCTTACCATAATCTGTGTGAGTGGGAAGATCCTGCAGGTTGAGGGAGAGAAACGCTGAAAGAGACGCTCTTCCAACCCAGCTCAGTCAAACTGTTATTACTGGGGAAGTCACCACCGTTTTGCATGACGGATGAAAAAAAAAATAGAATATGATCATCTAGCACGACTAGTCTGTCACCTCCTCCCTCTTCTGCTCCCCTGTCATGCTCCTTCTCTCTCTCTCTCCCTCCTTCAGTCTCTCTCTCTCTTCCTCCTTCAGTCTCTATCTTGCACGATAAACACTGAGAAAAAAAAGCACAGGAGCTGCAGAGGGTGGAGAGATAGTGCTTGCCCTAAAGGCTCGCTTTACTTGAACGCATGTCAGCGTGCAGACTGTCTCAATCTGAGTGTCTAACAAAACGGCTGGGGTTGCCTTTCCCCTGTCGCAGCAGTCAAACGCCGCTCGCCAGTGGGGAGCGACAGCGCTGAGATTGCTCCTCTGGAAAGCGTCAATGTACACAATTGCTGAGGAGGGGGAGGGGGAATTTGGGGTGGCTGGTGAGGGGGAGGGGGTTGAGGTTAGGGTAGTGTGTATGTGCATCTGTGGGAGTGTGTCTATTGTTGTGGGGACCTTTTTTCCCCCCCTCCTTTAAGGAGTGAAAGGGGACTGCAGGTCCAGCTGCTACCCTCTCTCAGCACTGTATTTAGCCCTCAGTGATGGACACCCAGTTGTGAGTTCATTAGGAACACCTAGCTAAAACCAACACAGTCTAATGCATGAGTCCTGCAGTAAATTCTACCTTCAAAGAAATTTGTAAGATTAAGTTTTTGTTGAAACTGTTTTTGAGTGGTGTATTAATAACTGAATCGTTATTTTGGGGCTATAGTTTGTGGTTATACATCAGACTGAGATGTGTTTCAGTTATTAAATTTGAACCATTTATATCAATGAATAAATAATAGATCCTCTGTCAGCACTTCTCTTAAAGAGTATCAAGTGAAATGGAACATTTTAATCTTCATATAGTCATGATTTATTGCAACAGACTGCATTAGTTCTATCTAGCTGTGCCAGTACAGGGTTAGAGACCAACAGCATCCCGTCGTCCTGGAGACGATAAATGTGTTCAGGTCAAACAGAAATCTTCCCCCAGGACACTTTCCAAATGAAAGGGGGTTTTATATGTATATGTTACTATTGCTTAGCGAATGACAAACTGAACCGGGCACAGCTAAAACGGAGCGTGGTTTCTTGAGCTTGTTACCATAATTACTATTACAGAAAATATGACAAGTTAAAATCGGAAAATACACCTTTAACTAACTGTTGACGAGGGAGGCACCCTATTTTTTCTCTGATGCTGCACTGTGAACATCAAATCCATGCTGAAATCTGCAGGAGGAGAGCTTGCTGGCCAATAGCAGCTGGTTTTTTTTGGCTTAGGGAGCTAAAGGAGTCTGTTCAAGTAAACATGAAGTGTTAAACTGTGTACTTCAGTTTAAGCTGACAACACAACAAGTTTACAGTAAATAAATGGACTGAAGTACACCAGCGGTATAACATGTAGAGGCAATTACAGATGATGACAAAGATATACAATTTACATTCACTTTGTTGTCCAGGAGCCCTGCGTGCCTAATAAACTGGCAACACATACAGTCCAACTAAAAAGACAGTTTGCATCCTCAGGCAATGGTTCGTTGATGTTGGGGCCATTTCTCTCTATGCAAACACCAAACACAGCGAGCGACAACAAGCTGATAAGACACATCTGATTAATATCTGCTGACAGCAAATAAAGTTTCCGTCATCTCTATGCAAAACTTTCACCTATAAACAAATCATACTGGGCATATAATCTTTGGGCCGCGTCGTTAAAGATAAAAGTTGCACAAAGCCAGAGAGCACCTTCTCCATTCAGCTGTGACACACAGAGATATCCTCCAGAGTAACAGAATGTACTGTATGTAGGCTAGCTTCCCGCTCCATTCCCTTCCAGCTCCCTGCCCTCAGCCACACAACGCCCGGGAACCTTTTCAAAACATCAAGTAGGCTGTCAATAGCTCTGCAGTGATGCATCAGTAAGCTTCCTGCACTCCCAGAAAAAAAAAAAAAAAAAAAAAAACACTCAGGGCTATGGGTGCAGCATCTTGGGATTTCCTGTGCAGTTCTAAGTAATACAATTACCGGCATCAAACAAATATAAAAGGCATCAAACAAATAAAAGGCTTCTCTGCCACAGACGCTAAGAAACTACTTTATGCCAATGGGAAGCATTAAAGAGACTGAACTATGCAGGGTGTGGACTGTTCTTCACCTTTTGTTGTTACCCAACATACCAATCGACAGACTGGAAACCAAGCTTAACATCCAGTATTTACTTGTTCTCAACCTCTGTTCACTCATGAGACAATTTTGCAGAGCCATCTCTGGAATGCGGCACTGCATTATGCATGGCCAGTAACACACAAGCACACATAAAGTGCCTGCACACATGCCACTGTCTGATGCTGATACAGAGCCAGATGCTTCTTTCATTGCCAATAGGAAATTATTCCAGCCTGAGGGGTGTTGGGGTACTTGGGTGTGGCAGGGAGGGGAGGTTTGTGTCTGTGTGTTTCAAAAGGAGGTGGGGGGTTGCCCCAGATGTCTGGTCCACGGAGCCAGCCCAGCACACCTCAACATCAGAGCGCTACAGACTGGCCCCTGACCTCTACCCTTTAACTCCTGCAGGACCACAACAATGAGGCTGCTGCAGGTCATACATCAAACTCGCCTACATCGTTTCCTCAAACCATGACATCCAATATGTTCCTATGAAAGGTCCTGGGCACGTCTTTAAGTATGCAGTACGTATGATTTTAAAGTGAGGTTCTTGTTTGCTGACTCAGCTGCCTGGAGCATCCTGATAATTGGATTGCTAATGAGCTAGAGGGAACAATGAGGGATGGGACGTGTCAAAGACATAGCACCTTTTACAGTGACCTCCACAGCAGGAGGCGGAGTGATACAGCTTGGACCATTTGCAGGTATTTCAGCCCTTTTCTACCAGAGGAGCTGACTGACGACCGAACCCAGCAGAGAGGAGGAGAAGAAAGCCTCTGAAGGCTCATGAATGGTTGCCCTCTAACCCATTAAGAGTTCATTCAATTACCTGACAGTGGTTCTCTGTAGGCATGTGAAGAAACGTGACATCTCTTTAAGCGGGGGTCTCCTTTTAGGTGGAGGAATCATTGCATTTGAATTTAGTTTAGAATGACACACAAACGCAGCATGCCAGCTCCTATATGCAACCCTGGATACGCTCCAGTAGGAACCAATTTCCAACTCTTGTTTTTTTTTTCACAAGAGAGGAATTTGACAACCAGCCAGGGTTTGTGCGGAAACCTAAACAAGGCATCCAAGTAAATAACCCCTGTCATCCAAAACAAGTGCCATTTCTGCACAAAGTTCAAGTTTCAAACAAAGCTCCCTTTCAGCCTCACCAAATTCCTCATTTTCCACCCATTTTAAATTGATTATCGATAAAAAGCGACTCGTAAAACAGGCTTGCGTGGTTGTGTGTAGTTGCCATTAACAAGCAAGAGCGTTCTGCGTAATTTCATTTCGCACATGAGAATCCTGTGCTTCCAATGAATGTGGGAAAAGGAGCAACCTAGAGATAACCCTGTGCATCTCATAAAATTGGAACTAATCAAATACAGATAAAATTGTCAAAAATAGACTAATTTGCTTTCCTAAAATGGGAACAGCGTCATGTGTGCCAAGAGTTCCTCTAGGGCTACAACTAATGTTTATTTTCATATTTACTAGAATAATCATTTAGCCCATAAAATGCCCAAAAACTCGGCTTATCTAAAAAAATCTCCAAGAGCACAAGAAGCATCTTTGAATTGCTTGTTTGGTCCAACCAAGAGCCCAAAAAACCCTAAGACTCTTCATTTACAAACTTTAATGACAGAGAAAAACAGCAAAACCCTTTAATCTAGGAAGCTGAATCCAGCAAATATTGGACATTTTTGCTTAAAATGATCAATTTTCTTTTGGTCAACTAATCATGAAAGCTCTAAATCCCTTATTAAAAAGCAGGTAGGGGAAAGTAAAATGCACAAACAGAACAATATGAATTTATGTCGAATTCTAAAAAAAAACAATCTACTTAACATTGAAAGTAAAATGAACAGAACAATATGAATTTATGTCAAATTCTAAAAAAAAAAAAAAAATCTACTTAACATTGATCACAGCTGAGAAAGAAGATGAATAAAGAAAGAATTAGCACCTATTAGCACCTGCTTCCTATCTATGTTCATCCAAAATGAAACATCTATCATAATACCGTTCATACCAGTGTCAACTCAAAAAGCTACAAGAACGAGCAACAACCTTAGAAGTCACACACAAAACATGTAACCTGAGGCAAAGTCAGACTGACTGCCTGATCCGCTCAGCAACAAGCAGCCACTGGTTTAATGATTTGTCTGCTGCTGGTGAATGATCACACTGCAATATCCTGTTCTGGCCAGTTCTCCGGGCCCCCCTGAGGGGTCTGGCTGACATGATTCTGGCTTGCCCGGGTTGCCACTGAAGCGCGAGTGAGCCTATCATATTGACAAGATCCGGGCGGCTGCCCTCTTGCCTGATATGACCCAGCAGAGGACCTGTGGAATCAAACTCGATGAGGCAGAAGAATTACTTATTGAGGCCGCGAGGGAAGAGATGTCACAGTTAATGCATTTTGGTGAGATGCTGGGAGGAGGCGCGGAGGGTAATGTCACTAACGAAGCTGCGGAAAACAGATTTAGAAAACACAACAGCTGTATTTAGGGACAGACTAAATAGCTGGCATGGTCTAAAATTCCACAGAGCCTGTGCAATGTAAACCAAGCCTTTAAATAACACCAGGGGCATTTCTTCACAGACTTTTCATTCATTCATTCATTCATTCATTCATTCATGCACTTCCTATGAGCCTGTGGGAAAGACGAATGCTGCAATTTCACAAATTCCTATGTTTATCCGGTATACGACTGTAACTAACGCCATTTTTTTTCAGTGTTGATTAATTGGCTCATTATTTTCTTGATAAATCGGTTAGTTGTTTGGTCTTCAAATGCAAGAAAATGGTGAAATATATCGATCAGTGTTTCCCAAAATAAAAGAGGCCATCCTCAACTGCCTTGCTTTGTCCACAACCGGAACACATTCAGTTTACGGTCATTCCCTTAAACTACTCAAACTGATTCACTGATTATGCAAATTGTTGGTGGTTGATGTTATAGTTGGCAACTCATCATTAAAACATTTCAGCTCTATTGCTGTAGATTGTTTTCTTGATAATTAAATGAGCCATTTGATCAATGAAACTTTTAAGGAACATGGTCATCACAGATTGAAGAAGTGCCAAACAAACAATGGTTTCAGCCTCTAAGATGATGAGTCTTGACCGTGGGCTCGACAAAACAAAACATCTCAATTTGTCAGCAGGGACTTTTGGCTTACAAATCTTTTTCTCCAATGTAGGAGAACATGTTTGATCAATGCAGATGCCAACAAATGTCCTGATTTTGAGTTTTGATGGAAACATAATCATCCCTTATAGTTGTGGATATCACAGCCACAATATCTATCAAAAACAACAGAAAATGTACTTTTATGGTTGTTTTCTTAGCAAAAATACATCAAATCCAGCTTCTCAGCTGTGCTTTTCTCTGCCTTCTGTCACAGTAAATTGAATATATTTGGGTTTTAAAAAGTTGTTTGGACAAAACAATCAAAATCATAGTGGCCGGTTTCTCTGTTATCTCACATTTTATAGAGCAAATGCTTCATTGACTGATGGCAGACTCACGAAAATAATTGTTGGTTGCAGCCCAACTTTAGTTTACCGTAATGAAATACAAGTGAAAAGCAGCAGACCAACAGTCCAAAGGCCCAAAATATTCAGTTAAGACAAGCAAAAGCAGCGGCTCTTCACATTTGAAAAGCTGGAACCGTCCAACATCTGGTGTTTTTTGCTTGAAAGATTGCTTCAAGATATACACATATTCATTTCTTTGTTGATCAACTTGTTCATAATTTCAGCTCTAATCTGAAGCAAATCCTCAGAAGAATTGTAACTCGAAACTCTGTACTTGAGGATAGGGTTGAAGTGGGCCAAGAGGAAGGTCACAGCGATGAATGTGTAAATTTGAATTATACAGCAAAGAGCCAAGACAGTCACTGAAGAGACACAGGACTTCAGTTAGCCAGGCCAGAGGGCAAATAGCGGGACAGAGAGCAGCTCTATAACTTGTTGTTACTCCCTCCGGTGCACCACATCTCCTCACTGGCTAAAGACTAGACATGCATGCAGGTGAAAGGTTTATGAGCATCCGCTGATGAGCCCCAGCTGCACAGGGCCGCCTGCCCTCCTCCTGTCTGGGCACAACAACTACCAACAACAACAACAAAAACATCTTGAGAAGCTGAACTTTAAATTCTTGCAGGTATTTCTCTTCTGGATGCTCCAACCTCTCTTCAAATAAACCGTGGTCAGTTTGGGTATGCGTTCCTGTGCTGCCAATAAAAAAAAAGTCTTTTGTTGCTGCAGAGAAAAGAGCACCCCTTGATTTATGCATGCCAAGGGGTAGAAACCCCCTGATGACCTCTGGGTGCCAGAATGGCATTTTGGAAAGTGCAAGGGGAGTTTAATCTTTAAAAAGATTTGTGTGTGTGTGTGTGTGCTCGGCTGCTGGACACGTAATATTATATTCAGCAGTTATTTTGCGCTTCAAGGACAGTTGACTGCGACAAGTCCTCTGCTAGCATCTTTACGCATTTCTCCACGCATTTTCGCTTTTTGAAACACCGCTGGGAAGTCAATTATACGTTTAACGCGACGTCAAAACCTAAAAAGAGCTCCAAAAAAAATTGATTTATAACAAATAGTTCTGGACTATTTTTCTCTTTTGTGTCTCAGTTGGGGGTTTCGGCTACAGTGCAACAAGTGCAGCTGAGCTTGAAGTCCGCGACAGCACGCATGATTACGGACCAGCAGGCTGAATATAACGAGAGAAAAACGTCCCGGCTTTTACTTTTTAAAAGTAATTCAACCCCGCAAAGAAGTGCAAGTGTGTAATGCAACTCACCGAGGGGAAGTTTTTCCTCCTTGTCCCCGGTGTTGTACGGAGATGAGTCTGGGTGCAGCAGCAGCAGAGGCAGCGAGCGTGACAAAGTTAAGTGTGTCGCTCCGTCTCTCTCAGCTCAGCATGGCGGCCGACTGGATTCAAACCTCTCCGGGCTGCGATATCAACAGACAGGGGGAGGGTGCAGCGGGGTGGAGGGGGAGGAGGAGGTGGTGGTGGTGGTGAGAAAGTCTGTGGTGGAAGAACTACTACAAATTCAAAACATTCAAACTCAAACGTTCAGATGTTATCAGCAGAATGCGAATAAAAAAAAAACGTTACAGAAGTTTGTCAAAGACCTTTGTATGTCCTGTTCAGTTGAGATATCAACTGACGTTAGCATGCTAACCAGCTAGCCCCAGGCCTGGAATATTTTATAGTTGTCAGTTAATCAATTAGCCTTAATTGCAACAGAGGCATTCATTTGTAGATTATTTCCTTGATAAGTCAATGAGCCTTTTGACTTTTAATTAAATAACCAATCAATACAAAGTTAAAACAATTCATCAATTACCAGGACCTTAATAAAAATCTCCCAGCATGTGGTGTAAATGCCAAAACTCCTTGTAGTTCGGGCTAGCAGCATGGCTAATTTAGCTAACAAGCTAACAGTAGCTACAGTAAGAGATGTATAAAAACAAGAGTCAGCAAATTTTTTTGAATTTGTGTTCAATTATACTTTTATTTTCTCCCTTAAAAACTGTCCATGCCCCATCAATCTTTACAGGTTTAGACCATATTCACATGGTGGCCATTTTATTCAAACATCATGCTGCTTTGTTCCAGGTTGAAAATCCTGGAAGGATCCAGTAGGGAATCTGACGAACTGTTATCAATTCACCACTTTGTGATTTCTTTATTTTTTATTTTGCCACTGACGATACAATGAAGAGTGAATAACATATTTTCCTCTTTCTAAGGTAGGTTACAGCAACATAATTGATCTTTAGCTTCCAATAGACAACAGCTAGCATACTTCCTCGAAAAAAATCACTGTTCTTACACAATAGAATAAGGAAAAGCATAAAGTAGATCTAAAAATATCAATGCACATCCTGCTAACATTTATTTAAGCCTTGAAGCGAATAACACTGGATATGATCACACAGTACCAATTGCCGATCAATCAGGAAGTAGTGAAATTTTAATTTGTGAGATTTTCCATGTTCATAGGAGAGCAGTATAACATTATCCTTGTATTCGAGCTTCCTGGCCTGAGGAGAAAGGGGGAGAATATTATCTATTTAATCTGGTGAAGAAAACTAAATCCTTTTTATTCAATTTAATCATATTCATGTCACCGTTGAAGTAATATTAGGTTTTAACAAATATCAAATCAGCATCAAACTCCCTGTAGTATCGTTAAACCGTACAGATTTACAAAAATATGACCGACAACATGACCCCCACGTCCTCTGTGGCAGCTAGCTGCAACCCTGGTGAAGAGTTGGTTACCTTAAACCTTTGGCTGAGGGGGGCTCTGTAGGTCGGGCCAGGGAGTTTAAAAAGGTCACTGTTGGAGGTCAGAGTTTGCACAACATTTTCCTAAAGGAGGAGTGAATCAAAAACACAGTGGAGGAAAGACAGGCTGACCCTTGTCTCATTGTGCAGGGCAGAGGAGGAGGGAGAGGGGCTTTCCATGGCACTGCAGGGCCGAATACAATACCATCTTTGAGAAAAGACAGATTGCTGCGGGTAGTAGATAGAATGGCGTCACAGTCTACCTCTGTGGCTGCTTTGTGGGTTGACTGAATAATAAGTGTCGAGAGTTTTACCTGTTGAGCTGCAGTAAATCTGTAACGTCCTTTTTGCTTCAACAAGGAGGAATTAGGCTGTATCCCTAAATATGCTAACACTCCCAGGCATCATCTATACTACAAATTGTTTATTTTCATATCAGCCCCTGGTGATTCGAGAGCTTAGAGTTGAAGGCTGGCTGGAGTTAAAAGGGGACGGTAAGTGCTGCCTGAAATGAATACGAAAAGCAGCTGGGTTTATCTTCACTCACTCCGTGACATGTGCTGCTAAGAGAAAACAGGTGACCGAGGAATGTGTGCCGAAACCCAAACGTAATACTGGCACTCAAATGATTTGTTGCCACTTAGGCAGATCTGCATTTTTAAAGTCATATTTTATGTTCCTAATCTGATTTTTAAATGATAAATTCTTTCTTGTTTGACTGTGCACTCAGCGGTGGTTCCTTTACTGTCACTCAGCAAAATAATGACATTTTAACACTTTAAGTGTGGCCGTTAGAAGAAGAGGAACAGACTGACAGACAGAAACCAGACAGTGAAGCTCATTTGAATACTGCTCTAGATAAAACTTCCACATAAACCCAGCATGTAAATGTGAAAGGGAGGCAGACACGCACACACACACACAATAGATGAGAGTTGGGTGTAGGTTTTCTCGTGTAAGTATATGATCTTCATGCCTGAGCCCTTCAGACACACCAGTTGGATATATTTAGCGTCCCTAGCTGGTGTATCCATGCTACAAGGCAGACCACAATCGCTCACAACACTGGAAGGGGCCAGCGCTGGTCTGAGATCAGTCAAGAGGGGAGTGTGCGTGGTGTGTGTGTGTGTCGACTGGTACGGTACAGGATTGACACCACGAGACTCAGAGGTCAGAGCCACAATGCAAAAGTACTCAGCTGAGGGGTTTTAAATAGAAGATTGCTTTCTGTTTTACTTTTTAATTCAAGAGTCTTGATGCACAGCAAATGTTATGGATGATCATTAAAAATACTTTCAATATCCTGTATATTTATACACACTCAGATTCAGATTAATACAACAATAAACAAGTGAATTTTTGGTATTGTGAGCATATTTCGATGTCAGTTATGTCTGTACTTAAATACTACTTAAAATACCATTTTGAGTGAAGGAATTTACCTGTAACAGAGCATTTCTACACTGGTATTTGGTATGTAGTATGTGGTATACTTTTACTTAAGTAGAAGATCTGAGTACTTCAGGAAAGTTTCCTCTCCAAATTTCCTTGTATCATTAAAATGTTGTTTTTTAAATTTAAGCTTAATTATTAACCTACAATAATGGTGCTGTGTGTTCACTCTTGTCAGGTTGGTTATTTCATTTATTTCACATCATTATTTTGTAGGAGTGCGTTAGAGGTTGACTAACACCAGTGTGGCACAGTATCACCATCTAGTGGCATAATACTGAACATGCCATCCACAGGCCTATATTTGAAGAACCAGCACCCTGCGTCCTGCGCATGTGCATTTCCCACAGGTGTTACTTGTTGCGCAGTTTCTGCCTGCAACATGTCTTTTATTGTTCTGCCAAGGACCGTGAAAGGAGGTGTTATATTTCAAACATTGTGCATGAGGGGTCTGTGGGTTTGTTTTCACCGGAAGTCCCGCCTCACATCTCTATCGCTCAATGAACTGCGCCCCCTGGCGACGAGTTAGAGCATCATTCTTACAATAGCGTGTGTATTACAGTGTACAATGTTTGCAAATCGACTGTGAAGACATTATCAGCATGATGTAATGCCCTTCAGTGCCATCAGAGTGGTTTTAAAATAGCCTACCTGACTTGCACCACAAAGTCACCATTAGGTCTTGCATTAGAATTGTGAAGCTGTGTTTTTTTCGATACCCAAGAAGAGTACAAATACATACCCTTTGACTGCTCAGTCGATTTGGCTGAAACAAATTTCAAAGTGGTGTGCATTATCTAAAAATGATAATAGAATACAAAAAAATACATCCAGTTCATCTGAGCAAAAAGTTCTCAGTTCATGTCAACATGATTTTCATTATTTTGTGTCACTTTTTCAAGAACAGTGAAAGAAATTAGTTTTAAGTTATGGGGTGAAATCACAACATGACTACAGTTACAAAAATAAGTGTCACATTTGTCAACATTGGTTTTATATGAGTGCATTAATACGATAAATGTAGTACTTCTAGACGGGTCCAGGCAAGGCTGTAGCCAGGCTTTCAGGGTATATATAGGGTTGTGTAGATATATGCGTTTCTTAATTTGTATGTGTGAGAACATGCACCAAGGGAATGTGTTGGCGTATGTGATAAATATGACCTAATAAGTATGTTTGTCTCTGTAACTTTTCCTTTTTGCTAAAATGTCGTGAATTTATTTTATGTAGGTGTTTGTGTAATAGAATAAACAATACAAATTATTAATGTAGGACTTTTAACAGAGTATTTTTATAGGGTGTATTAGTACTTTTACTTGAGTAAAGCATCCGAGTACTTCCTCCACCACTACCAGACTCTATTTCTATCAGCTCCACGGCCTTAGCAGAAAAGTAATAGCTGATCGTCTCGACCGAACGCCCCCTTCCTGCGGGGCGGGTAAAGAGCACATCCTCCAATCAGATTCCTACGGTGCTGTCACGTGCCCCTCACCAGCCAATAGCGAGCCACAGATTAACAACTTTGCCGCACCCAAGTGAGATGATGGCGGAGGGGCGGAGCGACGGAGGGACGACAAGCGCAGAGAGATAAACCCACTCTGAAATCACCAGGGTCGGGGATAAAAATAGTGAAAGCCGCCGTCGCGTTTTCACCGAGCACTGTTTATATCTCATCACTTCATCAAAGAGAGGGTAAGCACGGAAATAATCGATATGTTTTGCTTTTCAGCGCGAGCGTTTGTTCGTTGACCCATGTGTGATTTCCGTTTGTAGTCTCGTTGTGTTTCAGTGTGGCGGCGAGCTCTCACTGTTTTGCTAATATGTTGGACGGTGGACTCTGCAGAGAGGTGGCGGTGTACGTTTTACACAGTAAAACTAGCATTTCATTTATTTATTTTTACGGTTTATTGTGAATTAGTCAAGTCTTCTCTTTAACGGTGTCCTGTATTGAACAATAACAGCCCACGGCCACACACACTATCCCCGGGTGGGTTTTACCCCCAGTGTGGTTAGCATACAGTCCGAGCAGGCCTGTGCTTGTGTTATTTTGCATCTCACAGGTTTGCTGTTGCTCTTTTTATATGGACTCTTTATGCTGCTCAGGTCGACGTTTCGTGTTGTGCAGGACTGTTTGTAGTCTGGGGCGTGTTGTGAAGCAGAGGATATTGAGCTACATCCACTGATGGAGCAGTTTCCTGTTGATCAGATGGCACAATGTCCTGCATGATAATAACTGTGCTAATTCACTTCTCTCAGTCAAAAGCACGATACACTGCACAAGTAAAAGGTCTTGTTAATCCCAATGGGATGGGTTTTTTCTTTTCCTCTCTTCTTTTTTTTTCTTTTTTAGTTTTTTTCCTTTCTTTTACAGAATCTAAGAATTTCCCAGAGCAGAAAGGGTTGTCCAGTTCTTTCATTCATGCAACCAATAGTCCAAAATCCAAAATGCCTTTATTTACTTACATATATCACAAAGAAAAGCATCAGATCCTCACATGTAAAAAGCAAGAACCAGCAATATATATATATTTTTTTTTGCCATTTTTGATTGCAAAATGACTGAAATGATTGATCAGTTAGCAAAATAGTTGATGTTGAATTTTCTTTGATCGACTATTTGACTTCTCATTGCAGCTCGTCTTATAAGTGAGATGCAATGAACAAAATGGATAATAGACACCAAAAACTATAACAAAAGATGGATGTAAAACCTGAGCCAACTCAGTATAAAACGCACTGCATGTTAGAACTAGAAAAATACAATAAATGTAAAACAGAGGCTTCATGATTAGAGCGGCAACAATTAATTGATCAACTAGTAAATTAGTCACCAACTATTCTGATAAGCAGTTGATTTGGATGAGTATTTTTTCTTTTTTTTAAGAAAAATGAAAAATAAAATCCTCAGATTTCAGCTTCCTAAATGTGAATATTTTCTGCTTTCTTGACTTCTCTATGACTCTATAAATATATTTGGGTTGTGGACATAATGTGACATTTGAGGATGTCATCTGGGGCTTTTGGAAACACTGATCAACATTTTCCACCATTTTCTGATATTTATAGACCAAACAACTGCTTGCTTGATAAAGAAAATAATTGATAGACTAATTGACAATGAAATCAGCCGTTTAGTTGCAGATCTAATCATTAGCATCTTATTATCACATTCGTAATTCATCATCATTCAGCAAGTAATTTTTCACATATATGTGACTTCAAACTTGTCAGATGTGATAATTTGTTGCTTATCTCTTTTTATATGGTTGTAAATTGATTGTTGTCATGTTCTGGGCTAAACAAGCATTTGTAATGTCAGGTTGGACCCTGAGAAGTATTTTCTTACATTTATAGGCTGAAAGGTTAGTGAAGTCATTTAAGAAAAAAATAGAATGGCACTCAGAGTGCGTACCTCCGCCAAGGCCCAACAGTGCCTTTTAGCCGCATCAAATTGTATTGACTCATAGAGGACTGAGATGTGATAACAATCTGGTAGTTTGTTTTTAGGCCCAAAACATGACTACTAAGTCGTTGCTGTGGCTGGGTTCATTCTGAAGTCCACTGTGAAGTCCCTTCCCCCTCGTACAGCATGAGGATTAGCAGAGCAAAACTGCCAAGATAAATTGTCTGTGAGTGTGTGTGCTAAGGGACGGTAACTCCCTGGATTTGGTAATTCTGTTAGAATGAGTGAGATTCCCAATGGAGGGAGGGAGCTTAGCTCTGTCAATCTGGCTCCATGTTGTCACCCTCCACACACACACACATACTACACTACTACACACCTAAATACACACTCACTCTAGATACAGAGTGTTTGTTTTACTCCCACTCCCCACGCCCACACCCTCGACTGCAGTGCAGCTGAAAATGTGTTCCTCATTTCTGGTTCATTCTCTCTATTTCACTCTTTCCTTCCTTCCTCCCCATATGTGGTCACTTAGGATGGCTTTGTTTAAACTAGAGATGTGAAAACCACCATTTGTGAACTTTCATTGACACCACAGAGGTCACTAAAGAGCTTGTCAATCTACATAGCTGTTTTCGGGTCAGATATTTATCCAGCAGAATGCTGCACAGATGCACACATGATAGTAGAGGCCTCAGTGTGAGGCTATAGGGAAACTTTCCAGGGAGGGGTGTGTTGTTCCAGAGAGCAATCTTCCACCACTTGGTCCCATATGACATGCAACAGCCAGATAAACCCCCAGCCACTGTGCTCATATGCTAGCACAACACAGCGTCTGGTCTGGCCTTGGTAGGTGGCAACAGATAATACCTTTCCCATGCTGGTTGTCTCACAGATGGTGAGGGTTACATACAGACCTATTCAAAAATGCATGTTGTAGGCAGTGTCTGCAAAGCTATTTTTCTTGTCTCATATTTTTTTCCCCTGATATTTAGTAATTCAAACAATGACTCACTTACCCTTTTAATAACAATTGTTAATAACAGCTGGACAATATAATATTCCATATTGTTCTAGGTGATATTTATCCATATATTTTGAAATCTAATATAAATCTAATCTTATCTAAATGTACATCAGTTTTAGATACCTGTTTTCGGTCTCCTTGATCATTAATAATCATCATAGGCCATAAAAAAACATTGGTTAATCCAAAATAATGTAATCCAACATTTAAGATGATATAGTGTCATATATGATTAATTATTGTTAAAATGGATCTGAAGCTATTAAAAAGCCATATTTTTGCATGCTGTGTGAGACGTTAACCAGAGCTGATTGTTTTACCGTTTTTCTTCCTTGATTGTTGTCGTTTGAACAGTGAGGTCAGTAATTGCATATTTGCTGTTGCCTGCTCATTTTCTTCAACACTGTATTTAAGTTTGTGCATTGTTAGCTAATGTTGTGAAGAACGGCACGACTTCTGTGTGTCAATTACTGTCTGGTGTACAAGACCATACACTCGGCAGTGCTAAAATGTCACCTAATGCATTCCTACCAGTCATAGTAGTTAAGGATCTGTCTCACGCACACACACACACACACACACACACTAGAGAGCAGTTGCTAGTGGATTCTTCGTCTCCAGCAATGACAGTAATGACTGGCATCCAGCTCAGAGATATAAAGAGCCACGTCTGAGTGCTTCTCTCAAGTGTCTGAAAACTGCTTGAATCACCAGCTATATACATACACACACAACAGTTACATAAAGAGCGTTTGAGGCGATTTTTTAAAAACGCCATAATGATCTTTTCACTGGCGATTGTTTGATTGGCATATTTTTGGAACAAATTTAATGGATCCTTTTCAGAGTGCTTTCCTTCCTCAGAGAGCTTAGTCATGCTGAAAAGAAGTCTTCAGTGCAAGCTTCCGTCTCTCAAAAGAGCGTTATGCTAAAAATTGAAATATGTACAATGTACGCCCAGTGATTTGATGTTCAGAACAACACAGCCACCATGGGAGAGTGGGCAGCCGGGTGCTCCTCTTCATATAGCATTGGCATGTTTTTCTCTTCCCATCGTTGGGTCAGAGTAGCCTCCGTGGAGAGTGGCAACATCTGCATTGAGTGGTGTCAAGTTCAAGATATCAGTTTGCATCATTCATCCGAAGGAAATTCGATCGCATGTTTAACGCAATGGCATCCTGTTCATTTCCCCTGCGAGTGTGCAGATGTACGTTGTCCAAGCACATAACCAGGAGGGGCTGTTTGCCATCGGAGCAGATTGATGATACAAACTGCAACATACTAATTTATGCCTAACAACCCTCCTGGAGTATAGGCTGTAGACAAGGGACATCTAGAGTTCTTCGTCATTAGCTTTTCCTTTTATCTGATGCCAGATGCATCTCTTGAAATCTGCTTGTTGATGCTGTTGCCAGGTGTTCTTTGGCCTGCCTCCTTTTCCATTTCCCATGTCAAAGCTTGTCTGGTGCCGACACTGGTTTTTTCGTAGTTTGTTCTCGATCCATTTCATTTAGTAATCCTCTTGTAGTTGTTGTCTTCGTGTACATAGATTGTTATGCTGATCTTATCGGGTCAGTGGATATAGAAATTAATTAAGGTTGCTTTGGATTCGTATGATTATTGCATCATTACCTTTTATTTCAGGTGGTCAGTATAGTTTGATGATAGTTTGGTCTGCGGTAAAGAAACCAATATTAAAAGTGCCCACATTAGCTCTTCTCTCCTTCCTCAGGCTGTCTGTGACCACCAAGTTAACAACAATGAGCATGTATAGAAGGGGTCCAATGCTTTCATCTATAGGCTGCTGTTTCCTTTGTTAACTTCTGCGCTATCAGAGTCAAGAAACCTTCATTGTTGCACTGACAAATCACAGCATCTTTCAGTTCTTCTTCAGAAGCAGGTGGCATATACCCAACTGTATGAATGTGATGCTTGATTCATCATCACAACATGTTCCTGTTGCTTAGATACAAGAACCCCCTTGGATGCGTACAGTCAAGAGGTTTTCAACATTTCACAATAAAATGGAGGCAGAAGTAGCAGCTTTTGGTGTGCATAAGATGTTAAACAGAAGATAAGAGATAGACTTGACACTTGCCTCCAGCCTGGGCTAGCCCAAAGCATGTTTGTCTGACTGGTTTTCCTATACGCCTAACTGTCAGTGTTGTGTCTGTTTTTTCCAGACCCGCTGAACTCTTAGAGGTCGTCCTGCTGGGCTACAGTCTATAGAAACAGGACCAGATACTGTCAGTCAGGGCTGCTATAAAGTCCCCAACATCTGCAGGGTGGTGCACGAGTTGCAGCTTTAGACACACCCCTGGTTCCACTCAATAAGGGCAGGGTACTTTCCGATACACATTATTGAATGGGTGCGGTTATGGAAACCAGGGTGATCCTGCCCTTAGGGACACAGGTCATCACAAGATGTTCGATTTCTACCATTACTGCATGTGTTTTAATGTTCAGTCTGATTGTGTCTCGACTAAATAAGGTTCAGATTGAAGAGATGAACATTTCCCAGTTAAACAAATGTGCTTTTTTAAATTCGGTTTATTTTAATTTCTAGGACTGAACTTGTCAAGCTTGGAGTCGAATGTAACACGTGTAACACATTAGTTTGAATGTGTGCGCCTTGTGACACAGACTGGCTTGCAGCGCGATGTTGTCCTACAGCTGTTCTTGCATAACGGTAATCTTTAAAGGCTGTCCTGTGTTTCCATGGTAATGTATTTGGTTTCCATAGCGATTGCACTCTCAACAGGAGCGGAGGCTAGCCGAGCCCCCTGCACCTACACATCTGAGGAGAGAGGAGATGTGGGGGCTCTGGTGAGGTGGGGGCGCCTGTGGTTGTGAGATGACAACATTCAGCACAGATGGAAGACAGTTCCTGCATCTATGGCCAGTGTTGTTGCTACATTATCCACGAGAAATAAACAACTTTGAGATGTTGAGTGTTGTTTAGTTTGAGCATATTTTTAAAAACATGCTCTTCAGGCTTTCATGCTGGATTTTGCACAGCTGGAGTGATGCAGTTAACATTTGTGGCAAGACAAAGTGCAGCAGGAAATGAGTTTACTCAAGCAAATGCTCCTTGAAATGTCGGTGGCCTAATTTGACTCCATTACTAACATTTGTTAATGGACTATACTGCATATTGTATTCCCTTTTAACCTCTCCTTGCTTTGTTTACTCTAATACTGAGGTTATTATACTGGCAGAGAGCAGAAAATGCTGCACCACCACTTTCGCATATCTTCCGATATCATCGTCCTCACTCCTGCCGCTCCTCTTATTTTTCTCCTTCCTGCAGCTTTAACGAATACTCATGGTACATTCGACCTGTATTTGCAGATGTTAGCAGATTTTTTTTGGTAGCGTGCACTGCAGTGTTGGACTCTGTCTGAACTGACGGCAGCCTTGAGAGACACAAAGGATCGTGTTACACAATCCCTGCAGTGCTTCAGTGCATAGAGATGAGGGTCGTTGTGAGACTGTTTAGCATTGATATCAAGTTCTTTATTCTGGTTATTTTGTAACCATTTCTTTGTGCTCTGGTTTGCATATAACACAGGTCATGTACTTTATTTTAAATGATAGTTCCCAAATTTAAACATTTCAGTTGATCGATTATGATATTAATCAAGGCAGAATTTCTGTTGTAGGCTACTGCAACTGCATTGGAATAAATGCCACTTCTGTTTCTTTGTTCATTTAGATTTTATGTGAAATGTCAATAGCTTAAACAAAAGTGGATACATTAAAGTGCTGATTTGTTTTTGTTTTGCCTCTCCAATGGATTTCCAAACAACTATATTCTCCTCTAAACCAAAAAGGTCACCCTGAAGAATATCATGAATGTTTAATCCTCTAGGCTCTGGTCACTTTTTTCAGTCGTCCCGTTGTCAGCAGCAGACGTGTTAGATGTTCCTTGTTGCCACTCGCAGTAAACATCAACATGAACAACAGGCAGCAAACGCAGCAGTCCAGAGGGAATGAGGTCAGACCAGCAGTCTAGAAGCATTAAGACCATCTTCCTGTTAACTGGGCTGACACAGGCCAGTCTTGGAGGGGATGCAGAGACTTCAGCGTTGTCATGTACCTTTCTTTAAAGTGTTAGACATACCAGCCCAGTTTGTCTATCAGAATAAACCCATGTATTTGTTAGTAAGTTATTTTGTAAGTATTTATAAGGCAGGTTTCCATGTGCATCCCACTATTGTTGCTTTGCTAGCCGCAAACCAGTCAGAGCTTTTTTTCTGCAGTGCACTGAGATGCATCTGCATTAATAACAGGCCAGAGACACACTCTTTTTCCCTAATGAGAGTATTTGGCAGCAGGGCTAATTGCTGATGTCCTAATCACACCAGTCAGACAGAACAACAGAGTTTTCCTTGTTGAACGTTTGCAGACACAATTTTTTCCCATATTCTTTATTTTGCAACTGCAAATGAGGGCTGTGTTTATAATTAATATAAAACTGCATAGAGGAGATAAGAAGAAGAAGAGAGAAGAGACAAATGTGTGAGGAATTGGTTTTAGGACATCAGGGGCAGATGCTGGTGCAAAGCCATGGGTCTCAACCCCAGCTACTGCTACCTCATCTATGGACCGAGTTTGGAGTTTCTTCACACGAGGAAGGCGTAAGACTTCAAACAGTATTATTTTGACATTCATCTCAATAAATAATGTTGTTGAGAATTTAGTCCAGGATAACCCTTTAATAGACTTTACAAAATCCAGACAGCATGCTGTAAATATATCTTGTTTTATTGAATTTTATTTTAAGTATTACATTTTGTGAAGCAAAATGAAGGCAGAGTTCAAATGTGGGTGTTGTCCAACCCTTGAGGTTTGAGTACTCATGAAATAATGAAATTGTGACCACTGTGAGTGGTCATGGATGAGAACGTGAACATGTTGATGAGGCTGTGTTACTACATGTCCATCTGTTGATGTTTGCCCAATCAGCCTGAAAACTTTAAACTATTATTTTCTTCTCAACGTTAGAGTCCTTTTTGCCTTGTCATGTTTTGATCATTTATTTTCTCTTCTTTCAATTTAATGGACAAAACACTGTTTGGCTAGATTCACACACACACACAAAAAGCCTTGATTGGAGCAGGTGACCTGTGATTTTTGTGAAAATGTTTGGGTTTGATTTCGTGGAAAAACTCAGAAGAGCGATCAAAGTGGACAGAAACAGAAAGAGCCTCTGTCAGCGCTCAGTGTGATACTGGATGCTTCAGGTTTGGTCTGCAGTTGTCATGGCAGTTTTGGCTGAACATTTGTATTGATGTGGACTAATGGGCTGCATCACTTTCTGCCAGAGCACCCCCTCTATTACCCATACATGCTTGCACACACACATTTCCCTATGCTCAAAAGTGTGGCTGTGTCCTTCAGAGTCAGGGCTCGAGCTGTCTGTGCTGTGACGGACAGGCGGAGCCCATTTATCCTCACATACACCCAGCCAGCTGAATGGACATGGATCTATAGGAAATCTGTCACTCTCTCCTCTTCATGTCTCTAAATCCTCCTTGTCGGTGTCAATTGAAGGAGATACATGATGAAGGTTTGAGCTGAATGTTGACTTTTGATCCCTAATGTTACAATAACCATAACATACATTAGAAATTCCTGCGTGACGATTAAGACTTTTAGTCCTAATGTTATTCAGGTTGAATTTCAGAAACCTTTAACTCTTTTTCCAGTTTTTACTTTCCTTTGCCCAGCCTTGACAGCAGAGTGGTGCTGTGGTTCCAGGAAACACATTGTGGAAATCAATGAAAGCCCATTTGGGCTCATTTGAAAGCCCAAGAGTGGTCACATGATTTTTGACAGGAAGTAGAAGAAAGTTTGGTCTGTGTGGTTGGCTTTCAAGTCTAATGACTTGCAAAGCTCAGTTCCTTATTTCATACACCTCTGTGTCTCTCTGTCAGCATCTTATTGTCTCAGACTTAATCATTTTTACTTTTTCATAATTAATTCAAGAAATGATAGACTTCTTCTGCATTCAAGTTTAAAGCAGACAGTTTCTGACCATGTCATCTATAATACCTTGCACAGATGGTGGAAATGTGTGACTGTGACAAATTCTGTGCAATAGACTTAAACTTTGATACCACATGCAGATCTAGCGACACATTTGGAAACAGGTGTCTGACCAAGCAATGTCTGTTATCCATTTCTACAGGAGGCCAGCCCAGGATGAACGGCGATTCAGGTGCCGGGGTGGTGACGGCTCCACCTCCCACCACAGCCCCCCACAAGGAGCGGTACTTTGACCGGGTGGACGAGAGCAGTCCGGAGTACCAGCGAGAGAGAAACATGGCGCCCGACCTCCGGCAGGACTTTAACATGATGGAGCAGAGGAAGCGGGTCTCTATGATACTACAGAGCCCGGTCAGTGGAACAGATGCATCAAATCATTCACATTCAGATTCAGTTCATACATTTAACTGACAGAATACTGGGGTCACAGCTGATAAATCTAAGCTGCCATAACCAGCATTTTAAATTGTGAATAGGCTCTTATAGTGAAAGGGAATAGCCTTTCCAACATCACATGATGGATCCAGTTTATTCCTGATCAACAGCGTGTCTGTGAGCAGCTGAATACCAGAGAGCAGCACTGTTTTAAAGGCCTATTGTATGTATGAAAAGCACTGATGTATTCAGGTGCTGGAAAAAAAAGGCCAGAGTGGTGTTTATATGATGTTTTTGAGTTCAGATCACTGCTGAGAGACATCAAGCAGGTTACTGTGTCCAAGCCTTTCATGATAATAACATTGTTGGCTTATCGATATATGTACATGACCTAAACTTTTTTGGCTGACCTCAATATTGACTATTGTGTTGAAATTTTCAGCAAATATGCATTTTCAGCAAATGTCCATGTGCTGAAAATGTCACCAACAATTCAGCCAATATGACGCCCGTATAACCACAGTGGTTATGATGGTTAAACTTGGGTGCAGACCCTAACCGTACTTCACATTTTATCTACTGTTTTGGTTTTGTGCCTTAATACAATATACAATTATTTTTTTCACATAACAAGTCCAGCGCTGGAGTATTCTAAACTTTTAAAGGGCCTATAAACAGAACACTGCAATAATTTAAGTTATTGCAGTTAATCTTCAACTGTTTTATCTAGTTTTAGCTAGAAGTACATAGTAAAGTAGCAGCTGAGTGTATGTTTAGCTGCATACTTAATGTTCAAGTAACTTAGGCTTAGTGAGGTGGAGGTACACTTCTGTTCAGATAGAGATCTATAAATCATCTCCCAAATGTTTGAAACTTGATTTCGGATGAACACATTGTCAGCATTTTTATCAGCTTTGCAAACAAAGCATGTAAACATGGTGTCAGTGTATTATATTTCCTCAATAATATACCTGTCAGTCTTCTTTTTGAGTCTTTTACCTGTTTGTGCCTCTTTCTGTCATTCTGTCTCCATATGTTTTTCTTTTTTGGCCCTTGAAATATTCGGTGTTTCTGTCTGCGTTAATGACTGGCAGGCATTCTGCGATGAGCTGGAAACAATGATCCAGGATCAGCTGAAGAAGGGCAAGACGCCCACGAGCCTGTTGGCTCTGCAGCAGATCGCAGACTTCATGACCACCAGCATGCCCTCCATGTATCCCGCGGCACCACAAGGAGGCATGGCGGCGCTCAACATGAGTAAGCAGAGAGGAGAAAGTGTGTTTGTGTGTGACTTTCTGACCTCAACTCTACGATGTCTGCGCTCATAATGAGTAATGCACCGTACGTCAAAGTTAATTTCTGGACAAAAAGGTCTTGTTGGAGTGGATGGGTCTTATTTTATTCCATACAGAGCGCTGGATGTTTCCATTTCTACCCTTGTAGTGTCTCGTTCTTCTCACTATTATTTCTCAGCTTCTTTCATTTAAGCAAACCCAGTCTGCCTGTCTGACCCTCTCTCTTCCTCTCAGGTTTGGGTATGGTGACTCCCGTGAATGATCTGCGTGGCTCAGACTCCATTTCCTATGACAAAGGCGAGAAGCTGCTTCGCTGCAAGTTGGCTGCCTTTTATCGACTCGCTGACCTGTTTGGCTGGTCGGAGCTCATCTACAACCACCTCACAGTAAGATTGACTTCATTGTTGATAATACAGAGGCCGTGTTGACTATATTTTGTCATCTAGCAGTTCAGTGAGGATATGATTCACAATGAGTCTTTTGGTACAACCATTGATAGCGGAGCTGGAGAGACATACTGCATGAGCTGAGAGGGAATGGAGCCTGCAGGTTTCAAAACAAAAGGAAGTTATTTATTTTAGTCTGACCCGCTGATTTGGTCCACTCACCAACATCGTCATTTCTCAGAACAGGAGCATTTGCTGTGACACACAGCTCATTGAAGAGCTGTGCCTGATGGCCACGATTTGTGTCACACATGATGCACATCATTTCAGATTTTTCGTGACTTCCACTCAGAATAATCAACCATGAATCTGGTTACAAATCAGAGAAGAAAGGCACTCTGTATAACTCCAGAACTTGACTGAGAATTATCACCTTCTTAAGTTTTCTTCAGTATCAAACTAATACAGTGATAGTTGTCTTTAAATCTGTGTGTGCAACGCAAGCACAAACTGCAACATTATTCCCCCTTGCATCACTCCAAGCAAGCAAGGTTTTTGCAGAGGGCGCAGTTGTCTAAATTTTGTCTTAATTGATGATCATAGTGCCAAACTTGGGATGTTCAAATTTTCCCTGGTGATTAAAGGGACAATATAATTTAAGACTAGTAGAATAGTTTAAGGACATGTTTTTAAATGTAAAATGAAAATTGAATGCATCATTAAACAAAATAGTTCAAACCGTTTAACCAGTACATATTGAGGCAAATATCCATTTTAGTTCATGAATTTGTGGGTAATTCTTTATGTACTTAAAAGAATTGCTATTGTGTCTGACAACTATTGTCTGAGCTAACTATAATATATGTATAGTGTGTGTGTGTATCTATAGTGCATACACTATAATCTGATGTGACTGTTCTCTTGTCTTCTAGGTCAGGGTGAACTCAGACGATGAACGCTTCCTAATTGTCCCTTTTGGGCTGCTGTACAGTGAAGTCACTGCCTCCAGTCTGGTGCGAATCTTCTTGATCTCTAAAAGAGCTGCATGTCTTTTCTTTTGTTTTCACTGAATAAAATAATAAGTTAACTTCTTGTCCATTAAAATGTGCTGAAACAAGTCATTAAACTTACCTCTTGATATATGTCCTGCTCTCCAGGTGAAGATAAACCTTCAGGGGGAGATGGTCGACCGGGGCAGCACTAATCTCGGGGTCAACCAGGCCGGCTTCACCCTCCACTCTGCCATCTATGCTTCACGGCCGGATGTCAAGTGTATCGTACATATACACACAGCTGCAGGTGCTGCGGTAAGGGACGCTGTATGCATAGTAATCATACTAAACACGGACGATGACCCATTATATTCTTATTTCATATGTTGTTTGTATGGTTGCAGGTGTCAGCCATGAAATGTGGCCTGTTGCCCATCTCACCTGAGGCACTGTCTCTGGGTGAGGTGGCCTATCATGACTACCATGGCATTCTGGTGGACGAGGAAGAATCTACTCTCATACAGAGGAACCTCGGGCCTAACAGCAAGGTAACTGCTGAGTTTCATAATATATCCTGCTAAATTCAGTCAAAAGCACATGGGAGAAATGCGCTTTTTTTTAATGTGGTAATGTTTTTGCTTTTCCCCTGTTGCAGGTTCTCATCCTGAGAAATCATGGCTTAGTGACTGTTGGTGAAACAGTGGAGGAAGCTTTCTATTATATCCACAATCTGGTCACTGCCTGTGAGATCCAGGTAGGACACACATTGAGCCTTGTTCAGAAGACATTAATGTCATGTCAAATAATCTTAAGGATGATCAGTTTGATATCGTTGTGCTATGATGTACAGAGCCTTGTATCTTCATTTGGGTTGTTATATTTGGCACCATGTGTTTTGTCTGCATTTTTCATAACAATTGTCTTTGTCCCTTGTCTCTCCACATTTTTATATCCTCCTTCATGTTGATGTCTTTGTTTTCGTGTATGTCCCCATGTCCACATTTTATTTTCCTTCTCTTTTCTGGATCCTGTCTGTGATTTGTTTGTTTGTCTGTCTGTCTCTATGTTCCCCCCACACCACACCCCGATTTCTTTCAGGTGCGAACACTGGCCAGCGCTGGAGGGCCAGATAATCTGGTGATGCTGGACCCGGGGAAATACAAGGCACGCCCACGGGTCCCAGAGCCAGCTGGCGATGGGTCCTCTATACACCCCAAGTGGCAAGTCGGGGAGCAGGAGTTTGAGGCTCTCATGAGAATGCTCGACAACTTGGTGAGTTGTAAGGGAAGACGGTGAAGTTGATGTTTTGCAGGGGAGGGGGAGTGTATGTATACTGCTGAATTCATTCAATACGTCCAAAGATTATCAGGGCAAATTATGCTGTCTTGGGTCCTTGAATTTGAGGGAATTGGGCCTGAAAAGTCCTTGTATTTGATGTGTCCTCTCTCAAAACACGGTCATATCATACTTATACTCTGACTTTAATTCACTAACCCCTGTTGTTGCTTGTCTTCCTGTGTCCCAGGGCTACAGGACGGGCTACCCTTACCGCTGCCCGTCATTGCGAGACAAAGCTAAAAAGTACAGTGATGTGGAGAGCGCTTCCTCAGCCCATGGTGGTTATTCATACGGCGAGGACAGTGACTCAGGTGCTCGCTCCCCGCTGAAACACAGCTTCCAGCGTGGCCAGCGTGACAAGACCCGCTGGGTCAATGCCGGCGGCCGGCCCGACGAGCCCTATGAGGACGGGCCCGACGGCAGCAGCCCCAAGTCGAAGCCTAAGGTGTGGACGAACATAACACACGATCACGTCAAACCCTTGCTGCAGTCTCTCTCGTCTGGTGTCTGCGTGCCAAGCTGTATAACCAACTGCTTGGTCTGTGCCTACCTTATTGTTCATAGTATAGATTTTACAGCTACCTTGTTGGTGGAAACGGGTAGGTGGTCGGCATCCTGAGGCTCTGGGGACAGTTAGGAGTAAAAGTATAGCACAAAGGTCCAGATCATCTTTTTCATGTAACTTTAAGCCTTAAAACCTGAGTTTTGCTTCTCACTACTTTTTAGGCTTTTGTGTGCTGCACTGTAACACTGTAATACCAGATGTCCTATTAACCCACCTTTCAAATGCAGTTACCTCTGCTCTGTTAATTACCTTGTAGCATAGCTGTGATTATTCCTTGACCCTCCTCTGCTGTTTTTCCCTTCTGGTCTCCTAATGCTTCATGATGCCAGGCCAGCTGCCCCCAGCATGCCCCACTGCATGAGTAGTAGTGAAATGCATTGTTGATGTTTTTCCCAGAGGAGCGAGCAGCAGGGGTGTGGCATGAGTCCTCGAGTGGGCAGGAGAATGTGATGAGACACGGTGACCACACCTATTGCTCACCGCCCAATAGTACAGGCTCTTAGTTTTGTTTTTGCATCTTGAAGTTAGCTTAGTTGCTCAAAAATGATAAGTAATTAGGATAAAGTAAGTTAGCTTTGAGACTATAGCAATGAAAATCTAAGGCTGAGTTTGCTTTAAGGACTGCTCACAAAGCCTATTTATGAGATTGCCTGCATAAATGAGGGAGGTGGCATGTCTCTGAGTCCAGAATAATGCCAGGTATATTATAAAAATAACAATTTTTATACAGCAAAGCACATTTCCTTGGCAAAAAAGTTATGCAGCCTGCTTTTCTAATTCTTACTTTTCTAAAAACGCAACTTCTATGTTTCTGTTTCCTCTATTATTTTTATTCTCTCTAGTTTCTTTCAGTTTATTCTTAAAGTGGTTTTGAACACCTCAGAGCCTGCATGAGTGGATTTGTTTGGAAACAAAAAACAGAAAAAAAGAGGAATGGAATTTGATCTGACTTTTAAAATCAATTATCTCCTGTTGGGAAAGTAGGAAATGTTGTGTTGTGAGACTCTTTCTCAGTGAGTATATCGTGTTTACATGTTCATCTCATACTCAACCAACCCAACCCAGCTACTTCCATCCAGAAAAAAAAACCCTTCCTCATCGAGCTAGCCCTCCTGGTTTGGCAGCTAACCAGCCAAGCTTAAAGTAAACGCAGGAATGAAGTCATGAGCTTACGCTTTCCACTGCGGATTACATGCCTAGTTTAAAACGGTCAAATAGATTATTTTGCATGAAAAGCTGAAGATTTGATTTGTATATTCACCCGCTGCTCATTTAATTTGATGCAAGAAATGGGTATTTTTTACTCCAATCATGCTGAGCATTACCAGGTTTACAAAAACACAATGAAAAGTAAATGGGGTACTTTTTTAAAAGAGGAAAATGGCAGCTAACAACACAATAAAAGGTTTCATCCTCTGCAGGAAAGATACACTCTTGTCGTAGTTTGTTGCGTTGTGACTCTTTTTGTCCCAACGTCGGGCGAGTGTCTTCGGTTGTGTTTCTCTCTTATCTCTGTCGTCCTTGTTGTCGTGTATCAGCCTGGGAAATGACTTTGGTGATGCCAGCTCACCCCTCACTGCCACTCTCGCTTCGTAAGCCAGACTCATCATCTCAGTCACCCACCCAGCCATCCCTTAAACCCCCTCACCTCCTGCCACCACCCCACCCCTCACTTATCCCTCCCTCCTTTACCCTGTCACCTTTTTTCTCATTCTGGGATGTTTTCAGTTGATATTCAGTGTGCTCCTTCTGTCTCTTGTATTCTTCTAGTACATCAATGATGATGACAAATGGATTTCAGTAGTACAGCTACACTGTTAGCATTTAGTTGTCGTCATGGATGAAGTCTTTTCATCCGTTTCTGACTGAGCATCACCAACACCAATCACTTCTGAGGTATTAAGCCAAAAAGGATGTAAACCACATGAAGGATTATAAAACACAGTGTTTCTTCTCTGTGAGCTCCCGAAACAGTCATACAAGCTTTACCTATAAGCAGCTTAAAAAATCATGAACTCCCCTTGCAATATGCTCATGAAACATTTTGCAGCTCCTTCGCACAAAAATTATCCTGAAAATGCCAGATGGCATTAGAAATCACACATTTTAAACATCTGTTTCTGTTTAACTTCCACCAACCTCGTGCAGGTTTGTGTGGGAGCCTCTACGGTTTTAGCCTATGTTTGGTGATATGAAAGTATATACCCTGCAGCGGTAAAAATGTGCCCCTCAGTAGAGCTTTAGAAATGTCTATGATGTCCATGTCTAGAGTGAGAGCTATGCCTTGTAGTCTCTGCAATGTATTCAGGGCATAATGCAGTGTTAAAGCACTACTTTACCAGTTAAAGACATCACTTCTTCCTTTAAACAATATAACAATATCCGAAATCTAAGATGATGTATTGTCTCATATCATGATAATGATATAATATTGATCTAGTGATATTTGGTGGCGCTAATGCACCTCTAAACTGGTTTGCCAGCTGTAGCAGACGGGAGATAAGAAAACATGGAGGAGGAGAGTGAAACTGTAATCAATGGGTAGGAGGCATTAAAAGCTTTCACAGAGCTTCCATTCTGTGTTTTGTTTATTTTAAGTGTTTCATGTGACGCAGTATGCATGGAAGTTATAAAAAAAAGAAGAGAAAAATAATCAAATGAAATGCATCACAGTATGATGTTGAACTTCAAACCATTTCTTAAACGGGAACTCCTCCAAACTAAACACTTCATTAGGTGATAGCATCCAACATTACCGGGAAAATCTAGTATCATGGGTCGATGAGTTAGCATCAGCTAAGTAATGTAGGTAATGATGTAGAACAGCCCTCAACCAAATTTATATAAAGTATGAATGAATCTTGCACATATTTTCTTAGTTGTGCCTCATCATCATTGGTTCACTTTCTACATTCAAACCTTTTTACAGCCATCTGACTTTGTCCTTTTCAGTTCAGCATGACTCTTGTATTGTGAAGCCTGCATTTGTCTAATTCTATTTTTGTGCTTGGGTTATCTTGTCATTCACCATATCTGGCCTTAGTTGTTTTTTTAACACTTCACGTGGTGTTTACAGTGGACGAAGGAAGAGGGACTCCGCCAGGCTGCCGTAGCCAATCAGTTCATCCCAATGAACACCAACCCGAAAGATGTCCTGGAAATGAGGAATAAGGTATCACGTTTTCTCCTTTTGCCGCCTACAAAGACTGATCTGCGGTTCATTGTTCTTTTATGACTTGAAATGTTGTTGTTTGTAGATCCGGGAGCAGAACCTACAGGACATAAAGACAGCAGGGCCACAGTCTCAGGTTCTGTGTGCCAGTACCGTGGAACGTACCTTTAACCAGGTCAGTTTGTGAACACATAAAAACCTCGCTGCCTCAGCTATCCTGACCTGGAGATGAATATGTGCCTCATGCCGATTAATCACCTGAGAGTTTGGTCTTTTGTTCAGTTTAAAAACATTCAAAAATATCTAAAAGCACAATATATTCTGTCCAGGTCTGGAGTCATCCCCTTAAGCCAAAATGCTGCAAAGTGTTAATATTGTTCCCCAAGTTGTCCTGGACAACACCATTAATTATGATCTGATTTGACATCAGTTTCAGAAGTAGTAACCTCACCACTAATATTAACAGCGAGCTAAACATGTCCTCCATGTTGTGTCCCAGAGCAATGGAGTGACTTTGTAACTGTCACATTACTCTTTAACCGCAGAGATTGTCAATCTGGCAGGTGAGTAGTGTTTGGGAGAGGTAACCTCACTCTGCTCTCCAAACCTGCCAGCTCCGGTCGTGTCCATATTCATACATTGTTCTTTTATTAATTTCTTTGTGGTTTTTTATTCATTTGGCCTTCTCTTATTGGTCGTTCAGAGTTGAGGATTTGAAATGTCTCAGCACTTGCAGGCTGGTCATTTTGGTCTCGTGCAATGTTTAACAAAATCCCCAATACAGTCTAGTCTCATATACTTGACATCTTGTGCATGCGCTCAATGCAAAAAAGGAAAATTGGCACTACAGTTTGCATGGTTTTCCCTCCTCTCGCTTGTCTCAGTCTTAGCACTTCCTGGACATGAGTTAACCAAGTTTAGGAATGCCTATAACTTGACCCAGCATGTTGTAATAATCCCAAAGGAGTCCTTGATGTGCTTATATATTGTCATAACTCGGCTCATACTGTAGGCCCCCCCTCTCCAAAGCATGATCCTGGCTGTATGTTGCATCACTGCTAAGCTATTCACAGCATCTCTTTCTGGAACCATCTCTCTTTGCATGCATTTCCAATGTTTGTGTATGTCTGTATGGTGTGGGAGTGAGTGTATGCAGAGGTGGAAAGTAACTAATCAGAGATACAAAATCACATTTGACCTTGCTTTTACCAGATCTCACACAGCTTTTTACAACTTAGAAAGAAAGAAAGGAAAGACTACGGATGAAACCTGGAGTTTACCTGTAGTAAGGGGACTTTCCCATGTCAAACCTCCTTTCTGAAAGGCTACTCTAAAATTTTACTCTGCAAACATTTAGATATTTGAGATTTTTAAGTATATACATTCTTATTGAAATGATTTTGGTTAGGCAACCATAAATATCTGCTCATCCAGAGGCAATACTTTTTTTTATAAAGAAGTTTTCAATAAAAGTAGCCTCATGTCTGCTAGAGGATTACATAGATAATAGCATTTGTACCTGTGCGATATATCGTAGTATTCTTTCCACCTTTGTGTGCATGAGAGGTGGTTTTCTCCTGAATGGTTGAACACATTCATGCTGATTTGAATGTGGTGGTGTTTTAAGAGCTGGGTTGTGCCCTTCCTCCCCCCTCACTGGGTTTACTATTGCAGGACGCCCCTCTTTCTGACTGTACAGACACTATTGATGGCCTCGATGTGTCCGAGGGGTCCTATAGTCCTGCTAAATCAATTAGAAAGGTACTTACAGCTCCAGTCACAAATATATTCACCCTTACTTCACATCATCCTCTGAGCCTGCAGATAGACATTACGTCTGGGCCTGATAAGTAAATAATGCTAGAATGGGGCAGTTTTTTCTGTGTTTTGGTTAAGTTCAGACCTTTTTCCCCCTCTTTAAGGTGTTGTGGTCATACAGTGGTAATGTCTGAGCCTGGTGTTACAGCCGTAGATAGTAAGTAATCTGTGCGTGATGTAGTCTGCTGTGTTTGTTGTAGGAAGAGAGTCTCTCCCAGTATGCAACCAGGATAGTGTCACAGCCATAGAAAACGTCATGCTGTTAGGGATAGATCAGTTTATGTAGTCAGCTATAAAGTGTCCAGATAAGCTGAGGTTGCAGCATAATAATTTGCGCCAGGTTATGTGTTGTGTTCACTTCCACAGTAGAAAATAAAGTTCCTATTGATGCAACGTAGTTGACTGTCAAAAGCTAGATTCCAGCTATGTGCCAGGTTGAAGTAAAGTAAAAGTGCCTAAAACCAGAGGTTTACCAACTAAGGTTCAGACATCCTGTTAATCATGGAATCAGACTTTATGGGGAGTGGAACAAACATGTTGTGCAGTCATATATGGGTCATTCCATGTAAACCTGCAAAATTCCAGAACCAGTAGAAAAACAGGCTCAGTAGGTATCACACTGATAGAAAACCTTGAAGTCAACACAGTACAGTTATCTTCCAATGAAGTCAAACCACTGGATGTAAAATTACGGTTACAGTGAAAAACTTATTTCAGTAATATCTTTGAATTGTTTTAGGCATGTGATAATGGACATCAACTGTTTCACAAATGTTTCAAGGAAATTAAAATGATCCAAAAAATGAGTCTCTTTATTCAGGTAAAGAATAACTTCCCAATATCAATTTGATTACTGCAATCACTCAGCAAGTGACTATTTAAATGACTACATGTTGCAAAGTTTCTGTAGGGTCTCATGAATGTTCAGGACAAATTTCACCCCAATCCAGTGAAAAATAAGTACTTGAGGCTTATAATACACATACGCAGAGTTACAAATGAGCTTAAATCTAGCTCAGAAGGTCAAACAAAAATTCACAAGTAAGTATTAAGAGCACAGCTGTAAGTTTTTACAAGATCAAATGAATGTAATTGAACTTTCAACATGAATCCTGTCAAGAAAATCCATGACACAAACTGGGAGGCCCGCGGTGAGTTGGTATGGCATGACCCATATGTACTGATGAAGTGGATCGGATGATTGATAGCAGAATAGTACTTGGATTTGTACTTGATTGGAACAATACAACATCTCTTCCATGCAGCTGCAGGCTATTGTAGTGATGAATCCTCAAAATAGCCCAAACTCAGCTGGAGCACACAGGGTCTCTTTGTCTCTTTGTGACATTACACAGTTAAATTTATGATTTTAGTTGATCCTAAAGGTGAAAGATTGATATCATGAGTTTGTCTGTAGGATGGATTTTCACCATTGTTTTGAAACTTACTGTTGCAAGTTGAAGTAGGCAATAAAAAAGGGGCTGATGATTAGATCCAGTGATCAGGGTGTTTCTTGCATGTGTCGTCAAAAGTGAAGTTTAGCTAATGAAAGAACTATTGCTGTTTATGTTAGTCTGCTTTTTTTTTTTGGGTTCAGCTTGACTACATCCTGTGCGCCTGGTGATATACTCTTGGCTTTCTCACATCTGTCAGTGCTTGGCTGAATGTAGCAATATTGTATGGAATCTTTTTTTAAAAAATGGAAAAATGTTGCTTTTAGCTCTTGAAACGAGTGCTTCCTGGATTGTGAAATGGCCTGTTAGCTATAACTTATGCTTAAGATATATAATAATTGATCTATGGCTGAACTTCTGCTCATGCTGCGTAATAACTGTGTGTAGAATGCCTTTGAGCTCTCAAGTTTCAGAGTCTTCAAGTTTTAAAACTGTACATTTTCTGACACTGCTGCTATTTTTCAATATATTAAATCCTTCAATGTGTTACCTTTTAGTAACTTTTTACTGAGATGTCTCATCTCTTTCTGCCTTCCTTCTGTGTGTCCTGAAGGGGGAGCTAGTGACCGCATCCAAGGCCATCATCGAGAAGGAGTACCAGCCCAAGGTCATCGTCAGCAAGCAGGGTCCCAACCCCTTCACCAAACTCACCGACCAGGAGCTGGAGGAATACCGCAAGGAGGTGGAGCAGAAACAGAAAGGGCCTGAAGGTAAAGGAGAGGAGAAGAGAAGATGATGTTAACCTCATTATGATGTGAAAAGAAAAAAAAACGCACTTTACACACTTTGTGTACTTCTTTGTAACTGCATTTTATTTCATTTTTGTCTTTTTTTTTTACCACAATCCTGCTTTGATCAAATTGCCAGATAAAGCTTAGTTTCTCTTGGCCACTGGTTGTGATTATTTTCCACTCAGATTTGATAACGATACGTCTACACAACGATGAGCGTAGGCAGCGTTTAAATCCTTGCAAATGACAGTTTAATCACTTGAAATGTTTGAGTCCTTCTCGGGGTAAAATTGCTTTGCATATATGACAGGGAACTATGTTGTGTGATTCACAGCTCTCTCCTTCTGTAATCACCCTTCCTTGACCTCCTGCGAGACAGAAAATGACGCTTGATAATGGCACTTAGATAAGTCTACACAGTTGGCAGAGATGCAGGTTAATATTGAGCCGAGATCACTTCAGCTTGTGTAGTATAACATAAAAATTGTGTTTTAGTTAATTAATGTGTAGCTGTTTTAAACATATACCTTTATAAAATTAGAACAAATAAGACCTTCCTGCAGGATTATGCTTAAACCTAATGGACTCTCTACACACATTCACACACACATGAATCCACAGTGCAGGAACGAGATGATGGTAGGGAGGGATCAGCCTCCAGCGTACCCTGTCCTGAGCCTGAAACGCTACTGAGGGGTCAGGCCTCGGTCTCCACACCTCTACAGTCTACAGCTGACTCTCCCAGCTTAGAGAGAGCCCCGGCTCCAGCTGCCACACCCGCAACACCGGCGTCTGAGCAGGGCTCTCCTTCCATCGGCCCCTCAAGCGGGGGGCCTGAACCTCCTCAGAACCTCGTCAAAGCTGCAGAGGCGATTGTAGATGAGGTTTTTTCCACCGTGCAGGAGATTCTTTCAGCTCCAGATTCCCCTCACAAGGAGTTCCACTGCGCCGTGCTGCGAGCCCTCAGCAAGGAGCCGTTAGTGACGGATGTGGCAAAGGCAGACCAGGCTCCAGGTACACCAGATGAAGCGGAGTCCTGCCTAAAATCCGGCCTTCCGCTTCCCTCCCCACCCCGCTCAGCCTTGGCCCGTCTCACTCCATACCGCTGCCTTGGGAATTGTGGGGAACCCCTGCCTGCTGTGTCCTCTCCTTTCTCTGGGGGTTCGGAGTCCGCTGCCATTGTTTTACCTCCCTACCCACAATCTTCAAAGCCTTTTGCTTGATTATTTACCTCCCCCTCCCATCCCTTCTCTCTGATGCCTCATGCAAAGGCATCAGAGCTGTGGCAGATCAGATTATCTCTCTGCAGTTTTAATGGGCGAGGAGCTGAGCAGAGAGGATGTGAGGAGTGAGAACGAGCTCATCTCTAAAACCACCCTCTTGCTTTTAGGGTTCTCGCTCCTCAAGTCTGAAAGTGCTTTTTGCAGTGGAGTGCTGTGCTAACATTTGAGGGAGCTGTGTATAAGCTCAGTCATCCAATCAGAACATCCCATGTGTGGACATGAATACTAGTGTCCTCCTTCTTTTCCTTTTAACCTGTCCTGGATATATCTCTGTTGGTGTCTACTCTCCCGATTGTACCTCTGACTGGTCTCCAAAAGAACTAATGATAGTTTAGGTTTGTTTGGGATATTCTAAGGTTGATTTTTGTGGGATTTGTTTGAAAGCTTTTGCAGTGTTCTCCTTTTTTAGGCTTCTTCCCTGATTTGTTTCTTTGTGTTTACCTCCTTGTTTGTTTGGCGATGTTGTTGGTGTTGATCTCTTCAGATTCTTTTAAACAAATCAGTCTAAATTCTAGCCCACAATTATTATATCAGTGATTTTTTTGATGTACACTCCTTATGTGAAACCCTTTCTAATCATTTAATTTCTGCTGATTTTCATCCAGACACAGTGGAGCTAGTAGAGCCTGAGGAGGAGCCCAAAGGCCAGAAACCCACCTCCACGCCACCCAGCACCCCGATCAGAGCAGACGAAGGTAGGTTGCACCTGAAGTACTTGACATACCCGGCTCGCCTGGCTCAGCATGGGTTTTTTCAGTCCTCTGGCTGAGTTTTGGGGGCTTTTTTAGGGTCTACAGAGGGAATGCGGAGGCTCCTGCCCGTCCACCTGCCTGTCTGTCTTGGGGTCTGTTCATGTCGTGGTCTTTAATACTACTACTACTACTACGGGTGCTGTGTTGTGTTTTCCGTAATAAGAGGCCAAGAGGTTTTGATCACCTGATTTATACTGTGATAGATGGGGAATAGGCTTCAGTACACAGTCTCCAGATGTAATATCAGGAAATAGTCCATATTTGAATAAAAACTTATTTTTAGCATTGAGTTATGGACCCCAGTACAGACATCTCAGTCTATTTTGTTTCTCTTGTTTTTATTTTTCCTCCCTCTTGGTCTTTATTACTATTGGATTACACCTATATGGACAGTATCATCCATGATGATACCAGACCTGACCCTGGACATACCAGGAAGTTATAAGCCTAGGTACTTTAATTTGGCATTATTCCAATCAGTTCTTATTGTAGTCATTTAGTTATAGTCTGTGTAAGGGAGGAAGGAATGAGTAGCTTTGATCGCAGGTGTAATCGAATAACAATGAAATGTTGTTATATAACATATGTCTCTATGTACAGTATCTCCTTTACCCCTTCACTTCCATTCTCATCTTTTTGGGGGTTACTAAGAATGGTTCCCACCATTCTTTTTAAATTTTTCCTCTGGTGTTTTTTTTTTTTTTTTTTTTTGTTCTTATCTATTTCACTTTTTAATTTCCTTTTTAATTTAACACGGTGCCTGTGGTTTGATCTGCATAGACATTTGTTTCTACTTGTGCTTTTTCTTCTTTGTGGCTGCGATTACAATCAGGAGATGGAAATACAAAAGAGTACCTGTTGCCATAGTAAGTACGTACTGTTCCACCTCCTCGACACCCTCCTAATTACCCTCCACCCCCCATGCCTTGTTTGTTCATATACCCTTTTTCTTTGCATGGCTTCACTAGCAGAGCTGTTCTTGGTTTGAACTAACCCATTATCTGGGGCTTGAGGATGTTCTGCTGGCTTTCACGTGGTTCTCTGAACTCCTCTGAATCTCTTTCTTGGAGTTGATGGGGGTTATTTCAGAGAGCTCCTCCCTCCTTTGTTATTTGACATGATTCACTGTTTATGTTTTTTAAAAAGATTGAATGACTAAGAAATCATTATATAATTTGGTTGGACACATTTTATGAAGTTTCTTATTTAAGTATATATTTTGGGTTTGAATTCAAGGGGTTGAGAAATAATAATCTATTTCAGGTGTGTTCCTTCGATCTGTAATATTCATTAAAATCCTGTTTACCCAGCTGACAGTGAACTGGTTTGAACAAAAGTGGAGGATGTTCCTGAAGTAAACCTCATGACCCACCAAACCTTTCCGTTAGATAATCTCTCTTTTCTTCCTGCCAATGATCCACTATCAGAATAACCAAACGTCTCTTGCACATGTGCACATTCTATCAATGTTGATGACACTGTATATGTTTCATGGAAAAAAAATCAGGTAATGTTTTGAAAATGTGTTCAATGTTGTTTGTCTTACAGACGAGTTCTTTACCAGGTACAAATCATCATTTTATTTGAGTGTGGCTTTTGAACCAAACTTGCTGCTGTTGGGCTTTGCTGAGACTCACTGATGGTTTAACTTGAAACATGGTTGAGGTCCAGCGCTTGGCTGTGTGGTGGTGTTGGTCTCCATTTTATCTGTCTGTGTGTTCGGCCTCATCTCTGTTCTGACAGACTTGAAAGATGTGAAATGAAGACTGGTTTCTCGGGCCTTGGCAAAGGATTTTTTTCCTGCAAGTCTTTGTAGCATGTGGGCAATATTAAAAATGAACAAAGCTGTGGGTTTGCACCTGACTGCACTGTGTGAGCTTCTACCTGAGCTTGAAGGCTAGTTGTTTAGATGCTGTTAAGGACTGATCCACCCTCTGGATCCAGCACCAGCGCTTGTCTTCCCTCTTTGTGCCGGGAGTATTTTCTAAGGATGACACCGTCAGATAGTTAAAAGAAAAAAAAAGCCTAACTAAAGAAGCCAGCAGAATCATTCAAAAGCAGCGTCTTGTTAACAGCTAGCAACTGTTTTGCCACTGAAATAGCAACTGCCACTCAGAGATTTCAGCAGTTTCACTGAGCTAGCTAGGTTTATTAGCTAGCCTTGTTACTTGTTTTAAAATGTCAACGCTGTGTGACTTAAAATGGCAGAAAATCTGCAAGAAGGTCCTCTCAAAAATTGTGCTAAGGCTAACAAGCGCCAGGTGTTACAGTGCGTCTTAGCCTTGGAATTACAAAATAGTGCAATAAGGAAAATCTAATGAGACTTTCATTACAACATAACCTCTCTTCAGATGTTTACTCCAACACACTTGGACAAACACAACGGCTAGATTAATACTTCAGTGTTTAGTCACTTTTAGGACAGACTTTGAGAGCGATTGACTTTGAGAAAATACGTGTTTGACAAACCAAACGGTTTTTAAATGGTACCCCTGATCCAATGAAGAGCAGGGCCACAAAATGCTGTAGCTTTTATTAGCTGATGATATGCTAACTCTTAGCCATGGAACTGGTTACTAATGTTTGTGGTGTGTAAATCAGCCAGGTATGCTAATGTTTGTAGCCTACCTAGCTAGCTAGAGCAGATAAACATGCTGGTTTAAAAAAAAAAAAAAAAAAAAGAGCCAAATTTTTAAAGGCGTATTGAAAGTGGTTCATTTATAGAACAAAATATAAACAACTAATAATAATAATTCTGTGTTTGCATTGATACATAGTCTCTTTATTGTGATTCTGAAACAAACAGACTGTCATTATTAAGACCGGAACATCTCTAGCTCGTGTCTTTACTCCCAGCAACCAGATTCAATTGATATCAGATATAATACTGCACTTACACTTTCTAACTCTCGTGAATAATTCAAGACCCTAATTTTAACATATTATCCTTGAGAGCTTTGCCAGTTTTGATTTGATTTAACGCATTATGTAACCTCACTTATGCGGATATGTTGTTGGAATCTTTGAAAACATTACGATACCTTTTTGTTTTTGCAGACAGTCATTTTTTCTTTGTTTGTATACAGGGTGCAAATGAGCCAGGGAACTGCACTCATTAAGATTTCCCTGTTGAAATGAAGGTAAAATGAAGTGCTGTGAATGAGCGTGGGCATGTCAAAATAGGATCAAATAAAAGCAGTCAGAGAGATTAATGAGAGCAAAGCGTTATTTCAAGTTGCTTGTTGTCATTTTCAAATATAAGTAAACAAATGGAGTCCTGTATAGACGCTCCTCTGTTATGTAAGCAAACCGGTGCATCTTTGTTTGGCTTTTGGGTTTTTTCTCAGGTGAATTATTTTACTACAGTATTAAGTGCTCTTTTGGCTTTCAGTGGGAATGTTGCCTGTGGAAGTGTAAGACTTTTGTCCTTCAAGGCTGTTAAACTGTTCTTGAGCTATTTATCTTAGTTTTGTCATGTGCATATATATACATTGGTCTGATTTAAATACATAGATCTTGTAGATGTCATTAACTACAGAGGCCTAGTCATGTGAACTCAAGCGGTGAGTGGTGCTTTTTTAAGTAGAAAGTCTTGTTGATTTAGCAGCTTATCCAGTGGTCGATTTGGTGTCTCCTGGTGTGGAAACTGAGCCGCGCGGATCCATCAGTCTGTCGTCTGAGATCAGTAACACTGTCCCTTCTCCTCCCATCAGAGTCCTTACCTGAACAAACCTATAAGGATGAGAGCGACGCAGCCACCCTGAGACAGACCCTCCCCGATTTAACGCCCGATGACCCCTCCGACGCCCCAGCACTTCCTGCCGAGGACACCGCCCCTGCCCCTGCTGCTGCCGCCACCACCGCGGACGCAGAGGCAGCTGAGGGGGAGGAAGCCGCTGACGCTGGCGACCAGGAGGGTGACGAGTCTCCCAGCAAATCTCCCTCCAAAAAGAAAAAGAAGTTCCGCACTCCTTCCTTCCTGAAGAAAAACAAAAAAAAGACAGATTCCTAGATTGGAGAATGTTGGATCGGTCCTCCTGGCTGGCCTCTGCCTCTTTTCATTGCCGCTTTTTGTCTGCTGTCATTGCACCCTTCGAGCAAGCCACAGTTACACAGTTATGCTTTTTCGTTGTTTTGATATTATTTGTCGCTGGCTTATTAACCTATTTTTCCTCGTTAGCGTGTGCCAATTTTGTATACAGTGTAAAAATGATTGATTGCATAAAGGTTTTTAATTATTAGAGGCTTTTAGTTGTGAGTGAGTGATACATTCTGTCTTGTCCACTCCATCTGGCCTTTAATGCATGTCTATTACTACAGGCCCACGCGCTCAATGTGAGGTTTTAGGGTTTTATCACCCTCATTTTTTTTTTTAAAGCAAAATGGTATTATTAAACTGTTGTAACCACTAGAATGTATTGGGATTGTATCAAAAAAATATGTCCAAGTGTCTTTTAATAACAGTGAATGCAGAAAGAGAAGCTAACCTCTCATTCGGCTGGTGGTAAATTTTGACAATGAGAATTATAAATTCGCGTAGAGCTAAATTTACCTCTGAAGCTGCACTGAAGTGATTACATGTTAGCAGGCCAGGAAAAATACAGTCATACAAAGTCCATGTTATTGTTTCCATAATCCCATATTTTGAATAAATCATCCAGAAGAAGCTAAATGACATCTGGGTGTTGGTTGACTTTTCCTATTTTTTTTAAAACCTCAAAATCGTCATTTGTCACAGCCTTAACTTACAGGTATGTTGTATAGTTCTTCGGATCTTTAAATGACGTGGACGTTTGGTTTAATATTACTCAAACTGGATTAATCTGCAGATGAACGCTATCGAGTCATCCCAGAAAGTGTCGGCGAGCATCGTCTTGACGGGTTGATGATGAAATGAGTATGAAGGAATGTGTGTGAACAATTTCTCAGTTCATGTTTTTCATTTATTCTAATGATATGAGCTTTGTTTTTGCATTTTGCCCCTGGGTTTCTTTCTGTCTCTGAAAGTCAGAAACAGGCAGAAATGCTCTATATTTTCTGAGTTTACATATTTCATTTTGTTCTCAATTATGTCATTTTGCTTTTTTTTTTTTTTTTTTTTTTAAATTGCGCTTTTTCTTGCAAAGTAGATTGAGCCATGATTGTGCTTGCGGTGAGAGAGCACTGTGAACCCTCCTCTTTTATAAACCACTGTCTGGGATCTCATACCACACACTGCTTTTTAGGTAGTCTTATCATAAACACAGTTGTTACAGTTGTAAATGACAATGTCACTGTTATGAAAGCTGCATGATCAATTATATTTCCGATCTTGGAATTTTCCTGTGTGAAACTCCACTCTGAGCAGACCGACTTTGCCACTGAATACTTTGTGTGTTTCCAGCTGCAGTAAAGACACAATGTACACTGGAGAAGCAACTCTCTTATTTTTCTCTCATGTTGCTGATTGCGAATGAGCTGTGCTTAAGGTTGCAGGGCATTAATACCAAGGCCATCTCATCACGTTGCTTCCTAACTCGTGTTTTGTCATACAGTTTTAGTCTTGTGGTGATTGGAAAGGCAACACTAACAGGAAACTAATCTGAGATGCTGGTGTATCCAAATCTTCACATACAAGCACAGAATGTCTAACTCCTGAAGGACTGCATGTGAAGAGTGCTTAGAGTGCATACTGTCCTTTAAATGACTAACTACCCCTTTTATTTGAATTATATTTTATTTTAGCTTTAGCGTTCCGATAACAGTACTAAAGTCCTTGTAACCATGTTATCATTTAAGTCAACCAGAGATTTTTTTTATTATTTTATTTTAAATCTCACAGCTATGCTGATTTGTATTCTGTCTGATCTACTTCCAAATTGAATTGTCTCATCATTAAACCATCTATGGACTTAAAACTTCCACCTATCTTTTCTCATGGTTCTGCCTCTTTCACAGCCATGAATAAAAACACTACCATGTAAGTCAGAATGGTGTGATTGTACTCATTTCAACATGGCCTCGCTGCAAATAACATTGAACTATGATGTAAACTAGATTGCACTTGAGGTGAATCACATTGCCTCTTTGGGTTTTACAATCTGTTAGATGAAAGACATCCTCTGTCCTTAGCTGGCCGATTTGAGTGAGGAAAAACGGGCCACACTGGATGTTGCAGCAGTGAAATAACATGCAAGTTTATCGGGAATATCTGGGGACATGTTTACAAAAATGTTGCTGATATTTATAGAACTGGATGTGCATATTAAATCAATATACCTTCGAAATAATTTTAAAAATCAGCAGTAATTCAACAAGCAACTTGTCTAAAAGCTAGGCAGAAGTACAGAACCAGAGACTTAAAAACCACAGAAGCTACAGACAGACTCTGGGATGACCACTCATGAACAGCAATCTTACAAATAATGACTGATAATATATAGGTATGACAAATTTAAAACTACCTGGGAGTGATTCTGAGTCAGGCAGATAAATGACTGATTGGAGGTGCAGAAAAACAGACAACTTATGGTTTGGGCTGGATGTTCTACATGTGGACAATGAAGCAGATGGAAAAAAGCAGGACATCAAGTGAGTGAAGAGTAAAAACTGGAAAATAAAAACAGATGTGTTGTAATGGAATTTTTAAAAAATCTGCTTATATAGGAATGTGAGTTTATGTGTGCAATGTGTGCAGTTTGAGAACTATTTAATAGTAATCATTCTGGATTTTAAAAAGTTTGTTGCTGTAACACTTAATGGGATTTTAAAAATGATTATCAAATAAATTAAAAAATGCTCCAGTAATAAAGAAAGTATGGCTGACCCCTTTAGTGAGCAGCCATGTTGTTGTGAGCTTCTCTTCCAGCCGTTAGAGGCGCTGTGTGTGTGGTGGTGGGGGGAACCTCAAACCGGAAATTGTGAACTTTGACCTCCGGCTGTCCCCTCTGTACATGCTGGATATGGAAACAACGTGGAAAGAAAAATATTAAAGTATTAATCGTTAAATGTAGGGTTGGCAGAGAGTTAGTGTCACATGTTTTCTTCCGTCTGGATCTAATAACTCGACTCCCAAACACGACTAAAAGGTAAACTCTTCTTCTGTGGTATTTTTAGTTTGTTTACAAACTGTAGACGGCTCATAGAGAAGTTAGCTAGCTTCTCTTCTTACATCCATAGCTATAAACTAGCTCAATTTTTACTCTCACAATCGTCGCTTTTATAACATTTGATATATTAGCTTTGCTATTTACACTGGAGTCACGCATATATGTGAGTGTCGAATTAAAACGGTCCTAAATGCTACCTGTTAGCTTATATTAGCCACCTGAGAGGAGGAGCAGTATTCAAGATCAGTTTTCTTTTAATGCATGTCAAACCCAAACCAATCACAAGAGCAGAGGTGGTTTTCAGTGCACATTGATCTGCTAAATCCAGCCTCATTTGCAAGTCTTTCTGTAATCTCAGTGTTGGTTTATCAGTCCACTTCTTAGCTTCAGATTTTTTATATTTTTTTTGTGCATAGTACTTTATTATTTCCATATTTACCCTTACATTTTGAATGTATTTGTACTTGTACCGCTGCTATGATGACCTAATTTCCCTCCGGGGATTAATGAAGTGATCTATCTATCTATCTATCTAGATGGGGAAGGTGCCTAAGAAGAGGAGCATTGCTGACAAGGTCCGCAAAGCCAAGACCTCTACTGAGATCAAAAACAACCCCTTTGAGGTGAAAATCAACAGGAAGAAATTTGATATTCTGGGGAGGAAAAGTAAGCACGATGTGGGTCTGCCTGGCGTGTCTCGATCCAAAGCCATAAACAAGGTAAGAGAGCATCTCACCTTCACCATACCAACTGCACTGGACTTGTATGTTACCTTATGCTCTGCTCTCAGGTAGTGTTAAAAGGACCATGATTAATAATTCAAACATTAGCTGTTGTTCAGTGCTATAAAGCAATTTTACAACTCTGGGTTTGTGTTTGACCTCACTCTAGACAGTAAAGTGAAGCTGGCCCGTTACATATTGTCCCTGTTTCTATGGACGAAATCATGTTTTATGAATAAATATAGACGCTTTGTGTACAGTGATTTGTTGATATATTGGTAAATGTGAAAAAGATGCATTGCATAATAAATTAGAGTAATAGGTTTCACTTACACATATTTTATAGTGTACATTATTGATTTGTTTATAGATTTTAGCTGTTTTCAGCATCAGACTACATCTGCATATTGCCACAGTGCCAATTAACAGTTGACCTAATGAATCTTCATCTTTTGAAGATATGATTATCTACAAATTTATTTTTGAAAGATCATCATCATTATAATTTGACAAAAGACTAAAGTGGTGCAGTGCATTTCAGGCAGCTGACTGGCGGAATTTTGCTAAAATGCTCTGAATTACTTTAAATTACTTAAATTGTCCTAAACTCAAAACTGACATGCCCATTTTTTTCAAGAGAAATCCAAAACCTGCCCAGTAAGAAAATACTAACAGCCTTAGGATTTTTTAAAATATGGCCTTTGGTTCTTTGACCAGACTGACCGAACACCCAGGAAGCTACAGCTGCCACAAGAAGTGTAAAATGTCAGTGTGAGAAAAATCTGGTTGAAATAAAGAAAAGGAAGGCACGTATTTAATAAAAGACAAAAGATTTTCTGTCGGATAAAATGAAAGTAAAGATCAACAGTTTTACAGTAGCACTGTATCTGGCAGCCATTGGTCACAGCTCATCATCCATTTAACACTGTCTGTGCTGTGAAGCCTCACAGTAACAGAGGGGATTTCTGCAGGATAGTGCCTGAAGAGAACTGAGCTAAAGTTGAAGTGAGGATAAAAGTTGAATCCACAGACTAAAATATACTTCCAGTTTGTGGTTTTGTATGTTCTGTGTGTGTATGATGTGTTTTTTTTTCTGCTTATCAGATCAGATTGATTGGTGACATAGCGTTTTCTTAAGTCTTGTTTAATTAAGAGGGAATATATTGGTGACTCTAATAAAGAATCACTGTTTTTGTATTGTGTTGGAGCTTTGTGTGTGTGTGTTTGTGTGGAAGTGGACAGAAATCAAATGTGTTTCTCATTTTATTGTATCTTTTAATCTGTAGAGGAAAGAAACCCTCCTGAAGGAATACAAACAGAAGAACAAGTCCAACAAATTAATAGACAGACGTATTGGCGAGTATGACGCCAAGATGGCACCAGAAGACAAAATCCTGCAGAGGTATGCGATGGAGAGACAGGTCAGTGATGTAATCATTTGTTTTATCTGTAAGGAAATAAGAGCTTATAAAAGTATTTGAAACAATATTCTCAGCCAGACTTTGCTTTATCTCTCAGCGTGTCCACGATAAGAAGGATCTGTACAACCTGAACGAGGATGAGGAGCTGACTCATTATGGCCAGTCGCTGGCTGAGATGGAGAAATTCAATGACCTCATGAACAGCGATGATGAATCAGAAGAGAAAGGTCTTTTGTCAGGTGAGTGTTTCAGTATTGGCTTTCTGCGTACGTATGTTCCAGTAATTCATAATTACAAGAAAAAAACAAAGGAGAAACAGGAAAAAAATTATAATTAGATTTCTCAGAACGCAATAAGCCCTGAACTTTGAGCGGATATATTATAGTGTTATCTTTCTGCATCCAGCCGAGCTGACCGCCTCCCACTTTGGAGGAGGAGGGGGCCTCCTGAAGAAGAAGACGGCATCTGGGGATCAGCAGGAGGAAGAAGGAGGCCACAGAGCCAAGTCCAGACAGGAGCTTATCGAAGAGCTGATCCAGAAGTCCAAGCAGGAGAAGGTGAGCAAGTTGAGCAAATCAACACAATCCTGTTGATTGATGAGGTTCAATGCAGACCTTATTACCTTCTTAGTGTGTTTTTGTTTTACGTGCTGACTGTAGTTATGCTCTAGGGATGATGAGACTCGTGGTCAAGATGATTAACCAGCTCAGTTTTTTCCTACTATTTTTTAGCGGGAGAGACAGGTGCAGAAAGAAGAGGCGCAGGAACTGACGGAGCAGCTGGATAAAGAGTGGAAGAGCATCCAGGCTCTGATGGTGAAGAAGACGCCCAAAGCTGCAAGTGATGACAAACCGGAGGAGAAACCCAAGGTAGGGCCGTACTGATCTGTCAACACAGTCTGCTTTCATCGATCTGTGGCAGAGCCTGATGTTCCTCTGTGTGTTCCAGCTGGAAGAGTATGACATGATGGTCAGAGAGCTCGGCTTTGAGATGAAGGCTCAGCCGTCGGAGAAGATGAAAACCCCGGAGGAGCTCGCACGGGAGCTGAAGGAGAAGCTGCAGAAACTGGAGGTGTGCTCATAACGCAGGGTAGTGTTAGTCTCATTACCATTATCATGTAAAGTTTTTGTCTTCACACATTGAAATGCTCTGTTTTCTTCAGGCTGACCGTCTGAGGAGGATGATGGGAGATGAAGTCGGGGAGAGCACACTGAGTCAGGTCCACATGTCTGCCGATGATCTCAACGATGGCTTCATCCTGGATAAGGAGGACAAGAAGACCCTGTCTTATCAGGTACGAGAGAGCTCGTTTATTTCTGTAATAGTCTCACTTTAATAAGTGGAACCGAATGTGTTTAACTCAGGTTTCTTTTATCTTTCCAGGATGGAAAATGGAACATTGGAGAGGCGTCTGAGGAAGATGAGGGTGAGGACGAAGAAGAGGGAGAGAGTGGTGAGGAGGAGGAATCCGAGGCAGAGGATGGAGATGAAGAAGAAGAAGAAGAAGAAGAAGAAGAAGAAGAAGAAGAAAAGGCGGGGGAGGATGAGGAAGAAGAAGAAGAAGAAGAAGAAGAGGAGGACGGGCATTCAGATCTTGAATCGGAGCAAGAAAGTGAGGATGAGGAGAATAAACGGGAGGATGAAGCTGCCAGTGCCAAACCGACCAAGACTCTCAGCATCGAGGAGTTGAAGGCTCAGCAGGAGGCGGCTAAAGCTGAGCTCCCATACACATTCGCTGGTAAGGACAAACTCGTGACACGTCATTAAAATCAGACCTTAATCTGTATCTGAGCCTGGTTTTAAAAAAAAAGAAAACTGCTGTAACTTTGAATCAGATTCACTTTTCCCCCTTGTTCCCTGCTCTCGTAGCTCCAGAGAGCTACGGCGACCTGAAGGATTTGCTCCATGGCCACACTCCGGACAACCAGCGCCTCATCGTCGCCAGGACTCAGAAATGCAACCATCCCAGTTTGGCTGCGGGCAATAAGCTCAAACTGCAGGTACAACTAAGTTTATTTGTGTAAATAAGTGCGATACTTCTGTTGCTGTAGATGGTTGTAAGTTGTGTCCAATGCTGTATGAACTAAATGACCACGTTTACAGTCAATTTTATTTTTCACTGCTTTTCCAAATGTGACATTTTTTTGATGCCAAGATAATTGATGTAGTTAAAGTTCCCTGTGCGGACAGATGCCTTAGGCCTTATTCCACACCGAGCATTTTCTGATTAAAACACTGGGGATATACAGATAATAATCAAGCTTTGGGAGCTTTCTCTGGACATGTTTGCAGCATATTCAGTTTGTGTTGATGCTGTAGGTTGCGATGCACGGTCTCGCCAACAGTTTGGAAGGCTGGGTGCCCAAAGGAAAATCACACTGTCCTGGTCCAAAGGAGAAACACAACTACTTTTAAACATTTGCGAAAGACTTGGATATCAACAGGTTTTTAAAATATGCACAAATATTGTAACGCTGACCTTTTCAAGAGAGTGGTTGGCAAATGAAAGCGGGATGCTGTGCTTGTTGATAAGAGTTTACAGAAATATCAGTGGAAAATGTTTTTTCATCAGCCACATAAACAGTTTTGTAGGAATATTGTCTTTTTGTAGAATACGGGCAAAACCCAGAATATTTTCTCTCTGTCTCAGAAAATATTTGGTTTTCTGTTGGAGTACATCGGAGAAGTGGCCACCAGGAGTCCACCTGAACTCGCCACCATAGATAAGCTCATACCGTGAGTTAAAAAAAAGTGGCTTCAATTCTCAATTTCACCTCCTGATTCAAATATCTAACCCTCAAAACTAAACGTCCTGCTCTGATTTGTCTTTTTTCCTCTCCTGCAGAGAGGTGTACACCATGTGCCAGATGTTTCCAGAAGCAGGCTGTAAGGCCCTGCAGAACATCCTCGGAGACGCTGGTCATAGCATGGAGGAGGTGCTTGAGGTCAAAGGGCACGTTGCTTTCCCATCACTAGACATGGTATGGGATTATTTTCTGTGATAAACATAAAAATATTGAACATTCACAGGGTTGCTAAGAGGGCTCAGAGGTTTTAGGTTTGACAGGTAGGGCAACCTGTATGTAGCCTGAGAGGCAAAACCCAGGGCAAAAAGGCACAACAGGTAGGATTTTGAATTATCAGGGAGATTTTCCTCCCAGTGGAAAATATACCTTTGCTTTTGATATTAAATAATAATGTTCTTCCTATTTTCTGTTTATGACATGAAGCCACAGTATGTTTGTTTTTGTGTTTCCAGCTCATCTATCTGAAAGTGACGGCCCTGCTGTTCCCCACCTCCGACTTCAGACACCCTGTTACCACTCCAGCGCTGCTTTACATCAGCCAGGCTCTCACCAAGGTACACACAGTCGTCTGTGTGTCTGTGCTGTCGGAGCTGTATTGACTGTTCTTGCCCTCTATCGGGATTCCGCCATCTCTCATTCTGTTTGAATCCGGCACTCGTTCTCTCATGTTTTCTTCCTATTCAACATTTCATCATACCTGTGTGTCTCTCTCTGATTTGTGTGTCCTCAGTGTCCAGTGAGATCGTTACAGGACGTGACATCAGGTTTGGTGCTGTGCTGTCTGGCAGTGGAGTACGTCTCTTTTTCAAAGCGCTTTCTGCCTGAACTCGTCAACTTCCTGGCTGGAACGCTGCATCTGGCCGTGCAGGACAAGACATCGCTAGGTACGTAGACATTTCACATGTCTGTCACGCATGTTATCGGTGGCAGCATTTGGAAGGTGAAACACAGTAGATAGCCTTGCAGGGTTCCTACAAAGTTTGGCAAAGGCTTAATTTTAACTGTTAAAAGGTTAGGAATATACCTACATTTGTATATACTTTTCACGTGATCAAATATCTTTTGATACTTGAATGAAACAGTCTTGTTGTCAATTATTTTTTGTAACTTCTGCTTTGAGAGTCAAGACATTTTATGGTTTCATCATTTTAAAAAGTGCTTAAATTCTGCTTCTAATTCTACTAAGCTTTACAAACCCCAGCTTTGACTTTTCGTTGCAGATTACACTCCGGTGCCGCCCTTCAGGCCGTCAGGGAAGTGCAGCGATCTGCTGGTGTTGTCGAACTCGGAGTCCTGCAAGAACTGGAGCAAGAAAAGCCTTCCGTTGTCTTCTACCCAACACCTGGACCTTGAAAATGACCTCGAGAGAGATCACCACAGGTAGGAGGGGAGAGGAGGAGCAGGATGTACGCTCAGGATATCTGCACAGTGTTGCGAGTCTGTCTTGAAACACATTTAGCAGGTGAACTCGACCTTCACCTTCATTTTGCTGTACTGTCTTTTACTTGGTTATTTTCTGTTCCAGTATTACTTCAAAATTTAAGCCAAAACCCTCCACATCAGACTGTGTTTACCCCTCTGTATATTCAGCTGCCCTCCAGAGACTTTCAGAAACAACAGATAACAGATAAAAAAAAAAAATAGCCTTAATTGGATGTTCAGAATGGAGTCTGTAACAATAACATGTATTAACAGCAGTGAACACTTGCCTGGTGAAAATTATAGGCCCTTAGTAGGAAGAGAGGAAGTGTGAGGGAACCATTTGCCTCCTCACAGCTTCTCATGTTCGGTTTGGACCAGAACAGGACCACCAAAAAAGAAAATGAAACAGCAGCACGGGATGAGATGAAGTGAGGCTGGTTAATGACCTTTTATTTATAGAAAAAAAACGATGAGCTCATTTGTTCCTCAGCCAAAAACAAAAAAAACGCAGACAAACTGGAAACACACAAACACGCACTCATAGAGATCTTGACCAGCTGCTTCACAGCATTTTCATTAAATGAACAAAGCTGAATATGTGAATTAATAATGAATTAATAATCAATATGAAAGGTAAGACATCGAACCGTGTTTACCTGTGCGGACTGTGTGGCTTGGAGCTGATACATCCACTCTTGTGATTCTGATGAGTCGCCAGCTTGGTTTCACACAGCAGCTGGTGTGTGGGCACGCAGCAAAGCTTGCAAACAGGCTGCGACGGACCATGATTGTGCACAGTTTGTGAGAGTATACATTTCTATTTGCGCTCAACTAAAATTGATACTCGCAACACACCATAAAAGACTCTGACTCAGACTCTGTGATTTTGGAGAGAATTTGATTGAATTTTCTTGGCGATATATTTGTTAAAGAAAATGAAGTTAACTTCACTTGATCGCTTACGTGTCTAATATTGAGCCAAAGAGACCAAAATGAATTTATGCAATTTATTCATTTAAAGCAGCAGCTGTTATACAGTATTTTAATTCATCGTGACTTCGACTGGCGCTCCCTGTAACCCCGATCAGTAAATCATCTGTATAATACGTTGCCTGGAGGTCGGATCCAGCTCCGTCTCCTCCACCGCTAAGAACAACAGCGCTGACTTCTTCTCATCACACCCCGGTGCCTGGTCATATTCTAATTTCTGCATCCCTCCAGGCCTCACAGTGACACATGGACACCAGCAGCTGTGTGTGAAGAGTGCAGTTGCTCTGGTAATTACTGTCAGGATGATGCGGCTTATTGGTCGAGGATAGAGCGAGTGTACGCAACGCAGGTCTAAATGTGTAAATGTGGAGAGAGAACGTGCATTTGCATACATAAAGATGACCTCCATTTTTCCTGCAAAGTGATCGAGTCCCACGAGGTCTGAACAAGGACAAGAACAACAAAATGACGCAAAATCACATGATGTCAACAAAATGGTATCAGACAACAAATGAGCCTACTCTGCAGTACACACCGAACAGACCTCATGGTGTTATTGTGACGAACAGCAGAACAAGACGCACTCCAAATGAGAGATGAGGACAGGAGGGAAGACTTCAGCCACTGTCCGCGTCTTTATAGTGTCAAGTCAACCTGAGACTTGAAGGTGCTCGCAGGTTCTGAGACGATTTAAACACCAGTGAGGAGCTCCATTCCTCACTCTCTTCACCAGTCTGTTGCTTCTTTCTGCGTGCCGTCGACACAACATCTCCTTGCTCTGCATGCTGATCAGGATGTTGATTACCATGGTAACGGTTCAAAGCATTTTGGGTTAGCCCTAAATTGTAGATTTTCATCCGCATGTGTATGTGTTTCTCTGCAGGTTGTCGTGTCTGTCTACCTGCCTGGACCTGGTGAATAGATGCTGCGCGCTCTACAAAGACCTTGTGTCCTTCGCCTGCATCTTCCAGCCAATCAGAACGCTGCTTTCCAAACATCTCCCAGCTCAAACATTACCAGAGCCATTACAGGTTGGCGCCAATGAGGATCAGAATACAGCGAGGTCTTACTCGTATTTTGGTTTCTCCTTCATGGTGTTTGTTTTGTCGCAGGAGCTCCACGGTGAGATCCTGGAGGCCGTCAGCAGCGCTCCTGTGGCTCACAGCCGGCTGGTGCTGGACAAGAAGAAACCCATTCCTCTGAAGCTGCTCACGCCCAAGATCGTTGAAGTGTAAGCAAGCGATTGAAAACATGACATGAAGTGTGCCAGTGTGCAGGTACGGCATCTGTTAAAAATTCACTAATCTCCTTGTGTGGTATTGGTCAGGTTGGACTATGGAAAGAAGCGTGGCAGCACCAGAGAGGAGAGAGAGAAGGAGCGACTGCAGCACAAGTACAAGAAGGAGTTCAAGGGCGCTCTGAGGGAGATCAGGAAGGACTCACGCTTCCTGGCCAGAGAGAAGCTCAACGAGGTCATGAACAGGTGGGGGATGATAACATACAGTATCAAACCAAAACAAGAAGAGAAGAAAGGTTTCTGGGAAAAGCCTCTAATGTTGTACTCGTCGTGTGTTTCAGAGATGCCGAGAGAAAGAGGAAAGTGCGGGAGCTCTTTGGCAGTTTGGCCACTCAGGAGGGAGAGTGGAAAGCCCTGAAGAAGAGGAAGAGGAAGTGAGATACACAATCTCTGTCTTCGTCAAATGGACACATCAGATAACAACCGGCGCGAGGTTGAAATCTGTGTAACTGTGAACGCTGTGGACTTTTTTTTTTTAATCACAAGGATGAATTCAAATTTCTTGATTCAACTCACGTTTTTTAGAGAACAAACATGCAAGTTGTCAAATATCCTGGCGTAGGCGTCTGATGTGACGTTCAGATCTGTTGTTGGAGGTGTCAGTCAACACATCGGTGAATTCTCTTTTTTTTCCACCATGAACCATCACTATAACCTACTTCAATATAAAAAAGACAAAAAAAATATCCGTCTGTTCTCTTATTTTCCATCATGAATACATGTTTTTTCAAGTCAGGAACATGAAGTCAGAGTTCTTCTTACTGTGACTTGTGTAAACAATGACAGTCTGTACATCCATAAGGTTTAATTAAACAGTCATTTTACATGTATGTATGACCATCGTCTCTATTACATAAAACATATGTACTGTTGAGTGGGAGTGAAGCCAGTAAATGAGAGTGAAACCACAGACGCACATCTTGTTGAAAGATGGCAGAGAAGATAGTGAGGGACGGTTTCAACATTTTGTGGGAGAGGAAGTTCAAACCTGCCTGAAAACAAAGACTGATGGTTGTAGATTCACATATTTTCAAGGGAGTGCAGCCGAGTGGGTGTAGTGAGGCAGGCGACAGTGAACTGAGACGAGGCTTTAGAGTTGGAGCGGTGTAGTGTGTCGTGATCGCACCGGCAGAGATGAATCGGTATCATATTTTAACGGACAAAAGATTTCGGGTCAGAGGCTCCACCACACGACAGAGTAACATTCAAAGCTTCCAGGGTGTTACGGCCATGTTCGACTAGTCTGTCAGGAAGAGCTGGTTAATGGTTGGTTGATCTGTGGTTCACTGCCACTGCTGAAACATAAACATGCCAATACATTCTGTTGATAACTTATTGTATGACACTGATCCCAAAGGCTACACTCAGCACTGAAACAGTGTTTGGATTTAAAGGTCTCTGCAGCCTGAAGTGATGTAAAGACAGCTGCTTGAACACGAGATGACGTGACGGCTAACTCGCTGTCATCGACTCAGCATTTTTCTTTTTAAAACCATCTTATCTGTTTTTCTCCCAAACTGAATAAAACAAGCTGTTCTCAGAGGACAAGAAGTTCCCCCAGAACACTGTATGGAGCTGGAAAGGTGGCAGGGTCCGCCAGATGTAAACATATAACAGACATATAAAACAGTACGAAACTGTGCTGTTCTTTAAGGTCAGTTCGTTTATTCAGTGTATTCAGTCATGAAAACAAGGAGCATTTATTCATTTCATCATTCATCTAATTTAATATGATAATTATCTTCTATTTATCGCCTCTATGCTCTACAATAGGGAGAAATCTATGAATCAGGATACAAGCAAAAATACAAAACATGAACATCTTGTTGTATCAGTACCTGTCTCTGCACGGAGCGGTGATGAAGAGCAACAACAACAACGAGGAGTCATCGCCTCCCTCGAGTCTGCAGAGATCGTTAAGGAAGCAGCCGCTGACAGGTGTACGGACGATAACAAGCAAGGAAGTCCAAGGCTTCTCTGCTGGATTCATTACTGAGAAAAGGGAATGGGAAAGTGGCGGATGACTCACTCCGTTGTAGAGTAGTAATCTTCATGTAAACTGTGATTCAAGCTTCACCAAGGCCATGTTTACACCCTGAACAGACTTTTCAAATAGGCTTCTTTTTTTTTAAACCCTTGAAAACCATTTTATTTCTTAATGCCCTTTCTTTTTTGTGCAAACATCTCGAGTAGCGTCGTACGATAAGTAAAAAATGTGGATGGATTTGTAAAACTGTTGGTGCGTTCGCTGGTCTTGGTATTAATGAAGTGTCTCTCAGAGTTAAGATGCTGGGTGATCCTGGCTACAAGGACGTCTTGTGTAAGTGTGTGTCTGTCTTCTCTCTCTTCCTCAGCACACATAACAGAGTCTGCAGCTGGACAGATGTTTACAGCGTGTTGTCAAGGCCGACATGCTTCATTGCGCTAACACGCTGCGGTTACAGGTGGGATTATTGTTCCCTTTGAATCACATGCCTCAAGACATATTTTCTGATGAAAAATAAAATCTCATCATCACTAAATCCTTTCGAACAGCAACATGTTAGTGGTGCATGGACACATTTTGTCCTCTGCTGTCCCAAAAATTGGGATTGTTTTGCACATGGGGAGGTAAAACCTGGTGTTGAAATGGCTAAATCCCAGCTAAAGGAAAGATAGCAGCTGCTTGCTTGTTAACGTTCAAAGCATTGGTGAACAGCATAGACCAGCACCAAAACACAACCAGCATGTAACCAACATGTATATATTTTGCAAATATGTCACTGTCGATGTTGTTTCATGTAATGTTAGCGATGGGGTTTTTGATAAACTGTACACGGAGATAGCGGAAGAGGTTGAGGTTGAGAAGTTGAGGGACCAGGCTTCCTTATGTCAGGCTTTGTACCAACAGTCCACATGTGGTAAGTCAGACTGCAGCAGGGCTAATGTTAGGCTAACGTTAGCATCTCTGTCAGATTCTCTGATGGTTTTGAGGTGGAGGGTTTGACAGAGACACAAAACAATCCACTGTAATAAATTGTAAGGTGTAAAATGATAGTTTTGTTTATCTCAGAGTAAGAGAAATTTTTTTTTTCAACTTCTAACCAGGTTTGTGGGCTAATAGTACAACATTGTTGGTTTCATCAGTGATCTTCTTGGTTGCCAGTTTGTGAAAAAAGTAAAAATAGCAGATTTTTACACTATGTGGCCAGTATTGCCCCACATTAGCTAGTTAGCTTTGGCAACATTACCATTAGCTAGCGTGAGCACCCCCTAATTAGCTAGAGTCACAACATTAAGGTTTGATAACTAGCGTTAGCAACATGTTTAGTGCTTGTATATTTTCCAGCTCCTGGTGTTAGATAGTCACATACAAGAGTGTGTATTTGCCTATTCCTGTGTAGTAGATGCATTTTTCTTCTATTCTTACATGGCCCCAAAAAAAAAAAAAGTTCAGGAAAAATTCCTCTATGAAATCTTGGCTGCTTTTCTCTGATAAATAACCAAACGTTTCTACTATTTATAATTCTGCACAGGCACTAATGTCACATGGATGCTAACACAGATAAATGAACAAAAACACTTGCACACTTTTTGCATATTTTATTCAACACTTAACTCCAAATAAATTCCTATCACAGCGTTCGAGCTGAGTGGATTTTACATGCTCTTGGTTTTTCAAAAGTCCATTCAGTATGATATATATATATATATATATATATATATATATATATATATATCCGTTATAAATTAAAAAATACAATATGAATGCACAAATAGCTCAGCACTTCATAGTCCACCGCGAAAAAACAGTGACAGTATACACACAAAAATAGAGAATATCATTATGCTTCCATTTCAAACAGGTCACTGTCAGTTGTCCATTTATATAGAGACACTTAGGTGCTTGAAGTGGTAAATGGTGGTATATTTCCAGGTTTGAGTCATTGACATAGCCACACTGTTAGACAGAAAATGTACACATAAACACACACACACACACACACACACACACACACACACACACACACACACACACACACACACAGTGACTAGGTGGCATCCTCAGTGGTAGGGAATCACTGTAAATGACAGCTGGTCACAGACGACACACACCTGAGGCCCCTTTAAGGACTGAGACACACATAATAAACAACATCTCTGTTTCTCCACAACATATACACATATGCCGCTGCGCATACATACGTAACAACACAAACACAAACACACACACACACATACACACACACACAGACATCGGGCACAGACTCCGTAGAAGGACCATAAACGAGGCACAACGGGACTTGGCAGAGCGACATGGAATGTTTTCGGTCGTTGATCTTTGATTGCGAGGCTCTCGATCGGTTTTTAGTCGTCGGTGTCCTCCTGAGAGAGAAGAGGGACAAGCAGAGGAGAGGTGGTGAGTTTACAGCCTGTGTCTCAATGAAACACTCCGGCCAAGATCAGTCATCTTAACCCAATGCGTGATCTTTCCCGAACCAGCACCAAGTGTTTCTGAGCCGAAACCTCACCAGATCTTAACCAACATGTTAGCAGTTTGTTTCTGCAAACCACAGATTTGTGCCATATCACGTCCGCATTACATGTTTATCACCTAACTTTCACACCAGAGTGCTGCCGAAGGGGTGACCGCAGTTCAAGTCTGTGTTTCAACATTTGTAAGTTAGAAACTACTGGAAATTTTTGACGAGGGCTGATGGCGAACTCGGGACAATTTCCAGCTGTTTGTGACGACCAAAACTGGTATTTTAAGCCACATGTTCAAGCCATGATGTTTTTCAAACCTTAATCAAGTGGTTTTCATGTCTGAATGTAAACAGAACATAATCCCAGTGTTGTGACAAGAAAGAAATAAAAACTAAACCTGAACAAATGTAAAGTTGCAATATTTTGAAACCTAAAGCTTTAATTCATCTGTGGTTTTGCAGAAACGTTGCACTCAGTCAGCTTTTTAGAGATTATCCGACAGGTTTGGGAGACAATCCACGTGAAAATGCATGCAATGTTTTTTAGCTTTAAAGCTGAAAGCCTCCACCCAATACTGCATTAAAGACACATAAACCTATAAACTGAAAATATTTGCATACTGCACCTTTAAATTCCAGATGACATGACAAAAATTTAGAATTTTTAAATTCAGCTTTTTGTCTCATTGACTGTAGATGTGTTGTATCTGAGTGGAGTCTCACCTCTGTAGCGTCAGCAGGGTCGGTGTCGATCGGTGACTCTGGCATGTTCTGTACTGGTGAGGCGTCATCACCCTGGAAAATGGGAAGAAGAGAAACATATATTTTGTTGGTATAGATCCACCTGTGATTTTCCTGCTTTGACGAGTCAGAACATCTGTCCCTCCGTTATCTTCCGACGGCGAGCGTTCGTCCTCTGACCGCGTGTTTTCTATACTTTAGCTTTAAACCGCGTAAACAGCTTTCTCGTCTCGGAAAACGGTTTCACTTTTTGTAGATGTGACGTGTGGCTCTTTCGACAGGCACTGACAGGTGACACTGTACCGAAACACCCGTCTGTCAGCCCGAAAGGCTCTTACAAACGATGTGTTTTGTCTTTCCAAACGAGGCGTGAAGCACTAATGAAGAAGGGAGGGCTGACGTCTCCTCTGTCCAGCTGAATTGTGCCTTGATTGCGCCGTGCCATTGAAGTGACCTTCCCTTAATAGGAGGCGGTCACAGCGCACAGACGTGTGTATGTGTGTGTGTGTGTGTGCGCCTGACATAACCTTAAACCAGTTACCGCACCTTCTCCTCCTGCTGTTGCGTTTAACACCACCCATCAAGCCTCCATCTGTTCGCCCAGCAGAGCCAGAGAGGCGTACTGTACACACACATGCACAAAAACACACACTTCGACTTTGGTTTGCCGACAAACACCTGACCGGACAGACTAAACTTTGGCTAATAAGTTGAAGCTTTGCTCACTTTTTTGAGGACAAATCAAACCTGAGAATGTCTCTGCGAACGATCATCTTCTGAAGCGAAGTCAAAGCCATACCTCACCGACAGTCGGCGCTGAGATCCCTCCCCAGTGACGTGAAATACCGCAGCTTCTTTTATTGCAAATATCTGAGCAATAAGACGTGTTTGTTGAGGCCATTTTTCTATTTCCTTCCTCCTCTACCTACCACGTTGCCTCTGTCCTCTGTCTCGTTGTCATTTTCCCTGCCTTTTGTGCATCTCCTGATATGAGTCACCATAGAGCTGATGAATTGGTTCAACAGCCAGATGAGGAGATTAATCAGACTCAGCATCCCACCAGCATCCTGGCGAGTGTCTGCGTGTGTGTGTCAGACACAGGAGACGATCTTTGATGGGCTCTCTCTCAACCTGGCATCAATTTTTAAAAAAAGCCAAATCAATATTAATGATGTTTAATGGCCGCGCCGTCCGGGAATGACGGTTTTAAATGAGAACAATCTGCTGCTGTCAGTTATTTTATTTATCGTGTTCATGTGTGCATTCCCTCCGTCAGTCCGTCCACCCTGCGTCTGTCCGTCCATCTGTTTTGTCTGCTCTGCCTGCCAGTTTGGCTCGTCGGGGCTCCTCATAAAGACGCTGATCACATTCCAGGTGGAGCTCCATCAGTGTTTTTATCCCCTCGGAGGCCGAATACGGCGATTAGCTCTCTAGCTGCCTTGATAACACGACCGCTAACGAAGATGAAAGGAGTCGATTGGATGTTTGCGGGGAGGCGTCTATCCAATAGCGAGATCAAACGCACTGAGTGAGATGAAAGCTGAGCAGTTCTGAATTTTCCTTCTGCTCAGGTATCAGTCTGAAAGAAAATAACTTACATCTTATTTTTTTTTTCCATCTTCTCTTGTTTTACAGGGTACTTTTCAGCGATTGCAGCCAATTAAAGTAGAGCTACAGGTGTGTGTGTGTGTGTGTGTGTGTGTGTGTGTGTGTGTGTGTGTGTGTGCTCTTGTCTCCCAGTGTCTCTGCCCTTGTTATGGATTCCCCCGTGTCTGAGCGCTAATTAAGGGGACGGGAGATGGAGCATCACAACAAACAATCAAGAAAGTGTTGCCCAGGGAAATATTTGATTGGCTTATCATTTCCTGGTACTCGCAGTGATGCTCTGAGTGAGGAGGGTAATTACAGGCGAATTCAGACTTCCCTTCAGATTTGTATTCAATTCTTGCACTTTATTAATCCAGATATAACTCACGGGGAAGCATAACTGCTTTGTTGGCAATGGAAGAAGAACAGTAATAGGATTGTTTTTTCGAGTATGAACATGAAGGCCATCTGTTCTTGTTGAATTTGTCTTGTTTGAGGAATGAGTTTCTGTGCTGATAGTAGATGGTGTTAGGAAAAACTGTAGAGATTAATGTTGGGGATTAAACCTGCCACGTGGAGCTTTCATGTAAACAAACAAGATCAAAATTATTGTTTTTTTCCTCATAAGATATTTTAGAGGATATTTTAGACTGAACCTGTGATCAATGTCATTCTTTTTGGTGAATTAAAGCAAAATTATGGAACTTGTTTTTAACCCTAAAATAACAGCTTCAAAGTAAATTGTAAATTTCGATGATACAGTGTAATACTTGTAATAGGGCGAATGGTGTCTCTGTCTCGGCTATGACTTAATGAGTTTTAATTATAGTTCTGACAAATTGGGATTTGTATTCACAAAAGTGGCGTTGCACTCAGAAAACTGTGGGGGGGGAGGGGGGCGCCAAATCACACAGAATGCCAGTTTCTACATAATGTTGCTTTAAGATGGTGTTTTGTTAATAGCTTGGCAACAAGTTTTTATCGTCGGTGAGTTATTGTGAAATGAATGTCAGGAGTGTGTACGCTAATAAAACAGGGACCCACTTTGCTCATTAGCACTACTAGTGGTGAAACAAATGCCACAGGGTAGCTTTAAAATTCATTCTGATTATATCAGATAACACTGTACAGTTGAAAACAGTCACGTAGGATGTTAAATATAAATGTAATTAGATTTTTTGTATTTATTTGAATTATTGATATTCTGTTTTTTCATTTAAATCCTTTATTTATTGTTTATTTGCATCTGTTGGTCAAAAAATTACATGAACAAAATTCATGAATTAAAGTCACAAACCACATATAGCCATGAATTAGATGCTATTTACAATACTAAGTCTAAAAATACATCTTAATCTGTAACCATTACGTTTTTTGAATGTAGAATGTTATTCTCTCTTCATTGTTAAAACCCTAAAAATACACATAAGACATTACCTCAGAGTCCAAATACGGCCCTGACTGTTTTTGTAATTTAACGTGGACAGCTGTTAATTTCATTGCTTGAGAAAAGGACAACATGGTGAAACATAAAGAGAGAAAAAAAACATATAACAGAAAAAAAAAAGGAAAACAACCTCCTCCGCCTTGTTTGCAGGACCGACGGCCAGACTGACTGATGGATGATGCGGGAAAAGCCGACAATATGTAATGGCTTTTCATTTCAGAGAGAAAAGACACACGGCAGACATGAGAAGTGATGACAAATGACTCAAGGTCAGGAGGCCATTTTGACACAGTGAAGAGTTATAGCTGGCAGCCAGTCATGAAATGGAGGGATGTGCAGCGCTGCCATCGCTCCTACAGGTGTGTTTAAAAGGAGATCTGTTTATGTCTGCGCCGAAGCGTTCAGCAGAGCAGCCTCAGACAAATTAAAGCACGAAAGGCAAATGAAAATTTGAATTTTTCGAAATATAAGATCCTGGTTTTCAAGTTATTGTGCATATTTTTATTTATTTAGAAACTGTCTAAACTCGCAGCCTCATGTTTTCCATTGGATGGTTAACTGTAGGCAAATTGGATGACAGGCCTTGCTGGGATGTCAACTAGCTTACTGAATAGATCATGTTATAGAGGCTCTGTGTAACTTCTGTGTTGTGCTCGAAGCAACTGGTTTATGATAGTGGACTTCATTTCTTAACATAAGCTACTGTTGCTCTCTGTTAGCAGAGCTGAGAGAGGCACTTGCTTGCTAATGTTAGCACCGATTAGCACCTGATGTAAATATTCATTCATGTAAAATCAGCAGCTGCTAAGTCTTTGTCTGTGTGTTGATATTTAACAAACGAGTGGGGTTTAGCCAGCTGTCTCGATAACACAACCTCAGCCAGTGTTACCAATGTTTTCTCAATTAAGCTAGCTAGCACTAGCTCCAGTAGTCGCTAAACGTCGCCATTGCAGATTGTTTTGAGGTACATATGGTGAATTCGTTAGCCAAATAATCAAAAGGTGGCTAAGAAGACTATACATATATTTTAAGTATAGACAAAGATCTACAAAGTGACAGAGAGGAAGCTATTAACGTGTAATTTTCGCAAAGTTCCCAAAAAAGTTATAGCCTAGCGACAGGCAGCAGAATAGAATGCACCATTTAAATGACAGATTTCTCTTTAATAACCCAACAAAACATATGAGGTTGAGGCATTTTCAGACATTTTAATGTGGAAATATCACCCATTATATCTTTAAGTATCCTGTGAAGTACTCACATCTCACAAGGAATGGCTAACAAGTTTAGCCTGCTAGCTGGTTAGCTGACTGAAGTGATAATATGAATCTTTTTTTTTTTTCAATGCTTGCCCACAAAGATATTGTACCAAATTAATCGAGCATGATCAAATTAGACGACTGACATTTACAGTCAGATGAAAATATTCACCCCGACTAGAGAAGGCTACTGTGGAGGGTGCTAAAAGAAAACTTAACCTGGATTTAGAGCTTGACTTAAACACCTTAAAAGACAAACACCTGTGATGGACCAAAAAGGTTTGGGTTTCAGTTCAACTTTACATAAGAAGTATCTTACCTGTTTGGTTTGATCCTTTTTGACCAATCCGGTGGCAGCGACAATATTGCCCGCCCCCTCCACAGTTTTATGGGCCACAGCAGTGACTCCGGTGACCATAGCCCCGCCCACTTGAGACACCCCAGACACAGTTTTTCCTGCAACTGCAGAGACAAAAGAAGAAGACAGAAAGCTGACATTTGAGGCGGGTGTAGGTCTTTACAGAGCCACATAACCTGTTGGGATTAGCCTGTGGTAAAATGCATTAACATGACACAGATCTCACTATACTGGATTTCAAAGCTTCACCAGCGATTGGGTGGGAAGTGTAATTTGAGTGACTCTGCCCTTTAGTTACTTTTCCTTGCAGCTCCTGCCTCCATTGTTGGGTAAAGGAGTTTCCTCTCCCATTTTTACCCTCCCTTATAACTTGAATGGCAACATCACCTGTAGTGTAACTTGTTTTACTGGAAAACCTTGGAACCAGCCTGCAGGTATTTTCTGTTGAATCCATCCCATAGCCTCCACTGAGTTTCATCCTGCCTTCTATTGTCTGAGCAATTCATTGTTGTGTAATTTGTGATTTAGCATATTGTTGCATCTGAATTTAGTTTTCTTTTATGTACACTTGTTTCACTGTTCTGGTGAGCCATGCTCTGAGAGAGTTTTAAATTCCATGTCAATCAATACAGACTTTGGTATGTAGGTGTATTATCCTATTTTTTTTTTACATTAATAGAACAAACTAGACATTATGAATCATTAAAATAATCAATATATTAATGAACAAACACAATAATTGTTTGTTTAAGTCTGCCTGGGGATCGCGGCCCCACATTATATCCGAGGAAATGTGAGACTGTTAGCAGGATAGTTGATAAAATAAAATAAAATAATGATTAATTAATCAATTACTAATATGGAAATTTTAAGAGCCAACAAGCCAAAAACATTGGCAACCAATGCTCTACACCTTAAAGGAGTGATGGAGTTCATGAGTGTTTCATGTAGGTATTAACTGAAACTAATATAGATGAGATTTAAGAATTATTATATGTTTGTTGCAAACCATACTGAGTGACATTGTTAGTTCAGTTTCAGTTGTGATTATGGAAAAAATAAATATTTCTGAGTTTGTATTATTGCCTCATTAATATTATAAACATAAATAAAATTCTGAGTTAAAATGTATTCTCAGTTTCTTCTGTAACTTCAGTTTCAAATGCACCTATGTTATTTGAGTACTTGACTTCCTCCTTTGCAGCCGTAATAATGGCTACAGTCACTAGAGGTCACTGCCTAGCAATACACTCAAAATGGGTTGTGAGAAACTGCTTTCTTAGTTGACCTTTCTGGTTGTTTTTCTGATTAGGATGGGCTGACTGAATCTTGGCTGCAGCATAAGTCAAGAATAAAACAAAATTAGTGTGCAACCGTCATTAATCTGTTCCACTATCGCTGTAAACAATATGGCTTTTCATGCTCATCACATTGTTTGATGATCTTCTGAAATTTGATGGTGTCAGAGTTGCATCTCAAACTATCTGTGTCACTAAGACGGTGACTGCAGCCATCTTTGAAACTCTCTCACATTACTATTGACTGCTGCTTTGGAGCCAAGGCTGATGATATCCCCATGTTTCTTTCACATTAGTCTCCTCGAGTGTGTACCGGCCTGAAGTCGCTTTGTCGTTGGACATCAACTCAGAGAGAAAAAGAGATCCTCCCCTGCTCGCTCATCTAGTTTCTTTAATGAGGCGTTCTGTCATCATATGTCTCTCTTACAATTCCGGCTTCCAACACGCCGATTTCCCTGTACAACAATAAAGCCAAGTCCCTGCAGGCCTGTGGCTTATTATGTATGAGAAATAGCACGGCCTGGCCCATGGGGATTTAGACAGGTTGTGTTGAGTAAGGCAGTGAAATATGACACTTGCTCTCTCTTCTAAACCACTTGAGGATCCAGTGATCCTATTTTTTTTTTTTATACATACTCACATGTCAGATTGTATAAAAAAATGAGGCTATGGTGTTATTAGGAGGTCTGTAAGTATACACACTACTGATTTTTTGGAGCTGAAAAGGTGCCTTGAAGCTTCAATTACCTGTTGTGACTCCATCCTTTGTTTTGGTACCTGAAAGGAAAAAAAAAACAGGTGATGCTCAATTAGTGACACACACTGAGCTCTGTTTCATTCAGGCTCAGGAGCCCGTCGGTGCGTAAAATAACAACAATAAGAAGAATTATTACATTAATCACATTTTTTTTTCTACCAACATTGTGACCGGTGAAATTAATTCCCAGCACCCACCGACAAACATAACCCCGTCTTTCGTCATCTCAGCCGCTCCAGTCACTCCCTGCTTGGTTTTCTCCGCCGCGGCCACGACCCCCTCCTTGGCTTTAGAGAAACCCTTCATTATCGATTCCATGGCTGGCTTGATTGGCTCCCAAATTACGCGCACAACACAGCTGTGCGGATGTCAAAAACAGGCGCAATGAGAAAAGGCACGATATTGAAACACACGTACACACACACACACACACACAACCCCGATGCCACCGCCCTGCTTCTCTCCCAGATATCAGCGTCTGGAATACGTGCTGGGGGAAAAAAAAAATCCCACCTGTAGGAATCGGTTACAGCCTGACCGAGAAAGCATGAATGGGTTTACTATGAATCCGAATTAATCCGACAAAAAAAGAAAGAGAGGAAACAGACCTGTGATGTGGATATGTGATCGGGGAAATATAACAATGAAGCAGGTGATAGTGTAAAAAAAAAATAAAATAAAATAAAAAATGTGTGTGTGTGTATATATAAGATTGATTATGTTTTAAAGAGGAGCGGAGAGAGAAAGATTTACGCACCTGTTCAACTTCCTTCGAGCCGAGAATGTGGCGAGTCTTCCGGGATGACAGCGGAGTACAACCGGTTCTATCTGTTCTCGCAAACTACAACTTCTCCAAAAAAGACGACCTCAACAGGACAGACAGAGGGAGAGAGACAAAGAGAAAGAGAGAGAGAGAGAGAGAGAGAGAGAGAGAGAGAGAGAGAGAGACAGACAAACGCTCCACAGGTTGGACACGCGCCTCCTCGGTGATGGATAAGAAGAAGAAGAAGAAGAAGAAGCAGGAGGAGGAGGAGGAGAAGAAGAGGAGAGACCGGAGCGCGTGATGCTGATGCGAGAGAGGAGATGCTCCGCTGGCTGTCTGTCTGTCTCCAACACACACACACACGCGCGCGCGCATGCACGCGCACACGCGCACAGATTACGTAGCTCCTTCTCTGTACGTGGGCTGTCCACAGCGTGTAGGTGCAGCACGCTCTTTAAAACCCGTCGGCTTGAATGCATCTGCGCCCGAACTGCCAATTAGTGTAATTATTCAAGGAAACACCACGGGACTGGTCATTGTGCCCACATGTGACTCAGATGTTTGACTACAGCTCAGCAGGTCTGTGAGGTTCGTAGTAAATCCAAAGGCCACGTTGGAACTTTTACATCAGGGTCTGATAAACTCAACTTTTTAATTACATCTTTTCTACTAAGGCACGTTTTCTGAGGACAGTTGTAAAAAAATAGAAATAAAAATAAATCTTTTATTCATTGCAGATGAATCACCCAGGCGTGCTTTAAAGATCAGTTATAAAACAATGTTGGATTGCCAGGTTGGGTTCATTTATGCAAAAAATAGATATCTCAAGTGATGTAAACATGACTGCCCGCATGCTTCCATGCGTCCTTTAGGTTGGCGTGAATGGAAAGCAGGACATCCACCAGAGGGCAGCTCGGAGCCAGGAGGCAAGGTTTACAAGCTTTAACGCTCAAAAGACACATCAGTTTTTCCTCACACCATCCGTCTCCTGTCTCTTTAAGGCCTTAGAAAGGAATTATTGAGCAGGATGAGCAGCTGGCGGTAGAGGAGGGCTGACGAGGGGACTGGTGGCTCCGCTGGGGAGGTGAAGTGACTCATGCTGGAGCGGGCTGAAGCGTAACACCGAAGATCCCCAGGTGACGCGGGCTGGAGGCTGGGTTGCGACAAAGGCCAGAGAGTGTCTGAGAGGACTTGAGCAATTACCTGGAGGAGAGGAAGAAAAGCAGAATTGGATCACTGCAGCGAAAAAACAATAGAAGCGAGTTTGCACGAGGAGACCATGTACCGCGTCTGGTTGACGAAATAATCTGGCAATGAGCGGCAAGGAGACCAGCTGTGTGACAACTCCACAGCACCTCTGAAACACACGCAAGAACAAAAACACCACCGACAGGCCACTAATACAGCCCAAATGTAACACAATACCCGGTGTGCTCTGATTGGTCGGCTCACACGCGCCTGAGCCAGCACGGCTCAACATGTCTCATGTCGCCTTCGTCCTGTTCTCAGCTTCCAGTTAGCTTCAATTCTGCCATAAATATAGGCCTAAATAATACAAATGTGTGACATGGCGACGCAGTGTGACTTCATCAAGTCATGTCAATAAAGGCAGGACTACTGACGAGGCGTTCAGGGTCGCTGTTTTACATGCACAAGAACCTTTAAAACACACAGAAGAAAAGGAAACAGCTGAAAACTCACAACAGGTCTCTTTAAAGAAGGAGGAAACAGTGGAGGCGGCGTTGTTAGTTGCGATGGACTGTGAGGCCATTACATACATCGCAACATGTGGACAGAGAATTCTCTTCATCGATCAAACTTCTTCATGGTGTCCTTTTGTCTTCTGGCTAATACTACTGTCTGCTCTGCCCCCAATGGTTTGCGATGGTACTGCTCAGTTTCATTCACATCTGCAAAAACATGCAGAAATACTGACAAAATGAACAGAGAGATCCGTCCATATCGGTATCTAACGTTGAGCATTACTGAGCTTTTAAAGGTTGTTATGGAACAGTCTCAGTTTAGCACTGAAGCCTCCATATGGCAAACAAAAACCACATCACAACTTTAAGTAACCTTCCTCACAGCCTGGAAACACACAGATCCGTTTTATCTTTGGGCTCTAATACTGCTGTATACGTTGTCTGATGGGACGAAACATGAGTCCGTACATATGGGCCAATTCGGTTGTCAGCGATGTGTAACATGGCTTTAACCATCCACTGTGTATGTAAAGGGAAGAAAAGAAACAAAGTAGAGGGTTATTGAAATACATCAACAGTGGTGGACGGAAAATGGGTGACACAAGTTTGTTTGTATAGCAAATGTGTACCGCAAAACATACACATCCTCACACACTCACTTAGTGCTTTGCATAATGCATCAGGAACATGCAAACTATAATGCAGTACAGCGTTTTTCAATTTGTTCTACAAAACAAATCAGTCTCATGTTCAACATTTGTTTAATATACGCACAACAACCAATATACAAATTCGTAGCATTCATCCTCTTCTTGTAACTCCACCATGAAGCATTACACTTCCCTTTTTAAATGGCTCTATAATAGCCTCTGTTAATGCACTAACATGCATCAGTTTTATAGAATAAATATCAAGATCTGGTATGTGTGCGATTTATACATAACATCATATTTGTGATTCAACAGTGCCTCTGAATCTTGCATTTCTTCCTTTTTTGTCATTGAAAGATGAACAGAAAGTGGAGCATGAGATGTGTGCGGCACGCGACAAAGGAAACTGGTCAAACAGGACATGTTGCAGGAATGTGTCGAGCCACTCTCCTGGTTAACGCTAAACGGTTACAGATTGCTATAGTGTCATTATGTCCAGGCGCTGCACTGTCGTAACAAACATAGTCCCTGTGAAGCCTCGAACTCAAAGTGATATATCACACGGCAGAAAATGAATGAAATCAAGTATGAAATCAAAAAGAAATGCTACCTGCTGAGTACTGAAAGAAAAGAAAAAACGCTGCCTTTATCTGTGAGGACAAGAATTATATTAGAATTTAGAGGCGAGTCTTTAAGTTACAGAACTAAAATGGTTTCCTGAATGCTATCCACTGAGCAAGTGCTGGAGCTGGCATCTCCTTCCTGAGAAACCAGATGGCCTTGACACCTTCTCTCCACTACCGTCCTGTAAGTTTCTAGTAATGTCGTCTCCCCGCTCAGAGCCCCTCTCCCTGCCAAAGTCTGTTGCTATGTTTTCTGACTGCGAATCATCATCTGCCATCAATATCCGTAGAACAATAATTCATGGCAACCTGGGGAGGACACACAGGTGAGCTGTGACTGACGGAGTGACATCATTATCTATTGTTTCCAAAGCAGGGTAAATAAATCTATGCATGAAGAAATTTCTGTTGTGGTTTGCTACAAAAATATGGTCAAATATAATAGATTTTCAGGAAGACAGTTGTCTTTGTTGTAACATTACACTTATCAAATGCTCAAAAACACAAGAGCCTAGGTGGAAAAAACAACGTATTCAAAGAGGCAAATGCATAAAACTACATAAACTTGCATAATTTCCAAGGTAAGGGCTTTAAAAACTATACTAAACTACTGTATATGTTTCTGGATTTGAAGTCTCATTGGCTACACGATGCATCAATTACCTGGCGGCTGGTGTGTAAGTGGCTCGGGAGAGATGAGAAAGAAAACAGTGTGTGTCACTGGTGTACATGATCACACATTGGCTATTGTAGGCTGTAGGGCGGGCATAGACAGGCCTATATGCTCAAACAAGCTGTCAATCAATGGCTGCCTTCTCACACTCTCTCTGGTGTCTGCTGTGAAACAAGTCTTTTACAGATAAAAGCATTGAAAACGCATCAACACAGGTTGCTAATGTCAGCAGGGAATGAAGCAGTGCTCTTTCTTATTTGGTGACCTGATGATAACGTAAAGAACTAAGAACTAATCGTGAGCATGTTTTTTTTGCTCCCTCAGATAAATGGAAAATGACGTGATAATACCAGGATTGCCACAATCGAAGACAGCATTTTGGAATTGTCTGGTTGTTTCCGTACCATCTACGACAGTTAATGACGTATGAGAGTCTGAAGGGTTGTCCCATCTCATCGGGGGAGAGTTCAACATCTACTCCTTCAAACATTTGAGGAGCACTTGAAATTGGAGGTAGGGGGTCAAAACTGTAAACGGAGGGATGGCGCCTGAGAAGGAAAACCAGTGTTGTTTAAACAGTAATTGTGATTTGCATGAAGACACATGTTTTGTATTTAATGGCTCACAGTATCACCGTCCTGCTTCTTCACCGTGCTGTCAATCACTTGCTAGAAAGCGAAGCCATTACGGCCCCGTGTCATTTATCAGGAGCTACAGGGGACAAGCCAGGCTCATTACTGTCTGTGCTGGTGAGCTGCAGGCTCACCAGCCGCACAGCAGCCCACAAGCTCAATTAAAGAGCCTGATGGATTCCACACTAACAGCAACGCAACATCCAATTGTCTTCACATTAACGTCTGTAGAAACAGTGTGTTCCTCCCTCGGACTGGATGAGGATTCAAATCACACACACAATATATTTTACGCTGGCTTTTTGTGTTTACACCGTCGTTACTGGTGGCACTGGGTAGATGGTTTACTCTTGTTTATGTTGCTATTGATCACATGTCTTTGAGGTGGGATTAAAAATAAACTCTCTTTGTCTCCATCCTTTAATTTGACCACAAGAGAAAAGAGAGGAGACAGAAAAAGACAAATATACAGACAAATAGCATTTGGAAAACGGCTTCAATAAGGTCAAACGTCTTTAAGATCAATATAGAGTTCTGCTGTGGCATCGAAGTGAATGTTGTAGGATATAGATTTTAAATGGCCATAAATCACACACACACACACACACACACACACACACACACACACACACACACACACACATACACACACATACAAACACACACACACGCATTGGTGATGCTGACGCTTCAACCATTAAAGCATCAATCCATTGCTGGCTAAGGATTTGAACTCTGCCTATTTTACAATGAGCATGTTGATTAATTTTAACTTTGTAAAATATCCTTTAACTTTAGTAAATATTGATAACCATTTATCAATGAGACTAACCAGAGACCAGAGCAAATGAAACTGCAGCATTTTATACAGTACGAACAAAGGAGGCAAATGGCAGGTTCAAACAATCAGACAACAAATCTATGTTGTTGCTATTTTTTGACATATACAAAATTCAAATCACCAGCAAGGCCCCCATACCAAGAAGAGTTCTTGAAAAAATTCATGCCACAAGCTGTAACGCAGCCAAAATGATCACCAAATTAAAAAAAGGTCATTTTTTTTCTAACACATTTTTAACCAGTAATCTGTTAGCCTATACTTTTAGCAAACTAGCAGGACTAACCGTGCAGCCATTAGCTTACTCAGCTTACAATTTTGAAGTTATTCATTAGCCTACATTTACTCAAGGATTTTAATTATATATTTTACCTTTAGCTAGTGGTTACAACAATATATCCATTACATTTAGCCTAGCTAGCTAGCTTACCATTTTAACCAGTTAGCTAACTGTTTCTCTTCGCTTCTTTGTCTACCTGCAAACTATTTTTCACATACGCTTTGTACAAGGTATTCTGCTGTTACTCAATATGTGGGCAACATTTCTAAAATAAAATTGTATATTTTGTTTATTTTGAATTTAATCAAGCAACCGCACAGTCTCTCCTTGGACTTCCTGGCTAACGACCAGGTGCCCCCTGGTGTTATTGATCTAAACCTTCAACCAGACAGTCACATCTTAGCTTTGGTCTCTCTTCATGCATATTTGCTGTCATGGGACTACACACACACATAGAGAATAAAAGCTGGTTCTCACTCAGAGTAATGACTCAGTATCAGTGACTTTTTCTCTTTCACTGATCGATACTTTATGTAGAAAATAAGGAATGCAAATGTATTTCTGATAGCAGTTGGGAGTTCGTACATATTGTTTTTTCCATTTTCCATTAATCATCGGAATTTCTTCACAGATATCGTTATGTTTTTCCACTTCTAGGTCAGAAAGGGCAGCGGTGCCAGTGTAGCAATACCTCACTGTCAGCTGAACTCGACTGCAGATCATTAGGGTCGGCTAATTCTCCCCAACGTGATCTTACACCATACATCATTCTGATGATGAAAAATGATTGTTTTGTTTCACTGGAATCATTAAACAGGGGTGGAAGACGGATGAAAATGGTAAATGATGAGAGAGAGAGATGTGTGCACATGTAAATGCGGTTTCTTTCATCAGCAGTGTCAATCAATAATGAGCAATTCAAAATAACACGCTGTTTGTTCCCGTCACAACCAGTACACTTGAAAAAAATCAATTTAAAGTGTATTTGTTGTTCTTCAGCTTCAATCAAAAGACATTAATGATTAGAAACAGCAGAAAATGACTCATTTATTCATCTTGTTCCTCTCTGTGTTCCTCATTTTCTTCTTTCTTACCATCACCACCCTCATGAATCATCACTGAGGCAGATTTTTTTTTTGGTGGGGGAATTCAGAATGATTTGACAGAAGTTGCTTTAAAGAAATGCCTCAGCGTACTTTATAAATCTTTAACACAGACTCAGGTTTTTAAAAAATCTTCTCCTTCATCTGTGATAGCTGAAGACAGTGCCATCGGGTCATAGGAGGAGGAAGACGCAGTCTGGAGCTGCACGGCGACCAGCGACGTATGAAGAGGCTCACACAGATAAAGACACATGGACGCTTCGGTGTGACTGCAGCTCTGCCCTGCTGTCACCAGTGGTCACTCGGTAATTGGTGCGACTCTATCTATCTTCTTTCCTTTCCCCTTTTTCCATGCATGTGTGTGCATGTGTGTGAGTGTTTTAAAACAGATGTAAAGATCAGTGCTGGTGAATTGATGGCACAGGACTTCACAAGGAAACTATGATTATTCATTTTTCAGTCTGGCCTCATTAAACATGGACTTACGGAGATCTAAATTTAGAAAAAGGCACTGACTGAATATGAGATACCGATACAATCATGACACAATTTCAGACTACCATAATCATTTAATGCATCTTGCTGAAAAGAGAATATGAGTTCATTTCATGTGGTGCAGTGCCACCCAGTGTGGGATGTATGCTATAGCTAGTATAAACCCGTTGACCTGGACAGGAGAAAAAAAACATATAGAGAGCTAAGAAAAGCCATCGATCACTCAGACACAGAAGGATGTCGCTGCATTTGAATCTGCCTGGGAAGTGACATTCACGACGCTTTCAGAGACGTGAACGGAGGCTTGAGAGTAATCATAAAACAGGTCTAGTTTCCTCAGGACGTCTAGAAAATCGATTCCTGTATCACTCTGGTTTTTTCTCTGGGTCCACAAGCTCTGTGGAAGGATAAACACTCAGATCATCAGGGTGGTGAATTCTTCAGATGTTTAGAGGTTTTGTTTTTTTTAAATGATGAAATCTGGTGGATTTGTGACTGCCAAGAGAGAAAAACATCAACAGCTGCTCGGGAAATATTCTCTGCAGCCTCACATTTGGAGCTTTGGGGTAAAAAAATCAAACATGACATCACAATTTCAGACGTATCATCAGTTTTAACTTTGAAAACATAAACTACACACACAACTAAATGTGCATTTTCCTGTATGATTTAGATTCTGTTTGTAGGTTTAATATTAAACCTTTAAGGCTTTTCAACTCAACAACATGTAGTGTCTTCTTCTTGCTCACAGAGGCTCACTCTCACTGCACTTGCCTGGACATTGTCCATGATTTGACTCATAAGACACTTGGCAGACCGCGGAGGAGAGATGACTGGTTAGTTAGTCACTCCTTGGGCGTTGGTAGATGTTCCGATTTGAAGGTGGGTGCAGCAGCAAGAGGTGAAAAGGTGATCGTCTGGATTTCCTCTGTGCTTTTTGTCTGTTTGTTTAGATCAAAGGTGAGTAAATACGCCACAGTGTGTAATTGCGATTATCAAGGAATGAGCGATGATTTCAAGTTTTGACAAATTCTGCCACGTATTTGAAGGCCTCTTTTGCATTTATGTACGGTTTTGTGCTTTCTACAGCAAATATTTTTACACTCTGAATTTAATTTTAACCATAACACCCTTTCACTGTGGAAGCCCTGAGGGGCATGGGAAACTATTTTTTCTGATGATCATTTTTCTAAGTTTTAAAATGTTCTTTTTCATGTGTTGAGCCAAGTTAAAATTATTTATTTTATGTATCCAGCTGAAAAATTTTGTTTTACATTTGTTGAGCCGGGTGAAAAAAATGTTTTCATGGGTGAAACTCTTTTAGTCATGCATCAAGACCAATTAAAGAGTATATTTTTTCATATATTGAGTTTCACTGGTGAACCTTGTTCACTGGTGAACTTGTTGAGCCAAGTGAAAACAATTTATCAAGGTTGCAACTTTTTTCTTTTTCATGTACTGAACTGAGTCAAAAAATGTTTTCATGGGTGAAACTTTTTTTTTCATGTGTTGAATCAAGTCAAAAATTTTTCACATGGGTGAAACCATTTTTTCATGTATCAAGCCAAGTTAAAAATGTCTTTTTCATTTGTTGAGTGAAAACATTTTTTCATTGGCAAAACATTTTTTAGTACTTTTTAGTACTGTAGTAAACAATAAAATAAAATAAATAAATAAAATAAAAACAATAAAATCTCCCCTGCCCCCTCAGTGCTTCCATAGTTCCCCCTTACTCACATACATCTGTTTTCCAGCACTGCAGCCTCCATCCAGTATTTACAAAAAAAGTGTAATTCATTTCTCCTTTCCTTCAAATTAGCAATACACCAATAGGAACTAGGAAATATTGTATTGGTAGCTGACTCATACAACCAAATTAAACAGTAAATCGCAGGCTGCACTCTAAAAACAGCATTTGGTGAAGTCACACACCTTCTGCTAGACTAACATGGGACCTTATTTCAGACAAAATGTGTATCATAGTGAGTGTAAAGAGATAAGGACAGCTGTAGCTCAGGAAGTAGAGTGGGTTATCTAGTAATTGGGGGGTTGCTGATTCAAATCCCATCTCCCCCTGACCTACATGTCAAAGTGTGTATATGTATTGAGCTGAGCAAAAAAAAAAAAAAAAAGTTTAATGTGTGGAGCCGAGTGAACACATTTATTCATGTGTGAAATTCATTTTTTCATGTATCGAGCCAAGTGAAAAAATGTTGTTTTACATACACACATTTTGACATGCAGGAAGGGGGAACCTGAATTCAAACCAGCGACCTTCAGATTACTAGACAACCCGCTCTAACTACTGACCTACAGGCTCCCTTATCTTTTGCTGTTCACTATGATACATATTTCGTCTGAAATAAGGTCCCACCGTAGTCCAGCAGAAGGTGCGTGGTTCGAATCCTGGCCGCCCCTAGTTGCATGTCAAAGTGTCCTTGAGCAAGATCCTGAAGCTCAAATTTCTCCCGATGAGTGATGAGCAGTGGGCACCTTGCATGCTTCAGTGTCTGAATGTGAAAGAATTAGAAAGTTGCTTTGGAGAAAAGCATCTGCTGATGGAGCTGGTTGCCAGCAAAGCAGTTCAGGGTTCAGTATCTAACCCAAGGACACCTCAGCATGCAGATGAGAGGAATTGAACCATCAACCTTCAGACAACAAGACCCTGGCTCTACCCCTCAGCCATAGGGCCCACAGGAAGGGGCGGCACTTTGCCTGTCTTTGAGCTATTGTGAGGATTTTGCTCTATAATGGTAAAATTTCCCTGACTGGATGTTCACTGACGCCGACTATAATCTCCTCACATATCTGGAGTGAATCACACAGGATACAATTAGTCGGCTTGACAACTTTCCCTCATTATCTGAACGTTTTCAGGGAGTGAACCCAGTGACGATGACTAAGTTAATTACCGTGGCGGGGTGAGATCTCACAGATCAACCCTCACCTTACGCAATACTTCCTTCCAACCTGTGTTTTTCCTCTGCCATCTCACATTGTGGTTTCACAAGTGAAAATCTCATGTGGTTATTTGTTGATCCAGATGGTATTGCTTTACCAGTTGTTTTATTGTAACAATTCCCAGGAATATCCCTGATGTTTCCCACCTGGATGTTCTCACAGCCATGCGGACTTCTCTGGCTCTGGATACTGTAGGTGCAGGACGCCTGTGTTTTTATGGCTCTGACCCACTTTTTCCTGTTGGGCTGGAAACTTGAATTCTGCCTCACACAAGTCTGACATTTACACCACGACGCATTACACTTTCACAGCAAACATGGTGGGACCTGAGCCTACCTGCGCAGAGAAGCCGTCACTAGATGGCACCACCAGATGCTAAAACGGCAGACACGGTCGCATAACTGAGCAGTGCATATGTGTTTAGCAGGGATCTGTCAGACGTCTGGGATTATTGTTTGACTTGCACTGACATTTGATAATTTTTCATGGACAGTTCAGAGTGACACATTTTGACTGCAGAATTCCTGTGTGTATAGAGCTTACATGAGTTATTTGAAAACAGTTTTGAAAAGATAAAGAAGGAAAATCCCCCCCAAAAACATTGAAAGGGCAGCATATCTCAACATTTCCATGTCAAGGAGGATGAAATAATCACGTGTCACTTGTTTATTTGTTTATTTAAGAGGGAAAATACAGATATGAGAGCCGGAGGCAGTGTGATTAAAGTGTGGTATTTCTTTAAAAGATCTTGGGAGAGATGAGGGAATTGTGCAGCTGTGATATGGGACCTGACACAACAGATTGTTGTCCATGATCAACACGAGATTGCTGGCAGTCTGGGCAAAGTGGTGCGGTCACTGAGTCCGCTGTACGTAGCAAGCCGTCTAACTTAAGAATATAATTGATTTGTTTAGCCAATCTTGTAAGAGTAAAGAGAAAAGAGGAACATCTGATTCACAGTGAGGAGAAAAGAAACTATTCCATGAATTCCGGCTCCGAAATCTTTAAGGATCATTGGAAAAGGTGGAAATTTGCAGATTTAGATTTAAAGTATGTGGAAAAACAAATTGAATCTCACGGTCAAATTGAGGTGGAGATATTAACCTTTTTACAGAAAGTCATGACGTAGTGTCAGCAAGATTTACAGAATTTTGCTACCTGTGCAGAAACAATCAAATAAGCAAACCGCCTGTATAATTATCATCTTACATGTGCTCATTTGCCACTGAGGGTATTACCAAGTTTCCCCAAATGATGGCTCTTATGTAACACTACATTTAGTGAAAGCATTCACAGTATCAAGCCCATTACCGAAAACATCCTTGTACTCCTTGATCAGCGGGGAGGTAGTGATTGTGGTTTTTTGATAAAGCGTAGTTCTTCCTAATCAGCGACTGACATCGCGCATCAGATAAGACTCCTCCAGAGGTCGTGTCAGGTGTACGGTACATGCTGGTGGCAATTTAGCGCATCTGTTCAAATCCAAACACAAAACTAGAAGAACCTGCAAAACCTCCGTGTGACTCACCACGATACCCACCTGGGAAAACAGAAGAGAAGGTCAGATGGAGGCGATAGCTCGAACTCACAGTCGAGTTTAATCTTAATCTGATGTTTCACTCTGAACATGAAAGCATGAAATACCTTCTGGTTTGTGATACCAGTCTCTCTTTCACAGAGGAGATCTCACCTCTGCGTTAAAGCTGCACTAATTACTATCTCTGGCTTTGCTAGCAGCATGAGTGAGTTTGGTTTTTGCCAAAAGTGATGGACATGATTGCCATGACAGTTTGAACGGGCGTGTAAGGAAAAATCCCACCGGCTTTTTGTTGAGGGAATCAGGGCGATGCTAATTTTTGGGTTTAGCCTCCCAGCTGCGCTCTACATGCTACGTGCTGTGCACCAAACAGCTGGAAGACAAATTTAGCGCCTAGCTGGTGAAGATAGTGTGGCAAGCAACAGCTAGACATCCAAATATTTCCCTCAGGGGTTGGTGGAGACCAAAATCAGAGCTAGAAGGAAACACATAAATTAGCGAGGTGAATGGATACGCAGCTTCAAATAAAAGCTAATAGTGCTCAATGTCTGCTGGATGTGTTTGCTAACACGTTAGCCCTGTCAGTGTTAAGTTTACAGCTTATTCCGTTTCTCCAAGAGGTTGAAAAGTGTGTTTTGGCAACAATATCGATCAAGTTCCTCAAATCTGATGTGATTTAATTTTATAGGCTACCAGTCAAATAACCCTTCAGAATAACAAGAGCATTCAGTGTCACAAAACAAAACACCACCTTTAGTCCATTAGCTTGCTTAAATTTAAAAGAAAATAACATCTTTGCCTGACATAAAGCCTCTGGTAAACAAAGCTCTCCACTGAATAACAGTCTGTGCTCCAGCTCAAGAGGCTCCGGCACAATCTGGACGCTCGGTGACTAATAATCCACGTGTATTAACCGTCTGCATGTCTGATAGGACACAGCAGACGGTCTTGAGTCATGATGATAATTCCCTCGCACACTGAGACTATCAAATATGTTTTTCTTTTCTCCGTCCGCAGTGATCGGTTCAAAGGGAAGTCGTGGCGTTTCAGAGTAGAAGGGGACCCCGCTTGATGGATGGTTGACTGTACAGTGTATACAGCTGGGAACGCGGCGCAGTTGTTTGGTGCGCGGAGCTCAGCAACGTGGATCAAGAGGACAACCTCGGAAGGCTCTTAATTAGTTAAGTATGTCTTCTTCAAAACATTTCCACCAAAGATGAGAGAGCATGGGGGGAAGAAAAAAAGAACAGATAGAAAAAGGAGATAGAAAAGTTCAAGTTACTGTTCCGGGGATGAGTCCTCGAAAACATCTTGAAATGTGAAATGTGAGGATTTCATCTACTTTAGGTATGCAAGGGGGGGGGAACCAGTCCAACTTTCTCTCGGGGTTGACCAGTTGAATTACCTTCACCTGGAGTTTTGTTTGTCTGCCAAGCGCTTGCTCACAAACTTTTACACAACATTCATCAGGTGTTCATTAACCTGTTGCAGGTCGTTTATCTTCCTTTTCGAGTTCTGTCTGTGAAATCGACAAGACACTCGCCTACAGTTAAGATTGAAACCAAATGAAACCTTTTAAAACCCATCAGCACGCACGCACGCACACACGCACGCATGTACGTACGTACGAAAACGCGCACACATACACACATTTTCCTGTGGAACTGGATCTGTGCAGCGCTAGAGGAAGGCCTGCATGGTTCTGTGCCACGGATTTGTGGTTTCCAATACAAGTTTCTGGCAGCGAAGGAGGCATTTTCACTTTGGCCTGCTGCTCTACGGCATCAGTCACTGTTTCATAACAACATGCTTCACTTGTTTTCTCAGCGCAAAACAGCAACAGTGAAACCAGGACCCGAGGCGAGACACATCTACCTCGCAATCTGTGTGATGTAAAAAAACATTTTCAAGCACTCCGGGAGCTTAATTTAAACCGTCATCATCTCATTTACATTGTCGGTTCTGACGCTTGTCGCCAAAAGCTCCTATAAGTTGTCACAATATGCGGAACATCTGCCTTGGCTGCGGACTGTATACATTCATGTCGAAAGATGAGGTGCTACAGCCGCTGACACCCAATTCATGATATCATGTAGAAGTGTGTGTCGATGTGTTTGCGTGTATGTGTGTGTGTGTGCGCACGCTAGTGTTGCTTTTGGAGGGGATCCAGGCTTGCAGATGGCCCTGGTTTGTGTTTGCACTGAACGGCTGCAAGCCTCTCGCCTCCCTGGTGACCATGACAAACCATGTGCGCACACATATACACACACACACACACATATACACACACACACGCACACACACTAGGGACTGCGTACACTGACTTTTCAAGGGTCACAAAACTCTGCTAAGTGCTGCCGTGATGCTGAGAATTGTTCTTTCTAAGGCATGCAGGACTCTTTAATGGGGCTCTGTGTGGCTTTGGAGGCGAAAGTCAAACTCAGAATTTTAATATTTACAATTTTAATGAGGCAATAATAGAAAACCAAGATTTTTTTTTTTTTTCCCCCAGAATGAAATAAATAAGCTGGTCTCAGAGGACAATAAGAACACTGTTAGAAGCTAGAAAGGTGGCAGGGTCCGCCACATATAAACAAAGTAAACAGTATTAAATTATGATGTCCTTTAAGTTCAGCTTGTTTATTCAGGCATGAAAACATTAGTCACTGAAAACCTTTCTCTCGCGCACCTTGACGATGACGCAAACTAATTTTAAGAATCATTTCACTTTCCATTCGTCATAAATGATCAGTCTGATGCAGATGTTTTTATATTGTTTATATCTACAGTGCAAACATGCGTGACCGTAACCCTTTTGTCTCCACCGTGCTAATCAGTTGTGACGTCTTTAAGGAGTGTTCGCATCTGTATATAAAGATCCTGTTCTATTTCCATCCCCAGTCTTCGTGAAAGGTAACAGATATTTACAGTACGTGTACCTGTTTTCACCTGTACACACTCGCTGGCTGGCAGCCACTACTATAGCAACAAAAATAACAACGCGGCAGGAAAGCCTTTAGGACTTCCTGGGAGATCCTCTGGTATGCCTCTGGTGAGCCTGGGCCAATGTTTGTCTCTCAGGAATGTTGCCTGGGCGACCGGAGGCCGAGCACAGGGAAACCCCTTATCTGCTGACGTTGTCGTTCAAAATGTTGTGACGGTTCAAAGGCCGCTTAGGTAGAGACGCAAGACAGAAAAAAGAAAAAAAGACACACAGACGCACACCTTAAAGGTTGGTCTTTATACGGTATGTGTGTCACCATGGAGATACTGTTTGGGTGGAGCGTACTCTCCGCTCTGGGGCATGAATGAGACATGAGAGAAAAGAGAGAAAAGAGAAGGGCGTCCCTTTGGCTCCGAGTCAGAACTGGTAGACTTACACTTTCTAGCAGGAACTCCAAAGACGTAGATTCATGAATGAGCTGCAAAACCATAAGGCTTGTTTATGTTTGTGAAAGACGGGCAGGGCTGGACTTTTAAAGCCTCGCTCCGATTGTGGAATGTGATTGCGACACAGTGCTTCTCCCCGCTGTGTTGCAAGTGTTGTTGAGCGCTCTGTGAATCCGTCGATGGTTCCAGGCCACTGTTGTAAAAATGGATATCTGGTGTGTGACGCAAAAGAAAATAAATTTCAGCCTTTACAGACGTATCATTTTTTATTATCCAGATTATATGGATGTCGCTGTATAAACTCACAGATGTTATCTTCTTTATTTATGTGATTCTGTGACTTTATAATGCCCTTCGGGGATGTGAAGATATGTTTAATGTATGAAGACAATGAAGACCGCGACCCTGCAGAGGATTAAGCGGCGTACATATAATGTGTACAGATGATGGATGGATGGATGGATGGAGACAATGAAGACTCTGTTTTACAAACTGAGTCTTTTTGTCCACAGTTAATCTCCCTGTTTACTTGGTTATAGAAAGCACCCTAAAATGGAGAACTTGGAGAACCCACTCAGAGAAGACAGACAAAGTTTGAAAATGAATGGTTGGAACTCCTAATCCGCCTCTCGAATAGCATGTTTCACTCAGAGGCAAATTAGCATTGTGGGTAATGTAGGCTCCAGGTTTCAATGTTTTTTAAGAATCAGTCCGCTGAACCTGCTGAAATCATTATGGTAAGTTTGAAAACAGTTGATCAAAAGCAGCATTCTTCTTCCTTTTTCAAAATCTGGTGCCTACATTACCCACAATGCAATCAGCCACCGAGACAGATTACACGCAGCTTCCTCTGGAGCCACAAAAGGCTTTATACTACTTTTTACATGTGTGAACTAGAACGCCACACCACCTGTAAAAACACTTGAATGCATAAAATTGGTGGAGTTACCCTTTAAGACACATTGGTGTCACTTGTATCTTTCTTATCTAGCCCATGCTATTTTCTGATCTCTGCTATCCTCTGATTGGCTGATTGGAGCAGCAACTTTGTATATATAAATATATATGGAAGTGTTGTGATGCGGCCCATACACCAACACAGACCAAAACATCAAAGATCATCAAATTAATATTTTGGCAGTAGCCTAAGAGACAGACAATTAATGGACATATCAGAATAAAGTAATATAAATTCAAACAGTGGGATATCAGGTATAAATCTTTATGTTTCTATATGGTTTTTTTGACCTTCTATTCTCCTGTCAAAGTAACATGAATGCACATGGTGTTATGTTCATAGCAGCATCGATATTTAATTGACAGATCTAAAAATAAAAATGTTAAATCTATAGATATAAAAAGGTCTTTAGGCTGAGGGCTCTGTGCTGCATTTCCATCATACCGCCGAGAACAGACGGTGATGAGAAAACCTGAAAGCGTCGTGGCTACATATCAAAATGCACGAAAATGTCTTTATTCACACATGCCAGCTGACACAACCTGCACAGATGGTGCAGATTGTGTCAGCGCTCTGATGGCGCTTCAGTCAGACCCTTCTTAAAAAATGATCACAAACCTCTGAGTCCTCAGTTGACCACGCTGGCTCGACGGATCACAAACTGGAAGGTTTTCCCTCGCATTAAGAGCAATCCTGTGTAGCTTGTGGGAATTCTCAGAGAAATATGCTTGTTCATTTGGTTTGATCTTCAACATCTGAGACGTTTCAGGATGGGAATTTCCAGACAAGAGTGCATCGAGGACACATTTTTCATCTGAGGATAAAGGGGGCAAAGCAGCCTTGTTATGCCTCAGATTAGTAAGAAAACTGCTTGTGCTTCAGCATGTCGGTTCATGCACATATAATTAAAGCTGAAACAGTGTTTTTAGCTGTATTCCTGCTCTGCCTTCTCTAAAATTGTTCCTTCTATTCCTGCCCAGAGATACCTTGTCGACATAGAGGCAGAGTGAGTGAGGAGATCAGCTCTGAACAACTCTTCTGTTCTCCACCGTCTTGTACAATAATAGAACATCTTTAATGCTTGTGTTTCACTCTGTAACATCATCTTACTTCCTCCTTAATGGGGCATTATAAAGGCATCATACACCAGTATGTGTTCATTAAGAATCGTTATCCCTGCCAGGATTAATAATTCAATGCTCAAATTGAATCAAATGTTATATCAGCTGGACTCAGTCGGACTTGGTGAGTAAACTCACATCAGCCTGCAGTCTGAGAAGAAAAGAAGTGCAGAGGACAAGAAGTACTGGATTTCACTGTTTGGCTGAAACTACTGTTTTCATTATCAACGCAAGCATATTTCTGCTATCAGTGCATCAAAAGTGAATTCCCACTTGATCAGATAAAAGGCCTGTTTAGCGTTGTGTTACAATAGGCTGAACATTATGTTGCAAGCTCATGCTCGAAGATCGTTTGCGTCATGTTTCTCTGAGCTCTTACAAGATTCATTGGGGCCACCTTGATAATATGAAACATGTTTGATATTTATGATTAAAAATCTGGGTGATTATATCAGTACTTTCCAACATTCTAGCCCTTGAAGCTAATATTTGCTAGCATGCTACTGTTAACAGAAACCTAAACTCAAGACAAAACCCGTACTGGCCATGTCTCCTTACTCGTCCAGACTCTTTTAACCTTCTGCCCTCCGCTTCAACAAGTTGTTGCACAACGTTAATCTCCATATTGTTTATGTCTGCTTCCCCATTAGATCACATCAGAGGGATTACATGTGAGCCCAGCGTCAGTCTGCAGGACCATGAAGCCAGAGCACTGAAGCCACACCTCCCGCTGCTGTACACAGCAGTATTTGCTGTTAATTTAAAATGTTTTAATGTTAAATGCATCGCAAATCCAAAATTGTCACTGCACTTCCTTGGGTCCTCAGGAACAAATCTGCAAAGAGTGAAGTAGGTTGGATGAACGGTTCTTGAGATATCTGAATGACAGACAGAGATTCCTTGCACTATAGTTAGATTTGGATTGCCATTGGCATGTGGTCGCCCTGGGGTCCTCACCGAAAACCATAAAAACAAACAAACAATATAAAATCACAAGTGGGTGAAATGTCTACATGCGATAAGACAGACAACAGCTTCTTACAAAGAAAATAAAAGCTATCAAAAACATTGCAAAAACACAAAATAACTGAACTAACATCATACATTTTTGTAACACTGCTCTGTTTGATGTTGGGGAGTCGCATATTCCATGCAGAAGAAGCTCTATAAAGAATTTAGTCAGTTTAATAACTGCGCTGCCTGAAACCCTAAAACTCAGCAGAACAGCTCACCAGCACAGGCAGAGCAGCGGATTAACACAGCTGCAGGGGTGAGACATTTCGCAGAGTGTGAACTATGAGTCATCTCTCAACATAAATTTGATGATTTTCCCCCCGATGTGATGTTTGATTTGCATGCAGAAGCTGTGAAGGTTTAATTACCTCTATTTACTTTTCTTTTCCGATTTTCCATTATTTGTTAAACACACACACGCACACACACACTGATGTTTTCTGTATTGTCTCCCTGAAGGGATGTGTACACATTCACTTATGAATCATTAGTGATGATAAACCATTGATCAATATTACACCGTGTCCTCCTATGGAGTCCTCAGGAAGATACCCCTGTTGGACAGCCAAATACATCGAGTGACCTTTCCTTTGATAAACAACATTTAAGGATGCCGAGGCGCTTCATCAATTTGGATAATGTTAATATATGCGTTGAAATATTGATTAGGGATGATCTACCTCCTATGAGGAGAGGCTCGTTAAAAAACATAATCCCCTGAGCATCCAGCCAGCAGAAAAAGATCAGACGGGGGTGTTTATGCCGAGGTTGACCTGCTGAATTAAAGATCAACAAAAATCTGATTTACCCTTAAATGAGCATAAATGATTTATGCGTCAGTCCTGCATTTTAAAAACAAGGATTTGTTTAATCTATTATTTTTTTTTTTAATGGACACTCTCAGAGGTGACTCAGGAGGAAAGTGTTGAGCACTTTCTCCCATTTTTTTTTTTTCGTTTTAAACCCGGTGACTCATATTATCAGATGTATTGGTTACATGGCGTTACAACAACTTAGACTGTCAAAATCATTTCCAGATTGAGAAAACAGACAGAAGTAATAAAGAACAATGAGCACAGAGGAGGATCACAATGGTTTGGATCGCAATGTCATGACCATTGTATTAAGCATTTGTTTCGCTCTCTGAACTCGCCTGCAGTGCGACATGAATGTCAAGGTGTGCTATAAAAGATGTCTGTTACGTTTATTGAGCGGGAACTCCAAACAACGCGTCCGAACAGGTCTAGCTGGTTCCTCAAAGTGGCATTGGACAACGAAACGTGGGAACACCGACGTAAATTCTCTTCTGTAACCGCCTCCACGCCCTTGTGCACAGCCGTTGTTTCTATAAAGACACATTAAGTGACACACGCAACTTCGCTCACATGTGCGTGAATGCCTGTGCTCTATTTTCCATGATGACAGCGAGGGAATCCTGTGATGTAGGATGCAGATTTTCTATGATTCATACGATGACTCACACTGTAGAGTTTTGAGTCCATCCAAGCTGTAGAGCTGCCCCAACGGTAAGTTATGTGATGCTGTCTTTGGGAAAGGAAGCAAGAGAGTCGATATTCTCGTCTAATTCGGCAAGAAAAGGCAACCAAGTGTATTCCCCAAAAGTCGAACTCTTCCTTTAAATGTCTGGCATGCAGGATTAATTGAAATCTTAAGGTGATGTTGCAGATTGCAACCAACTGACCACCCCTCGTGTCATCCTAAAAACAAGAAAATTCTCATAAGGCCCACTCTGGAGTCAGTGCTTGGTTTGGGCGTTCTGGGCTACCGTAGAAACATGCTGGACTTGGCTCCTTCTGTGGGTATAAAAGTTAAATTCTAAGGCAGTGGTTCATTTTCCCTCACACACACACACACACACACACACACACGCACACACACGTCTCTTGCTTGCAAACACAGTGGTAACGTTAGCTGTGGCATGGGTTCACCTGCCAGCTCAATAAACCACAGTTTGCAGTATAAATAATTTATATTTTAACTGTAATTAATACAAAACTCCCACTTCAGTGTGATATCTTACTGAAAATATTGAATAATTCACAAGACATTGAAGGTGACATTGAATCTTGCATCTTCAATTTAGAGTTTAGCCACCGAGAGACGTCTTTACTTGTTCAGCTATTGTCAGAGGACAATATTTGAGACACACCGCACACTGTTGTCTCTCTTCATTAACCACCACTATACTAATAAATCAGAGAGCAAAATATATGACATCATTTCTTGTCATTGGTTTTTGTAGTTGCCACAGACTTTCTTAGCAGTGTGAACCACGCCTCGTTCATTTAGCACTGTCCCACTTTGGGAACCACTGATCTGGGATGAAGAAAACACAGAAATTTGTACCTACAGGTGATTATACGCAAATAAAATCATAATCACAAACGTTTTCTTTCATTTCCAAAGTACGCAAAAGTCATACTTGAGTCTAAGTTAAGACGTGTTAAAATGTGCACACAAATGGTACTTGATGAAAATGAATACACCTGATATTAAATGTACTTAAGTATTTCCCTTACTTGATTGTGATTCTGGACTTCATGAATAAACTGTTCTCACACTCACAGTTTGTAAGCTTTTGTTTCGACATCACCAAGAGCAAGCAGAGATGCTCAGATGATGTTTTACAGGCGTTTCGTTCCCCTTAAAGTAAAACAGAGGAGTGTCCCTTTAACATAAACTGACTTGAACTTCAGCTTCACGCACCTTGACCTAATGTTTGTCTCTGTAATGACCCCACTCGTGTTCTCTCTCCGTCCTGCTCGTCTTACAGGACCGACTGTGGCGGATGCTCTGCCGGCCTCAGGTCACAGATGGCTGACAATTACAGCTTTCATTGTGTTTCCTACACTTTTTGTATACTATCTCCCCCCCCTGGCCTCGTCTCTTCTTATTCCAGCTTCCCAGCCGCCTTCTGCCCCCTTAATCAAAGCAGAGTAAGATTTAGAGAGGAGGTAAACACTCTGGTTTTATGATTGGGCCCCTTCTTACAGCGTGGCCTGTATAATTGAAAAGCCCTCGTTGACTATTTTAAGACACTAGTGGGAACAGACTCCCATGTGTGTGCAATGACTGGGAACGGGGCTCTCTCTTTTTTACAGTGATTGCTATACAAGTATGGTGTCTTTGGCTTGTTCTCTTCTATGATTACCATATTGTACTGAATACACAGAAGTCAAACAAAAGCTCAAAACAAATATCAGAGACAATGATCTGTCACTCGTGTGACAAAAATAAGAACAGTGAATTTCACAATTAAGAGGAAAAAAAAAAAAACGAAAGAAAAAAGCTGCACTGTCACAACCGGTTGTGTGTTTCTGAACAGGTTTTTGACTCATACCATCTGTTCTTCACACCGCTCTGCAAACCCCGACCGCCAACATCCCGCAAACCAAAATTAACGTTGTTTCACTGTGAGTAAAAAGTTTAAACAAACAGAAATATCAGCAGTCAGCGTCTTGCCTCTGCCCCCGAATCGTCCATAATAGACTCTTTGTTCAGCTGAAATTATAAACTCTTATTTTGGACGTGGTATGCATGTGTCAACTGGTGCCATGTGCGTCATGATGATAAACGCTTTGTACCCAAGATTTAAACTCCTGCAAAGAGAAAGGCATGATGTCAAAAATGTCAGGATTTATGGTATACATCGCATAGAAAAAAGGAAAAGGACGAGTGGGACGTACTTTTACAAAAACGCATTACGCAGCCAAATTACACCTAAACAAGGTGAAGTGAGGTAGTCTTGACCACATGTAGTGACAGATTTATGGGCCCTCTGAGTTTCCTAACCTTGAGCGCCCTGAACTCATTCACTTAGGATGTTTTAAGGCGGGATATCAGAGTCTGTAACACGAGTTGGCAGAGTTGTGACATACAGTCACCGAAAAACAGGAGTGACATCATCGTCTGCCTTAAACATTGCGAATTACACAGAAAGGAAGCACCTGCTGGTGCATTACTAAAGTTTCCACCAATTTGTTTCAAATAAGAATCAAGTCTCTGAGACTACAGGGTGAGGCTGTACATCATCCTTTATCCTCGGAATTACATTTTGACCCGGTGATGACCCCAGATCAACAGGTAAGAGATCATCCAAGTTATTACATTAGTACATTCATCCTGAGGGTGACATGAATGTGTGGGCAAAATATCATGCCTAATCCATAGTGGGTTAGACATTTTAACTTAAAACAAGCTACGTCAATCTCACAGGGGTGCAACAGGAGGAAGCAGGAAATCAACAATAAGATGTTGAGATATTCATCAAGTTGGATGAAAAGTTTGACCTACTGGTGGCACAAGAGGACAAGTTAGGGAGGCGTTGAAGTTAACTGGACATCATCATCCTGACAGTATAATATTTGTGTATATTCAGTGTTAAATACAACTCACTTTTAAATGATACTGCAGGGAGAAACCGAGAACTATACAGTAAAAAAAATGCACAGTCACATGAAAAAAACCCTCCATGCTGCTTGTGGTGAAAAGATCTTTTTATATATAGGAATACAGTCCCATAAAGCCATTTAAGTAACACGAAGGCATGGTCCCCCAACTCCAACAAATAGTCCCATTACCACATAAAAGACGTGCTCTGCCCTAATTCCATTCACCATTATAGACTAACGTGCTTCGACTCCCGGCTTTACTGGGTGAACCTCCTCAGACGGAGGCTGATTTGATTACCACAGGCTGGTATTTGATCATGTTTGATCATCAAGGAAAAAACTGCCAACCAACAACAAAACTGAATCTGCACAAAAGTGAAATTATTTAGTGAAAGAGGATTAAATGAAGGATTGTTCCATCACCAAAACGATCCAGAGGAAGATGAAAACAGATGAGAGTGGGAGGTTGTAATTAACTTCAAGCGTAACATATTCAATCAATATACATTACTCATTCAACAGCAATCAAATCAAACTGTTAAACATTAGTGGACACAAGACGTACATGAAGTTTCCAGGAACTGGTAATTCCACACGCTGCTTACACTGTGGTCCATTAATTCATTACACCCAATCATGACGGATGGATTCCTGCGATGTTGTAGCGTCAGTGTTCAGTCGCATTTTGGACTTAAATCAATGGCTGTAATCGTGGGAGGCGAATTAAAAATCATGTGTTGGTTTCACCTAGGGTTTGAATTGGGTGAACTTTGGCGTAATAATTCTTGAGGTTTGGCAGTGTGCAAACTGTTAACAACGCTGACCTTTGAGGGATGGGAGAAAACCAGAGATTCCACAATAAAGGAAGCAAAAACCAGATAAAAAACCGACGGTTGTCACAACACAGCTGGAAAACAGTTACTACATCATTAAGCTCCCATCATCGCCTATTTCAGGAGGACATGTGTCACTTTGTGGCTAGACTCTTAAAAGAATTGCTTGACCTTTTGGGAATAAGCTCATCTGCTTTCTCTCAGAGAGTTATTCATTATCAAAATGAGGTTGGTAAGTTATTCTAGAAGTGTTTTTGTCATTTTTGTAAAACATCAACATCCTGACTGCAATCAATAAATAAAATGCTTCTACAAATAATAATAAAAAAAACTGTAAGCTCATCCAATCATAGAAGAATTAAAGAACTTAACATGCTAACGTCTGTTAGCGACATGCTAGCTTGATGGCAGCTGGTACTAACAAAAGCCGCAGTTTAATATTAATTAATGTGAGCTGTTTATATCAATGCAATTGTTTAACATCTAGCTAGCAAACTAACACCCACCCACAAAGTTGTTTATGGACATGTGTATGTCTTATATATTTCATATAATTTCCTTGTATCAGTTATAAATATCAAATAAACAATAATTTTTTCCTCAGAGGACAGAGGATGTTGCTCACTGTACAGATTGTAAAGCCTTCTGAGGCTGAGAGGATGAGAGTGGGATTTTGGGTGTTATAAATTAAATTAATTTGATTTGTATGCATTTAATAGTCATGAGCCAAGCTAACCCAGTTAGCACAAAGCGCACAGCTACAGAATTGTTTATTTATGTATTCATTTTCCATGAGAGACAAGCTAACCAAATTAGCACACACCTACAAACTGTTTATTAATGTATTTATTCAACTAAAAGAGCAAAGAGAGCTTATTGAACGTAGCTAAGTAGCCGCTCAGCTGACCAGTCAGAACTTCAGGTCAGTCAGTGTCAGTGTAGTCGGGCAGTGCATGTTCATGTGATTTTGGAGGAAGATGATTAAAATCTTTGGAGAAGATTTAAAAGACGATTTAAAACTGCTCGATTTAAAACTGCTCATATAAGTGCATATTAGTGTTCATTTTTATTTCTGACTCGTGAATATTTTTTAAAACAGATCTGATAAATTAGAACCGGCTATTTAAAGAAGAGCCTAAAAAAAGAAGAAAGACATGGATGACTCATGTCTGTCAAAGCCCGTCATTAAAGGTAATTAAACGCAGCTCTAATGTATGTTGTGCGATAATGTCAATTCACTGTATTTTTAACCCTCACACAGTCGACTCTGCAATCGTACAATTGTCTCGACTTGTCTTGTCAAGACAATGATGTCACTGCTTACAAGTGTAAACGGGAAGCTCTTCTCTCTCTACTACTGTTGATGAGCTAAAACATTAAAAACATATTGTGTTTTCAATTAAGTGCATGACCAAAATGATTACAAAATGATTCCAGTCTGCTTTTTTCTGTCGCAACTTTTTTTTTTCAAAATCACGGTTGTAAATAAAAACAGCAGCAAACAAGCGGCTGAAATGTGCCAGTGAGAACCGTGCAAAGCAGCTCTGCAGCGAGACACAGCAAGTGTGTTTCCAGATTTCAAAGTCCGCCACAATCATTACATTTGATTCCAGAAAAAGATCAAAGAGGGCAGCAGGGAAGCCGCACAGTGCAGACATCAGGAAAAGCTCCTCACCAGAGCTTTGTAAAAATAGACGCTTCTTAACGTTCAGCCGGGCTGAAATCTCAGTCTGCATTTCCATCAATGGATCTTTTTGCAACGCTGCATCGCATAGCCTACAGTGAAGGGACTGAAAGAAACGAGTGCAAAGAGATGTTGCCACATTTGTTACATGCAGTAAATAACAAACAAAATTAGAGAATGACTTGTTTTATGGGTGTCCGCTGTGGCAACAACCGGCACCGCCACACTGTCTCTACACAATAAAACACAGCGGCAGTGACTGACTTGACAAAGAGTCCCAGTCATATTCATCGTTATAAACATAGATACAACAAATTCTCCAAAGAAGATGATGTTCATGTAGCTTATACTGTATTCTCTTAATATCCTTCTCTGTGTATCAGGTATGAAATGTAATCTTTCACTCCTGCAATCTGCTTTTAACTTTGAACTTGCTTCTTACTTTTTTAAGCGCCAACACTTTATGAGTGTAACAAAAACACTTTGCGGTAAGTCTTTTAAAGAGGCAGTAAACTGTTCTGTTAAGGGGCCATTATTATACTTGACAGTTTCCAGATACAGGTACGACGTGTAACTGCTGTTAAAGGAATATCTCAACACTCTGACAGATACAGTTATTAGCTTTCTTCCTGTGAGCTTATTTAATGTTGGCCAAGAAATAGTCACGCACACAACTCCCTGTTAAACACCTGTTCAATTAACTCACCTTTATTTTTTTAACATTTGCACAGAGCCAGGCAAGAATTTTAAGCTAAGTGGCAGCTAGCCTCGGCTACATATTTACTGGAGATGATATTGCTGTGAAAGGAAACATTTTGAGAAGTTGGATTACTACTAGAAATTGTGAGGCACGTAACTCCCTGTAAAACAAAATTTTTTAAGCTAACCGGCTGCTCAAACAACATATTTACTGGACATGTTATTGTAGCCACTTAAATTAATGTTTCAAAACTTTGTGAAATACGGTTAGCTTACCTCTCCAATAGTTAGTTTGACATTATCCAAGAAATAGTCTTAATTGCTTTTTCATCATTGGACAGAGACAGGCAAGATGTTAAGCTAAGTGGCTGCTAGCGTCAGCTACATATTTAGCCTGCTAGACATGTTACTCTTAAAGGAATATCAACATTTTGAGAAATGTGTTTATTAGCTTTCTTTCTGATAGATTGTTTGACATTGAACAGAAAAAAGTCCAGCACATAACTCTGAGACTACTGGGGACATGTTATTGTTAAGGAGAGCTCCTCCTCTTTTCAGCCTACATGCTAATTTGAGCTAATCAACTGCTAGCTTTAGCCTCATACTCACTCTCAAAAAACATCCCAACATGGTGAACGTTACACTTAAATAGTGATGTGTGTAAAAGCAGAAACAAAATGGTGCCTTTAAACAATTACTGCAGGCACACAGGCACTCTGTGAGAGTTACTGTTGAAGACTATACCATGACCCCCTAAATCTACTGGCTCCGCATTATAGTTAGCTTAAATTAACTGCCACTTCAATAACAATAAAGCAAGCTAATGAAACACTGAGCTGTTTCCAGCGTGTGAGCCTGACCCAGACTCTACTCACACCCACCAGCATACTTTCCCCTTACATCAGCAAACAAGAAAACGGCAAAGCTTTTTTTATTATTCATAAAACAAGATAATATAAACTGTCACTGGCATGGCAGACAACATTGGGGAGGTTTTTTTTTTTTTAAACGGTTCATTACGCTCTCATAAAATCCCTGCTTTTTATTCAATACAGCATGTCTAGACTATATTTTTATTATCATTATCGCCAGTAGCTAATTAGAATTTTATTGTGCAAGTCAATTGGGGTTTTGGTGTGCCTTTGTTTTTCTAAGTTTTTGTCATTCCTCGTGTCTCTGGGGGAATGCCAGTGGACCAGTTAGTCAGCCACCCACTCGGATTCAGAAGAACCACAAGGAACCAGGAACCGTCTGCATGTCTCCCCGCGCATCACAAAAAAAAACAAAAAAAAAACGGGATGAGCACTGCTGTGTATCAGACACGCTGAAAGGAAACTGTGCCGCCAAGATGTTGGTTGATATGACACCCACACGCTGTGACACATGCCTTAATTGCAGGTAAATCACTCCAACAAACGCCCACGACTACAAAACTTCTATGACGCTGGAAGTGCGGACGCCATTTAGACCAACATTTATATGGCTGACATGGATTATTTCCGCTAGGATTACAGCAGACAGGAGCCTTTCCCAGCAATGAGCAAAGCCCAGCCAGGAAAGGTAGCCAGTCCATCAAAGGGCTACCTCAGCCTCGACAGTCAACCAGTGGATCTTTCAGGCAAGTGAGAATAAATGCGAAAGGAATGGATCAACACTCGGCACTACGTCATCTGCTCCTACGTCAGTAACTTCTCGCGGCTTTGGGGCGGTGAAAGTCAGCAGCCAAGGAAGCTCCTGTGATCTCTGGTATTACAGCGAGTCAAGTGCGCATGTGATTGCGTCTGGATTTTTGCGCCTGGGGCCGGAATAACGTCACCTCACAGTAACCTTACGCAACGTAGAACATTTTTAATCTTTGTTTTTATTGCAGATTACACATGTTACTCATTAACTGTATAATATTCAGGTTGCTAACTGAAAGACTGTCCTATCCATCCATCCATCCATCCATCCATCCATCCACTGATCACAGATGTGATGTTGTTTCAGAATTAGTTCAATCTTTCACATGACATGAACACCGGTCTGCTGAGTGAATCACCTGTGCTTCATCAGTCCCTTCCACCACCTTTTGCGAATTTTGTCACTTTTATGCTACATCATCAGATGTCTTCCTTTGCTGTCCATCATAATTACGATGGCCACTAGAGGTCACTGCCTCACAGCGAACGTAGATATGAGGGGCAATAAGCCGTTTGAACGGACAACCTTTACAGCAGGTTTTTTTTATGTGTGTGGACAGGCTGAAACTCTCCCCCCTCACATGATTCAGTTTATGTCATGTATAGCAAATTTTCCTGGATAATTAATACCTGCTAATGGTAGCTCCTTCCCTCTCCACTATAAGTAATGTCCTTCCCTGCTGGCGATGGATGGATCAGATTTTTTTCGCTTTGGCAGCAAAGTGCACGTAAGACTTTGATTTAATGTATTTAAAGCTATTCCATGAATTGAGGTTACTGCTCAGTTAAGGTATCCAAAATCTTGAGCTGAAACACTTCTTATAATGTATGAACCATTACGACAGTGTACATTAAAACCAGAAGTGCTCTCTCTGCTCATCTGCACTTAAAAGTTACACACACACACACACACACTGATGCGTATCCACAGAACAAGTCAAATGCTGCCTGGATTCTGTGACAAAGGACCATCTTTAAAAAACGTCTGCAACGTGGATTGAACCATGACTCATGAGCTGCATGTAAATCGGCCTGTGCACATATTTAGAGAACGCTCTGTGACTGACAGGTAGTGGGGGGTGGGGTGGGGTGAGGTGGGGGAGGCCGCCAGAGGATGTGGGGAACAGAAGAGTGAGGGTTGCACAGACACAAAGAAAGAGAGGGAAGACTGAAACTGAAAGCAGCCCACAAGCTATATATAGGGCAGATGTGGTGCTGCTGATGCTCCTTATAATAGAGGTAGTGGTTGGTGTCAGGTTGCACCCTTCCACCCCCCCCTCCACGGTGTCTTGCTCTCCCCCTCCCTCTGTTACCCAGGCTACTTTGGTTCCTGGCTCGCAGCTCTTTATTTACCCCCTCAGACCTCACATTTACAGCGCAATTACCCCTGAGGACGTCATCCGCTCGCTCTCCACTCCACAGCTGTCAGAGGTGGCGTCCAAAGGCAAAGAGTCGGACGGTGGGGGTGGAGGAGGAAGGGCGAGCGGAGATGTTACCCTCCATGTGCTTCCTCGAGATTCCCCAGAGGACGACCGTCAGGCGTTGGCGGAGAGGCTGTTTGTGTCTCGATGACTGGGAGGTAAACAACAGGTGTTACATATGGGGATGCCTGGGGTGATAATCTATGAGGGGATTAGCTAAAATAGCATACAGTAGATTGGGTGACACAACAAGAAACTTGAAGCATTGTTTCGCGATGGCACACACACACACACACACACACACACACACACACACACACACACACACACAAACACACACAGTCTGATCGTGTGTGTGTGTGTGCACTTTAACATCCTGAAGCCGCTGCACCCTGCACAAGTCAGTGGATGCATGACAGACAAGGCTGAAGGAAACACACTGAAGAGACTGCAAACATCTGTAAGTTTAAATGAGAGGAGAAACATACAAAACATATCTGTTATACTTAAATTCTTAAGGAGGAGTTGAAGTAGTGAGAAAAGACATCACTATTAGTCTGGTTTATGTCCAAACGTGAAGCAAGTTTTAGTCGAATTTACAGTAAACCAGCAAGAAAATGTGAATTATTATATTACAGTCACTATTAGATGTTCAGTCCTGTCAGATCTTGTGGATTGTAAAAGGACGACCCAGCCACATTTTGTTCACCCCGCTGCCATCTGGCAAAAGATACACAAGTATCTGCCGCCATACCGACAAGACTGCTGAGCAGCTTCACTCCTCAGGCTGTGAGACTCCAGTCAGGTGCCATTAATCCACTGCAGAGGACGAGGGTGCAACAAGATGACGTAATCAAAAGATGGCCAGTAAAACATTAAGCAACATAAAACAATGTAGAAAACATGACAGAACTATGACATTTGTGTTTTATTATTACTTATATTTGAAGAAGAATGCTGTCTGTTCTGATCTGATGTCACTGTTGCTCTTATTTTAAACTGAAGCAGAATCATTAGTGGACATCTAAGTGGAGCACAATACTTCAAGTGTCACGATTTTTAGATGTATTTGTTTTCTTGTCTATTCATTTTTTTTTGTTTTCCTTTGAATTCCAGCATTTACATCCCGCTATTTTCCCGCAAAAACTGAAAATTAGCTTCGGAAAAAGGTTGAATGTAAATGGACACGTACAGTAATAAGCTCCAGACTGTTTTCATCACCGACCCTGACAACCACAGGTGCGAGCCAACTGTTCAAAAAACAGTGGTTAACGCTGTAAAATCCACTCGAGTAACACCTGAATCATGTCAGAAAAGGTTGTGTGTAAACCAAGATGAGTTCACATGCCGCTGACGTGTGTATACGTGTTTCATCTGGTAAACAACTGAATAAAGCAAAGTAAATGAAGTCTTATAAGGTTAAACCCTGAGAGAGAGCTGATAGAGAGATTACTGTTCATCATCCACTTACAGATGATCTCTGCTTTTCATTTTTTGACTTTCCTTCCTCCTCTCGTGCTCTCACATATCAGCCTGTCTGTGTCTCAATCACACACACACACACACACACACACACACACACACACACACACACACACACACGCGCACACATACACAGCAGCAGCATGCCAAGCAGTAATCTGATGGGCAGAGTCATACCCAGATGGTTTGATTCATATTCCCGCTGTAGCTGCTGATGTTAAACAGGTGCTACCTGACCTTCATACCGCCGCTCTGCTTCCCTGTGCTCCACATTTCCTCTAAATAAAAAAAATCACACTGTAATTTCTCCTTGCAGCCTCTCTATTTTTCGCTCACAGCGGTGTTAACCATGCTGTAATTACTGGATGGCAAATTGACTTTTAGTGACATAATGACGCCTTTTTATTTTGCCAATATTTCAATCAGTAGCCAATCACTGTTTTGTATAAACTCGGCCTGAAGCCAGTGTCTCCCCGACTGCGCTCTGGTGCCTGCAGTTATTATGTTGCGTTAGAGAGAGCTTCTTTTCCACTGTAGTAAACAGCACAGTTCTTGTATGGTACCATTGTAGCTGTTGGCTTGCTGGGCGCTGGCAGATCAAGACGTGCGCCCATTGTGCTTAATGATCCGTGGTATGGTGATTGTTTGTCTTTCTCTCCTAGGGGGAATGATTGATAAGGCTAATACTTTTACTGGAAACAGATCTGATTAAAATTCAAAGACACAAACGTTTCTGGCATTTTTTCTAAAACCGTTTCGCCTCGGCCCAGACGCCAGGATATGATGTGAGCACGTAACGTTTCTGCAGACCACAGATACAATAAAGTTTGAGGTCGCTACGTACTGTACTGACATTTGAAAAAAATAGGATTCAAACCTGCAAGGACACAGCCTCTGTACATGGGATGCCCACTCTACCAACGGAGCTAAACGACACCCCAGAACCAGGTATTTCTAACCGGAAGTCGGGTCTTTTCCAGCTGTGTGTGTGGCGACCAAAACAGGTGATTTAAGCCAAACCATTATGTTTTCCTAACCCTAACCACGGCATTGTCACAACGGAGAAATAAAAACATGAACCTAGACAAACTATAGTCGCAAAGTGAAGAAACGTACAGCTTTAACTCACCTGTGCTAACATGCACTCTTGGCGATTGGATTGGAGTTCTATATTTTCTTCATACTATTCAAACTGAGCTGTAGCCTTATCTAACCGATGCTGCTGCACTTAAAACGCCTCCTCATTTAATTACTGGGCTTGCGGGAAGCCTGATACCCTCTATTTATTCGGCCAAACATCACAGTTCCGGTCGGGACGGATGAAACGCGCTCCTGCCATCAGTCCCCTTTTTGGTGATGCATCGCAAAGTGTTTAATTATGTCAGAAATTTATGTTCTGAGAAAGTGTATCATGTCGATTGAGTTTGCTTCCCAGGCCCGAGTAAACATCCACGCTTCAACCAACCCCCACTCTGATCCTCTCACACACACACACACACACACACACACACACACACACACACACACACACACGAGCATGCAAACTGGTTTAAATAGACCTCTGGTGTTTTTTTTCCCACATGTGAGCACAGAGGATGTCACGTGGGAATCAACTGCCGACCAACTTTTTAAAGTGTTTTGAGGAACAACATTTTAAAATGTTGACAATTATAGTCTTAATAGTCCTTCCTGTTTAATTCACGGACACTCCTGACGATGACAACAAGCCGTTAATCCCACCTCAGGGCCTAAAACAGCTCCAGTTATCTTTCTCTCTCTGCTGAATGGAGTGATGCACAAAGGGAAGAGGGCAAGGTGGTAACCCAACCTCCGGGCCTGCGTCGCAGGGTAGCGTGCTGACTGTGAGAGGCCTAGATTGCGTCCTGTGTTTCCCGTGGCTCGGAGAAAAGACTCAGTGCTCCTTGGCGGTGTCCGATGTCACTGAATCCATTGCTGCTCTGGTTACCTGTGTATCCTACCGGGGGAAAGAGAATATAAGTTGTGCTGAAATAAAATCAACTTGACATATCTCCTGCATTTCAAAGCCACCTGCAGCAGCTTAACCTCTGCTGAGAGTCTTTAATTATTTATTTTTGCAAGCATATTTAACCTAAAGTAAATATTCTACACATCTTTATTATCATTTTTTTTTTCAGATGCCTGATATTTTCAAGCACTTGGCAACATCCTGCTAGTTATCCTACACTTGTCTCTGGGATAAGGTGACGAGAGAGGATGTCCCGGGATAAAGTGACACAAAGCAGCAGGTGTGGGAAGAAATGGCTGAGCCTATTCTGCCCAAGCTCTGGCATTTCCCAAGGTAGCCATCAATAGCTTAGATTTCCAACCGTCTATTTGACCTGTGCGAGCGGTGACATTGTACGTGTGTGTGAGAAAAAGAAGAGGAGAAAGCAGAAAATGGGGGGAGGTTGGAGGATATGGGTACGAGGTGAGAAGCATGCAGACGTGCTACACCTCTGACGGTGCAAACATTTCTGAGAAGTAGCATTTCGTATGCAAACTCCCGCTGTGCAGCCAAACATTGTTCAAACCTGCAACACTCTATTTTAAATTCTAGCCGAGATGCCAGAGTTTCCAGAGATACCAAATATGTCAGGTTGAGTTTTGGGCAAATGTGTTTAAAATGATGCTCAAGACAGCCAGAGTCCTTTTTTTGACGGAACAGTGAAGACACACGAACATGGACTCCTGGGACTGAATGTTTCTCTCAGTGTCAAAGCTCCAACGAACAGCTGGAACAAGCTGTTATTCTGGACTAAGATGGTTTTAATGGTATTTTACAGTGGAAGGGATTTTTTAAAGGTTGTTTTTCACTACTTCTTATGTGAAAAATGTTGATTAAAGGTGTCATTTGTGGAATGTGGGCAGAATTTGGAGATAGCTTCAAAAACAAAAGGGGCAGAGTAGCAAACAGCTGCTGGTCTTTGCTAGCTATCCTCGGCTGTAGCTAGTTACAGTTAGCTAACTAGCTCATGGCTCAGTTAGCGATGCAGATGGAGATGGAGGCAGAGGGCCAGGACTGTGGGTAAGTCTCCATGAGTGACTCGACTCAATTTGGCTGCCTGACATGAGAGTGAACACAGCCTGACAGATACAGAGTGGCTCTGACCAAGACTTTGACTTCAGGGAGGACAGGCGGAGGAGGCGTGCAGCAAACAACAGCATCAGACATCAGCAGCGTATGAAAACGCGTGTAGAGCGGGAATATTTTCACATCTTACTCTGTGAATTGAGGATTTATTTAGACCAAACCAGAGGTGATGTGGAAAGACAAACAAGATTAATGTAGCTCATCTTAGTTCGGTCGAGGGAGGAAAGTTGAACTCAGAAGGTGCGTGGTTGTATTTTCCAGTTTAGAAAGGAAAACACAAGTATTAAAATTTCATTTCTTGACATTTTGCAAGCTTATTTTGTTAATTCATTATGCTAACAAGCTATCAGACATCACCTATCTATCACTTCTTGCAGTACAAAGAGTTATTAAGAGGCTAGCTGGTTAGCACGCCAACTTCAGGAGACATCTCAGCAGCACAGTACAAAGGAGTCTTTGACTACTCTTGTTTACATTAAAACCACTTAGCATACCACATCCCAATATCCATTCAAACTGTTGGCAGTTGAGTTGCATTTTGGGTAACGTAGGCATCAGTCTGACAAATTATATTGCAGTGCTACATCACTAAAGGACTCTTTAGAGGAGTGCTATAACATTTTGGTAAAATACATACATTTTTCTTTTTTTGGAAAGCACATGAGAAGACTGATACCACTCTGTGCTATGGGATTAAAGCAAGGCGTTAGCTTGGCATAAAGACTGGGAACAGGGGGAATCGACTAGCCGCGCTCTGTCCAAAGGTAACTGAAAAACTGTGTACAGGCAGTTGAAACATTATATCTTTGTCAAATAGATACAAAATGTAAACATTAAGGGGTTTCCCCTGATTCCAGGCTTTCATGCTATGCTATGCTAACAGTCCCCCTATTTCTCCTCCTATTAAACAAACACAGAGTGGTAATGTTTCCAGGAATGTCAAACCATTCCTTGAAGAGGGACCAAAAGAATAAACCTGTATGTTCAGGGATTATGTGTGCCTGCCGTGTATATAGTCTCCCTTAGTTATTACAGAGGCACTCAGGTATAGCTATACGAGAGATGGGTATTAGAGGCAGATAAAGCATCAACATGTGGAGGCCTGCATGCTGTCGAAGCGGTCTGACAGTCATTATACGCCTAGTATTTCACTTAATATAGCTCTTTACAGTAATATTAGCAGCTTGTGGTTTTGAGGATGCATACATTCACGAGGCTTTGAAGGGCAGAGACGTTCCTCTCTCTGATGTGTGTTAAGCTGCTCGGTTCAGCATGTACCCCCTCTGGCCTGTAATTAGTAGAAATCTGGTAGAGTCCTCAATACAAAACGCGGGCTTGTTTCGTTTGCCGTGAGAAATCTGCTCTCATTTCTCGCACTGCTAATGAACCGTGCTTCATATATCAGTGGAAGACGGCGATGCGAGACAGATGAGTTGTCAGACACAAGTTTGAACTCAAAAAAACATGATAATACATAGCAGGGCTTATCTCCAGTCCACTGCAATACGTGCTGAAGACACTCCAGAGAGTAAAGCAAATGTGCTTACTCAGTTTCCCAAAATTCCCTCTGAAGCGTTCCTCATCGCTTGCTGCCAAACGAACAGCATGATTTTGTCATTATTCCTTATCCCTGTTTTCCCCTTCTCCCTTTTTTTTTTTTTCGCTTTGCTCTATGGCAGACTGAAACCCTGGTTGCCGTGATATGCTGCTTTGTTTACGTGTCATCTAAACTAACTCGAGTAAATGCATCATCAGGGTGCATTCAGCGGACCTCATGGGAAAGCCTTGTAAATGTCCCAGAAGGTGCGCTGACATCAAAGAAGGAGTTTATTTGAGGGTAAAGTACACACAGTGTATGGAGGAAAGTAGAATGAGGCAAGAGGAGAAGGGGGAGAGGGAATTTTGGATGCAAAATGTCACAAACATCTGCTCCTCGATGATGCAATTGCACCAAGCTTGCAGCTCGACGGAGCAGGAGCTTTATGGCGTTAAGAAGCAGACCAAGCCCTTCACCTTGAGGTTGCACACGGAAGGTCAGGTCTGAACTCGTCGTAGGGGAAACCTGAATGAGAGCTCATCCCTGTTCAAGCACACGTGAATCATCAACAATGCATAAGCGTGTTCCCTTCACACACCCTTTCCTTCGCGGCGAGGAAAGCCCTTTTGTGTAGCGATGTAAAGCACGCAGCTATACACGTACAAAACAAGTGTGACACCGTCGTCGCTGGCTCGACGCCCAGCAATTCCAGATCCTCGGTCCTGCCCTGGTGCCAAAAACAGAAGACTCCCCACGCCTTGATCTGGTCTGAGTCAGCAGAGCGAGGATGGTGCCCTGCAGATTTAGTCCGTGTTTGTGCGAGCGGGGCTGAGCAGACATGGAAGGGGGGGGGGGTTGTTGGAGACAAAATTGAATACACAAGAAACGCATGAACTAAGCTATGGTTTAAGCAACTTTAATGACATAGTGTGTGAAAAGGAAGGTATTTAAGAGGTAATTACATAATCATAGAAAAGCATGGGGTTCAGCGCCATTGTACGACAAAACAATAGAAGTGACTTAAACTCCTGTCCATATTATTAAAAACTAAAATAACCTTTCGTTTGTCATGCTAAGCAGGAATATGAAATCTTCTTCCCCAGATTATTTACAGGTAAAAACCTGACAACGAGAGACCAAAATAGCATCCGTAGTTTCATGGTTTTGGCAGACGAGGTTGGCAGTGACGGAAAGTGGAGCTGAATTTGATGAGTTAAAGGATACGTTTGCTCGCAAATAAAAAATCAGTCATTAAAGTTCACCCAACATTGAAAATTCAGTCATTAGCTACTCACCCCCAAAGCAATAGAAAGACGGGTGAGTCCACAAAACATTTCTGGAGCTTCACAACAAAACAGCATTGCAGCATTCTCCTAAACAACTGAAGTAAACGGGGACGTGTTTTAAAATGTGAAAAAACAACGGACAAAAACAGCAAAATAGTCCCATAAAGCTTATCCGGCGTAGTCTCATGAGTTTGATTGCATGTTGAGGGTGTAAGCAACATCTTGCATCAATCACTTAAGGATCTTCAAGCTCCCAGAGACTTGGATTACAAGTCAGACAAGCTGTTTTGGAGCTTTTTCGGGGAGGAACTAGAACAAGTCCTGATCTACTTCAGCTGTTTAGGAAAATGCTGCCATGCTGTTTTACTGTAAAGCTCCAGAAATGTTTTGTGAACTCCAACCCTCATCCGTCTTCGCATCGACATCTGGGTGAGTAACTCATGACTGAATTTTCAATGTCGGGTGAACTTTTCCTTTAAGTACCCCTGGTTAAATATCCCTTATTCTAATTTATATGTCACGTAACAAAAGAGCTTGTCTCTGACATAAGTGCTTGGACCTGGTTTCACTTCTCTCCCTTCGTGGAGGTTGGAAACACTGACAGTATCATAATTTTATTGCAGTATTTATTGCGCCCGCTGAGGCATACATTACATGTCGCCTGTGTTTTAGGGCCCTGAATTTGTTACTCTGCTCACTTTAAACAGCTGCTCGGTCTCTCATGGGCAACACGAGGCTGATGTATTTCATGGGGGATGTTTCAAAGCAAGCTTTGGAGATATGACATTTTATATCAGTCATATTCTGGAATAGCTCACGGAAAATGGTGCGTGCTATTGGGTTTGTTGGTAATTTATGGACGTATTTAGTGGATAACACTTCGGCTGCCCTCCGTGTTTATTGACGGATGTGTGGAAAGTGTAGAGTTGATCAGTAAAGATGTGTGTTGACACGGCGATGCAACATAAAAATCAGAAATTATGTGGATATGAACATCCCCCAAAAGATACTTTAACAAGCTATAAGCAGCTATACAGTCAAATTCATCATTTCCCAGATTCAGTGTGAAAATGGCCTGAATACAAGACTAAGAAGTGATGACATTAAAGGCCTGGCTGTTAAAGAAAGTGAGTCTTATGCTTCTGTAACTTCTCATAAAATTTGAATACAGCAAGTAATTTAAGTGGTACAGATGCATGTATTTAATCCTAGAAGCAGGAATCATCCAACACTTTAGGGGAAACATTTACTCACTTTATTGCAATGAGTTAGATTACGCCTCATATCTATCTGTCCGGCTAGCACTGCTGCTTCACAGCTAGAAGATCGCCGGTTCGCGTCCCGGGTGGGACGCCTGGGATCTTTCTGTGTGGAGTTTGTATGTTCTCCCTGTGCAAGCGTGGGTTTTCACCGGGTACTCCGGCTCCCTCCCACAGTCCAAAAACATACTGAGGTTAATTGATTATTCTAAATTGTCCGTAGGTGTGAATGAGAGTGTGGTTGTTCGTCTCTATGTGTGGCCCTGCGATAGACTGGCGACCTGTCCAGGGTGTCCCCTGCCTTCGCCCTAAGTCAGCTGGGATAGGCTCCAGCCCCCCTGCGACCCTGCAGAGGATTAAGCGGCGTACATATAATGTGTACAGATGATGGATGGATCTATCTGTCCGATGATTAGCTTAGCTTAGCATAAGTAATAACCCTTGTGCAAATCTACGCATGTGACATTAATTTTAATGACACCAATATGAATGGATATGGTGTTATGCCATAGATACATAGTATATAAACCATATAATCTTATCATACAACTAGCGTGATGACCCGAACACTCACAAGTCGCCTCTCTGTCTCTACCATCCTTCCAATATGACACGAGCACGGCATTAGGTAATATCCCATATCCCAGCATGCACTGGACAGAAGGCAGGGAAACTTTCCAACACATTCACACTTACATTCACCTCCAGGGAAAGTGCTGAGCCACTATGATGTGATGTTGCCATGTTGTTTACTTACAATCCTTGTGGTGGTTGTGTGTGCGGTGACCTTCCTACAGTCCTGCTTGATGCTACATAACTGTGTATCTCTTTATAATCCAGCTGGAGTTTGGTTCTGAGTAACGGTTGGCGGACCGGAACCCGTCGTACTCAACCCTCAGTTAACACGACAATTAAAATGACCTGTGGCGCCTCGTTCAAGTCAGAAGCGTGGTGGCATTGTTGGACGTGGCCTCACACGACTGATGCATTTGTGATTGTCTCAGCACTTCAAGTTCGAGTGCAGACAGAAACTGTAAATATTCCCCCCTCCAAACTCCAGACACACGCTAACACAACGCACTTTACTTCCAGTGTAAACATCTGATAAATGGTTTTGGTTGTAAGCAGATGTAAGTCAACAACTTTAACTCCTCCACTGTTAATGGAGGCTGATGTATAAACAGATAATGAATGACAGCATGGACACAATAAAGATTTTAGTTATGATTTCTGACAAATAATGTATCTTAATAAAGTTTTTAAAGTGTGCTTACAGCTACGTGCAACCACATTAAAGTGTGTTATTAACCATTTATCACTTCCTCGTTCGCTGCTTGCAAATACTAACTTAGTGTTACCAGTGCAAACTTTTTTACCTTTATGATTAATTACTCATACATGTCAAAAAACACATTTCTCACCCACATTTACTGTCAGTCATTATGGGACATTTTAAGTTGTTCTTTGGTTGAAATGTTTTGTAGAAACCTTCATCACCGACAGCATGTTTCCATTATCAGCCGCACAGCTATAATATAAATAGCATAGCAGCTGAACTTAAACATTGTGTAGGGTGTTATGGAAAGCATCTGGAGGAACATGACCTTTCTTTTTTTATGTTTTAAAACACAACATTGAAAAGCTGGAAAGGTGTTTTTTGTCAGATTACAACATGTGAGATTAATAGTTATTCCAATGATCTGCGAATGTTTGCAATGCTCTGGAGTTCGGCCACATCTCTAACCTGATTTGTCATTTGGCTACATAGCTTTTGTTTTATATCATGTTGCTCCTCTGCAATGCATCCAACTGTCTGAGGTCAGAGCTGTTTGTTGGTCCGCAGAGGAAGAGAGAGGAAGAGAGAGAGAGAGAGAGAGAAAGATGATTGTGAACAAGAGGAAAGAGAGAAGCAGATGCTCCCTCAGGAGGAGGGTTGAGCTGCCCACCTCCTCTCTCCCTCCATCTTCCCCCCTTTTTAATTCTAAGAGCATATGGACACTAAAGAAAAGACCACAGGACAGGACACATGCTGGAGAGGACAAACAAAGAGAAGGCAAAGGGGGGAGGAAAAAACAGAGAAAAGAGACAAGAACGTAGGTAGAGGGCGAGGAGACAAGAAAGTGAGGGAGAAAACAGAGAGAAAGAGGTGTGAGAGGGAGCGCACGTTTTAAATAAACATGTTTTTTCTGAAATTAGATCCGGAATGAGAGCGAACGATGGAAAATAGTGAGCATAGCATTGTGCACGAGGCAGCAGGCAGCTCGCCTGCTGAGGGAGGGTGCGGTGAGGATATCCTTGACTTAGTTTGCACCCCTTTCTGGCTCGAATCTAACAACCGTCAAACTGAAAAAGCCTCTGAGGCTTATCAGTTTAATAAAACCATGTGCTTTGATTGGGTGACTGGACGTTTCGTTTACAGCGGCAGTTGTGCTTCACTGAGCGGTTTAGAGGCGTGAAGTTTAAATTTGTGGACAAACTCTGTAAGAGATATCCTGAATTATTCTAGATTAAGTTTGCTGTGCGTTGAAATTGTGTTTGCCAGAAGAATAAAAACGTGGTAAGACTTTGCCTTCAGGAGACATCTCATGACATAAAGGAACAGACAGTTCAGATGAATTACAGAAACTTTCTGTCCAATCCAACATGTGTTTTGCTCAGGGGTTTGAAATATTTCAAAAAATATTCTCTGATTTGTCAAACCAGCGCCTGTGTAAGTCATTTCTCATATGCTTCAGATTGTTTCTGACTGTTTCACAACATCTCCTCTGACACGCCGACCACATCGCCTGTGTGAACAGCGCGTGTGTCTGCAGCAGCCCATCATATGAAGCACTGGTGCCCAAACTTTACTGCCTTTGGAGGGCCAAAGTGTAAATAGTAATGGTGGACCGTGAGCTGAGAGCAAACACCTATTGCTGTTGTGAATTCACTGCAAAGATACAGAATGGTGGCTGGCGGTTGATCGCTGACTTCTTGGGCAAAGAGTCATTTACTTCACAAAATCTAAAAAAGCAAATAGATTATCAGAATTTATATAATTCTCTGTTTTCACTACAAACACTGGGTGAGCCAAACTAAACCTAACAGCGAGCCATCTTTGATCAAGAGTCATGGAGCGTTACCCATTCTTTCTGGATCATGCATGCAATTTTCAGAAAAAGAAAAAAAAAAAGAAAAAAAAAAACCTCCTGAAAACAGCCTCTGGACAGTCAGAACACAGTTTCAAAGACTATATCTGTAGAATATATCACAGACATGAACACACAAGTTTTTTTTTTTTTACCACTGAGCTCCCCCCTTCTCTCTTTGGCTGCAGTAAGGAAAATCACTTCATCATCATTATTGATCATTATCAAAGGCAAATTCCATGAAGAAAGATAGGCCTGACACACACACACACACGCGCACACACACACACACACACACACACACACGTGTGAGCTGAAGCTTTTCAGCGATGAGGCTGTCACGCATGCACATTTATAGAGATAAGCTGCTGAGTCGATATCCTAAAGTGCCAGAATAGTGTTTGAAATGTCAGTTTCTGCAAACCACAGATATGTTGACACAGTTAAATACATTTCTTTTTGCCTCAACTTTATGTGACACGACAAAACAAAAATTCATCATTAGGCCTGCGAAATACGGAGACTTTAAGAACTTATAGGCTCGGCTACACACACACACACACACACACACACACACACACACACACACACACACACACATTTATATTCATGTGCGTTATGGACAAGTTCTTGAAAAAAACAACAATAAACGGTTCACTTCGGTGGGTCGAGTGGATTGCAATGCGCTACGTGACATAACTGTCGTAATGTATTACTGAAATATGATTAGTAATGTGTTATATTACTCCGTTACGTCTAAAATGAATATATTACTGTAAGTGTAGTACTGTGATAACAGGTCAGTGAGACAGCTGGATTCATTGATGCAGATAGCTGTTTCCCATTGTTTCCAGTCCTCATGCCAAGCTGTTCAACCACATCCTGAAGGTATCACTCTGCTGGACCTTCAGGAACGAAACTGCTATTGATTACCAAGCGACTCTGGGCAAGACAGAAAAACACTATTTATCCAATGTTCCATTAAATCCTAAATATCTTACTGTTACGCTTAATGAAATAACCATGGTCATAAAAAAATGGCAGCACTAGAGTCAACCACTGACGTGAGGTCATCCTCCGAGTGTGATACTCGATGTGCTGCCCTGATAGTCACCCTCAGTGTTCATATAAACCCTGCAGGAAGTTTGGAGTCATAAAATCCAGCTTAAGGTTTATTTAATTTTATCACAATAATCAATTAGGCTTTTATTTCCTGGCTGGGGAATAAAAAGGAATATGTATTCTTTCTTTATTTTTTCGCACCAGGATGTAATGAGAAGCACATTACAGCTTAGAAACATATGTTTGTTTTCCTCTCTTCATGACACCTTGTGAAAATGTCTTTTAGGTTCCCATTATCTCACTTCATCCATCTTCTTTTCATTTCAGGCAACACACACATAAAATCTGTCAGGTGTTTGCTGAAATAATATTTTTCTTGTCAGTAAGTAGTAGTTGTTTTGGGTCAGGTAGGAGGTGTGGGGCTATTTTTCACCTCCAGTGTTCATGTTTTCGTCTCACTGATGGGCATTGTGGCCATTTAAAGCATCGGACATCATTAAAATTATAATGATCTTACCAATTTTCTGCTTTAAGACTCTTAAGCGTAAGATGGAAATGTAGTTTTTCTTTTGTTTCATCTCCTGAAGACAAAGATTTGAAAAGCAAGTCAAGCAAATCAAAACAGAGTGATCGGGATTCAATCTAACAGGCCCCGAAAACTTGAAAATAAATTATTCTTAATATAAGCAAAGGGATCCCACATCAACACAAAATGTTCTGGTAGAGTTGGATCAGGATTTATATAATTTTGTTTGTCTGTGCTGATCTCGCTGGTTTGAAGTGAGCTCAGATAGTGATGTCATATGCTTACGTGCACCAATCAGCATTTAGAAATGGTTGAATCAAAACGTCATGACAGCTGTCAGGGTGTTTACTTATACGCAACGAGGCCACTGTCAGTCAAATCTGATCAAACCACACCCACATAGTCCATATGAAGCAGATTAGCTGAGTTTTTGGGTGTCAAACTCAAACTTTGTCTGACTTTTCAGTTTAAATGTGGCATATTTAAGGTTAAGTAAGTATTAAGGCACATTTCAGGGCCTATATTCTGAATCAGCCCCTGTCATGGAATTCTACATTAATCTTCTGAAGTTGAAAAGTTTTGTTTTTTTTTCACTTTAGAAATTTCGTTCCTTGCAGTTTTGACTGAGTTTATGTTAAGTACCGTAAGTCAGCTTACCAAAAGTTATGAAACTATGACTGAACATAGTTATTTGAACCCAAAGTATTATCTTTTCCTAAACCCACACTCTAACAAAGTTATTTTTGGTGTCCAAACCTTATAACGTAGTTTTAGTGTCTAAACCTAACCAAGTAGTTTTGGTGCCTTAAACAACTGTTTCACTTCCTAACAGCCCAAGGTCATAACGTGTCATATATGACAAACTCTATTTTAAAAGTCTAACTGGACGTTGTACATGCATTATAGGGGAACTGAACACCGAGGCCTTTGCATGCAAGACTAACGCTTGAGGAGTTGGTAGGGCGTCACCGTTTGAAGCTTAAGGCAACTGACCAAGCTGCTGTATTTGACCAGTTCGAAGCAAGAACATGTTGAAAAAAACAACAATACAGCCAATCACACTCACATAGCAACACAGTCCTGATGAAGCAGATACCTAAATTGACTTTACGGCACATTTAGTCATAAATATTTAATTTTGAGGATAAACAATTTGGATTTTAAACCAAGTTTTTGGAGCTCTAAGTCATGTGTGTTTGTAAAAGGTGAAAGTACTTTCTCAATCAGAGCGTCCGCTGTTGCTCATTACACCCCAGTTGTTGCCTCATGTGGTACTGATGAGCTCATTTCATTGGCCAAATGACAATTTCAACTCCTTTTCACTCACAACAGTATCTCAAGTGATCGCCTCGGGTCAGTATGAGTATTATTTGTCAGATGAGACTTTTTAACCTTTGACCTTGGCGAGGAATATCACAAGAGGAGCATGCCTTCATTTCACAAGAGGTACGGCTCCTCTGAGCTGCCTCAAGGTGACGCATGGAGCCAAGAATGTGCTGATTTCAGATGTGGCGAATGGCAACCATGATGATTGTCAAATTGTTACAGTGTTGTTATTGAAACCATGTTTCACTCGGCAGGAGAGACTGCGAAAGGCCAGTGAACCACAGCAAAAGTAACAGCGAATAATTAGTGGATCTGAAGGCTGATTTAAAAGCTTGTGATGAGTTAGATCAACGCTTGGATGAGGCAGCAGTGGCATGTGATCACAGAATGATTGGGTTCATGGATGATTAGCTGTGCAATTTCAGCTTTTGATTTGCTGTTTGGAATTGAACCGCTGCATTTTATACTGTAAATCTTTCACACAGCGCTCGATGTGATTTCAGCTTCCTGTTGAAATCCTGATGCTTGTCTGACGCAACTCCTGAGAAATCCGATGTAACGTCACCGCGCAGACTCTGCAACGTCAAAATATAAATCAGCGTTAATCTTTAAAGCGCGCAGACAATGGAGGATTGAGCAATGTAAATGGCAGTGACGCTGCACATTAAGATAATGCAACAGTCACATAACGCGACCGTGAACCCAGCTGCAACTTTATATTGGCTTACAATTATATTTGTGCTGTCTTGAGTTTGTTATTTAGCCAGGATTAATAGCAGGAGTTTGTCAAATTCCTGTGGTCGAAGCCCCCAGAGAAAATCATTGTTTGCAGAGGCTAATTCATTTAGAAAGTAACAGACATTACATCCATTGTAGTATTACTGGTTTAGATGAGGCAGATTGCTCTTAAAATTATTGCAACTTATTAGGAATCGGGAATGTTCCCCCCTCGAAAAGGGCAATAAATCATGTTCACAATCTTATTGGACAACTTATCTTATAAAAGTCATAATGAATCTTTGTTATATCAACATTGTTGCAGGGTTTCAAAGGATTCCTCGGGGAACGGTCTGACTGGCCACCATCAATCTTTCTGTGTCGAGGGGGAAAAAATTGGAGGTGGTTAGCACATTATATCATTATAGTAATCATAACGTCTCTTAGGCAGAGTGTTTGTGGGTAAACTCGGTGATCCTATAAACAGCAAACCTAAACATAATGTGAGATAATGCTGAGTGAAGTATTACTCAATCTATAATGTTCTGCTATTATTAATTCTGCCATAATTATTGTTATATCTGGCTGAACATCTACCACCGCAGCTAAAACTGCTTCAGAGCCAGTCTTATTTAATATATGTAAACATCAGTTACACAACTTATGCATGTGTCTGTGTTTTGTGTGTAGTCTATAGATGGTTGAACTGCAGCAGACAGATGAAATGGTCCTGATTTCATTGTGAGCCGTCATCAGTGTGTGAAATATGTGTTTACTCAAACATTAAGCTGCTTTTTATTTCCTGGCTTGAAACCGTCAAATCATCTTCGACTTTTCTGAGGTTTTGTCGCAATTTTTCCCGCTAGAAAGCAACATGCGCCGCAGAAAAGTGGAGGGGAAATGCAACAACAAAGTAATCTATCCATATGACAGAGGTATACGGACATTGTGTGTAAGTTTTTGTGTAATTGTTACACTGCATCATCAATTCCAGCAGCAGTTATAGTCAACAGAATGACAAAATGTTGTGATTCTCTCTACAGAAGCCAAACAAGCAGTTTTCTAGCAGTAGTTCTATCATTAAAACTACTTTTCTCTTGTGTGTTTGGCTAAAAAATGCTCTTGTAGCCTCATTAATTTTACTAAATGAAGCCATATTTAGTAAATGTTTGTACACTGCCAATTTTTAATGTCTGCGTAAATGACTTTCTAGGCAAAGGCCGACTTGGGTAAATTTAGTTTTCTGTGTTCCTTTCCGGCTTACTGAGTGTGGACACCAAACAGAGATTACAGCTTCCACTCCTCACATCCAGATTTTACTTTATGGTGATTAAATGAACTATTCTCAGAGTCTATAGTTAGCTATTAGCCTTGAAAAGTCGTGCTTTGGGCCAAATGCTAACCTCGGCATGCTAACGTGCTCACCGTGTCAGTTAACCACGGGATGTTGGCATGCTAACATCTGGGTGTCACTTACACCAATTTTATGCCACAATTTTTTAAACAAGGGTAAACCAGCTGAGAATAGGTGACTGACTCCTTTCACTTTGCCAAACAAAGGCCAGATGTTCGTGGGTGTTCATGGGTTGTTTGCTCAGTGTGAACGGGGTAACAGTCTGACTCACTGGATGCAGACTGTTGGCATGAGCCTGCCATTGGCCGCCTAGCTTAGGTGACATTTTGTTTCCGTCCGATGTGCGTGTTAGTGTTCTTAAAATCCCTATCGCTACGGGAAGCAACAACAATAACCTCTGAGTTAGCAACCTACACGATGGTAAGTCGCCCTAACCCTAACCCTAGTGGCTAATGCTAAGGCAACTTTAACAGTCTAGTAGCTCTCTCCTTTTCTTTTGCAGGGGCTCAGCCATTTTAATACCAGGGCTCGCCTCCTGACATGCAAAACAAGTTCCCCTGACACAGTTATACAGGGGGACTCTTGCTGCATCCATCCAAGACAACAGTGATTGGGAAGAAGAGATATTTTTAGGATATTTGATCATAAAACAAAATATTGGACTGAGTTATAATTTGATCTGATGATGGTGCCGCAATCAAACTTGGTACAATTCATCCTGAGGGGAACATGAACGTGTACCAGGACATTTCCCTCAAAACCACAAACCTGCTGTCTGCGTTAGATGAAAAGTCAACATGAGCTTGAACATCCGTACCAAATTTTGTGTCAACCCATCCCGTACACGTTGACATATTTTTCAGCGTAAGTGAAACCTGTGACCTGCTGGTTGCACTAAAGTCTCCAGTGTTCATCCTCTGTGGAACATGAATCTCTGTACAACATTAAATGGAAATCACCCGAGTTGTTGCGATATATTTCAGTCTGGACCAAAGTGGTGTTAACGGGCCGGTTGAGTGAAAAACAACACTGAAACCGACAAACCAACATCCACTCAGCCACGATGCTAAAAACAACATTCTTGAAACCAAACAAATGTCTCTCTCTTCTTTCTTTTTCTGTTTATCTAACCTTAAACCTGGTTTCACACGCTCATTAAAACGTAAGACTTCTGTTACAGAGCTGGATAAAGCCTTAGTGAAAAATGTTACTTAAGATGATCATTTAGGATTATCTGATTATTTTCAGCTGTCTACTATCAAAAAATACAACTTATTTTGTTTAATACGTTGTCATCGTACCCGGGGTTTTTAATTGGAGACATACATATGGCAGAATTGGCAGTCGCTCTTTCCTAACTAGTGGATGTACTCTACTAATGACATGCACATGATCCAACAAAGTGAAATGAGCACGGCTCCAAAATGCAGATTGCATGTTGTCGACATAAATCGTGTCACGATCACTTTCCAAAAACTAGATATAGTGTTATGCTTAAGAAAAAGGATCATGGTTTGGCATGTCAGCTACAACAATTTGGTTCAGATTATGGTCAAAAACTGACAAACTAAAGTTAGGATATGGTTTTTCTTAATGCAACGCGTTTCCTAAAAAGTGTAACTTTCCTCACAGTAGAAAACTCCCCGGCATGAGCTGGGAATCAGAGCCAGGTCACAAGAGTTTAAGGCCACATCCACCCATCCACCAACCTGACCACAACACCCTCCACTTTCCACCGCGTTAGTTCGATGTGAAAACCACCGGCTGTTTCCTTCACATTATTCTCACACGGTGGGAAGAATGCCTCGCTCTGCATGAATATATTTGCATTTTAAAAACTTCAGGGAGAGCATTGATGACACTGCATGTGCAAAGACACACCGAGAGTTTCACGGGTGATGAAAATGAAGAAAAAATTGACTTAAGACTGTGTCGGATTGCAAAATTAACCCCCCCGTTTCTCAACTTCTCTCCGCGTCTCTCTGTTCCAAACAGCGCTGACAGAGGTCCTAATTAGAGCCAGATACGAGCTGCCAAATTCTTCTCAATGGTTTACTGAGCGCTGATGTCAGAGATGCAGCGGAGGTGAAAGTTGGAGCCAATAATTCAGTTTGCCTGCTAAGACTATGAAAAAAGTTCACGGGATAATATGGCTTTAACTCTTGTTCCTTATTTGTTTTTGACAGTCTGCTGCAGTCTGTATGGAGTCTGAGAAGTCAGAGTAAATCAGCACAGCCACTCATTCATTTAGATTCATCGTTTTTGACCAGAAACTTAATAAAAATCCAATTAACATGTAGCCTTTTAGTGTTTAAACACTTCTTAGCCCAACTGGAATCCATCAACTTGAAACTTGATGGGGTTTACGTTGAGGACTCGCCAAGACTTTTTACAACGTGTTCCTTCAATTCAAACGCTACGTTTTCTACACCGGCCATTTCATCGGCATCTTAAAATACAGTTTTATGGTTTGTTTATAATGACATCTAACACCCTGAAAAGAAAAATCTTGAACTTGAAGCTTCCACGAGGAGAGAAAACATAGACAGAGGTATACAACTTGAACTGATTAGCCTTCGTACAAATACAGGATTGTATTAACGCTCATCAGACTTCTATTAGCGCCGTCTTTTGGCCACACATGGTTTGGATTTTGGAGGGGTCAGGGGTCATCATGCGTCTTAATCAGCCAATAATAAGTATCAGCATGAACTCTCACCTCCATCATCTTCGGCCTATCGCTCCAGACGCAGGGATCGAATCTCAAAAGTCTTTCTCATTAAATTATGTTCCGTGGAGGTTCGTTTTCACGTTTGCGCCATCGTCCTCTCACATTTCAGTCGGTTTTCTTTTTCTTTACTAATCGCAAATGCTTCCCTTTTAACTGTAATATTTTTTCCCCTCTTTCAACACTACCTACAGTCAAGTTTTATTCATGAAGCTGTTGAACTGTCAAAAAGGAAGATTCGAGGTGAGGAAAACATTTAGGACAGTATGATGCTCTAAGACCAGACGGAAAGGACCGAGCAAACATGACACCCTCGAGGGACACGAGCCCGACGGACCCCCCAGATGACTGTGTGCTCAGCAAATGTGATTAGGGGTCAATTGGGGGGGGGGGGGGCATTTTGACACATGTCTTATATTTGGAGTGAGAAGAATGAGATATCAGCAGTGGACGATGGTGAAGATTGTTTGGTTGATATTCAATACACTGCTGGAGTTAAAGAATCTAACATCTCTTAATGTTCGCCTCAATTTCCAACTAAAATATATCTCCTGTTTTTATAGATAGCAGGAATTTGAAGAAACAATTCAACCCCAAATCAGAAATAACAATACACAAGTCTTTTCTACATAACTACTAGTTGACTGATGTTATGGAAAAATTGACAACTAGTAACACTAAGTAGTCGAGGCGCCCTGATCTGCGCTTCTTCCAGCGTAGTGATGCAAAAAGACAATAGTTCCTACACGAAACTGCTCAGCAAAAAGTCTGTGCATTATCTTGAGCGACCCGGTCTCAATTTCTGGAAAGAGACCTTGCTGTATTGTAGTTTTTGGCGCTTTTGGAGCACCACAAACCGAGTACCATCTCGTTCTATTACATTTGAGGGAAGGCAGACACCTCCAAAAACTAAGAACCTCACACCAAAACTACATGGATATCTTACACCACAGGCGAGAGCAAAACTATGCATTTTCTGATTTTACAGTGAACTGTCCCTTTAAGCGCAAAAGAGAAAAAACTGTGCTCAACGCGTTAAAGTTTTTTTAGTTGACTTTTCACACTCTTATTGTTTGGAGCAAGTTTATGTCAGAACAACTGTGCTTTTGATCCTTTGCAGGACCCAGGCTTTCATTTTCTCTGGGAATCGGTCCACAGCATAGCACGTCGTGGTGAGAAAGTACACTTACAAGACTGCCATGACCTCACATTTCTACATGCGTACATAAAGTCAGTACTATGTCGATGTTTCCTACGTCACTGGATAGCTCTGTGAAACCACTTAGGCAGAGCTGGAAGTCTTGTTTTGGTAAACACTCCTCTAGAAACCACCCCGATCAGAATGTGGCTCGGCGGCTGCTGCCAGAATTAATATGCGGTTAATGACAGGGTTTGGCAAGCTGCCCCGCGCTATTGATCCAACGTGGATTCTTCCAGTCCACTTTATTACCCTAATGTAAAACATTCGTCACTGATGACTTCGGCCGTCCAACTCAGCTGGATAAGGTACAGTGTAGGCAGTATTTTCCCTTTGGCAGCCTCAGGGTTCTCTCGCAGAAACAGCATATTTGAGATCATCAGATTTACATACTTTTGTCCTCTACACCCTTAAGTGGGTTAAAGGCCACTGACTAAGAGCTCGGTGCTGTGGATTCTGCTTCATATATACAGTAGATATGTAGCATCTTCACAAATGACAAGGTTTTTTTTAGATTTCTGCTCAGCCAGGTCAGCAAAAAGAAAAGTACTTAGAGTATACCTGTAGTAGTTTTGTGTACTTTTTAACAACTCTGTGTACCTGGCTGAATAATACTTTGCTTTATTCGGCGGGGAAATGTAACTGTGCTTAACTACAGATTATAGGTACCTGTACCTCAGTGCAACTTGTTGAACAGATGTTTTACTTTTTACTCCACTACATCTATCTGACAGTGTTAGTTACTGGTTCTTTTCACAATATTTTTTTTTTTTCAAACCCCTCCTTTCCAGTAAAAAAACATGAACCAAAGGACTTAATGTTCCTTCATGTTTTGATTTCACAATTCTCCTACTTATTCAGACAAATAAACTAAACAAGCCTTTTTTCCAAACATGTGGAGACGCATACATGCGATCAGTGGTAGATAGAGTACTAAAGATTTGTACTAATATGAGTACAGTTACCTTACTGAAATATGACTAAAGTGAGAAGTAAAACTACTAAGTACATTTTTTTCTCAAACTCTACTCAGAGTATTAGATACTTTCAAATCATTCAGTCACAGCAGTTTCTGATAACAGAACTTGATTACAGTCATTTGAATAACTGTAATGACCCGTGCATATGATGATGTTACAGAATACGATGCAATGCTGTAGATTTAACTATCCAGTAGTATATTAGGTAGTTGACATTAACTGAACTTTAACATCTACCTTAATCAGCATCTTATGTCAATGTAGCAGCAATAACAATCTAAAAACACAAGATGTAATCGTAAAAACAGTTGCAGTTTTCATATTTTCGTTAAGTAAAGGATCTGAGTACTTCTCCTAGGCCTCGCTTTCGTGAACTATACATGGCAACATCTGGAGGCGATCTATGCAGAATGGCAGAATGATGTTTGCATTAATGCCTGACAGTGAGCGGGATGGAGAGAGGGTCCCTAAAAGCAGCGCGGGCTGCTCCAAATGAAGCAGTTAATCTAGATGCAGAGAGCTGGGTTTGCTGTCACAAGCTTTGAGGTTAGGGGCGCATCCATCCGTCTCTGTCTGTCTGTCTGTCTGTCTCTCATTCGCTGTCTCTCTGGGATTGGCTCCAGGTGTGTTGTAACTCTGTGGTTGTTCCAGGGTATACACTCACTGCTCAGGCGCCAGAGTGCTGCGGCGCCTCACGATAAGTTTGCATGAACAGTTGGTTTGGATGAGCCCCTGACACAAACTCACAGAGCAACAAAGTCTTAGTAAACATCATAAAAGGAGCTATTTGAAAGATATGGCCAGAGTCATAGTTTAAAGCATCCAAAAAATGTTGAACAGAATGTGGAGAAACAGCCGTGTAGATTTTCTGTCAGAGTCGTCTATGTACCATGTCGACTTAAGTTCACATGCTAACCAGCTAGCCCCGTCCCGTAATATCCCGTAATATATGGAAACACGCATCTATTTTCCATACCAAACAAAACAATACAACCAGTCCCAGTCCATATCCTCAGCCTGACGTGCACATCCCCAGAAAGCATCATATTCAGTGGTGCTGATACAGAGGACTGTGACGTTTAGTTTCCCCTGTAAACACACTGCTCTCACCAAAGTCCCTCCTGACTGGCCAGCTGCTGCTCCTCCTGGGTTATACTTCTCTTCAGGAGTCACTCTTCACTGCTGGAGTGTCTCTGGGCTACAGAGAGATGGCTGTCTGAAGGGCAAGCTGCCCCTCGCAGAGCAGCCTGGTGGCAAATGCTGCCTTCCTGAAACAAAGTAACTTTCAGGCTCGGTGTGTATGGAGAGGAAGCCGTCTTTGCCTAAACTCTGCCTGTCCGCTCTCTCTAGCCCAGAGACACAGGGAAGGGTAATATTCGGTGTGTTTAAAGGCGCAAGTACAGCTTGCAATTCAGTCACCACTGCCAGAAACACTGACACACTAGCAGACATGTGTGACTGCTCATGATAGAGCAGGCCCTTTGCATAGGTTAAGGAGTAGGCTCTGCGTGAAGCCTACATGCAACTATAAATTAGCCTTAAACCTGGGGGTCCTGACCGAGCTTTTCCTCCCTGCCATAGAGCTCTGTTGTTATTCACACGTAAAAATGCACCAGTGAGCCACACCGTTGCGCTGGGTCACATATTCCTTATTCAAAATTAAGATGAACCCTGTAGTTTAGTATTCCTGTTGCTGTAACTACTCACTAAATCCTCACATCAAATCTATGACTAAGAATTTTTTCCCAACAAATTCACGATCTGCGTCCTCAGTTGGAACAAACGGTCTGAGTGCAACAGACAGGAAGTCAGAAAGCATCGTGAGACAGCTGATTAAATCGGTTCACAAAAAACAAAAATAAAGAGTATCGGCAGCGTTTTCCTTGGAGTCTTTTCCTACGTTTTTCGCTTAAGAAATTCATCTTTGTAAGTATAATAAAAGTGCTGTTCTCCATAGCAAACATTACCAACATTTGTCACAGAATATCTAAGACAGTAAATGCCAAAATCCTCATCTCCAAATTTCCTTCCTTTCTGTCTTGTTAAACTTATATTTAAACTTATAACTCACCTATCGAATCTCCTTTTTGCACCTGTCAACATGTTTTTGCATCACTTTTCCTGTCTTGCCCCACCGTGTGAAGCCTCACCCTGCTGTACACTTCCCTGTCCTGTCCCGTCCCATCCTGCCTTGTCACGCCTCGCCTTTCCCTGTCATCCCACCCTATCCTGTCCTGTCCCTCTCTGTGCCATCCAAACCCTTTAATTCAAACGCTTGCCTCTCTTCCCACGTATGTGTCTGTCCACCCTCTGCTCCTCTGCCTCGCATTCCTCTTTCTGTGGCCTCCTCAATAAGCGCTGTCACTGTAATATTGACCCTGCGGTTGAAATATTGACAAACACGATGTGAATCTGCCCAGAAAGCACTTTATAAACAGGACAAAGTAGCCAAAGAAAGCCGAGCTCCGTCTGGCTCAGATTGTTTGAATTAGAGCAGTTGCGTCTTTTAGCCTCCCCTCTGCTCCCTCTGCACACAAACACACACACTAACGCGCGCACACACACACACACGCATATGGACATGTGCAAAGGGTGAAGGAATTGTTACAATCCAGCTGCCTCCCATCCGAGGCTCGTCCGCCACTGCCAAGGGATGATGATGCCGATGATGAAGTTGCACTGGACAGCATGCCAGTATTGGTCCCATGATGACATCACGGGCTGATGTCATGCAGACGGGTGTGGTGATTGGACAGGCAGCTGAGAAGGGTTATGTGTGCGTGTGTGTGCACATGTTAGGGCAGGGTGAAAGTATGTGGTGTCCTCTGGGGGTTTTCTGCAGTCAGTCAGAAGTTTTGGATGGACACTCGCGATTGCGCTTTCACTGGAAGAGGGAAAGGATTGAGGAAGAGAAGCAGAGGGAGGAGGCTGATGAGCAGGAGGAAGAGAAGAGGAAAGAAGCAAAGGAAGGAAAAGGATAGACATGTCAAGTGATGTGAAGTGATTTTTGAGTGAGCTTTAGAAAAAACAGACTTTATATTCAGCATAACAGAAGATAAGAAAAATCCTGTGACTCCCAGGCTACCAACAGCAATGACAAAGACACATTGAAACACATACAGACAAATCAGTTTTAAAGTCAGATGCGTGGTTGCATTATTTATGTTTTTATTTTGGGTTAGGTAATAATGTGTGGGACAGAACATGATAAATGTCTGTGTCAGCTTTATTACTAATTGAATTTTTGTGTGTGGTGAAAACTGGGACACTTTAGTGTTTGTGACACCCAACCCTAACCCAACGGGACAAACAATTTAGCCTGGCCACTCGGAGAAAAAGTCAAGAAATGACCTAAAGCAACAAAATGTTTTTTTTTTCATGCAGAAAGTGAGGTGATTGTTGAGTCTCATCCCCAAACCATTCCCAAATACTGACGCCTTGGGGTTGGCAGCTCAGGTCGGGGCCCAGCCCACAGCGTCAGCTGTTGATGATTTGACCACGAGACTCAATGATCAACTAACTCTCTCTAGGAAGTTACATTTTATTGACTGACTGTGTTGTGCCAATACCTCCTGTAGATGGTTAGATATTTTGCAGGATATGTGAAAACTTTGTCACAAAAGGAAGTAATATTCATCCTCTGGGGGCCATGAATTTCCACGATATTTCAGCTTATTTCAGACAGACCAACAGACTGATTGACTGACTGATATCACCATCACTACAGCTGTTAGCATGGCTAAAAATAGACATAAATGGTGCATGAAATAGAAGTAGAACCCTTTTAGATCCCTCTTTTGCAGTTAGTGAAGTTGGCAGCAATTATACTGTAAACTGAAGCGTGTGTCTGTCCTGTCCTGATGTACGCAGGTCACTGGAAACCTTTGAACCAAGCTGCAGTCAGTGATTCAGCTAAAAGTGGATCCAGAGCAGTACATGCTTGTTATTGCATGTTTAATCTTATCTCATGTGGTCTCCCTTCATGGACACCAGAAAAGAGGGTTTTCCTTAACGCTTGTTTTTTTCCTGTCAGGTGAGGTAAACCCCGTGTCACTTCTTGGACTTTGGTTGGCCTCCTTGTGGCAGTAAATTGCACCACAAACCTCCCACGCAGTCCAAAAGCGATAAGAAAGTATCAGCAGCTGTGGCTCTTCGTGACTCGATGTTGTCACAACAGTGAAAGAGACACAATTGTTTTTTCACCGACAGCACATTACGTTAAATATATGATTCTAAGAATTGGTAAGGATATGTGTAAGTGGTAACAGTAGGCAGACCAGGTAGACAAACTCGTTTCCTGAAAACAGAGGAAAGGACAATGAGTCTTCATCAGATAGCGGGGCTGCGATGAGTCATGTGTGGGTGAAAGTAGGCCAGTCTGAGAATGAGAGACGCAGGTATTCAGGTGTGGGATGTAACCATGGAGTTCAGACACAGACCACAACCCCACCCGTGTGTTTGTGCATTGCAGAATACGTATAGATACCTGTGTGTTTGAGCGTATTTGAAGGAGTGCATTGACATGGCTGATTTCTACAAATAGCAAATAAAAAAAAAATCAAGCATGCTTGCCGAAGATGTGGGATAAAAGGTTGTTGTGATACCAGTTAGTCAAGGAGACATTAATTTACCAACGGTCTGCTGATGTTCAATGCACTGATAAAACTATAGTAGCTCGGTTTTTACTGGCAGAGCTTACTAACATTTCATTCATTTTTTGACTTACACAGGGCACAAAATTGTACTTTTTTTCAAGCATGTGTCCTTGGAGCACTGATTTTGTTTCCCTGAATTGGTTCTTGCAAAAGAAAATAGATCATTTAAATCATTATCCAGTTTTATCATTTGGGCTTAACTGTCACAAAACAAGGCAAATGTCACAAAGAGACAACAGAAATGACAGCAAAGATGAAGGCTGAGGTCGTGGCTTTACAGTGTAATTACAGACGTACATAAAGTGTGTATTTGTGCGTCTGCAAGACTGTGGGGCTTTTTGTTAAACAGATAAAAAAGATATCAAACAAGCACAAAAAAACAAAACAAAAATATTTCCGCATGTATGTATTTTATATCCTAGCACCTACAGCTGTTGAGCTGAGAGCTGAGGGTGCGTTACATAATTCTGGGTTTGTTTTGCTGGTATGACGCAACTTCAAATATGGCCCCACAAACCCAGGAGGTTACTTTATAGACATGTAATTTACTTTTATAAGCCCAGCTTTAGTAGTTGGGAGTCAATGATGAAGAAAGAAAACCAACTTTGCCAATGTTTGCATGGTTCAGTTCTCTCGAGCAGAGTGCTGAAGGAATGTATGAGAAAATCTCGACACGACTCCTCAGTGTGTGTCACTGCAGTCCCAAAAATGATATTCTCTAAATGAAATAATAAGTAATGGCCGTCACGGAAACCATCACGTTATGGTAAACACGGAGATTTACTGATACAGTAAGTATTTGCTCACTGATATGACTTTGATTGTTTTGGCCTAATTCCAGCATCTTGGATATGAAAAGAAACAATGAGGTTAAGGTTCAGAAATTCAGGCTTAAGGCTGTTAAAGGTGCTCAACTGTACTCGTGAACGTCATAGGAATATGTATACACACCCTTTGGGGGAGTGTACGAAGAGAAAAGCTACAATTTCGACACAGTTTATCTGATGTGGGTGTCAAACCCTTCAAATTAAAGCTGAGCGTCACCACTTTATCTAGTAGTTATTTCATTTCAAATCCATTCTGAACTGTACATTTTCCATCAGTATCCTCGAACACGACTAAATTAATACTGTTAGTCATCTATACAATGAGGAAATGTTTGTAAGTACCTATGTAATATTATTTCATTTAAAGATAACGATGTAAAGATCTTTAATGAGGACCAGTAAAGACCTCAACCAGAACCACTTCTGATTGGTTAACATTATGAACAAGTAGCCAATGTCAGTGAAACCAGCGAACAACTTTTAGTGTGTTTTGTTCATCATGTTTGATTGCTGTATTTTAAAAGGAGGACAAATTTGAGTAAATAGTTGAAACAAAGAACATGGTCTTTTGGAGCCGGACAGATGGAGCCACAAAAACAAGTACTATTAGCAAAAGGTGTCTGTGGAAACAGGGACAGATCTAGCCTGGCTACGTCCAAAGGCAGCAAAATCAACTTAATCCGTATAAATACCGAGGTGTAAAAATGCCAGGGAGATGTATGCAGGGCTACTTCTTAATCAGGATCACTAACATCCTGATGTCTAGTAACTTGTTTTGACCTAGAAACGGTCCGGCGCAACCCTCACAAAGTGGGGAACTGTTGTTTTTACATTATAGTTTCTATATGGATCAATGTAAATAAAGGAGATATAACATGTTAATCACTGAGCTTTATAGGTGCAGGTGGATATTGTTGGAAAGGGTTTTCCTGCTTCCTTGTTTATGCTACGCTAGGCTAAGAGTATCCTGGCTGTAGCTAGCTAGATCACTGATTTAATGGACTTGCATGAGAGCGGTAACAATCTTCTCCTCTAACTCTCGGACAAAGGGAACAAAGAGGAAGGTTTCCCTAAATATTGATTTTTTTTTCCTCTAAAGAGGTTTCAACATACTCCCTGCACACATGCTTTATGGCGCGTAGACGGCTGGCTGGCTGCAGTACTGACATGCGAGGCAGACAGGTAGTGAGGTCTGCTGCAGTTGATCCCTGGCCAGCAGGGTGTGGGTTCACTTCCTCTGCCAGAGCCGTGTCAAAACTCTGGCACAGGGTTTTGCGTCCTCTGGTGGGTGGAGAGCTTCTGTGTTGTCTGGTGATGAAGTGCCCCGTCATGGCAGATGAATGAGGGTGGGGTGAAGAGACCAAACGTTCGACAGCATCAATGGGCGTACGGAAAGACATCCAGCATGTATGAAGGTACTTTGTGTTTGTGTGCACATGGGCGTGTGCATTCCTTGATCATGGCGGGGCCCTTCTATCCCTCCAGCTGACAGGAGCTTCCTGTTGTAGTAATTGTCTTTTTATAGCCAGACAGAGGCGCCCCATGGCCCAGGGCAGGCAGATACGCAGGCACTTAAAAAATCACCTGCAAGTCGGTGAGGAAAGAAGCTCACTTAATGACAGCAGGGGAAAGTGAAAGAGGCCAAGCGCTCTCAGGTGAATTTAGGGAATGTTAAAATGTCAAGAGGCCAATCAGTTAAACGCTTAAATCAGCCCGATGTGGCAGCAGCCACTCAGGACCTTACATAACTCTCGCTCCATTTTGTTTCTCTTGAACTGCACTTATCTGAATTGTGGCCCCCGTAAAAGGAGCCATGTATTGTTCCTGAACAGAATAGTAACAAGATTAGACCTGGCTCGGCTTTGTGTGTGTAATAACTCCACCTCTGGAGCATTCATAACACAGGCCTGGGTCACAGTTAAGAGGCAGAGAGGATAAAATAAAGCAACGGCAGCGTTCTTATCCGACGCTCCCCTCCCTTCTCCTTTCCTTCCTGCGAAATCAGATCTGAGCTCTGGCCTGTCTCTCCGCCCGGCCCCCCGAGAGAGACGGAGGGGTCTGTCTGTCCTCAGTGCTTCCTCCCCAGCCGGACCAACACGGGTGGCGCTGGGGCTGTTGTGTAACTGCAGGTTGAAGGCATGATGTTATGAGGTCATCGTCCTGTGACCGACATTTATGCCTGCCGACTCCTCTCCAGCCAGGCTCAAGCTCCAGCCTGCTCCTCCCTTCCTGTGTGCATCCTGTGATGTAGTGAAAGTAGGTCTGAGTCTGAGGTCAAGCCATGCTCCCGTCGCAGTAGGCGCACACACAGGGGGTGAAACCACTATGGGTGAGGCCGTTATTATGTCATAATTCAACACCACAAAACTAACAGAGAATTGACCTTCTGGATAACAGCGGAGAAATACTTTTGAGCATCACAATCCCTGAAAAACGACTCGTTTCACTATTATAATTTGAGCCATTCACTCCAACAACATTTGGAAAGTCACACTATTAATTTATTTTATCCTCCTTCAAGCTATCCGGGCGCTAAACCGGAACTCAGCCGGCTCAGTTGGTGATCCAGGTATTTTCATAGCAAGGAAGTTGAGATTTTTTGGCTTCAAAACACCACCGAGCAGCTTTGATAGGAATGAACGGGGTTCCACCTCCAACAGGGTGTCCAGTCTTTAACAGGTCGTGTCCCAAAATTCCTTCCATTACTTACGCACCACCACCGGATGTTGATAAGATGCCATCACTTCGCACAGCGGGATTTACAGTTCTTACGTTTAGATCAGAGCCGATGTGAATTCCTCTCTTAAGTATAGCTAGCGGGATAGCTCTGGGGATGGCAATGTGTCCAACACTGAGCCAGTGTGCTACTACCATAAGTTTGACTTTTTTGGTTTTGGTGATCGCAGTTTTTTTTTTTTCTATTACAGCAATTATTTTTGTTGACCTACTGACTACTCCTCGTGCCATCGGTGGGCAAAACCTTTCATTAACTCTGAGAAACTACACTGAGTAAATATATATATATATATATATATATATATATATATATATATATATATATATATATATATATATATATATATATATATATATATATATATATACATACATATATATTATATTGAATTTGACCTGAAATAAACAGGACTGGATGAGCACATTGTGACACCTTCCAAGAACCTCTCTGGGTTTGGATTGGTTGGTGACTGCAGCCTCTGACGATATAAAACTGTCTTTGTACTTATCAATCAAAGCATCAGTGAACTCAAACAGGAAATGTTTTTTTAATGACCATGCTGCCCTTGTACCGTAACGCTGCACTAGCCAATTAGCTGCCAATAATTACGAGCTCGTGTGTATTTCAGAAATGGCCCTCAGCTCTGAACACAGTCATTAGTTTTGTTTAGACAGTGAGCGTCTGTGAAAAGGTCTCATTGAGAAGCTCCTCAGGTGCTTTTTGTCACTGCGGTCTGCTGCCTTATCTGATGAACTATGAGATGGAGGCTAGCATTCTGTGGTCCACTTTAGCATTTCCTACAGCAAAAACGAACACATTTTGTGCACCCGATGGTCACGACATGAAGTGGAGACAGAATGGCGCATACATACGATGATAAGCATCAAATTGCTGCCATCAGCGACAAAAACTGTCTCTGTTTCTCACATTTTGTGGCTCGGGCAAAGGACGCCTTTTGAAAAGTGGCTGAATAGGACGCATTATTGAGTTATCACAGCGTTTAGGTAAGGAATGACAAGTGGGCAGAACACTCAACTGCCTTAATATACAGCTTTAACGTGTGAGGGGAGGTTTTCATTGCTCTTGCTTGGCTCTTTTTCTTTGCCATATTTTCATGCTCATAAATGAGAGTTTTTTTACGGGGACCCTAAAAATGAAGTACCTCAGCAAAAGCATTCAGTTATGTGTGAGCAAACAGCTAGAATCAAATTCAACACAAGCCACATAGACTCTCCAGTATGGTGGGCATGGTATATCACACGCAATATGAGGCCGGGCTTGAATTTGCGCAATGATTTAAGCAACATAATCGCATCATTCATTCCTGATATTTTCCACACACGCTGAGGATGAGGAGAACTGCTCAGTGCTGCTATTTTTTTCTGTCCTGTCTCTGTTACTGAGCCAGTGTGTGTACCGTTTAAGATAAAAGGCTGCTCCTATCTGAGGGCAGAGGGTGTGTACACCAGATCAGCACGCACATTATCGTCAAGTGAATATTTACTCTTTGGCCTGGTGCCCCAGCTTCTCTCTCACGATGGCATCTGACGTGGTTTCTGTGCCTCCGCACTCACTCAGCTGTGGACGGTGCCACATTATGATCCAAACTCAAGTCAGATTTTCACATTCCTGTTGGGTTTTTCTCCGATTTCAGAACCTTGCCAGAGCCGGGTTGTATATATATATGTCGTATGGACAAGCTGATACAGTGACTGCTTTGGTGACGCCAAGTGTAATAGTATTGCTGGCAGTGTCCACCGTGACATTATAATTTCGGTAACACCCTCATTATGGCTTAATGGGGCTGTAAGAGTGACATAATACTACAGAGACCCTCAGCTCAATGGAAAGCCCCCTCGACAATGATCTTTCTTTGACCCACAGTTGTGTTACTATCCCTAACACCTGCTTTTTTTCGCACTGTGAAACTCTTTCTTGTCAGTTCCATCATCCCTCACACATCCCTCTTTTCTCTTTCAAGCTGCCTCTACATTCTTATTTATCTCTTCAGTTGTTTCTCTTTCGTATCCCTCACACATCTGTCTTTTCTCTTTTACGCTGCCTCTACATTCTTACTTATCTCTTCAGTTCTTGTATCTGTTTATCAGTTTCAGGCCCCTGACTTGTTCTCTTTCGGTGTATATATAAAAAAATTTAAAAAAATAAACAGCTTAACATTTCCATGGAGATGCATTATCTACATTACAATCTAAGCCTGGCTGCCAAAGTGAGCTTCTCTCTGTTTTAGTACATCGCGTCATTCACACTGGCCTGGCACTGGGAGCAGCAGCAGCGTTGATGATGAGGATGAGGACAATAATAATAATGGCAAGAGTAATGGAATACTACTCTCAGGTCTGCAGCGGCTGCTTACGCACATATAAGAGTGAGTCACGGGGAGGGGAGGGTCCTCCCTCCTTCTGCAACTTTGTGGTGAGGTATTAACATAGTGAGGAGAGAGGAAAAAGAACTGGTTTGACAGACAGTTACACAATCTGGATTCTTTGTTTTGGAACGCAGGGTACGCCGCGGTGGATGTGTTGATGAGGGGGGCAGTGTGCGTGCACGTTATTCTACTGTTTATATGATGAAAAATTAGACCAGAAGGAAAAAGAGGAAAATCAATACGGTGTTTGTTATTTTAATTGAATCCACACGAGCTTGCTGTGTACTTTACATTAAAGGATAATTGTGGTTTGTTACAACTGGGGTCTCATTTTGACAGTTTTAACCATCCTATGAATCAGTTATTATAACACTGTACTCAACAAAGCAATCAATGAGAACTGTAACGTCGCTACAGTGACTTCAGATGGGAGAAGAAACAGATCAGACAGGTTGTGGCCCAGTCACATGATCTAGACCACTTTGTTTTAAAGGGAGCGTCATGGCAAATGAAAACTGTGCACACACAACTAAGTAAGTTACTGGGTCATAAGTAAGCCTTCAGTCGGTTGCATGAAGCAGGAAGCTGGCCTGCCCAGCGGTGCAGGATGTTGACAGCTGACAGTCGGGGCTATAATTTTACATTGCTCTGTATTTTCATGTGTTTTTTGTTTTGTTTTGTTCCCGTAAAACCATCATGCAAATCCATGATGTTTGTTCCCCTTTTAAAGCAACATTATGTAACTATTTTACCCCAAGATAACAGCTTCAAACTCTTTTTGATGGTACACTGACTTCTCACTGGGAGATGTCTCCAAATGTTTGTAAGAGGGTACCGAGGAGGACGGTGAAGGAGAATAGGAAGAGAGGAAGAAAGTGACCGAGCATGATGCAAGAGACAAGAGTCTTTTAGACTTGCATGTCACACACACTGAGCTGGGCTTCAAGATGTTCTACTGATGGTAAAGTTGTCATTTTGCTGGTTTTTAATCGTAAATAATATAACCAAAACACGTTCACATGTATGCCTGCGTCTGTTACAACAAGTAGACGACAAATTACTCAGGAAAATCGCATGGATCTTGATGGAAAAATCAGGTGCTATGAGGGTGCTGGTGAAGGGGACTGTTGAGTATTGGTGGAGGTATGCGCTCTAACTTGGTGCAGCTGTAGTTACAAACAGAAGTTGGAAATCTAGAAAAATAAGACAAGTAGACAAAAGTTGCCAAGAGCTACATCTCCTTCAGAGTCTAAGTGGACAGCAGAGCCTTAGCCCTTCGGTGTTGTGCCATTTGCTTATGAAAACATAGGCGACTGGCAAATTATAATAAACTGTTAAAAACATCATTCTAAATACAGTCCATTACAGCATGGCCAGGTTCACAGTCCTCTGGGACAGTCTTGAACCCAGAGGGGAAAAAGAGGTAAGTTGCTCCAAAAATAGCTCCATGTCCTCCCCGCGGTGGTTCCCAGCTCTGCGACACAGGAGAGAAACTGACACACTGAACTAACCTTCTCAGGTATACAATACACTCCTCCCCTATTCATATGTCTCTCATGTGTCACGTAAATGCACATGTAGACTGAGGAAGTGAGGTTACTTATAGCTCCGGGGTATGTGTGAGCACAGTAACACAACCATTTCGTCCATACAACCCTTCAGTCACAACAGGCGCACACACAGTTGATTGTTCATCGCTTCACGTCATCCTGCACACTATGGAGTCATCTCATGCACTTGTTTGCTCCATGCAGGAAGGAGCCCTTAATTTATTTGACAAGAAAATACAAATACAAGACCAGCTGAATAAGCCCTTCATTGTTAAACACGGGTGTGCTTTAAATAGCAAAATGACTTTTTCTTGCTGTGTGTGAATGTGGTGACACTGGTGCCGAAAGCCTCCAACACAAACAAAAGGTTGTATTTTTCCCCCAAGTGTTCAAAGTAGAGTTGTGTACGAGTGTGTGCGTGCATATGCTTACATGGTGTTTGCATGCCCACGTCTTACTGGCTCGCTGTCAAGTTCCATAATATGTCGACATCTCACCACAGCAGAGTATACCGCATCACATTTTCCCTGGTGCAGATGTAGCTAGCTCACGTCTGCCATGTATGTGAGCGGGCATACATACTGTACTGTAGCTTGGCATTGTGGGGGTAGTGGAATAAGTCCACACACACCGTCAACAAGCTGGAGAGTGTCCACTCAGGCTGTAAAGTCTTTAAAACCAACGCAGGACAGCGAGGTCACACAGTTAGAAACACAACCGCTGTGTGAGTCACAGAATCCTCTTGTGGTCTCAAAAGCAGCACAGTGAGAAAAAAGTTAGATATGTTTCGAGATAATTATCCGAATCCATCAACTGATGAAAGCCTTCATTTAAAAACAATTGTGGAAGCAGAACAAAACTGGCATCTCCTCAGGTTCCAATTTGGCGTGTTCGCACAGGCAAAATGGCAACCTTGCAGCAAATTACGCTTTAAACACTGCAGCTTGTGGAGGCAGTGACCAGCAAAACTCATTCACCATCTCACCGCGCTCTCTCAGCGGACAGATATCAACAATAACGTCTGATTACCTGTTGCTGTTAAATGCAGGTTTCTGGGCACCGGTTCAAGTTTTTATTCTTCAGTTTGAGGTTTATAGTTAAACGAGTATGAAGCTACCTTTGTGTGTTTTTTATGCAAGCAAACAGAACAGAGTTCAGAGTAAAACTTTCCACTCATTCAAAAGAGTAAGATCAACTTGTGATTTCAATGTGAATGTGAATCAAAACTTCTTTTGTGAGTCAGAAAGTTTTGCTTGCAAATGCAAAAGTTTTATCTTGTTGCTGAGTTGAAGCTTGTGGGCAGGACCTACGCTAAAAGACATACAACACATCTTGACCGCCATTTGCCTCTGACATCATGCGTGGTTGCAAGCTGGAAAAACGTAGGATGTAATTTCACCAATTCCCAACTAATCAGCAGCTAGAAAAGACATCAGGCCATATTTTAAGATAAAACAACTTCCTTGCTAACATTAACATCTGGATGTGTTACATTAGGAAAGCTGTCAATTAATTTTCAAATAGCAATGCACATCTTGGACACATTCATTTCAGCTGCTGATAAATCAATAACTGTTGATATGGTAACAGTTGGCCACAGTCCCTACATTTATATGACTTACAACCTGTAACACAACAGCACTTTATCCTAGCCTTTGAGTTTCCCACCATGAGAGTGACGTAAGAGGAAAATGGCCACCGTGTGAACATGGGCCACTCTGTATTGAGCTGTATAAGAAGTTGGCGTCGTGAAACCACGTGGCATCGGCGTATTAAACCTTCTGTTGCAGGAAGGTCGCCAAACCTTTTAAGTGGATTTTTTGAAGTCACGGCTCTCTCCCCATTCATTTAGATAGGAGCCTGGTCTTGTTAGCCCGAAACGAGTGCCTGGGGGTGTTGCCAAGATGGCTGGCTAGACTTGCTTATAAAGACTAATGATCTTTAGTTATGTTAGCTCAGTGTTGTATGACTCTGGCAAATACGCCGTAAATGTACATACATCCATTAAAATTCAAAAGCAGACCGGGAGATGAAACTGGTCTTAGTCACAGCAAATACATTTGTGGTTTAGCCTTTATGATCTACGTACTTCTTAAGACTGCACTTGATAGGTTAATGCTGTCTTGATAGGTTAATGCTGTCAAATATTTGTTGTTGTGCTGTAGTGAGTGCTCACTGTTTGCTCTAAAGCTTTGTCTGTACCCAAACATAAAACAGTGTTCCTGTGCCAGTAGCTGAAAAGCGAGATGACCAGTGTGAGTGGGATCAGGTGTTGATCTCACATCAGTTCCAGCGGACTCACAGCTTTTTCCAATAACTCTCATCTAGGCCACCTTTACACAATTTACCCAGTTTTCCCACAAGAGATCAATAAAATCTGTGGGCAAGAAACACAGTAATCAGAGCGCTTAAACAGACTTACATGTATCTCCACTGATGGCCAAGCTTTAATGATTTCCATGCTTTTGTTGTGTTTATGGGCGTTTATTTGGAAGGGTTTGCCAGGGGAATCCTGATTTTAGTCCTAAGAAATTCTGTCTTTTTTCTCTCTCAGGCCTATTTGATTACAGTACCATAGCGCACAAGCTGCATCATGAATGTCATTAACAGTTGGTGAAATTACTTTAATGCCTTCACTATTGATCGCAGTTGGTATGAAATCAGAAAGTCTTTCATGTCGGTTCAAAAATGCCCGCAAATGAAGAGCGTTTTTGCTGATGTGGCAAATTTCCCGTTTTGGTTCTGAAGAATGTGGACCTACTAATTTAGCTCACTTCTAACAGCCAGTTCTCTCTTCACACTCATTAAATCCATGTGTCTAATGAACAGCCTGTGTAGTAGCTCTCTCCCTCTTCATGTATGATGTGTGTGCACATGTGTGTGTCATGTTAATGTTCTGGATTGGAACACTGCTTTGGCTTCAAAGGAATAGCTTGACATTTTGGGGAAATATGCGCATTTGCATTCGTGCAGAGAAGATGGATACCACTCGCATGTTTGTACGCTTAATATGTAGCCGGAGCCAGCAGCCTGTTAGCTTAGCACCAGAAATTGGAACAAGGGGGGAAACAGCTAGCTTGGCTGTGTCCAAACGGAGGAAAACCCCAACTATGAAGCTCAATATTTAACATTTTATACTTTCTTGGCCTGGCAACTGGGCCCTGCTGTGAAATAGTCTGGCACATAACTTTGTCTAATCCTGCGTTTTTTATTTTACAGCTTTATACGCGCTGGTAGGTTGATTTTGTTGCCATACAGACCTACAGTAGTGAAGCTAAGCTGGTCCAGCTACCCCAGTGAGCCCTTTTCTGTTGAAAAGACGTTTAAAAAGTAAGGGCAGTGGCCACCAGATAAAACAGCATCCAAAACTAGTTTAAAGGTGAACGTTTTTTCATTGACTAGCTGTTGATTGACAAGATGTTGATTCAAGGGGCCCTGTGGAACTTCTGTGTTGCGCTTGTTAATTTAATTTAGCGTACTCCATTTCTAAGCTCACTTTAGCTACTGTTGTTCTCTGTTGGTGGAGGAGAGGGAGGCACCAAGATGAAGCAATCGGGCGTAGTCACATCCCTAAACATATCGTTAGCAGGTTTTATTTTTAACATCACATTACAAATTGTTACATTGAGCCTCTTTAAACATTCACATTTACAGCATATTTTAGCAGATTTTACAATACTGGCATTAAACTGAGAAACTGAATGCGGTTTCTTATTCAGGCACCAAACGGGCGACGGGATTTTATCCACGCATTCTAGAGGATGAACTTTATCGCAAATCCTGCAAAATCCCCAATAGCACACATACATCTTGTAGACGTTGACGCAAGTTACGTTTGAAATGCGTATTGTGAGTGTTTGCTAATTGGCAAGACACTGGTGACACGGTGACCAAATGCCAACATCTTGCCAACATCTTCCCAAATTGAAAATAAAAACCTGCAAACTAATCAATATTGTAACTTCTCCAACCTCCAAATTAAGAAATTATCAAAATGATCATACAAATCTGTGTTTTGTGACACGTCGATGTTAACCACATTTTAACTGGCAGAAAAGAAGACAAGAAGATGTCTTAGACACTTGGACCGAATATCAACCAGTTTTTAACTACAAATTAACATTGAAATCCTGGTTGGGGCTCACTCAGTATATATTTAGTTTTCAGACATAAAAAAAAAACAAAAAACAGTCTCTCTTAACTAACAAGAAAGCAAACATTCCCAAAATGTCAAACTATTCCCTTAGGGGAAATCATTCCTCTATCCCAAAAGGAAAAGTTGATATAAAATCATTGCATTTGGACATGCAAAGATAATACTCTCCTGCTGGCTTCATGTGTCCTAATGATAAATGGCATGGTATCATGCACGGTACAATCGATATAAATCTGACCAAATCGGTCAGTTTAATGACATTTTATTTTACAGTTAACTGTTTCATTGAGCCAAAACAGCTCTGAGTGTAAAAGTAAGGGAGCGAGACAGTGAGTGAGGAAGGGTGGAAAGAGAGGGGGGGGCTGTTAGTTCATGAGCTGGTGGCCCATCTGGTTTGAGTTACTGAAACCCCCCTCCTCAATTAGACTCAGCATGATGTCAATAAAACGTCAGACTGGAGAAGCTATCACTTAAATTGGGCCTGTCAAGTATTGTTCTTTCCTCAGCATTCCAGCGGGAACGATCAGTCTGAAATGATTTGTAGTTTGATTAAGGTTACCACAACGTGCCATTTCTGATTTGATTTGGACACTTGGCTTGAAAATGTTGCCATAAAAGTTGTTTGCCTAATGCTGGGGATATATTTGTGCAGAGAAACTAGCACTCGGGAAGGAAAACTAATGGTATTGAATGAGAAAAAAAGCAAGAAATAAGCATGTACTTTGAACTTAATAGTATTTTTCTGACTCTAATTTTCCATGTCTCTCCTTGTACTCCTTAACAACATTCCTCTTTTATTCAACCCTTGCAAAGTTTTGCCATCTAGCTCTCAGATTTATGCCTGAATATTAAAGCTCATACCATAGGGAGGTTTGGAGAAACAGCGGTGACATTTATGTCTCTCTTCTCTTATTGCACTGTGAATTTATTAGGAGTTCCCTGCTTTTAGCGACGGGAGTTTCCCAACAAGACTGTCTCCTCTCTTCTACAAACCATGGATCATCCTGCAGCACCTACGTGTTGATATTCAGTTATTACTGTCATTTTACATCTCTGAATGGTTGCACCAATGGCAGGCATGTTTCCAGAGAGTTTATCCAGGACCAAAAAAAAAAAAAAACGGCAATCCATGGAAAAGGTCACACATTCCCAACCACTCCCACTGGGAAAACAGGAGAGTCCACACCTTCTCAGGAACGCAGAGGCCTACTACCCTGAAATCTGACAACAATTACCACATGAATTTCTGCATAATATAATGCCAAACACTTTGTCTGCAGTGGTGTTCAGCCAGTCTGGAGAACATCAGCAAATGATGTGTAGGCTATTTGGTAGATTTAACAGTAAAACTTATTTATACTTCAACTAAATCTGTTGGATAGCCCCAAATTTACTCGCTTAAATGCTTAAAATTCCAAGCGCAATGACACGCAGGCTCAGAGCTCTGTAAATCACTCGGTTCCACATTTATTTCGCTATCAGGCTGCATCTCAGATTCCTGGAACATAAAGATTTAATCAAGCGTTGTTGAAATGTGACAGCCGTGGCCCAACAGCAGTACACGGAGAGCATAGGCGACCTATTAGCTGCTGTTGAATCGATGCCAGGGCGCCCTCGAAGGTTCGAGAATGCTGGTGATTGCTGTAATTGCTGTGCAGCAGAGGTCTGATACAGACTCATACGGGGAAATAAAAAACTAAAACAGTCATATGTTTCTATAGGAACCTCTCTAACATTGTAAAGATGTGGTCTTGGTTTCACTGACAGCCTGTACACTCAGCTTTTATGGTACCATCGTGACTGGAACGGTTCATGTTAAATTAGATTGTTCTATAGGCTCATGTTGCTCTGGAATATACTTTATAAGACATAGATACAGGGGTGGACAAAATAATGGAATCATTTTAGGATAAATCACTTTTTATTGCTAACATGCCCACAGATGTGGGTTATATGGACTTGCTGATTAGCTGAACTATATGGAACAATGTACCTTAAATTTCCAACATACTGCACCTACGCTAAGTCAGTTTCAGCTTGCGTGTGCAGTAATTGTTTTCCACATCATCCTGATTTCTGAGTTGGTTACAATTCCTCTGTTTTTTTTCTGCACCTGCACTTTCAGCACAGATCACTTGGCTTCTTTGCAGCTCAGTTAATTGACCTCTATTGTGTTGAAACTTTGAATTCTCATATCAAAGAGGGGATTGCCAGATCTCTTTTATGGCTGACAGATGCTGCTGACTGGTATTCAGCCTTAGACGACCCATGTTTGAATCAGCGTTCCTTCCTCTCCATGTTTACATTTTGTTGTCTACACCCTTGTATCAGAAGTATACACAGTATATATTTTATTAAGTACGCTGCTTTGTTTATGCAGCCAACTTAACCGTTTAGATGGTAAGTCACGTTTAAATAAAACAATAAATATATAGCGTGGCAAATCAGCTTGAGGGGTTCAGTAACTTAATGCTCAGCTCTTTCTAAATCTTTTGATTATCATTCGATTCCTCAACCTTAAACACAACTGAGGTTGGAGTTATTGCAAAGACATTTTGATATTTGTAAAAGTTTTATAAAAGACTTTAATTTCAGTTTAACATTCCAGGAATTCAGAAATGTTATTTCTCTCTGGACAGTCTCTGAACAATCCCTAAATACTAACCAGTGGTTTCAACATCAAATACACTGCACAACAGGAAGTCAAGTTCTACGTTACAATCTACAATTCAAGATGTGGACAGATTTTTAGTTTTTAATATTCCAAAAATGACACATTATTAACAAAGTGTGAAGAAGCAAAATATGTTGATGTTATGTCAAAGACATCGGTGTATTGAGTTTCAGCGATATCTACTGAAGTTGTAAACCAGCTAGAATGGCACATCCTGTCTTGTAATACCACACTGAACCTCAAGAGGTGCTAGTCCAATGACACCATGTAGTGTTGGAGCTTGAGGTGTTTACAAGTACCAAGTTTGCTACGTTTTACAAGCTCTCTTAGCTTAGCATGGTAATATACTGACATTTTTTCCCTTTTAAATCAGAAAACCACACTCTCTAACTGAACTCTGATGAAACAAGCTTAATCATATCAAATACGCTTCAAACTTTTGTTTGGTTTTATCTTTCGAAAAAAATCTCCGGTTTTGTCAAAATAAATCAAGTCAAAGTAAAATGTTAAAATATTTACTGGGCTTACATGCGTGTTGCATCTGACAGAGTCAGAGTCCTGATCAGTGCCACTGTAAATCACCTCTGTAATGTAGCCCTTGTCTTCAAACTAGCCTTGGTTAGCCTTGGTGGGTGTGTTTGGTTCCAGTCTGGTATTCAGCCATGTTGACAAGACTACTTCTGTTGCTAGCAGTGTAAACATCAGCACCAGCTTCAAAGCTAACTGAGTTAACTAGCAAATGGCAGGTGGTAGCTGCAGCTACAGATGGATTCAGCAAAGAGTATAGTAAGCAGCAGTTGGCGTGAAGTAGCCCTTGACCAATGGATGTTTTTTGTTATTAACTATATCTTTAAAACTGCCTTGCAAATGTATTCTTACATACAATATGTGAATTTTAGTGCTTGTATATTATATCCTATGATTTAATCTTATTTAAACTAAATTAAGGCTGACATATTCTGCATGCTCATCCATTTACCTGACATGTGTCCACTGTGTATAAGAAACAACACATATCAGTCAAACTTTAGGGTCTGTGATGTGAAGCTGGTACTAATTTTGCTGGTAGTGAGGTTGTGCAGTTAGAGACACGAACCAGTCCAAGTTCTCTGTATGTCAACAAGGTGAGCTCATGGGAAGTCCCTGATTCTCCCATGTCAGACAGACAGAGAAACACATTTTCTCCAGCTCTGGCAGCCCAGTCCCAGGCCTTTTCTTTTTAGAGGCTTCTAATCCTGGCGGGTCCCTGGCCTGACGTCACAGCGTCCTCCCCCCACCACTCTGTCGGTTGATGTGCTGTACCCACGCTCTCATTTCCTCTGGAGCTCACGAACGCCAATCTCAGCTCTGGTCGCTTTGGCTTCTGACGTCTGAGCATCTAATTAAAAAAGACTGCCTCATCTGGCCAGCTGAGGGGGTTAAACGTTGGAGAAAGGAGGTGCTGAGTGAAAATGTGGGCTGGTGTGGGTATGAGGCAGCCAACCCAGCTCCCTCTCCTTCCCTCATTCGCTTTTCCCCACCTTCTTCCCTCTCTGAATCTTATTCAGCTGCCTGAGTGTCATGTGACCAGGAAGTGTGGCTCCCCTCCATTTCCCCTCCTGACAGAAAGGAAATATTGTAACAGAGGGGGCCGGCGCTGGGCTCTGTTACGTCGCTGGTTAAAAATAACTGGCATATTTAAGGCAGCCGAGGAATCCCAGGGCAGGCAAAGGCTGGACAGCCTGCCGCCCGGCAGGAGCTCTCTCCTCCCTCGCAGTCTCTTCTCGCCGACTTCTCCTTTTTCTCTGCTTCCTCTTCGAAACCCATTTCACCTTACACAAGCCCTGCGACATGATCACGACCACCACCTCGTCTCTCAACCACATTTTTGTACCCCTCTGGAAGCCCACCTCTAAGTTATATGATGTGATGAAAGCTCAGGGTTGGCTGGCTGCATCCAAGCCCAGCCGCAGCTCTGTCCAGCTGTAAAGGCTTGGCCGGCATTGTCCAAACAAACAGCCCCCACTGACTCAGACCTCATCCATATGCATACCATCACACAGCAGAACTGTCAACCAGCCCTGTCTAATAACATAGTAGCCCTTTGGAAAACAAATTCAGAACTGTTTTGTCATAAAACCAGAGCTAATTTCTGTCACTGTGATGATTTATGTAGTAGGTTTCCACTTGTTGGTGAATGTCTGGACCACAGTAACAGGTGTGGTGAACTAAGATGGCCTAACAACTGTGTTTAGCTGGACACCAGGCCTGGATCCAACAGGAACGTAAAAGATCAGAGGTTCTCAACCTTTTGTAAGTTAAGGCTCAAATCCACATCTAATGTCTTCAGGATCATATCCCCCCACCACATGCTTTGGAGCTAAAACTGGCTCAGGGTTTCACCCAGATCACTTTTTTGTTTTAAAAACCAATTCAAGGCAAATCATGTTGTTTCTCCCTGATGATTTGACGAGATTAGTGAGATTATATTCATTAGGGTTGTTCAAGGTCTAACAATAACAACTGTAAGTGGGCATTAGATTAATAATAATCAATAAACTTGTCACCTGACTGCTGTACATCACCCAAATTTAGAGGAAATGCAAAGGTCATGATTTACAGTAACTATTTTGACAGTCAACCAATACATTTAGTAATCTTTCAAGCAAAAAAGTCAAATATTTACGTTCAGTTTCTAAAATCTGACAATGTACTGCTTCTGTTTAAATTGCATATCTTTTTGCTTTTTGGACTGTTGATTGGACAAAGAGGAAGCTGTCACCCTGATCTCTGAGAAATGGTTGCAGACACTTTGTTCTGGTTATATTTTCACCTGTGTTGGTTGGTTGGTCTGTCAGCAGAATTACACAAAAACTACTGAATGGATTTCCGGTATAAACACAAAACTTGTGGTGTACACCTGGATATAGGGACGAAACCAGGAATTTGGTTTCACTTTCTATATTCTAACATTGCGAGATATCAACATTTTTATTATCTTATTTCTCAGGGAATAATGATGGATCTTGTAGAAAACAGCCAGGAATATTTAGGTGGCTGGAATCAATGAGTACAAAAGGTGACTTTGGGGCCTTAGTGGTGTGCTCTAGTGAGTGCCATTCCTGTGTCACTACCCTAAAAAAATATATGAGAATAAAGTAAATAATTAATTGCAGACCTAGATAATTGGATCGCAATTTAAGGATTACATTATCTCATCAAAAACATGGTGTTGATTATTGTTGTTTTCTTTATGAGTTTGTCATGCCTGAATTGTAGTTTATGATGTTTGAACAGATGTTTGTGTCAAATATGAAGCCAAAGGAGGAGGAGTTAAGAATGTAAGTTGACATGTTTTATTGAAAATAACTTTTTAAACATGTGTCTTTTTAGGCGATGTCAGTCAAGTTTTCAAATTCTCTCTGAACTGCAGAATTATGACAAAAACAACAAACAAAACAAAAAAAACAACAGTGCCAGAGCAAAAGATTGATGCAGTTCGTGCCATAGTGTGTGCCTTGTTGCTGGAGCTCTCCCATAATTCTTTGGCTTCGCACTGAGTGACAAAACAGGCATAAAGTTCCTATGTATAACTGTATTAGAGCTAATGTGAGGTGGAGTGGAGGGAAGCACAGCACCGAGAATCAAAAAAGCTTGAGTCAGCTTTCCAGAATTAAGGAAAGAATGAAAACTATTTTTTAATTACTGAACAGCATCTGGAAGAGAGTGCTGAAAACCTCAATATCTGGAGTTATGATCCGCTGGTACTCATATTCACTTGGGTGCTTTCCAGGAGGGGTAATTTCACTGAGGGACACTGGTGGAAGTCATGTCAGTCACTAAGCACCAAGAGGGGGAAAAGGCTGAAATGCTCAAGAGTTGTGCAGTCTAATTATTTGACTATCTGAGTTGCGTTTCCACCGCAGCAACTTTCCTCTGGGACTCTGAACCTCTTGAGGAACTGAATGTGTTTCCACCACAGGGACCTGGGTCTTAATTAAGTTTCGGGTACCTTATTCTACCCACCAATAAGTCCCTCAAACAGTGTTATCCAAAAGTACAGGATATTTCTCAGTGGTTACTTGCAGCATTCGATTTAAGCAACCATTTTAAAAAATCTAAATTCATTAAGCACTGTGTTTGGGTTGGCCACCCTCTCAAAACACCGGTCAAACTTGTCAGAAATGAGTCTCATTAATCACCTATTAAACTACCTCTAAATTGGAGCTTTAAAGGCTTTTTGTCTCATATTCAAAACAAATAGGTGGCAGCATATCATCAGTGTAATCCCCAGAACTGCTGCTAATTGTAGCTGACATTAGCAAGTTAGCTCAGTTAGCTGTGCAGCTAGCAGTCCAGACTAAAGGACGTGAGTAATAATGGTGTTCACACCGCTAGCAAAAGAGCTTTGCAGCTGAATGGCCTGTGACTGCTTGACAGGATGCTGACTTCAGTAAATATCACAAGATCAAAACTATTATTTCTTCCCATTCTGTTGACATTTGAAATAAATTCTGAATTTTCTCAACTAAAACTCTTACATTCTACACCTTTAAAATGTAGAGTTTCTTGATCATTGTGCTTCAACATATCAATATGGAGAGCAATAAGACAGATGAACTAACAACGATGGTTATGGCGTTAACGATGTTGTCGATAATATTACTTTTTAAAAAAGAAGTGCTTTTGTGCTGAAGGAGCTAAAGGACATTTTTTGTTCCTTGAAAGTTCTGGGTACTTTGGGTGGAAATGTTGCTTAATACTCTATGTTGCCTAAATAATATAATATAAATCATCACAACTGTATGACTGCATAATCAACTGTGTTTGAGCTTGACTTGAACATTAGCGTAACCACAGAATACATCCGCTCGACTGTCTGTTTTGAAAATACCAAGTGACTAAGCAGTTGAAACTCTCAGCCCATCCAAGAACAACACCTGAGCTCACCTGATCATTTTGAATGTGGTGCACACTTGATATGCGCACAGAAACAACATTATCAGGACACTTGCTTAACTTAATGAGGGGAAAATGTGACACCTCCAAAGTATCCTTGCTGATGAAATAACATTAACTCAAAATCTCCACATCTCAGTCTAACGTTATGTCACCAATAACTTTAACAAAACGTCACAATCTGTGTTACAACTTGAGGTGATTCATCGAGGGCAGGGTATTGCAGCTTGCACTTCATATTCTGCCTACATTCGGTTAATACTGTAAGTCTTGCATCATAATTCTGTACAAAGGGTTTGGTGTGAGTTACTAAATCACCATGACTTCATTGTGTCAGGAAAAGCACACAGTGGTGTCATTTTCTCTTCCTTTATGTCTTTTCTCTATTCCTCCTTTTCTCTGTCATTATTGCGATGCAAAGCACCCCGGTTGTCAAAGTCAAGCCTTTGTTTTCAGGATCATTTTCAAAACCATTATCTCCCACCATAAAGAATATGGCTATAATGACAGAGCTGCCATTGTGTTCCTACCTGCTGTAGGAAACAGGTCTTCAAAAACAAGAGATGTAGTTCAAACACTGGAGATTTAAAGGCATCATTTCTCACCACACAGTTTTGAATACTAAGTTGAAGACAATACAAATATTACTGTTTGGATACTCTCTGGAATAAGTGCCTCACTGTTAATATACCAGATCATAAATCATAGGTTGCCAAACAGGATACACATCTATTTACTGAGTACCCATGCCTTCGTAGTCCATGTTTTTCCCACCAGTTTTTGTTTGCCAACCAAAGCAACATGCGTTCAACCAATTCAAAGCTTTGAATGAAGATACCAACATACACTGACAGTAAATGTGTCCTGTTGAAGTGACGGCACATTTGTTGACAATGTCTAACTGACAAGATCCTGAAGCAGCAGGATCAGCGGCTGCGCTGTGTTTGCTCTTGCACTGAACTCTTGAGTAAATGTGTCTAATTATGTTGGACAGAGAGGTTTGTGTTAGCTCGCTAGCTCTGAGCAAACACTGCCTGAACCCAATTCAAACTCCACACTGAACACTTCTCAGCATTGTTATGTTCTCAGGTAAGATATGTTTTTTATAACTACTATACTGTATAAGTCGTATTAAAGAAGAATATCACCACTGGAAAGATGTCTCTTGAATAAAGCTGGGCTGTCTATGCAGTAGAAAGTAGAAAGATTCAAATAACTCTGACACAGGTGCCACATTACCAGTGAAGACAGAGGAAAACGGCTGTGGTGTTCTCTTTTGCTCAAAAGGTAGACAACCTATAACAACCAGAATTCAATATGCCGCACTGGACCAGGAAACAGTATGGCAGTTGGCTGATAACAGACAATATCATATTAAATCTAAACAGTGCACGGTAATATGTTTTATGGCTTTCACCATACAGAAATACAGGCTTTTGTGCCACTTGGCAGATTTTTGCAATTAAAAGGGGGAGGGGGCTCTGGGTACAGGCAGAATGGTGAGGAGTTTACAACTGTAATAATAATAATAATAATAATAATAATAATAATAATAATAATAATAATAATAATGATAAAACATTTTTAATTCAGATCTTAAAGCATTTTGTAAATAATTGTAAATAGGAATAAAGGTCTTTATTTAAATCACGGCACATGCAACAAGAAATGACAATCGTGTAAATCATTCAGTAAATAAACTGTTAAATTTCAGATGCACCACTGCGACCAATGAATATATTTAGTCACACTTGTGTCTTGACAGATTTGTGACCAAAAAAGTCCCACCCTTTGGCATATACATTATGTACTATGGGATTAATCACATGAGTCTGAGAGGTGACTATCTCTGACAATGTTAGCAACACATAATCCATATCTCTACGATGTATATGTTGAATTTTGAAAAAAAAAATGTTTTTCTTGTACTGCCAGCTAAATCAAGCATAAAACTGTAAAATAAATGATTACATTATGATACAATATTAAAGGTACAATATGTATGGCTAACTGAGCTAATCTGCTAATGGTTGCACTACCAGTTAGTTACAGTTAGACTTGAACATCACCACTACAAAGTGTCTTTCTACACACTTAGGATACATGTTTTCTGTAAATTAATAAATCTACAATGTTGTAAAGTTAGAGTTCGAATAGGCTGAAAATGAAGTTGGCTTGTACGGATGGACAGACTAGTGAGTAGATGAATAGGCCTATCTGTGTTTGCATTAATGCTGTTTAATGTCCGTGACAACATCTGTAGTCTCATTGAGCCACTTGTTGGCAACTGCCGTTTTTAAGAATCCTAAATGCTTTATTATTAAATTGTAGGATCAATGATTTATTTTATGGTGCAGAACAAAACGTGTTAACATCTTACTTCAGGCATTAAACCGAAAATCAGTTTAAAATAACTCACAGACTTTGAGATGAGGGAAGCGGATGTGCAAAAATGCTAACTGACTTCTGAAGTTTAGGACTACAAACCTCACCACTCTATAAACCACTACCAGCATAATAACTACAATTAGCATCTGTTATCGCCATGTGCACATTTGGAAATGACAGATTAATAACATGGTGTTATCATGTGCTAAATAGCAAGTTTATCACCTAGCTAGCTAGGCTAACCTGTAGCCGCTCGGTCTGGGAGGCAGCCTAGCATACAGAAGTATGCAAAAGTCAGTTTCGGGTGATCCAGGTGAGGCAGGTGACCCTCGGGACATAATCAGAGGATACTCACTGACACTCCAACTTCCGGCGGGCGCTTCTTCGCCCACATTTCACCGGCACGAGAGCAGTAAGGATTGGTCTCGTTGCTATGCATATAAACAAACCTCTCTCTCTCACTCTCTCTCTCTCTCTCTTTCTCTTTTTTTCTTCTCCGCCTCACCCCCACGTGCTCCTCCCCTCCCCTCCCCTTCCCTCGCGCTGTATTGTTTTTCAAGCGGTCGCATGGCAACGAGGGGCGTGGTCAAACTCCAGTGATTTAAGGATACCTCTCACGCGGTTGTCTCAGTTCAGCCCGCCAGTCCTGCTGCATGGCAACAGGCGAGAGGGATTCCCCCCGTGTGTCGCCTCTCCGTCCTCCCCGTCAACACTCCAACCGCTCCACCGTTCACAATCAATCAGCGTGGCTGCTTCGACCCGGCGCGCCCATCAGCGGCGGCATGTCCTGGAATACAGCGTAAACGCGCGACGCCGGAGCAGAAACTTTAAACGCGGGGGGGAATAATTCACTCCTAAAAAGAAGAAAGAGAAAAGGAAAAAAAAAGCTAGTGCAAGTGAGCCGCACAGGACTCTACATCCCCAGATTCTCATTGATGAGGTGTGGAAACTTTTTATTTTTTAATATTTTTATTTTTATTTTTTTAGATAATAAACATCTGACTGATGACCATCTACTTTGTGGACTATAACTGTGTACCTCGCTGCTTCCAAAAGGAATCGCTCCACAAGGATTTACGTTGTTTTTTTTTCCCCCCCTTCTTCTTCTTCCCTTCTTTGATTTCAGGCAGCCTCCAAATGACGTCGAGATGGCTTTAGGTGGAACACTGCTGCCGTCGATATCCACGTTCGCCAGCGGCCCCACTGTCAAGAGCAAATCCATAGGAAGCGGCAATCTAGTGAGTAGCAGCCCGGGATCACTTCTGGTTTGCATGCGCATGACGAGGGAGATGTGAGGGGAGACATGTAGCATGCAGTCTGTTGACTGTGGAGCTGTTCTCCACTCACCACTGGGGCGTGCACCAGCTCACATACAGCATGCATGGGGCATCCTGCCGCCTGATATTGTGATTATTACTGTTATTATTATATGAACACACACTGGGCCGTAAATAAGCTACAAAACTGACTGCAAGAATCCTCTGATGGCAGCCCAGAGCCTCATCGTGCCACCACTGAGCCCTCCTCCAGCGCACTTTCCTCATGAATGAGAATAATTTGTATTCTAGGAAGTGCTCTGTGCCAAGGACACTTGCTACAGCAGCTCTGTAGCTGAGCTGTCATAATAATCTCTCCCTTACAGATTCAGGCTTTCCTTTCTCTCCCCTCCAAGCGCTGAATTTTTTTTTTTTTTTTTACTACTACGTGTCCTTATCTGCTCAAAAACAAGCGTCTAAGTAGGACAGACCTAATGTGATTTTTGGCTTTGGCATTGCGAACACAAACACTCAGAAGAGTACAGTCATTAATGCCTCTGTAACTTTGCCCTCCTAGAGATGGAAGGAGGAGTTGTCCCTTCTTAAGAGACCCAGTGTGCCGACCGAAAGCAACTGCTCTGACCCAGACCATCCCACCGCCACCAGCACAACGAGCCCCAGCATGTCCAAAAAACACGCCGAGCCTGACTTGGACTTGGACTACGACTTCATCCTGTCTAACTCCATGCTCCAGCAGCAGCAGCAACAGCAGCAGCAGCAGCAGGAGGAGGCCATGGCGTGCAGCTCTGCCCAGGCCCTGTCTCCTTCCCCTGGCTCTTTCTCCTCAACCTACCCTCTCCCCTCCCCTCAGGGCACCGCCAGCGAGCTCCTCTATACCATCCCGGACATCAGCGACGTGTCGCCCTCCGGAGGCTTCGTAGCAGAGCTCATGAGGCCCGAGTTGGACCCGGCGTACCTCCACCCCACCAGCCTCCACGGCAAGTTCGTGGTCAAGACGACAATGGACATGGGAGAGTACAGCCAAGGCGTGAGCATAACAAAGGCTTGCGTCAACGCGGTGTCGGACCCTTCAAGGGTCTCGCCGTCCTTTCCGTGCCACAGGATAAAGCAGGAGAATCCAAGTAACTGCACCATCTCGCAGCCCATCGACCTGCACCTGGCCGGGGTGAACTCCCAGGGCCGGGGGAGCCAGCAGCAGCAGCAGCGCCCAGGCCACTTGGAGCTACATGGCTTCCCTGGCGGAGGGAGATCCATGACAGGTGGCAGGTTATCATCCTCCTCCTCCCTCTCGCCAGACCATCCTCTGAGCCGGGAGGTCCTGGGGCATCCCCACTCTCAGATCAGTCTACCTCCCCAGGGATACCACCACGGCTCCACACAGGGCTACGCCTCCTATCCTCAGCCATCCTCCATGCAGTATCAAGGTGAGCGCACACGTCTTTGTCCTCGTCGTTCAGAGCTGTTTTATGAACTTTTCTTGTGGTGTTTTATGGCTGAATCAAAGAAAAACGCAACCCGAGACAGAACAGACAACAGGAACACAAAACAGTCTATTTAAATGCATCTAAGGGCTTCAATTACACCCCAAAACCAGCAGTTCAAACGGACTGAAACCTACATCCAGTTTCCTTCGCCAAAAAACCTTCTTCAAAGACATTCCCAGATGTTTAACAAAATGTGCAATTATTAAGTTATTTTCGTAGAGTCAGTGTTTATTGCTCCTTCGCCTTAACTTTTTACACTTTTGTTCCTCAGACTTCTGTGAAACATTAGCAGTTTTTAACATGTCTTTGTGTAAAAGCAGATTTTTAGGGACTCTCTGTACCGCACATCAACCAATGTGTCTAAAGTGATCACATGCTCGCCAAAACACAAAACTGTCTGCCATTTTGGAAACCGTAATACCTTATAACACCGCGTTGAATCCGATATGTCTCCACTGAATATTTTGTCCTCACATGTGATAATGACGTTGACGTTTGGCCCCACAGAGCCCCTCATGATCACCAGCGGCGACTGCCTGCCGGAGGAACCGAAGCCCAAACGTGGCCGGCGCTCCTGGCCGAGGAAGCGCGTCGCCACGCACACGTGTGACTATGTTGGCTGCGGGAAAACGTACACGAAGAGCTCCCACCTCAAAGCGCATCACCGCACACACACAGGTATGTAAATGTGTCACAGTCATGCCTTTTTATATTTGGTTATAAATGAAATGATGTCACCTGCAGGAAGCAGGAAGCCCGACTTTGGTAGCTATTAGATGCTCTTTAACACACTTCTTTCATGCTGTTTTTACTATCCCACACATCTGTTGCACATAATGCTCCAACACATTGAATAATTGAGGCATGAATGGGGGTTAGATGAGTGGGGGATGGGGGAGTTGTTTTGCAGGTGCGCCGCAACAGGTTGATACTGATCCTTGTTCAAATACAAACCCCAGGCTGATTAGCTCGCCTTTTATAAGCTCACTGCAGGACAGGACGAACCTCTTTTTCTCCTGCAAAAAAAGGTTGGACCAGTTTAACCTCTGGGCTGCCACTAACTGCTCCATGTGTGTATTGTGTTTCCATCAAAGGGGAGAAGCCTTACCACTGCGACTGGGAGGGCTGTGGTTGGAAGTTTGCACGTTCGGATGAGCTCACACGCCACTACAGGAAACACACAGGCCACCGGCCGTTTCAGTGTCAGAAATGCGACCGGGCCTTCTCGAGATCGGACCACCTTGCTCTCCACATGAAGAGACACTTATGATGAGACTTGGCGATGGGAATTGAAGGCTCCAGAAATAAACTGACGTCAGCAGAGCAAACTTTTCCTAAAAACCATAATTTGCCTTCAGGCCGTCGTCAAAGGAACTAGACAAGCTGTGGTGTTCACGGCAAAAAAGAGCATTACTCCCTCAAGAGCCTCGAGCTTTTCTCCCGAGGCCGACCCCCCCGCAGGTGACTCGACAAGACCTCTCAGTCAGGGTTGTAAACTTTTATGAAAGGGACCAAACTGGAATTTGTCTTATTTAACTGACAAAACTTGGAGGACCAGGTGCCAACAGCTTTTTAACTGGAAGTGTATTTTCTGTCAGGGAAACCAGGAGCAACAGACAAACATCTCCAGAGGCCTTCTACCAGCAACACGCCAATATAGGCTCTCTTAACAACTACACACTGTATTAGTAAATACATCTATATTTATATACACATTTCACCTGCAATGCCATTAATTTCAGGTACAATGTTAACTTATACAGAAAAGGTGCTCAGTGACTTTGAAGGGTTTGTTTTTTTTTTTAAGAAAAAGGTACCAAAGATTAAGGAAAATATACAAAAAGGGTGAAAACTATGAAAAAAAGTGCCATATGGTTGTTTATGCGTTTCCTAGAAACCTCTCTTCCACAATCGGACTTAAATCAGGTGAACACTTCACTTATAAACGGTGATGGCAATCTTCAATGCACTGCAGCTGCAAAGTGCAATAATTTATATGAGACATTCATATTTTTGTATTGAATGAGTGAACTCTGAACAAAGATTTTTTTGTTTATAGCCAAAAATATGTAATATAATCTTAAATTTTGTACATTTGTGAATAAAAATGCTTTGTTATGGTTTTGTATTTTACAGTATAATAAAATGTATTTGAAATAAGAAAAAAAAAAGCCCACATTGACCTTCGTACTCATCAGCGCCCGAAGAACAGTGAGCAAAACATGTTGACGCCGTAAAGTAAACAACAGTTTACAGGAGCTTTCTTGGACATGAGCAGTTAAAAGTAATGGTCGATATCCCTGCGAGCGTAAACGGAGAAGCCCATTTAAAGTGCAGCAATAGCTCACACGCACACACAAAATCCCCCCTCCCATCTTGATAATAGTGAGAGCGCCGCAGGCAAGCCAACACAATGTTGCCGGTAAAAGAAGATTTGCGGAAAAAAAAAATGTCCGGTTTCCATGGGGTTTCTCTTTCCACCTGTCACTGGTTTGAATGGGGAGGACAGCAGAGTTACTGGCTGACATTCAAGGGTGACACCAAATCTGAGCTGCAGGCCCCGAGGCAACACAATATGAATATAAGCCATAAAGATGCAACAGCAAGATAGCGTCTTGATTTGTATCCGCTATATGATTTCTGCATCACTTTGTGTGTAAAGTATCCAGCTAGATGTTCAGATGTTGAATGACAATATCACAAAACTGAAATTGTATCCATGAAATCCTCCTAACGGACAACAATGGAAAGAACCCCCAGATAAAGTTGTCCTGAAACATAGAGGTTATCATCGCAGTTTAACTAACATATCATTTTACTTTTTGATGAGTTATAAAACCTTAAAATTGATTCTGAGCTGGTGGTGCGTGACCTGCAAATGATCAGCTGATTTTATATCCCACAACTCTACTGTTTGGCAACATCACAACAGCTTGTATAAGATCTCTTAAAATTAATAAATAGTACAAACAAGAAACAAAAACAAAGGATTATATTATACTATTAGTGACACAGTTTAAATAACATAAGGGCCAAACATTTGTATTCATTAAAAGGTCTTAAAATATGTATTTTTAACTGTTTTAAGTCATCTGTTAAGAGGCAAAACTGTTGTACTTTAACAGTTTATTAACATAAACAGAGTTAATTATTGCTGCTTTTACTTCCCACAGTAAAAAAAATAAATCACACCTTTGTTATTCACTCGTTTTGCGACCCTATGTATTCCAGCTGGTAAACAGAGCCTTGGTGTTGATGGTGTTAACTTTTGGAACCATGTTGTGGTCTATGTTGCCCCCTGTAGGTCAATTTAAGCACATTCAGGGATCTTGGAGTTTCAGCCTTTCTTCTATGAAGCATTTTTTTTGAAGTCTTTAAAAAAAATTCAACATGTTGCAGTTCATCAACCTGCACAATATGAGAAGTGGGTTAGATCTGTTGGTTGTGAGAGCTCCCCAGCAGAAGACCCAAAATACCTCAAACGTTGATCCCATTTGTTTTGGAAGTTGGAGCAAAGGAAACAATTACAGTGGTCCAAGTTTAATCACTGATTGACTTCGACATTGACCATGTTAGTAAGGTGTCTGCGCATTTATTGTGGCGGGGTGAAGAAGTTTGGTAACCCCCACTTTAGATGACGCTGATTGAACATTCAAGTTATTTGCCTTTTTAGTTGCTCTGTAATCCAAGGCAACAGCAGATGTCTCTGGTATTTTGGCGGTCTAGTGGACAAATAACTGAAAAAAGGCCGATGTGTTGCAACCAGGATCAATCAATAGTCATAAAGTGAGTGTACACAACCAACACAAAGAGCGTATTCAGTGCTATGATAGTCACAGCCATCATTCTGACATTTGCAGTCACACCCCAAGCAAACACAGCAGAACAGGCACAACTTTCATTTCATTTTGAAAGATTTTTATTTTTCTGTAAAAATGACAGTCATTGCAACTGAACCCTTCAACATGTATATAAACTATACACATGTTAATATGCCTTCATTTATGCATCGCAGTTCAGACTCCTGCCAACAATCATGTAGTTTTACATGCAGATGAGGGATGTGACATAGAAAAGGAACCAGTGTTGCTCGTCTGTAATGCATTTAAATCTCCGTAACTTGTCAAAACAGAATAAGAGTGCATGAATACTGCCATAACCTCCAGATATACCCTGAACTAAACTCACTTATAATGTGACACGACACATCGCACACCATATCCTTCAGAATCATTTCATTTTAACATAAGTGTTTTTAAAAAAAAATCAATAACACGGGTAATTTCTGATGCAAAGTTATTGTACTTTAATTGTTCCTCCATTTCAAACTGATCACAAACAGCCTGCCGTTGTACACCATAATGATCCAGTGTTATTAAGAAAGGTGAATGTGGAAGGACAGAATAAAACATTTTGTTTTGGAAATGTAAAAGGCTTCGTTTTACATATATATTCAATATCAGCGATCAAAACGTAGAGGAAGAAATAAGAAAAAACAGTCAAAACGAAGGCGTCTCTTTTAATCATCGTCGAAGTTCTGTTGTAAAAGGAAGTTGGCGGCCAAGTTCTCGTTCTTCTCACAAGCAAAGTAGGCTTGTATAACGAGTCCCTCTGGAAATCCTAAGGCTTTTAGCTGGAATTAGAGCGAGAAGAGTTGCAAATGAGACAAACAATACTTTAATAAGCGAGTGACAACCTGTGCCTCATGTTTACTGGTCTCCACTGTGTGAAAGATTAAAGTTTAAAGAGGATTCACATTCCAGCACTTTTGAACTTTGGACGGTAGGAAAAGGTCAGTGACAGTGTTGTGCTCGTCCTCACCCTCTCAATTGCCTCTTTTTCCTGCGGCGTCACCTGGATGTAGCTCATGTGACTCCCGCCGGCTGCGTCACCTGCCTGCCCTCCGGCTCCTCCTGCTCCTCCTGCTCCTCCACCTCCACCTGCTGGCACTGGCTCTGGATTAGGTTCATTAAGCATCTGGATGAACTGCTCCTGATGGCTGCTGATCTCCTAAAATGGTAAATGGACAGTTGACATGTGACTGTTTACCGTTCTTTGGCACTTATGACTCTGCAGGGGAGAAAAACTTTTTTCTAATATCTTAAAACGGGTGCAACTTTAAGTCTCTACAATGCTTGAAATGCTTCATCTGTATAAATCAGCTGAGTGCTTCTTTAAAGGATAATTCTGCCAATTTTACACATTAAAGTGTGTTTACAGATCTTCTGGAAAACGACTGCATATGTCTCGCAGCTGTTGTGGCCACAGAGGAAGCAGCATGTTATCTGATACATTGCCTTATGTGATTTCACTCAGTGGCTGTTGCACTGTGGGTAATGTAGGTCCACTGGTCTTGCATTGCATTCTGTAACACTGATGGAAAGTATAAACAAATGATCAAAATGGATACAGTGGATCCAGAGGTATCACCTTTTACATTGCACTTGTTCCTCCTTTTCAAAACCAACCACCTATATTACCCACAATGCCACTTGCAGCTGAGTGACATCACTGAAGACAATACACTACTTTATTCACATATGCAGTAGCACTCCCCAAGACATGTTAACACACTTTAATGTGTAAAATATCAACCAACCCATATCACCTTATTAATTCAGAACTGTGTCTACGGCCCCAAGCACATCCACACTTGTCATTCAAAACACATCGAGCTCTGTCAGTAGTTCACCTGCAGCAGCTCGGGGTTTTCCCTGCCAATCTCCTGCAGCAAGGCAGGAAGCAGGGAGGCGTTCTGCTGGATCAGCTGCCGCATCATTTGGAACTGGGGCTGATTTCTTAGGAAACTCAACGGGTTGACTGAAAGTTTAAAGTGAGAGTCAGAAAGTCAAAGAAGGATATAATAGGAAACAATATTGATTGGCTCATTGAGGCTGCTAGATTATGCAGAAGAGTAAGGGCTACTTACCTCCTCCGGCACTTGGTGAAGAGCCAGTGTTGGCGGGGGCGCTACTACCGCTTGTTGGTGCAGCAGGAGCAGGAGCTCCGCTCGCTGGAGAAGCCGCTGCATCAGATCCTGTTGCATCTCTGCCTGGAATACCCTGGAAGAAAAGTCATGAAACATAAAACAACTTTAAAAAAAACAAAAAAAAAACTAACCACGCTCGGGCGTCACACTTTGATTTTGAGAATCAGTTTTACTTGAAGTTAACTTCACTCTGACGTTTGTGGTGTGTGTTAAACTGATTTGTATAACCATGTCATGAATGTCAATGTCAAGATGCAAATGTAGGCAGGCGTCAACATGAATATCTACAGATTAACACCTTCCTCAGGCAGTCCAAATGATACCTGTGCAAGATCCTGTCCTGAGCAGGTATATTAAGCTTTGTGATTCACCAAAACCACCCTGAGATAGAATCATGTACCAATCCAGCAGTTTGCTCTACGACATGGACATTAACACTGTACTTACTGTGAGCAGGTACTCCACAGCTCTGTCTGGGTTGTTGAAGCTCGCTCTCAGAGCTGCTACTACCTGCTCCCTCTCGTAGCCCATGAGCATCATCTCATTCACCATGGCGTCGTACGATTGGCCCGTCACTGAAGGAAACACCAAGTGTGTTATCAGTAGTGGTGGGACTTAAGAGCTTCTCAGTGGGCCAGCTTCTGTTTTGTCAAGTGCAGCACTGTGATTGGCCATATTTAAAGCCAGAAAATTAAGAACTTAAGACCCAATTACTTTTAATCATGAATGATTTTTTATTTAAAAAAATGCGAGACGCAGCTTAAAGGCATTGAGGCGGAAGTCATTTCTGCACAAATGCCACACAATAATGACCAACACATTATGCTAACGAATGCAGCCTTACCTAGAGTTGAAACAGCCTCATCAATTAGGTTTGTGTTCGTTGAAGCCTCAGAGCTGTTGCGACAGAAAACAAATCTTGGGTGAGGCGTGACCTGCACATCACTTATCAAAAGCAAGACACAGAGAAACCAGGATGACAGTGAAAGACCAGCATCTATCCATCTTTACCCGACAGGGGTGGTAGCAGGCTCAGCAGTGGAAGACGGTCTCTCCTCTGGCTTGTCGTCTGTGGAGGCTCGCTCTGTGCTCGTTTCTGAGCTGGAAGACGAGGCGGTGGGGGCAGCGGGGGCTGTAGTGCTGGGAGCTGAGCTGGTGGGTGACGGCTGTGAGGCCGTTTTAGCCTGAAAGTCGAGACAATTTATAACATAAAAATATTTTACTTTTCCAATAAACCTTGATAGTCACAATGGATAATTTACTTGCTAGTTGTCATGAAAATGTTAATTCTGATCCATCTTTGTATTTTACTTCGGGGTGTGCTTGCTTAAGCAATGTCCTGGCTATCCTCTCATTACGCTGATAAAGGCCATTGTGGCATTACACCCTGCGATATAACTAGAATGAGTTTTCTTCCAGATAGACCGATAGCAAATTAAATGTACTCCCTGTTAGGGTTGCCCCAAGTCATGTTTTTGCTCCTAAATTTGAGTCTTTTACAAATGTGAATCAACAGATTCAATATATTGCTTTAATAATGAAGCTTTTAAATGTGTGGCCCCTAAACACCTCTGCATGAACAACATATAGTCCAATCACTGTATTCTACACTGTCCTGTCTTTGTCTTTTTTTGTTTTTTTCACATAAAGTATGTATTAGAGCGGGGAGGTTTACTTCAACATAAGGAAATTACAAATCAAATGCAGTAACAGCTCATCTTAACATGTACATACTATATATTAAGGAAAACAGATTTGCATTACTCTACAAAGATAATCTTATCTTCATCTCATTTTATCTGCAATGTACTGCAATATATAGGAGCAAACCAGAACCAGGCATTGAAAGCACTGACCCCACTCTCAGCCTGCAGTCATCACACTGTGAACTGCTTGTTCTAGTGCACCATAAGAGCCTGTTCAGCAGCTCCAACAGACAGACAGAAGTGGCTGGCAGTGGAAAGAGCAGGCTGCAATCCTGATCATATCTCACTGGTCGCTCCTATTTTTAACATTCAAGGTTGTGATTTTCTACAAGACAAATATCACAAACAAAACCTGCCATTTACTAAAACTATTTCCACATCCCACACCTTTGTCACCATGACGACCACAAAGTTCTTCTCATTGATTTTGTATTCTTTGAGGGCTGTGTCATCGTTGAGGATTTTACCTGGGAAGAAAAAAAAAAAGAAAAATGAGTCACAGTTCTGTTGGCTTTACCTGACGTGAACTCTGAAACTAAACACAGGGAAGCAACAATAGTCGGTGCCACATTTCATCACTGAATAGTGGGGTGTTGATCCGATAAAATTGCCTGCTTCGCCACATCTGCTTCTTTTCATCATAGTGTAAAACAGTAACTTTTGTTTGTGTGTGTGTGTGTGTGTGTGTGTGTGTGTGTGTGTGTGTGTGTGAGAAGCCTCTTGAGGTAGGTCTCACTAAACTCCAGTGTCTAAATGCTACAGTGTGCATATACATAGACACTGCCTACAAAATGTTTTCATCCCCCCTTGGGAGTTTGTCACATTTGATTGTTTAAACACAAAGCACACTGGTGTTATCGGGGGGGGGACTGACAAAAATCGTAATTACCAACCGTTTTTTTCCCCCATGTTCCCCAAGCTTTATCTATCTTTTGAAAGACAGATAACTGCAGAGCCTGTTTAAACAAATGACGGTGGGCAGGTCCTAAAATTCTTATGCCTTCCTGCACTGCAACCTTTGCAGTAATCTGGCTAGCATTTGTCTGACAGACAGATGTGTTCTTTGCCAGGTTTCTTGCTGTAGGAGATTTAATATAACCAGCCTTTAGCAGCTCTGAAACGCTGCATTTTTATTTATGCACATTATCACAGAGAATCTAAAATGACACATAAAAAAAAAAAAAATTCAGCCTCTCAGTGCATGTTGAGTTAAATAAGTCTAGTGTACATTTGAATAACAAAGCAGCAGCAACAAAAGGCATGGAGCCAGATGCTTATTTACAATTACACAAGTTCTATGACTATGCATATAATAATCTGACTGATAAAGAGGAAGACAAAGAGCTGAACAACTTCTGTTTCATCAAAGCTTGATTGAAATGCTCAATGACTCAGTGGTTAACTACAGAAAAGCCTCATGCTATGACTCACAAACCGAGGAACCGGAGGGCAACAAAAGCTAAATCTAGAAATTATGTTTTTTCCGATTGGCTTTAAGGCTAGTTTATATCAGTTTTGTTTGCAAACACGTGAGTAGAATAACCCTAAAACCAAAAATGCATTTCTTATAACAACAACTAATAAATAGGGATGTTATAAACCAGTGTACATAATGGGGTTAGAGGGGGATCCAGGCCGAATTTGATGGATTGATATGAGCTAGCCGTCCAAAATGCCACACTGTGCTCCATCGAAACACTGGAACTGCACAGTGGTGTACACAAGGTAACCACGAGTGAACCAACGAGGGATTAAACAGGAAGACAGCAGTTTCAATTATTCATCAGCATGCAGCAGCGAGAGATGAGAGCTGTTTCAGGAGAGAGAGTCATTTTGCCTTGATTTCTGAGATGCTCTAGAGGTGTACCACATGTTTATAATGCTGTCTGTATACTGCATTTGAACTCCAGTGTATTTTCATATTGGGTTTTTGTCACTATGTTTCAACACTGACTCCCCTCTACACTTCTAGCATTCAATTTGCTGTATGTGACAAGATCTTACAGTAAACTGTTACAGGAAAGCTGAGATACCTTCTGAATGCTGAACTATTCCACAACATTTTATATTATTAATTAACAATCTTAATGTAGGCCTACGTCAGGTTTCAAGAGCTCTGTGAGTCCAATTTATCAGCTTGTTCGCTTTTACGACTCGTTTTCCTGTGACTGAGCAGAACACAAAACAATGGCAAGTTAAACGCAGATCCAGATTTGAATCAGAAGAAACCACTGGAATGGATGCGCGGAAACACCAAATACATCCACCCACCACGAGTTCCCCAAGGGATGTCCAACGAAACACATTGGATAGTGAGAATAAAGGTCCATTTTAACTATGAAAACACTGGATAAATAATAAGGTGCTTCCCGACCGGTGTGAGTGTTTAACAGTTCACAACGGATTTCTCTCTGGCTATCAGCATCTCACATGCATCGCTAACATCATTTAACAGTGTAAAGGGTGGCAGGAATTACATTAACACCCAATACAATCCAACAAAACACACAGCAGCTATTTTGAAAGATCTTTTAAAACACTGAGCCACTGATGAACTGGAAAATCAAGGACAGCATAGACTTTGGCTCGTCCAGGAAGTAAAGGCGGAAAAGTGAGGATTTAAGAAGGCTTAAAACAGCCTGTGACATACCAGCATAGATCAACTTCAGTCCAGAAACTGAGAAATTGTCTTTTCCTTTCTCCTCTTCGATCTTCTCCTTTAACGTCTTCACCTGTGAAAAAAAGATGATTTGCTATTACTTTTCTTCTTCCTTGTGTTTTCAGCCTTTAATGTTGACACTGCTGGCTCATAACTAGTGACCACAGACAGCAGGCTGTAAACTGAATTTTAAATTAAACATTGACAGAATGACGTGAATTATAACTTAAAACAAGAACATTAAAATCTTCATGTGTAATGTAACGTTAACGCTTCATATGAAGAATGTGCATGGGCGCTATATTGCTAACGCAGCTAACGTCATATGCCGGCTTATTGAAAGTGAAATAATAACTGTCAAAGCTGTGAAATGTGACCATAGTTTAATATACAGTGAGCGGTCATGGACCCTACAGCTACATTCATTTTTATCGTCAAACACAACGTTACGTCAAGGTTTACAACTTTCAGACTAGCTAAAAATAACAGCAAAGTCATCTTAGCTAACGTTGGAGACGTTAAGTGGCGTTAAACATCAAGTCCGAGTGACATCTGTCACGTATGTCGTGCTAATTACATTTACTTCATAGAACTGTAATAGTTTATCATAACTCCGCGTTATTCTTTTACAAAGGCTTATCAGCGTTATCGCTAACTTGTTCACCCCCCCCTCAATCTGGAACCTGAAGTGGGCTACGGCTAAATGCTGACACTAGAAAACTACTTTTCTTATCGGTATTTAACCAGTTGAGCTAATTTGTCTCGTATCGCGGGTCAAACACACAACGTGCCATCCCGAACATGTACACAATCTCAAATGTATTCGTGAGGTCTAGGCGGACCCATCTGTCGCTCATTTAATTTGAAATGGTTATGGACTAAAGTGCTCCGTTCCAGGACATACCCAACTCCCACTCCACCCCCCTTGACAAATGCATGGTTTCATTTCTCACCGTCTCCTCTTCATCGATGTCGATCTTGAACGTCTGCTGCTGTAAGGTTTTCAAAGTTATCTGCATTTTGCCGTCTGTGTTTTGATCGCCGGGGCTGGTTTAAACGCTGTGGGTCCAACTTGCAAGAATCTTGTCTGTTTTCGTTGGCTCATTACAAACTGTCAGCCGCCATGACTTTTCGCCGTTCTTCTTCTACGGATGATATTTAGGCAACAGCGCCACCCTGCTGGTGAGCATGTGAACTGCAGTGAATTCAGCCTGTTTGTGAGTGGGATTGGGATTTTTCGTTGCAATCGTCACATCTTTTATTAAATAAAGTTGGTCAACCTTAATTTCAAAATACTAAATTACGAAGAAAGAGCCCTATTCAACATTACAGCATACAGCATTGTACTTAAACACAGAAGTGTTATAATCAACGACTGACATTATATGCTGTTTCATAGTTAAAAAGGTGTTCACATGTTCTTTATTCAAAAAGTAACTAGTAACTATAACTGTCAAAAAAATGTATTAAAGTAAAAATGAATGTGCCACTTTTGCTTTAATTCTACTTGATTAATTAAATCCATTAAGCTGACAAGAGTCAAACTGAGTCAGCGCTTGAAATAACTGGAAAAATATATCTGATAATTAATTAGAGTTAGAACTCTTAATTAGACTCATTTTATTGTCAAGTTATCTTCATGTAATATAGTGCATGGTGATGGTGGTGACTTATGATAGTAGAATAAGAAGAGGAACATCAATTAAAGTGACACATATATCCACACACGGCTAATTCAGGGTCTAACAGCGAACATAAAGTTGTGTCAATGCTGAGCAACAACTCAACCGTTCAAACCAAAGTGTTGTGAACTGGCCAGTTTTGATTTCTGATTCCAGAATCCTTGACAGATTTAACATTTTACTTGCAGTCTACCTTTGGACACTTTATGTTTGTGGAGCTTCAAGGCTGACATTGTTAGAATATAAATGGCGCCCTTCCTGAACTTTACAGAGCGTTTTATGCTGTTATCATCAATTTCAACAAATCCCCAGTCCTTCAAGCATGGAGGAATGTGAGTATCCAGCACTCAGTATTCAGCTGCTTTATTGACTTCTCGCTCATGATGCTGCCATGCTGCCCAGCTCTGACTTTGACACTTTGACTGTTAAGTGCCAGAGATAATACGCCGGAGCTCAATGGGGTCTCTTCCCCCAGACCACTTCTCCCTTATTCTCATATCGCTCCCACTCACTCTTTGCGAGTCTGTTTATCTTTATCTGCCACTCCTCTCAACGCTCTCACTTCTTCCTCTACCCTGAATTTCCCTCCTCTCTCTCTCTCTCTCTGTCTATCTCCCTCTGCTCAGTCCTCTCCCCATCCAGTCATTACGGCAGGAGCAGTGCGCCCTCGCCTGCCTGGGCCTGGGCACGCTCTCATCAGGCATTCCCTTTTGTTGCTCCACTCAGCAACAGCAGCAGCAGTGTCCTCCTTTCCCCTTTCTCCCCACTGTGGCTGTGCCTCTTGCTCCCGTCTCCAGGGGTCGTCAGTCTGCCATCAGGCCCCCCCCTATGATGTGGTGAGCCACAGAGATTACAGTCTGATCCCTGGTGACTTGGAGATATTTTTAAGAGATGATGTTAGACATGTGAAATAAAGACTTTGCCCCCTTCTAAAATAGGCAGGAGAGGAAATGCTGAGGACGACTGAGACCTTCAGCAGAGCGACACCAGGGACAGACGACTCTGCATGCTGTCTTTTTGGTGATACAGGCAAAAGATAAAGTGGAGACACAGCTGAATTGGTGAGATGGCGCCAAATAGAGAGGGCAACTTACTGAGATACCAATTTGATTTATTTTTCACTTATCTTTTCCTGACAACAATACAACCTTGTTGCCTTTACATTCTGTAATTATATTTGTGTCTCATGAACGTATTTGTGTCTCATGAACGTACATGTATAGAGTCTATACATATGCGCCATATCCCTGCTGTCCACATTTTTATCCTGCATACTCTGTTTTTTGTTTCTCTTTATTCTTACATACATTCTATTGACTAATTACTATTTATAATTTCTGTTGTGGAGTCTCCGAGCAAAAGACTTTCACACAAGTGTACTCGAACAACCGGGAGGACGATAAACATCCTGAATTGTGAACTCGCTGATCTCAGTGACTCGTGTTACCTCATGGTGCAAGAGCTGCGGCCCATTCATGCCTGTACATTACCCTGACACACAAAGACGAACACAACACACCCGCACGACTGGCATTTGCAAGGTTTGTGGCTTTGGTCAGCAGAGAAAGAAAGAGAGAGAGAGCAACAGAAGGGTGGAAGGGTGGAACACAAGTGAAGGCCACTGAGATGCCTTCTCAGCCCGAAGCTATTTCCTGTGGACAAGCTGCCGGGACTATTATTGGTTGTTCCAAGGGGCCCTGCGGACACGTTACAAAGGAAATCCTGTGTGTCACTGGGAATGGGAAACATGTTGCACTAAAGCTAGAGCGGATAACCATGAAGAGATTTTTTTTTACAAAGTGCATGGTTAACTTTCATTATCAGATTGTTTCCACTGAGTGTTGCCAGCAAAGGCTGGGGTGGTTCTGGTGTCCATCAGCTGTTGTTAGTCATCATAATATTACCTTCATTTATGGAGGAGCAGAAGACTAATGACAGAGGAGGCACAATTTCAAATCGAAAGTAATGGTAATAAACCAAGACAAAGAGCCCATGGTGGTGTGCTCACATGCTCACCATGACAACGCTAACTAAAGTTTAGCAGGGTCATTTTTCCCATGTGCATCATTTTGGTTTAGTTTGTTAGCATGCTTCGGGGTGGCTGTATTTCAGGAGGTTGAGCTGGTCGTCCAGTCATCTGAAGGTCGCTGGTTCGTAGTACCATGTGGAAGTATCCTTGAGCAAGATAGTGAACCCCAATTTTTTTGGCACCTTGCATCGCAGCCTCTGCCATCAGTGTGTGTGTGTGTGAATGGCTGAGTGTGACAACTGTTGTAAAGCGCTTCAAGTGGTCAGCAGACTGGAAAAAACGCTATAGAAATGCAAGTCCATTCACCACGTGCCAATTAGCTAAGTGCATTGTCATGAGGTGTTTTCTGTAAAAAACAAAGATGGTGCTGGACCAAATAGCAGGTTATGACCAATCACCTCTCCAGAGAGAAACTGTCGACCAAATTTCATGGCAATCCATAAAGAGTGAAGGATTTAGGGGCATCATGATCTGAGGTTACAGACTGCAACCAACTGAACACACCTCAACTCATCTTCCTCTATGGGGTCAACTGTAAATGGGAAGGCCCCTCTCTGGCCAGTGTTTGGTTTGCCCCGATTCTCAAATGGTCTTTTTTTCTGTCTGATGACTACCAATTCCTCGTGGCCTTTTGAGGAGCCTCCTAACAGACATCAGCCACAAAACGTGAATGGATGCTTGTCTCAATGTCCTTCATTAGAATGGAGAATATTTGGTGGGTTATTCAAATGTATAATAATGTCCAACATAAACCTCAAGTAATCACACTATTTGATAAAGTTTGACAATATTTTTTTTTTTTTATCAAGAAAGATGCATTAATGTTCTTTTCACTAACACCCTATTCTCATTTTGCTATTCTGGAAGCTTGCTTATTGGAAAATATTGGTACTTTGACATATGTGCCACTTGAGAGGGCAGAGAAAGCTATAAGGAAGTTCTTATATCTGTGATATCAAGTGTGTCAAGTCTGCATAAAATGTATAAAATGTTATATCAGAAGGTAAAAGGGCATCTGCCTCCCACAGTTCTATAGAAAAATCACTGGGTTGGTCCGTCTTAACCCTCAACTTCTGTGCGTTAAGCAAGGAAAAGTCACACTTAAAAGCCCTGACACAATTCAAAGAGGACATCCACACAATGAACCGTTATCTGATAACTTTATTATCAAGTTAAAAAAAGACAATGAATTACAATATTTACAGAATATCCAGAGATAAATGGAATAAAATTGTAAACAATCATTCTAGGCAACATCACAACCCACCATCAGGTAATCAGATTTATATGGGAAGAAAGGCAAGAAGGAGAGATTCTAGTGTCAAACTATGGAGACAACAGTCTGAAAAGAGAAATGCGTCAGAAACAAACCAAACATATATACAAGTATCCAGTGTGTTGTCAGCAGGGGCGTAACTTTGGGTAAACTGGGAGTATCGCAGTCTAGAGACTGCACACAGTGAGGGAATCAAAGTCATTTTCTATTCAAATGATCACAGACCGACAAACAATTTTGGGTTGACAGCTTCATTAACCCGAGCGGCCCAGTTCATCATCGTTATGGGTTCGCACTGGGCTTTCGCTCCGGGGCAACAAGCTGCCTTACAAAGCTTATTTCTACAACAACAGTTTTACTTTGAAAAAAGCTACAAGCTGGTCCTGAAAAACAGAAAAAAGGGCTTTGAGATTCAGCACCAACTCAAACGGTTTCTCAGGTTTCACAAGGACTGAGGAGTTCAGTGGGGTTTGCTACATTCCCACCAATTGTTGACTGGGTAGACTGAGGGCAAGGAGCGAGTGAGCCGATGCCCTCACTGTTCGTGGAGAGAAGATACTGGAGTGTCAGCTAGATCTCAGAGGGATCTATCGGTTGACTGGGAACCCAGACGGTGGCCAATCTCAGAAAAAAGGACCAAGCAGTTTAAGGAAATGCCCCCCAAAGGAACAAATATTTTCCTTTCTCTTAGTTTGCCATCTTTTTTTTCCTCCTTCACAATAAAAGCTCTTGCCGCCATTTTCCTTCACGTGTTTAAATATTGTACAACCACACTGCTCCTCCTATCTGCTCACTCCCATTACAGTACAAAAAAAGGAGATATTTTTCATTGTAACCAGACATTGTACGACAGTGTAATAATGTTGGATTGGGGGACTCAAAAAGCCCCTGAGGGTTAGCTATCATCTTTAAATTTCCTTTTTTTTTCTTTTTTTTTTTTTTTTTTTAAGAAATGAGAACACCTAAAGGAAAAAAAAGGGTTAAAGTATCCTTTCTGAAACACCACAGTTCAAACACTTAACAAGTAGTTTTGTTTTTCTATACATGGCTGCAAACATGTAGTTCTCCTGGGTTCCATTAGAACTCTAATTCCATTATTCCTATAGTCCGAACCCAGATTTTCCCATTTCCCGTCAATGGTTCAATGCTCAGGAAGGACAATCACAGCAGCAAACACAGCAGGCTTGGTAAATAGTTTGGTACCAAGAACACAATTACATTAATCGTGCTCCTCCTCCACTAATTCGATATTGTACTCATCAGCCATTTTATTTCAGACTGTTCAGTGTTGCTTATTGGTCTTTATTGGAATTGGACATAAATTTTGACTTAATTGCTATTTATTATCTTATAAGGCTTTAGGGCATTCAAGCAGCAACTTCCAACAAATACAATCTCTGCCTTTTTTTTCAGTATCAACGATAACGTGACGACTGCATCTAAAAAGAAGCACACAAATGCAGGTTGTGTCGATACACAATGAGAATTTAAATGGTTTAAAGTCACCTTTCATAAGTCGATCTTCAACATACAGTCCCAGTGGCAAATTATATATATATATATATATATATATATATATATATATATATATATATATATATATATATATATATATATATATATATATATATATATATATATATATATATAGATATATATAGATATAGATAGTATGGTTGTAGGGTTTTTTGACCTGGTTAGACTTGTCTTTTCAGTAATCGTGATAATCTCGTCACATCAAAACTGGATCTGTAGGTTTTTCTGCAGTTTCCCTGTCGGGAGAAAAGGTTTTTGAATTTAGGCGAAGTGGTAATCACCAGGGCTGAATATGAAAGGCAGAGACATCTGTCAATCACGCAAACGCGGGTCCAAATATGTCTATCATATGGAGTTTCATTTGTGGTGCTCACAGTATTAAAATAAAAACACTTATAAGTCACTAGCAGCATTTCTTTCCATAAACAACACAGCTGTTTACTCAAGATAACGGAGCACAACACACAGAAAATACTGTCAACAGTTCTCAAAGGGACGACTTATTTCAGGCCTGTTCAACCACTGTTTTTAGAAGGATCAGGTTTAGGGAAAGAAAAAGGTGCCTGACCTTTTCATCTGAGCTGTAAAGTTCTCATTTTAAATATGTTAAAACTGTGCACTTTTTTATTTTCTCTTCACTTGATTGGTTTTCACAAATGAAAAAGGATCGTTATGTGTACAAAACTGCAGGAAACTAGAATTCACAAAAAATTGGAGTAGAGGTATTTCTGTAATTGGCAATGGACATAACTAATGACTGGGCCGAGTAGCAAACTAATCAAAGGGCAAGAATAGGGCTGTGAAATGACTACATTCAGCCCGAGGGGTCGCAGGTTTGGTTTATTTGTAAAGAGAGGAAAAGTAATTTTGATCAAAAGAACAGACGATTTTCAATCCTGCGAGTTTAACAAATAAAGTCTCATTCACTTCTAATGAATCAACAGAAAATCTCCAAAGCGCTGGCAAATAAACCAAAGCTATTAGCAGCGGGCCAGACAACACCAGAGGTCAATATAATATAAACATCTATATTTTTCTAAACCGCATTTTCTTTGCACTGGTATTACTATGCAATTACAATGGAGTCAAATCTAATTTAATCTGATCTGATCTTAATTAAACAATGACTTTCCAAGTTGCCACTAATGCACACATTAAGAGAATCGAAATTGGCTGTTGAGGTCATAAATTCTTGTGGGAAAAAGCTGTGTTTTGAGAGAGAAGTTGATTGGTTTCCTTGTTTTCAAATTCATTAAATCCGATTAGTGGATATCTGCATTTTTAAGGCACTTGGGCACTGGCTTCAACACTCAGCCTGGGTGGTTGTTTTATCATTTATCTAATCACTCGGGGATGCGCCTACAGGACAGAGCCGGACTATGTCACATTCAATCACAAGTTTTGCACTGAAAAGACAAGTGTAATCAAGTGACCATGATGACTGATGATATCACACCACTGATGTTAAAACCTGCAGTCATGTTCCAGGGTAGCGCTTGCAAATGCTCAGCTTTAACGGACACCTATGTAATATGGATACAGTTATGACAGATTGTTATACTTATCTGCAGAGTGATATCGTTTGACCTGGACGATGAACAACATATCCTACAGGGGAGGGGAGATTTCAACAGTTATATCCATGATTTCAACACATCAGTGAAATTACCGGACAATAAAATATTACAGTCAAAATGCGAAGGGGTGCCACAGGCTGAAGGCTTATACGTAGTATAATATTAAGGGGACATAAAATATAGCAATTTGCTACAAACATTTAGGGGGGGAAATTTTCATATTCTACAAACAAAGAAAACATGATTTGTGATTCCACTAAAATAGATAAGGTGCGACTCTTCCTCAAGGAATACTTCTACACATTAAACACGAGGCTAACATGAAAAAGGTCTCGACAAGAAAGAAGAAAAGGGTAGCTCTACAGTGGGGCCATGGTCGTAAATGCTTTCATATCTCATTTGTTCCGTTTGTAGGTAAATTTACAGTAACCCTGTTTTGGATGAGCAGGGGGAAGGGGGGGTGTAAAAGGTGCTTCAAATAATAAAAAGCTAAATTTAGTTCATCATTTTTTGGACAACATTCTTCATAAATAGCTTCGTCTTTCTCTAGGTGGGATCTTTCACTGTAGATTTGACCAGAATGTCAGCAATAAAGAGTTCTGTTCACTATTGGTTACCAATATATTAAGATCTGTCCTAGGGGACTGCCCGTTTAAAGAGCTCAGCCGTTTTATGCAGCACAACCTAATACTTAAATATGTAACACCTAAAATCTAGTAATGCGCCAACTCATAAGAAGTCTTTTGTTTTGTTTTTTTTTCATTTTCTCTCTTCATTTCCTTTGAAGTCCTATTTTAAAGATCCAACTCAGTGCTGATTCTACCCAATATTATCAGTTTCTACAATATCCCAAGAGGCCACAATCAGTTCAACCAAACTGTTGATCCTTTTTGGTGTCGAGCATTTCTTTGTCATCCACGTACTGGCTTTGACTTCTAAGCGATAGATCAGTGTCCTCTTTTCTGACGCCAGACAGGTCCAATCCCGCATCCATCGGGACGGAGGAGCTGGTGGAAGATGAAGCTGAGGCCTCGGTTGAGGTGGTGGTGCTGGTCTCCATCCGGCTGTTGTTTACCATCCTGACAATGAATCAGAAACAGGTGTTTTTAACCTGTGGACATGTATGGACAACTGTAGGACTAACAAAAGAGGAGGCACAATTTAAATATGCAGATACACAGAAAAGAAACTAAAAGTCTTCAGTCATGCTGGAGACAGTGCGGTGCTATGAGCTAAATGCTAGCAAGCACTCAACAACAATGCTATACTGCTGGCATTTAGTATGTATGTTTACCATGTTCACCATCTTTGATTAGCATGTATGCATGCTAATCTTTGCCAATTAGTACAGCTGAGGCAGATGGTAGTATCATCCTTCATGATGGCACCCTCTGGGGTACCCATCCAGTGGACAAAACATGGTGAAGTGACGTTTCTTTACTTTAAATCTGTGTGTCTAATTTTTCCCCCTCTGCGCCTCAAACAGCCTGAATCCACCACTGGTTTTGCAGTTATCTGATTATCTGGTCATGAATGACAGATAACAGGTCATCCTCTGGGGAACATGATTTTCTGAACCAAACTTCATGACACTGCTATTAACCTTAACATCATGGAAGCACAAGATTACCTTGTGAAGTCACATGACCTTTCTGCTCCATCTTGCCAGGCGTCAAGCTATGCGCTTGTGGCTGAACACGGTGAACACAGCGTTGGACCAATCAGCATCCTTTGAGAAACTATTGGCAGCTATGGCGCGTGGTTTAGGTGTGGCGCCCAGCAAGAGAAGCCACTGTCTGTTTGAAAAGACAATGGCGGCTCCTCAAGAGGCTAGTGTAGCTGCAATAGCATCAGTTACATGAGAACTGGAGGATATGTTTAATCGGAAGATAGCAAATAAAAAACACTGAAGACTTGATGGAAAAGATGTTTTTGCTTTTTCAGTTGGCTCGGGTGAGAGTTTGATTTACCAACAGGTTCCTGCTGGTGGTAATGCTCTCCTACTGTTGATCTGATTGGCTGAAGTCAGCTGATGATAGAGGTTGACAGTGCCCGCCCTTTTCCCAACACTTTATCACAAAATGTTCTGTGTACCAAACCATGTAGTGGTTCACATTAGTCGCAGAAATGAACAGTCGAGTGATCGTCATTAGGATTCAACAAGTTCCAGCGTCAGCCTGATCCTTGTGCCACACCTACTAACTGCTCTCTGCCGCTGCCGTCCATAAACTCTCCTGCCACTTCCTCCTGCCCTGCAGTAAAGCCTGTGTTCATGCCATTCAGATCAACTGTCTTCCCCTCGCCCACCTGCGCACCTGTTCCTACTTCCTTATAAGCCTTGCAGTACATACTGTGGACTAAGCTCCCAGCTGGCCAAATCTTGCCATCTCTTCATTCCCGACGATGACTAAGACTTAGCATTCAACTTTACCAGCCTGCTTCACAGAGTGTACCGGATTTCATGGCTATCCATTCAACTATCTATGGAGCCATGCTGCAAGGCTCACATGGCTCAAAGTGTTCCTTGCAGTGCAGCACTTCCTCACCTTGTGTAACACTGTCTATTGTCTATCGTTTGCACAAAGACCAGAGAGCCAGGTGAGGAGGCTCACACACAAGGAGAGAGAGAGAAGAAGAAGAAGAGGAAGACGAGAAATCTGAAAAGATGACCTACATGCCATGTCGCAGGACATGTCGTTCCCACTCGAGGCTGTTGGTGAAGCAGCGGCCACAGAACTCACAGGGGAGGCGCTTCTCGACAGCGCTCGGCACAGAGCTGCTGTTGATGCTGCTGGTGGGAGACGCAAGGACCTCTGGGAAATAAGAGTTCATGGACATATTCAGTGCTCTATTCACAGGAAATCAATATTGCACACGTAAATACACACCAATCACAGCAGAGTGAAGACTCTAAATGGGTTCTCAGTGTGGAACTTTAGTAATATTCTGGTATGAAATCTACTTTCTCCTTCAGTGAGCAACCGATAGCAGTAAAGTGACTCAGTTTATTATAAGCTTGGAGAGTGACATGAGAAAATCAATTCAGAATTACACTGAGATTTTGGCTTTCTTGAAAGACCCACAGTTCTCATGAAGACACAACTAAAACACAATACTCATTACACAGCAGGCTACGTCTCACTGATGTGCCCATTGATTTGTCTTAAAAGGACGCATTTTGATAAGCTTCGAACAGAAAGACAGAAAATGACTTTTCAGCACATGTAGCTATAGAAATAAATACCTTGTATGACTCATATCAGAATATGCAGAGTGACACACATCTGTATAACCTCATCTGTATGTACCTTGGAGGGCAGGCCTCTCTTCCTCCGCCTCCTTGATTTCCTCTTCCTCCTCTTCCTCCTCCTCTTCTTCCTCCTCCTCCTCTTCCTCCTCTTCCTCTTTGATGTTGTCCTCCATCTCTTCATCATCCATCTCCCTCTGTTCCTGCTCCAGGTCATCCATTATCCGCCTTCTGTCCATGTCGTAGTACTCCTCGTCCTGCTCCTCTGCAACAGCCATGATTCCATCTCCAATCATCCCCATCCCCATCCCCATCTCCATCGCCATCATTTCTCTCTCTTCGTCCTCCTCCTCTGCGCTGCTCTCCTGTCCCTTTATCATCTCAAGCTGGTCCAGGTTGACCCGGCCCATCAGCTCAAAGTTGCGGATAACCTGGTGGGAAACAGGAGGAGGTATCAGTCAGTTTGGTATTAAATGATCTGAGCAGGATTTATCTCAGAAATTCTCTTTTCTTTTCTTCTGCTGTTTGTTGACGCCTCAACAGGGTGAAAGGGTGGAAACATTATTTGCATATAGCACTAAACTTTATGTGAGTTTCGGTCTTTATTTCTGCTTTTTATATAGTGAACAGCCACTAAAACCTCATGACATGAATTTTAGGCAGACTATTCTTGTTATCTGCATTCTTATATTTACTATTAACCACACAATTATAAATTGTGGACCCTTTTGCATGCAGATTTTACGACTGGTTTAAGACATTAAAACTGCTGTTTCTGATCTTGGTTCAACACAAATCCACACCCCGTCGATACAAGATATTGAACCTGCAGTAAAACTAAGCAAATGTTTTAGCAGAAGCTCGTCTTTCAGCACACTTTATGTTTTGAGGCTGATTAAATTTATATTAGCTTGAAGTACAACAACAGACAGAAATATATCTGTATACTGTACGAGACAGCATGAGATCATTAGTCAGTAAAAGTGATCTGAGACAGAACTATTCTAACAAAGATGATGGCAGATTTTGATGACAGTATCAGACCCACACATGGTTATGTATCTTGTCATAAATTACATCACTCTTTATGAGCAATCCCCTCCTCGGATACTCCCTGCGGAGGGGTATACTCCCAGGCTTCCGAACAGTGAAAACACCTGCTCCAGTAAAATTCATCCAGTATGAGAAATATTTGCGCACTGTTTTTATTCTCCTTTCTGGACCTTTTAAGTCATGTCTACTCATTTTATTTCAAACTCCAATTAAACAGCATTGTTACCATTTGTGTAAGCATAGCCAGGGACAAAACCCACCGGTCAGAGGACATCAGCAGCGCCTCTCAGTGTCCAAACAAATTAAGGTTAATGAGCTCTTCTAATTATAAACCACATCCTAAAATGAGCCATTCAAGCTACAAACAGAATTTATAAATGTCAAAAGATAATCTGCACAGGCACATGTTATCAGATCAAATAGATGTAAATACAAAACTATAGTCAGTATAGTTCTTGTTTCAGAGCTATCATGTTGAATCATGGGCAACATTTTTAACAGAATATTATGATGTCACAGTGCATTTAACCTCTGACCTTTTTGTTATCAACTGTCAGAACTTCATGATTTGATCCCTTTTGGCCTCGTGTTTCATTCTAGAGTTATGGCCAAAAATGTGTGGTGTGAAGTCTCAGTGACCTTGACCTTTGACCTTTGACCACAAATATGTAATCAATTCATCCTTGAGTGTTAGCGGACATTTGTACCAAATTTAAAGAAAGTAAAAAAACTATGTGAGATATCACATTCACAATAATGGGCTGGTTGGACGTCCGAACAACCCCAAAACATGATGCTGCGTCAGCTATAGTTTATATGTGGAGGACTTTTTCTCTGTCTGTCCTTGTACCTATTCTACTTGTAAAGCCAACACTTATTCAAGTCTTTTTTGAAAGAATTTTTGAGTTTTTCTTTTGAAGTTTTGCACCAACAACAATAAAAAAAAATCTAATACTGCATCATTTCTTTTGAAAGGCCCAGGTATCTGGGATTCAAATAATTTCAGGATATTTGATTTTTTACAATTCAGCCACTGACTACTGAGGACACGTTTGATTTAGGAGTTGTTGGCATAACAACATGATATTGCTGGAATATAGACTGGCCTTATGATTACCTGCCATAAAGCCACATGGTGGAATTAATTAAACAGTTTGAAATTATAGAGTGTATAAGCTGTAAACACCTCATGTTACAGCTACTGAGCAGATGCATTATTATAACCTGTTCTAACAATAAGCCATCTTAAATGAGACTTTTAACCTCATCTGCCAAATGAGGGCCATGGCCAGATTCTTGCTAATTTTACATGATACGTCCATTTAAATGTGGTCACTGCCAACTTTATATGCGTCAAACGTGGATTTTTTTACCGACCTTGTGCTCGAGGCGGAGATGCTCCTCCAGCTGGCTCCGCCGACTGCTATCATAATAACAGAGCTGGCATTGGTAGGGTTTGATCTCAGCGTGCTTCTGCAGGTGCAGCTGCAAGGCCTGGTCGCTGGAGCATGTGAATGTGCATTTGTGGCATCGGAACACGAGGCCCTGAAGGTGTCGCGACAGCTTGGAGCGGCTGACCTCGAGCGGACCCACGCGCTCCTCTGGAGGACAAAGAGGAGCGAGGTGAGAGGATTGTTAGGTTGAAAAAGGGAGAGGAGCAGGTGAAATATAACTTTGCTATTTGTCATCAGAAAAAGGTATTCACAGTTTTGTAGTTTCTCACTTTCAGCACAAACATTTCCCCACCAAACTCGTGATAGTCTCACAACACAACCAACACCCGCGATCGACTTATCACATCAGTTCCTTCTCTCTGTGCTTGCTTTAAGTACACTGCAGGCAACAATTTAATGATTCAATAAACAATTCATTCTTATTGTTTACTTTTAATCTTACTTTTGTTTACCTATTCAAATTGTGTTTACATTTCTTATCATATAATGCAGGGTGCAGGTCAATGGCATCAGGAGCTCAGTTTGTTAGGAAACACGTTCATAACTCGAGTTCTGAGGTTTCCATTCAATAGTGATAGCACTTCAATTAACTTTGACGTTTTGAGAAATGAACTAAAATGCAAGTTGATGAGAAGACTGATGCCTCTCTCGCGTCTGTGTGGTAAATCTGAGCCATGAGACAGTTAGCTTAGCTTAGCATAAAGAATGAAAACAGGGGGAAACAGTTAGCCTGGCTCTGTAAGAATGTCTGCTTACCAACTCTTGGTGAAAAGAACTACAGGAAGTGTCAACACACTGATGCTAACACGGCTGCAAAGCATCATCACTGCCTCATAAAATCAAATATTTACACTAATAAATTTGTTCCTTTAGAAGTAAAGCCTCCCTACCTCTGTGCAGGACAATGTGGTCAATCATATTGCTCTTGTGTTTGGTGTGATAGAGGCAGAGAGGGCAGCGCAGATCTTTAGGGAGGTCGTCAGGTATGTTGTTGTTGTGACCGGCGTCCACGTGCATGGTGAAGTTATTCCTGACGTGGATTCAAACACGGACAGAAGGATCATTGAACTGCTGATCTGTCTTGCATGTTACAGCCTTCATACTCACATGAACAACACATATCATACACACACAACACCTTCCTCTTTCTCTCTGTCTCTCCTTACTTGTAGCAGGTGAAAAAGGAACAGTCTTTGCACTTGAAGAGCTTCTTGCCACCGTGGCGGTCCCTGTAGTGCCGACGCAGGCTCTGCATGTACCCGGAGCTGAACTCGCAGAACTCGCAAGTGAGGACGCCGTCTGGTCGATTGTCAGCCACTGTTGAGCCACCAGGTGTTGAGCCGGAAGACATTTGACTGCGGGAGGCCAGCTGGTAATGACTAAGTTGCTGACGAACGTCCGCTGGCTCCAGGTACGATGGGTCTAAAAGAGGGGCAAAGAAACCGAGAAGAACCTGCTGTTAATCATAATGTTACGAGTGCTTCCCTCTAGTGCTCTATCACTGCATCCCTCTATTGGTCAGCTCTCGCAGGTCTGAGCAGTCACATTTTTGTGGCAATACTGTTGGCCAGATTTTGTAACAAAGTATTTTTACATTGTTGTATTGGTACTTTGACTTAAGTAAATTATCTCTGTATACATCTATTCTTGAGAAAATTATGAATTTTATGGTGGATATATGTGTCCAGGCTTCAATACTCTCTCTTATGATTATTTTATTCTAACTTGGCTGGAAGGAGCCGCTTATCTTTGTACTTTTTCTGGTAGTTTCAAGAGGATCTGGGCACCAGTTTTCAACCCGTAAGAGTGACTGCACATCTAAGACTTATGTTATTCCAATGCAAATCTTTGCACAGCAGGAGGGAGTATAACCTACTTTATTTATCCTCTCCAAGTGGATTCATCTGCCTCAACTATTCTCTTTGCGAGAAGTCTGATGAGTTAAAAAAGTGCATATATGCTGTAAACATAAAGAATATTAATGAAAGGCAATCAACACGCAGCAGTTGATCCTTTTCTCTTGAAAAGAGACAAGACTTCCAACGCCCCCCTCTATGTTTAACGGTGTCTGTCATCATTTGTCCCCTACCTCTTTCCCTCCTCATTCCCTCTCTCAAGAGCCTATAATATCTGTGAGCAAGCTCATCTTCTCGTCCTACTTTGAGCCTCCAACACATCAATAAATAAACCACAGTGACACTAATAGAATATCTATCCATGTGAAAAATGCTTCATTCAGCACTCGCAGTGTGGGAAAGCATGGAAGAAAGAGGAGAAAAAAAAAAACTTTTAAACTTTAACTTCATAAAATGCCTGAGATCCAATTTCTCTCTTTTTTTTGCAGAGGAGGCAGAGGAATTCATACGAATCAAACAATGCCACAGTTGATTCATGCTTTTAATATCCTCTCTGCATTGTTGAGATGTATGGAGATGAGATTTGAGATGGAGAGCGAATGCTGTCTTAAGATGGCGACGCGTCTCCTCGAATGGATTAGCGGTCAAAAAACTGTCTATTACATGGCATAAATGAGCGGTGGAGAAGATTGGGAGGAGAACGCCTTGAAATATCTTGAGAACGACTTTAAAGCAACGTAAATAAGTGAGGATGTGGTTGGAGCTCTGAGGTGCAGATATTCATAGATTTGGGCAGGTGTAACTGCTTTAAAGCTGCAGCTATACATTCAAAACATTTCCCCAAGAAATCGCAGTAAACACTGCGGCCAATCAAATGTTAATCTTTCGAGAACAAACCCTCTGTTCCACTGCAGAATTTTAGACATTCATCTGAAGGTAGCTCGTTTGGCACGGCAGAGAGACATTCAATATGTCAGCTCTGCTCTTTCTCAATGCTTCACTTGTCTTGCTAAGGCACAGCTGACAGTGGTGGTTGGTGCATTGAGGAATGCTGCCCTGCTTCAGCTCCAGGGAAGATTCCACAGCTCCAGCAGCAAGGTGACAGCTGCTGCCAAGAACAGTCTGCGAGCTAGAGCTGTGGCTGCACAGCCACTAAAAACACCTACAACAGCGGCGGCACATCAAGGAGCGAGCTGCTGCACTTACTGTACCTACAGTGACGGTGCCTCTTTGGTAGAAAATGCTCTGTAGCCGAGACTGTCTAACGTAACAGTCAGACTCCTAAATTTTACAATAATTTATTCAAACTAGGCGCACAACTCCTTCTCAAAGACTATGGCACAGACTTGATGACACTAACTGTTGATTTTCTATATGTTCAGCAGATCTCATGTGTTACAAAACCACCCTGAATGAAAGGGCCCACAAGCATTTTAATTTTTTTTTTGCAGAAACGTTGCCTTTGAAGTTTAAAATGCAAATGAAATAGCTCCCCCTCCAGTCAAAACTTGTTTTTTTTTTCTCCTGTCCCTACAGATGAATGTTTGAGCTTCACACTGTAGAATCATGTGTGTGAAGGTTTTGACACCAGCACCACCTTAACACCAAAAATAGTGAGCACATGCAGGTTTTAAAAGCAAGCAAACCCAATGATAATAGATGTTTGACTGGAGATGAGTTCTCTCTCTGTTGCTGTACATTTATAAGATAAGATAAAACACAATAAAATAAAAATATACTCCAATAAATCAATGAAGTAGAACAGAATAAAATAAAATGCTTCATACACTGGATGGATCTGTGTGCTTATACCTGTGCAATGTGCAGTACACCTCACCAGACAGCATCCAGCAGACGTTAAAAACGTCTTTTAAAAGGTCTTAATCAATAAAATTCTTGCTTAGACAGACTGTTTTTCCTGGAGCTAATGATAAAAGTTGCTACGGAGTGAGATATCTCACTTCTTTTATTAAGAGCAACAGTAGCGTCCAGGCAGCTGGCCAGGCTCGTGTCCTGACATGGAAGCCACAGACATGTAAGAGCGGTTACTTTTTTTTTACTATCTCTCACTTCAGTCTTTCCGTCAAACTCAGCACTGACTGAGACAATAACCACGCATAAATATATCCTGCTAGCGAAGCCGACAAAGATCCATCCCCTGGTTTACACTTTTCTGAAAGTGCAAACCTTCTCTGTGCTCATTGAAAATCTGATTTTAGGAGGCAGCCTTACTAAATATTCTAGATGTATTCATACATCCTGGAATGTGGGAGAAGCAGTGGGTGTCATTTTGAGGATTTCAATGTGGGTTTTTCTTTTTTGTTTTTTCTACAAAAGCCATGTCAGACACACATTAGAGAACTGTTTGTATGCCTTAATACCTTAATGTGTGGAGGCGATCATTGCATAGTATTTTATGACAATCATTATGCTACTTGTTTTATTTTCAAGAGAATCAAGAATTATATATTAGAGCCGCAATGATTATCTGACTCACGTATTAGTGAATCAAAGGAAAACTGACAGTGATTTTGATAATGGATTTTTCAGAATAATTGTCATTTCTCTAGCACAAAGGCAGAACATTAGATGGTTTCATGCCTTTCTAATGTGAGGATTTGATGCCGTCCATTGTTTTATGATGATAGTTAAGTGAATTCTCTGGGATTTGGACAGTTGGTCCAATTAAACAAGATATACGAGCACATCTGCTCGGCTCCGGAAACATTAAAATGAGCATTTTTCACAATTTTCTCATATGTTTTAGACCGACTGAAGAGAAATTATTTTAATGATATCAATAAAATGAATCACTAATGAAGATAATTGTTGGTTTTAATCTGAAAATACAAACACATTAGATGGATTACTAGAACGTGGATGGGGTCTTTCGTATAGAAAATCATAGATATTGCTTTAATGTTCAATTGAGACTTTCCAAATCTGGCTCGACAAGCTCATCATGTGATCTTATAAATCTTTATTAAAATGACATTATTACCATCTGGGGCCAAGGGAGTCTGCTCTGTGTTACCGGCCAGCCGGGAGGGCCTGAGGGCGGCGTGAGCAGCCTGGGTCGCAGCCCGGAGTTTGGGGAGGGTTAGCGATTCACCGTGGTCTCTCAGCGAGTGCTCCTTCAGCTGGCTGATGGTCATGGAGGAGAAGGGGCACGACAAGCACTTGTATGTGTGCTGCTCGCCTGGAAATCAAAAACCACATCAGTCAGAAACTCGTGTTCAAGGCTGTATTAGAGTGAGGATCTGTGGAAGAAGAGGATTCTTTACATAAAAAAAACACAGTGATGATAAACACATCCAAACAAAGCTATTCCCCTCTGAGCCAATCTGGAATATGTCATCTTGTGCTCACTTAGTGCTCCCCTCGGACTAATTAGCATAAATCTGATAGAAAAGATGTTCAGCTGCGACGTTTATGAAAGGTCCATTAAAATTCAGATAGAAAAGACTCGAGGTATCACACATAAACACGAGCTTACATATTAATTTGGATTCTAGTTCCTGAATATACACTTTTTCTTGTTGGAAATGAGGAAGTTACAAAGTTGAAGTTGTATCTATTCTACAAAAAGGAGGCGAGTCTGGAGGGCAGGCAAAGTGTTATTGAGAAGCTTTAATGTGTAATTAGCATTTAGCTCATTAGCTAGTTTCACTGTTCCTTGTTGTTTTTCAGTGAAAATGGCACCTGAATGGTTCAGACTGGTGCAGTCAGCCAGTGAGGTCTGATTTCACCATCTCCACATAATTAAAATAAATGTGTGGTGCTGGTTGGTGAGCCATTTATGGGGCTATACTGAAGCTGGTTCTGCTACTGTTTGTTGGCAAACACTTTGGCAGAGGTGTAATGTACCCATCGGGGGGGTTTATAACATCTTGCTTCCTGTAGGTGTTGAATATTTAAGCAATATTACACGAGAGGGTGTGCTTTAACCGCCGACGTCCATAAGCATCACTGAAGTGCCAATAATGACAGTTAAGCTCACCCGCGAGTGTAATATTGTGATTACACAATGATTACCAACAAAGTAAAAGATGTTTTTAAAATGTATTCATATTGTGAGGCCATTATCTCCCAAATTAGATCTCAGTTTAGTCTAAAACTTCATCCACAGACTTGGGGAGTAACAAATTACATGTAATGAGATTAAGTAATCAGTATTCAGTATCCGTATTATTACTGAAGACACACTCTTTATCAAGCTACACATATTTACATATATTTAGAACTGAGGTAGTTAAAAAGTAGTGGGAAAGTAATCAAGCTATATCATTTTAATACTGTAATACTTATTACGCTCCTGACCACATTTTTTAACAGGTAATTCGTAACTGTATTGTAAATACATCTCTAAGTAATCTTCCCAACCTCTCGTTTGCCACTCCAGCAAGTAGGAAGACTGTTAGTGACGATCTAGCAACAGAGACGATCTCTAGTCAACCTCAGCTGACGTTAATGTTTTATTCCCAAGATGAATAAAGACTACACATGTAAGCACAAAAGCTCCAATAATCACGTTGCGACTAAGTAACGTCACATGGGTTTTTAAGATAGCAGCAACGTCGGTGTGCTGTCACACTGATTTGATCAAGTACAGAATGTCTGGTTGATCAATCAGAACTACATGTTATACATTCTCTTAACAGTGTTTCTTACATCACGTGCAATACTCTACTGCTGTTTGGAGCATTTATGGAGCAAAAATTTATACTGCTAACTACTGTTAACTATTACATACGGCAACATTAGTCAATATCATCTACTCATCTGTAGTTGTCTAGTACGTGGTACATACGTTATGTCTCCATTTCTAGTCTAGTGCACATGTTTCATAGTTATTTTGTATTTGTAAATTTTATTTTTTACTTACTTTGTATCATCTTCTTTATTCATATCTCTCTATACTGTGATCTTTCTATCCTAAAAGGAACTATAGGAACAATAATGTACCAATTTCCTCTCAGGGATCAATAAAGTACTTCTGATTTTCTGATTCCTGTAAACAACCTGATGAAATCCTGAGCAGTGGCGCCGTTAAAATCAAATCTGCTCCGAGGGGTTACGTAATTTTTAGAGAAGCAGTTTAACAGGGACACAACTTTCTGTTTGAAATAGCTTCTAGCAGGAACACGTTCGTCATGAGATGATCATTCCAAAGTATCTTTGTCTTTTTGGATTTGAAGTGAGGACACATGAGGTAAGGAACTGAGTCACCATGACGACATTTAATGATCACAGTATTCACAAAATGTACAAAACCACTCAAAACTTAAAAGGGGTTTGTTTCAATGATCACTAACATTTGTTGACTCTTAGAGCTCTACAATCAGATAGTTGAGAGCACTCAACGCCCTTTTTAAAAATAGGTCTTTCTTGTTTGCCAGTCTGATTCTTTCTTCTGCTCTATCCATGTATTGATCGCTCAGGTTACATTTACCTGGATGTCTGCGCCTTTGTCTGCTATCTGGCTCACTTAAAAACAGTGAATGATCACAGGCGAAGGATCATATCTGACTAAAGACACCTTTTTGGCATGCTGAAGGTTTTAGCCATTTGTGCTAAAATCTTAATCCAAGAATGATTCTTTTGGATGCATAATTAGGTAAATACACAGTGAATAGAGAAGCTGGTCCTACAGCTAATCCACAGGTTGCATTGTGCTGGATCAGCTAAATCAAAAGCCCAGTGTCGTTATGTGGAGGATGATAAACAGGAGGCTGCTATCCCCCCTCCCAGGAACACACTGTTAGTCATGGATACAGCTGTAAGATGTGATTTAATGTGTGTGAGTGTGTGTTTTTACCTGTGTGTGCCTTATGCAGGTGGCTCTTCAAGCGACTCACATAGGCGGATTTAAAGGGGCAGAGTTTGCACTTGAAGGGCTTGTGGTGTCCGTGGTGGGACTGCACATGTCTGTCCAGGCTGGTGATGAGACAGAACATATTAAAAAAAAGGATATGAGATAAGAGGATAAAAGATGTACAAAAAACACAGATGAATTGAGGACAACAGGATAGCAGATAAAGAGCGAAAGTGACAAGAATAGAGTGGAGGGAAGAAACAGAGAGAGCGAGATCTACTCCACAGCATCCCCTCTGATGATTTCAACAGCGGGGCTTTTCAGCAGCATCTAAAGCACTCGATTCTGTTTACCTCGCAAACAAACAGCCGCCGCACATTTCCAATGACTACAGAACAAGGAGCCGTGGGGTGAACTCATCTACCCACAATCCCCTGGCGGGAATGAGTGTGTGAGTGCCTGTGGGGACGGTGGCTGTGTTTTTAATGCCAGCCTCCTAGGTGGCATGGGAATGCGGCTTCTTTCTGGGTCAGGGCACATACAGTACAGAGGGATTACACCTGGGAGCTCAGAGGAGATGAGGACTCTCTCCCTCTCCCCCTCTCTCCGTGTCTCTGTGATGGATAAAACAAATCACACTACCAAAATGTCTGTCTCGCTGTAATGTTTGTCTTACTCTCCTAGGAGGCAGGAAGTCTTAAGAGAAGATTGAGGATTCAAAGGGCTTCTGGTAGGATAAACAGAGCAAGGTGTAAAATTGTGCTGTGTACAAAATGAGTTTAACATCCCATAGATTTGCAGAACAGCTGGTGTAAGACTGGTCAGGTATAGAAGTTACACAGTGTAAGGGAGGTTTTATACCGATCTGTCACCGAGACAAATACCATTATTTATGTGCAGCTTTTCATTAATGGCAAACTTACTGGCTAGAATGTTCAAAAAACACTTCTAGAAGTGTAAGAAAAGCTGTCAGAAACAGAGATTGGCCTTGAGAGTTATAGTCTTTAAGATCATAACAAGATCATATCCTGTTTTATCAACTATTTCCAGTTGGTATTTTTTGAGCAAATGTATTTACATTCCTCCCACTATCTAACTTTCCATTGTCTGTGGTGCGGTCTGCCATTCCTGCAGCTGTATTCAAATCACCTTCACACATGAGGGAGTAACAGGTAATGTGTTGAGTCACTGCTAACACAAAGCAAACATTTCCTATGGATGCTGCTTCAAAATAAAAGCACTCACCTGGCAAACCATGGCATGGCTGAGTAAGTGTCTGCTGTTGTATTAAACCACACTGGCTGATACTACCAGTAAGAGGACTTCATTTTAGTTTTGAAGGGACAGTTCAACCCAAAATTAAGAAAACGTATTTTACCTGCAGTGTTTTTCGTCCACCTACAATCTTTTGATGCGACGATAGACATGTCCGCCTTCTCTCTAATATAATGGAGGTTGATTGGTTTGTGGTAATTAAAGCAACAACAACAAAACAATCTATTTGAAAGCTAAGGATGACACCATCAATGTTTGCACCCCATGCTATCACACTAGCAAGCCCCTCCTCAGTAAGTCGATGCGTGCCTTCTTCTGCGTGTTGATACTTTAGACGGCTTTGGTTCGGTACAAAGAAAATAGTTCCTACATGTAAATGCTCACAACAAGGTCTGTGGATTATCTTGACTAACTGGGTCATGATTTCTGGGAAGACACACTGCTTTTGACTTTTTCAAATGTATTATTTGGTGCCATCAAGTTCCATTACACCTGATACTCTGATACCTCTGAAACTCGGCTACTCACACCAGAGCCGATCTAGATGGCTAAATAGCACTAAAAATGTGCATTTTTGATTTTAGGGTGAACTGTTCCTTTAACTGGATAGATCGACACATTATTAAAAAAAGATTATGGAACACATGTTTCTATCTTGGACACAGTATTATCTTACAGAGAGGGGACACTATTGTATCCTCCATACTCACTTGTGTCTGAAGGGGGAGACGAACTGGCAGTACTGGCAGCTGTATTTGTCCTCTCTGCTGAACAGCGCCATGGCTGAGTGGCTCCTCTCATGGGACCTCAGTCCCTGCATGGACATGAAGACTCGATCACACTGGGCACACGGGTGACCCCCTGCTGTTAACCGCTGCTTCAGTTGGTCCTCTGACACCACGGCCCTCGCTGCAGCCACGAGGGCCGCCGCCCTTCCTTCGACAGCGTCCGCTTCTGGCTCTAGCGCCTCTGCCTTAACATCATCAGCTGCTGTGGAAACCAGGGCCGGACCCATCATTGTAGCCGCGGGGCTCTCGAGGTCGTCTGCTTCAGCCGCTTCATCCTCCCGCGGGTCACCGTTAGTTAGGCTCTCTGAAGGCAGCATCAGAGGGACCTCGCTGACTTCCTGCTGCAAAACGAAGAGGAGAAGATGTTGATTAACCTTTCTGTGCCTGGTGATTTTGTCTGTAAAAGCCTTTTCCTGAAGCAGGCGCACAACACTGCAGTAAAAGATCGTAGTTAGACTTTCCATCACTGCCTGTGTGTTATTTGAAGTCAGTCACGACCAGAGTGATGCTGAAGTGTGTGCACCTGCACGTTGACAGACTAGTATATCATCCTTCATTTTAAAATAGCACTCCTGTAAGAAGTACCCCTCTATCTGTACTTTACCCCTCTATCTGTACTTTAGCAGAATACAGTTACCTGTTTTTTTGGTATTCTAAGTATGTAATCCCATTACATGCATTCTATTCCTCTCAAAGCCTGTTTGTAGATTATATCCTCACATGTTGTGTGTTACTCTCCAGTTCCTGTCTTTGTTTGTTTTCCCACCCGGTTGTCCTGCTCACCTGTGTGCCATTAGTTAATCATTCCTGTGTATTTAAGATTCACTCCTTGTTGGATCATCTGTGTTTCTCTGTCCTGTCTTCCCATGGTGTCTCTATTCGCTGATATGTTCCCAGTTTTGTCCCTGTGACTTTTCGTGGTTTGTCTCTAGATTTTGTATTACTCTTTAGTTTCCTGGACTTTACTTTGCCTGCCTTTTTGCTGCCTGGACTTTGGATTTTGCATCGTGGATTTTGGACTTTGGATCTCAACATCATTTTAATAAAGCTTGCATTTAGTTTTTCAACCTGCCTGTCAGGGTCCTTTTTTGACAAAGTATCACAAAGACAATAGGTAACAATTTGTTTGGATGGTCGATTGTTAATACCAGCTTAACAGCAGGATTGCTACCTGCTCAATAAGGGAATCATTTCGAGTCTGGAAACTCTAACCCTTTTGTCCAAGATCAGGAAACCCACACAGCACATAAAGACCAGTTTCAAACATCTGTCTGACAACACTGCTTCTATCAGATCAAGTCACAGCCCTCTCACTCACCCTCTGTTCCTGCAGCTGATTACATTATGCTTGAGTACAGAATATCTAAAGGTGGGTATATCATTGACCTGAATGCCTTTCTATTATCTTGAAATATTTGTCAGAAACAGCCAGAACATGAGCCTTGCATGAGGGCAAAATTAAAATGTTTCTGGTCCAAGAAGTCCAGTACAGATAGGCTTTAACAGTATCCTTAGGCCAGCTCCACTCCTGACCTGACACACTGCTGTCTGCCGGTATTTACTGACACACAACTCTTGCCTGACATTGAGTTAATTGCAATATCAAAATGGAATGTGACAGAAAAATTCGAGTCCAACTCCCTTGAATCTCCCCAGGAGCTTTTCTACATATCTTCTCCAACTCTCTTCCATCTTTTAACTGTAATGCAATAAAAATCCATCTTAACAAAATCAATCGCCCACTCCTATCTTTATACCAGACCACAAGCATCTATTTGGAGTGTTTAATATTCTTTGTCTGCTGCTACCAGAGTTGTTCCATTATGAACTGCTGCTGATGCTAAATCACCCCGAAAAGAAACAACAGATAAAGAGCTAAAACAGATTCACACAGTTTTGTTTTGCATTCTGCCAACTGCAAAGCAAAACTCCTCCATGTATTTCTTCTTCTCCCCTCCGTCTCCAGGCTGGTTTCTGCAGCCGTCACAAGTGGACGGACAATCACCATGACTTCTTTACTGCCCCGAGGAAGCTCATTCTTTCTTTGGAAGGACCTGACCCTGCACTTCATGCAGCCATAAATAAGATGTGGCATTCACAGACCCAACCTTGCCATCCAGTCTGCCCTGGCTGAACTGTCAGCCTGTGCTTCATCCAACTGTATTAGAAACCATTGCAGCAACTGTGCTCACGATACTATAAAAAGCAACACTCTGCAATGTGTAAAACATACAGTTCATTCCAACTGTTGTATCATCAATATCATTGTGTTGTAGCCCATGACTGCTCGCAACCTAAGTGCCATTAGCGACACAGGTTAACATTTTATCCCACATACTCAAGATACCAAGTCAAAGTCGCCCCCGAAGTACTCCCTTTATTTTAGCAGACCTCAGCTGCCAAAGTGAATCACTCCCCGTGGCCTCAAACCATCTCATCTTAAATACATAAAAGACAGACTGAGTGTCTGACGGAAGAACCAGGCCTCCATTTGGGTGAGGCGTTGGATCCTCAGGCCTGTTCCCCTCACTGGCAGCCTCAGTGGAATACTAATGTTCGAATGGTTACCCGCCGCTGCCCTAAAAGTTATGGCTCACCACTCTGTCCTCCACTCACCCTCCTCCCCCCTCCACAGCGATGGGACAGCGTTGCTTGTTTTCTCTGGGGGAAACTGACAGACTGTCTACCCAGAAGCCTCAGTCAGTAATAAACAGAATGGGAAGCAGAATCCCAGTCCAGTAAAACAGATCAGTGTGGAGCGAGGAGGATGAGAGTTAGATTACAAGACAGTAACACATGGGACAGACAAAGTGGGTCTTTTAAGGGTTGTTTAAAAAAAAAAAAAAAAAAAATCTATAATGTTGTTATCACTTTTGCTTAATCCCTGGAGTAGAGCTGTTGTAGCTGCACTATTTGTTAAAGGAATAGTGTGACATTTTGGGGAAATGGAATTATGCTCTGACAATATACTAAAATTCATACACCAAATATCAGGCTACAGCAAGCATATTAGCCTAGCAAAGAGAGAAAACACCTTAAAGGGTGAACTTTTTTTTTTTTTTTTTCAGTTTTTAGTCTTTAGAATGTAAAAACGCTGTGTTTTAATTCACTCATACCCAACATTTGTGGACTCAGGGTTTCATTAACATGAATCAATATATTTAACATTGACATATCATTAATATCAAAGTATTTTAAATGTGATATAACTAATTCGCAGCTGAATAAGCTAAATAATACAATAGCACTGAAGACATGTAAAATAAATCCAACTCATTTTACCTTGACGTGTCCTTCCTTGACCTCTCCATACTGGACATGCTTCCGAAGGTGGTTGCAGATGGCCCGGATGGTGGGGTGCACCTCTACGCAGAAGTTACACCTGAATCCTATAGGAGCTTTATTTACAAGGCTTTCCTGTATATGGAAAGAGAAGGAGAAAAAGGAAGCAGGTTTAGCTATTTGACAACAAGCTATATAAGATATATGTAACCGAAACAAATGATGTATTTGCCACAGTCAGAAGATACTATTATTTCTAGAAATTGACCTTTTCTGTCGATGAAGATAGATCGTTACTGTTCTCAAATTAGATCAATGGTATTTTAATGATCATATTATGAAACTAATAATAACATCTCACTATCATGCATGGTTACGTGTTCCTGGTGACTTTGAAGGGGTCATTTGAAATACATAATTATCTCCGTAATTCCATTTAAGCAGGATCGGACTACTTCGGGTACAACTGCAAGAACTGTCATGTTAGGATCAATTAACAACACTCTCAGTGATATGATATGTCTCTATGAGTTGTCAAAAGACCTAAACAAGACAAAACATCTTAAGTATGATAGACAGTGGCACTTTGTGAGTACAGCATCAGTAGATTGAGAGTGTGCTCTCAGATATTAATGAAAAAAATAAGGACTTGTATCTCCACTCACCTTTTCAGTTTTGTTCTCTGGTAGTTCTGCAGGCTTGTGTTTGCTGAGCAGCTGCCTCCTCCTCTCCTGCCTCATGGCCCTCTTCTGAAACTCCTCATTGTGGTTCAACAGATGTTTAGCCAGGATTGGGAGAGCCAGGAACTTGAGCTCACAGTGGGAACACTGGTACAACTCAGAGTCTTCATCCCTGGGACCGGGCGCTACCAAAAAGTCCCTCTTCAAGTCGTTGCTGTGGTGGTCGTTGTAGTGCATAGAGAGCAGCTCGCCCGTGTTGAAGGACAACCGGAAGCATTTTAGACACTTGAATGGCAGCCACTCATTATCTGCGTCCTGCTCGGGCTCGAGTGGAACCTCCAGGATCTCCTTGTCTTCCTCTACCATCTCACTGCAAGCAGTCTTCTCAGGTTCTTTGGCATAGATAACAGTAAAGTAGCGACCAAGCTTGCTGGCATGCTGCTTCTTGGGGAAGACACCTGGGTGGCGTTTAATGTAGTGTGAGACTATGCTCTTCCTGCTGAAGGCCTGGAATGCGCAAAGAGAGCACCGTCGTCTCTCCACAGCCAAACGCAAGTCTTCACTCATTTCTGAATTTTCCGCTTCTGGTGGCGGGGACGCCACCACTTTGGTAGGCTTTTCAGCCATAGTCTTGGAAGCAGCCAGGCAGTGTGTATAATAAGCATCGATGTCATGCCGCTTCTGGTAGTGTGCTGCCAGGCCTTTGCGTATAGGGTTTGTATACGAACACAGAGCACATTTGAAGACGTTGTTTTTGCCCTCAGGCTGAGCGCGGACATTGTTGTGCTTGATGCGGTAGTGGCGAGCGATGCCTTTCCTGGTGGAGCAGAAGTATTTGCAGAGCTGACACTTGAATATAGCATGTTTGCCTGTCTTATTGATGGGTAACTGGGAGAGGGCAAGGTCCAATTCACTGACCTCCTGGACTTTTGCTGCACTTGATATGTTACTAGCACTGCATTCAGCTACTGGCTCTGTGTCCCTACCGGGGGAGAAAGTTGTCACAGAGGCAGCAAACATATCCGAGGCCGACTGATTGTGATATTTCTCATAATGGATTTTAAGTTTCTCCAGTGTCCCATGTGTGTACGGGCACATTTTGCATCTGTACGCACCATAGCCCTGCCTTTGAGTTTTGCACTTGTCATCTCCCTCATTTAAGTCAGCGATTTGCTCTATATCGTCTGCAAAGTCTTCTGCAGTGACTTTCACAAGCGGGTGTCTTTTCTGATAGTGAGTCAGGACGCCGTGGATGCGGGAGTTGACATACGGACAGTGACGACATTTATACACCGAACTGGGGTTGATGTCTGCCTCTTGTGCAAAATCTGCCGCTTTAACTTTCATGCCCGGGTGCTTCTTCCCGTAGTGAGTGAGGAGACCGTGGAGGCTGTTGTACTCGGACAGACATACAGTACACTGATAAGGATTGTTGGAGATGGAAAGACGTGGATGGGAAGGGTGGGGGTTGCTTTCTTGAGGCGGGGTGGCAATGATCAGTGCTCCGTCATCTTCAACAGAATTGAAAGACAAGTGTTCTTTGACAACCTGCTGCTGGATCTTTTCAACTGAGCCGTTTCCTTTGATTATATCCAAAAGCACAGATTCATCCCCTTTAATGGCCCATGGGTGCACTGCCTGGTAGTGACTGGTGATGTCCCATATTGTACAGGCCTCAAAAGCACAGTCTCTGCATTTGTAATGCTTAGTTTCTATATTGCCCCCTTGTTGGGTGGTCTCCGGCCCAGCCCACAGCTTGCTAGCCATGTATGTGTAGTCGACGTTGTGCTCGGGATGGCGTCTTTGGTAATGGAGCAGCAGGCCTTGGGGTTCAGCATGGGAGTAAATGCACCACTCACAATGGTAACCAGCCTCCAGAATGCCATCTTGGTAAGCCCAGTGTAAAATAGTCATGGCTGTGGCTTTCACAGTGGGGTGCACTTTCTTCAGGTGCTTCTTCAGGGCATAGACATAAGGGGATGTGTAGGAACAGTGTCTGCACTTAAGGGAACGCAAGGACGTAGAGTTTTCAGGTTCCGGAGGGGCCGGGATCATGGCAGAGGAGACACTACTTGACTGAACCTGTTGAGCACGCTCGCGCTGACTCCGGACAACAGCAGTGTGACGACGTACGAGGTCAGCGTTGGCCTTGGTTTCCCTGTGCTTCTTCTGGTAATGAATGAGAACTCCTTTAACAGTCCGGTTTCCGTAATCACAGTGCTGACAAAAGAACAACTCGTCCTCACTTTTCTCACCGCTTCCTGGTTTTGGGCTTGAGTTGTTGGATCCATCGTGTCCGTTGTTTTGAAATTGCTTCAAAAACTGTTTTGGAGTCGCAATTTGCAATTCATCCATCAATTTCATCAAACCAGGGGTGGGGGCGCCATGTTTGATATATTTTGCAGTTACTTTTACTTCTGGATGTCTCTTCTGGTAATGGACCAACACGCCAACAACAGATCTGTTGCTGTACACACAGTGTTTACAGTAGTACATCTCCTCATCAGATCCATAAAGTGCTGCGCTCTGCTGTTTCGGAGGCGTAGCCGCACTTAGATTATAAGATGAGTTTGCGACAGATGGTGATTGATCCACTGACACCACCTTCATGTTTTTCTGTATACGGAAATAGGATGCCTTTTGCTCTGGGTGTTTCTTCTGATAGTGGACCAAAACAGAGTGCATGTTGGGGCTAGCAAAAGAACACACATCGCAATCATAGACGACAACATTACCACCCGTAGATTCTTTGAGAGGGTCTGCTTCAGCACTGGCTTCAGGGGTCTTGGAGACAGTTTTCGGCACTGGACTCGAGGAGGACCTTGGGGTCGACGAGGCTGAGTTAAAAGTTTTGGGGCCGGAGTTTAATATTTCCCTCAGGGTTTGTGATTCACCCGTCTTTTGGGACTGCTCCACAACATAGCTGGAGAAGATCATAGCATTGTTGATTTTCACCTCCGGATGCATTCTTTGGTAATGAGGCATTAGGCTCCTGACGTTGGGGCTTGTGTACGAACAGAAGCGGCACATGTATACCAGATTTGGCTGGTTGAAGTTGAGCACGTTGCTCGCTTCAGGGTGGTGATCCATGTAGTGTTGGTGAAGATCGTTGTAATTGCTGTATTCTATGTAGCACTCCAAGCAGCGGAAGACCGCGCTCTGGTCCTCCGGGTCCAGGATGTACTTAAAGCTGAACTTGATGTAAGGGTGCATCCTCTGGTAATGTGTGCTGACGCTACGAGCTGACTTGTTGTGGTAATCACAGTGTTTACAGTAGAAACGTGTCATTCCTGGTTCCTCTGAATAATCAGCGTTCTCTTGGCTTGTGCCGTCACTGGGATCAGCAGAGATGTTCTCACTATCGTCTGAGAGAGTCAAGGATATTGGGATGTTTCGAGGTTTTGACTTAGGGTTGCTTTTTCTTTTCCCTATCCTGCCTCCCTCGGGAGGGATCACTGACTCTCTTGGATGAAGCTGCTGGCTGTTATAAGCGAAGACAGCATTCTTATTATCATGTTCTCGATCCTCATTATCAGCACCTGCGTGATTTTCTCCTGCATCTTCGTCATCCATGTCATCTAGGTTTATGATCATGTCCTGCTGGCTTTGGCTTATCTTACTTTGAAGGTTACTGGCAATTTCATCAATTCTAGTTCTCTTCTTAACTGAGGATAAATCCAAAGGCAAGTCATTAATGGACTTCCTGGCTCTTTTCCCTGTAACTAAGGACTTTTTGGTGGCAAGTCCTAAAATGGAGGTCTGGGTTTTTTGTAGAAAGATCGGAGAAGCGTCCACTTCGGAGTCCTGCTGGTCAGTCAGCTGGCTTTCAAAGACAGTTGGATCTAGGTCATCACAGTAGGAATGCTTATGCTGCTGGTGCACCCTCAGACCTTTCAGAGTGGTGGTGGAGAAGCTGCAGAGCGTGCAGCGGTGAGGGTTCTGCTGGTCGTTCGATGTGCTGGTTATCCTTTTTCCATTGACTTTGGAGCTGACATTACCCCCATTGACTGGCTCCGCAGCATCATTCAGGGGATCCGGGCTGTCACTTGTTAGGTCCATGGTCTCTACATCTGAGGAGCTGTGGCTCTTTTTGTGCGTGCCGAGTTTGAGAGGGCTGGTGCAAATAAACGGGCATTCATCACATTTATACACTGTGGTTTTACCAGAGAGGTGGATGTTTTCAATGTGGCGGGAGATGCTCCGCCTGTGCATGGTGAGGAAGGAGCAGAAGGGGCACTGAAAACGGTTCATGTACTTCCTAAACGGTATTCCTTTAGTCTCCAGTAATTTATTATCGTCGTCGGTTAAAAGCTGCTTTGCATCTGCTGACAGCGTCCCAGTATAGCTGGGATCATCTATATCACCCAGCTCTTCTTCATCATCATCATCATCCTCTAAGCTGCTCCTAGAATCTTCCTCATTGAGTAAGTTGGCATCAATGTCTGTGACACTGTTGGAGACATCGGATGAAGCGAACCTCTTGGACAAAATCGAGGAACCTGTACTATTGGGTGTAACGGCACTTATCTGTGCATATTGGAAGGATGAGAGCTCTGGGACTGAATTCTCCAACGTGCTTTCTGCTGGTTTGGCTCCTGAATCTTCATTCCCAGAGAGACTCATCTTTGATCTAGTCGGGCTTTGGGAAGCGGAGGGAGAATCTGGTTTGGGTGAGCTTGCACTTGCCTCTCCTTCCAGCTCTGCAATGCAGGAAACTATCTTGACCTTGTCGCTGTGTTCTTTCACCACGTGATTGGTCCAGCTGTCCTTCTGGTCAGTCTGATAGTCGCACCATTCACAGGCAAATGTTCCCTTCATGAGTCCGCTGGCTGAGTCAGATTCCTCTCCAGTCTCGGTGGAAGGATCTCCAGTGCTCTCTGAGGGGACTTTGTTATGATACATTAGCTGATGTTTAATTATCCTTGCTTTGCGTGGAGACTTGTATGTGCAATACTGACAGGAATACACTTTTGAATGGTCGTTGTGCATGATAACAGTGTAGCTGGGCTGCTTAGCTGTCTGTGAGGAGATACTTGCATCCGAATCTTCCTCTACAACGTTATGCACTTTTTTGGTGTGGTTTCTTAAGAATGATTTCGATCTGAAGTAACGGACACAGAACTTGCACTGGTAAAACGGCAGATGTGTTTCGGTGGTCTGCTTTTGTGTTGCTGGGGTGGAACAGTCAGTAGAGTTGGGGCCTAAAAAAGAAGAAGAGAGAGTGTGTGAGATGTCTAGGGAACTCTTGTAAATTAGTAACATTTTGCTGCCATTGTTTAGTCAAATAGTGTCCAAACTTTTTCGCTAGTAGGGTCAAAACTAAAATTAATTGTGGGCCAGCACCAAAATCAAGCACCTACTGACGTTTGTTAAGATGGCAAATGGTATGAGGATCACAACTTCCCTCATGGGTTAACTCTGACAATGTTACACATTAAAGTGTGTTTACAGAGGACTAGTATAAAACCCCTTTTTGGCTCTGAGGAAAGCTGCATGTAATCTCATGAATTGCCTCCACTGATGTTGCTCAGGGGTTAACGTGCATTGTGGGTAATGTAGGCAGCAGAGAATAAAAAAGGTGATACCTCTGGTTCGGCTGTATTGATTTTGAAAATTTGTTTTTAAATTGCCTGTAATGAGTCCAACAGTGTTATAGCAGTGCAATGTTTGACCAGTGGACTGCTTTTCAAAACCTGGTACCTGCTGGGTGACATTGCTGAAGGCGTTTTTTTCAGATTACGTGCAGTTTCCTCTGAAGCCACAAAAGGATTCATTACTTTTTTCATAGATGCAGCAGATCTGTAAACACACTTTAATGTGTAAAATTGGTGAAGCTGCCCTTTAGGGAACTAACTCACTAACAAAATAACACAATAACATAATAATGAATAATCCATGTTTAAAGAGCAGTTTACCTTACAAAAATCTGCCAGCCCAGATTTAGATTCTCAATAAAACCAGCAACAGCGCATTATATTTTTATGCTCCTTAATAAAATAAACAATCATCCTGCTATAAAGAGTTCCTCGAAACAGAAAAAAATAAGTGTTTCCTAATCCTCAACAAATTAACTGTAACATCTGAATTAATGTGGTTGGGCCTACTCGTTCCAGCTTTAGAAGGCGTGTAATCCTTGTCATCCCTGTCATCCTTATCCTGGCAGTCCTCCTCTTCCTCCTCATCTTCATCCTCGTCTTTCAGAGAGTCAGACTCATCCGCATCTGCAGGCTGCAGGAAAGCAGTGTGCACTTCCTGAATGTGGGTCTTCAAGTCGTCATATGACTCGGCACGGAAGTCACAGCCATCACACTGCAATACCTCCATCACTAAAAAGAGGGAGCACTCCCTGGAAAATCAGGGAAACCTACAGAGAAAAGAGAGAGAAAGAAAAGTCATGAAGAATCATTTTTCCAAAGAATAGAAAGTAGAATACATGTCATGTTAAGGACTAATTCATTGTAAGGTTTCTTATTCAGTGTAATGAAAATAAAATAAAAGCTTTGTAATGATCAAGCATGATTAACAATGGCAATTCCTGCTGTGAACAGAGAATCATCAAGCAGTCGAAACACATTTCCAAGTAAGTCAATGGCCAGAAAAAAGACGTAATGCTTTCAAAAGTTCATGGGTTTTTGCTCAATTGATACGGAGCCTCTTCAAGTTGCATTTGCAAAGAATATGTACTGTTTGTCGTCTTCATATATTATTTTACTGCCAGAATTAAAGGAGACCTATTGTGCTTTTTTTCTTTTCCTCAGTATGTTACACAGGTACATTTAAATGGTATTGAAATTCAACAAGTCTGAAGTCTGCACCAACAAGAGCTCCTCTCTCCTACAGAAAACACTGCTCCTGAAATTCCTTGTCAGTAGTCCCGCCTTTAATTCCATGACATCTTGACACCACACTATATCACGGTCACACATTTGCATAATTTTTGCCTAGATTCATGGAAAAGTGAATTCAGTGCTGCTAAATTGAACTGCATGAGAAAATGGATGTATGTTTTTTTTCAATTCAAGCATGTAAACCTAATGCTGTAAGAACCCAAAATAAATGAACCTGAAAATGTAATACGTTTTCAAATGATCAATATTGAATTGTATTATATGTGAAAGTGACACACAAGCATGAGTCTAAAAATATGACTCAAATATGTCACTAAAATACAAACAAACCACAAAAATTAGCAAAAATTAAAACAATCTTATTCTCAAAAACTGAATACAGAAGACACATTTGTCCATTTATTCAAAGAAACAAATCTGTATTGTCTCATGATTAAAAACCAAATGAATAACAAGTCACAAAGTCATGGAAAAATTAGAATATTTTCAATCACCAAAGCGCCTGAAGCTGATAGAGCTCTGATACAAAGCCTGACGAAAACATAACAAAGCAGAGAATTCAGCAGATGCTGATGTTACTCCGAATACTAAGAAGGTCCCATTTTTTAGCATAGCATCATTCCAAGAACAATGGAGGGACTGAGGAGGGATTATGGGCTGATTTGTCCCATTTTTATTACCTTGGGATAAGCAACAGCTGGAGAGCAGCTCCACAGCTCAGTATTTAGAGCAGACTATTCCATCAGATTGTATCAAGCGCTCTGAAATAAGATTGAATGAATCGGCTGAGAGATGAAGGCTTTATGTCTTTGTGCTGCTTTGCAGTTTGGACTTGGCCAGAAAAATGGATGTTGATGATGGGGGCCATCATTTCACAGCTCTTTCATCATGGCTGTCTAATCAACTGACGTTTTGTCTCAGAGACCGTATAATAACACAGGGCACAGTTTACAACCTTGACTCTTAAATCAAAACCCAATCAATAGGAGCTTTTCACGCATTCTTTTGAACACAAGAAGAGGTAAATCAAACAAAAGGAACAGAAAGTTTCTCATTTCTGTGAGCCCTTCTTCTCTGAGGAAAGAAAAATCAAACAAATTGTACTGGAGATGCAGTATCAAAGGTGAATAACATTACTATTGTATGACTACCAGAGGTGTCACGATCCTCCAGATCCATCACTCAGTTTGAAGGTCATGATTTGATTAAATTCTCCATTTAAACATTTTTCAGCACCATCGGCACTGTTTGAATATCAAGTTTTGATTTGTAAAGATCAACAGATCATTAGTTTTACTCCCAAGTTAAATTTATATTTTAAAAATCTTCTTTAAAAAAAAAAAATAGGCTACAAGGAAACAAGTGTGATATAACTGCCATATTTTTGTGGTTTTTGGCTGCAACTAACAAACTAATTATTTTCTTTTTTTGATAAATCTGTCAATCATTTTCTTAATTACCAGATTAATTATTTGGTCTATAAAATGTCAGAAATAGTGCAAAAGTGTTTCCCAAAGCCTGAGATGACTTCCTCAAATATCTTGTTTGGTCCATAACTCAAAGATCACTTCCAGGGCCACAGGTGGATAAAAGCAAGCACCTAGGCAAGCAGACTGTTTCTACAAACATTTGTGAAAGAATGGGTCACTCTCAGGAGCTCAGTGAATTCCAGCGTGGTACTGTGATTGGATGCCACCTGTGCAACAAGTCCAGTCGTGAAATTTCCTCACTCCTAAATATCCCACAGTCAACTGTCAGTGGTATTATCACAAAGTGGAAGCGATTGGGAACGACAGCAATTCAGCCACAAAGTGGTAGGCCACGTAAGCGAGCGAGGTAAGCAGATGCTGAGGCGCAGAGTGGGCAAAGGTCGCCAACTTTCTGCAGAGTCAATCACTACAGACCTCTAAACTTCATGTGGCCTTCAGATTAGCTCAAGAACAGTGTGTAGAGAGCTTCATGGAATGCAAGGCGTCAGATGCACTGGACTCGAGAGCAGTGGAGACGTGTTCTCTAAAGTGACGAATTGCCCTTCTCCATCTGGCAATCTGATGGACGAGTCTGGGTTTGGCAGTTGCCAGGAGAACAATACTTGTCTGACTGCATTGTGCCAAGTGTAAAATTTGGTGGAGGGGGGGGTTATGGTGTGGGGTTGTTTTTCAGGAGCTGGGCTTGGCCCCTTAGTTCCAGTGAAAGGAATTCTGAATGTTGGACAATTCCATGCTCCCAACTTTGTGGGAAGAGTTTGGGGATGGCCCCTTCCTGTTCCAACATGACTGTGCACCAGTGCACAAAGCAAGGTCCATAAAGACATGGATGAGAGAGTTTGGTGTGGATGAACTTGGCTGGCCTGCACAGAGTCCTGCCCTCAACCTGATAGAACACCTTTGGGATGAATTACAGTGGAGACTGAGAGCCAGGCCTTCCCGTCCAACATCAGTGTGTGACCTCATGAATGTGCTTCTGGACGAATGGTCAAAAATTCCATAAACTCCTAAACTTTGTGGAAAGCCTTTCCGGAAGAGTTGAAGCTGTTATAGCTGCAAAGGGTGGACCGACATCACATTAAACCCTATGGATTAAGAATGGGATGTCACTTAAGTTCATATGCGAGTCAGGGAAGGTGAGCGAAAACTTTTGGCAATATAGTTTATTCATTTTGGTATCACAGACTGCAATCAAGAGGCAGAAATCAGAGAATTATGGCATTTTTTCTTAAAAAACATAAACAGATTTTAAAAAGTAGTGAATATTGGCAATTAAATGAATAGTTGACAATTCATAGATTAATCATTGCACCTCCAGGCAAGTTAAAGGGAAAAAAAAAAGATTCTGGGAGAATCGCTGATTCTGCTTTTGATTTTGATAACTGAAATCGTGACACCTGACGACTATTAATCACACTGCAACAGGGCTCCAGACAACTTCTTACACTGGTTGCACTGGTGAGTCGAATTGTTTCATTAAGGTCCCTCAAGCATACAGTCTGGTTGCACCCAATAATAGGAAACTCAGGAACACAATATACATCACATTCCAGGCAACAAGACAAACTTGAATAAATCAAGCTAGAATATTATCAATTAATTAACCAATGCATGAATTTGTATGTAACAATCTAATCTAATGACACTATGTTATAGGCTAATATTTGTGCCAAAGCAGCTGTCTTTACAGTTGGTGTTTGCTAAATTTCAGGGGCACTGATATGACCAATGAAAATGTTTAGTTGCACCCTGAAGCCCTGGGTATGTATTTGTAAGGTTGAAGAGGCTCACAGAGATTTAAACGGTCAGGTATACAATCATCAAGTTAAACATGAACAATCTGTACAACCTAATGTAACTTAGTTTGAAGAAACAAACAAATATATGCTTATCCGGAACTGAATCGGCACCTCTCTGACCCAGTTTGTACAAGAACCACACATGTGGGTTAACAAAGCTGATATTTATATATAACAAGGCTCCCATTCATGTCCACAGTGCTCATATCCACGGCCCATTCACAAAGACACAACTGACGGAGGATCTGTAATGGTATGGGTGCGTTGTAGGATTCACTCAGAGTCTTTTGATTGATCTCCATAGATCAATGAAGGCCAATAAGACTTATAACAGGAGACCATTTTACAGACTGTAGCACAAACACTGGTGCGTCAAGATGTTTCAATACTTTAGGATGATTACATCCTCAAATCACCAGGCAAGATTAAGAGCAGTTCTAAGAACACTGTGGACTTCTTTCGGGTCAGAACATATCTGAACCTACACACAGCTGCTTCTATGACAGCCTTTCAATATAGATCTTCTGAAAATACAACACTAAAAAAACAATGAGGTTTACACAGGGAGAGTTGTGCACACATGAGGGTGTGTACACCAACGCACACACACGTCAGTTCAGTTTGTGACCGTTAAAAGCGACCAGAACAGAAGGCTTTTGTGGTTTAGTGTACTTACAAAGTTATGGTTATAGATTTTGTTTTTGCACGCAAGATGTTTTCTGACATATTTTTGGGCCTTTGTAGCACAGTATCACAATATCAAGTAATTGGCAACATGGCAAGAGAGAGAAAAGAAGGTAATGGTGTGATTCATGTGAGGACAGCATGAGGACATTGGGCATATTATGGTCCAATGAAGGACGAAATCTCTGGTTCTGCTGCAGAGACAAACATTTCTTGAAATGGTTCATCGTAAGTCCAACAACGTTTTAGGAAACTGATGCGGAGACCAACCAATCTGATACCTTAATTTGGATATCTACATATCACGACACAATTTCCTGTCTTGCTTTTCTCTTGTGTCAAACTCAGGACATGTTGAGTGAGCCAAATCTTCCAAACTCATTCAGTTGAAGACTATCGCATGTTGGGTTACGGGGGGAACAAAGTTACTTCCATTCACAGAATTCTGGGAGACAAAAATTTGGGGCTACTAAATATCTTCATAGAATTGTTTAATTTGCTGTAGGATCCTGGTTATGGCCTTAAAATTTCATCATTACATATTTATAACTCACAACAACATCGGACTGAAGAACCTGGATCGGCATCTGGAACAATTATTCCAATGAGTAAAGTACTGGCACCCTGGCCTGATATATGAATCAGTTCGGTCCAAATTCGAGTGTACAGCTAAATTAGTGCAGTACTCTTTTAATATCTCCAGTTCTGGCTGGATAGTAGGAAGGCTCGAGAGAGGAGAAATCAGGATATTTCATTATAACTGCACCCACACAAGTCAGAGTAACAGGAAAAGGCTTATTACTCAAGTGCACCAACTTAAAAACAGACTTTGAATACAGCGTGTTAACTTCAGCATGTAATGTTTGCCAAGTAGCCTCAAACATGGGCTGTTGACATCAATCGAATGTATTCAAGTTTCGGCTATTTCTTTCACTCTCAGAAAAATAATACTCGATTTAAAATGTACCAGTGTACAACAAAATATTTCACAGTTCCAGTTATTATTTTTTTCAGAAACAAATCAATGAAAGAAATTATGTACTACCGGGAAAAAACAAAACAGGGGTTGAGTATTGTGTTACAAAGCCGGCTTTGATTTTAACAGATATATTACAGAAATATAGCTTCAGTGCCGCCATCAGATTCCCTCGCCTGATCTTTTTTAAGTGAGATGGAGCCAGAGACGGTCGGGAATCCCGCCCTGCTTCCTACACCCAACTGGTCGTCCAGTGGAGCGCTCCATGTGAGCCGGCCAAGCTGCCAGTATGTCCCTGAGCAACCAGGGGATCCATTGTTGTTCAGGGTCAGGTTACAGCCTCACCAAGGGGCCCCACCCTGCTCTCTTGGCAGTTCACTGCTGTTTTGAACAAAGTTGCCTCCTAATGCCAGGTTCCTTGACATGGATATCAAGAGAATCCTTTTGGAGAGAAGGGGAGAGGAATGCCCGGGGAGGAAAGGAAGGAAAAAAAAAGCCTCCTACACAACCACCATCTGCCTTAGAGTTGGCTGTGTCTTTTCAGCCAGTCAGTCCCTCTGCCACACCAAGTTAATGGGTGAGATTGTGTAACTGCTTTCATCTCGTCAGCTGGGGCTCTAACAGGCAGCGACTGAGCTGCTCAGATCCTCCTCTGAGCCGAGCTTCAAGGGCAGCCATTTTAGGAGCAGACTATGTGCGCTTAGGTGTTTCAGCCAGCACACAACATGGACCCGCAGATCTGATCCTCTTCCTCAAAGGCAGGCAGCCCTGACACTGGAGAGCTGCTGACAGAAATCTATCTGCCAGATGTACAGAGCTGTACCCAAGCCCTCTGCCCACACAGCTCAGCAGAAAACATCTCACGCTCTTGCTAGGGCTGACTTTGCCTCGTCCTATCATTTCTCAGGGACACTATCGCTCACACATCGGGAGATTTTCAGAGAAGCGCTCCAATCCCAGGTTCCAAAGAAAGACGGAGTAGGTCAGCGCGAACGGCATGCACCAACACTTTCGTGGAGAAGCTGCCAGCTACGTTCCACAAGGGGGGTCTAAAAATGTGAGGCATGTCTGAACTTCTTTATCTCAGAGCTCTGCAAACCCTCAGCCCCGAGGAGAAGACGAGGAAAAAGGGCAGAGAGAAGCAGGAGGGGAGAGCAGTGAAGGGCCCTGGAGGGGAAGGGTGGGAGGGAGAAGGGAGGCAGCGAGGGAGCATGACAGAGCCACCTGGAAGACCTTCAGTGGGAAGCAACAGAGGACAAAGCCATCAGACTGGGCTCCCCAGATTCCAAAGTCTACTGACATTTGTTAATCACCAACCGGTCTCTCTGCATCGGCGAGCTCTGCCAGCAGTCACACCCTCTACTCAAACTGGCTGACAGCAGCTGCTCTGTCTGAAAGAGGGCCTTTGAATAAGCCAGCATTAAGCTGATTAGGAGTACAGAGGTTTTGTCCTTAACTGTTGGTTAGTGCTACCATCTCATGCCGTCAGGGAGAGGAAAACCCACCAGTGCGTTGTAACACTGTTACATGTTGAGCATCCTGGCTTCAGTTAATTCATCATGACGTGCATCTTGTCAACCTGCAGCCCCTCAATAATTAATGACCCATGGATTGAAAACGACAGCCAGCTTTTGGAAAAGGGGGGGGGGAGAAACAGTGGCAATAACAGTAGGTAACCACAGCCATGGAGATTGATTTTTCTTTCTTTTCTTCTATTTTTTTGCGAGATGAGATGACAACATCAGAGAGAAATCAATACATTTTCAGTCAAGAAAGTTATTAAAAAACAAAGAAAGAGAAGGAGCAAGGGTAATCATATAATCCCTCAAATTCTGATCTCTTCAGTCCACAGACGAGAGCAGACAGACAGCAGCAGAAAGATCTCATTGTGTCTGCAGACAAGTAGAACACGTTGCGTCACACCAGCGCCGTGAGTTTTGGCCTCTTGCACAAAAAGGAGACAGAGAGCTGGAGATCAAGATGGCTACTCCCATCCTCTGATGTCATCAGTCCCAGAGAACTCAACGCACCAGATCTGATAGTGTGTGCGTACACAAATAACACAAGGCATGGTGCAACACAATATGAGACACCATAAACTGCTGCTCGACAGGGCTGTGCAGGCGCAGGTGTTCGGATGTCAGCCTGCCCTCAATGGACACATCTGAGGCAAAATCAAATCAAAAGTATCACAAATAAACATTATTTTATAATATAGCAGCAAACTCCAGTTGTAATTATTGAGATTACATGACCATCACGTCCATCGAGAATGAATAGCTCAGAAAGTCAAGCAAAACCTTCTCTGTTGGACAGGATGTAGAACTGCCAAAATCAGTCAGTTAAGTCCTGCATTTTCCACCATCTATTTTGCCAATCTATTAATCATTTAAGCGTAATTTTGTAAGGAAACATGTCACATTTATAAGTGTGAATTCTGCGTCTTCTTCATGGCAAACATAATATGTTTGAGCTATAGACAAAACAAGACATTGGAGGACTTCATCTTGGTTCATCCGATCGACTTTTCACCATTTTCTGACTCCATACAGACCAAACTAATCTAACCATCAAAATGTATTCAACTGTTTAATCCACAGTACAAAATAATCGTTAGTTGAAGGCCTGGAAACATGTATTAGACCTCATTAGAAGGTAATAACCAAACAGCAAGACTTGGCTTCAGTGTCTGACATGTGACATAAGAGATAGGAAGTCTGCCGCACTCGACCATGACACAAAGCAAACAGGTTCTCAACCAGCAGCTTCTACATGCTGGCTCACTGCCTCTCTGTGTAAATAACTGATATTCAGATTCTGTGCTTATGTCATCAACACTTACTCCCTTTTGTCTTTCCCTCACAGTACTAATATGCACTTTCTATGCACTGTTGGGCACGTTGTTCCACTTTTAAAGCACTTTCTGCCATGAAATGTGCCAATTTGTGACAGAATGCTGCAATGAGGCTACAAAAGATCTGGTCAAGAGGAGCGATCTTGAGAATGAGCGGTTAAATGCATAACTGTGATGATAACAGGTATTATATCTGATGCTGGTGCTGCATTTCTATAGACATTGATGGAAATGAAAAAGAGCCTTTCGCTCTGAAGCAGCTGTAGGCATGTCGTTTACCAGCCCTGAATAAAATGTTTCTCAAACCACTGATACGTTACCATCATGCCAAATTGTTTATGACCTGACTTTCATACTGGGAGGCAGAAGGCATGGTGGTGGAGTTGAGGCAGAAGGCTACCAAGCCAGTGACTGCAGTTCAAGACTGTGTTTAAACATTTGTAAGTCTGAAAAACATTTTGGTTTGACACCTCAAGATGAATATACACCAAGAGATCAGTATGTTAGCATCAATTTTCAGGTATTTACACCTATGTTAAGAGGTGTGTTCTATTAGATTGATTATTCAAACAATAGATAGAGCTGAATGTCTACTCTCAGTTTCAGCTTTGGGTTATGCCTCTGCAGACAGCATTTATGGTTAAAAAGGTGTAACCAGCATGAGGACCAGAGAGCTGTTTATGGGAGAAAAGCGATTTTGAAGCTGAGAGAAGATGGAAAATCAATCAGAGCTATTGGTCATAGCCAGTACAACCATTTGGAATGTCCTGAAGAAGGAAGAAACCACTGGTGTACTCAGCAACAGATGTCGAACTGGTAGACAAAGGAAAACATCAGCAATTGATGACAAAACATTGTGAGAGCTGTAAATAAAAAAAAAAACCTAAAACAACTGTCAGTGACATCACCAGCAACCTCCAGAGGACAGGACTGAAGGTATCAAAATTCAAATTTGCAAAACACTTTGGGAACAAAAGTACAGAGTTCACAAAAGAAGATCCAAACCACTCATTAGCAATCCGAATCGGAGGGCCAGATTGGAATTTGAGATGAGGCTCAAAAGTTCTGGGACAAAGTTTTATGGACTCAAAGATTAACCTTTACTGAAGTGATGGAATGGCTAATGTGTGGAGAAAGAAAGGATCTGCTCAAGATCCCAAAACACACAAGCTCATCTGTGAAACAAGGTGGAGGTAATATCATGGGCTTGGGCTCCCATGGCTTCTTCTGGGATGGGCTCATTGGGCTTCATTGATGGTGTTACACATGATGGCAGCTGCAAAATGAACTCTGAAAACTACAGAAACATTTTGTCTGCCAATTTAAAGGGAGGTGGAACCAAACTGATCCGTCATCATGCAGCAAGACAACAACCAAAAACACACTGCCAAAACAAGCAAGGAGTTAATCAGTTGTTCCGTTACAAATGACACTATCTTCGAAGTTTTGCAACAGATTTAAATGTAAATACCTGGAAATGAAAGCTGACAATGCCGATCTCTTGTCTCATATTCATCTTTTGATGTCAAACCCAAATGTTCTCAGTGTACTGCCACAGTAAAGGAATTGACCTCGCTGTTTCAATAGCTTTGGAGTGGACTGAATCCATTAATTTGCCAGTTAAGTTCCTGTCTATAAACTGACCTGTCGTTTCAGATCCACAATGAAGCATACAGTACAATTTTGTCTACTACTTTCCCACTTTCTATTTTTAGCTCCTTGATAGTCTACTTATCAATGTTTTCAATACCTTTCCATTTTTATTCTAGTTTAGGGGAAAGAGAGACATGTTTTGACTGCATTTCACCACACAAACGTTCGATTCTTGATAGCTATCAGTCAGTTCAGTTCCTAACAACAAATTGTCAATGTGTATTATCTTCATTAGATCACCTACTGGAACACTGTCGTCCCATGCTGTGCGCAAGCCTGCACACCCACCCTCATTATCACGCTTTTTGGGTTAAGTTTAGTAAACATTTAACGGCACAACCTGCTTTTCCTGAATGTGCCAAATCTGCCTACGCATCTGTGAATCCAGTCAGTGTTCCTTTACGCAAAGTAAACATGTTTTTCATTATAATTCTATTATTACACATGGGCTCCCATTTTTTTTTATTGGGGAGTTAAATGTTCTGAATAGTCCTTATTTCTCATGGCTTTACCAAAAATGTTTTCAGCAACACCTGTCTTTATGGCACTATGAGCTCTGTGTAGCCTCTCAGTTGCTGTTTTTGTATCTGAAGGCTCAAATCATCGTCCTGAAATCCAACATCTGCTGATGCAAGTATGGGCCAAGTCAAGCAGCAGCAAGACATATTTATTTTGGCACCAAACCTTTAATCATTCCCTTTACCAACTTCAAAACTGAGGGACTTTGAAACCAGAAAAACCTGAGGAAAGGCTTTGGTTTCAAAGTCAAAGTTTTTTCTTTGCTCATTCTACACCTGGTGAGAGCATCATCGGGTGTCAGGTTTAGACTGTCGATCGGAGCCTGGTTACATGAGAATTTAGCTTGTAATTTTACACTTCAAATGTTACAATATTGCAGGCTTTTGTCATCCAACTGAAGTCATTTGGGATGAACACTTGTCATTTTTCAAGTATTAAAAAGCCAAACATTCTTCAGTTTCAGATTCCTAATTGTGAGGATTTTCTGCGTTTCTCTGTCTGATGTAATGGTTAGCTGATTATTTTGGGGTTTCAGACTGCTAGTTGTCCATAACAAGTGATTTGAGGACATCAAATCTGGCTTTGGAAGTCTGTGATGGACAGTGTTCATAATATTATAGCAGTTTATTATATCCATGGTGGATTTACAGTAATCAAACTTAAGTTATTGTCAACAAACAATGCTTTTTGAACCATTTACTGAACAAAAGTGTTACTAAACAATTAACCAAAATAATAATTACCAGATTAATCAATTACAAAGACAACATTTAGTTGCAGCTTTCGGCCAGACGACTGTTTTTTGTGTGTGTTCTCTGCCTGAAGATTTCCACACACTAAAGAATTTCATATTCAGAAGTAGTTTCTTTCTTGCGAAGCACTTATCACAGAAAATATTTCTGTCCTTTTTAGAGCTTCTTCAAAACCACTTTCCGCCACGGGTTTTCCACTCAGACTGTAAAAGACACCTAAACGATGTACAAGATGCATTTCAATGTAAACCAAGCAAACTCTTCACACCCTGAGACATCCAACATGCTGAAGAGAGTGCCAGATCTGCCCAGAAAAGGCTACACGTGAGTGTTTTTTAACTGTATAAGACATAACTCCCAACACTTCAGACCCTGCAGCTAACACCACCATCCAGGCTGCTCGGAGCTGCAAACAGAGGCAGCACAGACAGTGACGAGAGGGTGAGGACAACTGAGTCACTCCTTCCACATCTGTGGGAAATCTTGACACACCATTTCTGTTTGAGCTGAAGGAAACTCAACTCAACCTTAGCGTCCTTTTTAACCACAAAAAGGTTTGATCTGTGACAACTATACATTCAATATCGTCCTAGCTCTGTCAGTGAAATCTAATGAATCAATTGAAATACATTCAAACCATAAAATCATGATTCATAATTTGTTCTGTTCATAAAATGTGAAAAAAATTATAACTTCCCAGAGCCGGCAGTGGCATCTTAAAATTCTTGGGCTTATCTGACCAATTACCCAAAACTCAAAGAGAAATAGTTAATTATCATATATTACAAAGATTAGCAAATAATCTTCAATTCAAATAACTAACAGAAAATGAAAAGTGGAATTAATTGGCTCACTTGGTTCTGAACACCCAGGGTTTTTTACGGTTTAGTCCAGTGTGACCAATTACTCACAGTGGCTAATGTTAGCTAATATTAGCAAACTTTAAATAGATATAACCGTTCAGCTGAATTACTAAGTCAGTTCACTGACTTTAATATTCTATAGTTAGTTCTATAGTTTAATGATAATCTTGTGAAAATAAGGTGAAAAGGCGGTTGGTCAAAGTTATGTTAGCCCCGTCTTTACTGAGCATTATAGCGAGTTTCAGCTAATTCTTTAGCTTTGCACCAACTTTACTATTTTGGTTCACTCTCACAGATCTTGTAGTGTTGTTCTGGTCACAGGAGGTAGTTTTTTCTCAGGGATAAAGCTCTAAAAACCTACTGTACACTACCTGTTCAACGCCACAGCAGACAGACACATCAAGCAGCTAGCTAGCAAACAAAATAGCGCATACAGCAGCTAAAGAGCTGGATATTTCCCTCTGGATGTCAATGTCATGCTAGCCTCAACTATACAGAGCATTATACCAAGCTTCAGTTAATTCTTGACCTTTTCTGCAACTTTACTCTTTCGGTTCACTCTTACCGGTCTCGTAGCGTTCCTTCGGTCACAGCAAGCTGTTGTCTCAGCAATAATGCTCTAAAAACCCACTGTATACTACGTGTTCGACACCAAACAGTGGACTGATACAGTTAGCAACTAGCTAGTGAACAAAATGGAAAATATGGCAGCTAAAGGGCTGAATATTTCCCTCTGGAGTTGGTAGCAACCAAAAAAAGAGCTTAAAGAGAGATTAGCTAGATCAAGTGGCCAGATATACAACTCCAAATAAATGCTTATGTGTAAATAAGCATCTCTTTGCTAACAGACTCACTCTATCAATTGGAAATGAGAAGATGCTGTGTTCATAACTAACTTATAAAATTATAAATTAGGTATTGAAGGTTTGAATTAGAACTATAATAACTAAAATAGCATGACATTGTTATCACTTTTATGGGGTCAGACAAATTCAAGTCATAAACCTTTGGCACATTCCTGCTGTATTATTTACGGTGAGCAGACACAGGGCTGCTGCAGGCTCTGAAACCACAGCCAAAGGGTAACCAGGAAGCATAATTAACGTTTGGATGGTTAGACTGCCGGCTAACATGCAACCATATGTACATGTGCCTACAATCTCTTAGCCAGGCGTGAGACACAAATACACCCACATTACACCATCACCACCTCAAACAGACACAAACATCTGATTTTCAGCTTTCACTATTTTTGGTTTCCTCGAAGATTTGCCCCACCTGAGGGTCTCAAATACACATGAAAACGCTTTGGTCCTGAATATGCCACAAAGAATTACTCCCTGAAAAGGATCTCCACAGAATTTCTTAACACACATTTTGGAAGTTATTTCGGTGCAGATTAGGAATGGTGCCCTCAAATGTGAGCCAGCCAAAATAGCAGCGTCTGGTTTGTAGCGATTCTTTGGCCTGCGTGCAGCTTACACTCGTGTTGGCTCACAGTTTGGCTTTTATCTGTCGGCACTGTGGCAGATAACAACACTGGTTCAAATGAGAAAAGCGGGTCCGACCTGACTGACCTTCATATTCCATTAATCCCTTCACAGAAGAATAATATATTGACAAATTCAACCCCAGCACTGCATGGGAGTCTCACATTGTGTCAGTAAGCATGATAAGTGGAGATGGTGAACTTAAATTTCTCATATTTTCATTCAAATCAGATCAATTTAAACTGATTTTGTTATTGTAACCGCTGACTTCCCTCGCACCTAGAAGTGTCAGGTTTCCTGCAACGAGAAGAAACCAAAGTTTACAGTAAACGAAGTCCTCGTGCAATACGGAGAGCTCAGACAATGAAGAGGAAAAGAAGATGCAAATGAGTTACAGTGTAGAGCTGCAACGGTTTCATTATTAGTCTGCTTATTATTTCTAAAAAAAATAAATCAATAAATGTAAGAAGTCCAAAAGCACAAAGATTAAAGTTTACAACAATATGAAACAGAGAGAAGCAACAAATCCTCACATTTGAGGAACTGGGACCAGAAAATGTTTAGTATTTGGAGACATCCTCATTCAGTTTGCTCAGAAAATGAATCTTACTCGCTCGGGTGCTTTGGTTTATGACTACACACATACCTTGAAATCTAATGTAATAACATCCCATCAGCCTCAGCTGTGGGTTACTTAAGTGCTACTTAGCAGATGTTAGCGATGTAACACACTGAATATGATAAATATTATGCCTGCTCAAATCAGCATGTTAGCATTGTCATTGTGAGTGTGTTAGCATGCTGATGTTAGACTTTAGCATGTTTTTTGGATTCAAGTGGTCCCCAAAGGATGAACAATAATCAGATATTTTTCTGACTTTTTATCCAGCTCCATCATTAGTTAGAAATTAACTTTTGGTTTATGACCCAATACCTTAGAAATCTACTACTACTGTGACATTCCATTTAGCCTCAGCTGTACTTTGTGTTTAGTGCTACTTAGATAATGCTAACATGCTAAACTAGGATGTACTACATAACAAAGTTCACGATACCTTTCTATAATTCAATATGTTAGCTTTGCCACTGTGAGCATGCTGATGTTAGCCTTTAGCTCTTGGTGATGGAACGGCTTTTGTTTATGTTAATCTACCTTTACCCTAAAATAATGGTGTGCTCAGCTGTAGGCCTACTCGTGTTTGGTGCTGCATAGCAAATGCTAGCACGCTAACACACTAACCCTCTAATGCCTTCATAATTGTACATCCATAAACACATAATGATAATCAATTTAATCTCACATATAATCTAACAGACTTTGACATTGGAATTCATTTGCAATCTTATACCTGAATCCAACAGATATCTTGTTATTGATCTTGATGAGCCTATCTGTTTCATTACAACAGCGTTTCAGCTCTCGGGTGATAAGAACAACAGTGAGCTGGACAGTGACCTCACTCCTGTCTGACTGTTCAGAGCAGAGAGCTTCCTCAAACGATGTGATCACATGGTGCTGCTCATTTGAGGAAGTCTGAATGCACAGAGATGAGACATTGATCCCACCTGGCCGATCAATAGACCAGGCCTTTTCAGGGGAGATGTGAGGAATCAATAATGTTCAGTATGAACGTTTTGTCATAACATTCATCAGACATCTGCAGGAATGGGATGAAAGGGGTGAGAATGGCATGAAACCGCTGCAGAAATGAGCAGAATAGAGCTGGAGAATACAACACAGAGCCCCGTTAATTGACAGCTTATGGTTTGATTTTAATTATTTCAACCTTACTTCCAGGCCTTAGGCTATTTCCAAATATGATCATGTTTGTAGATTCTGCTTCAAGGTCAATGTGCTGAATAAATATGTTGGAATGGGCAGCAATCTTTAATCATCTTTTTCAGCTAAATCACCAGGTACACATTTGGAGCCCACTTCATTTTAAAAGGGAAACAACCAGCATCCAAAATCATCAACACCATCATAAGATATTATCAACCACCTGACTAAAAAAAATGCAGGAGTTAATCTGGTGAGAAATCTGTTTCAGGAAGCATATGGCATTCAAAAGAAGTAGGTCAACCATTAACCAGTTAGCACGGCCTTGACCAGAAACCTTCTTCCAGCACTTCCTCATCTGGGACCACAAGTCCATCTGAGATGTCTGATGAAGAACAAAAAATACTATGCAAAATTACAACAAATAAAGATAATAATCATCAGGACACTAAAGGGTTTCACTGCTGCAGCCTGATACCTTATATGGTTTAGTTTATGGTGGCTAATGTTAGCTAAGGTTAGCAAATACTGGCTTTACTGAGTCAGTTCTCTGACATTGTGCCTCTTCTGTACTTCTGGACTGCTGTTAAACTACATTTTAACATTTACCATCATCACATAATATTCATATGTTGGCAAAGCTCAACAGAATTGCTTTATTTTGAGTTAAAGGAAGGTCGATGATGTTGGACTGCTCTGTTTCTCTTCAGCTTACTGGTTTATTTTTGGGGACAGGAAGTGGTTTCCCTGAAAGGTAAATGAAGATTTTTTTTTAAACAAAATTTTAATATTTGTTATTATTTGATAAATTTGTTCTTGTTAGTGGACTTCACTTCTAAACTATCGTTAGCCACTGTTGCTCTCTGTTAGCTCTAGTGGAGACATTCAATGTATTAACCTTTTTTTTGAATATTTAGTTTTCATTCTACATAATTTTTATTTATCTATAGTCTATTTTCTTTATTTTGTTTTAATGTATTTTTGTTTTTAAATGTACTTTCCTCTTAATGACACAGAAAAAAGCATCTTTTGATTTTCAGCATTGATGACATTTTTATTTTCAGTCACACTACCAAGAGAGAGTCTTTTCTAACCTTTCACCTCTAACACATACAGTCTTCACAGTGTCTTGCTGTCTTAAACTACTCACCTCATCTAGCCAGCACAACAGCTGTGTAGTATTATGGTCCCTGCATTACTGTAAGCATTGTCCTTAAGGACATGGACCTGTAACTGCCACGGCTCTATATTTAGGAATTAACATCAAACATTCTACCTTGGTTTCATCAGATCACAAGTTCCCACTTCCTGTCATGGGAATGAACCACATGCTTGCAACATGAACATGTGCTTTTTGGTGAGAAGTACTCCTCATCGTGTTGCCCTCTCAGCTCAGAAGTGTTCAGAACACATAAAACTCTTGCTAAGTGCATGTTGTGGACAGACTCAGCTATTCAGTTATTTTTAGCTTGCTGTTGGCCTCTTGGTAGTTTTTCCTTTAGAGCTTCCTCTTAACGTGACCATCCATCACAGACAGATGACCCGATCTAGATTAAGGTCCCGATGGAGCCATAATTGTTCACAGTCTTCAAGTTTGTCTTCATTTTATTCTGCACAAAAATGTAACGCGTCTTAAATCTGATTTTAGATCAGTTGTTGGCTCCTTCCTGTCTGGGATCACCTCTGCAGGGTTTGACTTTTATTTCATCTCATCAGAATCACTTCATTTAATCGAAGAAACATTAGCTCACTTTTGATTTTCATTGCAAGCGAGTTGAACCGAAATAAATTCTCAACCCTGAGTTCCTGAGGTATGCGAATACTTGTGCTACCAAAATGTTCTGAATGCATTCTTCACGCTGACAGTAGCCTTTTGTGTTTAAACTTTCCTTCACTGGTTACTTTAACTGAATGAATGAGTCACGAAAAGTCTGGATTTTAGCTGGACGCTCAGAAAAAACCTGCTCGGTAATCCCACATTGTCTCAGAGGATTGGTAAATACAGGTGCAGAGCGTTCCAGACGCCGCAATCCAGCGAGCTTTGCTGATCTGTCTGCTGCCTGACCTTCACTGGTGTCACATTCAGAGGGCGTTAAAAGGAAACACTTCACGACTGCAGACCCAGGCCGCCCCTTAAGGATTCTGGGTAAAGGAGAAGATCATGTAGGCTTACCACCGTCCTGTCTAACTGACTGAATGTAGATTTAATGGAACAAAACAAGGCCGAACTGGATTCTTTCTCTACTCTTATCACAATATCCCTTTCATTTTAAACTGGTTTTCTTATCAACATCATGCTTGGGATACTATCTGATTCAAGTTAATGCATAACATTATGTGAACATGTGCCGCCACGGGTAATAAAAAAAGGCCAGCAAGCCGAGTGCAGAGGACTGAAGGAGTTTGATCTTTGGACCTCAAAGTATTCTGCTGACTGAGGCCTTCAAGCAAGTCCTCACATCAAAAAGAGAGACAGAGAAGCTGAAAGGGAGAGCGAGGAATGCCATTAACATGGCGCCCGGTTGCAATACCATGCTAATCCCGGGGAAGAGAAGATAATTTCTCTATTTTATGTGTGTGCCGTCCATACTGCAAGGTCAGACAGTGCTTGTGTCAGCCTGTCTCTCTCTGACAGATGGCTACCTGACTTCACCCACCCAGTCAGACGGCCTTTAATACTTAATATCACTGCACCCGCTCTCCTATTTATATTCTTTCTCTGCGAACCATGACATTTCTTCTCTCAATCAGAAAGACCTCCAACTTGCTAATTACATGTTTTCTCTCTCAAGCTGCACCAAAAGAGAAAGGAAAGCTGACCATCGCGGTACAAGTAACCTTGCTCCAAGGGGAGCCTTTGTGTTTAGCGAAGGGCTCAGATTGTTCCTTCTGAAAGGAGGGGACGGCTGCATCACACAGCAATCGCTAGCAACATTTGACCTCTTTTGCACAGAAGATAATGACCAAGCAGATTAAGAGGAGACAAGCACTAATGGCGGACGTCCATGTGGCTGCTGCCTTCAGGTTGTCATGGTGAAATCTCACCCTCAAAAATACAGGAAAAATTAAAATACTACTCCATTCAAACCTGTTAAAGCTTACAGTCCTTTCCATCTTAGATATAGTTGCGTGACCTTCACGCCTCAAAATTTGCACAAAGCAACAAAACAGGCTGGTAAATCCCTCGGCTAAAGCCTGCTGGGTGTGAAGGTTAGATAATGAATGCCCTTACACACTCGCACTCTTCCTGTGAACAAAAACCCAGAGATGAATCTTTTCATCTAAGCTGATTTTTGCGCGTTCCTCTAGCCGCCGAGCGTCCGAGCACCGGATGAAAAACGCAGTTAATAAGAGAAGTCAGAACCCAGGAAATCAAGTGACGGTGTGAGGATGAGACATGGGAAGACACGCATGACTCTGAATTCTCTGGAAGTCTACAGCTCAAGCTCCCCTCAGTATAGTCACCTCACTTGGCTGCTCGCTCGTCTCTCTCTCTCTCTCTCTCTCTCTCTCTCTCTCGGGGCTGACAGAATTATCTTCTGCATCAGAGCTGAGGCCGGGCCAACGCTCCACACAGAGGACTCCATTTCACACAGCCGGCCCCACTGTGGCCAAGGAGACACAGGCAATCATGCTGGAGTGGCAGTGGCAGTGGCCATCCACCATTTTGTGCTCCTCAAGGTCTTTGACTGTCCTGCTCAGCTGCGTGGAGCTGCCTCTGCTCGCTTCTGCTATCTTGTTACACAGATGGAAGTGTTTAACTTTAAGAGCAGAGACCTGAGCGAGCAGCCTCGCCTCCTCCTGTCTGTTCCTCTGCAGACTGTCATGGCAGTCAAGCAAAAAAAAAAAAAAAAAAGCAGAAGTGAGATGTGTGGTTTCGTTTGCTGCGAAGATGGCCACCTAGAGAGCGTCTCTGCTGCTCCCTCAGAAATCCGAGGACTGCTTCTAAATATGGAGCCTTTCATGCAGACCTTTAAGAAGATACGTGTCTGTTGTCTGTAGATAACGTGATCAAACACAGGTGACCCAAAAAACACGTTTCAGAGCTTCTATGGGAGACGTTAGAATCATTTCTTTCTCTAGACTGAAAAGCACAAAGGATAAAACTTGGGGCAACCCTCTGCAACGTGATTAACTATTCCATCCAAAAATGATTAAGTGCACGATTTAATTAATCGCCTCAGGCGTGATTATTTTTACAATTTTATATGGGAAGGAATAGGTAGATATATTTGGTTTTCTCAAGAGGTCTCTTCCCTCGAGCTCACAGAGAAAAAATTCTCGGAATAAAGGATTCTATAAAACCCTGTACACAAGTAGGGTACAGCAGGAAAAACACATATTTATAGCGCTTCACGTACAAACACGCAAGTCTTCACCAAAGTCTCCTTCAGATGTCGTATATCTGGGTTCATAGGCTACATAAACACCACCGAAGACTCTTAGCAACTGAAGGATGTCCAAGGACAGATCTTGGAGAGAAACCAGGAAGTGTTTTTCCACAAAGACAATTACTCCAGGAAACCTTACATTCCACGCAGCCCTTCTCGACCATCTCTCCTAGGAAACCATTTCCTGGTGTAAATCAATCTGACGCCGTCTCAAATAAATCCTCTATCATCTCAGACGACGTTTATGGACTACTCCACTCGCTAAGGTCAGAATACTGAGGTGCCAAACTCCGAAGTGTGTGATTTCCTTCTCACTATGAGCAAAAAAAACAAAACAATCTTCCACTGACGCCTCTTATCTGATCTCAATCAACAGCCTAAGTCCTTGGTTTCATCGCAGTTTTTTTTTTTTTGTCCTTTAATCTATTCAAACGCCTTCAGGAGTATCTATTTCAACCAATTCAATCAAAAAAAGAACAAAAAAAAAACAAAAACACACTAACAAAAAAACCCATGATGACAAGAAAAGACTGAGACGCACTGAGGGGATTCTTGTAAGTGCAGCTCGGTGGACAACTGCCAGAAAACACTGCAATGCTGACTTCCTTGTAAGCCTGACATGGCAGTTACTACAGTTACAGGGGGTGGGTGAGGTTACAAGCTCGTCAGGATGGAGCATTTCAGAGTGACCAAAAGAAGACTGTGGAGGGAAGAAGAAGAAGAAGGAGAAGGGGGAAAAAAAAAAAGTCAAACTCAGGTTCACTTGCAGAATTGTTTGGAGGCACGCCGACTTATTTCTGGACAGCTTTTTAATGCTGATTCTGTCTAAGAGGAGGCGAGGGCTCCTCTCCTGGTCCAACCAAACTGACCTCTCGAGGCAACAAGTTTGAGACGGGAAAGATGAGAGACCCATCAATATTAACTTACCACTGAGACCTCCTTTCCAAGCTCTTAAATATTTAATCGTCTTTGGACAGCTCTGTTGCTTCGTAGGCCGAGCCAGTGTGGATCCCTTCTACAAGACCACTCCTGTTCCTGCTCAATGAAGGCCTTGTCTGGTGGCACCACACTGCCCAAGGAACGGGCGTCTCCAAAGAATTCAGGATTTTTTTTTTTTCCTCCTTTTTTTCCACCACTGCAGGCAGCTCCAGGCTGACAAGAGTCGGTTCACTGTGTCTTATTAGAGAAGGGCATAAATCCTGAATTCAGGCTGGAAACCTGAGCACACCGCGATGGCTTCATTTATCTCAAGGGGGCGAAACTGCATGGGCATAAAAGTCCTCTTTCTCAGACTAACCCCTCCACATGCTTCACATGTGTGCTGAAAAAAACAAAGAGAAAAAGACACAAATGTGAGCTACAAACCGAGCTACGAGAGGTTTCCTCCAGGAGAGGAGAAAAAGGTGACATCTGAACTGTTGATGTTCGGATGGAAAGCAAAGAGAGGAGGAACCAGTTTTGCAGCGACGTGGCAACAGACAACAGAAACTGGAATGACACCTCCTGAGAGCCACTTCCTTGTTGCATTTAAAGCCCCGACGTGATGTAGCTGGTTGGCTTTCTCTTTCACGTCTAAATCACATAACTAAATCTAGGACATAAAACAGGTTTCTTATGGAGTGAAGGAGGTCGGTAAAAATACAGGAGAGAGCGTCGAGTTTGCGGCTCTGCTGTGATCTTGTTGTTTTGTGTGGATCTGGGGTCCTGCGTGTCTCAGCACACTTTACAAGTGTAGCAGCAGGGCCGAGCTGCATCTCATGAGCCATGCATCATGTCAAGAAAGCACTCACTGGAGCATTTCAATTTGCTTTTGTGCGTCTCTCCAGCCTTCTCCACTGCCCCAGGTAGAGAAGAATGGAGGAGTGCATCACCCAATGTGAGCGAGTGAGTGAATGAGAGGGAGGAGGGGAGGGAGGGAGGGAAGGCTGCTATGAGTGTGTGCGTGCGCGAGAGACGCAGAAAGAGTATCAGAGTGAGTGATGAGCTTCAAACCACTTCCTTCCAGCGTTCGAACCATCACAGAAGTCTCTCTTGTTTAATCCTCTGTCCTCTCTGTGGAAGCTTTTTTTTTTTCAGTGTAATCCTGAAATACCTTGCAAAAAAAAAATCCAGTTATGTAATTTTATTTCTAAAAGTATCCACCGTGGTTCAGTTCTGCCCCGTCACCTTAACGCTGAACCGCAGCAGCAACAGTGTGTTTAATATTTCACGCCAGGGTAAAAAAAAAAAATTCTGAATTGGATTGTCACTGTTGGTTAGTCAGTCACACACAAAAAATATGCCGTTATTATCCATTAAATTGAAGGTTGATATTCACATTATTAATGATGATCTCAGATATATATATCTTTATCCATAACTAAATAAACAAGCTGTTCTCAGAGGAAAATAAGGTCCCCAGAACGTTTAAGCTAGAAAGGTGGCAGGGTCCGCCACACATAAACAAAGTGAAACAGTACTTTGTTGTCCTTTAAGATCAGGTTGCTCATTCAGTTAATTCAGTCGTGAAACAAAGAATTTGTTTATACAAATCAGTCAATAATGATCTTTCTCCTCTCATTAAAACTACATAGGGCACCTTTAAAACACCAACCCTTATGTTGTGTGTTTACTAAACAAAGAGAGTGTCTTCAGATGTATGAAGCTGTTTGAGGAAGGGCCGGACAAACCTGCTGAGGGGGTTTCGGGGCAGAAAGGAGGTGTGGGCCCCCTCTGAGCCCGGATCCACACTCATACTCTCCTGATACTCTCCTGACAACCAGTGCTTTAAATACATCCCAACCGCAGGCCAATTACTTTGTGATTTGAATTGATTAAACTCACATTTATTTAGCGTTAAGCAGCGTGTGAGCAATTCAGTTTGGTGCCACGTGATGATCCTTTTCAGCTAGATTAATTTGACTTTTATGTTCTTGATTAATGTTAACTTTTCATCTAGAAAACACAAGAATGAAGGAAACACTTACATCTTGTTTTTGTCTAAAAATCTGAGGAAATTTAGTCCAGTAAAATACACTCAGACAAATGAGAGCGCATGTTTGGAATTATATCAGTTTGACTTTAAATAAAAACCAAGGAAAGCAGCAAAGTCCTGAGAAACTGGAACCATAAAAAAACCTTGTCCCAACATCACCAGATACTCCTTCTGTCAATCCAACAATGTCACATCTCAGACACCTGCTCTCTATAAGATGCAGCCTCCAGATAAATCATCCCAGCACCACCTCAGGGCCCTGCGCTTTTCAGTTTTTAATGTACTTTTCTGGTGTATAAACTCCTAATTAATCAAATTACAACAAAGTAATTGCCATGCCGAGAACCTCGGGGGCCTCTGAGAGTCTGGGGGCCCCCGAGGCGGTTGCACACTTTGCCCTGTTAGCGATCCAGCACTGCTTCACGACATAACGCACGACTACAAGCGATGCCATCTCCAGAGCAGACAGCCCTGACCCTCGTGACCTCGAGCAGGTCGAGTTGCAATGAAAAACCTGAGCACGCAGATTAGCTTCCAGCCTAGCATGAATGAGCCTCACAATGGAGGACGGGAGTCAAGAATGTGCGGAGGACCTGTGAAAGTTACAACAGGAACTCTGAGACGGCAGACGGTGTCACCGAGACAGCCACCTCCACAGAGCACCCACCACCCATCCATGACTAGACTGCATCCCCCCCCCCCCACACACACACACACACACCCACAAGGAACAAAATGTGTTGACCGCAGCAGATTCTTCCTGCCCGTCCTCTCCTCTCCTCTCCTCTCCTTTTTCCTTGAGAACCTGTTTGCCCTGCTGCCACGCCAGGGAGAAGGAGCATCGCCACCATTTTGATTGCTCTTCTCAGCCCCGGCATTGTCGCAGCACAGTGTGTCAAGCTCACAGTCTCCTTGTCAGCAAGATTTCACACAGTGGCCAGGGGAACTGCAGAGCGTAGCACAGCCACAGCCACAGCAACACACACACACACACACAAACACACACAGCTTGCAAACACACCTCCGTCTTCACTCGGCTGACAGGCTGGTCAACAGACACCTTTAGGATATAGCGTGCGAAGAGTCACCTCAGGCCGAGTGCATAACACTACAATATGGACCAACAACAACAATAACCCATCGAATAACTTTTGAACCTCGCACAGACAATGCAGAGACAAGAGGTCCACTGGTGCCGCCACAAACCAGAATACCTTCACTGTGCATTTCTAAACCAGGCGCTGGTGAGAAAACGTCCAAAAAAAACCCCCACTGAAAATAGAAGAAGAGAACCATCTGGAGAACTTCCTTAAAGAATCTACAACAGCCATTACTTCACCCTCACACACACACACACACACAGAGGAGCGAGCGAGAGAGTGAGTGTGTGTGTGTGTGTGTGTGTGTGTGTGTGTGTGTGTGTGTGTGTGTGAGACCACTTAGTTGAACATTAACCACCTGCATGGCCCCAAATAAAAAAAAAAGCAAAGCACTGCATTATTCAGCTTTAAGATTCCCTCAGACATCACAAACCACCCAAAACCTTCAAAATCCCTTTCAAAATAAAACAATATATAAAATATATATGTATGTGAATGAAGAAGCAGAAAGTTCATGGAGTCAAAAAATAAATAAATTTTAAAAAGCACGAGGTAACCTTGAGAGGACCCAACCTCACTTTGCACACTTTTTCTTTTTTCTTCTTCTGCTTCCTCTGGGCTGACCATAAACTTACGAGCTGCAAGTGCAAGAGAAAAAAAAAGAGAGACAAGAAGAAGAGGAAGCAGCAGAAGCAGCAGAAGCAGAAGAAGAAGAAGAAGAAGAAGAAGAAGAAGAAGAAGGAGGGAGGAGGAGGAAGGAGGAGGAGGTGTTGGTGGCTGTGGCCGATTATTTTCTTGAACACAACCTTTGTTCTGGCGTGAGAGAGAGAGAGACAGAGACAGAGAGAGAGAGACAGAGAGAGAGAGAGGAGATCCTGCCTGTCTGACTCCAGGGGCTCTTCCTTGGAGACCCATCTGCCTTCCTCCATTTTATGGTGAAGCCCTAACCAGCAGCTGACATACCTGACTTTGGAGTGGCAGTGACAGCAGAAATAAAGAAAGGCAATCCAAAAGATGTTCAAAGAATGAATTAAGAATAAAATATAAATAAAAAATAAAAGCGACAAAAAACACGAGAACAAAAAGAACTCCACGCATTCATTTCAACCACCACCATGAGACATCCAGCTCCAGACCCTGAGGAGACTCACACACAGAATCGCCACCAGATTTCCTTTGCTTTCATTAAGAAATGAGGAGGGGGGCTGCACGTACAGCCTCCTCACACTGGACATGGCTCTCATAGTGTGTCTGTGTGTGTGTGTGTGTGTGTGTGTGTGTGTGTGTGTGACTGGACCCAGCGGCTATGCCAGCTCCTCTGTGTCGCTAATGGAGGCTTGGCTTGAGGGGAGCGAGGAGAGCAACCCGTGCAATGGCTTCTCCATGAAGCTAACGCGCAACAACACGCACGGCCGGAGAAGCGAATGGTGGAGAGGAGAAGGAGAAGGAGAGGAGAGGAGGAAGGGAAGGAGAAGGAGGAGGGGGGACACACAGCACGGCACGGCACGGCACAGCACAGCAGAGCCGGCCGGGTCTGCCTTTTTTTAATTCCCCTGACCAAAGACATGTCAGAATAACAAAACACTCCGGTGCCGCTCACTAAACACACGCAGCTCCGAGCCCTCGACACCGCCGCGTCCATTTCCTTGTGTCACTTTGACAACAAACCCCACCGAACACGGCGACATGAGCGAGGACGCGGAGGTGAGGCAGGCAGGCAGGCAGGCAGGCAGGCTGGCTGGGTGAGGATATTAACTGGGAAGCGAGGAGAAGAAGACCCACTTGACTTTGTGGCTTTTTATTTTGCAATTGGAGCGCCCACCCGACTCTAACATACACGCGAATAATCTCACTGCTTCTTCTTCTTCTTCCTCTTCTTCTTCTTCTCCCTAAGTCGGCTTGGAGACCTGGACTAAAAAAGAAAAAAGAAAAAAAAAAAAGACCAGGAGAGACGAGAGGAAGAGGGGGGTCAGCTCTTTCCAGGTCATTCACGAGGCGCTCTCCAAATTATATCCCATGATCTACCATCGCGACGTTCTCGCAGACCTTGAAAGCCCCAGCCGAAAGAGAAAAAAAAACACTGGGGGAAATATAGTAGTGCAGAAAGAAGGTGGGGAGGCAAACACTAAACAAAAAAAAACTCACTGGTACAATCTTCTCCTCGAGCGATCCTCCGAAAAGTTGTCCTCGTATTTCATGCGTGCGCCCGGTCGGTCTAATGGATGATCGCCATCTTTCCTGCTTCTCCTTTGCTGCAGCTGCAGATGACCTGAGATCCGTCTGTCTCTGAATAATGAGCAACCACACAGACAAGGAAGACAATCTGCAAAGCAGGCTACACAAAGAAGTTTGGGAGACTAGCAAGCACCAGAGGGTGCACAAGAGTTTACGACGAGACGAGGGAGCATCAGCAGGATGGACAACGTCTACGTCTGAGAAGCTCATCCTTCATCTGGACTGAAGGCAGAGATAGCCCCCGCAAAGCCTTATCTGCGGCTCAGACCACCACCGAGACACATGCGGGGCGCTGTGAATTATATATATATAGATGGATAGATCTGTATATATATATATATATATATAAATATATATAGGTTTTAACCATACAGTGTGTCTGCCACGTCATGGGGTTATCTGCAGTTCACTTTGGTGGTGGTGATGATGCAGCTTCACACTTTCAAACACACAACATACATAGATAGATAGATAGATAGATAGATAGATGCAATAAAATCATCACACTATATGAATAAACATATTAAAATGCAATAATAATAAAATATATATTTTTAAATACATAATCCATCCTGTGATCCCACACAATAAAAACATTTTTACCCAACAGTCTTTATTCATTCTGTCCCTTCATTCAGACAAAAAAAACAAAACAAACAGAAAAACAAACATGGCTGTTGTGTTGCAGCATGTTGTCGTCACACTGTCACTACTGTAGAGGTAGACAAGCTGCTGCCGCTGCTCTGTCCTCCAGCTGCTAACAAAGAACTGAGACAAAAGGTGCAGGGTCCTGCTCAGATGTTATGTATGTCAGGGTAAGGACGTGTGTGGGTGTGTGTGGGTGTGTGTGGGTGGGGGTTGAGCGGTAAAGAAGGGGGCACACATGGGTGGGTAGGTGGGTGAGGAGAGGGGTATACCTTGCATGATGGAGCAGCTGTGATGTCATCAGGGAGTGATAATAATCTGCCTTTTGGGATTTAAGGTTTGTTCACCATGCTTAATAACACGGACGTTTCTTCACTTACAGATATTTATAATTTGAGACACGCAGGCGTCAGGACAGCTCAAACTATCTGAACATTTGAGAGTACTGAATAATTTGGATCAGAGGAGAAATGTAACAAAGCCTCGTCATCATTTCATGTATAAAGTTTATCTCCAACATGAGTTATTGTTATTGTTCCATGAGGACTTCACTTTATGTGATGTACCTTTAATTTACTCGAATTTCTTATGAAGTTCTGCGAATATCCCGAGTGTTGTTATTTATTTAGGTTTGTTTTGATTGTCATCAAAATATATTTGTGTTCACAGACATTTAATTTATTTTACTTGTTATTTTGCTATTATATTTATTGCAATGGAAAATCCTCCTTGAGACAGAAAGAGACACTGACGAACCTGATTGCCTCAAAATTATCAAGTGAAGTAGACTAATAGATTTTAAATTGTTTACGCTTTTCAGCTCGTACACTTTAAGTGTAATAATCTTCCTCTGTTTATTATTTTTTTCTATTGTTTACTACTGTTTTGAATGCATATATATATATATATATATATATATAGATATATATATATATATATATATCTATATCTATATCTATATAGATATAGATATATAGATATATATATATAGATATATATATTCAAAACAGTAGTAAACAATAGAAAAAAATAATAAACAGAGGAAGTTTCGGGGAATTTGTTATAGAAAATCTAAAAAATAAAGTCATAACAAGGTCACATATTTCTCTAACTGACCTGGCACCTGAGTTAATCATGCACAGTCTAAACTTCAAAATAAAAGCATGGATGTATTGAAGCATGTCAACCAGTTGATAGGATCTTTTATTTATTTATTTATTTTTGTCTCATAGTGTGATGTCAAAGTTCGGATCTTCTCCCAGAGTTTGAGGCTTCTGCTCAGTGTCGTAGCTGTTCCCAGGACTTCACTCTTCTGGACGGAGATCTCAGATGTTGCTCCTGGAATCTGCCGGAGCCCCTCTCCCAGTTTCAGGGTCACAGCTCCCAGTGCTCCTATTACCACTGAAACCTCCATTCTCCGTATCTTCTCCAGCTCTTCTTTCAGCCCCTTGGTATTTTTCTCAAGCTTCTTGTGTTCCTTCTTCCGGATGCTGCTGTCCCTTGGGATTGCTGCATCTACAGTATCACCACTGCCAGTTGGTTAGCTATCACCAGTGTGTCGGTCTGGTCTCTACTACCTCCAGCTCGTGCTGCATCACAACCTGCTGGTATGTGCCGGATTGTCTCAGGGGTATCTCTGCACAGCCTGCATGGTGTGGTGGACCCCGGCCACAATCGATCTTGTGCTGACCGCCTGTTCCTGTGCTGCCAGGAAAAAATAAAAATAAAAACCCAGGGACTGCAGATGAAAACTAGCCTCTTGGCCAATTGTTGTATGTTTAAAGATAAACCAATTTTAACTCAGGAAGGTTGTATTTATGATATTAATAAGATAAAAAATATATTTATTAACATTCATTATTGAATAAAAAAGCCACCCTCAGACTAGAATAAGGTCCCCATAACAATGTTTAAAACTAGAAAGGGGGCTACTTGAAGTGTCCTGCAGTGTCAGGCCGGGTAACACAGTATGAATTGTGATGACCTCTGAGGGCAGTTTGTTTGTTCAGTTTACTGTCATGAAAACCAATCAATTAAGATATTCCTCCTCTGATTAAAACGTGTCCCCTAAAACTACCTTTTATATGCACAGATATTACCTGAAAAAATTCAACTATCATTAGCGTAAAACACTATTCTAATATCTAACATTATATTTATCTGGATTCCTGCGTGTTTATGTTTGATACCTGCTCTCACTGTGTTCCTTCTCTCTGCCTGTGTGAGAGGCTTTTCTTTTGTCCTCTACAGACAGTAGATGGCAACAACAACATCCGCCCTGATTACAACAACAGCATGTGAACTCTTCTGCAGTGTTTCTTAATTTTGTTGTTTGCATCCCAGAAACTTTTTTTTTTTTCACCCTATAATCCTGCCTGTGACATTAAAACACCTCAGAAACCCTCCACCACAAATCTTGTGAGCTCCCCGGTTGCTGATCGCTGGCTGATTTACAGACAGCGACACAGAGAGGAATTAAATTTGTGTAAGATACAGACGTAGTTAATCACGTTTGACAAGTGTTGGTGTTGCCACTTTCCGAGCGTTCGGTTATGAATTATGGATCGTGGGATACATTTTTTTTTTTTTGTGGGATTTAATAGAAAGCTTCGGATAAGAAATGATATTCAGTCAGTCTTTGTATCACCAACCTGCTCTGCGTGTCAGTGGTGCTAATGCAGGGCTGGATCCTCCACAATGCTGTTAAACAGAGTGACACAAACAGCGTCTAAAATATGTGACACCTTGGGATCTGAATCATGTGAGAGTATGAAATATGTAATGTGCTGTTAAACATAAGGTGGCAGATGGGAACAGGAATGAGGCTTTTTTTTTTTTAAAGAAAAAATGCAGCTCCGTAGTGCCAGTTTTCCTGTTGCAGTGACGTACATAGCCCCATGTATTTCCCAAACACTGTGGCCAATGATCAGTTGGCCCGGAAATGACTTCCTCCTCCTTCGGGTTTACCTCCGATGACCTCTTGTTCATTCATGTTTTTTTTATACTCTCAGAGTATTTTCCAGAAAATTTGAAAGATCACACACACAAAAACAACCCACACCTGTAATATTTCTAACATTTTTGATGTCTCAACAGATCCTCCGGAGGAGCGACGTGTGAAATACACACACCCCTGCAGACACACACAAACTGTGTTGACAGTGTGTCCTGTGGGTGCCAGGTAGCAGCCGGGGTTTATCATGCTGCTTGGACATATGGCTGCTGCGGCAAATCTGATTAATATGGGAAGGCCAGGAGTCCAGCGTACAGCAGAGGACAGACTGCAACAGGACATCCCCACTGGTCCGGCCTCCCCCGCACACCGTGCCAGGCCTCCATCCAGCGCGGCTAAAAACAGACCAGTCGTCAGGGATTCAGATGGTCTGAGCGGCGGGTGAGCGGGAGGAGCTGAGGGGTGCTGGACGGATTTAGAAAAGCATTTTTTTTTTTTTTTTTTGGATGCATTAAAATTAATGTATCACCATTTCACTGGGAAAATATTATTGCTAATTAGTGACAAACATTCAGTTGGTTATTTCTTTGAAAACATACATATGATTAAAGGAACAGTTCTCTCAAATATGAAGTCAGTGTCTAGTCACCTCGACGCTGATGGAATGTCAGGTGATTTCCGGAGCTTCGAAGCCAAACTGTGTTGCAGCGTTCAACGAACTGAAGTAAATGGTTCTAAAATGTCAAAAAAGAACAAAACATTTTTCTGAAAATGGAGTCTAAGATTTGAAGATGATGAAATGTTACTTCCATCTTCTTTTGAGCCAAACTCCTCAGTGTAGCTGGATTGAGCTCGGGTGAACTTCTCTTTTAAATCAACGCTATGTAGAAATTGGCATTTTGTGGGATTTGGCGCCCCCCACAGTTTGTCCAATGTAATGTTGACACTGACTACAAACAAAACTCATCACGTCATAAGAATGTTATGTGTTGTACACTTGTATCTTTAAGAAAAACATATCTGTAACACTGTGATCCGACCCTCTCACTGAAGTTATATAGAGCAGAAACAGATGATGGGGGGCCAAGTGTCTGAGACAGAGACACCATTCACCCTGTTACAAGACACTGTGGCAACACAACATTGTTTTAAGGTATACAAGTTATGCAACTTTAAAGAAAATTGAGAGGAAAATTTAAAAAATGTGACCTTGTGCTGCGAACTCTCCTACATGCCGGTGAGAAATACACCTGCTCGAAAAGTTTCCCAAGTCTGGAATTGAGACACAGCGGAGTCCTGTACGGGTCAGCAAACATTATTAGAGGTCCACCGTGTGCCAGTGGAGAGGGGAGAGGAGAGATATGAGGAGATAAAATGATCGTCGCCCTGATGCTATCTTCAGCTGTGAGTCTGATTGTGTCTGTTTTTTCTAATCTGTTTGACACTTTTTTTTACGTCTTGAGAAAGATAACCTCTATATACACAGCGAGCACATAAACAGGCTGTACGTGCATCTCCGAGTCTCACATTCTGAAGAAAGACAGACAAGAGAAAAGAACGGGTTGACATGTCTTCATAATTGAAATGGATTTTTCTGAGATTATGATGAAAGAAATGGCAACACATATTATTGTTTCTTTCATCAGTATCTACACCATCTCGCACGGGTAGCTTTTCTCCCCACTGCAGCTACGGCATGAGGGATCGCTTGAATTACAAAACACAAGTTAACAATGTGCATAAAAAAAAATGGAAAATAAAACCAGGGAAGCTGCTGCCTGTGAGGACGTCGGACAGAGCTGTTACATCCTGTAAAATTGTCGTGGCATTCGCCTAAATGGAGAAATGAGCATGAATTATTAACGCTTCAATTACTATGTCATTCAGATACACCCTTCAACTCCTCAGAAATGTCTTGGTGTTTTCAGGATTAGCAGAAATGGGTACAGATGAACACGGATCTTTGCTTGTTGGGTGTGAGGTTAGCACGTCTGTGTGTTATACCGTCTCCCAACAGCTTCAAGATGCAAATCAGGCAAATTTGAGGCCCTAAATTGCCCAGAGTCTGTGTTTACCCTGCAGACGAGTGACCTGTATGTTTCCTTTCTCTGTGCTCAACAGGAATATGTAAAAACAGACAATGACAAGGAAGATAATACGCATAGATGTTCTACAAAAAAAAAGTAACACCAAGACTTTTGAGGCAGTATCTGAGGTATCTCGTAAAAAAACAAAAACAAAAACCCTTTCAGTCGTTCAGCTGTGTCTGAGGCTTTATGTAGTCGCGTTTATGTAGTTCTGAGTGAAATTTCTCCCCACACCAAAAGAGAACAAGCAGTACAATCATTACAGTGCACTTACAGTAGCATGTCCAACAATACATATACCTGCTGTGTAATCTGAATGCAATTTTCAGCAGGCTAAACTTAAAATGCTCCTCTGAATGAGAGCACTTTATATATTTTGTGGAACACAACAATCTGCAGACGAAGCAGGAGGGAGAGATTTTCATTTTTTTTACTCTCAAGCAGCAGTTTCCCCTCAAAAAAAACTTCCTAATCATCATATTTATGAAGCATCTTTAGTTATTAAAAATAAATTGTTACATATTCTTTTATGGGAAGACAACTAAAAAAAACATTTATTATGACATTACAGTTGTTTTTCCACTGACCTTCAGGGAAAGAAAAAGAATCAAATGATAAACAGTGAGCTACTCAAAATATGAGTTTTCACTTACTTCAATCAGTGCCTAACAAATGTGAAGCCATTCATTCACATACACATCGAGGCGCATAAATGAAATGTTAACATCGGAACCTCTGATGTAGATACAGTTTGTGTTGAAACTCCCCGATGTGAAGGGAATAGTCCACACGTGACAGAACCAGCATGGCTCTAGGCTGCCAGCGAACTGCTGCCCGGTGATTTGCATAACCTTTTCACAGCTCATTTGACTATCATATTCTAATCTGTAGATGGTGTCACTTGATGCATCACCTTTCTACAGGGCTGAGGGATTGCTGTGCTGCTCCCGTTCATCCCTCGCCTCCCTTATGGCTGACTGGCTCTGTTTGCTCCTCTCTGGTGCTGATGGTACTGATGGTGTGTAGGAGTGATCTGTACTCTTGGACTGTACGCAGATAAATGGGATGTGCTGCTTTTTATTTTGCTCAGATCAACAAGTCAGCTCTTGGTTTAACAAGTTTAAGACCAAACAAAAGACATTGGTAATAGCTAATGTTAGCGCCAATGGCTCTGAATTTTAGCTGAGTTAATGCTACACATTTGTTTGTCCCATAGGCCTACGTGTCATGTTGACATTTCAACAAAACGTGTCATATTTTGTTCACGTAACATGTTTATGACCAGGTTTTCATCACGACAGGCGGAGGGGATAGTTGTGGAGTTATGGGGGAGAGGACTGCCAAGCCAGTGACCACTGTTCAAGACTGAGTTTCAACATTTGCAAGTTTATTTAAGGAAGACTCGGGCCTTGTCCAGCTGTGTTTGCGGCAAAGGAAACACATTTTTTTAACAAGACCTCTGGACCTCTCCAGCCTGTTTGTTGCGACCAAAACAGGTGTGGCTATTTTACACCAAATAAAGGACCTTTCCTAACATTAACCAAGTGTTTTATATGTCCAAACCTGATCGAATCATAAGCACAGCATAGTCACAACTTAAGATAGAAAATGTAAAATGTGACCTAAAGAAACATAAAATTCATAACATTCATATATATTATATATTAATATATGTAAAGTTTCAACATGTGTAAAATTATTAAGTTTATTATGTATTCCGTTCAATTTGGCTGAATAGTTACTTCAGCAAGACACAGACGGCTCTGTGAGGCCAAGTTTTAGCTACAAGCTAATGCTAACATGCCCGCAGTAGCAATGCCAACATGTTTGAAACTGAATGATGATTCAGCCAAAGAAAATTCAACATTTAGAAAAAGCTTTTCCCTGGTGTATTTTTCTTTTCCAATAATTAGCTAATTTCAAACATTCATTTAGCTCACTTTGAGTCAGCCTCCTGCGGATCAGTTAGTGCTCTACAGCAGTTATGTTAGCAAGTAGTTGCAAACAAGCTAAACATGTTTTTGTTTAGGTAGGTATAACATTGGGTAATGCCAAATAGCATTTGCCCACCTGAGGCTGAGGGATATTTCATCATAAACAAAAGTATTTGACAAATCAAAATGTACCTGCTGATGGCGCTAGATTGACCAAAGGTTTTCACAATTCACCCTGAGGAAGGCTGAAGGATCCAAGCTATGCTACAAGCTGTAAGGGCCCATCATAGCCGAGTAGGCTAGCTAGTCTTGTTGTATTATGTCATGTGCTGGCCTTAAAATAGCTCTGGTCTGTTGACATGGCTTTGATATGTGTCACAATAACAGACAATTTGTTTCATCATCATCAAAATCAATGTAATGTTTTGAGCTAATTGCTGATATTCTCACCTTGACTGTACTAATTTGTTCGCGATACAAGTTTTTGCATATTAGCGTGCTGAAACTTGCTAATAACCACTGAAAGGCGTTGCTGGGGACTTCTGTGCTGTGCTGGGAACCGTTGTGAGTTTGTGTTAGCGGTTTCAATTTCTATACTAAAGTAAGCCACTGTTGCTATCTATTGTCGGTATCAGAGAGAGGCACTGACATGAGAACGCTCGAGACCACGCAGAACGACACATCCTTTGGACTGTTGTGGGAAAATCCATCCCAAGTCCTTCACTAAGAAATCCACAGTCCAGCAGCTTTAAACATCTTAAACAAATCCTCCACAGGCTTGTATAGGCAACCGAGAGAAACAGAGAAAGTCACACTTTTCAAGTCACTTTACAATCCGATCACATATAGCCAATGAAAATGTGACTAATATGTATAAAGTCCTCTCAGAACCATAAATGTCTACATAAAATGTCATGGTATAGAAGTGTTGAGATAAATCAGTGAGGACCAAAGTGGTGGAGCGATCAACGTTGCCGTGCATTGAACATGCTGCAAACTAAAAATGAGTTGCACTGACCAGTTCTTTTACTGTCTTTATCCGCCGTGTTAAATCTTCTACCATTGAAAAAAGTTGATGCTGCACGTAAAGATGCTGCTCTTTGTATCATATTGTTTAATCCATGGTAAAGTGCTTCAGCATATGTTCCTGCACATCAAAAATACCATTGTGTGTGCACACGTGTGTTACTATGTGTGTGCGCTGGTGGATAATCTCTCATTGTGGGGAATTTTTATTGCTTTCAAGTCCTCATTCTCTGACCTCAGTGAAGTGATTGCCTGTGATAATGCCATTAACCACTGCCCTGCAATTCTCCGGGGTGCAGTCAAGAGACTGAGAATAGAAAATACTTTTATTTCGGAGAGAGAGAGGATGAGGTGTGGATGTCTCTCGCTCCTGATTTATCAAAGGGGAAAAATTGACCACATTTTATTTGCTGCTAACTAACTGAATCATACATCGATCGGCACGCACACACTAAGCTTTTCATTTGTATGCCCGTGGCTGAGGCGGACAGAGATGGTCAGATGAATGGACAGCAACAAATGGCACTTCTGTGTTGAAAGAGCTACGACCCTCTTTTTTGTTACAATTGGTCTTAGTAATCATCTGAGCATACAGTGTTTACTGTTTAGTAAAACAGAAAGATGAGATGTGTTTTCTCTACAGTTATGTGATTTATTTTATGAGCTCATCACTTGCAGTTTCTTCACAGCCATTTATGGTAAAATGGCTGTAGGGATGTAAATGTTGGGTGGTCTGATGGTCCTCCACTTTGGTCCGGACCATGAAAACATCTACTGTTTCGATTGCAATTAAATTTGGTAAAACATTTATGTCCCACTCTCCTGACCGTTCATACAGTGCCATCATCGAGTCAAAATTAAAATAAACTCAACTAACTAAACTATGTCCTTCAGCCTCAGCTATACTTTGGATTTCAGGCTAATTAGCATGCTACCACATGACTATAGCATGGTGTACATAGTAAACATTACAGCTCTGGTTGTTATGGTGAGCATGTTAGCAGGAATTTGCTAGCATTTAGCCTCCAAGCCCCCTGGGAATAGTGCCAGGCTTTGAAGCCAATTCTAGATAACGGCCAAATCATTTACTTACAAAACGATGGATACGTTTATTTTTTTGTGTCCCAACTCCCATGAAATGTTTTGTTTTACTGTTGTAATTAGTCTAGAGGACCTGCACACTTAAATCATTGTATTCCCAATTCAAGTTATCCAGGCGCTAAACCAGCAGTCAGGCGTCTTGACTTGGCTTTTTAGGCCCCGCAATGCAGATGATCTGGGTATACCCATTTTATCCAAGGGATTTTGACCTATTTTGGCCAATTTGACCCTCTAGTGTCAAAGAATGGGACTCGCCCTCTAACGATATATCCAGATTTTCCTTGCTGATCCATGATGCTGCCAGGGCCGCCAACAGGGTGGTACACAGGGTCAGTTGTCTCAGGCCCTGGGACCTGGATGGGCCTAAAAGCAATATCTAACCCATGAATTATTCTGCTGGGGTGGCTTTTGGATGTCATCTTGCCCTGAGCACAAACAAAACAGCCGCCCTGTATGCTGCACTTAAATGGCCCCAAAAATCCACCAACATGGCTGGAGATACTTGTTAAAATGCAATTTTAGTACAAGTAGAAGTACATGGAGCTGCAATCCATTGTATTTGAATGTGTGCCTCATACTTTCTACTTAAGAGCTAGCTGAATCTCACACCCTCTCTCTCCATCTCTTTATCTGTGTTTTCTGTCTCCAGTCGGTGTCCAAGGTGCCCAGTCTTTATCCCCATCTATGTAACAATAAATCTGCTCTGCCACAGGAACTAAAAAGTCCCCAGGTGAGCGCTGCACGAGGAGGCCCTCCTATCAGGGAACAGCCAAGCATACAGTGGACAGTGGCATCTCTGGGATTAAAAACTGCTGCATCCACTGTTCCCCTGGCCCATTGACGGATGGATAAAGCCTTGGACTTCACCTTATTGAAAGAAGGAGAGAGCGCCCGGGGAGCCATGAAATCCATAGACCCTTCTTTAAATGGGTTTGTAAGAGGCTTCCGCCTAGCAAACCACGGCTGAAAGAGCCCATTAAATAAAGCCCAGCTCCTCAGCAAGGAGCTGGGGCAGATTCATCAGAGAGAAGAAGGCAAAGATAATGATAGCTCATGGCCAGATGTGAGACGTTGACTCCGCTCGCGTGTCATGTGGGACCATGTCAATAACAACAGACAGACAGTCTTTTCTCACTTTCTGCTGCCATCTCTCTTTGGGGACTGTGTCTTGCAGAAGCAGCCACATGTGGACAGAAAAGTGAGCTCATCATGTACACACAAGTTTGGGACAGAAAAAAAAAAAAACTTAACTTGCCCCATGGGTGGACTTTTTTCTTACCTAAGCAGTCTTACAGTCTTTTGACAACCAGCTTCAGTTTATTTCTGCATGGATCTGCAGAGCTGCAGAGCACCACTCAGGACGTACGCTCTGTCATTCTGATGTGTCTAGCTGTGTTTTAAGAATCAGGGTGGGGACATTAGCCCACCTTCTTTCACCCTTGGTGGTTTTGACGAGACCTTCACGGCGAGAGAAGGTGGAATGCAGCCTGGGCAGATTTGAATATCAATGTGGTCAGATACGATGGGAAGGTGCTCGGAGGAAAGAGGGAGGAAGGAAGGCTGAGGAGGGCCTCTGGCAGGACAGTGGGTGAGATGGAGAGAGAGAGAGAGAGAGAGAGAGATGCAGGGAGGGATGAGGAGAGAGATTTGTCATTTGCTCTCCGTTCCACCTGCTCCCCTGTCATGCATCCTGCCGGGGGGGAAATACACCCTGATGTCTGAGGGAGACAGAGGGAAAAGGATGAGTGAGGTAGCGGGGTGGAGGGGAAGGGGAAGGGGAAGGGGGGGGGGATAAGCAAATAGAGGAGGGGAAACGATGGACAGGAGTGAGAAGGAGACAAAGGAAGGCGAGGTGGGGGGAAAAGGAGACACAGTTATAGAAAAAGAGGAGGAAAATATATGCATACCGTTGCGTATTTGAGGTGCCAAGTCCTGAAACGCAGGAGCTAACTACAGGGGCTGGCAGGTATGCAAATAGGAGGATGTACCAGTGCGCCACCAGATTACTTTTCCTGCATTTGCTATTCATATATTTGCAAGGTGACTCACTTCAGACAAAGCAGGTGATCAAGAGCTCTTTCCCTTTTTCCCCCTCTCGCCTTTCTCCTTCTCTCTCTTTCCTCTACATCTGAATAGCAAGGAGAAGAGGGGAGCAGGCAAAGGCATGATGGATCCACAGCCTCAGCAGAAGTCATAAGCCTTGCAAATGCCGCAGCCTCACAATTGCACGCCCGCAGATTTGATATGTATTCTGTCAGCAAACCCCGTTTAATCCATTTTGCTGTCAGCCCCCCTTAAAAAGCATCTCGACTAATGCGGGCAGAGTTAAGAGTGCAGGAGAGAGACAAACAAGACACCAACATGCATAGCTAACAATCACACCTGAATCACAGGGAAACGTTTGAAACATTCACTCCGCAACTCCTGACCCGTTCTCCTCTCCTTTCGCCGTCTCTGTCAGCGATTCAAGCTTTTATTAAGGGCTGACTTTCCCCAAAACCATCTAAGCAATCGACATCTCCATGGACTAATTGCGCAGAGTTCAAATTTGGACTAAAAATGCTTTTGGCAACTGAAGCCCAGGTTGAAAATGGATGTACTTGACTTTGGGAACACACTTGAAAACACTGACCGGCCTCCTGCTGCTTGCTTAATGAACATCTAGTGAAACAGCGCTCAACTGAGTCTCTGCATACAAATATCAAAAAACCTCAAAGATTATATTTATGTGAAGAATTTGAAGCTTGGCCCAGGCAGTTTGAAAGTTCTGCACTGTATTTCTATTTCTGTTATCCCAACATTAAGACCCTAATGGTCCCATCATCAAGACTTCTTCTGAGATTCCTTCTTCTTGACGTTGCTGCAACCATTTCCACTGCTGTATGTTCTTCATTGTCCATTTTCCAACCAACCTACACTCAAACCTTTCTATGTCTCATGTGGATTTGGAAGGATTCAGCTGCTACAGGGGTGTGTCATAGCAGTCTGGTTATAATATGCAATGTGTTACCTATATAATAGGCTAAGATTTTTAAGTTTTTTAGGAAACAGGAAACAGCTAGCCAGATACAGCACCTACAGTTATGCTAGCAATACTAAGTCTGAGATAAATGCTAACACCAGCATGGCAACATGCCCACATAACAATGGCAACATGTTGATGTTTAGCTCTGCCTAATATTGTTTACCATGTTCACAAGCTCAGTTAAGCACATTAGCATGCTAACATTTGCTATTTCAGCATGACATGACAGTAGAACGGAGGCTAACGGGAATATCATTAGTTTTGCAGGGTGCGACTAGGCTTATGGTACAAAATAGCAAAGTGCGGTCAGGTACACTGTCGCTGGCTTGCCTTTGAAAGTTGAGGCCAGCTCAAAGATTTGTAGCACATCATTCCCTTCATGCAGTGTGCGCCGTCAGTTTGTAGCTTCATAGCGCCGGCTTCTACTGGAAACATTCGCCAGCTGATTTAAAACAAAGTGCAGTGGCCTTTGACTCGTTGTAACGTTATCAATTCTGCAAGTACTGAACTTGGCTGAACCAAAGTACTTGACGAATTAAAATTTTCATCTGATGATGATGCAATTTCACTCAAAGCCACAAATGTCAACCTCGTGGTGGCGCTGGAGGAATATTCAGGGAAATAACCAAACTCGTTATGCAACGTGCTATTTCATGGAGGTACACCCAGTTAAATATTGGAGTTGGGAGCAAGATGGTGGCAGCAAACAGCACATGTGTCCAAGTCTCAATTGTCAGAAATAGACTTAACATTTAAACATGAAGCGGGATCTGTAAAGGCATGAGCAGCCATCTCATGAGGGTCAGTGGGTCCACAGCAGATATATATCTACAGATACAGATAGTTATACTTTTTATGTATATCCAGCATATTGCTGAGGATTTACTCTCCAGGGTCTCGACAAGCTTCTAAAGGCTTTGTCTCCTTGAGATCTGGGATGAGTTCTTCTATTTGATGACAGCCTTGTGAGCCCACATTAAACGTGCAGGACAGTGCTGCGGGAATAGCATTGTACATTTTCCATTCAGAATCAAGAATGTGTAACACTGCACCATCATATGAGGGGATACAGTACATAAAGAGGATATCTGTGATGCACTCACTGTGCTGCAAGGTGCCACAGTCTCTCCAAGGTCACACTTCATCTCTCCACCAAGGCTGTCATGCAATCACGAGAAATAAATGAAAGCATGCAGCATCCTGGGAGGGGTGGGGGGGCAAACAGACTAGGCGGTGTTCTTCTGAATCTCACAAAGGGGATTTTTATAAAACCTGTCATGAATTATAAAAGGGTTTTACTCATTTTACTATTGCTTATTTTAAATCATATATAGGCAGTCTATTTTTTTTTGCTTCTTCTCCAAACTGCCAATCATGTTCGAGTTGTGCCCATGCTGAGAAATCCCCAGTGTTCAAGTATTTCATTTTGAAGGAATATTTCCTTTAGGTCAAATCGCAGGACTCAAATCCAAGACCCCAGGCAACATAGTGGCCCATATTTCCTTGTTTGGCCACCTCCTTCACACGACTTATTTGTTTCACTTCACCCACTTTTGGGTAATGCTTCTTTTTTTCCCCTGATCTCTAATGCTTTCTCAGATCTTGCAATATATTCTAATATAAAACATTTGAGTAAAACAAACGCTGCTTCTCAGAAAGACATTTTTTTTTTAAATCCAGGCAAGAGGTTTTGTAAATAAGATACAAAATTACCCTGCCCGCTTTTTGGCAAATGTTGCTCTATAATTTGTTAATAACAATTAATTGGTTTTAATTTTCTCTCCAAACAGCCTGAGTAGATTTTTGAATAATCCAATTTACTCTCTCTAACTGGAGGATGATTTAAAGGCTCTCTTCAGAGATGTGGAGTAACCACTGGCAAAATTCCAGTCCGTGAAATGACACTTTGTATTGTGCTTTTCCTTCGTTCCTCGTTGAGCCCAGTGTAGTAAGGTCATAGTTGTCAATAAAAAGATATGGGAGCAGGTATGAAATATTAAAGCCGGGGCGTAACTCCAGAAAGCACAGAAGAAGTTGTCGGCATTTAATTTCACTTCTTTGTTGAGATTTCTTCCTGGGACAGTTGGCGGCGTCAGCAGATTCTCGCCGCTGGCACGAAATTCATGGGACAAGTGTCCATGTCAGCACTTTCTCCCCCCTCAGCCGGTGTATAAAAGGACATCACAATTGTCAGCTGCGGTAAGCCGAAATTATAAGGACAAATAAAATGGTGTGTCTGAGATCGGGGCTTTTCAAAGAGGATGTCCTTTTGGCTGAACGATATAACTTGTACAGGGTTCTCACATGGGCTGACAGATCGCGTAGCTCCACTGTGTGTGTGTGTGTGTGTGTGTGTGTGTGTGTGTATTGTGTGTGTGAGCTCTGATAACATGCAGACATCTGTGACGATTGCAAGAAAACATTGCTTGTGCTTTAGAATACACCTTTAAGGTGAACGTCTCCTCACGTTTCGCGTGAAGAAGCATAAAGTACACTTAAGCTCAGGTGTGTATTTTTCCATCGCTCATGAGAGGCTGAAACTATTTTTCAATTTATGTGGAAACAGCATCTCACCTTCAAGCCTCTCGGTGGGCAGCGCCACTTAAGGAGATTCACCGTCAACGCTCCTGCACCACTGATGGGAGCACGTGGGCTTAAAAATGTCGATACAAGATGTTTTTTCTTCTTCTTCTTCTTCTTCTTCAACAAGCCCACATTGTGATTTTATCCGTCGTCCAACGTCAAAGTTACCAAGCTAGGCTAACTAGCTTGAACAACAGGCTCCATGGGGAAAGTGGAAGCTAGTTAGCCTAGTTTGGCATAATTAGGACTATTTACACTGAGATGTTGCTTTTCAGTTCATGATATTTCAACACTCGCACCTGCACACTATTTGTATGTTATAAAAGGAAAAATGTGTCCTGCTACCACAGCACACTATGTTTCCATCTAGATGTGGTGCAAATTGTGACTGAATTTTGAGAAAATCTGCAACAGAAAATGCACTGTTTCATCTCCTACTGTTGTGTGATCATTTGGAATTGGTTCATCAAGATAAAGGTGATTAAACCTTTGCAGGACAAGATGACAAGATGACCAACACGTCCTCATACTGTAATCAATCACTCGATTGATTTCACTCAATCAAAAGATCCTGTTTTGGGATATAGTAAGTACTTTAAGTTACGCTTCATATCTTCATTACTTAAGTATGTTAACAGGGCAACAGATCCTTCTCAATAGCTGCCTCCTCCCTCTGGATCTCCCCTCCCCAAACACATCAGTGACTGTACAGACCTCAGTACCTTCAAAACACTCACCAAAACTCACCTTTTTAAAATTGCTTTTAATGTATAACTTGTCCCTTTCTTTATGTATTTAGTGTGTTGTATTTATTTCTTTTTAACCCATAAAGTGTCTTTGTGTACCCTGAAAAGGGCTATATAAAATAAATGCATTATTATTATTATTATGTCTTTCAAAATTGGTCAGTGTTGAATTTTGGTTACACACAGAACACAAACAGGTCTCCTGGGAGAAAGTCTAGTGGGAGTGTCCAGCACAATGTCCATTTGCAGACTTTACCTCTCTATACTCTATATTCTACATATCTATATTTATACTATATCACCTGACTTCCTCCTGTGCTCCTGTCGCAATTACTACACCCCCTTAGAGGTCGCTGCCTGACAATAAATATAATTATGAATCTTAATAAGCTGTTTGCTCAGACAAAATGCCTGGAAATAAATGTTGGTTAAAAACAATGTGGAAAATGGTTAAAAACTATGTGGAAAACACATAGAGATGTGGCATCCTGAGCAGAATAGTCACATGTTCTGCTCCAGTATTGGTTTGACTATAAGGGAGGCTGAAATCACAACTGCTAAGCAATCTAAGAAACAGTTTTTTCATTGCCCATTCATAATCAATCATCAATCTGCCTGAAAAAAACAGAAAAATAAATAAAACTGCTTCCTTGTTCATGTCAATAATTTTAAGTTTGAATTTAATAAAATGTGACAACGCCCTTCATGAACCCGTGTCAGGCTGCCGTCGACACTCACACTCAGTACCGGTCGGTAAGTGAGCGTGAGGTGAGTCAGGTCAGGAATTAGTAGCTGGTAGGTGTGGATTAAGATTTCTGCTCATTAGCTGGAGGTAGCACAGCTATAATCCACATCCTCCCTCACACCATCTACACACACACACACACACACACACACACACACACACACACACACACACACACACACACAGAGGCCTATAAACAGTTCACACACAGAAACAAACACCCTCCACAACCCATTAAAAAAGTTTACATTCATTAATTTTGCATGACCAAATGGCAGCAGCCTTTTTCTTTCAGGGTTTACACACTGAGCTGCTGATGTAACCGGGTGGAAACGATGGGATGGTTGCAGCAGGTACGCAGGTTGAGATTTTTATCTGAGAAAACTGTGGGAATGGCTGTTAACGTTGCGGCACCTGAATCTGGATCACGGCTGCGGTGTTTGTCTGTGTGGCTTCCAGAAATCAGTGAAATGGAGCTGAAGCAGGGGTCTGCAAGAAGTCTAATCCTCCGCGGTTCTGCCAAAATCCTCACAGGGCGTCATTATGAAGTTATTGATCTGACGATGGCCACGCTGAATGTCACAGCAGAGATGGATGTAATTTTCTTGGTATTTGCAGGTGCTGTAGTGTCGCAGAGAGAAAAGAAGCAGTCGGGAGGGTGTGCAGTGTAATGAGATGTAATTGTGAGAGGTGACAGAAAGAGAGGAGGGAGGAGGTGAGAGGAAGGACGAAACTGAGGTGCAAATCCAGGAGAAGTGTTCAGTGTTGATTGGTTGTGTCTTCATGAGACTGTGCTTGCAAATGACATATATAGCACCACCTTATTGAGTTGGTTCAGGAGTGGACAATGAGAAGGAGATGACTGATCACTCTAATTTGTTTTTAACTTAAGTATTTTAGTTCAGTAGTTTTGTATGCATTTTATTATTTGTATTTTATTTTTGTTATTTTTTTTTTTTCATATTGGCTCAGTATGAAAGACGTAAGTTGCATCAAATGTGAACTGTGACACTGAACTTGTGAAATAGAATAAGATGGAAGTCACTGTTCTATTAAAGTCCATATTTTTTGTAGGATCGTTCTTCAATCCAGGTCCTTTTGGGCCTCGTGTCCTGCATGTTTAGGATGATTTCCTGCTCCAGCCCACCTGATTCAAATGAATGACTCGTTATCAGACTTCAGCAGAGTTGGTGACGAGCTGATCATTTGAATCAGGTGTGCTGGTGCAGGGAAACGTCTGAAAACATGCGGGACAGGCAGACAGAAGAACACTGCTGACAGTCTCAACCTTGCATTTGAGAATTACTCTGTTTATGATATACAGGAATAACATGCACAATTCTCTCATTTATTTTCTAGCAATAAATGGAACGGCCAAAGAACACAGAGACTCATTTTGTTCTTTCCAAACTTTCTGGCTCGTTCATTCCCATTTCATTCTATATAAAATACCTCAGAAGACGTCTTACTTACAGAACCAATCATGATGTTTGTTTACAGTAACTACCAGATAAAAAAAACACAAAACAAACAATGTAATTTTCTTTATTCATCATGTTTTTTCGAAGCATATTCATCCTGTTCATCAACACTTTCATTAACATAAGATTGAAATCCTAATATACGTGTTGGGCCACAGACTAAAGAAAACGACAGCTTGAGTTTACCAAAAAACTACAAGTTCTTCCAGGTGGCGGTGAAACATCGCTGTTGGGTAGATTTGATTCATCAAAGCTAGCAAAACAACAAAGCACGTCAAATAAACAGCAGAAACGTAACAATATGTTTAGTCATATCTTTATACTTTACCATTATGACGGAAAATGACATTAAAAATAAACAAAATTTCACAAATGTCCACTATCAAAATCAACTGCCAGTCATGATTGTTGTCAGTGTGATTTGGTCTGTTTGATTTGTAGACTTTGTACAGGTTTTGGTGTCCTTTCTGTTGCGACCCTTCCTATTTATCAAGGCTTGACACCAGCTGTTAGGAATCTTGTGTGTTCCCAGTGGCTGGAGAACAACCCAGATTTAAGCATCTTGCCAATCGTGATTAGTAGATGACCAGCTTTTCTTCCTGAGCCACAGTCGCTTTCCCCTTTTTAATCAAACACATGAATTAACCAGTTAAATAATAATAATTTGTTGTTCTAATTGTGGTAAAGTTCCTCATATTGGGGAAGCTGGTGCATTGCCAGAGCGAGCAGTGAGTTTTTAAAGTCCTGCAAAACTCTCATGAAGACAAAGTGTGATTCTGTGTGTTGCAGCGCTGCGAGGCTATTGATTTTTAAAGGATGTGTGGAAATGGCTTGTGTGTGTGTGTTTTTTTTTTGTTCTCCTTAATGATCTGTTTTATAAGATGAGTGTGGTGCAGTATAAACCTATAAGAACTTTAAATACCTGGAAGTCAATATTCTATTCTGGATAGCGTATAGAAAGCGTTGAAAGAAAGCATTTGAAGCGTACAGTAATTAGCTCTTTGTTGGGTGGAATTAAAATTTGGGATTTGAGCGATGTCAACAACAGCGCGGCGGGAATGAAAAAACAACAGCTTAATGATCCAGTCGGTTTGTGAACTAATTGGTGTACATCAGCAGTGACAGCTCTGAGTCGCTCGGAGCTGTAAGGTAATCATATCTGCTTTAAATGAGCAAAGACTTTAGCTGTGTGGGTGGGTGCGCCTCAGTGGGAAGTATATGTGTCATGCATTTGTTAACATTCATTTTCCTGCTGCTGATGGACACTTATTCTTCCCGAGACCACTTTACATGCATTAACAGTCACGTTTCAGCCTGACGGAGTGGAAAGCACACACATTTTTGCATGATAGTTCTCACAACTAAGATGTTTTTTTTTTTTACTGAGTGAGACCCCCAGGTATCTGACTTTTGCTTGTTGCCGTTCACCTTCCGCCGCTCACGTCCTCTCTGCTCTGCATATAATCATGTGGGAGGGCACTGCCGCCTCGCACAAGGCAGCACCTTTGGAAAAAAAAAAGCATGAAAAAAAATAAAATCTGGTCTGCGTCTGAAGGAGCTCCACCTTATCTCTCAGAAACACTGGAGGCAGGTTTTCAGGCTTCTGATGTTTTATATTCAGGGGTAATATCCGGATTCAGATGAACAGAGGAACCCAGGTGTATGTGACCGGTGTCTGTGCAGAATTCAATCAAAGCCAAGCCAGATCTGCTCCATCTCCCCCTCCCCTTCTCTCCCTTACTATTTCTCTTAATTTCACTTCAGTTCACACTGCTCCATTGGCATGAATGATAGATGAGGTGTATATTGCCACAGCATCACAACAATAAACATTTGTCTTTTCTGACCATTTTTTTCCGTGTGTACTATATGCACACTATATATTGATGAATTCAACAGCCAGAGGCCTTTGTTTCATCTCTCTCTCAATTTCCATATTTTCTGCTGTCAGGTAACATACATTTTTTTGACAGGTGATCATGATTTAGTTCACCTTTTATCAGAACAGTTTATTTGTGAAAACATGTTTTATAAGACTTCTTCCATGCTGATATGTTTTGGTTTTATTGGTTTTCAGATGTCTGGATGTCAAGTGTTGGAAGAAGTTCTGCTGAAGAAATATTCCCTAAATACCGTAATCCAAACTTAAAGGTGCAATTTGTAAGAATTTTTGTTAAAAAAAAAAAAAACATGGAAAAAATGAACCAGTATTATCAACAAAGTGTGAAGAACCAACCGTGTTGACTGTGTTGCAGATATGTCTACTGAAGTTAGCATGCTAACCAGCTAGCTCCAGGCCATTCCTGTCTCTTGTATCTCAAAGAGATGATAGTCTGAGAGTATCCTAAAGCTCAGGCCTCCCTCTCACCAACACCAACACTCCCCTGATGCACCAAGCAATCATTTCATGCTGCTAGCTGTACAGTTAACTGAGCTAACTAGCTAAGGCCAGCTACAGTTCACTGCAGTTAGCTGTAACTATTTGTTTAGTATGAATTCAGAGGTGGCCAATTCTTCCACATTACACCTTTAAAGACCCACTTACCAGCTTTTCAGAGCTTTCAACTGTATCTTATGGTCTTCTTTTTAAATGTTATATTTCAATAATGGGAGTGCCAACAACAAAAATCTAACTTACCACCATATACTGACATGGAGGCTGAAAACTCATCTCAAGTATAAACATTGATGGAAAGTTTATAGACAGTGGTAGCTACATTTTTATCTACCAAACACTATTCATTGTTCAATATTATCAATAACAAGATAATGCTTGAAATCCAAATGTTTGTTGTTTTCAGTGTTAGTGTTAGAGTCCACCAGTCCCACATTCAAGTTTCTTGAATCCAATGTGGGTTTATAAATTCACAAAGTGAATATGTTAGCCTAATCAGTGCAATTTTATTTTCAAAGGTCAAGAATGAACCTTGAAATGTATTTTCCAATTTTGAGGCCAACCAACAAATGTTTTTCATGAAAGCTCAAACTTTAATTCATCAAAAGAGATACCAAATGAATAGGAAACACTGTGAAGACACTTGCAAGGTTAGAGATTATCATTTTTGTCTGAAATAATAATTTTGTCCTTCAAACTTTTGCTTTCTTCAAAGAATCCAGCATTTACAGTCTTGCGCACCCTTTGTATTCTTTGTCAGTTAATCTGAAGACATTTCACTCTATGCTTCGAGCGCCATCCATGGGGTATGACATGATATCACAAAATGGAGTGATGGCCTTCTTTCTTTGCTACTTTGTCTAGTAGGCCAGCATCCGGGTGTCACTTGCTCACTGTTGATGTTGAAGTCGCTGTTTTGCAGGCACCATTTAGTGAATACAGTGTTGTTTGTACGTAACACTTTTCCAGTCTTCCAGCCACAGTCACTGTTTTGATATTGGCTAGTCTCTGATGTGACTTTTTCGCTGCTTCTCTGCCTAGAAGGCCAGCATCCAGGTGTCACCTCTTCACTGCTGACCTCGCAACTGGTGTTTTGCAGGTACCATTTAGTGAAGCTGCTGGTTGAGGACCCCTAAGGTGCTTTTTTTTTCCCTCCAACTAATGACTCTGATGTACTTCTCCACTTGCTCAGTTGTGCACCTGCGTCTCCCACATGTCTTTTTTATTCTGTTCTTTTCAGGGAGTACCACAGGTTGTATGCCAGTTTCTTGGTCATTTCTTGTGTGGAATAACCTTCATTTTTCAAAAATAGACTGACAAGTTTCAAAAGATGATTGCTTCTTTAATCAGCACAACAGTTGTCAGCTGTGTTGACTAAAGAACTCTTTTTCCCCACTGCCATCAGACTCCAAAACAGCAGATAGGAGTTTATTCTACCTCACAAGTGTTCCTACTGTTTACATTTTAAACAGTCCCTACTGTTTACGTTTTTGCATATGCATAACTGCACAATTTTCAGATTTGCACTATTTTATTGTTATTATTATTATTATTGTTGTTGCTGCTTTTTCTATTTATCACAGGTGTAAAGTGCTTAAAAGTGCTTTACTTTGTATATTGTATATTATGTGTGTGTGTGTATATATATATATATATATATATATATATATATATATATATATATATATATATATATATATATATATATATTTCTTATTTCGTTATTACACTGTTGGCATTCTGTCGACAGCAAAGGAAGAATTTCATTGCATAATTGCGAACACGTGCCTTTACTGTGCATATGACAATAAACACTTCTTGAATCTCGTATCTGTGTTAAAATCATCACACAGTTTTCTGATGATCAATTAGCCTTTTAACACAACAAACTTGGATAAGCTAAATGGTTCTTTGTGCAACTACGTACAGTCAGATGCCATTAAAAAGAAGCCATTTTCAGCTAAAATAGTAAATTACCATGTTAATTATACACTCATATGACTGTCCGTATTCGTGACCAAGTTGAAACATTACTTTTACTTTTATATATTTAAATTTGTTGATAATATTCTGCTGTTTGTCTCAAGTTGGATTCTAAATCCAGGACTCCACTTGTAATGGGGTATTTTTACTTAAATGATTTGAATACTCCCTCCACCATGTTCTTGTGATTGTGAAAAAAATGATATTTTTTGATGAACCAAGTCCTTTAGATAGCACATGCTGCTGGCCTGAATGAGGGGAAGCTCTTCATCCAGTCATGATCTGTGGTATGTGTGTGTGTGTGTGTGTGTGTGTGTGTGTGTGTGTGTGTGTGTGTGTGTGTGTGTGTGTGTGTGTGTGATCACACTTTGTTGGGGAGGGGATTGGATTTTCTCTCTCCATTTGGGCCACCAGTGATTAGATGAGTCTATGTCTGAGAGTTTAATCCTTGTTGGAAGAAGCACCAAGTTACACACACACACACACACACACACACACACACACACACACACACACACACACACACACACACACACACACACACACACACACACACACACACACACACACACACACACACACACACACACACACTCACAATTTGAGATCCAGATGTATTTTCCTTTTCTTTTTTTTTTTTCTAAGTGGAGCTGCATCTGCAGGGAGGCATCTCATGGCACGGGCCCAAGCTGCTTATTGATGGGCAGATTTAGCCGTTCATTTCACCCAGACATTCTTTTGTCAGACCCCTCATCCTCGCTTTCTCTCTCTCTCTCTCACACACACACACCATGTGTCAGATGATGCCAGCAGGAGAGACTTTGTGCAACAGGCCAGAACATAAAGAAATGATATTATCTGTTTAGAAGCCCATTGTAACATAATCCAGTATTTAGCTTTCTTATGTCTGCTTTGTCTTTCTCCTCTTCTCCTGTAATTAAAGAGAAAAGTCTGACAGGCTAAAATCATAGTGAACTGTAGATCAGTGAATTTTTGATTGTAAATCCGTCTCAGCCAGAAGGGCAGGGTGGTTTTAGCATAACAATGCAGATTCTCTACTGTACATTAATATTCATTTTTTACAGACTGCTGCTGCCGTTCTGACAACTTGGCCCCTGTTACACCTGCCAGACTTGTGTGTCTGAGTGTGTGCGTGTGTGTGTCTCTGCACATATGCACATTCCCCCGTTTCACCTGTAACTTTATCTGAAACATGAATGAGGACCTGGTTTCTTCTCCTCCTATAGAAATGTTTATGGGGATCAAGAGGTTAAGGTTAAAATTAGATTTCAGTGAAAAACACATTTCAGTGCTGCTGTTGCATTTTCTATCCACCCACCTTCATACTCTCTGGTAACTTTGCCTCCATCTGTTGCAGAGACAATTCAGATTTGTGGCTGATTTAATGGCTCCCCAACACACATCTGAAGGCACTTGGGGCACAAACCAGTTGAGTTTATAAACTGTTTGATGCGAGGGCCGAACCAGGGCTCAGGTTTAAAGAAGAGGGCCACACGAGTGTTACGTATTAAATATAATAAGTTACAGACAACTTGTTACCCTGCTGGAAATGTAATAAGTAATGCATTTATATTAATTACTTCATCAAAGTGATGTGACTTATTACTTTTGATCACTTTAGAATACAATAGAATACATCTTTATTGAAATTTGTTTTAGGGTTGCCAAATACAGGAAACAGCAATGTACTTATTTTGTACAGTAACAGGATGAACGTTATATTCTGCAGCTTTTATTCTAGCAAGTAACATTTCAAACCCTTTGTAACCAGAAACATGTTGTCTGGAAACTATAGTTTAATAACATGTGTATGTACATTCATTATCTCCACCAAGGACGTTTTGTTGCCGTTTGTCTGTCGGTTGGTTTGTCGGCAGAATTACACAAAAACTACTGAAGAAATTTCTATGAAACTTGGGAGGTAGATGGATCTCGACCCAGAACGGAGCACATAGACTATTTGTGCAGTTCGGGATGAAGTTGATAATGTTTCATTAACATTGCATTTCATTAACAGTTTAATAGACACTAATTTCAAGCATAAGCCCTTTTTAACTCTTCATATCTGTCTCATATGTAATTATGAGGTGTCATAACGTTGACATAACACTGTTTAATTGACACAAAAAATCTATATATAAAAAATATAACTATATGTTAATATATTAGAACTATGTGGACAATATTTTTCAGTTGCATGAGGGACATCCTGACATCCCGTCTCATTCTGACTCTGGTGGGGGTTTAAATCATATTCCTTGTGTCCCTCTCCTGGAGACAGAAAGGTGCAAAATCACTATTAACTGTGAAAATTAACACAATAATAGAAAACGTAAAAAAAATAACTATCCTGCAGTTAATTTAATCCGTGCTGACGAACCTGCACGATAAACCTTATAATGGGATTTTAGCACTTTGGAGGCAAAATTACAGCCTGTAAGTTCAGCACAGCCTTTAATTAAAACACTAACAAATAATGGGACATGTGTTTAATTTCTGTCTTTCATGGATTCATGTGAACAGGTTAAAGAAGTTGTTATTTAAAGGTAAAACTGCATGTTGAAGTGGCTTAATGAGTGGGTTTTTGTTTTGGCGAGGCGGCGTACTCTTTGTCCTTGATTCTAGCATTTTCCTGTAATTTGTTTTTTTCCCGGGCAAATTGGATTAAAACATATTTGTGACTGTGTTGAATGGTACATTATGAACCACATTTGGATGTTGTTTAGCGCCGTGAAAAAAGGATGTCCACTGGCCTGGATTTTTTTTTTTTTTTTTGTTCTTTTCGAGGTCTCTTCGGATGCGACTCTGTGACCATGCCACAGCGGCTGCCATTTCCTCCGTCCTAAAAAATGCGACTCATGCATCCTCTGGCTCCGACCGACATCATCATCATGTTACTCATGCCATCCTAAACCACGCAGACACACACACACACGGACGCAACGTCTTACTCATTCCATCCCAAATACAAGTTCAGACCATATTCCCTCACACACACGCCATCTGGGGAATGGGTGAAAACACAGGCTTTCCGAAGCCCTTCATCGCCTATTTTTTTTTTCCCTTTTTCCTGTGAGCAGCCCATTCTCCTTGAGACTTCTCTGCATACATATAATGAAAAGGGCCTGTAGATGTAACAGAGACATGAGAGTCTTATTGATGAAACAGAAATCTGTTTTGTGCATTTAAAATGTGCCGTTCCTCTCAGTTCTTCTCAATTCCAGTCCCCTCGCCGGGCCCTTTATTTAAATGGTAAATCCACGCATGTTTTTTCTGGAGAGACATCTGTTACCAGGGTGAGCCCTCTCTCCTCAGAACCGTAATGTTTTTACACGACACTCCGGCATTTCATTATTTGTGATCATCTTTTCTCTCGGGCAAGAAAATAACATATCTCACAGCACAGCAACGGGAGCGTGAAGGTTGAGAGATGCATCAGAGGAATCGTCAGACATCCTTCAGGGGAGAAAACAAGAGGCTTATTTTTGTCATTTAATTGAGAAACAAAAGCAGAGGTGATTGCGGCGGAATTAGAATCGGGGGAACAGGGGGGAGAGTGGCGGCTGGGAATCGCGCCGATCACTGGAGGCCGAGTTGGAACAAAAAGTGGATTTGCAGATGAAGAAATCCTGTGTTTATATTGCCATGTAGACTTTTTGTCCCCAAACAATCACATTTCGTCCGCGTTTTGATCTACGCCTGTCCTCCACGGATGACGCCGAATCTCGCCTGTCTTGGATGACACTTTTTATTGCGGCGGGGACGGCGAAAAAAATAGTTGGTGCCTCGCGCGGATGTCTGGCTTGTTCTCAGAAGTGAGCGACGCACAATTAGTATGCAACAAAGACACCTCGATGTGGCCGCAATCTGAACGGAGAAAATGAAAGTTGTGGAAAATATGATGTGTTTTTCAGAGCCTTGGGAGAAAGGGGAGCTAATATGCATGTCAGTCAAGCCCACTGGCAGCAGATAAAGCCGAGCAACCGTTTTATGCCCGAGAGTGACTAAGATATTGGTGTGAACTAACTGACCGGATGCTGTTTTCGGAGTCAGTGACCTCCAAACAGAGATTTATGCAGAGCAGGGGAGCGAGGGAGAGGGAGAACAGTGATTCTCATTTGTCCGAGACGTCATTCAAATCGGGGAACGGAGTGACACTTCAATTAACTCCCCGTCCTCAACAAAGTTTACCTTGGTCTTCAGAAAGGCGCAGTATTTCATCTCATCCTGCAGGATTAGCCAATCATATTTCCAATCTCAGACCTGTCACCATGGTGTCGCTGTGCAGCAGCTGGGAGTCGTAATGACAATCTATTCTTCAGGAAGTGAAGAGCTGTTTTTCCCTCCGTTTGCCCAAAGAGAAGCGTCACGTTTTTTCCCCCCTCATTGCTTCCACTCACATCTTCTTCTTCATGATAAATACAGAATTTATCCATCTGTACATCTGCCTGCTTTGACCTGTTGTACGTCTGGTCATCCGTCTATCTGTCCCCTCCATCTGTTATTTATTTATTTTAGACTATTTCTGAAATTACATAGCATTTTCCCACGAACTACACACAAGAGAATTGGGAGATCAAAGGTCCAGTGTGGAGGTGGCTGCCAAAAATGTGAGAAACCGTCTTGATAGCCAGTGTTTGCTTTGTTCTGGGCTACTGAAGAAACACGGTGGGCGGACCAGAGGTTTCCACAGGCCGAGCCGGCTAACTCCCAGTTTAGCCCTCTGCTAACTTGAATAGGAATACGATAAGTCAACTTCTCAATTTACCAAATGTTCTTGGATTGAATGGATCAAACTCTGATAGTCAATTTGTGAGGCTTTTGAGGTAAAATATAATGTATCTACCATTTGAAAGTCGCTTTTTAACAATGTTAGCTCATGGGAACAGTGTATTCTTTCTGTAGATATATAGGGCTTTTTGCAAAGGTAAGGAAAATAAACATCAAGAATATTATACGCAGTTCTGCAAATGATATATTCCCTTTCTGCCCCTTTAATCCTACACACCGGACCTTTAAAAGACGGTCATTTACTCATTCCTCGCATTCCACCTCTGGGCCGGGTCACACCAGAGGTTTGTGTAGGAGACGAAGTCGGCCCTGGACAGCCAGCCGCAGAAAAACCCCTGGCTGAGATCCAAAGACTCCTCCACAGCCTGGAGAAGAGCTGCTCTTTGGATAGACTTTGCTCCGACATCTTCCACTCTCAGGGAGGAGAAGACTCCAGTTAAAGAAATGAGGTTTGAGGAGACACACTGGGGAATCTCAGGGTTTCAGTGGAGCAGCGAGTGGAAACTGACATTGTTCCAGATGTTGTAGCGGGACAGCTCTGGCCAGCGTCACCTCCCTCCGCTTCTGGAGTAATGCACCGAGAGACAACTGAGGAATGCAAGCAGATGTTGAGCATTACTGTATGCAGGCCCGGTCTGGCTTGGTTCGTCCCATGAAGGGCTGACAGAGAGCGACACCGCCTCCACCGCAGCCAAGGACGTCGGCGATGATGCAGTGCGCTCTCTGCTTCCAGAAAAAGACAGTTTATATACATGAGGAGAACTTCACAGCTGTCAAAACATTATTGTAAAGTGCTGCAGAACAGATCGGGATAAGAAGGCCTTCATGCAGCTTTAAACAGATCTCCTCCTTCCCCTCCTGTGCTTCCTCCTCCTCTGGGTGCCGCCCCTCTCCTCTCTCAGGTGCTCCTCATCAGGCAATTAGCCCCGCCACATATTTAAGGGCGGTTTGAGGAGAAGCAGCTCTCTCTCTCTCTCTCTTCCTCAGATAAACAAACAGTTCTGGCTGTTATAGAGTCTTTCCGTCTTTGTCCTCAATCTGTGTTTTGTTTCTTTTTGAGGCTGGAGGTCTGGTTGTCGTGTTCTCACAGGTTTGTTTATTAGTTCAGCTCACGTGTCAATCCTTTTTTTAATGTATTTTTCCTTTTGGCCTCAGGATTCGTATATTTTTTTTTTTTGTCATTTGGGTAATTATCTGTTTTCTTTTTTGCAAAGTTGTTCTTGGGATTGGTGTCCTCTTTACATGTTGCTGGGGACAAGGTAGAGCCGGCTAGCGTGTTTTATTGTGGCCATAACATATGTCAGAAAAATACTTTGTGTGTCAAAGGCAGCAAGCTAAAAATACCAGGGTGTCTTCCTGCATCCGTTTGCAGCATGCAAGTCAGCATGCTGACGATGAAGGTCATTCTAACTTTGAGACAGATGTAATCCACACCAGCTGTAAAGTTAAACCTTAGTGTTGCCACGTCGTGGAGCAGATTTATTTTCCAACTGTGATTTTTGACAGTCTGATCAGAAAACGCTTCTTTGTGTCGTTTTAAATGGGCAAAATATTTTTGTCGTTTAATTCGGAGGACTTGCCAGACTGAGTTGTGAGCAGGAAAAGGATTTTTTAAAAAAACAACCCAAAAAACCAAAACAGCCGAACTAAGCATGAAGATCATCTGGTTGAGCCTGGTTTCATCGCAGAAAATGTTGTTTGCGGTTACTTTACAGAGTCAGTCTGAATCGGAGCATTTTCACACTTGCCATTCACAACCTGTGGTCTATAATTAAAAATATTCCCTCTCTTATTTTCTTTGAAAAAAAATGCCTTCAGTGAGTGAATGTAACAGCAGAGAACAGATGTATGTTGACAATGGCTTTTTCTTTTTGCTCCCTGTCTGCCACCGCCAGCTATTTGTCCCTCATTTCTGCAAAATTAGAACAACTGCTGTGTTATTGTCTCGTTTGTTCCCTCTCCGCTGGTGGTGTCTTTTCATTGCTCTAAAACATATGACCCTTTTCTGTTTTTTTCTTTTCTTTTCTTTTTTGTTTTTTACACATCACACACTCAAATTGGTGATTTCACAATAAAAGCATTTAGTGTGAGGACTTAATGTTGCGCCGTAATGACTGACACTGAGTTTTGTATGTTGAATGACAAAACATACGATCATGCTTGCGGTGTTCTGTTAATACAATCAGCGTCGGGGGCGTAAGCAATTATGGAGAAAGACAAGAATATATTTCTCTGGCGAAATAAACACATTCATTTTTCCCTGTTCTTGTCTTCTCCCCTGCCTTTTGTCTTCTCTCTCCTCTTTCAGTCAGCTGCGTTGTATTCATACCTCTCGTATCAAGAGGCCCTGATTAAATTCATACATTACATCCTATGAAACGTCAATACGAACGCATGGATTCCTTGAAATGCTGCAACAGGTTTGTTCTCCTTCAACTGCTGCGCCTTCTGCATCCAATATTCATCACCTGACAACAAACGGTTCTCCTGCGTTAGATCTGCGTCACATGTGAGACAAGATGATCAAAAAAACCACCGCGAGTCACACACAGATCCAATAACTTTCCTTTTTTTTTTTTCTTTTCTTCATCCGAGTCAAGGTGTCATCCTGTGCCTGCAACACGGGCTCATCCCAGCTGATGCAAACACAAATATGATTCCCTCTGTAGCCTCGTGTGGTGGTGGGACATGACTCTTCCACCACTGCAGCCCCTCAGAATGCGAATCCATGGTCATGAATATAAATTCAACGGCCACATAAAGAAATGAGTCTCAAAACAGGGTCTAATAAGAATATTCATACTGTACAACCAAGGCATGCATGAATAAATATAATTGAGGGACGTGGTGCAAAGGCAGAAAAAGAGGAAATGACAGACAGGAGAGATGCTGAGAGGAGATGGAGAGATGGAGGCGTTGAGGATTTTGAGCTGACAACTGAGCTTAATGATCGAAGAGCGAAGAAAGGAAAAAAATACATCACGCAACAGTTGTTTACTGTTGCAGCGCTCGACCCTGAGCTTCACACGTTGAAGGTTTTTTTTTTTTACTTCCTTACCTTACTTCCCCTTTTCCAACACCTACTTTTAAATCCCATCTCTACCTTTTTCATTATATTGTCTTTTACTGTCTGTGGGGAAAATGCATCAGAAGTAGAGATAGGAATTCTGGCGCTTTGTAGTGAACCACGGCTCCTTCGGCTCCCAAACGGCTTTTCATTTAATGCCACCTCTGGTTCTTACAACTCAGACAAATTAAGCAATACTGTGATACTTATTAGTATGGTATATCAAATAAATTAATCGTTTAATCATACTGAACCTTATAATTTCCGGAATACCATAATCATACATTAGGTTTGGTAAAAAAAAAAAAAAAACCTTAAATAATGTAAAAACATCAAATGTTATGTGTATTTATATCATACATTATATTTAACATATCCACTCCATTGAATTTCCTGTTTTGTGTAGGTTAACGATGAGTAACAGACACAGACAGAAGCAATCGAAATACCTAAGGGCTTCAGTTATCATTTCAGCAGACTGAGAGGCAACTAACAGCAAAAGACAACATGTAAAGGTGACCCAAGAAATAAAGTAGCCTACAACTAGCTAGCTTGTAGCTGCACTATGTAAGAAATTTAGTTGAGAACGTGAAAAGAAAACCGGTTTTGATTTTATGAATTGGGTTGTAAAGATATCTACAGAAGTTAGCATGCTAACCAGCTAGCCTGGCCCACCCTCGCCAGTGCTAGCAGTATAAACACTAACACTCCCCTCGCAGAATGGGCTGTTAGCTGTACGGCTAACTAAGCTAACTAGCTATCTGTAGCGACAGTTAGCAGCAGTTAGTTATTCTGGTGATTTGCTGCCACAACAGGATGCTAATTCTTACATATTGTGCCTTCAACATTCTTAGCCCCATTTCCTCACCTTGAACTAGCCTCATTTGTGACCTCAGCACTGCTTCAGGAAGTCCTTCCTGTTTTTCAGCAGGCAGATTAGCCCTCAAAAGTTTTTTAGATATCACTCTGCTTTCTGTCCAGAATGATAAAACATTTGCTGAAGGCAAAACCAATATTTTAAATCCAATATTTCCACAGGCTCTGCAGCTACCCTGTCTGTTTTTCTTCACTGTTACAGTCTGTTACAAGTGGAGTAAAAGTATTAGATTTAATGTTGGTTTCACCCCCAAGGAAAACCTGTGGCAAACGGAGGCCAACTGAAGGTTGACAAAAATCTTTCGGAGATACAACCGCAGCTGGATAAGACTTGAAAAAGTAAAACTCCAGCACAGGGAAAGCTACGTGACTCAATCTGAATCACCCAGGTGATTGATCAATGTCTGCCTGCCAGTGGCTAATGTTTGCAAGAGAGCTCAAAAGACACAGAATGTCAATATGTCTGCTTTGGAGTTACCTGAAGTTGCATTTTTTGGTCTTTTGGTAGCAACTGACCGCCTCTTCTCAGCTCCAGCCTCTGAGCCAAGACCAGGACCAGGATGTCCACTGTGCACACAAAGACCAGAGTGATATGGACCCTCAACCAAACTGCTGTGAAGATACCAAACAACGTAACAGAGCAATCCCATATCCCGTATTTTCCTTACCAAAGTAATAAGATTACCATAACACTGCTAAGACACATGTTAGCCCAACACTGATCACAGAAAACATGTACAGACCCACTCACATGTCAAATTACGCCATCTCTGAGAAGCAGAACCTGTTTCTAAAGGTTGCATAAGACGCCCGACAGGCAGTCAGCCCTGCTCCTCTGGCGTCTGGGCGGGTGACATGCTCACCACATACTTTCTGTTTCCAACTCACTCTCACACACATACTCAAGTTTGATTTAAATCATTTTCACACATTGGCCACCCGTTAGCAGCGCTTCCGTTTATGAAACGCAGTGCTTCAGACATGCTTCCTGGAGAGGTTACAGGGTCATCAGAGTTCATGTCAAGAGTTTGTAATTGGCAGTCAACTCAGTTCATTCACTAGCGTTATTGAAGGACTCGCATTTTATTATAACAAACTGTGGTGGCTATAAAAAGATATAAGGACATTTCAAATGTTCTTACATGCATTTAACAACTCCTGCTACACCCCAGGTCTGTAACCCTTTTCACCATTCACCCTATTACAGGACACAGTACCACTAAAATTATTTGAAGTTATTTTACAGTAAAGAAGTTACAAAATGTTGCTTTAAAACCGTCCTTATGTCCTCATACACCTTCACTAGTGTGTTGAAAACAACATAAACATGTTTAATGCACTGCTGTGTTAATATCTGTAGCTATATTAAAACCATTTTGCGAGCTGTCTCAGATTAGCCGCCTCTTCATGCTGGGTATCAGTCTTCATCAAGTTTAAGTGCATAAGCTTAACATGGCTGACCTTCCCCTAACTAATGACCCTTGTTATCACACAGGCTCCACACCAGCACTTTACACCAGGGAGACAGTACAAACAACAGCCTCGGTCGACCGGTCTTTCTATCACCACTCCGTAATAGCAGTTACCTTGGCGCGGCCATATCCGTCATCATCATCCGGCATTAATTCATCATAAGGGATGAGGCATTAGAGAAACTGCAGAGGGACTTAACATGGCGGAGCAGTGACAGGGGCTCCCTCTGGTGTGATGAAAGAACACACTGGGAGCTCCATGCTGTGATGGGCAAAATAGTATGTACGTCGCAGATGTGACAAATGATGTTTGGGGAAGTTGAACAGCGTTTAAAAGACGACTGCTGGAGGATGATAGTAATTTCAGAAAGTAAAGTCAGTTTATGATGTTTTAAGAAGTGTGTGAGAGCTGGCTCAGTTTGACTGTTTGGATTATTATCTATGTCAAGTGCATGTTTCTCTCTAATTCCCCCCACAGAAGCTTATTCCTGGTGATGCCTTAAAACAGCATTTAGACCATCATGTTCAGGAAATTTAAGATGTTTCCCGGGTCAGAACTACATACAATTTCAAGGGGAAATAAAGGTTATTATAAAGACTTATTATTGTTTGTCAGAGGTTAGTCAATTGTCACCATGTGCAGTTGTTGATTTTCAGTAAAAAAAAAAAAGTCCTTGAAAAAGCTACTGCATTTAAATAAACCCAGTGGAAAATATACTAAAGTCCTCCACCACACATAAATGTGTGTTGCTTATTGTTGTTTCACAAAGATGTTTGACTCTAAATGTGCAGACTGACATAAGTGCAGTGTTTCCGCCCTGGTTGCCAAGATATAATGTTAGTAATCAAATTTTTTTGCAGTTTGAGTCTGTCTTTTGAGGCACTTGTAATTGTGACACCACCAGCTATTTTTTGAGGGGGTCTCAGGACATTTCCAGCTGTGTTTGTGCCGACCAAAACTGCATTTTATTACACTTTGATTTTGTGACATCACAACATGCCTGGAGGCCAATCACGGCCCATGGTGCAATTTATGCAAGTGTGATGTTAAACTTGAAGCCTTAGTGCACATACACAGGTGGGCAGTCCCTGCTCAAACCTGTGAGAGCTGACCAATCAGATCAAATTCGTCTTTTCAGGAGGTTGGGCCTTAAAGAGACAGTCACTAATATGGAGCGTTCAGACAGAAGGTGATCGAAGGTGCTGCAGTAATGGACATTATGAAGAAGCATGCAGACATTTCGTAGTAGACACCCAAAATAAAAGGATGAACCTGAAAATGAGCATAATATGGGGCCTTAAAAATTAAAAATAGTCACATAATCACATATTTTAAATGAGGGAAGAGGAGAGGATGTCATTTTAAGAATTTATAAATTGTAATTAAAGTTTTTTGTGTAAAAAATCATATCAGACACTATTCATTATTCCAAGCAGAGTATTTTAATATTTCTTTAAACATGTCCAGAGGGGATTTTTTTAATAGACCTTCTTTCCGGTGCCTGTCAGAGGCACCACTCAACAAGAAATTCACCTTCCCATATTTAGTCAGTGCTGCCATGTTACAGGTGTAGAGGGTTAATTTTCTGGTAATCCATAAACTGAAAAGGACAAAATGCATGATAACTATAAGCTTTTTGTCACTGTGATGCTTTAGTTTACAGTAAGTAGCATGTTAAGAGTAACCGTGGTAGGTGTACAGACAGTTCCATAGGGGCTTGTGAAGAGGAGGTGCCGTCTCCCACAGGAAGAGTTTCAGAGCAGATGGTTGCCTGGGTGTGCAGGCTCGGTGGCAATCCTTCTTGCCCTTTTTTTGTGTGTGTGTGTCACCCTGGCATCACGCAGCTCCTCCGTGGAGGGCAGCTGACAGCCATTCACCCACTCATCAGTGCAGCCACCATGCTGGAGTTTGTCCTCGGTGTAGGAGGAGGCAGATTAGAACCAGATTGTGGTGCAGGATTTGAGGATGTTTTCAAACCATTGGTCTGTAAAAGAGGAGAAGAGTTGGTCACTCCCAGATGTTGTTTAAACGTTCTTTGTTTTAATTATCTTTTTCAATTTGGTGAGAGATATTTAGATTTTTTGATACTGTTCTGCAATAATCCCAGATTAATTCCAATGGCAATTTTGTTAAAGTCGGTTTAGAGCTGTATAACTGAGACAAGCTATGGTTTAAGGTTCAGAGACGGCAAATGAAAATACAAGCACCTATTGCAGGTGTGTTACAGGACAAGTCTGTTTCATTCATGACAGCTGAATGTTTATTTACATAGTAAAATGTTCACTGCCTGACATATTTGTGCCTGGCAACTGCGTGATTAAAGCTGCTACAAGGTACTTTCAGGTTTTGCTGATTCTTGCGCCACCTGTGGACAAAACTGGTATGCATTATAAATACATATGTCTATGAAGCAAAAAGTAAGTAATACTATATTTATGTTGGTCATATAAAGACTTCTGTATTTAATTGAGACTTTCATAACCACTTAAAAGTTTGTTGTAGTTCATTTAATGTTGGGGGAATATCAATGTCTAGGCAAACAAGCAATAGACACGGCCTAGTTACTTTCAGGAAACTAAAAGTTCTGGATAATGTCAGGGAAATTTGTAGTTGCAACTGTTAAAAAGGTGAATAAAGTTCTTTGTACCGTTGCGGTCTATTTCCAAGACCTTCCTTCCTGCATTGTTGCCATTGGATGGAAATTCTGCGGAGTGAGATTCGTTGGGATCCTGGGCTGAGCCAAAACTCTATCTTGTCTAGGCGAGAGACAACACATCATGATATCACACATCAAAACAACACACATCACCGTTCCCAAAACAACATGGCCTCTGCAGTGTACCAGCGACAGGCGCGACGGACCTTCATTGTACACTCGCGGTTTGGTTAGGTTTAGTCGAGAAAACTGCTTGATTGGTCAGTGCTTATGTTACTTGAGTTACATGTCTTCAAAACTATTCGGATAATGAGGTGCCTTGGTTGTTCTCGTGGTAGAGCACACGCCCCGTGTATGGAGGCCAAGTCCGCACCAGTGGCCCAGATTAAATTCCATCCTGTGGCTCTTGAGGCAGATTATTTCCTCTCTCCCCTGTTTCCTGTCAATCTTTATTTGTTGCTGTGTCCTGAAAATACCATCTTAAAAAATAATTATAAGTGAATGTGTAGAACCCATTTGTTCAGTTCTTGAACGAGCCCACCTACGGAAACTGCAGCCCTGCCTGGTTGTATCCACACTCTTCTGACCTTTTTGGCTGAACCTCCTCACAAACCAGAGGTCTGGCAACACTGCAGGAATTTAAGTTACAGAAAGTTATTCAGGGTTCACTCGCCGATGATCGAGGGTTAATGGCCAGACTGAGGGATTCAAAAGATCCAACAATCACCACAACTTAGAATTTTATCACCTCCAGGTTGTTGGCAGCACTTCCTACACGCAACATTCCTCAAGGTCAGATCTCCACATGTTGATCCGTCTCCATCACATTATACCAACACCTGTTTCCTCTGCAGACATTTCCTTTTGTGTCATGTTGTACTTCCTCTTCCTGTTCTCATCATTCCTCCTCCAAATCCAGTCCTTATTCTTCATCACTTTCCATTTCCTTCCTCTGTAAACTCTTCCCTTTGAAGACTCGACGTGTCTTAGTGTCTCCGCAGACAGAGTCACACTTGACCTGTGCAGCGGTTCTACGGCTCCCTCCGAATGCCTGAAAGCATTATTAGTTCAGCAAATATTGATGTTAGTACATCATGAAAAGCATGGGCTCTCTCAACCTCTGTGTCTCTCCTTTTTTCCTTTCCATTTCTGTCTGGTTTCTAATGTATTCTACCCCTCTGGTGGCCTCTAGCCAGCCTCTCTCTTATGTTCTCTAACAATGGCGACGGAGGAGGTCACTTGATGCCTCTCCTAAGCTCGACTCTGCTCTCCTCATATTCCCTAATATGCTGTGTTCCCCTCTCTCCTTTCTTCTGCTCTCCTCTCCTCCCCTCCCCTTTTCGTCTTCTCCCCAGCCCTCTGGGTGAGGTTGTCCTACCAGGATGTAACTAAGATCTCTCTCTCTCTCTCTCTCTCTCTCTCTCTCTCTCTCTTTCTGTCTCCCCCTCTCTCTCGCTGTCTCGCCCTCGCTCTCTCGGGAGAAAAGAAAGAGCTGACACGAGGCACATTACAGCAGGCAGGTTCTTCAGAGGACAATTTGACTCTTGGACGTACAGAGAAAAACATCAGGAATGTGCGGTTCATCGAAGGCAGATGGCACAAACACATGCAGACCCATCATATGTAGCGCTGTACACAAGAAATACACAACTTCACTTCATGGCCAAACGTTTCAAATTATTACATCCATATGTGATCACTGAAGATCAGATTTTGTGAGCGTGAAATAGATTCCGATCTACAAGATTTTTCACAAGGTTTTTGGAAGCCGGCTGCAGGGATTTTTCTCCCATCTAGCCACATGAACGTTAGTGGAGTTGGATGCTGATGTTCAGCCACAAGCTCTGGCTCGAATTTGGAGTTCCATGTCGTTCAAATCCTGTGCAATAGGGTTGAGTGCAGGACAGCCAAGGTCTTCCGAAGCCAGTAATGACAACATTCAAGGCCAAGTCGTGCAGCAAATTGGTCGGATCCTCTGAAGGGATAAACACACATTGTCTCATCAGATTCTGGATTCATCTTCACTCATGTTTATCACCCTGACTGCAGCAGCAATCCTGGCCGAGGAGGAGACACCCAACAACGGAGGAGATGACCGTCAATGTCGGGCATTTGTGTACTGTAATACTGACTGTGGACTGGAGCTGGAGTGGAAATGCACTTTACTGCACCACCATAGCATTACAGAGAGGAGAGGTTAAAAAGAGGAATGAGAACCAGGGGCGAATAAACACTCAAACTCGTCTGAGTAAAGCATGGTGAAAATTTGCTTCACTGGTGGTGATCACACCATTAAACAACCATCACTGCTGATGAAAATATATCTGATGTAACTGAGGCACAAGTGATCACAAACAAGCCAGTGTCTAAAAGTCCTGTTCACATTACGTTTAGTCTCTTTAATCCACTTCCCTCCTCACACTTTGCTATGCAAATTATAGCAAAGGGCCACCAAATGAAAGGCCACACTACCTTGAGTTAGAACAGTACACAGCCCAACAAAATGAGGAAGTGTAGTCATAGATACAGTTAGATGTTTTTAAAGCAGATTTCTCACATTATTGTATCTTTAAAGGCAGAGATCTGGGACAGAAGGTGAGACTTTGCATCCTAAACTAGTGTCTCAACCACTCTTACCTGCACAGGGTTTTTTCTTTGGCAAATTTCCCCCGAACCTTCACCAAATTGTTGCAAGAGGCAGATATTGTTGAAAGCAACACAACTGTTAAATTCAGGCTTTTGCAGAATCATCCACCAACAACATTCTTGTCTGACAAAAGGGTTAGTTCAGTGTGCCAAAGCCGGGGAAACTATTTCTTATGGACCCCAAAAGGGGCTTTCCTACATTTTTCCAAAAGGTTGGAAGCACTTTGTGGTCTAGGGTATCTTTGTATGCTTCTGCAGAAAGAATTCCCTTAATCGATCCTAACACTTACAGTCTTATAGATAGATCTTCAACCTTTAGTTAAGCAAAGATTTCAGTTAATCACTATCAAGGCTTTTGCTTCCTTCTGTGTCTCTTTGTTCTCATGAGATATGAAAAGCTGCAGCAGGCTCCATCAGCTGCTGCTACCACAGCACACTGCATGTGGAGTCAGCAGAGGAACTTGCCATCAGGTCCTGATCGACCTCCTCTCAACCCCTCCACCCCTCCATCCCTCTAACCCGGTCCTGGACCTTGCTGGCGGCCATGATGAATGATTCATCTTCGCAGCAAAAAGAGCTGACTCATCGCTGCGTTCCAGCTCCATATTTCCAAAGTGGGCAGGAGCTAAATGGCTTTACCAATAGCCCTGCTGTCTGACTAGCTACAGCTACCTGCTGCTGAATATGCAGAAGAAAGCAATACAGTATTGAAATGTATTGCTGCACTTTGAGTAGAAGCCATAAAGGCCTATTTATCTCTCTAGACTGCAGCTAATTACAGTGTAGTGTATCAATTTATTTTTTCAATATAGGTGCATGTTTTTTGTTTTTTTTTAAATCTAATGTGCTGCCTCATGAGGTAATTTATCAATTCAGATGGGACCCTTTTTTATAAAGGCGCAATGTGTAAAGCATGGACGGATTATTAGATTAAAACATAAAAAAGAAATGAATTAACATTATCAACAGTTTTTGACAAAGATGTCTACTTAAGCTAGCCCATAATAACCCTTTTGTACCTCAAGATGTATTAGTCTGATAGTGCCCTGTGGTTTCAACTGGGTGTGCTACGTTTCTCAATCCCAATTAGGTTTTAGTCTAATTATCAAAAACAGACTCACACAATATCATTCTGTACTTCTGTACTTTTGTACTACAATGATGGGTGTGCGTGTGTGTGTGTGTGTGTGTGTGTGTGTGTGTGTGTGTGTGTGTGTGTGTGTGTGTGTGTGTAAATATATTTATATATAGGTGGCGAGCTTGATAAGATGTTGAGAGTGAAGGCAGCAGTGTTCCCTGTGGTATTAGGAGCATCATGACCCTGAAACTGGCTCCATCAGGTTGCAGGAACAACATCCAAGATCTCTGTCCAAAGGAGTGAAGTCCTAGCAACAGCTAAAACACTGCACAGAACTCCTTAAGCTCCCTAGCCTCGGGTAGAGGACCTGAGCTTGGATGAGATGGGAGGAACACGAGACCACCCACAGGGGCGAGTGGGGGATGATAATATGTGTATATATATGCAATGAAAGAGGTGAATGAAGAGGATTTTTCCTTTCTTCTGGTGTTTTCATGGCACTGTGGATATTTCAGATCAATTTGAAGACTGCATATGGTTTGCAGGCTCTACACTTGAGCGTTTATTTGTCATGCAGCGCATGATTCACACTGGTCTCGTCTCCTGACTTGGTCTCAAGCCCTCAAAGTCTTGGTCTTGTCTTAATCTCAATACTCTTGTCTCGGTATGGTCTCAGCTGAGGCAGTCCCGACTGCATACAACATCTGAATTCAAGTTTAAATCAAATTGCCTTGAGAGTCATCATTGGAAATCATTCCCACTCAAAATAAACAAAATAAAACTCACCAAAACTGTCTTTTGTTGTCTCTCTGCAGTCTCCTCTGGTTTTGTCGAAACAAATACTCAGCTCACAGATTTAGATGTGACAGTATTACAGCGATTTCTCCAAGATGGTAATGACTGGCCGTGTCTTCTTCTGTAAATAACCTCTGTACTGTATTCCCTGTTGTTAAACCAGAACCTGTCGGTCTCGGAGGCTGTGTCGGCTCTGCATCCAGCTGTGGTTATATGCTGCCTTCGAATGGTGGCCAAACTTTGAACATTGCACCTTTTTTTTTCTTTTTTTTTAAATGGTCATCTTAAGAAGTTTCTAAATAGTCAAAAATCTGACTGGAGTCAATGTCTGTGTCTTTGAAGATATTAGTTATGAGGACTTGGTGCACACAGAGATCCACACACACTCACAGTGTGACATTCTGAGATGAAGGACATTTTAGTTCTGCTCTGCTGCAGTGGGCTAATGGTCAATAACAGATTCATTTTCATCACAGTGCAGTATGTGGACGCATGTGTGTGTGTGGTCTGCGTGAGCGTGCATGTTTGTGTGTGTCCTTCACTTCCTTCTCTGGCAGTTATTATGGACATTTGAAATTCTGTGCCAGCTTCTAGATTGAGCAGGGGGATTACTCATCTGCCTCAGATATTGTGCTCCTTGGTGGTGCTTGGCTTTGCGGCTGACTTAATGAGAGTGGAAAGCTTTGTTGTTGTGAATTTCTCTATTCATCCAAAAGAGGAGGAAAAGGTGCCCCACCGAGGAGAAAAGGGAAAAAAAATAAAAAAAATAAGGTAGCAACTCTCAGCTGCTTTTCTCGGTGAAAAGGAATGACAACTAATACCTGAGGGCACTTCCTTATCTCCAGCCTGTCAACACAGACAGGCCATATCATTCACCGGGAGCTTTACTCAATGGGAAAAAGCCATCCACCAATGGGAATAAGCTCTTTCTTGAAAACAGTGGTGCTCTATCGCTTACTGTGATTCGGTAACCTTTATCATACAGTGTTTATGGAAGAATGGTTCCTCACCCTGCCAAATACTGAGACTTTCTTTCATTTCCTGATTTCAAAGCGGGGCAGAGATGTTCTCGGCTTAGATGAAACAGGATGATGCGAGGAGGCAGGAAGTGCATTGTGGGGCAAAGATGAGATTATGGGGGTGAGGAGAGAAGATCAGCTTGAGATTCAAAAGATGTGCTGACCGCAGGTGGTGTTATTAACGTGTGTGTGTGTGGGAACTTTGCCCTCTCAGACAGTTTTCTTCAGCACGTGTTCAAGGATCATGTTTTCAGTGATGGTGCAGTTTTAAAGCTGGAAAAACAGAAGAAAAACTGTGAATGAGATGACATGAGTTTGAAAATATACATTTGTAAGACGCATGGTGCAAGGAGGCCAAAAAGGGCTCTAGGTAACAATTTATACGTGATGTTCCCCGTGATCTCAAGCCATTGCCTGTACAAGCCTGTGGATGAGCTGTTTAAGTCATTTAATCCTGCTGGACTGATGATGTCTTTGTAAAGGTCTTGGGTCAGTCCAGTTCAAAGGATGTGACTTAATGTGTGTTGTCGAGTGCCTCGTCTCAGTGCCTCTCCCTGCTCCGCTAACACAGGGCAGCAGTAGCTAACATTAGCTAAGAAATGGAGTCCGCTAACATCAACTAACCACCAGCTACACAGAGTTCAAAACAACTCTCTGGGATTTTGTGAAAAATTGTCAGAAGTAGTGTTACGTTAGGCGCCGGCTAAGCTAAGCATGGCATTATAATGTATGTCTTGAAATAAACATGCATGTTACTCAGAACAGAAACAGCACACCAAGCTAACGTGACGTTAACCAGACACAAAAACTCCTGGATTTAACATGCTACCAGCTCCGTAGAAACTGGCTCAAGATTATAACAAATCAAAACGCTGGTTGAGTCCAATTTTCAGGACAACTAGGACAGGATTCAGAACTGCTCGCAATTTGGGACTGTCCAAAGTGTTTCAGGATGTCCGGTCACCCTGTGTGCGCAGAGTACTGTGTGCCTCGACCAGTGTATGCTAGAAGAGCTAACTTTTCGGGAAACGCCTTAAAGTGGCACAATGTCGTTTTTGGAGAAGAAATTCAAACTCAGAAGCTGCTCTCAGAACACAGTTTGAAGCTGGAAAGGTAGCGGGGTCCGCAAAATATAAACAAAGTAAAAGTATGAAATTGTGTTGCTGTTTAAGGCCAACATAGAGCAGTAACAAGTTACAGGGGGAGGTGAAAGAGACCCCATTACAAGCCACTGTTACACTGAAATGATCTTATCTTAAGGTAAAATAGTTACATAATGTTGCATTAAATGAATAAATAACATAGTGTCTTAAGAGAATGTAGATTCCTGTGGAAACGGTTTAATAAGGAGACAAATTATGTAACAGCAAGATGTAAATTGCATTTTTCTCTGGGGACATAGGAGAGACCTATTACAACAGAAAATTCATCATTTACATTTTGTTCAACCCCCAAACTAAGCCACCGAGACCACTTCCTGTGAATACCCACTGAAACCACATCCGTTTTACGCTCAAGACAGCAGTTCTTCACACGTTCAGTACTGTGGGAATTCTCATGTATACAAAACACGCTCTAAATAGTAATGATGCATCTTTAAAAAAACAAAAAAACAAAAAAACAAATCTGTGCTCAATGCAGCTGAACTCTGTCAATTTCCTGATGAAAACACCCCCCCATCCAACACACACACACATACATAGACACTAACTAAAGTGTCTCCCAAGAAGAAATCGATGACCTTCTGTGGGAGGTGGCGATATGCCACAATCGACTACACAGCCCACTAAATAAGCAGCCACTGGCAGATGATGTTAAATGAGGGTGGGAGGAGATAACACACTGGGTTACAGTGATGCTCTGGTCCCATGAGAGTGCAAGACATGATTCAAAGGTACGAGGGGGAAACAGCCAAACAGTCATAAGTTTCCACTGGTGGACTGCATTCTGTGAAATAAATTGTGCTGGATTGGCAGATCTTTTATGGACCATGACGCTTGAAAATGTTCGATGAAAATATTCAGCTAAAAGACAGTCGGCTGGATGATTATTTAAATTCAGTTTAACCTCCTTGTTAGTGATGTTTACAGCATTAAATGCTAATGTTAGCATGCTCACAATTGACGATGCATATAAGCTACATTGCCAAAAGTATTCAATCACCCATCCAAATAATTGAAATCAGGTGTTCCTATCACTTCCCTGAACACAGGCGGATAAAAGCAAGCACCTAAGCATGTAGACTGTTTCTGCAAACATTTGTGAAAGAATGGGTCACCCTCAGGAGCTCAGTGAATTCCAGCGTGGTACTGTGATGGGATTCCACCAGTGCAACAAGTCCAGTCGTGAAATGTCCTCACTCCTAAATATCCCACAGTCAACTGTCAGTGGTATTATCACAAAGTGGAAGCGATCGGGAACGACAGCAACTCAGCCACCAAGTGGTAGGCCACGTAAAATGATGGAGCGAGGTCAGCAGATGCTGAGGCGCATAGTGTGCAGAGGTCGCTAACTTTCTGCAGAGTCAATCACTACAGACCTCCAAACTTCATATGGCCTTCAGATTAGCTCAAGAACAGTGAGTAGAGAGCTTCATGGAATGGGTTTCCATGGCCGAGTAGCTGCATCCAAACCATACATCGCCACCACTGGACTCCAGAGCAGTGGAGACGCGTTCTCTGGAGTGATGAATCGAGCTTCTCCATCTGGCAATCTGATGGACGAGTCTGGGTTTGGCAGTTGCCAGGAGAACAATACTTGTCTGACTGCATTGTGCCAAGTGTAAAGTTTGGTGGAGGGGGGGATTATGGTGTGGGGTTGTTTTTCAGGAGCTGGGCTTGGCCCCTGAGTTCCAGTGAAAGGAACTCTGAATGCTTCAGATGTTGGACAATTCCATGCTCCCAACTTTGTGGGAACAGTTTGGGATGGCCCCTTCCTGTTCCAACATGACTGTGCACCAGTGCACAAAGCAAGGTCCATGAAGACATGGATGAGAGAGTTTGGTGTGGATGAACTTGACTGGCCTGCACAGAGTCCTGACCTCAACCCGATAGAAAACCTTTGGGATGAATTAGAGAGGAGACTTGGATGGAAATAAAGTTCTATTTTTCAGGGTCTCTGTTATGTTTCAGTTGAATTACTATTAATTTGCACTTACACCCTTTATTTATCGATTACGTGCTCCTGTCATGTCTACATCAGATATCATTAATTTAATCACTGTATGATCCTCTACAAAGGACAAAGAAATCGTCACAATCAGTCTTTATTATTATAGCAATAGTTTACTTTTAATGATGCCTTCTCCTTCTGAGTGATCTAGTTTTTGTGGTCTCCGGGGGAGAAGTTCAATTCCCCATCCAGCCGTGACCTCCACAATTAACTCAGCGACCAATCATATCAGAGATAGATGGAAGTGGATGTGAGCCACTCAGAGCTCTGGAGACTACAGGTCCTCAATACTTCATCATCACTGTCATTATCAGACAGAGACCACAAGACTTGATGTTACTGGGGAGAACTGAGAACGGAAGTATCAGTGGAGAAGGTTTTTAAACCATGTGTGTGTGCGAGTGATATAGATTATAAAGTAACCATAGAGAGTTTTATATTGGATCGTCTCTTCTGTGTTTTTTCATTTAAAATATAAATGAAATTTAAATGTGTCTAATTATGTGGTTTTTGAACCAAATACCAGTAAATCAATCAATCAACAAGTACTTACACTTTTAAAACACGCATGTGCCTGTAAATTTTGTAACTAAACTTTGCTGATTGCTGTCTGTATTAGCTGTATTAGCACCCTTATTATCTTTGTTTTGATAAAACTGCCTGTCATAATCAGGTTTTTTTTTTTTTAATTTATAATATTGATAGTTGTGTTGTATCAACATCAGCTGCTTTTGTTTTAAATCTTGCTTTCATGATTGTGTTACTATCTTGTTTGGACACGTGTGGATCCAAGAGAGATTATCAACTGTTATGGTCGACGCTAATGAGGATGAAACAAACAAACAAATACGCCTGAACTGAAACAAGTGAAGAGTCCAATTCTTGTAACTGGCATAATTTAATTCTAAATCTTTTTGATCTGGAGTGACGGGGATTGAAATTAGAACAAAGTGTTCATTTTTTATTTGTTCACATGAGAGATGTCTGTATTTCTTATCTTGTGAGTGTTTTTAAGGGCTTAAGCTTACATCAAGTGCTTCCAAGCACCAATCAGGAATTAGGAACATTTGTGTTGGGTTGCTTGCTAACAATACCACTTCACTGTCAATCAGATATGGTGAAACCACAACCAACCACCACCGCATATTCAATTTTATTTCAATTGTTGCTTGTTTTGTCATGAAAATCTAATTTTCTACAGAAAAACTTGGGATATGAAACTAAGTTTTAAGGTACCCCATGGGGCCGCAGCAGAGACAGTGGGAAATGTTGAAATATGCCTTTAAGACATACTGGGTTTCTTAGGATGGCGGCAATGTCACCAGACAACATTCAGAATGTCTCAAAATCACCTAAATCATGATGATTCCACTATAAAGTCACTCTATCTGAATGGACACAGTATTCTCTGCATGCCACTGACTTCCTCTCATTTGACTAGTTCCCTGCTTGCATATCTGCCTCCATATTGATGCCGGGGGAGAGCATCAAGATGAAGAGTTCCTCCAGACACACGGCCTGCAAAAAAACTGTGCCCGAGACAGTCGAGATTAATGATTGAAAACAAGTGGGCGAAGCTGAGAAATAACTACTATAAATACTGATGCTGTAGAGAGCTGCGATCGGGCTGCACATCAATAAGAGCTCCTGTGCTCTACTTTAACACCCATTGTCTGTACAGTGAAATGGAAAGTGAGCTTTTTTTTTTTTTTTTTAAAGATTAAGACTTACAAATGTGAGTCAGTCTGAAGGTGAAATTTAAAGGGTACATCACCTGACATTTGTCCAAGTGGTCATTTTTAATTCAAAGCACATCAGAAATATTTGAGGGCTGAGAGGCTGACTATGAAGTGCTGACCTCTGGTCTTTTATGGACATGCAGGGGAGTAGTAGTACATCTATTAAATCACATCAATGGTTTCAATCCCCCATCCATTTTGTCCAGTACGCCCAGTAGAGAAGAAAATCCTTTTGTTTTTTCAAGGACTTGTTTGTACTCAAAGCTGACGACAGCCGTGCTTGCAATTATTATTTTTTTTAATGCCGTTATCTCTTCGGCTGTTAATTATTTTGTTATCTTAAGAAAACTAGCTTCATTATATTGAGACATACCGAGATAATAAACCCATTATCATGAGAAAACAAAAGGCCGTTTTCTCATATTACCTGTGTTTATCAAAGATCAGGAGGGCCGTGCCAGCGTCCACAGATCGTCCTGTGATCTGTAGCGGCTGATTTAAGTCCCATTATTCACCAGACAGTACTTCTACCCTAACATTTGCATACATACCTTAAACACCCACCAATGTGGGTAGTTTATTTTCCAGTTACCCTTTTCTAATGAGAATTATTTTGGTTGTAACCTGTTGGACAGTAACATATCTTTAGGCTGACCATTGTAAGACTCTTACAATAATTAGCCATAATATAAATAACTCCGTATCGCTTTATATTCACCAATCTCAAGAAATCCATCTTTTGTTTTTTCAAGATAGGGATATAGAGCAAGAGGAAAAATGAGCAAACAAAACAATTAACTCACAATCTCAAGATAACAGTTGCAAGCACGACCATTCTCAGCTTCTGTAAGTTGGTCCCAGAATAACTGGTTTGTTTTCACTCACTGATTAGGTTGATGGGATTAGGGATGATCTCAGGCCTCTGTGTCCTCTGACACTGGATAGGTAGATGTTGGAGGTCACCCAGCTTGGTGTTGGATGTCTGGGAGCTCGATCACTGTGAGTGGTTGTCTTCCCCATTGTCCAGGAATGGTGGATGCCATTGAGGAGGTTTAATGTATCTCTATCTATTTTACATGTGTCTTTAGTCTGAAATGTGATCGCTGCAAGCCGGAGTCAAGCCACATTTGGAGGTGGTTGGAAATGCTTTTCAAATCAGATTTCTACAGATGCATCTACATCCAGATTCAGCGCGACACACAATGGCGACGTCAAATCCAGAGACATGGAAGTGCAGAATCCACAGTGCCCGTTGCAGAGTGGCATGAAGATGATGTCTGTGGAGTCACGTCTGCTGACAGTACATACAAACGTTCACAGAAGTCAGATCAGTTTCTTCACAAGTTTACTTCTGCCATAAAACTGCACCTTTAAATCTAAGGGGATTGATTTACAGTTTACAGTCTCATGTGGCCATTCAAGGAACTGCAGTTTTTGGCACTTCCATATTGGCTTCAGTTTTTAATCCCTGGTGGTTGCCACTTGGTAGGAACAAAAAGTATGACACAAAGATCTGTTTATATGGTTGTTTATCTTGTCAAGGACACTGGCCAGAGATTCAACCAAATCTGGGTGGTTTTTTTTTTTGATGGTGGGGGAAGCGAGCACAGAGAGAACCTGCCCCCGCTGACGTCAGTATCCAGGACCTTCTCGCTGTGACGCAACAGTGCTGCCCAGAGATAAGCAGTTGTTTGCTGATTTGAGTAGTATAAGCTGAAAGGTTAACTGCAGTACTTTGACACAACTGTACCAGTCAGACAACTCGTAGTGAAAACAGTGTGGGGAGCTGGTGTTGAAATGCAAGACTGTCACATACCCAACAAATACATAACGGAGAAACTATGAAAACAGCTGTGTGAGCCACTGTTGGTTATACGCAACAGCACCCGGGGGTCAGGGCTCCGACGTGGTGTTGGGCCTTGTTTTGCAGCCTTCCTCATGGCTGGACTTGTACATTCCTTTCCAGAGGCAGCAGGTTGATCTCAGTGCCAGGGTAAGCTGGAGTAACAGATGGTTGCTGGAGCACGCCTGGCCTTTCCCCATCTCTTTCTCTCTCTTTCACTTCCTCACACTCTGTCTCTCCTCACAATAACCCCACTGCTGTTCTCATGGTAACACTATCTGCCAAGTCTAAAGGATTGGATTTTTACAGGACACATGAGCTCAGCACTGTACTACCAGCGGTGGACGCTCTGCTCCCACCGTCTCTCTCTCCTTCGTCCCCCCTCCCCAACCCCCCTGCACCTTCATCTTTCTTTCTGTCTCCGTCGAATGTTTCGTTCCTTCCTCCTCACCGGTCCCTGGATCTCTTTGTCTCCTTTATCTGTCCCCGCCTCTTCTCAGCTCATCTGTCATCGCCGCTTGTTGAGTCAACCGTCCCTTCCCTTTTCCTCCTCGTGGTGCCGTTTCATCATGCAGAAATCCCAACCATGACTGGGCTGCTTTATCAGTTAGCGCGTATGAATCTCACTCCAATCTAATCTCTTGCATCTGCTGTGCTATTGTTCCTCTTTTCTTTGTTTCACTGTGTCTTCAAACAGCTTGCCTCTGCTGTATCATGTTCTCCAGACTGGGCTGATAGTCTTATCGCAGGACTGATGGTTTCAACTGGATGTGATCTTTAACCTTAAAAAGAATGGCGCCCATTTTGGTGTTGGGTTCTTGCGCTGTGGCTTGGTTGACTGTTTTGGGTTTTTGTTTTTTTTCCAAATTTAATCGGACACACACACACACACACACACACACACACACACACACACACAAGCACAGACCCATACAAACACACTTATTAAGGATATTAGATTTAAACAGACCCAGCAGGGTGTCGGAAAGACAGCCAGCTGTTCTTTGTAGCAACATAGATTTCTGAAACAGTGGCCATCTGTGGTGCACCGATTGACGGGGGGGGTGACCCATTCTGAATTCAAAACATCTACAAATCAAATGCGAGACCACACACGCACGCACGTTCGCCCCGGCGCCCTGCTCCATCAAAGAGGAAATTCAAATCACGAGAGTTAAGAAGGGGAAGCTGGCTTTTTTTTTTTTTTCTCTGTGTCTTGCCATCTTTTCCATCCACAAGGTGAGCTCGCCTGGCTCCTCTTCCCCCTCTTTCTTCCTCTGACGGCATTGTAAATGGAATGAGTCTGGTTGCATTGCTGTATTACGGTGGGATAAAGTATCAGTGCTGGTAATCTTCCGTGGATTAATGGCTTCTTCTTTATCTGCTGCGGCTGCTCCGCTCAGATGTCTGGCCGGGCCAGGAGCCTCCTGCTGGAATACTAATGACAGACAGACAGACAGCTCCAGCTCTCCCTGTCCCCAGCCCCAGCCCAGCCCACGAGAGCTGTGTGTGTGTGTATGTGTGTGTTCGTGCATGTGTGATTGAAAGAAAGGGAGCACATATGTGTGAAGTGCATGTGCATGTAGATGGAGAGGACACACAGCAGCGACAGAGAAGGAGACTGCCGCCACGTGTGAAGGGTGTGTGTACGAGGGTGCACATATGTGTGTGTGTGTGTATGTGTGCGTGCGTTTTCCGCCCCCAAGACCCTGTCGCCTCCTTTGTGAGGTAGTCGCTGTCCTCCTTGTCCTGGCTGACACCTGCTTTGCATACAGGAGGGGCCAAGCGGAGAGGAGGGGAGGGGCAACGATGGTGAAACGAGGGTCCCCCAGGATGTGAGAGAGAGGGACATGGAGGGGATGAGGGGAGGGAGAAGGAGGAGGAGATCCAGCAGATTAGCAGAAGAAAAATAAAGCGGACTGATGGAGTGAGAGAAGGAAGCGGGGAGGAAATTGGGAGAGGGAACAATGGGAAATATGAACAAATCCAAAAGACCAGACTAGGAGCAGATCCGTGGTATATAACCTGCTGCAGGGTGTAGTTATTGTGGAGTGGGTAACTCCAACTCCATTTCCTCAGCAAGGTCACATTTATCCCATCCAGACCGTGGGCTAAGAATATCTAGTGGGTCCTTTATGAAAAGGAAAAGGAACAACACTAAACGCCATCTGCTTCCTCAGTGACAGAAGAAAAGAAGAGGAGGAGGAGGAGGAGGGGGAGTTGCAGAAGGACACCATGTACCAACTACTGGCCATGCTTATGTGAATGGAACTGCAGAGGAGAACAAAAGAGAGCTCACCTAATCTCCAAGCTGGAGCAGGAGAGGCACCAACACAACATCCAAGAGGAACATCTGAGGAGACTTCAGGTCGAACTGTCCTCGATAACTCCATGGAGCCGATGAGATACCAGAGAAACAAGTGAATTCAGTGTCAAAATAATGTTCTCAGAAGCAGAAGATTCATGAACATTTCTAGCTGCTGTGGTTCTATGTTGTGTCCACTTGCAAAGCCCTTAGTTGTATCACAGCTTGCACCTCACTGTGGATCGACTCTTCATTATAAATCCTTGGCCGTACAATGACCTCAGAATTGAATGTAGCATAGAGTCTCAAAGTCATTGTGAGCATTGAGGACTTGGTATCTGGAGGAACTGCTATCCAGGGACCTTGCATGAATGTGTTGCTAATTAACTTGTATCTCATGTCCTCTTCCCAGTTGCTATGGTGGAGGCCGTGTGACTCGGGCACCGCTTAACGATGTCTTAGCCTCCTCCACACTCTCTTCACATACACATCAATGAAGACAACAACTCCCATGATCCCACGATGTCATTGAACACTGTCTTTTGGTATTGTTTTGATTTGGAAGGCCCTAGAGGCACAACTTTCATCTGTGGAGATGTGGCAGAGCAGGTTAATGTGTTCATCAGCTTGAACTGAATTTAACATGGTGGCCCAGTAACTAGTCAACTCAAAGCAAGGAAGGTCCTGGGTCTGACTCCCAGCCGGGGAGCATGCATGTTCTCCCCATGCTCGTTTGGGTTTTTTCCAGGTGCTTAGGTTTCCACCAACATTAAAATTTTGTTAATTCTCCTGTCAGTAGCCATGAACTAGGGATTGGCCTGGAGTTGGCATGGTGTACGTAGCAAAAACACTATAGGAACACTGCACATACAGGCCCATTACACATAAGTTTCAATAGTTGTATCCAGATAAAGTTTTCATAGGTGGAAAAGCAACATATTTTCGGTATTTCTCATTCTTTTAGATGTATAAAGACCAAGCCACAGGGCCTTTGTACCAACAGTAAAAGAGATGAGCGTTATAGAGTTATTGCTCAGTCCAGTCACACACAGGTTACAGGTTTTTCAGGCACACCTGTTCTATCTAATGCAATCCAACGCAACGGCCCTGCAATAAAGCATATCTTTGTGAAGCTTATTGTATCCAGTTTTTGTTGACTAAGTCAGAGAGGTGTTTATTTTAGCTCTACCACCATTTTTAGTCTTTACTTTGTGTATTATTATATAGAGGGGTGGTGTTGATACTGTGTAGTCCCCATAAATGTAAACAAAACATTAAAAACAACCTTTGAATATGTATTTTTCTTTAATATCAATAGGTTTTAGGTAAACAGCAAGCTCCCTTTGACTAAGAAAACCTGTAACCTACTAAAACTCCAGTTTAATCTGAGGTTCAGGGGCAGAATGTTGGAAAAGACAGACATTTCATGCCTCTTTGAAGATATCATTTGTAAAATATGGCCAGTATTTGAAGATAGCCCTGAAAACACAGGGGGTGGCTTATATATCACCAGAGTAATGGAAAACTGCTGCTCTTTGCTGGCTATCCTTGGGTGTAGCTATCATTAGTGAATTAGCTCATGGTTCAGTTGGCTGTGGAGCCAGTGGCCTGAGAGTTTGTCTGGAGCTGGTCTGAAAACAGCCTCCAAGATACAGTATGGAGGTGATTTACAGCAGCTCTGATCAAGAATATGATCAGGGAGGACAAGACAGACTCGAGACAGGATGGATGTGCAGCAGAAGCGACGGAGTCAAACATCAGCAGTGGGTAAAAAAAATTCAGATGGTGTGCAGCTGAATTTTTCTGTTTCGTATGGAAAATAGAAGTAAGAGTATTTCCTTTCGCTGTCATCTTGTGAAACGATTCAGGGCATTCGGACAAAGTGGAATTACAAGACAGGACAGGCCAGAGCTAGCCAGTTAGCATGATAACTTCTGTAGACATCTCTGTATCAGTACGGAGACGTAAAGTCACCACTGTCAATAATAAAGTTTTAAACCAAAATTGGCCACATCTTACAGACTGCTTCTTTAACAAGTCAATATGAAGTGTAAGGTAAGGTGCAAAAGTTTGCTAAATCGAGTGCAAACTGAGAAATCTTCACACGCTACAAGGTTTTGATGGAGGAAACTCATTCTCTAGTGTTTGTTTCTCACACAGCCAGTGTGCTCGTCAGATTACAGTAGCTCCATTTTTTGGTTTTCTCCTCGCAGCTGTTCTTTACAAGCCAGATCCTGAATGGTGGTAGACATCGGCCGTTTGGTTTGGCACTCCGAAAGAGACTGCAGTGTTTGTATGTGTGTGAGTGTGTGTGTGTGTGTGTGTGTGTGGGAGACAGACAGAGCGATGTCATGCAAACACTGCCCTGATGTGACTCCCCGTTCCCTACATGGTTTCCTCCTCTCCTCCAGTTAGTATTTCCCTCTCTCTCTATCTCTCTCTGTCTTTCTTTCTTGCCCTCTATTTGCCTTTCTTCTTCCTTCTGCCTAACTTCCCTTAACTGAGTCTTTTCCTGTGTGGTCCCAAGCAGTTCTCCTCTCACTTTCATCTCACTTGAAGCGATAATGAGCTTGATTGCATCACCCGCAGAGTCATTTTGACAAAACTTTGGATTAAAAAACACTTTGATCATGTTGAAAAAAAAAAATGTAAAAATCCCAAAAGGAAGAAGTTGTCAGCGAGAAATGATTCGTATTATACAGTGCAATTTGCTGTTACTGTAAAAAAGCACCTATAAAAAACTTTTTTATTCCACTAGTTTCTTTTTTTAGTTGATGCATCATCCATGGCAGACGTCAGCTCAGGGGAGAACGGGCGCACACGGTCCCCCGATAGAGAGCGTGTCAGTGCTTGATGAGAGGCCAAACAGCGTCCAGCCTGGGACGTCACGTTTTAAAGACACCAGCGAGTCGGAGCAGGTGCACAGCCACAAGCCAGAAGATAGCAGCTAGTTTAACACCTTCGCAGTCATTCTCATGGCGTGATGGGAGGTCTGCCGGGCGAAAGCGAGACGACAAAGGCCGACTGGAATTAAGCAGAAAATGTCTAACTATTTGATGGACAAAGATGAATTGAAAATGATGATGTTAGCGTGTGTGTTAGCGCGTGTGTGTGTTGGGGCGGGGGGGGGCATGCTTGTTTCTGTGGTGCAAAAGAGGAAAACAAAGGGCTTCATTGGTGGTTGGAGAGATTCAGTGAGTGTGTGTGTGTGTGTGTGTGTGTGTGTGTGTGGGCGCATGTGTGTTTTTTAGGTGTGCCCCAGAGCTCTTTGTGCCTTTTTTGATGGACTCAGCCTTTGTTGCCCCTCTACGTGTCACATGCAGCGACACAAACACGAGCACACACACACATATCTGCATACTTTAAGAGGACAGTAGATAGAGTGCCCCTAAATCCTCCATACTGTTAATTTCCTTAAATCCTCAGTTGACTCGAACATCGATGAAGTAATTTTGGAGACTTCGTGTGCACTGAACCACTAACCCCTAAAAATATCTTCCCGGTCAATCCAAAAAAATGCCCTCACAGCCCAAAATGTCCCCACAACAATAGCAAACTGTCTAAAGTCAGTCCCCGCAAGCACTGCTAAACCAGACCACACACACACGCACACGTGCGGGCAGCTGCCATTGGCTCTGCAGCGAGGGTCCCCTCCTGTCCCTATCCCCTCTCGCCTGCAGCTGCTGGCCAGCCTGTCAGTTCCCAGGCATCAAGCCATCAGAGATGACGCCTCCACACGCCACCAAGTGGTAATCACCTGTCCTGCATCGCTCAGCAACAGGGGCTCCATCCTCCAGGCAGCAGAGGAAGTTAATATTGCCACCAAATATGTTTATAGCTTCAGTGATGTGGTCTTAAAGCTGGAGGTGAAGGCTCAAGCTTTATATGATAAAAGCTATATAATATAATCTTAACCACCTGTGCTTCTGCTGCTGCTCAGCATCGTTCCCTGTATGCTAGTGGTTGGTTGGCCTGCATTGTCCCTCTGTAGATTCAATCACTGGCGTGTCTTCATCACCTCAGTCATAAAGCTTAAATGTTGGCCAGGTACCATCATGACATTTGTACAAAAGATCTCGATCACATTATATGTTTAAGACCTGACTTTCATACCAGGAGTTGAAGTGGATGGTGGTGGAGCTGTGGGCATGAATGCTGCTAAGCCAGTGACCGCAGTTCGAGACTGTGTTTAAACATTTATATGGGGATATTTTCAGGGAGAGCTCAGGACAGTTTCCAGCCATGTTTGTGGTTGACCAAAACAGGTGTTTTGAGCCAAAACTTGATCTTTTCCGGACCCTATTACTCACTGAAAAGTGTGCCTGAAGAAATGTAAAGCTGCAACATAAAGACATGTAAAGTCTGAATATAACTATGGTTTGCAGAAAAGTATATTGCCATGTGTTGCCCTTAATTATGAGTCAATTCTCACCTTCCTTCCCTCAGACCCATGCATTATATCCACCTGAAAAATACTGTAAGTGTTATCACTCTATTCGCAGCCTGCCATCTATCTCCGACTTAATTTGTATACTCAGGCTGTGACCTATAATCTTCTGCAATCTTTTTATCATATCTGTTAAACTGCAGTGTGTTGTATATGTCTGAACTTTATTTGTTAGCTGCTGCCTGTCTTGGTCAGGACGCTCTCATGAAGAAGGTTATTAACCTCAGTGAGGCCTTTTCCTGCTTCAATGAATACAAAAAAATAAATAATTACAAATCACTGTGGAACTTCAAATAATTACAAATCATGTTGATTTGTAATTATTTGAAGTTCCACAGTGCTTTACATTTTCCAACCAGGATTAAAACCTTTTACGACTGCAGTAAAGGAAATTAAATCAGACAGTTAAAATAACAAAAAAATTGAATAAAACACCCAGCACTTGGGTAAAAAACAGGAGACATGCTTAGAACAAAATGGCATGTTTGCATTAATAAAAGTCTTTTATTTGTACGTCTTTTAGGGAAGATGACTACAATGTACAACTTCAAAAATGATTGGGTGAAACGCGATGGGAAAAAATTTAGCATTTTTATCAAGCTGATCAGACAAATCCCTCGTAAATACTATGCGTTACTTTTTCATTTTAAAATAGGCAAATTTGCCTCGAGTAACTGATGTCCCATGACCTCGTGTTCACTGCTTTTGTTGTCCACAGTTCTCACTATAATGTCGATAATGCAAACTATTTGCTTTGTGATATGTAAGTACGCATGGCAAACAACATCACCTTATCACCATATTACCATATCATTAAGTTCCTACTGGGCTTTTTTGGCCAGGTACTGAACAATCCAAGACCCTGTACCGGTCCATGGCCCAGTGATTGAATTAGTATAACTAACTAAAGTATAACTCTGGCGACAGTCTACTTTTTGGAGAATCTACATCCATTGGAAGACATACAAACTGTGCAGTAGCTTGTCTCAAGATACCTTCTGATTTAATGTGACATTGACATCATGTGTCTCAAACTCCGAGGACACAAGTCTTTTAAAATGGCTCACAAGTATATTGTTCTGTTGCTGATGAAATAAAACTGATTTCCTGAAATGGCTGGGCCCTGTAGGGACATCTTCAGCTACGGACCAACTCGTGAGCACTTGGAGCAGCAAGCTGCTTCATATAGGATTGCACCACAAAGATGAACTACAGCGCCTTTATTCACAGTAATGAAAGATCCTACTGACGTGCAGACACAAGCTGTCAGTGTCAGACGTACCCTGATGGGTTCCCACTATTTATCCAAGCTGTCTTTCGTTCTGCTGTGTGCATATGTGTGTCTGTGGGTTTGTTTGTGGGTAGTGTGCCATGGTCTCAGTATGTCCCTGACCTACTTTGACGTCACTGTGGGTTCAAAGTCGTGCGTATAGGAATGTGTACAGTACAGGAACCTGAAGGACAATCTGATATTTCTGAGCCACATCCTCGCTACATCAGTGAACTCAGAGTTGCATGCATGCATTGTGTATATTATTTGTACTCATGTGCACCGTAATCCGGCTTGTGTGCACGCGTTTAAGGATTAATTTTCTTCACCTGACAACTGGAAAACAGGCAGAAGTCTGGGGATAAAAAGGGAAAGGCTGAGGAGATGTGCCGCGGGGCAGGTGAAGCTCGGGGAGCGATGGGTGGAGGCGAAAAAGGGAGCAGGGGCTCGACAGCAGGGGGGCCGCTCAGTTCAGTGGGTAATTGTGGAGGGGGTCACACAGGTCCGGACCTCATTAAGAGAATTGTCTGGGAACTTTCAGGCTCTGAGCCGCCGTCATGTCACCTGCCTTCTTGTCATAGGAGGCAGCGTAAGGAAAACAGCGGCTTATTAACGTGTCTCTCAGTTTTCCAGGTCACGCGGTTCACTATTAGAGTCAGGGAGATCAACGCACACACACACAGATACACACACACCAACACAGAGCAGTTTGGCAGGAAGCACTTTTGAGATACGAGCCCATAATTGACACACACACATCTGACATCTGCGGACTCGAGGCGTATTAAAGACAGGTACATCATCTCAACCTGTATCGCTTTTGATCGTCTTTTCTCGAGCGTCTTCTCTTCTCTTTTCCACACACACCCCCTCCACTCCACCCCTCTGTTCTTAATTTGTATTCACAGGGGGGTTCTTCGCTGTCTGAGGTTACATAGATGAGAATTGGGGGGGATTTGGGGGATTTCTCTCCAGCAGCTTTTTAAAGAGGGTGAGGTATCAATCAGGTGCTGATGTTACACTGATGCAATGTTTCAGCCTATAGAGGAAGGTTACTTCTGGCCGATGTGCTGCTTTATATCAACTTAAAAGCTCTTTTTTTCCACATTTTATAGTTGAAAGTAATGATCTGTTTGGTGCTTCCAAGGTATAACATGTCAGATCTACGTGGGGGAATATAAAATTGGCAGATATACAATACTCACAATTATGTACTCATTAGTGTATAATCGCCTGAAAGTGAGAATTGTTGTGTTTTGTCACCTGACAATGAGCCTTTTTACTTCTAGAGAGGGAGAGGCTCATCTTCCAAAGAGTCTGCCATGTTTAAAAAAAAAAAAATAAATACACTGGTGTTGGAGAGGGCTTTTTTATATGTTAAGTGGCCATTGTTGAATGAAACGAGGGGTGTTCAGTTGGTTGCGATCTTCAACCTCAATCCTATAGTCCCAATTTTCAGCTACTACTAAAAAGGGTTCTATATCTGGATACCTATCCAGATCAAAACAATCCGATCTTGGCTACATAAAATATGCACTTTGCCAGCAGCAAATCAGCTTCAAAGATAAGTCGGACAAATAGTTATTTCTTACTGTATGTTTCATTTTCAGGTTCTAATTTCAACCTTTGTGCATGATGTTTTTGTGTGAGGTCACAGTGACCTTAATCTCTGATCACCAAAATATAATCAGTTCATCCTTGAGTCCAAGTTGGTGTTTGGAGGAATTTCCATCAAAGCATTCTTGAGATATCTGGTTCGCAGAAACGAGATGGATGGATGGACAACGCAAAAACATAATGCCTCAAATTAAAAAAGACACTTTCTGTCTCACTTCCTACAATATGGGACCAATGAAATGAGTCTGATGGGAGTGTACAAATAACACTGATAGTGCGACAGAGTAGAAATCACAAATCAAAACACATTTTTATCGTGCCATTAAACCAGTTTAATCTCATGCTTTCAACTGCAACTCAAAGCATTCGTCAAATGAACAATACAATAAAAACGTGTCTTTCATCTCGAACTGTCATACATTCACGAGTGCAATTGTATTATTTAAGTATCGATAGGAAAAATACCTGATGTTTTAGAATATAATCTCTCTTTTAAAAATGATTCTAACCACTTCAGGATAAGAAATATAGTATTTACATGAAGCAGAATATATACAGAGCGAAAAAAGATACAGACATTCAGCGCTGTTCCCAAAACCCCGAGACAAAATTAACAGTTTGAACCCGTTATAAATATATATTAAAATTTAAGCTACACGTTGTACTGCGAGTGTGCTATCAGCCCGAGGACAGATTGATGCTCACGTCTGACAGCATTGAATATCACAGTACTTTAAGGAAAGGGGTGATTATCCCACTATAAGGTGCAGGGTCGGTTGGAGTCAGCTCTTCCTGAAATTCTATTTTCAGCAGTTTAAGTCCTGACATGACAAATCTGCATCAAAAATGACTCCACAACCCTGCTCAGAGGTGAAAAGGCGCTATGGGCCACACTAGTCGGTCTTCTTGCAGCTTGTCGTCTCCGTGTTCTCTGACTCTTCTTTGGCTTTGAGCGATCCACTCCGTCCCTTGTTGGGAGAAACCGGGGTGTGCTTCCCTGATACTCCGTTCTCACTGGACTCTTTGGTTGTGGCGGGGGAGGTTGTCATTTTGCTTGTGCCATTGTCGATGCACGCTTTCGTTACCTCATCGGTGAGGGCGGCGTAAGGGGAGGAGCCGGTGAAGAGGGTCTTGTAAATGGCCGACTCGAAGGCAGCGAATGGTGAGGCCGAGGAGCCTGTGAGCATCATCCTCGACTGAAAAAAGACAAGATAAATGTGTCTGTTAAAAATACAGTCTTATTGATTTAAATCACAAAAGTAGCCTTAAAGCAGCTACGATAAACACACAACATAATTGGGTAACATTTTAGTATCTACTTCCGGTTAAGAGATGAGAGAATACAACATCTGCATCATCAGGAACAAAAAAAAAATAAACAGCAGGTTTGAACACAACTATTAAATCTGATGAAATGGCTGCGCGTTAATTTGACAGATCAGAGTCGGAGCGAGCTAACAGAATGAGAGTTGAAAGAAGACATGGTAGATTTATCTGTGTCTCAGTCAAGAGCACAAGTTTCCCAGAGAAGAGAAGAGAGGATGATGCAAGCTGATGAAAATGATGCAAAAGCCCCAGCCCTGCGGGTAATACCAAGCTAATGTGAGTCACATCAGCTAAAACTTCAAAAAAGCAGAGGGAGAAAGGTCATTTAGAAGACAGGACACGACGGATTCGGAAGGGAACTATAGCCAAAAACATTTGCTATACCTCAGTTAGGATCCAGCTGATAAGCGAAGAATGCTATTAATCAGGTTTCTCTATCATAGGTAAGCGATTTAATAAACCAAAACACGACTTGCGGTTTGTTTCAGAAACACTAATATCTTGGTTACATATTCTCAAGGTGACAGTGTCAGGTAAGACAGAGCGGCAGACTGACCTTGTTGACGACGGTGAAGATGGTGTAGATGAGCATCAGGTGGTGCTTCTGGACAGGCAGGTAGTGCGTCTGCTGCAGAGCAAACACCACCGCTCCAATAAGGGTGATCTTGGTGGGGCTGAAAAAACAAAAGAGAAAAGGTATGAGATAATGTAATGGACAAAGTTATAACAACGACCAAACAAAGATCTTGATAAAAGATTGTTGTTGTTCGACCCATGAGTACCTAATATTTATGTAATATTGTAACAATGACACTGAGCACTCGTGAATCAAATTACAAGTTATGGTTTGTTCTGGGGGGCTTGAACGCTGTAAATGCTAAATTTCTTGTGAGGCAACCAGTGGAGACTACAGGGAGTGACTGTGCATGAAAGATTGAAGATCCACTTTATTGTCTTGACAAGAAAATTTGGTCTGGGCTTCCCTACATGCTGCATCCATCCGAGGAACACAAGAAACAACTAAGAAGAAAGAAATGAAAACGGTAAACGGTAGAAATAAAAGGAAAAAAAGACTGAGAAAAAACATACAGTGAAATTAAATAGCTAGAAACCTGTCGTACAGAACGAACTTTCAACAGGAGCTACAACAAGGGAACACTGCTACAACTGGAAAATAGTCGCAATAAACCCAAAAATAAAGTTTCTGCTGGTTGCTTATTGCGATTCCATCCCTATTTCCATCTTCCCTCGATTCAAATATTCATTGAAGTAGGGATACAAGAGTTTATAAATTAAAGAACAACATGGTATTTGAAGGGGTACCAGGTGGTCCCTAGCACAAATGTGAGTAATTTATTTTGGTCATTGGTTTCTCATACTTTCTGTAATAAAACATCCATGTATTAATATTCGCATCAGATGAGGACATAACCTTCGATTAACAAATTGTGATCAGTGGTGTAATTTGTGTCAGTTCAGGGGTCCTTGACTTGAGAAAGGATCTCCCCCCTGATGGCAGTAGCTGGTGCGCCGTGTGCAGCACGTGGGACGGGTTATAAAAGGCCAACAGAGAAACAGTCCAGCACGTAGTAGTCATGCAGGTATGCATATTTCCCAAAACTACTCCTTTTCAATTTCACATTACATTCAACGCCTTGCAAAAAACACTCACAGCGTGTTCAAATGCTGCAGAAAGATAAGACATAAATCACTGATGTGGAAGACTTACTAAGACATTTTGAGGAGCTCATTAGTCTCAGGTTTCCAAACACCTCGAACAAGCTGCTCAAAATTACTTATCAGACCACCTCCAGCACCTGGTGGGGGTAAAGAAGAGACATATGGTTGACAAGGATTCATATGGATTTTAATTAAAACACGGAATTATTGTATAAGCTCCTACAAGACTATGTTATCAGAAAAAAAAATCCCTCAGCATGCACCACCAGCTCCTGACCTTTAGCCCACCCGATGGCTATCATCACCAGCAGACTGTCCTTGTATTTGCCGTGAGCCTGGGTGACCCCTCCGAGCACCTTCCACGTCCTGGTCACCTCCTTCATTCCTGACAGCACCAGTCTGAGAGGCAGCAGGGCGGCACAGCAGTACACCAGGTCCATGGGGCAGTAAAACACCAGGTACCTGTGGAGATGCACAGGCTCGAGTTACTTCACTTCACCAGCAGAGGGCGCTGTGGGTGTTTTTGTGAGAGGGGTGTAATTATATGTGCCACCAGCAGAGGGTACCAAAGGCTTCATATTGAGCCGTGACAACTTTTACAATAACCTCTCTGTTTCACCTAAAGCCTTCCACATTTCATGCTCCCTTTAGAGGAAATCGAGCATGGACACTCACAAGAGAACCTCATTATTCTGTATTTTGCTCTACGGTTGCACGCCTAGAGAAAAGGGATCTTTGTGCCACTTCACTTCCCCTCTCGCTCTCTTCTCCTCCTACTACTTACCAGATGATGGACGCAAGCAGGACGCTGGTGCCGTTGGATAAAGGTGCGACAGGTGGCTCGGCCAGCATGATCCCAGACAGCACAGCTCCACCGAAACAGAAGAGCATGGAGCTGAACCAGCAGGCTAAGGGGCTGACTCTGGACACCTCGAGAGCACCTGCACGAGGAGAGACATATAATTATGAGCTTGAATCCTCTATATTACATCGTTATGGTATTAGCATTCCCTGAAATCACCGTTGTTGTTGGAGTGCTTACCATAATAAGCATCAAACACAGGCATGATTACTGTCATTACCTAAATCCCTCCTTAAAGACAGGCTCTGTGGATATGAGTAACATTTGTCTAGACTTAAAGGACATTTGTAAAGTCTGCACCACTGGTTCCCAACCTGGGAGTCTAGACTAAGGCTGCGGCTAATGATTAGTTTCATTACTGATTAAAAATATTGTGAAAAATACTCATTAAATTTTTCCCAGCACCTATAGTAAGGACTTAATGTTGCTTCTTTTATCCAACCAACCGTCCAAATCGCAAAGGCTAGCTGTTTACAAAAATAATAATTCCTCACATTTAAGAGGCTGGAACCAGCAAATGTTTGATGTGTGAGCCTGAAAAGTGACTTACACGACTAAATGATTATCAAACTAATTTGCTTTCCAGCTTCAATTTATCTCTGAAGCTCAGAGCACCTTATTAGTCTCCCCTCTCTTGTGTATTTAAGTCATTGCCTCTACCTCTCTCTGTCTTTTTTGTTCCAGGAGCTTGCTCTGTGTTTGTTCCTCATGCTTCATTTGCATTTCTGCTTGAGATCCCTGCACTTCAGATGGTTTTTACTTGGTTTTGTAATTGGATGTTTTGTATTTCCTTGTATTGCCTGTTTTTTGATCAGCTTGTCATTAAAGTTCAGTTTCTGTTTTGCCTATCTGGAGTCTGCTTTTGGATCCTTTTTTCTGTTTGTTTTTTTACAGATCATTAAAAGTTGTAATGCTCACTGTTTTGGTTCTTGTTTAGTTTATTAAGTTGTCCTGTACTGTTTTTGTGCGGCCTTGACTATAATGTGAAATATCCGATGACAGAGGAGGGCGTCCCGGCTCTGTAGTCATCTCTATCAGGCCATAAAAAGACAGCGGAGTTTGACACTTTAGCCTTTTCCCTAGCTGATGCATGCTTCTCACTGGTACAACGTAATCATTAACTTGTTAGAGTTACAAATACAGGAAACAAAGAGGGAGAGGTTTGTCAAGCGCTGCTACATTATTTGCATCTGGGCCTGAAGTTCAAAGTACAGGGGAGAGGCACAACATTTACAGTCACAAACGATATCAGTTCACTGGAGATAACCATCAGCTGCTGAATGTTCCCTCTGTGTTTCCACCCTGTTTAAAAAGAACACATGATTCCTTTTTTTCCACTGAATCCATTTCCTCACCGACGGAAAAAAAACACCCGAGTTACAGGCGACTCAAACAGCATGTGAACTACTCTGTTTTCAAATGTTACATGTGATGTTCTCTTACTGTAAATCTCCATTTTGAACGATTATCTAGCTCTAGTATTACACTGACAAAATAAACACACAGAGCTCTCATATATCCTCACACTATCTCAGACTGACTGCTCTGAATACCAAAGTGAATGCCGCCAACCTACATCGTGATATACGTGTTTCACTTAACCTCGACAGGTAACGCCTGAGCCACCTGCCCCGAGTCACTACGGCTGCACACAGGACCATACTGGTAATCTGAGGATTACAGACAGATTATAGACTCCTGGAGAGAGATCGGTACACCGGGAGGATTTATGCCTCTATCTGCCTCCTCGGCAGACTCCCCGCGGCTTCAGCCCATGTGGCTCATTTTTTTTATTTTATCATTTTCTTTTTACTTCGAAAAGAATAAAGAAATGACAGCAAAGCAATTAAATTTACCGCCCGTTAAAAGAAAGAGAACAAACTTATCATGTATTACATATTTCAATCATTGCTGAAAATTGAGCTATTTGGTGTGTTTACATGAACACGAGTATCCCAGTTATGAGATGTTACAGTTACATTGACCCATTTTTACCATATCTGAGTTAAATATAGCAAAACAGACAGGCGGACGGGGAGACAGACGGTCTGAATGTCCACAGGTTTTCCATACAAGGCAGCATATCTGTATATGTTAATATACTTGGAATACAAGAACCATGTTGACATTCTGAGATCTACTACTGTCAAAAATATTGATGGTCCAACTGTAGCAGTCCCACTGTTTGAGACCTGCTTTCTTTCTTTGTTTTGGGAGGATTCTTCAAAATCCCTCTAGACTAATTGCAGGGGACTCAGATCACCTGTGCACAGGTTGGACAGACTGACTCCTGACTGACGAGTGGAAGCAGCTTGGAGGCATTTCCTTCCCAGCCAATCACGGTGCGATGACAGCCTTTTCATGAAGGCTTAAAAGAAGTGGTGAATGGTGCACAGGTGGCTCTCACCCTCAGTCTGAACTGGCCGTTGACCCATTTAAAAACCTTGTTCCTCTTAGCATGCCAGCCAGGGACTCTGGTCTGTATGGGTCCTGTAGAGTTTTCTTCACTGCCCACAACTTTCTTGTGAGGAAACTGAATTTATTTGGGAATCCCTTAAAATCCAAGCCCCTATACAGCTTCAGTTTGACATTTTATTTCCATGGGGCTTGTAGCAGGCCTTAGTTTGTTATTTATCATCCAAGTAGCAGACATTAGAGCATTCCCGCCTAGATTTAAATGTTTTGGTTTTGTTTTTTGTTTATATTTTTATGAAGGTCAAGCTGGCCTGTAAACAGTTTACTGCCAGAACCAATACACAACATGAAAAACTTCTGATTGCTGGATATTGTTCTTTGTCATTTTGGGGTACGACCAAGTTCTCCATTTTGGAACTACAGTTTGAACAATATGGGGTTTTAGGGGATGTGTCAGTTTGGTTCAAATTTAGCCTTATTATTTTCATATATTTGTTGACATTTTGGTAAATAGGACCATTTAAAGTGTCCTGAATTAGCTATCCATAGTTTCTGTTTTACACTGTACTCATGGATGTACAGACAACTATCACTGGATCACTTTGCTAATGAAGAAACCCTAAAAGCGTGACGATCCTCAGGCATGTTCTGGGGTTACAAAAAGCATCCGTGTTTCTATGATTTCAATGTCAGAAACAAGATATCCTTAAAGTGTAAGTCACACTGATCATACTTTTTGTGCATCATGTCTGTGTGTCCAGAGCTACAAATCAGAAGAAGTAAGTAGAAGTAATCATAAGAAGTTCGATGCCAAGTGCTGGAATCAGGCACTACCAGTTTCAAAGTACTTCAATAGCTTCGATAAAGCTTTCTGTCACGGCCACTGCTGCTCTGACTACTGACTGTCTTTATGACTCACTTCCTGTTATAGAGCACCTACATGTACCTGCTGATGGTGGCCTGGAGAGTTCAGCAAACTGCAACTAAGGAAATGCGCAAAAAGACAAACCACAAGAAAATCTAGAGCTCTCAGCGGCCCTAACCCTGTTCATCTCACATCTGAAGGGTCGCTCCAACGTTCCCACAGCTACCTCACTGTCTATAAAATCCGCTATGTATCAGAGCTTACCGAAATGAATGGTAGCAAGTGAAAACAGTGACACGTCATAGGCCATTTTAGGGTCCTCTCAGTACCCCTAAATAATAACTATTATTCTCAATTTTCTTTATTATATTCCCCATCCACAATGAACATATTACAGCTCATTGTGAGTCTTTACTGAGTTTTGCTATCATTTACCGTTGGCATTATGCTGTCACGTCGTGTAGGTAGGTCTGCCTGTGTGAGATTACCAGGCGGGGATCCACAGACACACACACACGGACCAGAAGATAACGCGAGTTAACAACTTACTACTTAATGTCTTGTTGCGTGTGTTTCTGTGTTGTTCTGTATCCACATGAACTTGGAGGCAGTGAGTGACACAACCTTTTGTGAGCACATAAAGTCTGGTGTAACGAGCGTTTTGTGGTTCAATGCAAGACGCCACAGCTAGATGAGGAGGAACAAACATGCACCCGACTGTCAGTGAGGATAGAGCGGTTATAAAATATGCTTACAGTCGATCTTTTTCTTCCTGTGAGAGCTGCAGTCTACAGGAGTCCTGACATAAAGGCTCAGTGTTGGTGCTTTTGGTCTAACAGCAGTTGCAGCACGGTTCAACTGTGCAGCACATTGCTCACAGAGTAAACAACACTGCCATGTCATCACTTTTAGCTTCAGAGCAAAACAAACTGCCGCAGTCTGACAGGCCCGACTAGCCCGACTGGCCCGGCGCCAACTTTGAAACAGTGTTTGACTGAAGAGGTGGTAACTTTCGCTTTATTCTTTTTTTTTTTTCACAGCGTGATTTAAATCTGCATATATACCATATGTACAGCAAATTCATACTCTGAACCATGACACACTGTGCATGGGCTGCTCTGACATGCTGGGCTACAAACACACCTTCACCAAATCAGGAAACCATCTCCTGGTTTGCATCAGAGGGAGACACATTTACAAGTCAAACAAATTTGAGGAATACAAGCAGAGTACACCACAGTTGTCATATGGAGTCGACTGTACTTTCAGTTCCTCTTTTTTTTTTTTCTTCCGCTCTTTGTCTACCGCCCGTGGGGAAGGTAGAGCACTGGTTCATGTCATAGCTCGTCTCTCGTCTCCTCAGTTTCTCCCAGGAATAAAAACAAAACTAAAGACAACTCCTTCTTTGGAAATCTCTCCCTCTTTAGAGCCCGCTGACATAGTTGTTGTAATCTGAGATCAGTTTGCCCAGGGAGTCATTTTGAAACGAGAGCAAAGGCCACTTGTAAATGACCCTAGATTGGTATATTTACTGGTGGAACGCACAGGAAGGGGATATTGCATCAAGCAGGACCTCCCTGCTTGCTCCTGGGACTGACTCCCCAGGCTCTTCTCTACTCCTGGACTCTGTACTCTTAATCAACAATCTCTAACTCTCCCTTATTCTTCAAGTTCATTGACTCGCTCTGACACTTTGTCCTTGCTTTTAAGGTGCAACATGTACGAATTAGCCACCTGTTGAATTTATAATTTAAGTTGGCAGCATATCACCGGAATCACTGCCCACTGCAGCTGCTGTTTGCTAATTAGCTCGATTAGCTGTGAATCTAGTGGTCAGACTGGGAGCTTGGAGAACCTGGGAAGTGCTTGTTTTGTGCCTGAGCTTCAGAGCAGCGTGGCTAGCTGGTTAGCATGCTAACTTCAGCAGATATCCCTGCAACAAATGGAGGTCTTTGACACATCTTCAACACTGTGACTTCTTCAGACTCTGTTGATATCAGGTTTTTTTTTAATGTCTTCAAATACATTTCTTTACATATTGCACCTTTAACATCTCATTAACCAACGTCTCATTTTCCTTTGTCCAATATTTTATTTTTACAGTAGTTCTTAAAGCTTCCCCCTGTCCTTCTCTCTATTGGACAGCAGTCAATATGTCAAAAGTGGCTTATCCCTGGTTATTTTGGGCTTGAACCAGTGACTGACATGTAACCACTGCTCCTCTGCCGTGTCCCCCGTCCCACAGTTTGCACTAAACAATCCACTTACAAGAAAACTGTAGCCACAGTGAATTGAACTCGCTCTTGTGTTTAATGCCTAATCAAATGAGCTATACGTATTTTTCCTATTTGAAGCTTTGGAATAGTGATTTTGTTCTCTTGAAAATGACACTTTGAGTGCTGAGCAGCTCCAGCACTGAACTCTCATACTAGATTGCAAGACGGCGCAGGAAAGGAAGATCTGACACAGGAAAGGGAAGAAGAACGGGAGGGTTGGCATTCCTTTCCTTCTTGGGGAAGAGGAACTGCAGCTAGCGCCCCCACTGAGAGTTTTGACTTTTTTTCCAGTTTCACAAAATCAAAAATCATTTTAAAAATTAAAAAGAAAAAAATGAGGACTTCGTGTTTACTGAACTCTGGCATATTGTTCAGGCATATTCTGTGTCTCTCTCTTTCAGCGGCATAAAGATGGATGGGAGCAGAGGACGAAGGGTTAAAAGGTCAGATGCTTTGCGAGGCAAGTTCAAAAATAGACTGTAGTTCAAGCAGCCGGACTACAATGGACAGTGTGTGTGTGCTCTTGTGTATGTGTGTGCGTGGAGAGTCATGTCACTGTGCAGTTAAAGTCCACCTGTCCCTGTAGACACCGTCTCAGTGACATAACATAGTTGGCTCGGTGCCTGCCTTTGGTCTAAGCTGATACAATCGGCTGTAGCTGGTTTGTGCTTCAAAGTTTGCTCCACTCACTCTGCTTTATATGTGGTTTACAGCGTGTGTTTGCCAGTCAAACAAAGAGGACAAACTTGGGCAACAGTTTAAGTGACAAGACAACTTTGACAGTGTTTACTCACAAAATCCCATCTAAAAAAAGTGTACAGAGTGTACTGTACTGTAACAGAGTTAAGTTAATCAAGCATTCAATCGATTTAACTAACTTCAAAACTCTCTTTGCTTCAGGGGTAAACACTGTGTTCCACTTACTTTGTAGATTAGGATTTTACAGGCAAATATAGATTAGATTATGAGACATTTCTATAGATTAAACAATCTTAAAAGTATTTAAAGTTGTTCAAAGTAGCTTCACTTTGACCATGTTGAGGCATTATTAGTAATAATATGGTGCATTTTACTGATACTACTTTTATTTGAAGTAAAAGCAGGACGTTTTCTTATAATGAGTTTATTTCCACTGTAGCATTACTACTTTTCATTCAAGCAAAGCTGGACAAATGTCTTCACATGTGCAAGATAAAACTACAGTGACTGATTTTGTTAGTTAAACTAGTTCTGTCAAAACACCAGATTTTCTTGACAAATTCACGTTTACGATATTATCGCAGTATCTATAGACATCATGTCCATCTTTGACTCGGTTTTTTGTCTTTTTAATGGCAGATGAAGTACCCTCAAAAGTGTAGGGAGGTGAAGAGAGTCTGTAATCAAAACTGTAAAGACAAGTGTACAAAAACAACAATTAGGCTACTATTAACATCTCATTACTAGTAAAAAAAAAAAAAAGAAAAAAGAAAAATAGCAACAAGATTTAAGCATTTTTAACTTAGAGTGTATTACTGTAATATATTGTAAGTGCTGCTACTAGTCTTTCACTGGTTCCCTTCCCTCTGAACTCTAGAGTGTCAGCCATGTGAGAAATAACACTGTAATAAATTATCAGGAAAAGAATCACTGTTCCATATTCAATATTGTGATAATTGGCACTAGTCTACTCATTAAATCAATTGATTAATTCATAATGGCAGAATATCATTGGGTCCTTTATCTGCCACAGATATACACCATGTACACATTTATATACAGTATACTACTAGTTTTTTAGATATACTAGATAAAACTTATGCATCTGTCTGGCAATTACTCCTTCCTTTGTCGGGACTGTAATGTACGTTTTTTTGTTATAGAGATGTGTTGATTCAATTGTATAATTATTTCAGAGGATACAGTGCTACTTGTTGTTGTTGTCATTATTGTTATAGTCAGTCATGTATAGCTTTTAATAACAGCAAGACTAGTTTGACAAATATTAGTAATATCCTTGCACATCCTTTAGGCCTTATAATAATAAACAAACTCTATTTCATGACGGAATAAACAAAGGACAACACAATTTCCAACTATTTCACTGTGTTTATATTGGGCGGACCCCGCTCCCATCTAGCTTCAGACAGTTTCCTCTGAGGACAGCTTGTTTATTCACTTAGCAGGGGTACAAAACAATACTTCTGAGCTTGTATTTTAACCTGATTAACATTGTGGATATTAAAATCCTTTACTTTTCTAAATAGTGCCCCTTTAAGTTTCAACAAAACGTCCCTTGTGGCTGCGTGCCATTCCAGTGGAGAACTGTATATAACACCAGGATATACACAAAGCTATGTAGGCTTATTATGTAAGTCGGAAGCTCCACCGGGTCAAACTTGTGCAGAACAGAGCAGCACGGCTGTACAAAGCACGTCGTGTCGAGAGGACACTTGAACTTGGGAGCCACTCACCTGGCTGCTCCCTCAGAGCCATGACGGACACGATGTAATGCGCCATGTCAAAGTATGGAAACATGGACAAGTTTGCCAGCCCGTGGGACAGCTCGTCCAAATGCAGCACCTCGAGCAAATCCATGATATTGTCTCTGCAACTCTTCAGAGAGAGTAAGCTAGCCTAGTTAACCCCGGCGAGGAGTTCAAAGTGAGGGGGGGGGGAGAAGGCAACGGTCCAACTCAGAGCATCAAGGCGAACAGCTCGCCTTCATCCGCCGTCTGTCAGGTCTGACACCAGCCGGTGGCCCAGCAGCTGTGTGTCCGCGGAGGAACAGGCGCCAAAGTCGCCCCACAGCTGGTTAGATGACTTCAGGGAGCAGGTCTGTATTTCCAGAGGATGGTCATGGTCGACGTTACCCCCATTAGCGACGCTGTCATTAACGCATAGGCGGAATTCCAGCTCCGTGTTCCGCCATGCTAGTGATGTGGCGGGCGGAGCCAGAGCGGCTTCCTGATTGGCCCGCCTTGCCCACGCTCCTCCAATCACGCGTGGCCGTTCTGAGACGATGCTACGGGATTTGTAAAAGTAAACAAAACTCTAAAACACACAAATGTCACGTGAGATCAGAGGGGAAGGAGGGAGATTTGAAGATTTTTTTTAAAAAAGTGAAAGTATACAAGAATAATAGACTTGTAATTTCCAGAAAAAAGAAAAAATGCAGAGAAAAAAAACACAATATAATCAAAAGTCTTAATAGCTATGTCAAGAAAATGTCTAAATAAATAACTCAAAATATATTGAGAAATAAATTAGAAGTAATTGTAATATATCAAAAAATAGCCATAATAGTCTGAGTAAAGGGTCATATATTCAGCAAAAATAGTCTTAAAATGCCCTATAGATTATAGATACGTAAAATATAAAAACACCCAATAGGCTGGGGATCTGTTTTGCATAAGTAGCCGACTTTTAATAGGTGAATCACACAGGTAGATCTGACACGTACTGTTATATTTTAAAATATAACAATACGTATAACAGTATATTATGAAGTAGAAGTAATACTGCTATGTCAATAACATGTTACTACATTGCTGCTCTTTTTTTAATAGGTCTATATTATGTCATTAATATCGATTGTGCTTTCATTCTGAGGGCGGACACAAAAGTTTTCACCCCCTATTCCCACCTTTCCAAACTACAATAAAAAAATAAGGTAATATCTCAGTTTCTGTTATTTTGCTGTGTAGATTTATGACACAGTATTTTTCTCTTTATTTTATTAATGTTTGTTCTGACTTTAGAGATAATATGGCTCTGAGGACAGATTGGAGCATTTTTTTAAAGCCAATTAAAGTATACACAAAGGAAAAAAGGTATTTGTTTCATCTTATAATCATTAAATTAACTCTTAGCCAATCAAACAGGACACAAGGCAACTGAGAACAATACACTCTGAGCCTTGGGACAGATATGTTAATCCCATAAATCACACAAGGGAGGGTGATTAAATTAAACTTGATTGACAGTACACAAAATCAATAATAATCCCAATTCCAAATCCTTTAATCTTCTATTACCTCTTTGTCCTTGCCAAGTTAAGAATCATACAACAGGACTCAAGAGTGCTAATCCTGTTTATGTTTAACACCTGAAAGCACATTTTACACATTCAGAATATGTAGAGGAGGTTGGGGCTGGTTTGTCCTCAATGAACTCCAGTGAATTTCTCTGGTCAGTAGTTTCATAATAACTTAAAAATCTTGGTCAAATCATGTATGAAATCCAACAAAAATATGATGGACTGACATAAGTTGTAAGGTTGGTTATATTATACTGTATGTAATTTGACATGAAAATGAAAAAAAAGTTTTATTTAAAAACAGAATCAGAAATTATGGATGAATCACCTAAAACCTGGAATAAATGTTCCTGAACTGTATACTGGGATTATGATCTGGAGACTTAAAGTATGATGTACATGAACTGTGTCATGTCTCTTCTGGACAGGATGAGCATGACACCTGGTGGTGGCTTTTCATTAGTTTTCTTTTTCATCTGACTCTCAAAAGCTTTTCACACTGCATGTATCTCAGGGCTTAAATTCTTATGTCCATCACATTGTTCACAATTACACATTCCTGGCACATTTCAAAAGGACTATGTATGCTACATATTCTTAGCCCAGGGCTGAGAGTTGACCCTGGGTTCATTTAGCCCCCTTTCCCTCAGATATATAACCTAGGCCCAGGGCTACGCAATTCACACTGCACTACTACTAGCTGTGAGTTATATGTGTTAAATTGATTTTCTGGGTAAAATCCCTGCTAAAGTCGGAGTTAGCCCACTTTGGATTGTGCCAGTGTGAATATTTTCTTAGTCTGGGGCTACATGCAGCGAGAAAAGTACCCCGACTTTAGCCTAGGGGCTTGCTTGCACTACTCTAGATCAGGTTTAGGCCTGAGTATGTAGGGTTATCCCCTGAAAATCAATTAAACAAGGGGCTAAATGGTGCCACTGTGAACCTGTGCTAGAGTAAAGAGCAGTCACACTTCCTTCTAGAACTGGGACTAGTGAAAGCACAGTGTGAACTGTATAGCTTTGTGCGAAGAGAGGCCAAGTTATGGTCAAGAAAAGCTGTGGGATGTGAAAAGCCTTTCTGTTTTACCTTGCAACCTTTTTGCCTCAATTGCAACTGAATCAGATCTAATAGAAGTTCAACCTGCTGCAGATTAGACAATGAGACATTCCACCTCATTAGAGTTATAGCTTGACTACTTGGCATTTAGTTGTTCTGTTTCTCTGACAACTGGTTACATGTATATAAACTAACCTTTACTGATTAAATAGGATGCATTCATAAAGTTACTTCATCGTCTTACTGAAACATACCCATGCATTAGCTACACTCTCCTACTTAGTGACATCATGTTTCATGTTCTCTAATTTAAATATTCCTGGGGGATTGGTTGGTCTGCATACAACAGATTGACAGTTTATGGCATTGTAATCACCTCACTACCATGATTCAGAGAGTGAAAAAAGACAAAAGGCCTATTATGCCTTTAAATTAAGTTGATACCAATCCATAATATGTACTTTTAAAAAGAGAAATAAAATGGCCTAAATGTAATTATTTGCAATAAAATTTAAATAAATTCTCATTATTGATCAATGAATTAGTGAAAAAAAAATTCACTGAAATATTTTTTAATATCACTGGTAACACAACTCTCTATCAAGCCCTTATTTCCTGTACATTTCGCATTTGCAAAGATCCTATGCTGCATTAGAGAGCAAAAGGAGTGAGATATTCTAGTCATTTCAAAATCATCTGCAGCACAGTGACCCAGAAAACAATGATTTCCATGAAACCATGATTCAGCACTACAATAAATATAATTTATTAAGGATATGTACATGCAGATGGGGCAAAGGGGTGTGGGTATCTTTACTGAAAAATTCAGTTTAATTGCAGAGAAACTGACATTTTAACACTGTTAATGTCAGAGTGATCATTAGTGTTCTACAGAGTTTTTTTCAGTCTCGTTCTGTATAAAGACAATGACACATACAAATCCATACATGAACATTTTCATTCCAGAGGACAACGCGAAGATATCTGATAAAAAAGTGACCACGGGATGTTTTAGGATGAAGATTCTGACCCTGCCTAGTTTTGGTTTTGTAATTGTGTTATTAACAAAATGACATTTAACACTATCAGGTCAACAGCAGACAGCCTGACTGCAGGATAAGCTGATGGTTTATTCAAAGCTGCTGCAGTGTATCTTTTGTTGTCATGTAATGCCTACTGTTTCCTAAAGTCAGAGTAAAAGTTTGGACATGTCATGATTTAACCGTATGAGTCCATAGTTTGAGCTCAGCTTTTGCACACAGTTGCTGCTACTGCTTCTGTCCCTGTGGTGTAAACTGATAGTAACTTGTTTTAGTGTGTGGTGTAGGTCACGTGGAATACAGCCCCCTCATGAGTGGATGGCAGGACAATACTGTACACGCACAACTCATCAAAACATGGGGGTACTTTTGGCAATTGGTTGCTTTAACTATTTAGAAAATGTATTGAGATAAAAAAAAAAAAAAGAAATGATAACATTTAGAAAAAATACAAAGGACCTGACCTTAGTGTCATCAAACATAGCATATAAAGTAGTTAAAATGTGCAAAAAGGCACCATTCTACTCATCAATACATTTTACTAAAATACTTATGGTAGTTCTTGCTAATAATACTTTTGCACTTTTGTTATGTAAACTCTTCTATGCAAGACTTTTACCTGCAAAACAGTATTTCTAGCATTGTATTGTTACTATGACTTCAGTCAAAATATGATCACTTCTTCCACTAACGCAATTAATTAATTAATAATCCCCAGCCCAGAATTGAAGTGCATAATAAATCATGAACATCTATTCTATTCTATTCTATTCTATTCTATTCTATTCTGCCCCTATAGAGGGGTGATGTATTTGGTCGTTGATGGAGGTCCTCATTGAATAGCACAGCTTGGATCTTGTCGGTTCTGTCCACTGTATTCATGTCGGGCAGTGGCACATATGCTCTGGTCCCCTTGTGGCCTAACCACTAAAAAGAAAACAGCAAATTAGAAAACACACTTAATGTTGACTTAATCTATACGGAACACAATCAACTGGATTGATCTATTAAATGGATTTGAGAGATTATGTCATCTATTTCTGATGTATGACTTCCTTGTAACAGCATGGTTGTAGATATTAAAATGCAAACTACAAATAAAGCTGCAAGCAGCGGTGAACAGGCCCTCGCAGTCCACACACGTCGGCATTGAGACAGACCAGTGTGGAGATAGGCAACACTTCGTGTTTTGAGCAAAATGTATGGGAAGTTGTTATTCAATAACTTCAGTATTGTTTGGAACATCAAAATTATTCTAGAAAATGCTGGTCAGGTGAGTCCACAGATGCTGTGTGCAAAGTTTCGTGCGAATTGGTGAAATTGCCGGGGAGGAGTTGGAAAAAGTACGTTTGCGACATTTGGTGAATTTGTGGAGAAAAAATGGTAGGCGGAAATGGGCGTGGCCTATATGACGAGATTCAGCACAATTCAGTGAACGCGTGGATATAATGTTTTTGAATGTGCGACAAAATGAGTTATAAGCCAAAACGCACTTTCCTTGATTGTAGTGCCACCTAGTGGTGGAAATGGACAATAGATTATGAAATTTTGGCAGGTGTGGCGTATATTCCAAGTTTGGTGAGTTTTGAGATATGTTCAGGCAGTGAAAAATACGATCATTTGGGACAAAAAAAAAAATCATCATTCGAAAAACAGTAGGGACCTTGCAGTTCAAGACCTGCTTGGGCCCTAATTACAGCATTCTGTGCACCAGTTGCTGTTACAGAGTTGTGGGTTAGAGTTAAATAAAAAATAATTGTTTGTGCACACCACCTACAGAGCCAACACCTGTAACAATACACCTTGTTAGATTCCAGTGTGAGACTTCTTTATCTTTTGAAACCTTGTTTTTCTGGTAACAAAAGTTATCCTATTATCCAACAAACAGGTCTCTAGCCAGAGGATTCGTTTCTCTAATGTTGTCAGAACATCTTCAGCCTGCCAGTGGCAAAAACAGGTAATTGTCAAATGGAGTTTCCCTAAAAGCTAACGTTACAGCGATCTCAGTCATGTCCCTGCTGCCAGCTAAGGTGATCTGCTGGACTGATTCTAAAGTCTAAAACTTTTACACACCAAAACATGCAAATATAAGGTACAGGTTTCAAAAATATTGGAATTCCCCTGAAGCCAGTTTAGTCTAGTTCAGTTTAACTTACTGTCAGGTGGCAGAAACTGGAAGCTGTTATTGCGGGGAAGCTTCCCATTTGACTCTGTTGGGATACAGAAAATGTAGACATCCACATGTAATCAGTCATAAACCTGCTCATTACACTGATAGTTGGTTTCCACAACCAGCATTAACATGTTCACAGCCTTGATGGACTGATACAGTTATCTACTTCTCCACATCTCCTCTGACCTGTGATGTCTTTACTGAACAAAAGTAGAAACCAAAACAATGAAAAGAAGAGGAGCAACTCGGGATTCTTTTTAATTTATTCAACAGATATTTTGTCGTAGCTGAAAGCAGGGAAGCAAAACAACTGGTCTGTGTGACATGCCGATCAACAGTTATGGTGTTGTGCTCAGCTTTTGGTTTAATATCAGCAGGCATGAAACAAATATTAACAGGGAGAAAGAAAGAAGTGGGCCGACATCTTCCTTTAGTATTCCTGTTGTCCACAATTTAAAACACGTTGGGATCTCAATCTTCCTTTCCCCAGACAGATTAACTGTTAACAATTACACTTAAGTCATTTTATTAATTAAGAAGAATATATTGCCTTGTATACATTTTCTGCTAGTTCAACTTACTGTTGGGTGGTTGGCTGCTGCTACCGCTGCTGCTGCTGCTGCTGCTGCTGCTGCTGTCGCTGCCGCCACTGCTGCCGCTGTGGCTCTCCGATGACTCTGTAGGGATACAGAAAACATTGATATTCATTCTTGTTCTGTTTGTTTTTTGATATATATATATATATATATATATATATATATATATATATATATATATATATATGTGTGTATATATGCATATATGTATGTGTATATATGTATATATATATATGTATATATGTGTGTGTGTGTATATATATATATATATATATATATATATATATATATATATATATATATATATATATAAACAATTTTTAAAAATCAGTGCTTTAATCAAGAGTTGAAAACATACTGTTAGTCCTTTTTAAATGTCTGTCTAGCAACACTTATTCTATTTCTTCATTTTCCCTATTATTTCACATTCCTTTCAGAGGCAGCTTGTCAGATAGTGTCACGTCTGACTGCGGTCAAGCCACCCACCACTCCGAAATCCCCGGTCAACCTAGCCGCCACTTAATTTGCAGTGCCTGTATATAGGCGATATTACGGTAATGCCGTGCCAGAACAGATTTCAAAATAAAAGCAGACACTTATGAAGGCAGTCTGCAATTTCACACAAATACAATCAATCAGCCAGTCTGTTAATTGATTGATGAATTATTTAAACGATTAGTTAATTACATAATTGAACATTTAAGGAATTAATTCATTGATTATTTATTTATTATTCAAATCATATTACCATCCTTATTCTTATCACACTGAAGCCGTAGAAGATGTGTGTCATGACATTTCACCTGTTTGTACAATTAGTCCAACATGAAAATAAACACAATAGCTGGAGTTTCTGATGAGGAATTTCAACATAAAAGCCCATTTAATAGTCAAATATTTTCAATATTTCCCTCAAATTCAGATCCACATTAAGAGGAAAGTACCAGTTTCCACAGACTCATTTCACTTCAGACTGATAGAACTCAACCTCAGTGACTCACTCAGATAAGTCCAGGAAGTTCTGATGTGGATTTTCAAAATAGAAGCCCTCTAAAATGTGATTTGTGATGATATTTTCCTTTGATTTCAGATTTACTTTAAAAGAAAACTACCTTATGTAATTAACTAGTCGTTTAAATAATTCATCAATCAATTAACAGACTGGCTGATTGATTGTATTTGTGTGAAATTGCAGACTGCCTTCATAAGTGTCTGCTTTTATTTTGAAATCTGTTCTGGCACGGCATTACCGTAATATCGCCTATATACAGGCACTGCAAATTAAGTGGCGGCTAGGTTGACCGGGGATTTCGGAGTGGTGGGTGGCTTGACCGCAGTCACGTCTGCCTGCGCCTCAAAATGCCAGTTGGACGCCAGTTGCAGAGATATCTGCTGAAGTTGTCTGACTAGTTAGCTCCATCCCACCAGGGTCCAAAACTCCTGTGCTGATGGTGTCGACATTAACACGACTCTGGTCCCCGAGCTACCAGTCTGAATCTCAAGCTGCATGGCTAACTGAGCCAGATAGCTAATGATACTAAACAGTCAAAGCAATGAGTGGTTATCTGCTCTGAGTATGAATTTGGCAGGTGTCTAATTCTTACATATTGCACCTTTACCACTAGCATTCATTCATAATAGCAGAAGCTACAGCAAGAGCAAGGCTTTCAAAATCAAATATCTTCAAAATGAATCAACAACGCATAGTACAACATCCTCTGCTTATGAAATCATCAGAGAGCTGTGCTAATACTGAGCTGACAGAGAGCATTGAGTGTCTGTTGTCTTGATCCCAATAATGACCCTAAAGTCATCAGATATGAGAATTTTAATAAGAAATGTGTTACCCAGACTAAAACTGCCTTACCATGTTGAACAGATGTGCTGGCCCCCATACTGTCCCTGTAAGATAGACGATACCAGCGACAGACAGAAAACCAAACGTTAAAGAGAGAACATCATACATTGTAGTATTAGTTTACATATTTAGCCTTCTGATGCGGCTTCATGTTAATGTTTTCATCCATGCATCTTCTAGCTGTGTTTTAAGAACAAACTGTGGATCTGCTCAGAGTAGGTTATTGGCAGGAGGGCTGTGTCTGGTTGAAAAGAGTTAAATTATTTGTGAATAATGTAAATCTGTGACTCCCTGCATACCTGTTATAAACTCTACCGATCCATCAATAATATACCGATGACTTCGACCAGCATCAGTCGCGTCTTTATCTGGTTTTACTCACCAGTTGAAGTTGTAGCTGCGACACGAACATGAAAATGAAATTGAAACTGAAATTTAAAACGGTCATGTGGTCAGGAGGCGGCAAAGTGTCACACATTTGAATAGCTGTTTTATAGACTGTAATGTACAACTTTGTCACTAGATGGCAGCAGTCTGCCATCGCTCGCAGGCCTCACTATACTGACGTCAGCTATCACAACCATCTGTCATCAGTAATGTTCAAATACTCAGTTATATTTTAAGATCTCTTGATAAAAAGATAAATTATTGATTGACTTGTTGGAAATGATGCAGGTGATTGTCAAAAAGTAAAAAAGTTCTTATACTTCATGAGCAATGGTGTCTCTTGTTACAATCAGATGTGACAGAATATAATATACTAGACTGTAAAAAACAAACACTCATTTCGCGAAGTGGTTCTGTTCAGGATAATGTAATCATATTACTGGATTATAATTATGTCCCTTTAATATTGCAGCTGGACTTATTTTAACTACTTTATAGACTTTAGCTGCTGTGTAGCTTGTAAATTTTCCCCATGTGATCAGTGAAGTTTTCTCTTTATCTGTAATCACATCATAATTTCATATCATGATATCATGTTTAAATATTACTTTGGTAAAAGTCTATGTTACCCATATAAATAACACTAGAGGAAAAGTGTTTTATTTTTATTTTTATGTGATTGTCATTAAAGTAAGTTACCTGCTCTAATTCAGCATGTAATCTGAAAATTAACTTGTAAATGAATTAAAAGTACAATATTTGCCTCTAAAATGTAGTGGAAGTGGCAGAAAATGGAAATACTCAAGTAAAGTAGCCTGCAAGTACCTCAGAATTGTACTTCAGTACATGACTTGACTACCTCCGAGTATTTTAAAGTAGAAAAAACATGTAGTGGAAGTGGAAACACTCAAGTAAGGTACCTCTAAATTGTCCTTAGAGCAGTAATAAATTGAATGTACTCAGTTACTCTCCACTACTGGTTATCTTTCTGTACGTAATGTGATTCCACAGAAATGATGAAGACGGAGTGATAGACATCTAACACACAATACCCAGGATGGCGAGCTGCTGATGTAACCCTGTATTTAAAGCCAACACCACAGTGGAGCTCCACCCGAGACCACTCCTGTGTTTGTGTTGGTTGCAGGGCACTGAGATGTGTATCAGCTTGTCGGAGCCTCTGACTCAGTGACATCATGACGTCACTGGAGGCTGTACATTATTTCTAGGGCGTGCATTTATAGATATCACCCAGCTATACAGTGTGACATCTCCCATAAATATATTATAGGACCCAGGGTCTTTCAGGTTCAAGGCTCGTCAAGAGCTCAGTGCTTGTCAATGCTTTCAACACACACTCACACACACACACACACACACACTCCACCCCCTCCGTTGCCCGAGCACTTCTCATCAGTATTCTCCCAGCAGTGCAGGATTAAACTGTGTCCGCAACGCCGACAGCAAAGGGACGGCCCTTTCATTCCTCAGATTTCTGGGGCCCAACTCAAAGACCCAGAGGCTGAAACTGGGGGTTTCAGAACAACTGGAATCTTTATTCAATTATGTCTGTGGCCGCCGAGCCTGTCACCAGTGCGTTACCCCCTAGTTCAAACCCCGCAGTGCTGCCGCCTCTCAGGGGAAGTCAGGCAGCGGTGAAGCCAAATGAGGCTGGTGGTTCTAATGAAAACGTACGTGGGGAGTTTTGCTGGTCTCGGAATAGCTCACGTCAAACAATTGAAGGTCAGGTAAAACTATTCAGTGAACTGAAAATAAAAAGACTTTGTGCATGAGTGAAGAAGAGGTGCTGGCAGCTAAAAAATATAAATAAACCACAAATTGTTTGGCGTGTGTGTGTGTGTGTGTGTGTGTAGAATTACGGTAGATTTTCGGATTTCCACTTTTAAAAAGTAGAATGGTAAAACATCTCACTTTTATCATGAATTGCCAAAGTGGCTTCTACGTATCCACACTTGTTTTCTTTGAACTGGAAATCTAACATGCACAAATAGACGGTGATAGAGCTGGATGAGCTATACTTGGTAATCAAATTTCTCTCTCACAGTCCAAAGACACAAAGGGCAGGTGAATTCCATTAACTTTTTTAACCATCATCTGCAGCCTTTCTAAGGTGTTTTCCAGCCTTATGTCCATTTAAATTCTAGAAAATGATTAAGACCATGTGAGTGACCATGGATAGGTAAACATTAGGTAATATGGGCAACACCACCTGAATCCATCCTTCATTTAAATACAGGTTATTTTCCTGATTAAACAAAATAATTCTGTGAGACCTTTGGAGTTTTTCACTCAACTCAACCATTTGGTAGCCCAAAAATTAACACATTAGTCATGTTATAAAGTTGTTGTTACCAATGTGTTAGCATTTAACAGTGGCCTTTGAAACATCCAGCAGGCCCGGACTACTGTAAGAATTCATTTGAAGCAGTTTTACCTGCCTCATGAATTTAAGTCCAATATTCCCTCTTCTTTTAGCTCTGTTTTTGGTCTCCACCAGCTACTGAAGGACATATGTGTCTGCTGTTTGAGGCTACTCCAAAGGGTAGTTTACTGCAGGTTTTGAGTTTTGAGAAAAAGATGCCTGCTAGATCTCTAAGCAAAGATGCTAATGATAGCTGAGAGTCGATAAAAACAGAAAAGCTGTGGGTCTGGTGATGACAATCGTGTGTCTCATTGCTAATGTAAAGATATTGATTACAGTGACTTTAGAGGGCATGTTTGTTTTTTCAGTATGCATGTAGCACAGAGGAGCATGTAATTGTGTAAAATAAATCTATGTATCATCATTGAACAGACTTTAGCTGTCAGAAAACACAAGCCATACCGGACAGACTGTGTAATCATGAATATGCCATGCATCATCCCAGATTATACCATTGCTGTTCAAGTGCCAGTGTTCATGTGACATTCTTCTTAAAATGTAACCTATGACAAAAAAAACTGGACCACTGACAGGAAACACAAGATATTTTTATAACAGAGGAAAATGGCTCATTTAGCTCTCTGCTGTAAACAGCGTAACTGGCCCGCATGTTGTGTATAAGTGCAGCAACAGAGCGAATTCCTCAATAGGGAGCAGCGTGCCAGCCCATTAATCAAACTGAACCACTGAGCGGATCCATTATTTGTGTGTACGTGTGTGACTCTCTCTGTACTCTGCAGTAAATTACATTCCAAGTAATATAAACTTGGGCAGACGGGATTTTTTTTTTTTCCCATCGACACAGACAGAAAACTCATAAGAAGGTCACGGTCAGAGTCATGGTTTCGCAGTTATTTGAGCAATGAAAGCTTGTTTGAGATGAGACGTTCATTGATGGCTCACAGATGTTATGCGCTCAAGACAAATTAAAAAATATGCCCAGCCAAGTCTTTTGGTCCATAACCGAGCATCCATCTGATGCCTTATTCTGAGATTGCGTCACAACTGTGGCCGATCTCTCCTCCGTGTCTTCTCGGACTCCAGTGAATCATTCAGTTAAATGGCTTTTAATTATAGGTTGGAACCTTGGTCGTCCCAAAATGCCTGCGTATGTTTCTGCAAACAATTATTCCTCAAAGTTGAACCCCATTGTCAACGACAGATGAGTTGTGCATGAGAGCAAGACTCTCAGCATGAAAACAAGCGGAGTTCCCTGCTCGGAACAAATTAACTAACACCTCACTAACAACAAAGTATTATTGGTGTTTTATATTCATCATAACCACTACTAGTGATGGAAAGGATTTAAGGATTTACCTTGACAGAAACACTAAGGCAGTCAATCGACTGAGCTATGCTACCTATCTATAATGCATCTTTAAATAACAAGCAACAATAATAAGAGAAACACAAACCAACACACAGAATTTCAAGAAATATAGCGATACTTTCAAGTAAGTTATGCCAGAGCTATCAAAAATGTGCTCTGACCCTGCCTGTCTGATCTGAAAGCCATATCAAGGTGACCGATATGTCACAGAGATTTGTTTACATCCACTTCTATCCCAGACCTGGTGACTCAGACGCTGTGACACGTCACCTTGAAACGTTAATCCCCAGCAACACCGCTTAAAACAGAAACTAACCCCAAAGTTCCTTGGAACAAGCAGTGGCATTTCTGTGGTTGGCTTTATATGTCAAGCGATAGCGACGTGAACCCAGACGTGTAAGGTTACAGCTGTTTAAAGAACATGGGCGAGGCGATTATATTGGACCTTTACCTGGTTTGTGTTTGTTTCCACTGAACTTTCTTTACACAAACTCTTGAGCAAATCCTGTCAGGATCAACTTACAAGAACTATAATAACAGCGGCGGCAGCAGCAACAAGAACATCAGCTCCAACACGGTCTGATGATGCTTTATTCGTCCGAGTAGTGTGACAAACTCCTGAGCTCCCTCTCGCTCCCATGAGTCTCATGATCGAGCTTCCTCGGCAGACACAAAGAAGTTGGTTACACAAAGACTCACTTGTCTTTATCCTTAGCTCGGTGTTTATATGAAAACAGGAGCGCTGGCTTCATAAAGACCAGAAAGGTCAAAAGGGGTTCAGGATCAGTTCCTTCAAGTTATCCCGTCCCTCCTCCCCTCCTCCGGCCACATCAAGCTGGAAAAAATAACAAAAAACCTGGTGGCAGCTAATTTCTATCGACAGACAGGAGCAACATTGATCTGGATTTAATAAACATTGATTTCAAATACTCAAAGTGTGAGTGTAAAAAGAGCAAATGCTGATCCTGAGCTAATGCCACAAGCATATAAATAGAAATCTTTTAATTCTTTCAGCAATGGATTGTCTTCAAAATAAACTGTTGTTGATATTAGAAATTATACATGGTTTTTATGATGAATCTCTGCATTGCTCATTTGCATTTCAAACTTCCTTCATAATTATTTTTGATGAGCCGCTAGATTATAACAATGTGACAATACGACAGTGCTGTCTTTCAGTCTTATCACAGCCATTGCCTCGGCTGAAGCTTTATCTCTGGCAGTGTTGACAAAGAAGAAGAACAGCCATGGCAGGCAGAATGTATGAGCAGAAGGCCTGACTATGCATTATGTATATATGTGTGTGAGAAAATCCAGTGTGTAATGTAGACAGTCCCTGTAAATATACATGTAAATAGCACACATACCTTCCTGAGGAGGAGGTTTGTGTGGTTTAAACAAGCAGGATAAACCAGATTGTGTCATCACCTGCAAGATGAGTTCAAAATAAAGCGATTTAATCACCAACAAAGGACACATGCAAACACAACAGTGCTGTATTGTCAATCAACTACTGGGGTCTCATCTCATCTCCCTTTTCTGAGAGGCACTAAAGTAAACCAGGTGGATGTGTTTATTGTGCTTTAATCAAAATTTTCACCTTAAAAATTAATCACATGTACATTAAAGGAACTGGCCCGTAAATAACTAAATCTGTAACCAAAGGCAAGGTTGCAAGGTTGGACATTTACTTTATATCAACATGTATAAAATATCAAATTTTCTACCTAGAAAAGTTCTTAAGTGACAAAAGCCAGATGTTTACCATGCCCTGTTTCACTGCTGTGCAGAAACAGGTGGGACAACTTTTTTACCAGAAAGAGCTTGAAATGAAACAACAAATAACAATCCCGCACTGTGACGCGCGGGGCAGTGTGATGTCGGGCACGTTAGATGTACGTAGAAGGTCAGTCAGTGAGTCAGCTTGTTGTTTTCCGCCCCAGGAAACTGGATGTATGTGGGACATTGGCTGCCTCTGGGTCTGGCTGGAAAAACCTCTCACCCTCGAGACATTTCCACAGTGCTCCTAACACACACACACAAACCCGAGACATGAACACACTGAATTCTATCTACAGCATCCTCGACCAAGTGTGTGTGTGTGTGTGTGTGTCAGCCTGACCACACGCCGATGCAGGCAGTCGTGTGTCTGGCGTCATTCTGTGGTAAATTAGTAGTCATGTTATAAACAGATTATTTTAGTCTCTGATTACGTGCGTACCAAATGATGGCTTAGCCTAAACACCAGTGACTCTGCCCGAGTGTCCCCGCTTTGATTACACGGGAGAGGTTTGATGATAATTATCATAGTGAAGAAAGTTGCACAGAATGAATACCAATGTGGATAAAGGCATCAGTACTGGTGCAATGGAGACGTTTCTTAGAAGGCTTAAGGGGGAATATCACAGCTGCTTTTGATGGACAGGATCTGAGGAAAACGAATCTGAAGTGGAGTTCTACTTTTACAAAATGATATACTAAAGTTTTAGGTATTTGGGCTTGAAGCAGGAACAGACAACTTTTATACTTTCCCTCCCTCCTGGTATTTCCCTCTGGTATTACTGTTGGTGCCACGGTTGAACAGACAGCGTTAGCAACATGCCAACAGCCTGGCTACCGTCCAATGCAAAAAAACGGGTGTCACGCCCTAAACCGTATCTTGCTTGATCATCATTTTAACTCTGAGAACCATAATTTAGAAACTGAACATCATGCTTCTCTGAAGAAGACTTGAAACAAGCATTTGAGACCGTAAACTCATTAGGAAACTGTTTACTGAGGTAATACATCGAGTGAGATGTAGGGTCATTTTCTCATAAGCTTACATACAATTGGACTTGCTTTTGAAACCAGTGGAGTCTGAAGGCATACTTTAGATTTATCTAGAGACTTGGGAGGAGGCTGGACCCAATTAAACAAACAAGAATTAAAACATACTTTACATGGCAGTTGAAAGTGGCTCCACATCAGCTGACTACTTCAGTAAAATGCCTCTTACACATTGATCAGTGTGTTAAAAATCTAATAATACTTTTGTCATGGGGGCCATTTGTTTGCATAATGAGTACTTTTACTTTTTAGACATCATTGTTGAGTCTGAGTGCCTCTTCCAGCGCTGATGTAAGTCATATTTTAAGTAGCCATAATGGGTTTTGTGATTGCCTAAGATTTCCTTTTCTTTATTTCCTTCTCCGGATGCAGCCGCCATTTCCGCATACAAAGCAGGAAAAAAGGAGTGTCAAATGCTTCTGTGTGGCACACTAAGGATTTCACACGTACCAGCTCAGTTTTTCTGTTGGACTGCCTCCAGTTAATTAGACAAATGAAAACACTTTTTAGTGCATCATGTACTCAGAAAACAGAGGGGAAAGGGTGGAGGGTGACATACGCCCTCTTTACAAAACCTCACTCACTAACCTCCTCTCTCTCATAAACACACATGCGCACGTTTTTCTCTGTGCCACCAGGCTGCACCGTATCATTTTGGGAGAGCCAAATGTGGGCGTCGTCTGCGTCTGGTGAAACCACGGCACAGCGCTGGTTGCAGAGATGGCTGAGGCAATACCTTAATAGAAACTATGACTGTTTATGTTAGTCAGAGAAGAGACGAGTGGAAAGAGAAGAAGAAAAAGGGGGAAAAAAAACTGCTTCACCCAAATCTGGCATCACCAAAATAGGACATGATTTATACCCTCCAGAATGTGTTTGTGTGTGTGTTCACCTCTACCCGTTGCAAATGAAGGGCTTGTGGATCACAGGGTAACAGGAACACTGGAGGTTTGAGTGGAGGACACGTGTAAGAGTGAGAACGAAAGCAAACATAACACACACTCATCCGGGTGCTACAGAGGTCGAGGCAGTGTCGACCTCTCACGCTGACCTTTAGCGTGTTGACCATCAGCGAGAGAAGATGACTCACAGCATTGCACCCTGGGTATGTAGGCCACGTTGTTCCCATGATAGAACCAAAATGATCCAAAATAACAACCTCACTTTTCCTACTTGGCGATGTCAGCGACCTATTCTGTAGTCTGAAGATCGCAAAGTCTTAGAAAGGATTAAAACAACAAGCCTGGGACACAGTTTGGAGAGGCCAAGTGTTTTTGGACTGCACATTCTTCTAGAAGACTTCTTTTAGAGACGAGTTTAATATTTAACATTGTTTGCTGAAACTTTCGGTAAACATTGAGCCAATTAAATTTCAAAAACACATCTTTTTCCCTCACTTCCCCCTTTAGCCTCATTAAGCCGATGTTTCTCTCACCCCGAAAATAGAGCTTTTCCCAAAAACAGAGTCAGTGTTTACAGGGAAAACTTGTTTATAGCATTTGCAAAATCCTGACGAAAACCAAGTTAAGACGAACTGTCACTCACGGTTAACCCTAATTTTTTTTTTACGTGAATAAACTGCAACTGCACAGCACAGCCATTATCAATAACCTGGGTTTGACGATGATAAAATCATAAAACAGTTTTATCACTGTTGCGCAGCAGCTCTGGAGTGACTGCTGGCTAACAGACACATATTTATAAGATGTGATTAGATCAAAATTGCATGCTTGTTCTGTTGTCTAACAAAAGAACAGAAGCAGAGAGATATGTAAATGACAACAGTTAAATCATGAAATCGGCTGTTTTCATCAGTGATCACAAAAGACTCAGGCTGACACTCAGCTCTCAGCTCAAAGTCATGTTCGGAAAATTGAATGGCTCAGTGTGTGTGTAGTTCAGATATAGTTCTGGATCGCCTGTTTGAGCCCTATATGCTATATTTCTGTGGTTAATGCTTCCTAAAGCTGCATCACAGTAAATGCTAAAACAAATCAGCACTTCTTGATCAATTTACTGCCATAAAAACTGCAATGACTGGTTGATGCATAAATTTAATCGATTAATAGTTCCAAGAAATGTAAGAGATTTCCAGTTTTCATCTCATTAAGTGTAATGATCTTCTGCTTTTCTTTGTGATTTGCGATGGTAAGTGGAGAGTTTTCAGGTTTTGGAGCTGTTGATTTGACAAAAGAAGACATTTGAAGATTGTATTGTATTCAACAATGAGGCACAACTGGCACAAGTTTGTACGGGGAGGCATCTGCAGAAACTAGTATGTGGTGATCATGCCGGAACGGCAGACTCGGCCCAGCCTGGCTGTTAGACCATCCTCAGGTGCTTTTTTTTCCCTCTTTCTGTCAGTGTCGTGAAAATCTGTTCCACTCAACAGTCCTGTGATCAATCTCTCCTCTTTCTCTTACAATCACCATCAACAGGGAATGAGACGGCAGGTCAATTAAAACAGCTAAATCCACTGAGAGACTGCCAGCGGCCCGCTCTGTGTTGGCTTTCAGCTGGTGAGGAGAAAAGAAAAGTCCTTGTGTGTCGGAGCGTGTAAGCATCCACGGTGGGAACCCTGGCGGTGTTTGGCACTTTGTGAAAAGACACCGGCTGTCTTGTGTTATAATCAAGGCCATGTCCTGAGCACGGCGTTGCAAAGCTTCTCGTCAAGGACACTCTGAATTAATTATGCGTCCGTAATCCTGAGTGACAAGAACACGTTTATGATTGGACTTTAATTGCAATACGTCTCTAATAAACAACTGGTTCCGTTATTTTCTTGGAGGTGATTGAATCATTGCTCTCGTATCGGCATCATTTGAACGTATGCCTTTTTATAAAAAAAAAAAAAAAAACCTAACCGAATTTGCTCCTTTTTCTCACAAATGTCCCCGTGGTGCTTCAGACAGACATTTGGATTAATCAGGCCTGACTTGAGCTGTTGTCGTGCTGAGGAGGAATGCTCCTCTTGACTCCCTTCGTGCTTGAGGATAATTGGTACTGATTACCGCCTCTCACTGTGTGTACTCACTGCTCACTGATGAGGAATGGCTCAAAAACACACAGATGCTCGCAAACACACAGACACACTTTGTTGCCTCCAAAAGAAACAAAAGCCTTCTGCGTGCAGAGACACCCCCCCTGCCCCTTCTCCATTATCTCCTCCTCACATACCTGTAGAGGAGGAAGCTTGTTTATGCGAGCTGCTGTGTCTCTTAAAGACATTCCAATGTGGTTTTCCCACGCTGAGGGCAGTGCTGGTAGCTGGTGAGGGTGGTGGTGGTGGTGGTGGTGGTGGTGGTGGAGAGGCTTGGGGCAAAGTCTCTCGGACTTTGTGTTAATAGGTGCACGAAGGGCCGAAAACCTCCCCGTGTGTCCGCCGCAGCACATAACACACATTCCTCATGAGACATGTCCAGACTTGTTGGAAAAGACCACGCAAGGACACACACCATCTCATTGACGTGCAGAAAACGGACATGCGTGTATGTGTGTGTAGGGGGGGTTTAATGATGTTTTTTTTGTTTTGTTTTTTACTGTTGTGTCTCAAATCAGTACGCTGCATCTAAACACAGATGCTGGATGCGACTTTTGCCAAGTTTGGAAAATCAGGGCAGCAACAGTCATGCTGCCGGATAATCCGGCTATCATTAGAGTCACGGTTAAAACAGAAAAGAAAAACACGAGTGTGGAGCAGTGGCTCCAAAATAGATCTTATCAGCCAGGCTCCTGTTGCCAGACAAGAGGACTGACGAAAGAAAAATGCTCCACCGTCTATTTATGCACAGACATGCATGAGCACACACACGCAGTTCGCTGCAGCATCCCCAAAAGCCCCCTTTGTCAACGTATACGAGCTGCGTTTTGGTTGAAAACAGATTCCTCGGGCATCAGAGGGCTAAACAAGCAAAAGCAGAGAAGAAGAACCCCCCTCCTCCTCCTCCTCCTCCTCTTTCTTTCTCACCCCCAGCTGCCAGGGAGGGGCAGCTCTGTGCCCTGTTAAGACCCGGGCGTCTGATTTATACCCTGCAGGTGTCTGGCATGTTCATGTGCATGCATGCATAAGTCTATGCACGTGTAATGTCAGAACAAATCGGCCCCCTCAGTGTGTTTTTCTCTTTAGTCCAGGCAGTACACGCTTCACACTTTCAGCTCGCTCCATTAATTCTGCTCTGTAAAAACTCTTAAGAACCTCTTTCTGGTGTAAAATGCTAATTAAATGAAATGTAGGCTTTACAGCGACTCCACAAAGCCCATTATACATTTCCTCACATGGATGGACATCAACTCTTATTTATCAGAAGTAAGTGCTTTGTAAAATATCCTTGTAAAAAGGGAATAAATAAACAGCAGAGCCGCTGAGTTTTTGTTTGTGTCACCAACGACAGTGGGACCCCTAAACCTATAAAACTGTAGACATTTATTCTTAGATAACAATATAGGACCATCTATCTCCTTTCAAGCACTGAAAGGGACATAGGGAACAACTGCTCAGCAATGCACCAAGTATATATCAATGTTCACGTACAGCTGCAGAGTGTTTCATGTACAAGAATAATCTCTATGTCATGCTGCTGTTTTCCTGGTTGCAATTTAGCTAAATGTACGTGATGTGACAATTTCCCACTCAAAGAATGATCATCAACCGAAGTGATGGCAGAAAGTGAAAATCGGGAAGGACATCAGGCCACATTTCGAGGTAAAACACCATATTGATAAAACATTAGCCAACGTAAGCATTCAAATACTCTCAAGCTGACATGACCGTTTGATTAGGCTACGTCACGTGTTTCCCTTCCTGGCTCAAATAAATGTGTCCAAGCTGTGCGTTGATATTTTAGGATTAATTTACACTGTACCTTTCTTTATCGTATCATATAACTGCCAAACAGTAGTGTTAACTAGGAAGCGGTTTGATGCTAATGTTAGCTGTTGTTTTACCTTGACCCTTTGGATTTTCACAATCCACATTTGTTAAAGTTATTGATCAAGTCTCATTCAGATTCTCTGTTTACATGATTTACAACCTGGAAAACGCCGGGGCTTCCCACTCTGGGTGTGATGTCAGAGGAAAATGTGACATTTCAGTGGAAATGATGTCAATATGCAATTTAGATATGTACATTAATCAAATGATAAGTTACAAACATGGGAATAACGCTAGAAAAGCACATTGACTAGACTGAATGTTGTGTGAATTATGCAACATTTTGACTTTTGCCATTTTCTTGTGTTCATTTTTGGCCAAACCACTACAGCTGTGTGTAAAAACTCAAAACAAAAAACTGCTGCATGAGTCCTGCCTGCCATAGAAAAATACACAGTGATGGTGTGAAGTACCTGATCATCTGCGTGTCCATGCAGCTCACAGGAGGAAGCACAGATTGTGTGCTGTGGGTCTGTTGACACGTGCACACACATGTGAATGCACGCAGAAATGTAAACAAAAGTTCTTTTCTTTGAGAGGTGTTGACAAGATCGTGAGGATCAGATTCAGAGAGGACAGAGAGAAAGGAAAGGAACTTTTTTTTTTTACTGGTATAAATCCAAGAGAAGAATTCATTGATTGTGTCTGTACCTTTCTCTTTGTCTTGATGTCTCGTTTCAGCCTGAAGCGGCCCCTCCCTCCCTCAGACTAACACCACCTCAGAGTCCGTCTCTCCTTTCATGTTCCCAGGCGGATACTCTTAATAAAAGGGAACACTATTAGAAACGATGGAGGGGAAAGTGATGGGGTGATAAGAAAGAAAGGCAGTGGGGTTAGCAATATGGTGTGTGTGTGTGTGTGTGTGTGTGTGTGTGTGTGTGTGTGGGTAGGGGGCTCAGGTCAGTGCAGAGTGCTGAATCAGCTCTTCCAAACACCCATCACACGATCTATTCCCGAGTTTCCCCAGGGAGCAGTTATGCTCTCAAGGCTCCACGCTCTATATAACGGGCACATTCATAGGACAGACAGCACTTAGTGACAGGGATCACATTACTGGGATGGAGCCATTCGTGGTGGAGAGGCGTCATGTAACCGCTCATGTGTGCAACAATGAGTCAAAGGATAAGAAAACTCAAAGTTCATGCCATTTTGAAGCTAAAGCTGTTATTTCCATCCAGGGGGACAGTGTGAACGCGAGCGTATACACTCAGATATAATGTCTTTCCACATCTGTCCAAACACTTCTGCCTGTCCTCTTCCTCACGTCGCCCCACATTCAGCCCACTTATCTCGATGTCCAAACAATGGAGAGAAACCCGGAGTAGGTCAAGGCTGTCACAGATATCACTTAAAAGAAAAAGCTGAGCTGACCAAAGCACCAAGAATCTGATACGGTGAACTGCTTCTCATTGGCTGACAGGAAGGAAGCGGATGAATACCAGGAAGTGAGGTTCATTGAAAAAAGACCTCAGTGGCCTTGGTTGGTAGCCGCATGGATCACGGAAAAAAAAAAAAAAAAATCCTGGATCTGCCCAAGTGTGGCTGCTGTTGCTTAGCAACCCTGATTGAGTTTAATCACGGAGAGACCTTTATCTGCTCGTGACTGCAAAGTATGCCCTGCCCTTTGGGGAGGTCAGTGTGTGAGTGCGTGTGTGTGTGTGTGTGTGTGTGTGTGTGTGTGTGTGTGTGTGTGTGTGTGTGTGTGAAGTCATGATGTGCTGATGTGTATCTGCGACTCACTAGATCAGTTAATTACTCCATTCAGTTGGATCGCTATACCTATAATCTGATATACAGACGAGTGGTCGAGATAAATCCTTTGTGAGTGGTATTTGTAATCCAATTTAGATGTATAGCATTAAAACCAACAGCAAGAAGTTGTTCACTCTTTAGGGAACAGTCTCAATTTGATACCGATGCCTCTATATGGTCAAATTCCAAAAGTTAAAACAGCTGATCTGTAGTCTGGAGGTACAGTGCCAGATACTGTAAACTTCTGTACTGCCAGACGGCAGAATAACCAGTTTACAGCATAATATTTTATGTTGGCCTTGCAGCTGACATTAGCTGTTATCACTAGAGAATGTTGATAACTTTATTTTTCTCCCCAGAATGACAATTGTAGCAAACTCTGGCCAGACAATGTCAAAGCGCACCGCTGTTTACAGATGCCTGTCTTTATATTCAGCCTTCCTCTATATTTCAACACAAATTGTATTTGTTTCCGTTAGGCTAAAAGAGAGAGAGAGCTAAAATACGGATATACAACATCTAATAAGCATACAAAACTGTAAACATCTGTAGGCCGTACACCGTTAACATACATATGTGGGATGTGGGAAGGCTAGATGCTAATGTGACTGAGAAATACAGATGTCGTTACAACTTTTACAATAACAATATATTTAAACAGTCTTTCCCTGTTAAATTCAATGAATCATGCAGAAATGGCCGTAAAACAAGTCAAAAGACAAAATCCTTTCCTCCATAACAGGAGCATTCCAATACATTTCAGAGCAACATAGTTTGGATTTCTCCTGCTGACTATCTGTGTGACAAGAGTCCTGTTGAAGAGTTAAATATCCATGTGAAGTACACTGTAAAACATAGTAAACCATTTTTTATCTAATTTAATAACAACATTTTCAATAAAATGAACTTTGTGAGAGTATTTTTATGTTGAATTCTTTCTTTCTTTCCTTTTATCTCACAGTGTATTGAAGGGGTTAGGTCGTTTTGATCAGCAGCTTGATTAGCTACACGTTGGACGGCGTTAAATCACAAAAATGTGAAAGAAATGATGCTTTTAGCTTTTCTACAGTCAGCCCTGGTACATAAGAACAAGTAATGCTTCTCTCTTTGGCTGTATTTTTCTTAATCCATTTATCAGAAACACATTAATTCAGGCTGCCGCTAGTCTCCGCTACACATCTCTCACAATCAGCCCTCCACCTCAGCTTTCTCTCTCTCACACTCTCCCTTTATCTCCTGTTCAGATCTCCTTTCTCTTTCTCTCATTGTACGCCTCACCTGTCCTCCTCACTCTCGCTCCACGTCCTTATATGGAAACAACAGGTAAAAGGCTTTCCTCACAAGGTTGCCCCGACCCGATGAGGAGAGAGAGAGCTACCATCTTGTACATAAAGAGGCCATGAATGATTTATTGCGCATTTTCATATTCATCTCGCATAGGGTATTACTTTCCTCTCGTACGTCTCAAGTGAAAGCGGAGGTACAAAGGGAGACGATGGGAAGGAGGACAATTAAATTCCAGGATTAGGAATTAACATTTTTCCAACTGGGTTTTCAAAATGCTCATCCCTCATTATTTCACCCTCCTCATTGAAATAAAACATTCATTTTCTGCACTTTATTCTGAGGGTGTCTTGGTTGTGTCAAAGCACTGCAGCTCCAGGTTCCCCATTCATCTACTTCACTCATCTGCATTTTGACCAACGCTGTCGAAAAGCATCGTTCTTCCTTGATCTTCTCAGCAGCAGCGTCCGACTGCAGAGCAGCTATGTGAGTCAATTGAATTCCCCGTGTTACTGTGTTAACAGGCAGAACGACACTCACAGACATATACTGTAGAAACACACCGCCACAGGACAAAAAGAGACAGCTAACAAAACCACCGCAGTTATTAATCAAACCGCTGATACAAGGAGACAGATGGCAGGATGTGCGAGTGTGTGTGTGTGTGTGTCGAAGACAGCTGTGGCTGTCATACTTGTTTGACGTAGGCCTTCCCAGGTGTTGCCTCCTGGGCTTCGCCGAGGGAGGCACAGTGGGCATTTTTGCTGTCGATGTGTGTTTGTCTAGATGTGCGTCTGTCTGAGGGCATGAGACTGTGTGTTTTTGTTTTTTTTTTCCTCCACTCGGGTTTCGGTGCCAGTCCCACCATGTACGTGTCATGTCATGCCTTCGTCAAAGCGAGGGTTTCGCAGTTAATCTCACGCTGTGCTTCAAAGCGGCTGGCATGGAGGGAGGCAAAGAGAATTTGCTTTAAGCTGAAGCAGCTCCCACGTGTGCATTCTTCTCATACCAAGAGCCAGACAACGCCACGATTAAACAAAAGAAAGGGATCATTTACTTATTGGGTATTTATTCAGGAGGTCCCACTGAGACTAGAGTTTGTCAGACAAGCTCAAAATAACATATTAGCAAATCAATGTTGCAATTAGAGAGATGCTCTCTAATCAATGGAGTTGATCTCAGTTTTGTTTTAAGATCCTGCTGTTGTAAATTTACGAGTAAAAGAATCTTTACACTTTGAAAAAACTGCATGTGAATAAAAACACAAATTCGACACGTCCCAAAGTGCAGTTTTCATCACATTAGCTCAAACAGTAAGCCGCTTCTTTTTCGTATCTTGCTGCTTAAAACAGAGCCTGCATCAAATCAAAAAGTTTTGCATGTGAATGTATTGGAGAGAAAGGTGAAGAAAAAGAGTGACAAGGTGCCACCTATCTGGGAGGATTCTCGCGCTCATCCAAAACTCGCAACATAAACATGGAGTGATGTTAAACGACACGTGAGAAGCTTAAACTGGCAATAGACAAGTGTTCTGCCTTAACGCGTCATTATGGAGTAAATGTTGATTGCACAGTGTAATTGGATATAGAAAAATTAAACCATCAGTGTTTACTGTGGTTCCCTATAAACCTTGCTATCACTAAAATTCCATCTGCCATCTGGCACGCAGTCACCGCTAAGGTTAACTGGCCATTTCTATTACAGACTAAATGATTGAATAAACCTCTTGTGTCTGAGATATTTGTGGCTATGAGGAAATCTGTTGTCTTTAAAATGCGCACTTAAAACTGTCCATCAGTTTGGTGTTTCGGAGTCAGAGCAAGGCTGCAGTGAACAGAGCACTCCACCAGCTCAGCACGCCACCTGTACCCCGGTCAGACTTTCTTCATGCACAGTTCAGTATCAGAATAGATCTGATGTGATGCAGCAGAGAGTCAGAGATATTGTCTTTTTTCATTCCTTGCATTCTTCTTCTTGTCAGAACCCGGTGCTGACATTATACAAAGACTGCAACTCCATTCGATTCACTAGATTGAAAAGATTTGGATGTGTTACGTCAACGCCAGTAGCAGTTAATGCTGATGGCCCCAAGCAGAGGTGAGGAGCTGGCTCCAGAGGTGTTATAACTCTTTTCTTGCTAATTCCACATCCCCTGATCATTTTCAAACTTGTCGTCTTTAACCCCGAGGCGTATTTCTCTGACTACATCTCCAGAGCATTGGCGATTATAAAACCAAAGACGAATTTTATACAGACGTTATGTGAAGTTGGTGGAGTTTGCCTCTAATTCCTGATCATTTATGATCCAAAACAATAACTCTTTCACTGTGACAAATAAGATAATCACATCTGTCCGCACGGGTCGTAAATCACGTTGACATCCAACTATTTCCCTTCGGCATTAATGTTTCAGCACCAGTAACTCATTTTTGTCTGTGAAGTGCAAGCTTGCAGGCGTCTAAGTTTAAGTCATCGTGCATGTAACCCATGAGCAATACCAAAAACCCTGAGTCGGTGCTCATGTGACTCATTTTCAGCCACGACTCATAAAAAACAAACAAAATAAAAAGTGTCTGAGTTGTATCCTACCCGCCGTTGAGTTTGCCGTTTCATTTATTCGCAATCTTTGTCATCATCATCACATTCTGGTAAAGAGGAAATCGTGAGCAAACACTTGAACACAGAAGAGGAAAGGGTGTGTGTGTGTGTGTGCGTGTGTGTGTGTGTGTGTGTGTGTGTGTGTGTGTGAAACAATAGGTTCAGACTCCAGACAGACTATAGGTTCCTGTGGGCATGATCTGACTGCTCCCTGGAAGAGACGTAACTGTCACCTGCTGGCATCAACACACACACACACACACACACACACAAAGGAAGCAGATCACTCACTGATCTCGTCTCAGTTCCCCCTGGGAGCTTCAAAAGCAGGAAGTCGGGCTGATAAGCAAGAGTGGCCACAGACAATGAGCAAACTGTAGAATATATCAGTAAAGTGGACCCACTGACACACTCATGCATGTACACAGACTCATACATGCCGCATGACTGGCTCGGGACAGTGTGTGTGATCATGAAACATGACCGGAGAAGTGCTTGCGCAGATTTTTGTTTTGTTTTTTTTTTGTTTTTTTGTGCGCCGTTCTCTCAATGAGCTTATTGTCTGTACTATCTGCAGCAAAAAGAAACACACTCTGCAGATTCCCCATTGTGACCGACATTCATCACAGTTCCCACAAAATGTTTTCTCATCAAAAAAAAAAAGAAAAAAAAAAAAACTTGATGGAAACAAAGGGCCATATTCTTCGCCTCCAGTTGGACGGCACTCGACTTGAACTGCAACGTCGCTGTTTTCATGCTGGCACACATTTGAATAATTCCAGGATTAATCGAAGGGAGGCGGCAGGAAGTGCTGCTACAATAGAAAAACTCAGTGACCTAATTAGAGTCCTGCATGTCAGTCGGTGACTTTGCAAAAAAAAAAAAAAAAGAAAGAAAGAAAGATGAAACAATAATTGGCTGAACTAAGTAAGTAGCCTGCTGTACTCTAACGCAGCAGCCTGGTTGTTGGGGATTTTTTTTTAAATAGAGGGAAGCTCTTGCTGTTTTTATGTTGCATTCCAGAGCTGTGGGTTCCTGTCCCAGAGGAGCTGCACGACACGGTCCAGGATGTCCTGCTGGTAGCGATCCTTCCTTGAGGAAGAGAGATGAAAGGTCAGTATGTGACGGTATTTTGAAGCCGGTGTGTCGTGTGTCTTTCGATGTGTTAGTGAGCAGCTTCTGTTGTGACTCCTAATGAAACTGACCGTTCAATAAAACCTTCTCTGTCATGGTTTTGGGTTTTGGTTAGTTGTTTCTTGTTTTGTTTTTTTTTTCTTTTTGTAGTCATATCCTCTCGCGTCTCCTTGTCACTTTCCACTTCCTGCTAACCTGTGTTCCTGTGCTCCTCCCCCCCACACCTGTCTCCCACAGCCGTGTTAGCACTGCCCTGTCTCATCCCCTCGTAAGCTCAGTTTGCTATTTAACCCTCGTGCCCTCCTTATTAAATGTACTACACTCTGGACACCTTTGTGCCAAATATGTACACACACAAAAGAACTGCTATTAAATCCTCATTCATCAATATTCTTTGCTGCTTCAGACTTACCCCAAAACTACCAAACATTCAGCGGTTTTCAGGACGTTAACCCTTTAATTGCCAGTTTAATTATTTGAATTATTTCATTATTTATTACAAAAAAAAAAATGTTTTTTTCCATATGATAATTAGTAGTTTTGGTGGTGATTAGAGTCTTGAGTCTCAGATATGTCAAAGATTAGAAAAAACTGATTTGATTGCATTAGCATTTTTTAAAATAGTGTCAGATACTCCCTCTGGACAGTGTCAGTGAAGAAAAGTAGTGATGTTAGATATTTTCCACCATATTCAACCATTTTCCTTTTGTGAACTATTGCAAATTTTAGCCAGTTATAGTACGAACCCATGTGACTACCAGGGGGCCCCAAGAGTTTGTGTGTGTGTTTGTGTGTGTGTGAATCTGTAAGCACGCACTGATTATTTCCACAGTGAAAAGATGTCATCTTTTGAGGGGTGTGTTTCATGTGTCTTTGAAGAGGTGCTTGAGTAAAAACATGGCCTCCTGCCTTTGCTGTACTCAAAAACAAAAACAACTGTTGGTGTGTTTATGCACCTGGCTGGTTTCACAGCCAAAGATAAACCTGCAGCTTGGCTGAGGGTCGTTTCATTAGTGAGCAGAGAAGGTGGAAAGACATGATGATTGGATGAAACACAAGTTTCTATCACCATTTTAGGAAAAACATTTTTTGCCAAATCAGGTTAAATCCCAAACCAACAGGCACATTATTAACTGACTACATTACTTTGTTGGGTTTTTGGCTCTGAAAGAAAGAGAAAAATGAAGGGATAGCGTGACATTTAGCAAAGAAATCTGGCATTTATTCTAAAAGTCTTGTTTTGGAACATGGAATGTGAAAATATACTCTCTGAAAATGTGAATTGAGGTAGCAAAACAGTTACAAAAGTCTGATCTTATAATTTTCCTTATCATACTTATAACACCTGGACTGTTAAGTTACAATGCAATAAGATCAATGCTGCTTTATTCAACTTTGGTTAAAATCCTAAATTTAATTTCTTTGCCATGACTGACCTAGTGCATAACACAGAGCAAGACATAACATCTCAGCTAAGCTAAGCTAACCAGTTGTTGGCTGTGTCTTGATTTAGTGTACAGACATGTGAACTATTCCTGTTAGTTAGTTAGTTAGTTAGTTAGTTTAAACCTTTTGAAGTCTTCATCACATAGACAGACATTTGTCCTTGAAGAATGTGTGAAGGCCTCAGAGTTACTGAGTACACGCTGTACTTTATGTGTGTGTTTGTTTGTGTATGTGTGTGTGTTCGAAAAGATGGAGGAGAGCAACTCTCCTCACTGCTGAATTATTCAATTTCATACAGCCCTGTGCAGGTTGGAGCATGATACCCGATCAAAACACGTCTTCATTTGTATGCATGTCAGCGTCTGTTTGTGTTTGCATGCATGCTCGCGTACATGTATATGAGCCGATGGGAGGTATCGCGGATAAAAGACAATAAAGAACAAAAGAGGGTGGATACTAAATAAAATACAACCAAATCTCAACCTGAGGGTATGAGAGGGGCTTATGATTTATAGTAATAGGCAACGCAACTGTTATTTTCTATAAATTATTTACCTCGCTGCAACAATGGCTTCACTTTACACAACGCTATCACCGCTTCACAGTTCTTTCTTTACCAACAAACACACAATATGTTGAATTATTAGCAGGTTAGACGCTGTATCATTCAACCATTGTCTGCCTGGATGAGTCAAGACATGCCCACTCCTCTGTCCTGTCTCTCTTTTCTTTCTGTTTTCCTCTCCTTTGTCTCATTTCATAATGATTCTTTTCTGCTCGAACAATGATTTTCTTTTTCTTTTTCTTTTCTTTTTTGTTGCCGTGTGAGGGTCAGTCTTTGTCCGGCCCTCTCTTCCCTCTGTTTCCACCCGCGCTACTTAATCTCTCCTGTCTGTTTTCTCCTTTCTGTGTATTGTGCAATAAAGTGGGGAAAAAAAATCTATTTCAAATATGTGGTTTTAGCTTCATTATTTCTCTTCTTTCTAATAAAGGAAAGAAACATTCAGAAGTTTGTCAAACTCAGCGATGTGAGCACACACACACACACACACACCAAAAATAACCCTCCGTCCTCGAGGGGGTTCGAGGCTTCAGTTCTCAAAATAATTGGTCCGGGAGACTTTACAGTAACACAGTGCGAAAAATACAGAAAAGGAGACACAATCTGTGTGAATCACGCCGGCTCATAATGGTTTGCTGGTCACATAGTAATGTATGCATGGTTAATCTTTTCCCATACATTCAGCCAGTATGTGTCAGTTTGGGGCAGCTCGACAAAGGCCTTTTGTGTGCTTCCAGTAACCCCAAGCTTTGCTGCTCATCTTACTTAATTGGCTATGCTCTGTTTGTGGTATTGAGGGGTGAGAGAGAGAGAGAGAGAGAGAGAGAGAGAAAGAGAGAGTTTCAGGAGCGGGATGACCACTGGATTAGTCATTAAACTTGTCACCAGTGCAGAATGCTGGCCAGGGCTGCAGAAATATGTGGCCCACTTTGAAATCCTCCGGCTCGAGGTTGCACTTCATTTAGGTGTCGACAAGAGGGGGAATTACTTTTTGTGCAAACGTGCATATTCACACACACACATTCCCCTCAGCCTGTTGTTGTGGGAAAGCCAGTCGAGCTTTCTGTTTATTTGCACAGGGCATGCAGTTTTCCAGAGATAAATGGTGGGAGACTTAGCCCTCGAAACTCTCATTTATCTTTTAAACAGTGTGTCCTTGATTCCAGACAAGCGGGCCTCTCTTTTTCTGACAACTGTTGCTGGCAGATTGTATCTGGCTTGCTAATTCTGCACACATTAGGGCCACAAATTGGCTGAAAACAAAGACTCTGACTGACATTTCATGCTCCAAGATAACTTCTTTTAAAACAAGGACTCTATGAAACAATCCTGAAATATGCACATATATCGCGCTGAGTCTAAAGCTGCTTGTCTGATGTGAAAAGGCAGCATCCTCAGTGCCCTAGCTGTCTCTTCATGGCAGTTTTCCAAAGCACTGTGGGCATCAAGCTATCACCGGTGGTGCTGCCGAGACTAGCCCCTGTTTCTAGTCTCTGTGCTGGGCCAACGGAGGCAAATCCAGACTGCAGCTTCATATTTAATAGACAGTGTGGTAGTTATTTTCGCGTCCAACTCACTGAAATAAAGCAGATCAGCCTGAGTATTTCCCCAAATATCGAACTTCTGTATGAGTTGGTGATGTAGTGTAAAAACTGCTTTAATAACATTTTAGAATAAATATGAGTTGTTTACATCTTTGGGATTTTGTGTTTTTTCAACTCACACACTATAAAACACACATCTGAAATCCGCTCCATAGTTTATGGATTCTGTCTCTCTCCCACACACAAAAAAAACATCTTGTACATTTTTAATGTTAAGTGGTGGTAGCACATCGAATCCCTGGGTCTTCAACTTAGAAATTATTGATTATGTACCAGGATATTACATGCCAGATATACCAGGGTAGATGTGTGTTTAACATATGACACACGGCTCACGCGTGCCACACGAACATGCTTTACTGCACATGTTCCTGATAGGAGGCCATGTGAAACACGAATCACCGTTGAAGTTGAAGAACACATAGCTTGATGTGAGCGCTCATATCCCCCTCTGTGGCATTTATGTGACATTTACAGGGGAAATGTTCCATCTGCGCCCTCGAGAGAATTTTGAGTGCCGCCTGCATTTTTCGAGTTCCTTCCCTGTTCAGACGAGAAGAAAAGGAAACGGGGATGTAACCTCGAGGATCGGTGGTTTTGTTCCTTCTCTCTTCTTTGATGGTGACAGAGTCAGCAAGGAATGCAGCTCTAATCATCACCGCTGGAAGAAAATGTTCAGGACAAAGCTGTCATTAGACTTTCCACTTTCCCTCGCTGGAGGTAGTTACCACACAGTGAGAGAAAGAGAGAGGGAGTGTGTGTGTGTGTGTGTGTGTGTGTGTGTGTGTGTGTGTGTGTGTGTGTGTGTGTGTGTGTGTGTGTGTGTGTGTGTGTGTGTGCAGCAGGTGTTTTGTTCTCTCATGAACTGAGGTTTGGAAAGAGACAGTAGCCCACAGTGGAGTCCATGGATCAAGCAACAGATGACCAAGATATCAGTGTTCTGTGAGTTTCCTGCTGATTCTGCTTTGGACTGAAAGCAGAATATTCAAATATGGATTCATTGTGTCCCCACAGTCAATCCTTTAATAATTCCCTCATTAGTAAGACGCTGCTCTGCCATATTAGTTCAAAGGTCTTTCAGTTTATGGTCTCTCGTGTGGGGCCGGCCCATCCAGGAATCACAGATTCAAATCTGAATTACGTGACATTTCCGAATTTAGATGTCTGAAACAAGTGGACCTATTTTGTTGAGATGTGTTCTTACATTATCCTTAATATTTCCAACAGTCTTCAAACCCATTGACATCCACAAGTTTACTCACCAGGAGAGCGTCGTGGAATGAGGGCGGAGGTCGGCTCCCTTGAAACTTAACTTGTCCATTAACTTTTGTGCCCGAGTCTTCAGATGAGCACCACTTGTGTGTTTCTGTGTGTTTGAATTCAGGTCAAACTCTGACTCACTCAGCACTCACCAGAGACTAGACTCTCTCTTTTCTTTTCCTCGTCTCCTCTCTCTAACTTTATGTTCACAAAGTAAATCATATTTCAACTCCAGCTCCAACATTATATACACCCAGCCAGGGAGGCCATTGACCGCTGCAGTCAGGTTAATAAAAGGGAGTGAATGTAAATTAAAGTTAATGTCTGAGCTCTCCTCCCATCAGTAAATGGCTCCTAATTAAAGCAGAACCTGATGTTTATTCCTGCACTCTGGTTTCCTTTCCAGTTTATTGAAATAAAACCATTTCTATTACAGAATTCTCATGAACAGTCTCAAAGAGCAAAACCTTTCAGTGGCTGTTAATTATATAATCATAATTTGTTCTCCCATGTTTGTCCAAATCTTTTTTTTTTTTTTTTTACATTATTCTGCTTAACTGAGTGCCTCTGCACAACACACCTGTATTTGTTTGTGTTTTGGATGGATTCCTGTTGAGAGAGCACATTGCTGTGGCCTCGCTCCCCGTCTTATAATTGTAGTTTTTGCGTTCCGCAGTAAATGCGGCCACTGAGCAAACCTTGTATAGTGTAAATACCGGTGTGAATTACATCCTTCATAAAGCATGAAAGGTTTCATCTATTTTTAAACACTGATTGTTAACAGCTTTGGATTTGCAAGTTAAAAAAATGATCTATCCTACAGATCACCGATGAATTATTTGTGGATATAAACCCTTTATGAGTTCTCCTTTAATGTTGCAGTTACTGTATGCAATTAAATATCAAAATGTAAGATCCGTTTGTAGTTTCCTTTGCTGTTTGACTCTTGAGGATGAATAAAAACGCTGCATGAATTCATTTGATATTCATGCTCATCTAAATCAACTGATCGCTGGAGTGCACTGGTGTTCATCCCCTTTTCTCACACACACTTTCTAGTTCTGTTTCTACAAGCTCTGACTTTAGCATGTCCAGCTAACTAGCTTGTGACCCATAAGTAACTGACGTCGGGGCTTCAGGCTTTTCTTTCATGGGGTTACAGAAGTTCTTGACAAGGTGAGGATGACTTTTTGCCTGGGACATACATCAGCCTTAGTCGTTCAGCTGTATATCTCATACTGTATGGAGCCATTTAATCAAGAGTCTTCAGGATTTACATTTGTTAGCAACCAGCATGACTTCCATTTGTGAGCTGGTTTCTTCTTTTTCCCCTGTCCAAAACCACAAGAGGATGTAAAGGATGCATTAACCCTCATGTCCTCATTAAATGTACTACAGCTTTGTTGCAAAAAAGTACACGCACAAAAAAAACTGCTATTAAATCCCTATACATCAATATTCTTTTCTGCTTTTTTAATTGCCAGTTTAATTATTTGAATTATTTCATTATTTATTACAAGAAAAAACACCAAAAATTGAATAATTTTCACACACGCTTGAGCGATGAAGCTTTGGTGGTGATTAGAGTCTTGGATATGTCAAAGATTAGAAACAAAACTGATTTGATTGCATTAGTATTTTTTATAATAGTGTCAGATACTCCCTCTGGACACCTCTGTGACCAGAAATGCCTCATTGACTTCCATAAAACCGCATTATTTCACTGCCATGCCAGTGTAAAACCATGCATTCTGTAATGTCACTGAAGAAAAGTAGTGATATATGACATTTTTTCGATATTCCACCAGATTCAACCATTTTTCCATTGTAGGCCGATGCATGAAATTCTTGTATTGTTGCCAGTTATAGTACGAACCCATGTGACTACCAGGGGGCCCCAAGTGTGTGTGTGTGTGTGTGTGTGTGTGAATCTGTAAGCACACACTGATCATTTCAGGGGTGAAGAAATGTCATCTTTTGAGGGGTGTGTTTCATGTGTCTTTGAAGAGGTGCTTGAGTAAAAACATGGCCTCCTGCCTTTGCTGTGCTCAAAAACAAAAACAAAAACAACTGTTGGTGTGTTTATGCACCTGGCAACCTGCAGATTGGCTGAGGGATCATTTCATCAGTGAGCAGAGAAGGAGGAAGACTTGGAGCAGAGAGAGGGAGCAATGGTCATGCAGCCTTTATCTGCCATCGATCTGCAGGACTCATCTGAAGCAGAAACGAGCTTGGAGGGGGGAATCTGACACAGATGGCTTGCTGGAGTCCTCCTCTTCAGTGAGCGCCTCTGAGCCGTCTTCTAAAAGTGGAGAGGACACTGAGGCTCCTGCACATCCTAACAGTGAGTGGACAGCACAGAACAGGCAAGTCTGGAGATGCTGGGCCACATTCAGGCACCGACCGGCATGATGCAGAGGGCCCACGAGATATGTCATATCGTAAATCCACGATGCGGCGTCCTCTTTTGACCTTTTCTTCACTCCTGACATGATCCAGCTGATGACAAACCTACACAGGAAGCTTTCAGTGTCAGGATGGAGTGATTCAAGTATACATGGGACTCATCCTGGCAGGTGTGTACCGATCCAAAGGGGAATCTACCCTGCATGTGGGATGACACACACACACACACACACACACACTTCCTCTTCATATTTCATATGTTCTCTATTGTTGTTGAAGTTTTCAAAGTTGTTGCAGTTTGCACATAAATCTTAAAAGTGTTTGAGGATGCTGACTTGGATGGTGACTCGTGTTTACATGGTTTACGTTAGCTTAATCAGCTAGCTACAGCTAATACTGTCTGCTACGTACAGCTGCTATTTCAGGTGAATGGGACAGTTTCTTATTAGGAACAGGAGTCCTGCTTTTTTGTTCTACCTCTGTCTGAAATGAAGGACCCTTGTTCCACATGACTTTATGACTTTATGAACTGGTGTGAGGGCATAAAGTTTGGGAGGTTGGAAGTAGCAACCAGGGATGAAAGCGCTCAACAAACATACAAGTCTGCATCAGCCAACGTGTCTAAGCGGAGCGTTAATCAGCTTTATCGCTTTGAGCAGTAAAAACACACTCAGCTGCATTAGCATTAGCCGCTGTGATTTGGCTGTGCTGTACTGTGAGGTCTGCAAACTGTCACTCTCTGAACTTCATCAATTGTTGCTCCCAAGTATGAGGATGAGACTCGGAGAATACAACTTATAGAAGGTACAAAATAATAAATACTGCCAATACGTTCCAGTGCTCCTGCCAACAGTGTTCACAGCAGCTAATGATGCAAGAATAAAGGGGTTATTGGGCAATGGTTGCTTTCGAAAAGTGTAACAGGCAGTGAAATCCTTGAGCGTTCATTCAGAATAAAATGTAGAAATTTATAGACATCAATTAACACTTTCCTGTTGCTGTTTTACAAGCCTGGCCGAGCTTATTGGAGACTGTAAATTTTGGGACCCTAAGCCAAGATCTGTCCTGCCGTTTACAGGGTCACAGACAAATGAATTTATTTCTAAGCCTGGCTAAGAAATAATGGAAATGTCAATATGTTTCCTCATCCATGAGTTGTTAAGACAATTAAGTAAGAGAGTTTTTCTCCCCTCTTCCAAACAGCAGAGTCAGTCTCTTTGTCTTTGGATCATCTGTTATTGCTGGAGGATGGTGTAATTGCACGAGAATCCATTTTCTGATTCAGCACTTCCACCCGCGTTAGAAAAGCAATCAGGATTGTCCCACAGCGATCTGCTTTATTGCTCCGCTCGCTCCGTCTTATTTCGGATGATGTGGAGTGAAACACAGAACAATGTTCAGCTATGCTCTCAGGCCAAATCGGTGGGGGGGGGGGGATGTCTCTCCATCTTGTTGAGTCACTGCGTGTGTGTGTTTGTTTGTGTGTGTTTGTGTGATTAAGTGCTTCATTTGGAGGGGACATCCTCGCTGCTTAGGTTTGCCCAACAGGAAGATCCACTCTATTGTCTCTTCATTCAGGATTTTCTTGTCTTCTGCCCTCACTCTCTTCCATCTCCTCTGTGCTCTGCCGTCCACAAACTTTCTGGATTAAGTTAAAGAAGCCACAAAACAGGTCCAGCCTCAGCTCGTAGGAGCTGTTACTAAATAAAACTATTTTTTTATAGTGTGAAAATATCAATATTGAATTCATTAAACAGCCATTAGAAATGTCTTCCATCACATCTGTGAGATTTATTGGGCATGTCTGGCACAGTTGGCTCTTTTTTTTATTGATTATGTCTGGAGCGCCCGAGCAAATTCCAGCTCCGTAAATACAAATCTGACCTATTTGTCTATATTAACTCAAAACCAAAGTAAACAGATTGATTTAAAGTGTTTCTATTAATATCTGACCCAGCTAGACACAAGGCCTGCAGGCAGATCAGCACACAGGCCAGAAAGTGAAAGACAAAAAGCACCAAAAAGCAGAGAGGGAATTAGTTTGCACTCAAGCGTCTCGCTCTGGAAGTTAAAAGTTGCTAGTTCCTCTCAGGGCTAGTTAGTGAGCTAATCTCAACATGCTAGCTAGTCGGTCACAACATTTCTCAGACTTTTTCTCAACTTTGGCATTTATTTCCATTTGTAAACTCAATTTTACATCATTTCAATCAATAAACAGTTTTAAGAAGGTTTACAAAATCTTTCCAAGCTAACTTTGGGTTAGCAAGCTAATTGCTAACGGGGACGGTAGGTCCACACCGTTCATTCCAAATACTTGTATTATTTAATCCTGTTGACTCAACTATTTTGGTGGCTGCTGTATCATAGCTACTCAGCACCTTACACAATTTTGGACTCTCTTGCTCTGCGTTCCCTAAAGAAAGTTGAACTCAGTACAAGAACATTTGAATTAAACAGAGACATTTGTGTGGTGTGACCAGGTCATTCCTTTATCGTACGCTATGTACTCAGGACAGCTCTATTTAAATGGCTGTAGCTGCTGTAGATAGATATTTTAACCCAAACCAATGCTGTTGTTGTAAACCTTACCAAGTAGTATTGTAGCCTAAACCTAAAGAAACTGCGAGCATACGTCAGAGGTGTTGTTTTGGCAGTCATTGGCAATGGATCTATTTAGTCAAAGTATGAGGATGTGTTTATCTTTTTGATTTTTTTTCGATCTTCAGACGAAACTGTCCTTTTCTGGTCGGCCTATTTATCTTTCTTGTCTCACTCAAGACTTAATCATGTTGTTGGCATCGTCTCCACACAGCAAACCAAAGAATTCTTTCCTTCCTGTGGTCATGCCAAAACACACCGCCTCCAACTTAAACTGTCATTTGTTCCCGTGTCTAATTTTTGAATAACTCCCCAACTGAGTCTGAGGAGAGGAAGCAGAAACACTGAAGACGTTGAGAGGGAACACAAAGACTCAACTGTAGCCAGACATTTGCCTCTGAAAGGACCGTGGATGAAACTCCAAACTGAGAACGAAAAAGGAGTAACAGAGCAGGGAAAACTTGCACCTGTGGCTGTCCTGTCAACAATTGACAAGAGATCAGTGATCTTCGTTGTGATGGGGCTTACAAGACACACAAATACACACATACATACACACACACACACACAACATACACACAGAAACCAGACAGGAATTTCTGGTCTCCCCCCAGACAGGTGCTTATTAAGACAGCAAAGCCCTCTTTTCTTCCTCTTCTTGTGCTCAGCTCGGCTGAGGTCAAGAGACTCAATATGAGAAAAAAAGCAAGATGCAGAGAGAGAGAGAGAGGGATGAAGATTTTATTCCAGACCACCCACCACACTTCTCAGGATCTCCTTTTCCTCTTATTCTCTCTTACAAAAAGTGGGACGAGTCATCAAAATGCTCCCTCCGATCTTGCCAGTTGGCCGACTGTTTGTACTGCAAACTCTGTTGGACTCTGTTTGCGATAAATAGGCGAAGAAGGTAGTTTTTCTGTTTAGCAGCCGAAAGGAGACACAACAGAAAGCTTTGTTTCGAGTTTTGAAGCTTCCTGGGAAGCCGGTTTGGAATTCCCAAACAGAAGGAAGGAAATCCTTATAAATCATAGAGGCTTTGAAAACAGCTTAGAGGAGCTGAAAATGTTTTGTTTCTTTCAGATGAGGTAGCTGCATTATGCTCCATAAATCCCTTTTTAAGTTTCTCACTATTAGGTTTCACGACCAAAGCCATCCGTCTTCCCACTCTCAGCGATAATAACGCCTCCGTTCTGCTGGGCGCAGCAGTCTGAAGTAACCTCTGCTTTTAATATTCCTGCTATTGTTGTGGCTTCCCCTCGCCCCTGTTGTTAGTCTGGAAGCTGTTTGATATGTGAAGCCAAAGCGCTCTGGGGTTTCTTGTGGTGGTTATTGATGGAGAATGGTATGTTCTTTATGAATCGGGGATCAGTACGATCGTGTGGGAGCGCTTACAGCACTTCCTCTGCGGGTGGATTGGATGTTTCTGGTTGTTGTTTTTTATCATTATTATTCTCTGTACATGAGCAGCATGATGGATCTGACGTGACAGCAGCAAGATCGCAATTTTACATATGTGTTTCATCACATTACACAGTGTGGATTTGTGCGAGCGCTGTTTGATGATTTGCGTGCTTCAGAGGAACGGCTGCATGTCTTTGTTACTGTACGCTGCAGCACTTTACAACACTCATTAGGCTTGGTTGGATGGTTACTGTAACTCATTAAATGCTAGTTTGGCATGGCCCAGTGCATGTGTATGGACCCAGAAAACCAGTGCAGCCATAGAGGGATAGGATTTACTTGTCGCCAACTGCAACAGAAGGTATATCATATTTTGTTTCGGATATAGTGTGGCATCTAAAGGAAAAGTTAGATATTTTTTTAATCGAAATTATTTGCTTTCTTGTTGCAAGTTAGAGAAGTTCATGAGCTGGGTTAGCTTATCTTAAAAGCTGGAAGTAGTGAAAGAAGCGATGGTAGCTTCATATTTAAGGCGCCAGCATAGCTCATTGAAAGAGCTTGCTGGATGGTTGAATCATTTCAGACACTATATCCAAAACAATTTCTCTTTATGTGTTTACATCTATAATGTTGTGCTGTTATTCTGCCTTGCTGTTCTGCATAAACGGCACAAAGGTGGGCTTCTTGTCTCTGAGGTAGCGACAGAGCTGAATAGATGTCTGTGGTAAAAGAGTGAACTGGTCTGGTGGAAGGGGGGGTGTCATTTTGGCAATGTCAATGTGTTTGACCCAGAACAGAGAGATTTTAGAGGTGAAGTATTGGATTCAGGGGGATTTAGGAAGATATTTGGGATGAAACAGACTATAATATTCATTATTTTTCCTTTCCATTAGAGTGTAATCACTTGAAATTCAGGATCGTTGGGTTTTGAAACTTTTATATCCACGACGAATGGTTGGGAAGGGTGAGCTGAGGTGTATTCAGTTGGTTGCAATCTGCAGCAACTGAAAAATGTCTTCAAACTGGGGGGAAAGCGAGGTCTGGTCTCCTCATACTTCAAGCAGAGCATGTTATATCTATTGTTATATGCCATTGTTTGAAAAGTAAAAATATCCCACTAGAAACCAATGCTGTTGCCTTACAGGTCATGCATCTCCTGCTTGTGGAACAGCGGCACACAAACCAAAATCCAGACACTGATAGAAACAAAGCTTTCGTAAAGAAGGGTCTCCTTCTGTCACCTTCCGGACCGGACAATCCAACATTACCACGCTGTGATTAATCAGCTGCTTGGTGTCTCTCTCAAGCTCTCTTGTATGATTCATTAGACAACTTTTTCCAGCACATTTCCTGTTTTACTTCCAACAGTGTTTAACACCAACAGTGTCTAGCTGGACAGACTGTGCAGTGGTGTGCCCCATATTTTGAAAATGATCGTCTCATGTTTCTCCCTATGATTGCCACCTTTTCACCCCTGTTTCGACCTGGCCCTGTGTGATATTGATCTTCTTGTTTAACTTAATTCTTTCAGGTAATACATTCGGGTGAAAAAACACATTAAAACAGAACAAAATACTGTGTACCGCTGTCTTTATACTGTGGATTTGCTACTGATATTAATCTTAGCTATTATTATTAATATTATTCTTAGAAGCTGTAATGGCACTGGTGGTAGTTGTGGTTGTTGTCATTATCCACAGTATATAAAACGCAATTTTTTTAATTCCCCATTCCAATCTGAGTTTCCTCCCATTAGGGCTTAATCTCTCTCCTCATTGCTCTCCCTCGACACGCAGAATTATTAATCACCACATTTTAATTTGGCATCGTAAACTCTGGCCTGCTTTTCTGTTTCTGATAATAACTATGAGAGAGAGAGAGAGCAGGTGCTCTCATCATCCTAATGCACCGGCTGGTAATGCAATCTCCTGGGTGGACGGGTTGCAAGCGAGCGGTGTCCCCTGTCATCCCTTCAAATCCCACGGGCCAAAAATTATTCTCGTCTGAATTATTGAAATGGACGCAAGTCTGAGAGATTTATCATCACGTTTTGTTTTTTTGTTTTTTTCATTTCAACCTCAGATTACCTGTTTTGTCGCATTTTACTGGCTTGGTCGATTAGTCGAGACGTTCCTCTACATAATGTGTCTTCCACGTGACAAAAATGACTAACTGCATGACACAACATGGCAGAGGTGAAAAACAAAGCCTCGGATATGCTGAAGGAAATAACAAACAACTTGAGTCCAAGTGTGCAAGATCATCCGTGCATGTGTGTGGTCAACCGACAGCGGTATAATGGCGCTGAGTGCCAGATGTGCCCCTGTTACATTATAGATGATAGTGGCAAACATAAGGTCCGCACGGGGTTTCCACATCAATATCCCTCCTTTGTCTGTCTCTAGGATCTGCTTCTTCTTAGTGGCTGTTTAAACACGTTTCATATGTTCATTTATTGATGTTGTGTAGTTTCTGTTTGGCGTATATCTTACAACTTTCGGGAAGAATTGTTGTTTCAGTCAGACCCTTCAGACCCTGTGTGACACGGCATTCATTTGAATCATCCTTGTAAATTATTCTTTTCCAGTCGTGTGTTCCCCTCACTGACTGAACTGACCTTGATCTTTGTTCTCTCCTCTTTCTTCTCTGCAGGGGATTTATTCAAGAATTTGCTTCGCAAACAATTTGCATTTTAAGACGGAGGCAGTGTAATTTGGCTTGTCGAGACGCAGCCTTTTGCTGTCTGGGAGCTAGTTTTGAAGATTAGGTCATATCGGGTTTGAATATCTGTGGATGTGCTACAGAATTGCACCAGGCAAGGCTGCATCGCATTCCAGCAGCGATGTGGTTTTTGTTCGCATGTCATAACCCAGCGGGAGGGTTTCAGAAGCAGAACATCCTCCCTTCCCAATTGTGTTGCCTCACATTTTGTTGATTTGGTCCTTAAATGTTGTGCTTTAAATGGTTTGTTTGCACGTGCTCAGTGCAGCTCGTCTCCCCTCTGCCGTTTTGTGTTTATGTCATAGATTAAAATACAAGAGATACAAGGATATTAATTAATTGGAATTATGGACAAGGCTTTGGGGGTTTGCCACTTGGTGTTGGAGACATGATACTCAGCTGTTAAAAACGGCTTCAAAATATCTGTCCACTGGAGAAAAATTACATTTTTTTGCTGTCAAATATGTCGGCGGTCACCAATATTCTTCATAAATAATGTTTTTTTGGAGGGGTGTGCCAGCAGCTGGCAGGCTGAGCCCCAGCAGGGGACAAAGAACAAAACCTTCAAGTCACAGGAAGAAAAATGTTGTTCATAGTGAAAAAGAAAACCAAAGACCACACTGATATATATAGATAGATAGATAGATAGATAGATAGATAGATAGATAGATAGATAGATAGATAGATAGATAGATAGATAGATAGATAGATAGATAGATAGATAGATAGATATAGATGTAGAGATATAGATAAAATAACTAGATAAATAAGAGTGATATTTGTAGGTCATTTTATATCACCTTCAGCTAATTAGCTAACTAGCCTGCAAACTGATGTTTAGACTTGTCAGTTGTGAATGTTTGTTCGGCTGCTCATTCAACAACGTGCCGGACACGTGTTCACGTTTGTAAGTTATGTAAGATGGAGATTTAAAGGAAAGCTTCCTTGAGTTGTGGCTCTTGTGGTGGGTTTGATTGGCTGTATGGAAGTAAGTTCTGAACAGAATCTGTGCTGATAAATTCATGCAAAAAAAAGCAGGAGTGCTATTATGAAATAAAAAGATATAGAATATATATTCCTTCCTTTCTGAATCTGTTTTAGGTGACAACGGAGCAGATATCTGTGCATTGCCACCAGACAGAATTAAAAAGATCCGGTCCCCCATCCTCTCTCTGTCTGAATTGGTGGGGCAGGTGTTTGGGTGCAGCCGAGGTTAATGCATCAATCGTCCAACTCCTCTGAGACCTGTGTCCGCAGCCCTGTTTCATGCCATTAAAAAGTAATTGTGATTAATGCACACGCACACACACTCGCTCTCTCACACACACAAACAGTATTACCTCATTGTGTCCATTTAATTAAACGACAGAGGAATATTCCCTCGCAGGACTGAATATGATCTTCACTGATAACATTTACTGTAAGTTAAATCTCTTTTGTTAAACCGATCGTATTCTACATTACATTTCCAATGATCCTCCCCGTCTCATTCCTCATTTTGCCAATTGTTCTCAACAAACACAACACTGGCATCCACATTCAGCTTCGCTCGCGTGAAGTTGCACAGAGCTGATCCTCCCCTTCTTATTAACATTGGAATTGGAGTGAAGCTGCTCCTTTGGTAAATGTAAACATTTGACAGGATGATTACTTCCTGGATGTTGTCAGCCTGCGGTGTCCTCGGGTTAGTAAATGAAAAACACTGATTATATTTTGGTATCTTTCACTCATTGTTTCATTATAGTGAAGAGGAAGAAGAGAATCTGAGATGGAAATATACAGTTTAATTTGAAAAATGTATTTTTAGAACAGTGCACGCACATTGTTGATGATGGTGATTAAAATAACCATGATAATTGTCATCATAACGACGATCATTACAGCAAATCTCCGTACGACCACCACAGCTGCTCATAAGCAAGATGTGAGAAGATGCGGCGGCTGATCTGAATGCAGATGAGACAACCTGCTGAGAGACACGGAGCGCTCATCGACGCTTCTCTCTGTGTGAAACTTGGAAATGTAAAACAGGTTTACCAATCATGATTTGTGACAGGGTTGCCAGAAGGAAACATAACAGCGAGTCTGCAGATTCTTTTCCCTCAGACGCTTCATTAACAGTCTACTCCTGGTTTACTCTGCACACTTGTTTAGATTTGATCCCAAAAATATTTTATAGCAACACGCTCCTGCACTGTAATAACCCTCATAATGACATCCTTTGAACTCAGTTAATATTAATGCTACTGAGGCTGTTGTTCTCTCTCAAGGAAGAATTTTAAGAAAGCAGTGTGGTTTAGCAATGAGGCAGATCATATTGCTTGGATGCCACAGACCATTTCCTTTCAGCTAATGTTGCAAATGTAAATGTGACATTTTAAAACGTTTAACTAAAACATATCACCATAAAATGATGGCATTATTGTTGAATTATTCTTTGTATGACAAGTAAGTTTTTGAATCTTTTATGTTTAAATGTTCAAAATTCTTGTTTCATTTAGTTGACTTTCCTTTTTTCCAGGCAACAAGGCTGCCAAATGGGTGAGTTTGAGTTTGAGTCTACATTAGTAAGTGTGTAACTGTTAGATTTTTTTAAGGAAAGCTCAGGACAATTTTCAGCCCTGTTTATGGTGACCAAAACAGCTGTTTTAAGCCAAACCATGACATTTTCCAAACATTAAGTAAGGGGTTTTGGTGCCTAAGCCTTACAAGAGCATAAGCACAGCATTATCACAAGAAACTGATAGAAAACCAAACCTGAAGGAACGTAAAATTACAGCGTAAAGAAGCTTAAAGTTTTAACTTAACTTCTCGACTCTTCTCTGGCCGGTTTCCTTGTTTCAACACCAACATCTTTGTTCTCAAGAAGGAGTTTCGTCAACAAAGTCTCTGTTGAGGAGCCACGTGCATGCAGTCTCCGGTTGTGGTTCATCACACAAATGTAAATGAATGAGGATTCACCTGACAGACAGGTTCCCTGCAACTTGACCTGACTTTAGCGAACCTGTGCTGTATTTTTAGTGATCGAGTTGCATTCGAGAGGCTGACAAGATATGAAACGGTGGACGTTCCTCAAACTGATCTCAGAGGGAGAGTGTAGAGGAGCCACAGTTATGCACGATGTTTGATGGAACGACTGAAGCATTAACGGTAGAGGACTATTTCACATTTTCATAATCATTTCAGGATCAGATGAACTCTGGAGACTAAAAGTATTGGTGACCAAGAATCCATGCAGCAGAGTCTTGTGTATAAGTTATTTTAGCAAAACAGGTCATTGTAGGGCGAAAAAGAAAATCCTGCCAAACTTAGAACAACCGCCACCCAACTCGCTGCACTCTGATACAGACATAAAGTTGCTGATATAAACACAGCAGCCTCGAAATAAAACGAGAAGTAAAGCCGTCCAAATCTGCCCTTTTCATCTCTGCTCCCCAGGCAGACGAAAGAGTTATTTCTGAAAACATGACTGGCTATTTTTACATGCTGAAAATATCACTGTCTTGTTTACTGATTCTCCGTCCCACTTCACAGCGCACCCTCCTCTCTTGTTCTACTTCTCTATCCCGCTCAGTCTGTGCACTGCAGCTTTAACAAGCAAAGATTAAGACTGAAGCGAATCACACCCAGTCTCTGACTTTACAAGACGTGTCTTTTTTTCCACATCTGCTGTTATAATTACACAGCATTCTGCCTCTACTCCCACTTACTGTTCTCTTATTTTCTCATTGCCCTCCATTTTAATCTTTCTTTGTGTCAAACGCCCAGTTCCTTTTTTTTTTTTTTTTTTGTTCTTCCTTCGCCTAGGCTGCATACAGATCACTGTTCTTGAAGTTTGTTGAGTTTGCTTCACCAATGTGCTGCATTAAAGAATCATTCAGTTTAATATTTAAAATGTTATGTCAGAGGAGATGCTGCATGTGCACGTATCTGCTGGAACTGGGCTTCTGCTAAATTTGGCAACCATCTTACCCACCCGGGGAAGATCCAAGGAGCGAGCACAACAAGTTATATTAGTTGTCTTTGAATCATTTGCACGCAAAATTTATTTCACAGGCTTAAAAACTGAATTCCCCTCTGCGCTTTAATCTCCTCACCGTTTTCCTAATTTGATTGGAGTCTGCTCAGTGTGCTGTTAGCATTCCTCCATCTCACAAACAAATGGACAAAAGGGAAAATGAAAACCACGCAGGTGGAAGTTGATTTTATCTTCGTGAGAATCATCAGGACGATCGTTTTCACACAGATGTGACCCCTCCCCCACCGCCCTGATGGCACAGGTGTACAAACTGCCTCTGCACCTGCAGGGATATAACAACCACATGAAAACTGCAGAATGTGTAAACTCTTGAGTAGTTTTACTGACCCTATATTTTAACATCGGATTTGACCTTCATTTTTTATTCATAACTTGCTTGAGCAAATGCATATTTATTAACCTAATGTGAACACAATTATGTTTTTTTGTTGTTTTTTTGCCAACATTCATTCTGGCAATGCAAGAAGGATTTTGCCGGGCACCAGCTTCCACGGAGGCGAGAAATAAGAAGTAAATAACACACTGAGTGGGATAGTTTTTAATAAATTGCTAAAAATGCATCAGTGTGCAGAAACAAATACGAGCACACACATAGCACCGAAGGAATCCAGTACATGTACCGCACACATAAAGATCGAGATGGCTGGTAACTATAACTCTTTTAAAGAACGGCGCTCAAGTCTTCAGTGTCTGACATGATATAAAGACGTGCTGACCTCCAGGAGGTCATCAGAGGGTAGGGAGTCGACGCAAACGGGAGGGGGAGGTGAAGTCTGGAGCGAACGTGCGTCTGGGAACCGAGTGTGATTCACACGCTACTCATCACCATGCAGCTCTGTTCCATACAGAGCCCCGGGCACTTCACTGAGAGGGGGCTTTGTGTTGTAGTCCTCGGAGTGTTTGCGAGCGAGAGATAGAAAGACCTCCCATGAATCAACAACTGTACATTTCCCTTGTCTCCTGAGCAATCAGGGGTTCACTCATTTAGTCTTTTGTTCTCCAGACCAAAAACACCCTGCAGAAAGAAACAAGTCAGTCAGCGCGAGACAATGCTGCATGATTTTTCAGCCTCCCCTCCAGATCAGGAGTTCGGTTTCACAGCCAGAGCACAATTAGAAAGTTGTTCACTGTGTGATGTTTCGCTGTACACGTGGCAGTAAGTGGATAAGTAACATGCTGAAGAGGGTTGTTATTATCCACAAACGGGCTAATTAGAGCGCTGCGCCACAGTGTCTTTGTCGAGTGCCTGTGACAACAGAGTGGTCGCAAAGCTCGCAACTGCATGCCAACTGCATTATTCACACTTTCAGGCCTTTTTAACAACAGATACCTTGTGCGTAATTCTTTTAAGATCCCGAGTTTGCATTTTATAAAGAAAGGAAACAGAAAAGTTGTGCTTGTTTTAATCAAGCATAGAAATTGGATCCTTTGCAGTGGGTTAAAGACCAGCTCCAGTTCTGAGTCCAGTGCTTCAGTCAAAGGGTCATTGGCTCCATCCCAGATTGAGAATCACAGTTTTAGATGAGTCACACAGAGATTTGAGTCTTGGTTTCACTGTCAAGGCTTTAAATAATGGACCGCCTAATGGATTAGTGTGTGTGAGGGAGAGATAGAAGAGTGCTCATCCAGTCAGTCAAAGTCAGTCACGTTGAGTGGGAGGAAACGTCAGCTAACTGTTATCACAGCAGCGAGGGTGATCAATCCTCTGGGAAGCCTGTGAGGCAGACGGGAGGAGACTGCAGGGTCACACCTTGCTGCCATATTTGTGATATTTCAAAATTAGAGTTAGAACTCACAACTTGAGGTCCAGTGGCACATACCTCACACATACCTGCTGCTAACAGTGAATACTTTGGAGTATTGCAGGAGTGTATTATTGTATGGAACTCCCCATGAGGATTTTTTTTTTTTTATTCAATAATCATGAGTTGTTGGACAAATAACTAGCACATTTGTTTGCTTATTGTTTTTCAGTTAATGGACGGGTCTGAGTTTTTTTTTCTAATCTTAAAGGTTGAATTTGAAATACAGTGGGCACCATAACCACTAACTGCTGACATTCTTTGCTGTAGTTAGCTTTCATTTGCAAAAAAATCCTTAGTTAGCCATGGAGCTAGTTCTTTATTTGCCAACTGGAGTCTGCTGGAACTGGCTGAGCTGCCTCCCAGGGAACAACACAACGAGTTGCCAGACTGTAACTGAGCACAGCTTCTAAGACTAACGAGGAGTGTTTGACAACAGGGAATAGAGTATGGAGGTGATTTACTGCGGCTTTGACATGGACCATGACTTTGGTAATGTAGGGAGCAAGAGAGAGTCAGTCATCAGCAGTAAGCGAATCTATTGTCTGGAGCCAAATTATTTTCACATTTTATTTAGGGGATTCTGGAAAAACAAACAAAGACTGTTATGATGAGTTTTATTTAGTTTGTTCAGTGTGTTTTACCATGAGTTAATGGGGCATTTAGACTCATCTTGGTTCGATAAAAGAAAGGAACTTGATTTCAGAGAGTGGACAGTTGTATTTTTGTGTTAAGTAAGAAAAATTGATTATTCTTGACATTTTGTGAGTTTATTTTGTTGTATTAATAGACTAGCGAATTTGCCACTTGCTGAGCTTGGGCTTGGACTCCTTGGATTAAAGAAAGTGGTATTATGAGAGAGGATGTACCAGGGCTGGTGAGAAACTCCCAAACAGAACGTCAGATCGACACGCAATGATCATGCTGATTTTTAGGGGTGCTGAACACGCCAGACTTCAGACCGACTTCATTTTCTGCCTCTAACCCTAAAGTGCTTGACCATAACCGTAGATACAACTATGAGATCTAAAAAAGTGTAAATACAAATAGGCTCAGGTAGACTCCAATGGCCTGAAACATGCTCCTAAACACATTCTGGAGGAACAGTTCTGGCCATGACATTTTGTCAAATTCACCTCTAATCCATCCTATTCACTTTGCAAGCCTGACAAAAATTGGCAATTCGTCGGGACTGTTTAGCTCATTTTCAGTTGGTAGAGACGGCGTCCCATGTACAGAGGCTTTGTCCTCACTGCAGGGTTGAAGAGGAGTTCTAGAAGTGGCCTGGGGCCCTTTGTTGCATGTCACTCCCACACTCTTTCCTGGCTCCTGTAATGTCTGAATCTGTCCAAAAAAATAATAGACATAATAAAGTTTCTATACAAACAGGTACCAACAGACTCCAAATGGCCTGAAACATGCTCCTGAGCACTATCTGGAGGAACATTTTTGGCCAGGAGACTTCCCATTCACTATGAAAGCCTGGCTCTAACCAACCCCAACCCAAGATCCACCAATGAGACCCAAAAAAGTGTCAAAACAAATAGGCACCAGTAGACAACAAATAGGCACCAGTAGACTCCAAATGGCCTGAAACATGCTGCTATACACTTTCTGGAGGAACAGTTTTGGCCCAGACACTTGGTCAAATTTCACCTCTGATCCATCCCATTCACTTCTCAAGCCGGGCTCTAACCAACCCTAACCCAAGATCCAACTATGATATCCAAAAAAGTGTCAAAACAGATGGGCACAATTGTTGCATTTCACTTCTGATCCATCTCATTCACTTCTCAAGCCTGGCTCTAGCCAACCTCGACACAAGATCCAACTATGAGATCCAAAAAAGTGTCAAATCAGACTCCAAATGGTCTCCAGACATGCTCCGAAACGCTTTCTGGAGGAACAGTTTTAACCCTGACACTTGGTCAAATTTCACTTCTGATCCATCCCATTCACTTCTCAAGCCTGGCTCTAACCAACCCTAACCCAAGGTCCAAATATGAGATCCAAAAAAGTGTCAAAACAAATAGGCCCCAATAAACTCTAAAATGGCTTGTTACATGCTCCTAAACACTTTCCGGAGGAACACTTTTCGAACTGACATATAGTCAAATTTCACATCTGCAAGCCTGCCTCTAGCCAAGATCCAAAAATCCCATCCCATTCACTTTGCAAGCCTGCCTCTAAACTAACCCTAAACCTAGATCCATTATGTGATTCACAAAAGTGTCAATACAAATAGGCTTGTGCTAAGCTCAGTAGACACTGAAACAAAGTACATTCCCATCACAGATATTCCATCAACACTGTTGTTTCTCCACACTGTTAATAATGTGAGTCCATTTTTTAAATGTTTTAAGACTCGGCAGCTCATGGGACAGTAAATGGCTTGACAACCTTGTGACTTCTGGTTCCTCTTTGTTTCCCTCTGTTTTCTCCTTTATTCTGTTTGCAGTGTATTGCACCACAGTTCACTGATATTTTTATTAACATCAGTTTGCTGTTTCTATCAAATCATTTGACGTGATTTTGAAAGAAAGTTGCCGAAATAAAGATGACTCAATTAATAAGAATTTCAGAGGCGGTCTGATCGTCACTACTAATGAAAGGTATGATGAATTGGTCTTCGCTGAGAGAATACTGAAAAGAGGTAACAACAAGTTTAACCATGACACAGTGTTTGAGTCAGCGGTACGCTTAAAGAAATATTCCTGTCACTTTATTCGGGACAAGAGGCAAGTGTTTGATGGTTTGTACCTTCTGATTATTTGAGAGAGACAAAATAGTGTGTTTATTTAAATTAAAATGAGTGTATTTTCTATTAATTTGAACAGTAGTGTTTGAAATTCAGCATAGTTATTAAGTATAATTTGTCTTTTGACGTGCACAGACACCAACCACTATATTTTTGACTTCATGGAGGTGCAGAAGCACAAGTCAGTCAACATGGTTTCATTTTCATTCAAAGACCAAATGTTTGTTATTCTTGTGTTTATGTCTTTGGCCTCGTTTCACCACTGTTTGGTTTGTCTTGTCTTCTGCTGATGCATTCTGGGAAAGCCTCCAGCACTTCTGACAAGAAAAAGCAGTTGAAACAATTAAATTAAGTATGCTGTTAGCAGCTACACAAAGATTAGAGAGAAATGTTGGTGCTCTGTCAACATTTAATCCTAATAACATCTTACCTTGGAATATATCTGTTTATGTACACTATACTTAAAACACCACTGAATTTTAAAAGCTGACTTTACTATAAAAAAAAACTTACCAAGTAAAGTACGCTAATAATTATAGCTTGCTTGTACAACTTGAAATTAATAGTCTACTTAGAGTGAATCGGTTTCCTGACTGTTTTAAGTCAAGTTGTATGAGCTCAAAGTTTAATTAATCGTCTACTTAACTTGGTAATTTTGAGGTAATCGATTTCCTCGATTTTTTAAAGTAAAGTCGCTTTGTCAGATTTTACAGTGTTTAATTTATACTTTTATTTTTTCCTTCCTTCTGATTATGACTCTAAGGAACCAGTGAGGCATCAGATCAAATATTGTCAACCTTTGTCTATGTTACTGAGAGGCATCAAACTGGCTACCTGTCCACGCCGTACCTCGCCACTTGCCCAGTGTCAGCTGGGATCAGTTCGAGCCGCCTGTGACCCTGCACGGGATTAACGGTTACAGATAATAAATTAATGGAAGGATGGACAAGAATGCATAATTCTTAAGATTAGCTCTGGTACAAGGTCAAACATGCTTCACATAAAAGTTTCCTTCTGCAGGTTTTTGAACTCTACCCACATACTGAATTTTACACAGAGCACATAGAGAAGCAGAAAGAAAGGGAGACTCTCATCTGAGAGAGAAGGTCTTTGGCTAACTTGTTAAAATGATCTGAGCCCCCTCATGAACTCATGAACTCACACACTCCCTGTGCCCTGCTATGATAGCTGAGGCCCAGTCTGACCTGGGCATCTGCACACAGCTAATGCATCTGGCAGATGGCTCTGTATGTGTGTGTGTGCGTGTGTGTGTGTGTGTGCATCTGTGAAACCTAACAAGCCAACATTCGTGTTTGTGTTTAAGTGTTCGAGCAGAGCAGCGGCCCGATCCCAGGACAAACAGGTCAGTGGTGTGCAATAGGTATTAGTATTAGCAGTTTGTGTGTGTGCCAGATGAAGAGCCAATCACGACAAGACCAGCTGGTAGGTCTCTGTATCACTGCCTGACAGACGTGTGCCTGATAGCAAAAATCTATCGGCTTTTGCCTGCAGACTGTGATGAGATTTTACCTTCTGACTGGACACTTTTAGTTATTATCCACTAAAAAAAAAAAAAAAAAAAAAACATTAAGTGCTGTAGTGTGGTTGCAGAAAGCACTGTTCCGGTCGCTCAGCAGGTTGAACTCACAAGAATGCACTGTTTTTAATCCATATGAGAGGCAGGCAATAGAGAATTACAAAGCAAGTGTTTTGGATGTAAATCACCAATGTAAAGTTTGTATGAAACTTTATTATACCTGCAAATGTTCTCCCTGAGATTTAAATTCTTTTTCACAAGAGCAGCAAAAAACGCAGCAGCATGAAATTGTCTTCAAATAGGAATAAACAATGGACTTAAAACAAAAAGCATAACATTTTCATATAAAAGAAACGAGCATCAGACTTCAAACAAATTACATCAAGCTCACAACAAGACAAAGGTGTAGACACCGCAAGACAGTACGGATTAGAGGAATATCAACTGAATACTTCAATATTTTAGGAAATACAAGAGGTTTATGTTATGGTAGTCAATTTTATTATTTATAAGGTAATCATGTTTTTTCTGTAAACACTTCTGTACCCATTAACCCCGTTCTTCCATTGTTATGCAGAGGAAAGCCAGTCAGTACTCCAAACATCCAAAAATAACAAGACTTAAACTAACCTGCTGAATGTATAATCAGGTTTCTACAGCACCAGTGATTCAAAGTTTGACTTTTGAGAAATTACACGTATTTACCTTTTGTTTAGAGTCAGATAAGTGGATTGATAGGCTAAAACTCAGATTTTCTGTCTGTTTTAAACACAGAGCTGGAGCCAGGCGTGATTATCTTACACTGGAGATAAGCGTAAAGACTGGCAGCAGAGGAGAACAACTAGAAAAGTCTAGTTGTGCCCATGGTTCAAAAATATGTCCACCAAAACCAGCTAAGAAACACATCTCATCTCATTTCTGCATGACCACATTATACACTTATTAGCCACCTGCTGTGGCAGGATGTAGAGGGAGCAGTGGTGGCATTATTACATCCAACGAGACTGCCAGATGGGTGACCACGACTCCAGTCAGACCGCTGGATATTTTTAAGGACACCTGGGGACATGTCCAGCCTTCTTAATGGAAACTAAACTGAGTGTTCTTTAATGAGGACTGCAGACATTTCCAGCAGTGTTTGAGGCGACCCAAACCGACTAATTTTCAGGGGAAGTTGGACCATCTCCACCCGTGATCGTGCCAGAAAAAAAAAAACGGTATTTTAAGCCAAACTGTGATGTTTTCCTAAACCTAACCAAGTGTATCTTTGTGCCTAAACCTAACCAGGGTTGTGACAAGAGAGAATAGAATATTCAACCTTAACACACAGAGGAAAAGGAACTTCAGTTTTCACTTATCTGTGGTTTTGCAGAAATGTATGGGGCTTACATTTCTTCTGGCAATTGGGTTGGAATGTCAAACCTCCGCTTCGATCTTGGTTTGTCTGTATTCTACCAAAATGCTGCTTTGGAGTCACACTTGACTTCCCTTCTCGTGTGTTTATGTCGGCTACACAGGCCACGCAACCTTTGACCTCACATCAACAGACCAGTTATTTTCTTTCTTATTTTCCGCAGTTGTTCATCTTTCACACTTTCATGTCCTTTGAAGACTTGAAAGTGCTTCAACCATCACTTTGCATTCTCTGTGGTGACCACTGCAGAAAATAAACACTCGATTGAAATATGCTCTACTGAGTGGCAGGTAACCATAGCAACAGTACTAATGCCAGTTAACCCTGAAGCTAACTGTGTTAGCTAAGATGGATGATGATTCAAAGACTTTTTTATTGGAGATGAGGTAATGATGCACTGTTCTACCTCATTATCAGTTATCAGGCATTATAAGTATAGTTGTGTAACATAGAACAAACAATATAGACAGACAATATCTGATACTATGCAGTCATTTGGGTAAATTAAGGCTAGCTTACATAAAAAATTTTCCCTCAATCTCTGTAAACAAATGATGTGTCCCACCGATGTCGAAATCAAAATTCTCTGTGTAATGTGTGTGTGTGTGTGTGTGTGTGTGTGTGTGTGTGTGTGTGTGTGTGTGTGTGTGTGTGTCATAATCACAGGGTGAACCTGTGAGGGCAGGTACAGGTATGCAACGATGGCAGCAGCGGAGAAATATCGTCATCGGAGACTGAGTAGGTGATAGAAAGTATACAAGGGTGGGTTTATGTACTGTTGGACTTGGTGTGTGTGTGTGTGTGTGTGTGTCTGTGTGGTGCAGCTCTGTCTTGCGTTATCTTTGCATTCCTGACTACAACAACTCCTCTACATGACTGCCATGGCAACCCAGAAGGGAAAAGGCACTGAATCTGACACCCACCTCTCCCTTTGACACACACACACACACACACACAATTAATTCCTGGTGCCTGGCTCTCAGAGGCATACAGTTACACGAGGGGGTTACCTTTGAATGTTGAGGTTTTAAGAGGGACGACCTGCGGAGAAGAAAGTGAGTCCCGAGGGAGACGGTGTACATTCAGCACCCTCTCGCTCTTTGTAGTGTTTCCGACAAGCAGTAAACAGACCGACTGCAAACACAAGTTCACTCCTTCTTTCATCTTCCACGTCCAGCACCTGTTGGAAATGTTCAAATTTCACGTGAACTTTAAGTCAAGCGTCTCTCTTTTTCTTTCTTATTTCTGAGTCGGAGGGAGGCATTGAGTTTCAGATGGGAAGTGTAATGTTCTCCAGTGGCTGACTAAAGAGTATTCTTCACATGCAGGCCAAATGCAAACAAAGACCTTTTGGTGTCGTGACAGGATATCTTTTATGGGGCCTCCTGTGGTAATGGGGAAGTGACACAGAGAAACAGACAGAAACCTGAGCAGCACAATACCTGGTTTGTCAATTAGCCCAAACAAACACAGCGAGAGGGCAAAACTCTGAACTTCTCCTTTTGGTTAAGAGCTCTTGAAATGTGAAGAGGCTTCACATTTACCACAACACACAACAATGACCACATAGGCAGTTTCCATGAGAAGATATCACGAGAATACGACTCACAGAAAACGTAGGTCCACATAAGCAGGTAAATTAAACTGTGAGACTGACACAAACATGTGAATTCATATTCAGTAAATGTGAACAATGTGTTATTCCAGGTTCTCATTCATATATGGGGAAGCTGGAGTCAGATAGTAAAGCTGCACTCAACCAAAGGATTTTTTCCCTGCGTGTATAAAATGTGGATACAACACAGCCAAATACAGCAGGGACATTTATTAGGGATGAACGAAGGGGCATCGTGTTAGCTTGAATGGCTGAGACGTACATCGTGCAACAACGTCTCTGAATGGCTTCCAGCTAGGGGCTTTTGTTGCACGTTATCCCCCCCCTACTCTCCCCTCATTTCCTGTCCGTAGCTGTACTTTTAGTTAAGGCAAAAATGGCAACATAAGAACACGAAACCAGATAAAAGAAGGGTACCGTTGTTCGGAACGTGACAATCTTGCAGATTTGCACTTTGAGTCTGACTTTTCATCCAGATTCTGGAAAATTGTTCTACATGTCATTAAAGGTCCACTATGCAACTATTAGAGGCCTATAAACAGACAGATAAAGAGCTCTGATACAAGGAATAGCAGTTGCAGGGGCATACATTTTAGAGCTTTAGATGTACTTTGATGCCACATCTTTATATTTGTATTGTAAACATCAGAGCAAAATGTTGAGTACTGACAACAAAAACAGCCCATTTCATTTCTAGAAGGCCTCGAATATAAAGTAAGTAAGTAAGTGGGTTTTTATTTATACAGCACTTTTTTCCAACAAAGTTTGCAAAGTGCTGTACAGGATACAGTAAAACAAAAAACATAAAAAAATATAGGTCTATTTGAAGAGACTAAAATTGTTACTAAAAAAAGCTCTGTAGAATTCCTTTAACTGAGCATTTATCTTTACCTGTTGACAGGAAACGAGAAATCCTACAGCTGCTTCCTATTAGCTGTTTCCCGCAAAGAACATGAAACTTTTAGTCTCAGGAACTCATTTTAAAGGAAGTGAAAAGTTCCCTCAGCCTGTTAGTGTTGTCAGAGTTCCCAGCACAGTCTAAAGATACGTAAAGATTAGCAGAAATAGTCCACTGACACGAGGAAGTGACTGCCGCTTTCACTCATTTTTGCTCAATGGCATGATACTTCGTCGCTGGTCCATCTGTGCTATATTTTCTTGTCGATGTGCTGAAGAACGAATGAACAAAAGCCAAATGGTGATGATAGACATGTACAAATGTGAACATGTCTGTGGTGTGCAGAAACCTTAACTGCCAAGATTTTTATCCTGGCGACTGGGCTGTCAAAGTTCTTGTACTTTTGGAAAGTACTACCACCTGAGCAGGGATGTGGTGTAGGTCTAAAATATTGTCCCAATAACTTCATTTAGGCTGTGGTTTCCAGGAGTTCCTCCAAAGGTTCTTTGTCCCTGGAAGGAGCTCCTATAGACTGAGAAATGTAAATAAGGGTGCCTGGATAAAAAGAAGCTATGTAAGGAAAATGAAACTATAAGACAGTATGTACATTTTGAATGTTTTCAGAGAAAATGCACAGCAACAAAAAGATTTTTAAAGCTGAGTTTGTGGCAAAAGGCGCGTCAAGCTACAAGCTCAAAGAGGAGTTCTCCTTACTGAATTTAACTGCAGAAGGTATCACTCTACTGGGTTTTTATTCACCATAACAGAGACCTATTCTCAGCTCTCTACTATTTATCTACTCGTCAATGCTGACAGAGGACTCTGGGGGAGCGATAGTGTTGGTCCTGCTTTCCAACCTGAGTAATGCCTTCAATCATCAGGAGTCTATTTTTTGCTACTTTGCATTAAAAGCCCAACTTCTCTGCTCGTTGAATTTAATTTGAGAGGATTGTGCCTTTAATAATTAATTTGTGCTGAGTAGAAATGGAGCAGGTAGAGCAATTCTGAATGCCGTGGACACGGGGATGTGATCAAACATTTAATATTGTATTTTCTTCACAGAGTTTTTCTGCACTTGTGTGATAGCAGCCACGATGCAGAGGTGCAGGGGCATTAGGAGCAACGCCAACAACGTACATCATGCACAGTTGTCAAAGTGCTGCTCATATTTCAGCATCCTGGCGCTGCATCTGCGGCCGGCCAGTTTATGATTGGCCCGTGCCCAGCAGCATCCTTGTGTTGCAGTGTGCAGAGAAGGTTGCCGTTCCCCTCTCGCTCCCTTTCCCTTCTCCCATACAAACTGGCAGCGCTCTGCAGCACGTCAACAAACTGCTAATTCATCAGTGTGCACAGCGTGGCAGAGCCTCTCAAGGCCCAGCCAGATTAGCATTAAGCGGCTCTGATTCCCTTCATAATTTAGGGGAGCGCCATAAAAGATGAGCAACTCCGAATGTTTTATGGGACACAGTGTACACAGCCCGACAACTTCAGCCTCGTGCCAACACAGGCGAGGACGAGCAATATACACAGCCTGATGCCATCTTTAATTTATCTTTCATCATTTTCAGACTTTTAGGTGGGAATCAAGAAAGAATGGAGCCAAATAAAATTAGATTAGAAGTTTTTGTTTTCGTTCTGAATAACTTTTGTGATTTTTCTTTTCCTCACTATGTAATTTCTGCTGACGAATATATGTGGGAAACAGCTTGCCATGCAGTGTGCATGAGCGATTCCACCACCCCCTGCTGTGCTCCTCTAATTTGGATGCTCCCACAACACCTCAGCACTAAAAATCTCGACCCATAATGGAAGATTTATCTTGGGGTTCCCTGGGAAACAGTTTTACATGACTGTGCTCTCAGAGTGAAGCCACAAATGGTTAATGGGACGGTTCTCAACGCTGGAGCATGTATGCCACTTCCTGCATGAATTCAAAGGATATGTTCACCCAGATAATGAAACATTCTGTCATTATCTACTCACTATCACCTCGGCTGATGGAAAGTCAGGTAAGGTTTCGTAGTCCACAAAACATTTATGGAGGTTTACGGCACGTTAACAACTGAAATAGATGGGGACTTGTTTTGAAATGCACTGAAAAAACATCGAAAGGCTCCATCCAGTTCGTCCAATAAAATCCAAGTCTATGGAAGCCCCAAAATCTCAAATTGTTTTGAAAAGACGTTATTTACAACATTTTTAAAGCAATACTCTTGACTGTAGCTGCCAAATTTGGAGCCTCCGGAGACTTTACAAGTTGTTTGCTCCGCCACAACCATGTTAGCATGCTAACAAGTACGGTGAAGATTTTGGCTTTAAAAAGGTTTTTTTTTTTTTTTTTTTGATAAATCTATTTGCAAAACAATTCTAGATCTCTGAGCTTCTGAGGACTTGGATTGTGCCAGACAAGCTGGAAGCAGTCATTTTATGTTTTTTTGTTTGTTTTTCTTTTCGTCTCCGCTTACTTCAGTTGTTTAAGAGAATGCTGAAGGGCTGTTTCGCTGCGAAGCTCCAGTGGATTGTGGATTGTGAAAATGTACTTTCCATCAACATGATGACGGGAACATAAAGACAGGACTCTCAATTTTGGGTGAACTTGTCCTTTATTGAAAATTATATAAGACTTTTGTTGCCTCCAAGTCTAAATGGCAGAATGTGTCTAGAAGCTTCCTGAACATCCTCCAGTTTTTTTAATGCAAAGCACAAGCTATTAGAATTACGCCATTAGTAGAATTATTACATGCTTTGTGCTGCCAAAAATAGATGCATCTCAACAAACTCTTAATCCTCTTGAGAGGATTGTGACTGTTTCCAAATTCAACAGGTGGTCTTGTAAAAGATATCACTTCTACCCTGATCCGGTCTCTGCTGTGGCACTTATGCTGATTGTCTCAGCTCGGCTATAAATCCACATGCGGGGTTCAGGAAACTGGTGGGTTTCTGTGTCCAATCGATTCATATGCAGTGTACTTTCACAGGAAGTAGACCAAAGCAATGGGATCCTTGGAGTGGAGTTTCACTCATGTGAAATGTGATTTTGCACTTATCCATCACTCCAGGACCTGCCTTTGTGGCCTCCTTTAAGAAAACAAAAACAAAAAGTATATGAAAAGAGCAGAGCTGACACAAAACAGAGCAGATTCAGATGGTGATTCAACTGCCTCTGCTTAAATAAGTCAAAAAGCCGACAGATAAGACCTTGTTCCACTTGTTATTTCTCAGTAAGACATAAGAGGAGGTGCTCGGTTAAAAGGTTAATCTCTATGGATGACTGCCTTCATCCAGCACAGCGGCTGTGTTTGTCACTCTGTGAGCTTTGCCTCTCCTTTTGCTGCCTGTAATGGAAACCAGCAGGGGTCCAGCCTGGCTCAGTGGCAGCGCCAGTGTTTTTCTAACGCTCTGTCACCCCAGCCATGATGAACAGAAGCAGCAGCAGCCCAGGGGGTAGCAGGAGGGAAAGGGGCAGCAAAAAAACAGGAGAGCTAGCATGCATCCACCTTCACCACAAATATGTTGTATGGTTAAAGGATCAAGTCATTATATACTCACCACCATGCCAATGGAAAGTCAGGTGACGTAAAACAGCATTCTCCTAAACAACTGAAGTAACAAGGGACTTGTTTTATGCAAAACATAAAATGGTTCCATACAGTTTGTGCACCATAATACAAGTCTGTGGAAGCCCCGAGACCAAACTGTTTTGAAATTTGTTATTTGCAAAGCCACAGTCTTCACTGTGGCTGCTAAGCTAACAGTCATAGCATGCTAACATGGCTAGAGTAGAGCTATTTTAATGTGTCTCAACTGCACATCGAGGTTGTAGATGATATCCTTTCAAAACAATTAGAAATTAAGGAGTTGTTTTCTCCACTGCAGCCATGTTAGCACGCTAACGCTCTTAGCTTGGCAACTGCAGTCAAGATTTTGGCCTCATTTTGGCCTTTCTTAAAAAACATCTTTTCAAAAACAAATTTGATATCTCAGGGCTTGTAGGGACTTGCATTAGACTTATTGGAGTTATTTTGAAATTACATTATTCACACCCTTGACAAACAGATGAGTGACATAAAATAGCTCCACTGTAGCCATGTTAGCATGTTAGAATGGTTAGCTTAGCAGCGACAGTTAAGAGTGGCTTTAAAAAGGGGGGGGGGGGGTTACTAAGGCATATTTTAAAACAGTTAGGGACCCAAAGACTTGGTTGGAGCAATTTTCTAAAAACATTTTCATTTTTTAGGGGTTGATTTTTACATTTTAAAACAAGTCCCCATCTACGTCAGTCTTTTAAGAGAACCCTAGTTCTCCAGAAATGTTTTGCGGACTGCGCAACTTCACCTGACTTTCCATCCGCATGACTGGATAATTACAAAATTGTAATTTTTGTGAGTTAGCTTATCCTTTAATACTGAGTGCTTGCTTGCTTTCTTTTTGCCAGCCCCTTGTAATTCTCATATATGGTGGTGGTGGAGGGATTTGCAGCACTGGGTAAACAATAATGCAGTGATCATCAACTGGCGGCCCGCGGGCCGAATCCGGCCCGCCGAACCGTTCAATCCGGCCCGCGACTGGATTCGAAAATTGTGAGGAGAAAAAAAAAAGAGGAGAATATATCATGTGGTCCACACTATTAAAGCAACTGAAAATAGCAACAACGACTGAGACTCTTAACTATCAGTAATCCCCACCAATTATGACTCTATTTAGGCTTTATTCCGAAATGAGGACAAACTCGCTCCACTTTTTTTTTTTTTTTACATTTATTGTTTCACACAGTTCTTGTTATTTTCCACACATAACTTTTCCTTATGCCCCCTACTTAACGTTTGGTTTTTATTTCAAAGTCTCAACAAACTTCAAACCAGACTTCTCCGTACAAAAAAAGGAGAGAAAACCAACTGGCTGGCATAACTTAAAATAGCATGGTAAATAAATACTAACCTGGTATCCGAACAAAAACAGGTTACAAATAATGTTTGCACATCAAATAAAACGTTAAGTGGGCTATAGCGATTTCAAATCACAAGGCTGAAATAGGTTACTCACACTGCTCAATGGCTAAAATTACATTTCCCCTCTGACACCAACTTTTTTACATCAGGCTTGGCCGCTGTCAGACTTATGCGCAAAGAGTCCTCCAAGGACTGGTGTGACAGCCGGTTCCTCTCATGTGTTTTTATGTTGTTCATTTTGGAGAACGCAGCCTCACAGGTGTACGTCGAACCGAACATGGTGAGCACATACATAGCCAGCGTCTTCAATGTACCATACTCCTCGGGACAGGACAACCAAAATGCGCCCAGGTTTTCAGCACCACGGAGAGCAGCCTTCAGGTCCCCGGCGGCCTGGATTTCAGCCAGCTCGCTCTGAATGGCCGCTTCGTCCAAAGACATCATTTTCACTGCGTTTGTGGAGAATTCTCCACTTGGGTTGATGCTGAAAGGATCACGCACAAATCCAATGACATCCCTGGGAATTAAAAAGTCATCGAACCTGGAGGAGAAGTTGTCTTTTAATTGTGTGATGAATTTCTTCATCCTGTCTGTTACGTGGCTTTGTCCCACCTTCTTCAGTGTGCTGAAATGCAACAGCCTCCCCGACAACAAATCTGCGTTAAAAAGGTCAAGTTTGTTCCCAAACGCATCGAGTTTTTCCACCAGATCCACCACTGATTTCTCTTTTCCTTGCAGCTGGAGATTAAGTGCATTCAAATGCGAGAAAATGTCTGTCAAAAATGCAACGTTGGACATATATTCGCTGTCCTGCATGGTGCGGAGATGGTCAGCTGCCGCTTTTGCTTTGCTTTGTTTCAAAAACTCCACTACCTGGGCACTGAGTTCAACGAAGCGCTCCAGTGCTTTGCCCTTACTGAGCCAGCGCACGTCATTGTGGAGTAACAGGTCATCATGAGAAGCCTCGGATTCGAGCACAAATTTGCGGAACAGGCGATGCTGTGTGCTTGAGGTTCCTCTGATGTGGTTGATAATTTTCATTGTTTTCTCCATCACCTCTTTGAGCTCCCCACTTAGCTTTGCGCACAGCACACTTTGATGGATAATGCAGTGAAGCGCGTTAGTTTTAGGAGCGACAGTCTTTATTCTGCTCACCAGACCCTTGTTTTTGCCAATCATAGCAGGTGCTCCATCTGTCACTATCAGGTTGATTTTATCAAAGGACAATCCATGACTTTTAAAAAAATCCTCCAGTTTTCCGAAGATGATGTCAGCAGTGGTGTTGTCCTCCAGCGGAAGCAATGCCAGCAGCTCCTCTCGGAAATCTTTGCCATCAAAGAATCTGACAAAAACGCACAACTGTGAGATATCCGTATTGTCCGTGGATTCATCAATGGCCAACGAAATGTATTTGGCTTCCTTGATCCCTTCAATGACAACTTGCTGGACATGCTCTGCCAAGACGTGTACACGACGCGCGGCAGTTGAAGCAGAGAGAGGTATTTGTTTGACAGCTGCAATAATTCTGTCCATGGATTTGTCGGGGGCAAGTTCCTCCAGAACTGTGACCATGCACTCCTTGAAAACCTCACTTTCTGTGAAAGGTCGATTATGTTTGCAAAGCACCCAGGCAGCCTGCATTGATGCACACGTTGCTCTCTCTTGATCAGTTAAAGCTCGAGTAATAATGCCACTTGCACAGGAGTACGCAGATTTCAATGTGGCAATTTTTCTCTTTCGGGCCTCTGACTGCTCAGGATATGAATCCTTGAAATTTGTGTGTTTAGTGTTGTGGTGACGGCGCAGATTATATTCTTTAGCAACAGCAACAGTTTCGTTGCAAATGAGGCACACAGGTAACGGATTTCTGAAGGTTGGCATGATAAATGCGTACTTTTCAGTCCATTCGTCATTAAAGGATCTGTTTTCCGCGTCAACTTTTCGTTTCATGGCCTTTGAGAGTGCCATTTTAGCCTACCTGTGTTAAGAGGCCTTTTCCTTCCACTAACTGAAACTGTATTAGCGCTGAAGCCAGGGACGACAGCCCTATATCGATACTTTGTTTCATCTGTTTGTTTTTCAAGTGCTCTATAAATAAAGTTTACTTGAATTGAGACAAAGTATCTCTATCACTCCTGGTGGTTGACTGTGGTACAAGTGATAGGAGCCTGACTCATAAAGGCTAAAAATGCCTTCAGTTTTGTAATGAAATGAAAAAATATAAACAAATAAACATTAAGTGATAATTTTATGCCAAAATTATATTTTTATTTCAATTTTTTGGGGGTCCGGCCCCCAAGGTGAGTGTCCAGTAAAATTCTGGCCCTCCGACAAATGTAGTTGGTGACCCCTGCAATAATGTGTAATTTTCTGCAACAACAACAAAAAAATGACAAGCTGAAGAGCTGTGCGGTGTTTTTAAACGTGACAGCACGCAGGACAAAAGCTTTAATGAGGATCTGTGAGTGTGGCTACCGGCCAGCCTGCATGGTCGGCTCGGAGCTCCTCCCACCGCCTTTTGCTCTCTCCACGCTGCTGCTGCTGCCGCCGCTGCTGCAGAGGACTCCTGCTCACTGCTCCACCTCTGCACAGTGCAACAGCAGCAGCAGGAGCAGCAGCAGCAGCTAAAACCAGCCTCCTGGGTCACTAACCTGTCGCATGTTGGATACGTGAACACGGACGGATATCTGCCTCTGTCGGAACCAGAGCCGCAGTAAAACAACACAGCTGTGTTGTTGAATATTTCGTGTCATTTTTATTTATTTATTTATTTTTCTTGGGGGGAGCTTTTGTGGTGCCAGGGGAAGAGAAAGTCCGAGCAGGTAAGCAGTCAGTCAATAATGGATAACCTTGGCGACTTTAACGTGCTACACTGCAAAGATGTAGCCTTTAAGTCAAGTTGTCACATTTCCTGTGTGTGTGTGTTGTGTGGACGCAGGTAGAGGTTGCCAGTTCTGTCAGTGTACGGAGGGATACACGCGTTTTTTCTTTCTTGCCACAATAACCTACAGTGAAGCAGCACAATCTGCTCAGCCAGATATTTTCATGTATCACGTATTAAAATATATCTAGATATGTTTTTTATTATTTATTTATTTATTTTAAAAAAAGAGGCACGTGGGGTTTGTACAGGCTGCAGTCGACTGTGTTCCACGAGCTGTCTGTGAGGGATCAAATGGAGCCGCTCCAGGTGGAAGTTCTCAGATGATTTGTTCACAAGTTTTTGGCGGAAATCGCTTCCGAGTCTATCGTAATAAAAAGAAAAAAACAGGTTGTACCCCCTCTCCCCTCCACACACGCACACACACCCCTGAATGAATGGGCAGTGTGTGTGTGTGTGTGTGTGTGTGTGTGTGTGTGTGTGTGTGTGTGTGTGTGTGTGTCTGTGAGGCAGCCGTGACAAATGTTGCTCGTAAAAGAATTTGTATTCAAAGTGGGTTGACTACACACTGACCCGGTTATCAGACCGTTACGTCTCATTATTGTGATTATGAATGGACCGGACCGGACTGTTATTCTGTGGCCAGCTCATTCATTTTGCTGGCGTGGTGTAGCAGTTCAGTACAGCAGGCTGTTGCAGTGAGTTCTGTTAGAATAATGATATAAACCATCACCATCAGATGAGCCGTGGTGTGTTCAGGGGCCCCTCTGCTTGCTGCTGTTGCTGCAGGAGGAGGAGGATTCAGACCAAGTGCAGTTTTACCAGCTGTTGAGTCTTGTTGATAAGCCTGTTTGAACTGTTCTGCAGCCTGGCTTCATTCTCCGGTGTATTACAGGCTGTCAAAGCAAATGCCAGTGTTTGCGTCTTCAAGGGGGGAATCCAACATTTAGGCTTGAGTCCCTTGTGTTGGAGTTTATCACAGACCTGAAATATGTTGTGTGTTTTGGGACATCTAGTGGTCAGCCAGCTGTGTGATGTGCAGTGTATGTGCACAGTATACACTACTCAAAATGAGTCAGGGATATGCGATAAAAGTCAAAAGAACTGTGTGAAACACTAGATATTCCTGACAAATTTTGAGTAGTGTGTATTGGACAGATAAATTATCAGCCCGGTAATGTGATTTTCTGATATTGGTTTCTTGCTGATAATGAAATGATAACTGACAAATAGAGCAATAATATGAAAATAAGTTGTATTCATTGACTTGACGAGAGCTTGACTGATATATATCAGTTGGCTGATAGTAATGGCTGATATTGGCCCATCACACATAGATCAGTGTCGGCCCATGTGTTGCCTGATGTGTATTGATATGTAAGTTGTCTGGGATAAGTAATAATTCTTGTCAAAGTCTAACAACACATCTCATTAGAGCTATGGTGAATTAAATCATCCATCTTCACTTATTACATCCGAGCCTTCCTTGCCCTCAGGTGTATGTAATCAGCAGGCTGGCAGCTAATTCCACATCAGATCAACATCCATCCTCAAGGCATTTTTCCTATCACCCAATTTCTAACATGTGCGTGAGATATTTCCCCTAGTCTGTGTTTTATATTGACGGCAGGGCGGTTATGCCCCGTGTTAGTGTGTTTTGACAAGTGAGAAATATTGGACCTTGAGCTTGAGAAGGTGTGGGGAATGTAGACAGCGGGGTCTATCTCTGTTCAAACAAGCTGGACTCTCTCTGGACTCTCCCTCTCTCTCTCAAAAATACATGATTTCAGATGAACTTCGCACACGTCAGCTTCTGTTGTTAGGAATGTAGAACAACAGAGACAAAAGTGTCCCTGTCAGTTTGGTTTTAACTCACCAAACATACCGTGACAGTCCTCTGTCTGTTTTTGCGTTGTTATTGCCCACTTGACCAGTAAAGGCCCCCCCCCACCCCGCCAGACATGTTCTTGACTGGCAGTCAGTGTGTCCTCTGAAGCAGCAAGCTGGGTCACCTAATGATGTGTGCGTCTCCAATCAGTCATCGCTTCATGTGACTCATGCACAATGCCATAAGATGTTAGGCAAGGCTCTGTTTCCTCTGTTGTCGCAAGAACGCTTAAACAAACAGTGAACTAGTGGGTGCTTTCCTGCCCAAACTGAGTCAGACAGAACAAAGAAAAATGTAAACATGCATTATCTCTATTAACAGGAAGACTCTTCATTCTTATGGGATTAGTAGATTGCAAGGTTATTTAAGCTGGAGGCATGAATTCAAGAAGTTTCAAGCATTCCTTTACTTTACTCTGGTATTTTTCATCAGTAGAAATGAAGAATCACTAATATAACTGTAATATTTAGGCAATTGTTCCTCCTGCCTCTTCTGCTTCTTTCCTGTGTAATGAGTCTAGATGGTAGGCTAATGCTGCTCTGTGTCATCCTATCGCCTTGTTGAGAGGCAATTAAAGTTGTGTAAAGAACATAAAGAGGGACACCCAGATGCAAGGCAACAAATGATCTCTGTGAAATGGTGTTGATCCTCTCACTGTCAGGCCAGTTAAACAGGACACACAGGGGGAGAGGAAGGAGGTGTATGTGTGTGTTTGGGTTTGTTTTTGAGAAAAGGAGGACACACACATGTGTAGTGGGAGGTTTGTGTGTGTGTGCGTGTGTATGTGTGTGGAAGGGGGAAGGGAGGTTGTCGTGGGTGTGAGATTCACCCTGGTGAGACTTGCGCCTTTAGACATTCCTGGCATTCCGACCTCCAGGATGCTTGAGGCTCCTCCGTCTTCTTCTAGCATGTCGGGGGCTGCAGAATGACTCCAGAGGGCTTTTATGTTGCGAGGCTCACACCGGCAGGCCCTTTGGTTGACCAGAAACCACATACCCTCTAATTTAGGAGGCCATGGGAACAAGTAGCACAGCAGACAGCAGGTCGTCTTAAGTTACATCCGTGGATGACAGTTAAATCCTAAAGGAGGTCCTCAATGAGCTTAGACACACTTGTCAGCCTGGACTCACTCATCACTTTCTTAACACGTTCGAGTTGTGGGCATTTCAACTTCAGAATATTAGAGATGCACTAATCCAACCTTTCTCCTCAATGCTTAAACTCACTGTATCAAATACTTTCATGATTACCCAATTGACTGATTGGTCTATGAAAAGTTTGTTAAAATTGTGAAAAATGTCGAGCTGCAATGATTTAACAGTTGTCAACTATTACACACACCGCCAACTATTATGATAAGAGTTGGATGTTCTGAAAACTAGAAAAACTCTATGTGTTCAGGGTGGATGAAGAAATAATACTGAAATGTGATCTTATGTAATGCGAACCCCTTGAAAGACACATGGGATTATGATTATGATACAACCTATGGGCAAAAACATCCTGACCCTTCTAACAATGATTCTCCTTCTTCTTTATCTCTCCTCTACATATAACACCTTGTGATCAACATCTTGTGACGGGCCAGCCATGAGTGTTCATCCTGTATCTGCCAGACCACTCAACAGCCACTTCTGACCAACCCCAATTTAGCAAACCAAAGATGTCAGCGTGCAGCGACTTTGCAGAACACGTGTGGAAACCCGGCTCTTGTAAGAACTGCTTCCACCCGCTTAGTGCTCACCACAAGACTGTCGGCGGCTCGGGTGGCAGCGTGCCAGCCGCTTGTTTGAAGACCAGCCTCGGAGGTGATGAGGAGTCTGGAGTAACTGCACCTTCGCCCTACAGCAAGCCGACCATCGCCGTCAAACCCACTATGATGAGCCTCGACACCAACGAGTCGATGACTGATGTCAACATGAACATTGAGCAGGTGAGTCTCTTTGCTGCAACTAGCCTTAGAGTGTATTACTGTCCCGAATGATCAGCTCTTTAAATGTTGTCTCATTTTCATGTGACAGGAGAACACAAAGAGCCCAGTTGAGCGTTTGGGCCTGAAGAAACTCTTGGACCTGTCGTCACTGTACATCGACAGCAACGGCTGCAACAAGGCTCATAGAGAGGCGGTTCTCCAGAGTCCTGAAACCAAGATGGACTACAACAACTGTTTCTCTCTAGCTTCCTTATCCCCAAACATCCTGCCTAAAGACTCCATGATCATCAGTAATATCTTCGTCACCCAGGAGGAGGGTAGAGGTTCTCAGAGCTTGAAGAAGAATGCCAATGGAGACACTTGCAGGCAGCAGAATACGACCCCCACAAAAACCAAGAGCACTTATAACGGAATTGGTGTAACAACAAGGGAAAACTGTCAGGATCCCCATCAGGCATCTGTGGATATACCCTTTTCTGTGGATATTGTCCCCTCCAGTACTCCTACGGTTCATAGCAATGGTACTACAGTTACAAAAACAGCCAGCACTTCCCCCACCACAGCCCTAAGCATGGACACAACTAGCCACAATCCACCACCATCCCTCCACTCTTCTCCTGTCCTGTCCAAGCAGACCAGCCTGTCGGACTCCTCTTGTTCTTATCGTAGTAGTACAGATTCTCTCCCTGGGGCAGAGGGGTCAGGAGGAAAACAAGTGAGGTCAGGAAGCCCCCAAAGCCCACCAGGTCCGAACTCTCCAAATGGACAACAAGACTCAGAACCAATTTATGCAGAGAGCACAAAGAAGAAGCGCAGGCCGCAAGGAAATGGGGTACAATCCAATCCTGAGTCCCCAAACCAGACTAAGAACTCGCCAACTGAGCCTGAGCTTTCGGGAGAGACTCAACGGGCCACCATCACGATAATGGCCGCTCACACGGAGGAGAACAACAGGACTTTCTACCTGAGCAGTCCGGACTCAGCCATCAGCACTCAATGCCACTTCAGCCCCACAGCACGTAAAGACCCCAGCAGCCCGGCCTTCCGCTGGCCCAGTCCCAGCCACAGTGCACCTTCGTTGGTCACTGAAGTCAACCACGCCCCAACCCTCTACCCCAAGCCTCAGTCCAGCCCACCCATTCCCCCGAAAAGGACCACCCGTTCACCCAAACTGGGCACCTCTAGCCTCTCACCGTCCATGTCATCTCCAGTCCCTCTTACTGATCTGCCCAGACTTGGCACCTCCAGCCTCTCACCATCCATCTCATCTCCCGTCCCTCTCCCTGAACTGCCCATGCTTTTCCTCATTTCTGCTAGAGAGGGCCACTTCAAGGTCCCCACAGAGAACCACACCTCGGCAGCATCCGACCGCTGGCACAAGCCCCACCACCACAGTTCTGGTTGGAACTGCCGCATCGAGGAAGAAGAGGAAGAGGAGGAGAGAGAGCGGAAAGAGGGAGAGAAGAAGAAACTGGCCACAAACCAGGGGACAACCTCTCGGGCGAATGGCCTTGTCAATGGTGCCGCTGTCTGGAAGGAGGCCAGGGACGGCAAGGCCCACAGCAGCCCCCCTCCAATGACAGAGCCAGGCACGGCCCCCCCTACAGCCCCTAACAATGGTGCCTGTCAGGGGGAGAGTGAGGGTACCGCTGCAGAGGAGGAGGGAAAGCAGAACGGGAGCATGCCGGCCAGGCAACCGTTGCATGGCGGCTCATCAGAGCTGCTGGCAGCTGGGAAGGGAGCTGCCAACAATGAACCAAATCCACCACCTCCCCCACCTAAGAAACTGCACAGGTAAGATGAACAAAGAACTTTTTGTTTTGCATCTACATAATTTTTAACCCTCAGATAGGACAGAATCAGGGTAGGACCATATATGATGGATGTCATTGGTTACTTAGGAATCTTTTTTAAGTTTATTATGTTGTTTTTGTCTTTTTTATTTTCATTTGTAATTGAAGGGAAAGTGCATTAACTTAAAAGTAATTGGATCAGACGTAGCAAGCAGCTAATCACTGTCATCTATTGTCCCTGGGCAGGTAAACAGTGAAATGTCAGGCTAAGGTTTAGCAGGAGTTTAAGGTCATAACATTGCTTACTCAATCTAATTAATGATAAATCCTCAAGATATTATTCAGGTTTACAGCATGAAGCAAAAAAAATGAGCAGTTCTTAAAGCTGTGACCATCACATGACAAGAATTTTCTCCAGATAATGCACCATATTTTTTAGCTTCATCTGTGAGGATGGAAGTAAAGTTTTCTGTATTTTATGCCTTCTTGTTTTAATTTGTTTAGTGCAGCTAAGAAAATCTGGTGGTGCAGAATCTTTAACAAATTACCCTAAAAACCTATAAATGTATGATTATACTCTTCATGCCAATGCACATTAAATACAGCAGCTATCTCGTGGAAGCCTTGGTCTTAAATATTGTTTTACGTAAGGCAGCTGTGTGAAATAAAAAGTCTAACAGAGGTTTAATTACACACTAGCACACTATACACTCGCTGTAAGATGAATGCTATGCATTTATCAAACTTGAGCTGCCCATTATAGCAAACATTTGCGTGCCTGTCCTTAAGTCGCTACCTGAGTCTTGCATTAGAATTAATGGGACTGTAATTCAGCCACGAGACTGCAGATTCATTATATTCCATAATTTAACACTTACAACATGCACTTAGTCTAAATGCATAAATGCCTTCTGCTCTCTAATGGGAGGGTAAATCTATTTATAGAATTGCTTATGGGATACATTGCCTGTGACTGTACATGTATCTTACTGCAGTCATCTGTGTGAATCTTATTGTGCCTTCTCCTTTCATAACATCATTATTCAGCCTTGAATCAGCCTCCATTCGAGCGCCTTGTGATCATTCAAACTGTCTGGCCAGATTCCTCAATGCACGCCTTGTTCTATTCACACCAGTAATGTGACTTTTTCAATTCTAATTAACACACTAAATGGGTCTGTTAAATAGTCCCCTGCTGTGTCACGTTGCTGTAACTTTGTTTTGGCTGCAGCACAATGAAGAGCTGTTAAAAAAAAAACAAGACTTCTTCCATTGATATTGTCATACAGGGACAAATACGTCATTAGCTTTGGGCAAAAAAATATCATATTTGTGCTGTTGGAATGATTCTGCTCACGTGTTGCTTATTTTAAGGCTTTGTGATTGTGCAGTTTTCCATCACTCTCAACATATGCAGAATCATTCTCAAGGCTTGGATTGTTGTGACCTACTCAACAGACAGCTCGTAGCCATTTATTATCTGTAACATTTGCACCCATGCTTTAACCTGAGTCTGCATGAGGCTAAGAATACACTCCGCTGTCTGAGTCAGCTCCCCAAAGCAGAGAAGAGACCTTGTGTGTTGCAGTTATTAGAGCATCAAATGATCTCCTCAAAATAAACTTAGCATTGTCTGTGGTGGCACAGTAAGGTGCAGCTTCCTCAAAAGAAACAGATGTTTTCCCATCTTGAGCTGCTAGAGTCAGCAAAAAGCTGAGTGGGACTGTTTTTACGGTCTGAAACAGATTGCTGATCACATTTCAAGGGCCCGTTATGTTTGCGGTAATTCTAGCAAGGATACATCTCTCCTGTTATGACATTGCCGACATTCTGGGCTGATAAAAATACGCCTTGTTGAGACACATGTGGGAACATGCCTCGAGCCAGCCAGAGACAGTCGCGGTGTTTATGAGCAGGTTTAGTGTGTTTTTAATCAACAAGTGTCCCTGGTCACCAGACATGCACTGGATGGAAACTTGAATGGCTAAGTGCCAAAGTGAATCTAAGTTTTGTCTGCAAAGCAACTGAAACTTACTGAAATTACTGATTAATTTGCCAATTGTTTTCTTGATCGATCAGTTCGGATCAGTTGGTCTAAATAGTAAAAATAAGTTTCATGATGTCTTTAAATATCTTGTTTTGTCAGTTTAAATTCCAAAGATCAGTCAGTTTAGAAGGATACAAAATAGAAAAATCTCAATGTTTCAGAGGCTGAAATTTACCAATTGATAAGTTTGAGATTGTTATTCTGTCAATACACTTATCATTGCTGCTCTCCAAAACTCCTTGAAGAGATGGATTTCTAACATAAAACGGAATCTTGTGTGTGGCATTAATGGAAAGATACGTGAACATGCACCCTGTGAAGCAGCTTTTTGATGTGTTGAATCATTTAAAAGCAACAGATGGTTTAAAAAAATCGGCCTCTCGGAGCCTTTGATCGCTGCTGAAAACACCAAATTTTCCTCTTTTATTCCTAGTAACACATCAGTCTACATCATGTGGTAGGTCAGCACAAGGTGTGTGTGTGTGTGTGTGTGTGTGTGTGTGTTTGCGACTGAGCACTCTTTAACTGGGTAGGCGTGTCAGCTGAGTGAAGGCTGCCAAAGGCGGGGGTGAACATATTGTTGCCCCCGGCAACTCCCAAACTGTCCCCACACTGGCAGTTGGTAGCCACCAATAGAAGCAGAATTTATAGATCAGCCACGTGGATTTAAGTCCACAGAGTTAGACGTGGGTCTGAATTGCCTTTTGCTCTGTAAACTATCGTTCCAAGACGCGCTGCCCCTCCCTCCACAGATCCATCCTGGTCCTCTCTGTGCAGCAGAGCAGATAGCATCTTGTTGCTGCCTGACGCCGCTCTAAAGTGAACCACCAGGTCAATGAGTGAATGCTATATATGAGATATGGGTGCTTATATTTTGTGCATCTGCAGAGAGAGACTTTAAATACACGTATGACTCGTGTGGAGCCAGGCTTGTGTTACTACACATGGCGGGGCTTTAGAGAGCCACAGGTCTGATCCAGGGGGCACTTTGCGCCCGTCAGCCCAACAAGGACCTTTGCCTCTCCAGCATGAGGTAGGAACCAGATGGCATCTTTTTTTTTTTACATGTGTCCTCAGTATGACTATCATTAAGGCTCGTGAAGGGGATGTGGCGATGTTCTTGTTGACGCAGGAAAGTTTGACTGTGTTTCAAGAAGATCGTAATAAAGCACAGAGCCTTCAGAGGATAGAACAGGCCTCTGCTTGTTTTCGCACCTCTGTCAGGAGCTCAGTCATCAAAATGCAGAAGTGGCTTTGAGTTGCACAGATGACGAGCGGCATGTGGTCAAAACCTTGCTCATTCTTTGTTTCCTCCCTCTTTCACACTGTGTCCCTTTATCTTCTTCTAATCTCTTCTAAAACCTCTTCATCGAGATTTGGTGAGATTATTCTTTTATATGAGTCCATTCTGTTTGTGAAATTAAAACTGGTATTAAGGAGACGAACTGACGTGAAATGACTTTATGTGATGTGGTGCAAACAAGCGAAAGTGGGTTGTAATGAATAACGGAGGGCTGACAGAGAATACGAGAAGAACAGAAGGCCGGAGCAGTTTGCCAAAGATAAGAAGGATTGGTGTCAAACATTAATGGATCTTTGTCTGTAAGACATGGTTTATGCGGCTGTAAAGCCATGGTTACTATCCTGCAGTCGCTGGAGGGGAACAGTGCATGTTATTCTTCTCTGAACTATGTTGTGACACACAAAGGTTGCACACCTAAGATTTGAATATTCTCTCTCTTATCTTAAACTTCACATTGTAAGCTTTTAAAGGCTGTGTTTGTTGCATGTCTGTTGTAGCAGATTGCGTCACATTGTTCAGGTGTTCATGAGTCAACCTGCCTCTCTGCCAAACTCCACCTCATTTTAACAAAACCCCGAATTATGTGTCAGCTTTAATGCGTTGGGTGTGATCCAGTTACAGTATTAGATTTCATCTTTCCTGATGTTTCACAAAGGGCGCGACTTTTGAAAGCGAACGTATGGTTGTATGTGAGCAAGCCGACAAACATACAGTACTTTTAGATGTCGTGATTTGTGTATTTATAAGTGAGAAGGCCCTAAATAAGTCAGGAAGTGAAACGGTTGTGTGAATCTGATCCACAACAACAATAACAACAACAACAACACTGCAGCAAAGCCAGACTCTCATCTTACACTGTCACACTGCTATCTGTAGCTAGTTAGCTGTAACCTCAGTCTGATCCCTTTTTAAAAGCTCCTCCAGCTCCTCTCACACAGCTTTATTAATACCACACACATGTCAGGGCAGCTTGTGTGTCAGCGGATCCGGTGCGTTTGTGGCATGATTGTTTACATTCTAAGTCTGGGCTGCTGTCGTTGTCGGACTGATTGCGGGAGACACATAACGGTTCATCAGGTTATCTAATGTGGACTTTTTTTTGTTTTAGCAAAGGACGAGATGATATCTGTGAGATAAGGAGGCAAGTATTAATAGATGTTTAGGCTGAAACAGGGAATTCCAAGTGAGATAAAATCCTGATGAATGGTGCTGTTTTGACAGAATGACGACATGAGATATAAAATACTGTGTTGTTTTCGGAAATTTGCATTCAGTACAATAACCCTAACCTAACTCTAATATATTTTAAAACAGACGGCATCCAGTCATAGATAACCACTTCTTGTGGTGCCAAAATGAATTGGCAATAGATTTTTGATTGCAGTTTAACTATTTTAAATAGATTCAGTCCTCTTTAAAGCAAAACATTTCAAAGCATTTAATGGTGCCAGTTTCTCAAACATGAAAATATGCTGCCAATAAACTGGATATTTTGGGGTTTTTAACTGTTATTTAGACAACAACAGTCATTTGGAGATATCACCTGAGCTCTTGGAAATCGTGGGATGCCTTTTTCATCTTTTCAGACATTTAATAGACCAACAATCAGCTTTATTTTGAAAGACAGCTAAGGTGATTCATTAATCATAAAATAATTGGCATATCAATGAGTAATTAATCAAAATAAATGGCTTGTTGCAGCCCTAATTTGATTGATTTAAATAATTAAAGTAAAAATGTAAAACACTTTACGTTGCCAGCCTCGCAAACATTAGAATACCGTCCCAATAAACTGAAAAGTTTTGTGTTGAGCTGCTATCTCGACAAAAATAATAATTTGGAGATGTCGCCTTCATCAGTTGATAATGAAAGTACTTGCTAATGAGGATGTGACAAGTATCAATAGTTTAATCAATACTATATGTTTAAACCAATATGATAACTGCATTTTGATAGTATTGAAAGTACCAAAGCTGTAAAAAAAAATAGATCTATTATCAGATTTTCAACCCAGAGCTGCACAGATATTGATGATATTACATAATTAATTAATTGTGGTATGTGAAAGGTCTCAAGTGCGATTTTATTTTTTTGTACTAGTTTAGCATTGATTCAAAGTTTAAAATTCTGTTCTCATCACAATCGTACTTGTTAGCTGAAACCCCCAAACGATAATATATCCTCACCGCGGTCCTAATCAGAGTCAAGGTCTTTCTTGCGTGCCCTTGCTCAGAAGGCTCATTCATCCATGCACATCCTCCCACAGGACATCAGCATTGACGTTCTTTCACCGACGGAAAATCTCGTGTTGTGGATACAAATCGGAGAGAGAGATCTGGAGTGAGACATGTACAGGCGCACACACAGAGCACATGGACTCATAATCCCTGCACCCATTACCATTTCTCCCTCTGCCTCAGCATTCCCACTGCCTTTCATCACTGCTCTTTTGTCTGTAAAACGATAGCGGATCCTTTAGCTAACTGCCCAGAGAGAATACCTCACCCTTTGTCTCCCTCCTGTACTCCTCTCCTTTTCTCCTCCTCATCTGTTTGTTCCACTGATTTATGGTGGAATTGAAGTCGGGAGGCCGGCAGATAAATGGATAGAGAGGAGTCATTTTGTGATAGAAGAGAGGAAAGAGAGATGAGGAGATGGGGCTGGACGCTGCTTCCCTGAGCCATTAGTGGGTATAATGAGACATGTGAGCGGCTGTCACTCAATCTAATTGGTCACCTTGATTAGTAAGTCTCCTCATGCACAGTTTTCATTGGAATTATAAGTGGCCATCGCGATAGTCTGGCAGCCCAAACGTGAGGAATGCAGAGCTTCTTTCTAGCAAATAAAAAAAATGAAATAATCTCGCAGCCTTTCTCTTACAAGACGAAAAGGGAATTCATAAGCAGCACGTCGCACCTTCGCTCAAATCGGCACACGACAGGTTTTTTTTTGCTGCTACAGCTTTTTTGAGATATCTTTGTGGTCTTTCATGCCTTTTTATTTATAGCCCGTGGTTGAGAGATGACAGGAAACGAGATGAGAGAGAGAGAGGAAATGACATGCAACAAAGGTCCCTAGCTGGATGCAAACAGAAGAGCTACTACTCTCACTACTTCTGCTCTGTGTGTTATGTTATATAGGCTAAGCATGACAAAATAGGATTACAGTCAAACAAGAAGTAAACGCTTTGTATCTCACCAGGAGATGTATTTGTTGCCTCCTGCTCGTGGTCCCATTCCACTCACTTTCAGGCAGATTAATGTGTATTTAAATGAGAACTTCACAGATTTAGCACTTCTACATCACTCTGTGAGTCGTGATGGATGGTCTAAAAGAAACAATTTCCCACAATGCAACTCGACTGCTAACCGGTTTAGAATTAGGGTTACATCAACTCCAACTGTAACTTTGTGTTCACGTTCCTGATGGTCCCATTTTCCGTGTTGGGAAGTTTTCTTTCAACTTTGGTGTGTTCAGAAGCTTTTAAGTCCAAATGTGGAAACGTCATGGAAGATGTGTGGTAGTTTATTGTCCAGAGCATTTAAACAACATGCCGATTGCTTTTTTTATATTACAAAGTGATTTTTGTCTCACACTTGTTACTACACTAGACAATTCCCTAAAACCAATAAAAAATGAAATGAAATAAAGCTAATACCATGTTAAATTACATGTGAGCAAAAACAGGGGTAGGGTAGTTGGGGTTTATATCGTGATTATATAGTTATCAGGCATTCTTTTGGCCACAGTAACATGTAATGAGAATCACATTTTGTGACAGCCCCTTCATTTTTGATGACTTGCCTGAGTTGTTGTTCTTCAACTTGAGGTAATTTTGTGATATACCAACACATGAATGCACCACGAAATTGGAGTTTCCCTTTTAAAGCTACTAACTCAAAGGAATATTGGGAAATGTCAGGAGATCCGATATGCCTCTATCCTGTAAATGCTGCTTTTTGCCATAGTCTCACTATAAGTGTTGGATGTGACAACTGATGTACTGATATAGTCGAGGTACTTAACTGTCTTAAAGAATATATTGGCTCAGCAAAAAGCTGCTGTGTCTGTTAAACTCCTAACAAAGCCATAAGATGATTTTTTTTTTATTGTTTTTAGTCAGGCTGGTTTGTTGCAGTCATAAATCTACACTGAATCAAGAACTGTTCCTCTCTAACGAGGAAGTAAAACCACTCATGACGGTACACGTTCGTCATTCGAATGACAAATTCGTTAGTAATACATATTGCAGATAAGAAAGTGTGAAGGGGAAGTTGTGTGTTGAAAAAAATAATCTATTTCTGAAGAAAACCTGCAGAGCACACACACAAACAATAGCTTGAATGCATGTTTGTTCATTCTTCTCCGTCCCGTCATATTCACTCACCTTATCTGTGTTGTTGTCTCCGTCACAGAGTGTGCGGTAAGATGAGTGGCAGCAACATGGAGCTGGACCGCTGCAGCCAACAAGGGTCATTAGAGAGCTCCACTTCATCTCTGCGGGGCCTGGGCAGTGTCAGCCTACCCACCGCCTCCACTGACAACCTGTCGTCTGACACCGGTAGGAACCATTCACACTCAGATTTTTGGCTGGTTTAAGGGGGTTTATTTACACTGAGTGGTGCAGATCCATTTGGTCCAAAAGAGAAATGCACAGAGAGCTGAAGGATCAGATCGGTCAGATACAGTTTGTGATCCAGGCAGGAGTTGGAGATGTTTCAGCATGTGAGGTACTTTTTCCACAGAAGTGTGACTGGGGATGATTTTGATGATATGTGATTGCCTGCATGTTCGAGCCCGTTCAAACCATCGGACAGCGTAACACAAGACGTCAGTTCACACCTACACATTAGAATTATTTAGAGTTCTCTTTCAATAATTGAAGTGTATACAGTGAAACCAGTTGAAACAACAGCTGTTGAATGTTGGCAGTGGAGACACACTGTAGATGAGGAGTAGCCGACAAGCCAGGACAGCGAGACAATGGCAAACTTTTTACATGAAATGGTGCAGCCATTCAATATCGACATTTTAAGAAGGCAAGAACAGGGCCTAAGCTGTCGTGCTGTTCAGAAGTGTTGCATCATGTTAACTATGAAGATGCACTTTGTCCTGAATGAGGAGGAAAGGGAGCTCTGCACAGTTTTATTGCAGCAATCTGTCTGCTTATCTCCCCACTTCCTCTTTCGTAGAGTTTTCATTTTCGTGTCTGAATTCAAGATTTCTACATCGAACCAGAGTGAGTGGCATGTGTCCTTGGTTGTGAAATTGTCATCCTTCACATTTCAGCTTAAAACCTCCGTGGCGCTTACATGCTTGTAATTGCTGTAACTTCCTGGGCAACGTTGTTTGAAGAGATAATTATGGACTCTGATAACGAGGGAAAAAGGGCTTGGCTACATCCTACAGAGTTTTTCTTTACAGTCTTTCCCCCCTCTGCGAAAGCAGTTATTGAAGACTGCGCCGCACAATTATCCCAGTATCTGTCTGCCCTAGTGTAATGTCAAGTTCCAGCTCTAAGTCTTTAATTGACAAATGGATGATAATTGGGTGGAAGATGTTTTGAGTGTCAGCTCGAAGTCTGGATTGTGGAAATTTCCAGCTCTTTTGAGGAAACAAGGTATGTGTTTGAACGAAGGCAGAGCAGTAGGCAGTGACAGACGGGGTGTAGTAAATAAGTCACATTCACGGCTCTGGGGAGGAATATTTAAGGCGGTGAGTACAGTGTGGCTACAGGAAATTAACCTACAAGGACACTGAGGAACAGGAGATATATTGTGTGAATCCAGTGGTCCCTGGTGTCCGTCTTTATCTGTTTAGTGCCTGTTTTCCAAGTCGACGCCTGACAGTTAATTCTACTGAGGGAATAGTCTAGAAGATTTTTTTTGTTCAAGATCAGTTCACTGTCTCGTTTGTCTATTCAATAACAAGCTACTACTGGTAAGCTTAGCATTATGTTATCTTAGCATAAAGACTGGAAAAGAGAGGAAGTGGTTAGCCTGGCTCGGTCAGAAGGTAGCAAAATCTGCTTATGGACACCTCTGAGGCTCACTAATTAACACATTAAAACTGGTCTCTACTACATTTGCTACCTTTGGAATCAGCCATGCTAGCTTCCTTCTGTTTTCCATGCCTTTATGCTATGCTAAGCTAGGCTAAGCTAATGTACCTGGTCACATTGGGCATTTGCTCTCATTTTCTGTAATCAGTCGCCAGATCTCCTAATGCAATTGTTTTCTTTTCTTCTTAGGTTCTCGGGATGCTTCACGGATGTCTTGTTCCTCTCCGTTTCCCAGAAGTCCAGTGGCCTCAGCTCCAGGCTCTCCTCACCCGCCGTCCTCTAACAGCTTGACAAACCAGCCACCTCCTCTCCCAGAGAAAAAAATGGTCAACCGTACTGTGTCGGCTCCAGATGGCACCAATGGGAAACCTTTCGTCCGAGCCTACCCACGCCTCCCGTTCACTGGCTCAGAGAGCAACGTATGTCGACCTGGTGATGCCAGTTCTCGCTCCAGTTTACCGTCCAGCCCTGTTGACCCACGACCCATTTTCTCTTCCAATGAGTCTCTGGAGCGTTGCCATGCTGTGCTAGGCCGATCCTCAAGGTCCCGGACACTGGACGAACCACTGAAGACTCACGGACGTCTGGGTGTCCACTGCCGGAGCAGCGTGACCTGCTCCTCTTCCCCCCAACTCAGCGCACCCTTCTCTGCCTCAGAACCGGGTCTGGCACCAAATCTGGGCTCCAGCCTGCAGCTCCAGACCCTGCTGAGTAACATAGACAGTAGGGAGGGAGTTTACTCTAAACTGGGAGGCCTGTACGCCGAGTCTCTGCGGCGCTTGGCTCTTAAATGTGAGGATCACTTTACTCGCTCCCAGAGGAACCCACTTAGGTTTGAGGAGAGCAACTGGTCTCTGTTCAGGCTGACCTCCAACAAGCCGAGCTGCAACTCAGGAGATGCTGTGTACTACTCTGCTGCCTGTGCCTCAGACCCCAGCAACTCCTACGCTGTGAAGGTAATAAATACTAATACCCTAAAAACTGGGCCAAAATTGACAAGTGTTTTACATAATAAATAATGTTAAATATGTGTTTGTTATAACCACGTTCACCTCCTGGAACACCAAAATTTATATAAGGATAACAAATTCTTTGTGAGTAGTCACTTTGTCAGAAATGCAACAAAAGAGCAGCTGTTCTATTTAGAGTCCGGCCAGACAAGCTCATTTGTTTGTATTAAGATCGCAGTCAATGGAAAAAGTAAATAGTTTTTCACTCAACTGCAGGTCACAAAGTTTAGTTATCATGCAGAGAGCTGGAGGTGTGATGTGGCTGATTCGTCTTGTACCATGAACTCCTGTAGTATTTAAAACTGATCAACTGTCAGAAAATCCCCAAAATGATCATGTCTTCAAAAAACAGTCCAATCCAGGCACCCCGAACAAGAAAAGTATCAAAAATGAGGAAGGAAATATTGAAAAGTTATTATGATAGTGGCTGATTCCTTAAAAGGGCAACATGTTTGGACCATTAGATCTTTATCGGGGCTCCGAATGTGACCTTGTCTCATTGGATAAATGTATTTTTGGATGAACAAATACAGTCAGCATGAACCTCGTTGACAGATATATTGTGTTTCCTTTGACTGGTTCACATTAAAAGCCAACATGCCATTTCGGCACTTTCATTTTGAATGCGCAGCAATAATAATGATACAGCTGGGACGGCGTCAGAAAATTGAAGAGTAAACAGAGAGGTTGATATCAATGGGATCAAATTAAAACCGGTTATATTACACACACATGCATCATCATCGCGTTGGCGGACTCTAAAAAGGGAAAACTAATGTGTAAAGATTTAATCATGTACAATTAAATTCACTGGCTGGCTACTGCTGAAAAAATGCAGACCATAAAATGTGTCAAGTTTTAAATTTTTAACAGGGATTGATATTTGAATCTTATCATTGTTTCATGGATGGCATTTGAACACTGAGTGCAGAAGACAATAAGTAAAGGATTGTAAACTGGATTCTATGTTTAGCTGCTGTGAAGAAGACATGTTTTTTCCTTTTGTTTTTTTTTTTTACAGAGGTTGTTGTCAAGAGAGCAACTTGCGGCTCACTCGTGATCATCTTTACTGCCGTTTAAGAAGCAATTTGCACAGTGGGTGCTGTAAATTGATCTCTTAAGCAGGGATTTGACAGTTTGAGGATAGAATGAGGAGATTAAAGTCGGGCGGTGGTCTTGTTTGTTCTTAGACTACAGATGGGACAGCCTCACGACAGAATAAACCTTCAGGGCATGTAGTGTAAACAACCAGGAAGAAGGGCGGCGGTTCAGCCCCACTGACCTTTTGTCTCAAAGTCATTAGAGTCGCACAAAGCAGCGGCTGTTTGTACAGTAGGTGTTGTGTCACGATGTGGGTGCCCACAGTCTTGCTTAATATCTCTAGGCCCAATTAATCTTTACATTCCAGGAAGGATTTACAGTCAGACAAACCCCTGTTGTCAAGGCCACACACACAACTCAACACACACCACGTAGTATGACACAGTCTTTACAGGGTTGTAATACTAGTGTGCTCTATGAATGTGGATTTTAGTCCTGGTAATCACAAAGAAGAGATTATTTTTATAAGTCTTAGTGCATGCTGGTATTTTTGTTTGAAATCTCTGATGTAAGATTTTATTCTGAGATGTCTGTCATTCCTTTGTGAACTGAGAGATTGTAGTAGTTTACTTAAACGTATTTAAAGAGGCACCATGTAGTGTTTTTTGTTTTTTTTTCTTTATTTTTAATAACTGAATAAACAAGCTGTTCCCAGAACACTGTTCAAAGCTAGAACTAGGTCATGGCCAAATATGAACAAAGTACAGCAGAATGAACTTGTGTTGTCCTTGTGAAGAGAGTTTGTTTATTAACTTGTTTAGGCATAAAATAAATCAGTGAATGAATTAAAATTTCTTCCCCAGAACTACATAGTGCACCTCTAAACAGTCTTGGCATCAACAGGTCGACTAAAAGCTTAAAGACACTGTTTTTTTAAAAAAAGCTTTCCATTGAGGATTTTGTTTAAACCTGCATGAAAGATGTTCATTTCACTTGAATGAGAGCAGGAACTGAATTGGCGTTGACCTTGAAACCTCACTAACAAGAATTCCTTTCTTATGTTTCTTGGCTCCGCTCCCTTCCCCGTCTGTGTGGAATTCCTCTCGCTCCCCCACCCTCTCCCTCTTTTCATCCTCTCCTCCCACTGTCCTTTGTGTTTCTCCAGATCTGTAAGAGTCCATCCATGGAGGCGAAGCAGGGCCACCTCTACAGTCTGTCGGTGCAGCAGAGCATGCCTCCCCACTTCAACCTCCAGCAGGACTGCGGCCACTTTCTCGCTTGCGTCCCTCAGAGCATGTTGCCGTCTGATGAGGTCTCTCTGCCCACCACGCCTGCCTCGTCGCAACCTCAGCCATCCAAGTCTACGCCTGACCAGCAGACAGAACGAGAGCGAGTGGTGGTCATCACCTCGGAGATCCCTCAGCAGACAGCGTCCGACTTCGTGCGGGAGTGGGGCGCGTTTCATAAAAGTCAGCCAGAGGTCTACGAGCGTCGTGTCTGTTTCCTTCTCCTGCAGCTCTGCAATGGCCTGGAGCACTTGAAGGAGCATGGGGTCACGCACCGCGACCTCTGCCTCGAAAACCTGTTGTTGGTGCCCCACCTCCGCAGACCCTCCCAGTTCCCCCAGCAGACCGCCACTGACACCAGTAACGGTTCGAGTGGTATAGACATTCAGCGGCACCTTCCCCGCCTCCTTATCAGCAACTTTGCCAAGGCCAAGCGTCGCTCCTCCGAGGACGCCGCCTCAACCACTGTGGATCCTCGCATCAAGCGTGACCACGCGAGACTGGCGCCTGAGATTCTCTCAGCGGCCCAGTACCGCAAATTTGATGAATTCCAGACAGGCATCTTGATCTATGAGCTCCTCCATCAGCCCAACCCATTCGAGGTGAGTCCAGCTCTGAAGGAGCAGGACTACCGCTGTGAGGACTTGCCTCCAATCCCCTCCGTCTCCCTTTACTCAGCCGGCCTCCACAGGCTGGCCCAGCTGCTGCTCCAGCCCGACCCCATCAAACGCATCCACATCCAGGAGGCCAAGCGCATACTGCAGAGCCTCCTCTGGGGCCCGCGGAAGGACCTGATGGAGCAGCAGTGGGAAAGACATGGACAAGGGGGAGGCTTTGTCGGTGGATCCCGACACGAGGGCCTCCTCAACTGGCTGGATGTGAAACGAGCCCTGCTGATGATGAAGTTCGCCGAACGTTCGCTGGAGCCCGAGAGGAACGCGGAGCTGGAGGACTGGCTGTGCTGTCAGTACTTTTCCTCGGCTCACCCTCTGTCTCTCTGCCACACTGCTGAACTACTTTACTCGCTAAAGTGACGGCTCACTTTTAGAGTTAAAAAAATATGTGTGAGTGGAGCCAAAGTAACGCGTGAAAGTGTGTATGTGAAAGACCGATAGAGTCGAGACACTATGGATGGGTCCGGACAGTGAGATCCTTCGGAGATACTGTGAACTTTACCCACCTGTTTGCGCTACTGCTACATGCATGAGAGCCACGCATCAAGCAAGCCGTCCACTGTCAGTATCCTGCTACTGACTGTCATCCTCGCAAAAGAAATAACCTGTGAGAATTCAGCTGTTTCTAGATGTCCTTGAACAACTCACAGACTAGAATCACTCCGTTTAAAAAAAAAAAAAAGGAAGAATATGGACAATATTCATAATCCTATAATACACTTACCAAAGTTTCATGTTGACACTGTATTGTGTGTATTTATTGAATATTAATTAAGACATTTTACCCACTGAGAACAGGCTAATAGTTCATAATCTTAATCTGTGTCAGACAGCTGTGCAGAGAAAATGCTGTGTTGTATCTACATCGATGTGCAGCTAACATCCATTTGTCTGAAGAAAAGTATGAGGTCATGAGCAGACTTACACTGTTGCACCATTTTTCCGCCATGTTTGTTTCATTGGCACATAGTGCTGTACTGTAAACTGTGTAAGCAACATAAATGTAACATTTTAACAGAAAGTGTCAGAAAAATGACTATTTCTCAGTGAATACTGGTTGGAAAGAGCAGGGCAGGCCTCCCAAAGTCTGTTGTGTCACAATCATGCTTAGACGGCATTGCATAATAAAGATTAATCATAAGCCATACTGTCTAACACAACTCATAATTGGACTGGCAAAACAATTGACAACGTTGGCGATTGCTTTTTCACTGATGCCCACTTCTTCCTCATGCTTCCTTTCTACTACATATTTAAATGTTTTGACATTTGTCGCAGTGCCTTTTGTTTTTTGTATATGTTACAGTGACTCGGAAGCCAAATGTAAATACTGCCGATCATTCGTCCTTTTCGTGAAACTGGCCTTTCACAGAATGTCCTAGAAACAATTTTGTAAAGTAATTTGTAAGATGAGCCCAAGCAGGTCTTTAAAAGCCATGAATATGAGCAGCAGTTATAAAATATTTATGATATCATTTGTTGTCCTGTAGTAGTCACTGGAAGTTCTCTGTTTATTTTCATATGTGGATTATCAAGTTGTTTATTTTTTGGCACAGCAGCAGCTGGGCCTGTTTTTTTTTCCCCTCCTGTGTCCCATGTAGGCTGCACAGAAGATGTCAAGTTATGGGTATTTTATCTCCCACAAAGAATTTCCTAATAAGTCCAGAGTAGCAAGAATTTAACAGCCTGCATTAAAGAAGAGAACTGAATTGAAGAGAAAGACAAAATGTGGTCAGAACTCACAACTAATACATGATTGATTTGAATTATTTTGTGTGTGCCTCACCTATTTGCATCTATCAATAAACTGTGCATATATTTTCTCACAGTAAAATCTGTTGTTTTGATCTTTTATTTTTGGATTGGTTCCCTTTTAAAAACCCCATATTATGCCCATTACCAGGTTGTTACTTTAATTCTACTAGAAAATCTGTCCGTTGCTGCAGCACCTCTATTCATCCTCATAGTTATGACATCACAACGTTACAGATGTCTGACACCTTGTTTAAAAGGCACAGTTTCTAAATACGATGCCTTTCTCTGAATTGGATTTTGATACTTTAACATTATTTAAATCATACCTAGATCTGAAAATGAAATAGTACTCTGACTTTGTACAATGTGGTGCCTTTTAGAAATGGTAAGTTACCAGTATTACCAGTTAGCTTTTACTACATGCAAGGAATCCAGCAATCTTTACACATATATGCACAAATTCACTGTCTTTACTAGAGATTTGATATAGCAGAGATGACAGGTAATGAGTACCTGATAGGAGTCTGACCCCCCGGTCTTGTTACAGAGCATTTCTAGGTTGTTATTTCTATGTTCAACATGAGCACGACTGCATGAAAAGCGGCCTAGTCTTTGTTATGTCTCTGAATTTTTTATCTATTTTTCCATCCAAGAATTCCTATTTCTCAAAGTACAGAATGAAGTTAACCTGGTACCTTTTCCCTTTTCTTTCTGCTGTTATTTTTCCAACATAATAGAAGCAGTTTTTCAAGTTGAAAGAAGTATAAACAGGCCCAAAACTAACAGAGGCAGCTGAAAGAGCATCTGCTGAGACAGAGGATGCACTGCACGGATCAACAACAGGTTGTACGTGTTGTGGAATCTCAATTTGAGTTTGGAGCCTCAGGCCAAAACCGACCCCAGACTTTTCCTCCACCTCAATCCCTCCCTGAGCGCTGCCCCTCTCCTCCCCGTCTCCCCCCATGTAGCTTTCTGCTTCACGTTGTTCCGTCAAAACCGCTGGCTGCTCCCTTGTCATAGGTGGAACTATGTTGCTATGGTGTTTTGACCAATGGAATGGCATTTCCAGGAACGCAGTCAGTCTCTGTCTCCCTTTCTCTCTCTCTCTCTCTCACACACACACATACACACACACACACACTTACTTGCCAGATGAAGCAGCCTGTTGAGCAAGAATCCAAATAACCCCCTGGTAACAACATGGCTCCTTTCTTTGTTTGTCAAGTGAACACCGGTCAGCAGGTTGCATACTTTGTCAGAGCAAATATGCATCCCAGCAAACCGTCTTCAGAGCTCAGAAGACAAAAGCAGAGACCACAAACTCAAGCCTCCCACGAATAAACTATGAGTATGGCATATATATAACATATCATTATGATGTAAATGTTGATTTAACAACGCAATGGCTTTAGAATAATTACACCATCTGCATTTAGATTGTTTCACAATAAACCTTGCTTTCAGATGACTATTCTGTCAGCTATCGGGCAAGAAATCTCCTGGGAAAATCAAGGCTGATTGACCTAGCCGGGCTGGCAGCCTGGCACCATTTCCATCTGCTTTCATGCCTCCATTGGAGCTAAATGAATGATTTAACTCGCGTTTTGTCCCGTGTTGTTGATTGTAGCAACTCTGAGGCAAAAATGGAGGCAATCTAGCAGTCTCTTGACCACAGCGCCAACAGTGAACAATACCTCTTGGAAATGCTAGGTGGGGGAAAAGTTTCCACTTTAAAGGTGAGGAGAACTGATCACTTCTCAGATTCTTACTGAAAACATATAGGGGGCAGCATATCGCTAAAGTTAACACTAACTGCTGCTAACTGTAGCTGCCATGAGCTAGTTAGCTCAATTAGCCATGCAGCTAACCTTCCAAACTGGGAGTTCAGAGAAGAGGGGGAGCGTTGTTGTTCCACACTGCTAGCACAGGAGCTTTATACTGGGATGGGTCGGGGCTAGCTGGTTAGCATTCTAACTTCAGTAGATATCTTTGCAACTCAACACAAAGATGTCATAATGTAAGAGCTGTTATTCAAACTCTGCAAATAACTATATTACATTTTTGTTTTTAACTAAATTTCTAACATATCGCACCTTTATGTAAATAATTCTTGAGCACGAAATACAAAGGCACAGCATATATGTATATGAACATATCCTTAAAAAGCTACAATCATGACAACACAGCAAGTTATGCACATTAAGGCACATTGGCTGTGGATGGTGCACAAACTGGCACATGACATCTTTCGTCCACACTCGTGTATTCATCCCATTAAAGGTGTGAATATTTTATGCTCAGTGTTGGCTGGCTCGGCTGGCCCCAAGGAAAGCTTTCGAGAGAAGTTCCCAGGCCAAATTTCCTTTCACGGTGTCATGGCAGAACCAGCAGCTGATCTCACAGTAGCCCAGAGTGCTCCTGCTCTGTCGGTTCAACAGAGCTGTGTATTAGCGTGCGCTCGCTCAGCACTCTGGGGAATATCTCCCACTGAAGGTGAGTGTAGATGTGGGGCAGCTAGGATGTCCCCTGTCTGTGCCCTTGCTTTTGCATTGTTGCATGTTTCGACTTAATGGCCTGTTGGTTCCTTGCTCACCTCTGTTTGCAGCTACTCATTCACTTAACATTGCTGAACTGAAATGGCACGCTTTACTCTTTGGAAGATTCTGTGTTTAGGATATGGGTCACTCCCCAAAACACAGATCAAAACCCTGAAGCCACGGACTATCTCATCAAGACATCTTGCTATGTCACAGCAGAAGAAGCACAGGTGTAAAAAAGCAACATTATAATGGAATCCATTTAGCAGCTTCCCGTTTCAGTATTTAATGCCTAATCGCTCACTATCACACTGTCACGGGACATTTGAACAAAACAGAGCCGTAGTTAATGTTATTAGTAACACCCGTGTCAAAATGTCTGCTATGAAAACGGTGCATTACAAAACACATGGCAGCACTGCTCTCTAGTTAATTAGAACAATTAAAGTGACACGTCATGTGACCCAGCATCACCCGGGACCACGTACCCCCAAACAAGCAGATGATGCACTGTCACAGCTGCAGCTCACTACACGTGCCCTGTTAATGCTGTGCTCTTGGTCGCTCATGCTAATGTTGACCACATTGATTCAAGGATAAACCACAAGGTCTTATCTCAGCAAACAAGAGACAGAGCTGTAGGGAATGATGGAGGTTATCCAGGACAGAGGACTTCACTGTGTGCTCATCTGCTCACCTCTGGGTGGAGGACTTTCAAGTCCCTCGAGCAAAACCTCAGCCCCAGTATGTTGCTGATGATACCGAAGAGCACTGTATAGCACAGCATCCTGCACACCTACTGCACCCCGACACGAAAGTGGAGGCTGTAGGAATGATTACTCCTCATTTCTTAGTCACGGCAAAACCGCCTCACAGATAATCCAGACATCTACAGCTCGTCTTCTAGTCCTTCACAATCCTCGAGCCTTCAAGCGCTTGTCAATACAGCTATCCTGCAGATTTTTTGCCCTTGAATGTGTTCTGTCCCACTTGCACTTCCCCTCACCATGCCGCTTTTGTTGCTCTGCAACAATGAGGTCCATGAATCTTTAATAAAACAGAAGGCTGCCCTACCACTGGCAACAAAAATAATACTCAGATCAATAACCCATGGTATGAAGGGGATCACTGCAGAGGAATAAATCACAGCTACTTAAAAGTGCATAAGGGCCAATCAAACATTTTTTAAGCCAAGGAGCTGATGAAGAGAAGGAGCAGGGACACCCTATTATATACACTGCAAAAAAAAGGTTAAATATTAAATTGAACCAGCAACAACATGCAGGGCAGGCGAGCCTACTGTGCAACATATAAAGTCATTTTCCTTATGACAACCGTGGTTTAGACAAGACGTCAGTCTGTTGCTCAATAAATTACAAAACGATCCTCGTGGCTAAGAAGAATGTCCAAACACTAACACAGATAAATTGTCCAGTATGTCTTAACAGAACATAGTAAGCGGACAAGTTCTGCTTTATGATGTGTACACTGATGTTAGCTTTCTTACATGATTGCACAAGAAATCATCAACGTTGTGTTAATCAAATATTCTTTCAATCAATTTATCTTTGCTCAAAAATGCAAATAGATTAAAAAAAACACACGTTCATTTGTATTTTAAGACACATTTGAATTGAATAAATAAAAAAATGCAATATCACACTATAACTCGGTGGCCTCTCACAGTGACTCTGAGGACACCCTCGGGGCCAAAAAACCCTTTTGAAAACCCAGGTGCAAGTCAATTGTGAGACTCTTAAAGGGTAACGCCACCGATTTTACACATTAAAGCAGACCATTAGTGTGACATCACCAGAGGCAGTTTATCAGATTACATGCAGCTCCCCTCCAGAGCCACTAAAGGCTTTCTACTTCTTTTTCCACACATGCAGCAAGGCCTGTGAAACACATCTTAATTAGACAAATTTGTGGAGTTACCCTTTGAAAGAAACTTGCCAAAATATTTCAGCATATCTCCTAAGAAATGCTTCAGCAATTAATTATAATCGACACTTTGTCCACTCTCAAATTATTCACCTGTGCTTTACCAGAAGAGGAAAACAAATATGATGTACGGGTCACGACACACTTCTTGGCTTATAAAGATGCCATAATTGTAAAAGAATGCTTAACTTTCTGGCATAAAGCAGTCGCAATCTGCATTAAAAATATAATGGCAACAAACTTTTTATGCAATACAATGGAACAGTTCAACAATCCCAATATGTTCCTGCTACAATTCTGACACCTAGTGGCTCAACAGTACAACTACATTCATATCTTAGGTTGATGCAGCATCCTGTCTCCCAACTTCATGTACAGCAGCTCAAATGACGTTTTGATTGTAAATGTAAAACTCATCGCTCAGTAAATACATAAAAAACTAGCAAAACTTCAGTTCAATTTTAAAACATAGCTACCAGAATTTCTCCTCAGTAGTGTAATAAGTAGCCAACAGGTCACATGAAAAAAGTCATTATAGGAGTCTGATATTACATGTTATGAGATGCACATAAGTTACCAAGTTACATATATATTAACGTTTACTGTATTTTGTTGGTTGATCAATAAACTACAAAGCCAATCAGATCCAACATTCAGCAATTTCCCAATTATCAAAAACAGGGTTAATTTAAAAAATCCAACTGGTGATAAAAATATTAAATTCAAAAAGCACTACTTGGACTTTCATGCAGCATCTAGTCTAAAATCTAACTAGTGACTTAAGTTATTCAATGATTGTCATGTAAAAAGTATATTTGCTTTTAAAATGTAGAATAGAAGTATAAATTACCAGAAAAAACACTTGCATTCAAGTACCTCATAATTCTGCTTGAGTAAATTGTGAATATTAATGCACAACAAGAAATGTCATGAACTGCCAAACTTTATTTCAAGATCAAAACAAAGCACAGCATTAAACATTTTAACACTGTATTGACATTCACCCACTGTCATGAGTGTGTGAAAAAAAAGAAAGATGCAATGAAGCACTTCTGGATCAACATCATGCTGAGAATTAACATTAGTCAAACTAGTTTGTTTGGTCATGAAAACTAATTCACCTTTTATGATTTTACATCACTATCAAAAAGTTGAATCCAATCATGCCAAAGCCTAAGCAGACGTGAGTTAAAAGGAAATGCTCAGAACCTCGAGTTTGTGACGTTGGAAAAAAACGCATTCGATCATTCATTTGATTATGTGGTCAAAAGAGTGTTTTCTGATGACTTGTCAGTATGCAGCTTGTAATGAAAGTGGAGCACCATGTCCTCAGGCAGGACACAGGTGAGATCAGCCCAGGTAGAGGGAGGGGAGGGGAGGAGAAATCTGAGGGTTCTGGGAGGTGGGGCAGGAGAGTGGTTCAGGTTTACTTAACAGGGAAAGACGGGACCTTGGGAGGGCTGATTTCGAGGCTTTGTGTTCATTTCTTCTTGGGCTTTGCCTCCAGGGGTTGCCCAATATCCTTCCCACGCAGTTTCATCCCTATTCACAACAGAAGAGGAACACAGGAATTATACAACCGGCAACTGAGACATAACAAACATGATCCTTGAATTCAAGCAAACAGTATTCTTCTTACCAATCACTCTCTCTATCTTGCCCAAGACCTGGTTGTTGGGAATCGCTTTCCCGCACTCGTAGTCTGCAATGACTTGAGGCTTCTCATTAATTTTCTGAGGAAAAGATTTGACATGAATAATTTACAAATGTATCCAACCACAATGACCAAGGCTAGTAATGCTACTCGAGCATACAAAACACTTCCTGTAGCTGGGACTTTTTGTTTTTTTTTCCTCAGGGCTATGTTGTTCACATTAGTGCAGAAAACTGTTTCAAAACATGTTGTAGGAGCCATTTTTGTTGTTTTTAAAGAACTACAAGGCGTCATGTTTCAGTTAAGGAGGACGAAATCACAGCATGTCAACTAGGACAAAAGACACACAGGTGTACGTGATTGCAGGGACGCCAAGGAGCAAGTGTTTTCAACCGCTTACATGCTTTAACGCAGTGGTGTCAAACTGATCCAGTAAAGGGCCGCTGTGGCTGCAGGTTTTCATTCCAACCAAGCAAGAACACACCTGATCCAAATCAGGTGTGTTCTTACTTGGTTGGCTGATTGGTTGGCTGATCCAAATCAGATGTGTTCTTGCTTGGTTGGAATGAAAACCTGCAGCCACAGCGGCCCTTTACTGGATCAGTTTGACACATGTGCAATGAATACACAGAAAATCTAAGTTTTTTGTTTTATTAAAAGAAAGGTTGTTTAATTTGTTCTTGAAACACCTTTGATTCCACATGCGTTTTTGTTTTGGTGCATGCATCAAAATATTTGATATTTTGAATATTTGTCATATTTTCATTTAGCGTTACGCTCCGTACGACCATTATTCACAATTCATCGACATTTATCAATCCCTCACCCAAACCGTCAGTCAACAACAAGCAAGTGCTGCAAATTATGTGTGGCTATCGACGAAGCGTGTTGAAACAAATCCGTCCTAGGGCGTCACTGGGGCTTAAACAGACACATATTTCAACAGACTGTGTGGACATGTACCCGATTTTTTTTCAGATAATTAAGAGGAAATGATTGTGTGTAAACAATCGTCTTTAATTCAATGATAAAAGCAGTTGGGTCTGCACCAGAAATGACTTTCCTAGCAGTGTAAATAAAATTGGCTCTATAGTGTAAAGGAGCTTACTGTTCAAGCACACAATATATTGTTTATTTACAATACTGTCATCCTCTCACTTATATTTCATACCTTTTCATGATTATGTGTACACAGGATTGTGCATGGTAAATGACTGACTGTGGTCCTGACAGTTTTTTCAGAGTGAAATTCAAGTTCTTTTCAAGTCACAGACACATGTGACATAAAAAAGGTAAACGATGTGTTAAATATCCAGAAAACAAAATGGGTAATTCCAATCAGCTATTACATGCTATGCAGTTTCTTCATACTCACAGTGGCCAGGTCTTTCTGAGTCAGGCTTTTCTCCTGCCTGCCTTGCTGAATAACCTTGCCAACCTCAAGCGGAACTCTGTCATGGTGCAGCTCCTCAGTCTCCCGGTCCAGTTTGGCTGTGTTTTTTGTCACAAGATGCTGTTTGTTTTGCCCTGCTGACCCTGTGAAACAAGCAGTGGATCGGTGTTATGTTGGGGCATCGTGCAGAGTGATAGACATGCAGAAACAGCATAGTCGCAATACAAGCCATTCAATCTAATCTAAGTGCTTGCCATGCTTCGCCTGCAAAATTAAAACACTGGATGAGGAGAATAATGCCTGAAATGCATTTAAAATAAGGTCCCTCTGCACTTTTGTGTATACCAAATTTGTAAAGAACACATTAATTTACATTTCTTGGTTGTCTCAATGTCCTCCCCACGTCTCTGAGCGGAGGTGATAGCCTAGAAAACAGATGGACATGTACACATCTTAAATTACAAAACGTAATCCAAATTTATTGACAGTAGATAACATTATGACCAGGGTCATGAAAAAACCTTATTGTTTTTAGCTCTGAAGAGCAGGTGCTGTTAATAAGTAACTACGTGCAACGAAGAAGTTAAACAACAGATAAGATGATGACCAATCCTGCCTGGGCGCAACATTGCTTTCCCAAAACACACTTTGAAAACCACATTTTTAAGTAGTTTTAAAACACATGCGCACAGCATTTGTCTGTAGAATGTATTTACTTTTAAGAACAGCTGATTACAAGACATCTGTATTGTCCCCGTACCCGCCCCACCCCACATAAAATCATAAAATTGGGATTATGCAGTCGTATTAGTTATGAGTAGCTAGCCATCGCCAGGTTTTCCTTATTAGGGTGGCATAGCTTGCTAGTGCTAGCTAGCCAATTACTTTCTATTTTGGTTACGGATGTAACGTTAGCTACCCCGGACTTGAGTGTTAATTTCTGGGTGAGGTTTAGTTTACCAAAGACACAATGAGTTAATAAGTGAATGAGGTTTTGAAAACATGGTTTTAATTTTAACATCTGAACGTTAACATAGCTAACGTTCTTCGGCTATCTAGCTAACACAACTCGCGTTAAGCTAGCGCTAACGTTAACTGTAACGGTGCTTTCCACAGTTCGTTGTGTTGACAGGGAGATAATAACAATCCTACGAGGGATAATAATCTGAAATACGTCCACTAGAGTCGAGTAAATGTACTAGTTAACTAACCAAGTAGTCATTAAGTTAAATCCCTACATTTAAAAAGTGTTTGCTGGAGACAAAAACCTTCCTTTCCACTGTTGTTATTAAACTGATCCACGACACATGGTCGCCGTTTGCTCCACCACCTACAGAAATTATCTCTTTAACCCAAACATTATGTACTAGTCGTCCTGACTATAACCTGAAACCCAATTTCACCTCGTTGTAAGTTACATAGTTAAGAGTATGTGCTAAAAGAAATTTTAAAAACACACACACACAGACAGACGAAGAGGTGATGTGTTCTTGCTAACCTGCTTGGATTTGGCCTGGGCAGCCGTCGGCCCCTTCTTCCTCAACACAGTCACGGTGTCCCAGTCACTTTCTGCCATGTTTCCAGGGGGTTCACTCGATACCCGTAATGTTTAATAATAGATAGAAAAATAAAGTTCAACTCCGTGTGTCCAAAATGATCCCTTTAAAGAGGGTAAGTTAGTGCTACTTTGTCGTTTCAGACGCTCCTTCCAGAAGTATCATCCACGCGTTCTGCCAAAGCTTTATTTAAATCACACTGCTGATCAGTGACATAGGGGAGGAGCCTCAGCAGCGACCCCTGCTGGCGGTGGAGCACAATGACTTGACCTACATCCACATGGACAGGTTTCACAACCCGTGTGGTTGCTCTGTTAAAACAAACATTACATCAGACAGAGGAAAAACACACTGTGACTTATCCAGTTATTGCAGGAATATTGGCTGCTTTTGAGAACAAAGTACACTCTGGCAAGCCTGGGCTTACAATAAATGTTTAACTGGTTTTGAAATAGCCTCAGTTTAATATTGATGCCTCTATATGACCTGCGGGAGCAAACATAACCATCAGCGAGAAGACTGGCTGATTGTAGTTGATCTTGATGCCTGTCATTGGGTCAAATAAGAAACAAAACTGAAAACTTTCTTTATATAGCAGAGTGCTGAGGATGAATTTAAGGGATAACAGCCTTTTATATGTTTAGTTTTTCACCATTTTCATCTTTCTTTCACAGAATCATCATTTTTTTTTAAAAAAAGGTTTCTTGTAGTAGCTTTAAATAGCAATTAAAACAAACTTAGGAATTAATAAGAAATTAGATATTACTCTGAATTATGTATCACTGAATGCACCAATAGTGTAAATGCAATGATTTTTATTTATCAAATAAAAAAAAAACAGAGCATCCTTTAGCAAAACAAAGGTAAGCATGGACGCAAAATGGTGACACTGAAAGGAGTGGATAAACATGACTTTTTACCGAAAATCTAACATAAAAAAACAGGACATAGAAAAATGTAAAATATCAGACTACATGTAAATCTTGGCATCATAGTGAGTTTAAGTGTACCAGTAAAAACATAAATGTGCAAAGAGTTTGGTTTTCAATAATCAATTTGCATTAACTTGCAATCTCAGCTGATCTATTGGCCAATGGTCCAGCAGGTCACCAGTTACAGGACATTTCGGAGGCGGCGTCACTGTTTCGCCGTGTGCGGATGGGGGACCAGCCAAACTCCGACTGGGCGTCGTCAGTCTGGTGGAGACGTCCCAAGCGGTAGCCGTGTTTGGAGCCCTGTCTTCCTGCCCATGCGCGAGGCTTGGGGTTCATCTGGAAACAGATGAACTGGAAGTGAGAGAAGAGACAGAAGCACTGTACACCGCCCTGATGTGTTCCCAGAAACAGTCACAAGTAGAAATAAAGCCATGATCCCATCAGAAATCACATCCTTTTCTCACCTGGACGAAAACAGTTGTGTTCATGTGAAGAGTCTCCACTCTCTCTGACAAGTGATTCAACCACTCCAGATGGTCAGCGATAGACTGGCTCAGATCACCGTTGCTCTGTATTAGAAAAAAACAATGTCAAATCAGAAGAGAGCTCCAGAAAAAGTAGTTTTGATCAAACAGTTGCTCCTATAGATAGGGATTTATTGCTTGTGTAATTTACCCCAGACAAGTTGTCCTTCAGTTCAATGGCAGCAAGGCGAACATGCTCCAGTTTATCATTCTGCTCTTTAAGCCGGTCGTCAAGCTCCTGCATCATCATCAGGCCTTCATCGGGTCTGATGCCGGCCTTGGTAGCCATGCTGGGACACAGAAACACACCTGTTCTTTAATAAAAATGGTGACAAATGAGGCCTATAAGACCGTATCTGCTTCTACCCCAAAAAATTAAAAAGGTGATTCTTTTCAGCACAACATACAGTGAAAAGGTTTACCAGTAAAGAATTTCAATCATTTCTTCATTGAGACTTGCTTGAGTACAACCACCAGAGGGAGACACAGCTTGTCACTCTACACACTGGAACACATGCATGTGCTGCAGTGGAAGTAACCTGCTGCAATCCTTCAAGACTTAGGAAATGATGGTTTTACCAGCAAATCAATATGGATGGGGACAGAGATACTGCACACATGACATTTCTTTGAGTAAAAATCTGACTATAAAATAAGCAATACATTGGGCAAACAACAAGTAATGCCAGCTTTAATTCATCACTTGGTCTTGATCGGCCTCAGATGGCTACATGGGCATATGAAACCAGTTTTTACCCACACTAGCTGCATAAAACTGGGAATGCGCCCTATTTGCTTTTGGTCCTCAAGGTGTTTAGGGATGCAACAACATGATGGTTTTTTTTTCTTCCTGATACCTTAACTTTGTAAATGGGTAGATACTGAGAACTGATCAGGGAGCCAGGGAGCAAAAAGGGGGGGGGAAAAGTTGTTTTGAATGGCTTCATTGTGTAATGTAGAAAGTAAAATGTCTGTGCTAAAGGGGAAAACATCCAACTGTTTCCAATAGCCAGTGGTGATGTCTCCATGTTTTGCTCGACCAACAGCACACAACCTTTTATACTGATGTAAAACAGAAGAATTGCATTCACACCACAATGAAGCTGGAGCAAAACAATGCTAGCTAGATGTTTATACATGGCGACCTGCACGACTAATCGATGTCCAACACGGTCTACCACTTTTTTTTCTTTTTCTTGTTGTTTACTTCAGACTAAAAACGCTGTAAAGACCTGTGGCAGTTTTACATTGGTTACCAGCAGATTTTCTTTGGCAGAGTTAGCCCTATCCAGGTAAGATGGCTGACTTTTTTCCCTCTCTGACATATAACGTACGGATTTCTCCTTTTCCCCCCGTTCATCACACTAAAGCGTTATACTCGCTTTTTCAGGCTAACGCTAACTAAACTTTGAAGATAATTCGCTTGCTAATTTGAATCATTTGTATGCAGGGATTATAACTACTAAAACAGGCCGCAGATGTTTTTTCTTTTTTTAAATTTAGCTAGCAGCGCATCACGGTCGTTAAAAGTTATCATCTCGTTACAAACTCATCAGTCACTTTGAAACGAGGCTAAAGGCTAACGGTAGATTTTACACACGCATGCTCCACCGACTTTACTCAGACTGCAACTGCCGGGGCGACAAAAAGTACACAACAGAAGCGAAAGTTACCTCGCTTATCTGACGCAGAAACACTCCAAGTGCTCGGGAAGTAAAACGCCAGTAAATTCCGCAGTGACTTCCTCCGTCCCCAGCCACAAAGGAACAAGTTTCTTCGTCCAGACAAGCCTCTTTTGTCCCGCAAACATCCCTGGAATCTGACACTTGTGACGTTACGGAGCCTGCTTTTTTTTTTTAACAGGCGCGTTACTACTATGATGTGGTATTACGGTAATTTGTGGTTATTAGATAGTAAGAGGAAGAATCATCCTTTAAATGTTTGGAGGTAGCAAGAAATCAGGTTTAATATCATGTCACTTAATACTTAAGTGGATTAAAAGGTAATCTATAGCGCCCTGACATTTATTTAAGTAATGTCTTCGTGTAGACTTGGGTGACAAGCCGTTAGTCAAGATTTTTACCTATCACAAATAGTTTTATCTGGCTTGGGTATGTTAAAGTTCCAGCATCATATGACGAAAACATGACAAAAATCCATCTAACTTTCCTTTAATCGATGTGGGACAGTTTAAGATTTGTCCTCGGACTCCTTGGGTGGTCCTTGCTCCCGGGCTGGGAACCACCGCAGCTTGCTGGGCAAACATGGACCGTACAGGCTGACTGAAAAGACTCCTTTAAACTGCATAAACCTGACCCATCTTGGTTTATTTGATGCCTTGAATAAATTGCTTTTCATTTAAAGGAGAACTTCATGCCAAAACAAAAATTCAGTCAGTATCTGTTCACCCCCAAACACGATTTAAAGTCGGGTTTAGTTTCAAAGTCGACAAAACAGCAAAACAGCATTTCCTAAACAACTGAAGTAGATGGGGATTCTGAAAAAAAAACAAAAACAAACAAAATAAATAAATGGCACTATAAAGCTTGTCGGGCGTCATCCAAGTCTTTAGAAGCCTCGAGATCCCAAATTAATTTAAGAAACACAGTCTGAAGTGGTTGCAAAAGCTCATAAGAGTATAAATAATGTCATTTCATATCAATTTGTTATTTCAGGGCGTCTAGACTCTTGCTAAGAAACTCCAGAAATGTCCATGGACTAACAACCTTCACCTGACTTTCCACCAGCATGGGGTGAGAAGAAAATGACAGAATTTTTTGCTTTGGAGTGAACTTGTCCTTTAAAACACATTAAGAGCACAGGATAGTAAATGAACCAAGTTATGTTATATGGTTTCGACTGACATTGCGTAGCCTTACTGTCCATGCAGAGATTTGTAAAAACTGAATGCACTCAGGCATCTGGAGGAAATGCTGATTTTTGGCCTCAGCTTTGAACGTCTGTGTAAAATTCTACAAATGTGATTATTAAGCCTAAAATCATTTCCCCATAATTTCTCCTTTCACAAGAATTTGACGCATGATTTTAATATGACAAAGTGTGAATACAGAATCAACAGTACATTTAAGAAATCACAACTGCTTTATTTCTTTTCTTTCAATAAGCTCTTTTTTTTCCTTTTTTTTTTAAACAAGGGAGAATAATGACCAAATATCTGAAAGGATAAAGATCAGGTAGGATAAATAGAATGCTGGATCAGCTGTAGAAAGCACTGGTCCTCTGACAAAATGAAATATGCATCTTAAAAGTACAAAAAAAGTCAGGGCAACATTTTGGTGCAAGGTACAATGATGAGAAGCATCAAGATCTTTTGCGGTATGGGATGAGAGGCAAAACACTCCAAGCCCGATAAACCTATCAACAAGTGAAAGCAATCCATTCTGAGAACACAGTGACCTTTTCAACGTTAAATCCTTTATAGTGCCACAATATCTAAAATGAAATGTGGGTTTAAGCCTCCCCTGGCTGACAAGGCTTGACTGTACAGTTAAGTATGCATATACATATATACCAGTGAAACACTGTCATAAAGATAAATCGTAACATTTTGTAGTGTCATGGAGCGTTATGGTAAGCAGTAACATTTAACCAGTTATGACATTGGCATTGTGAAGTTTCAAAATGAGTGTCCGTTACAAAAAAGAAAAGAAAAGAAAAAAAAACAGAAAAAAACCCCAAAATGAATGGAGAATTCCAACAGCTTCACATTTTCAAATAGAACAAACACTTTAAAAGTCCTTCGTAGTCCACTGGAACTGCAGTGCTCACAAAAAAGCTTAAGCAAAGAGCGTATTTTAATTCAACAAGCAATGCTAAACGCCCCTCGTTTGTGATCATTAGATTCTAACAGAAAAAAAAAATGTTATTTGGACCCTGATTGTGATTATAGTTGGGCTGCAGTTATTGCTAGTGCCACCTCAGAGATCAGATGCTGAATAATCAAATGGAGATAATGAGTCAGTTTCTTCAGAATCGCCCCACTGTACTGTTGTGTGGGATTTTAACGGAATTAAGAGAGAAGAGTCTTTCAAAAGCCTTAAAAGAAAAAGCAAAGCGCCCCAAGCCGAGGGACGTAAAAATCATCACTTACATCACATGTTCATAAACAGATAATTTGATTAATTACAACCCAAACAAAGCAGTAAGAAAGCAAACATTTCAATCAGCTATTTTGAAGGAGGGGGAGGGGACCCTTTACAGCAAATGTGAATGTGGCTCCTCCCCACCCCCCATCCCCCACATGACTTCACAAAGAGCCCAAAGAATTGTTGCCAGCTTGGTTGATCAAAATCCACACAGTCGATGGCAGCACTATGAATGCTGAGTTCAGGTACAGTCTTTGTGAAAGGTTCTAGGCAGGAGTCCTGCGAGTTTACACACACGGTCCGCAGGTCACATGCACACGCTGTTATCAATGCCAGTGAAGTTCCCATGGAAGCAACATGATTTTGGTAAAATGTCCACCTTTCCAATTTACATACAGAAGAGAGCGAGCGACAGAATGTAAAAGCAAAGAACACAGTTTTAAGAAAAGGAATTGTTTCTACGAATCTAAGCAGTTGCGCCACAGTTCATGAGATGGGTGGAGGACCCCAGAAGATGCATTTCAAGGGGTGATGCACTCGACATTTGCCTTGTTGACATGCAGTGATGTCCAAAAATTGGAGGATTTTTTTTTCTGGGTTAATAAAAGAAGTCCTTTGCAGAGAGGGGGAATGGGTGGTGATGACTTGAACATTATATTTACCAGCAAAAAATTCCAATGAAAATATGACAAAAAAGTGCCCCGCTGCGGTTCAAATTTGTTTAAAAATATTTAACAGACTCTGCTTCTCATAGTGAGTTGTATCAAGTGTCTGCCTGGTCTTAAGGGCTACAGTCCATAAACAGGGAGTAAATACAGTTTGGCAAAATGGTATGAAAAATGTGAACCATCTGTGTGAGTTGGCCACTTTCCATTTACCCACCCTTGAGGAGTAACAAAAAAAAAACAAACATATCTTTTCTCTTTACCAATCTCCCCTTAAAAGTGACTAATAATAAATTAAAGAGGACCTTGAAGAGATCTGCTTAAAAGACTGTTTGTGTCTATGTATATATTTATATATATTTATATATCTCTATATGTGGTGTGAAATAATAATGTCCAGTTCTGACAGTTCAAGAGGAGTATTTCAGTATGATGTCTGCGTGTATGCCCCTTGCCTTTGTGCCTTGAGATAAGGTGGGTTTTCGAAAGCTCAGACAAGGGGCTTGTGTTGGCAGGCTGGGTGGTGATGAGGATTTTAAGGTCCATTGTTACGCCTTGCCCTCCTCTACTTTGACAGCCTGGGGTTTGATGGCTCCAGTGCGTGCTGGTTTGGCTTGCCCTGTGGAGGGCAGGGGCTCCTGGAGTTTGCTGGTCATGCCCCCGGATGATGTCTTGCCCTCGCCCACCGCCTTGCGAACTTCTCGCATGGTTTTATTCTGCATGAGGAAGAAGCAGAGTTACTACGACTGAACGGCACCTGGCAAATCATAAATTTAATGCATTAACATTTGTTTGGATAGTCCAAAGAAGCTCAGCTCAGCGATCAGGTAAAGAAAAAGTAGATGCTAAATAATTGACATTTTTTCATCTGCACAGTTTGTGAAAAATAAAAAACAACAACAATATTTACGAGCTAAATCAAGCTGACAGATGTTTTTTCCATCTTACAGATTATCCCAAAAACATGTGAAGCCTTATTCAGTTGATTATACTATAAGTAATTAGTGTTAGCTTGCAGCAAAATAAGCTCAAATAGGCATTTCAGATAAATCTATATTTGTGAAAATATTGTCATAGTAAAGAGTAGTTTAGTCTATACACACACACACACACTCATCAATACTAATATTTACAGTTAAGAATTATACTGTCATTAAATCATACTGCACTAAAAATATATCCTATGAAGATCTGTTAGATAAACATGTAACTGTATACTCAAAAGTTAAAGGCACACACTTAAATACACAACACAAGCAATGCAAATAGAGAAAAAGAAAATGGATTAAATTAAATTACCTATATTTACAGTGGGTGGCTCACCTTCATGCCATCCTCTGGCCCTTTAACAGGGGGCTCAGGGGCAGAGGGAGGGGTGGAGTGGGAGGGGTCACGGCCAGGATTGGGGTAAGGGGGGGAGCGGATGATGACAGGCTTGTTGACCTGCATGACTGGTCTCTGGATGGGGTTAGGGAAAGGGCCAGTGGTGGGGGGCCGCATGTGCATCACCATGCTACCCTGAGCAGGTGGGACCTGTTGGTCACGGGGGGAGGAGGGAAGGAGGGAAGGTGGGAGGGAGGGTGAGAGGAGATGATGGGGTGGGAAATATATAAAAAGACAATTAATTAGGATGCCAGTACTGAAATTCATCAGGCATTTTCAGCCAAAGACTTGTTCAATCACATCTGGTCACTGTGTTAAAAAAAAAAAAATAGTTTTGTAAAGTGAATTCACACTGTACATTAAGAATTGGATGTGTATACACATTAATTATTAGAAATAAATCTTGATTCATAAAAACCAGGGTGACGCATGCATTTAATGTTTTAAAGATGAATTCTAACCAATTTTAAGACTGATTTTGGACCAATAATATTTTCCGTATATATGCACACAAGTTTTGCCAGTAATTATAAAGTAATTAAAAATAAATTACAACTCAGAATCAGATGTAACGGCTTTTAAGGCCTAATATTTATACATTTAAATTTATGTTAAAAGATTCACACCCTGCTAAAAGTGAACCTTAAGATGGGCACTTTTTGACAACAGCTTCACTTGTTGCTGCAAATGTGACTCAACTCTTCAACTTCAGGTGCTCCTGTGTAAACTTTGAAGTGAATAAAGCATATTTGAGGAGAAAATACCTGTTGGGCAAAATGTGTAGGCAAAGGCCCGACGGGCCCCCCAGGGCCAGAGGGCTTCCCACTGGGGCTGGCAGACCCAGGCCTGAACAGAGCAGAGAAAGAAAAAACGTAGTTTTATAATCTATTTCCTAAAATTTGCATTTCTGATTCATTATAGCACATTTCTTCACGAAGTAAAAGGATCCAAAGTCATTTCAGCTCACCTGTATGACCCTGCAGATATGCCTGGGGAGTGATTGGGCTTGTCAGAGAACTGGAAGCCTTTCATCTCCATCTGTGAGCCCTGACAAAAAAGCAACAACACACAAATACACGCTGTCAATGCATGTCATCAACTGTAGACAGCTAATTTGTAGATAAGAGATGTGCCGCATTTTGTCGCACATGATAAAAAGGATTTTAACTTCCATTATTGCACTAAGGTCTGAACAGAACAGTTTTGGGAAAAGATCAGTAAGTCAGTCGCACCTCTCGGCTGCCAGTCATGACAGCAGGCTGGGAGCCAGGTGGCATCATTCGACGTGGGCCACCGACAGACAGGTTCTGTCCCTGCTGCAGCTGGATTGACTGCGGGAGGATGAGGTGTTGCTGGGCTGAGCCATAGCGCAGCTGAGAGCCAGGTAGGGGCATTGTCACCTTGTGAAGACAAAGAATGTCATTTATATAGTTATCATTTGAGTCAATACTCTAATGAGGGTCTATGCTATGAAGGCTTATACCTTGTTGGCTAACATTGATGTTGTGTATAATTTAACTGAATCCCTATAAAATCTGTTGTCAATTTGACTCACCTGGATGAGCTGAGAGTCCATTAGCTGGGAGGAACCCATCCCAGGCCCCTGGTTCATCTGGCTGTCATAGACAAGCTGCTGGCTGCCATTCATAGGCTGATAGTGTGAGCCTGACTGTGGTTTGACCATATCTGAGGGCTGCATGCCAGGGAAAGCAGAGTAGGGCCCTTTTAGAGGGGCTCCACCTGACAGCACCATAGGGTTGGGCTGTGACAGGTTGGGGTGCATGTAAACCTGGGACCTGAAGGGAGGGACACAAAGCAGGGCTCCAGAATGAGTGGAAGGAAAACAGAATACACAGTGGTGCCACATACATGAAACAGATAACAAGATCAAATTGAAAAGCCAATCACTAGTGGGAACTCAATGAAAAAGTTACAGTACCTGAAGGGGGGAATAGAGTTGAACATCTCTTGGGACTGGGAGACAGGTAGACCTCCTCGAAGCCCCAACTGAGCCTGAGCTTGAAGAGACGTGTGCAAAGAGATGGGTATCTGCTGGGCTGCAGCCGCCTGAAAAGATGAACAAATCTAACATGATTACAGCTCTGCTGATACACAAACTAGCATGACTGTGTCTGTGTGTGTTTCTCTCAATACCTGTTGGTAGGTCTGTTGCTGGGTCATGGTAGGAGGCACAAGGCGTGGCTGGCTGGGAAAGACGTGACCATCCAGGTACAATGGGGGAATATGATTACCTAAAGAAGGGACCAGAAACAACAGGCTTTACATTCTTCTCAAAGAATTAAGTGCCCATCAAAGAGAGAAAAGGAAATGCAGTTTTACCTTGCATGGACATGGAAGGTGCTACTGATGCCACAGGCATCGGAGGCATGGAAACCCCTCCAAAAGAACTGTAGCTGACACCACTTGATGAGCCCACACTGCAAGGAGGCTGAGCGCCTGAAGAATTTCCACCAGGAGAGCCCTGCTCAGGGAGGGACTGAGAGTTCTCCCACGCTTTACGAGCTGATTCCATCTGAAGAAAAGAAACAATTAAAGCTCACATGCATGTTGAAATTACAGTTTCGCAAATATGAGGTTGCTCTGTGTGCATGGGATTGTAATTCAAATACCTTGAGTGTGAGGTCAGCACTTGGGAAGGAGATTGGATTGAGGTTAATGCCAGGCTGCAGGTGGTTGGAGCGCAGCATCGGGATACTCTGATTGAGGGCCGTCTGATTAATGAGAAATCAGGGTCAATACGTGGCAAGTAAAAATCTCATTTATAAGATAAAAAAGTACAAATCTAATCACTCACATTGGTGGTAAGTGCATCCTGAAGCTTGTTGACAGGATTGGACACGGGCACCGGGGTTGAGCCTGGTGGCAGGCTGAAATCAGAGTCTTTGGCACTGACACCAAACTCAATAGGAGGCACGGGCAGCACGGTGTCCACATGAAGGTCCACACCATTAACCGGTGTGATAGGGCCACCTTCCAGCCTATCGACACCTTCAGAGCCTTTGCGGTGCTTTAGGGAGCGTTCATTTCCGATTGGCCCTGGTTTGTGCTGTTCTTTACTCTGCTCAGGGCCAGCATCAGAATCCTGGCCAAGAAAAGAAAAATGCACTCATTTGTTTGTTTCTCTAAGCTTTCTAATAATATTTAAGCAGATTTGTTATTTGTCAATAATGGGGCCGAGAAGAAAAAAAGTTAACTGCAGAAAAACAATGCAGGCAGAGTATTTACAGTGTGGGTGGAGGTTTCAGAGAGCAACTGCATTTTACTACCTCAGAGTTGGGCTCGCTCCCAGTGTAAGACACCTGTTTGGTCCACGAGTCTCCCCCTGAAGACTGCACTGAAAGAGCTAAAACACATAAATGGATGCTGTCAGTGAAGAGTACAAAAAATGTGTCTTTCTTTACACAGTAATTAATTGAAAAACATGCTTTTGCCTTTAAGAAAATGAGATTTGTTGACACCTATACAAACACTAAAACATGTAGAAGGATTTTAAATATCTCCACTTCTGGCTGTTTAAAGAGTAAAATAAATATTAAAAACTACCATATGCTTTTGTAAAATAACAAAGGGTTAAGGAATGTTACAAAGATATAGTTTCATAGCTGCAACAAAAGCATCATGAACAAAGCATTGACACACAGTGGGGTCTGTTTAATACCTGAGCTATTGCTCTCCCAGATTTCCGTTCCCAGGTTGTTAGAAGAAAGCGCGTCATCAGGTTGTTCAATGCTCATGCTTCCCTGCTTTTTTGCAAAGCGTGGTGGTATCTTGGATGCAATGGTCCTGTTCTTCACTGGCACCTTGCACAGCAAAGAGAGAAACAGCTTAATCAACTGCACACTTTTTTTGACTTGATTACCAAGCATCTGGATTAAGAATATGTCAACTTACAGCAGCTCCTTGTTCCTTCCTCCTTCTATCATCTTCCTGTGGGCGTCTTTGCTTTTTGGACAAGGCATCCTGGTATCCATCTGGATTAGAAACTGGTCCCCCTGTGTCCCCCTCAACTACAAAAATAGGCAGGTGGTCAACACATAATTATCTGAAGATAGGAAGGCACCGAAGTTCTCAACATTATCTGTAACTCTGTTTAAAACTCATAAAGTAGACAAGTATCCGCACTGATTGTCCAGGGACTTTTTCCAATGTCAATAGTAAAATATCACTATTAGAATTGCTCAATTCCATCAACATAGACAAAATTAAAAACTTAAAAAACAGACTCACTTGGGTAGCTGCTGAGCTCATACTGGGAGAGAGGTTCAGCTATGTCTGTCTTGACAGGTCCTTGCTTCAGCTCCTTGTCCAATTTCTTCCCTGAGGTCTCACTGGACTCCCTCTCCTCCGGCTGCTCGATGCTATAGACTGGGCCTGAATCATCGGTGCCCCTGCTGCAAACAGGGAGAGACAAGGAGACAAGGAGGCTTAAAGTGGGTATTCTGAGCATTTCTAAAATACAAACATAAAAGAAATGTAACAGTGACAAAATAAGTGACAAAAGAGAAGAAAAAGTTTCAAAGTGACTTAAAATTCAGGCATAGAGGGGTTAATGGTTTAATAGCAGGAGGACCAGAGGCAAACTATGGTTCTTTCTCAAACTACCTCCTACACCTGTTCCCTACCCAGTTCCATCTCAAACCAATTAGCCTTGAGTATCAGTAGGTAACAAACCCTCTAATAGCGTCTCTACACATTTGAATTACTGACCACGTGCAATGCCATCTTCGTCATGGAGGGAGCTCTGTAAAAACCGAGGTTTTGTGCAACTACCCATAAAAAACAAACTCGTTCACTAGAATTCCCCTTAATCAGAACGACCTGCAATAAGCTGGTAAAAGCTAGGCATGTACCTCAACATTACATTTACTCCATGTAGAGTAAGCACTTGTTTTCATACATTTACGACATCGAATTGTTGGTGAGCAAAAAATTGGCATTCATTCCCGTCACTGTGAGTGTGTCAATATATTAAAGTCAAAACAATATAGGCAACAAACTGGGCTGCTGGTTTCTATCCAACTATGTTAGAGACACTAGAGCATTAATATAAAAGCGAAGCACATATTGAGAATGCTTCATTCCCAGTAGAAATGCATATGGGTACAGGACATAACTGATTAATTAGTTCAACACAAATTTTGTTTCATTATTCAACTCACCTCTTACAAGATGTCCCTCCATTCTGCCAGCTGTCACTCCTGTTAGAGGAGGAGGGAGGGGGATTATCAGGTGTACGTGTCATCTTGCCTGCTTCCAGCAGTGATGGCTCTCCCTTCCTGTTCTGCCGTTCCACCAGTGGTCTTTGGCTGGAGAAGCTTCTCTTGCAAAGTTCCCTCTTCTCACCAGAGCCTGGTTCACTGTGGCCAGAGTCTGAGGGAATATCACTGTGTCCCTGTGTAACTGCACCCCCACTGCCGCTTCGCTTCTCTCTCCAGTCACCAAAGTCACTGTTTTCTGATCCCGTCTCCCATTCCTCTGCCTGACCGTGTTGGCTCGGACGTCCACCAGCATAGTGGCCACTTGGCCAGTTGTCTTCCCCGCTGCCTTTGGCGCGACCAGGCCAGGGGTTTGCAAAGTCTCCATTTATGTACTCTTCGCTTGTCCACTGGTTAGAGCCAGGTTCACGTTCTTGTCGTAGACGGCGGAAACGTGGGGGCTTGTCTTGACGGGGTGGACGACGTCTCCTTAACATCTGCATGTCAGGGTTGTCATTGTTGAAGTAATATTCTCCGTCGCGGTCCTCTGTGCCATTTTCCATGAAGGAGCCAGTGAATTTAGGAGGGTATTTGAGAGCCTCACGTTCAACAGGGGGTCTGCGGGTGTACGCAGTCTCAGCTCCGGGACCATAACCATTTTCTTGCATGGAGCTACCACTGCTAGTGAACTGGGGCCCACGGCCCCTCCATGTAGAAATGTCCCTGGACCCTCCAAAGCTTCGATTGTAACTACCAGTGGTGTTCAATCTGGGAGGCAGCATACGACCTCCAAAACTTCTGTTGGCCTTGGCCTTTTCTCTTGAATCTTGTGCTGTCTGGTCTTCTGTGTACACCTTGTTGGATCTCCAAGAGTCTCTATCAGCTTTACGGACTTCTCCAGAATCTGTGTAACCTTCTCCATTTTCAGATCCCTTCTGGCGACGCCTCTTGGGTAGTTCTTCATATTCAGACGCTTCACTCAAAGTCTCACTGACATTTCGTCTCCGGGGCTTGCCCCTCTGGAAGTCCTCCACCTTGACAAGGTCCCTCGGTGGAGCTCTGCCTCTGGCTGATCGCTGAGCACCACTACTGTTGTTATTGTTGTTATAAGCCGCTCTGAGATTGTCTCCACCTCGGCCACCACGGGTTCCACCTCTAGAGCTAAATTCCCTAAAACCTCGACTGCGGCCTCTACCGGTTCCCCTAACGGCACCAAAGGCCTGCTCTTCATCAATGAAGATCCAGTTATTGCGCCGTGGTGCATGGGGCTCCCGGCTCTCCTGGCTATCTCTAGGTGGTTGGCTCTTTCCACTGTCCCAGGCGCTCTCCTTGGGAGAGTCATCACTGTGGGTGCTCAAAGGTCGCTCTGTTTTGGTTGGAGCTGGTGACTGACGCTGCCTCTCTTCAGGCTGCTTCTCAACAGCAGGTGAGGCTGAACGTCTGGTGCTGGCAGGCTGGTTATCTTTCTTCAAGTCATAAACATTAGTAAGGACTTCTTTCTCCAGGCGGTAAGGGACAGTCTTCTCCTCAGGCTCAGGTTTGGGTTTCTCATTCTCCTTGTCTTCTACTTTGAGAGCCTTCAGAACTGGTTTCTTGATAGGCCCAGTTCTGCGTGTCAAAGGGCGCCCACTGGTCTCAGATGGCTGGCTGACACTACTACTTGAACTGGAACTGGGTTCAGACCATTGGCTCTGAGCACTGTTGAGACCTCCATCTTGTTTTTGGCCTCCATCTCTTTTCCAGCTGTCCTTGGAGCCATCTAAGTTTTCATCATGAGATTCGGGTCCATCCTTCAGATGCTTGTCTCTACAATCCTGCTTCGGGTAATCACTATCTGTATGATTCTGAGCAGTGGTCAGCAAGCCGTGGTGTTCTCTGTCTGGGCCGCGGTTCTGGTAAGCGTGATGGGGGAGATCATCTTGGGGGTGGCTCAGGCACTCATTGGCCCTCTCTTCATAAGAGTCTTGTTGGGAGCAGGCCATATCACTTCTGTGGAAAAAAAATAAATACAAGAAGATGAGAATGATGGAAACAGGTAGATTGCAAAGGATTTTTCATAGGCAAAATTCATGGGCTCTAAACACTTTTAAACAATAACTGACCTGTCATCTGGCTGACCATTGTCCGAACTTTCATGCTGTCTCTGGTAAGGTGGAGTGAAGCTGCGCAAGGGGTAGCCATCTTGGTTCCACATAGGGTAAGGCTCAGTGGAAGGGGCTCTTCTCTCCTGGTGCAGGTTGGGATGGCATCCCTCATCAGATCCCGGGCTGTTCAAGTGGTCTTGATGCATCATGGGTTTCATCATTCCTGCTGAAAACAGTGTTTTAAAATTTACCATGATAGAAAGCCTGGAGGAAACCGTCTGCACTAATTTTCATGAATTACTCACCTGAAGAGTGGACAGCACCAGGGTAGTAGTCTACAGGAGATCGTCCTTGGGCCATGCGGGGATCCATGAAAGGCGGCATCATCATCCAGCGGGGATCAAACCCAAGGACATGTGGGGGATAGTAGCCCCGCTGGGTGTGGCTTGAGCCAGAAGAGGGAGGGTGACCTGGCTGTTGCCAGTGCTGCATCTTGTATACTTGTTCCTGTAGAATATATACAAGAAATACACTTGTAAGAGATGGTGGGCAAAATCCACAGTCTGTGTTCTGTGTAAAAATTACTTCTAGATAACTCAAAACTTCAGAGTGAGCCAAGTCAAGAGGATTTCTTCTGATGTTAGTTTTCTCAGTTTCAACCAGTGGGATTTGAGAGTTATTTCAATGGACCTTAGAAACATGAACCTATTCTTTAATTTTGAATTTTTGATTGTAAACAGACGATGCTATCACTCCTATATTTTGAAATGTAGGATGATGCCTTATTAATACACTGCTATAGATAGCATTACGTGTTCTTGTTCCTCTTCCTTTATTTAACCCTTTTTTTTTCCAGGGAGGGTTCACTGAGAGCAGTGTTTTCCAGAAAAGCGCTGAGCACATTCATACAGTTACATATTCAACCCTGGAAGCTGCTCAGTACAATCACAGTCTGATCTGTCGTCTGAGCATTTGGGTTTAAGGGCCTTGCTCCAAAAAGCTTGACCTTTTAGGCCACCGCCCCCTACAACTTATTGCATGAGAAGACCAAACAACATTATCTTAAATAATCCCTCACAGAATTAACGGAATTAATGGATAATCCAATAAAAGATAAATAGGTTAACATCCTTCACCAGGCTCTCTGCTTTTCATGCTGCTGCGACTGCAACCTTAAAACAACCTGTCTTCGTGAAGCCCTCCTCTCACAAAGAAGCTGCTAATACATTGAGGCATTAGTGTGGGATTAGGATTGTATGGGTTAGAAGGGGCATCAGCTGGCACTCACCTGCTGCTGCTGCGGCTGCTTTTGAAAGCGGGGTGGGACGGGTTTGGAGGGATGACGTCCACTGTAGTCTCCTGGGGGAGAGGAGGGCTCCTGACCATCATCCTCGCTGCCACGGTAGTTAGAGAAGCCAGGTTCCTCACGGTAACTATGGCCAGGAGAGCTGTCTGCGACGCACTCACTTGCATCTGAAAAAATATACATGAACATTAGATATATTCTGCAATAATCTTTACATTTCATTTCTAATATGCAGGCCTAAATGTACAAGTTTACACACAGTCTTTACCTTTTGTGCTGTACTGCCAGCTCTCATGGTGGCCTTTACTCTGGTCCCTGGTTGGGGACAGTGGAACTTCTTTACCCTCTCCCTCTTTCTGACCCTCATCCGTCCTTGATGTCTGCCTCTCTGTCTTCCCAAACTTCTCATCCAGCTTTTTGAGTTTTTCAGCACAGGCAGCAAGTCGTTCTTCGCGGGCACGCCTCTCTTCCTCCTCCCTGCGTCTGCGGGCCCTCTCAACAGCTTCTGACAGCTCAGGTGACACATACTTGGCCCTAGCAGGTCCTTGAGCCTGAGATGGGCGCTGGTGATCTTCTTGGTCAGCCAGTGGCTCACCTTGGTTTTTCAGCTGGACCTTGAGATGGAACAGAGACAGAGTTAGATTTATTTGCTTTGCTATTACATGTGAAAGCATCTTTTAATCCCAAGCAAATCAACTGACTTCTTCCAAAATATATCCCGATGGTTCAATTCATGTTTAACTTTCTGAAAAATTGCCTTCTCAACTGTTGAAACATGGGCAGGAAAGGGAGGAAGGATGCAAAGCAAACAGGGTCTCAGGCCAGATTCACACTCCAAAAACCATTACATATTTAAAACCTTAGACCACTAGTATGTAAGGATATTATTTTGTCTGCTGAGCACACCTTCTCACACTGACAACTTAAAGCATTAGAGATTAATTTAGTGAAAGAAATTATTTTAATATGTAGACCTAAATGTAGAACTCTACTTGGTTATTTTCAGGAATTTGTCAGACCAATATTTCATGCTGAACAGGGCCAAAAACAAAGGCATAATTTTTATTTCCAACAGGTCTTTCACATTCTTTTCATCTGCCAAGCAAAAGGCTTAGCAAGTAGAAGTAGTCAGACACCTATCTCTATGGTTACTGCAAGGTCATCTCTCCCAAATCACAATGACAGTCTCACTCCAGGGTGTGCAAAGGCACACTGTTATTCATATGCTCTGCAGCATTGCCTTATCCTCTACAGTCACAGAGGGATTAAAGAAGGCGATGCATTTGAACTATGGACAACATCATAATGAGTTCGATAAAGACTGAGATTAAAGATAAGTAATCTCAAAAGGGAAGGATGAAAGTGGGTATAGGGTGTAGTTACCGATGAGTCTGTAGAGAGATATCTGCCGCTGGTCTTCCTGGGAGGCTCGTGATGGTGGTGTTGGTAAGAATAGCTCTCCTCGGGGCCCTCCTGGGGGTAAGACACTTCACCTGAACTCAGGGAGGACTGGCAGTCACGCTGGAACTCTCTCTCCCTCTCTCTCTCCCAGTCATTCCTAAACAGTAACAGAACAAAATGAAACCCTCTGAATGTTTGCAAAAAAGCAAAACAAGGGTTCCATCTTATTTATAACAATATTGAGCTATGAGGAAAGAGATCTCACCACATCTTTTTTTCACCATGTTCATCTTCGTCATCACTGAACTTGAGCTTCTCACTGTAATCTACTTCTTCATGGAGTCCTGAGAAAAAACAAGGCATGACTTTTTAGCAATGGTACTTTGGATGGGATGTAGAGATCTGAAAACATGAACCAGTATCCCATCAGCATGATCTCAGGTGGTTAACAACCATACTTTTGTATTCTTAAATTGGAGAGAAAACCTGTTTATTACAAATATGACATGATAGGTGGTCCACTAAATATACTGCAAAGACCAATACTTGTAGTGGTCTGTCTAATTGTGATAAATACAATGCTTTTGTTACAGACAAATTTGTCATTGGAGATAGACACCAGGTCTACAAAACTGTAGTATTGTAGTCCTAAAATCAGGCTAAGTATCAACTAGGTGTGTCCTGAGCAGATATCTGAGCACATCCTACTCATCTGAGAAGTCACACACACAATTGCTTAAGACATTTTGTTTCTAATACTGTGAAGAGATTAGCCATTTTAACCCAATAACAAGAGTCAGAGAATCCTGCAGAAGCTAAAATTAAAGACAGAGCTGCATCTGATCATCGACTCTCATCACTACATTGACTGAACAGTTGACTTACTATATTATGGAAATGTGTCTCTCTCCATGTAATTGCACTTGAGTGGTTTTTGTGCATGTGTGACAACATTTAAGAAACACTGACCAGCCCATCCATCCTCGCAGTCATTGTCAAGCTCATCCAGATCCTTCAGGTCCTCTGGATTAATGATGGCAGGGCGTTGTGGTCTGTCACCCGGCCTGCGGATGGGCTGAGAGGAGAGTCGAGGTGGAGCACGGACAAAACGATTCTCTCTTTTCACATCACCGCTGCAATCAGAGATGATTAAAATACAAATGAGCAATTGGCATGATATCACAATTTTTAGTTAATGTATACATGCTCTCATTATGTGAATGTACTTACTTGACAAGTTCAGGTTTGGCGTAGCTCTGCCTAAAAGCAGGCTTGCTGTCAAATCGGGCTGGGGCTGCAATGGTGGTAGGAACATGTTCTGTACCTGGGGCTTCACGCGTCTCTTTAGAGCACATCTGAACACAGCAGGACAAAACAATGTGATCATAATGGGCAACAAGAAGTTACCTTGTTATTGTTGGTTTTAAAACCAGTACATTGTCTTTAAAGCATTTCTGCCTGAAAAAGTCATACAGTACTTACAAATGCGGGCAACATGTCATGGTAGACAGCAGTCGAGGTGTGGTGAAGCTGGTACTGCAGGGCAGTAGGGACGGTTGTTCTGCGGACAGGCTGGGCGGGTCGCAGGGAAGGCTCCTTGGGGTCAAGGACTGGTGACTGAACTGTCACTACGCTAGAGGAGGTTGTGCCGGTGGTAGTGGAGGGGTGAGATGTGGCTGGAGGGGTGCCGGCCTCACCCAGGGCAGTGATCTTACCCTCAGGATCTGCTGGCAGGCCGAGGGTCAGGGACGAGGGTTGAAGGTTCCTGCCACCACCTTCCCTCCAGCTCGTCACATCTTGAAGAGGGGAGAGGTCGATTACAATAGATTCTATATTGCACTGACAAAATATACAATTAACCTGAAAACACACTTATTTCCATGTCTTTAATGACAGGAGTTAATTTCATGGTTGTAAGTAAATCACTGCTCTTTGTTTACTGGCCATGAAACAGCCAGTATTAATCATCCAAAAGTCTCCACTACAAACTTTTTAAAAAATGACAGCCATTGCCCCCAGCCACATTTCCAATCCCAAGGAAGCCCATTGTTGAAATTTGTTGTTGTTTATCAATGAGCCATTAATGTGTTTCACCAGTATCATAAGCTTCCAGACATCTAATAATTGGAATCATTGTTTAACAAATCTTTTAACCTACAAGACTGCCAATCAATTCCTGAGAGACCAGACTTACTCTGGGGGCGGAGGCTTGGTCCGGGCCCATACGACGGATCGAAGCCGCTTCTTTCCTTGCCAGCCCTGTCCTGTTCTCCAGCTGCCTTCAGCGTGGGAAATTCCTCGTGAGAGAAGGGCTGAAGTCGGTTTGAGGCCCTTGAACCTGATTTTGAAAATGAAATATGTTTGAACTTATCATTTTAAGCAGAAAAGTGTTCAACGAATTAGCAAAGACATGTGTGCCAGTGAGTCTGGACAGCCTACCATCCTCCATTTGCATGTCATTTAATTTTAATCACACCCACTCTCAATTATAGATAAATGAGATGACTCACCATCTTGCTCTACTGCCTTTCCATTTAGCTGGGCCCATTGCTTTGGTCCACCTGTGTTTGTGTTCTGTGGAAATAATAATAAAAAAAAGCATTAGGTTTATGACCTTAGACATTTTTCCTAATTTCTGATTTATATATGCAGTTTAAACAGTGTACCTTAAATTTAGATACTGCAGCTTTCGAACTGCTAAAGCATTGACAACAAAATCTGTATGTACCTGGCAGAAAGATTTTCCTGTTCACGGGTGCTACTCTAAAATTGAACCTGTTATTACAAACTGGGACACACTGACAATGTAAGATACTTGCCAAAAACTACCAAATGGATTATTAATGGTGGGATGTACGCCAGTTGTTTAGTCATAATTAGTTAAAGACTGCAGTGAGCGTTTTCTTGCACAGAAATGCCACGGTTTTAGTATAGATCTGCAGTCGTGTTTTACGGAGGGCTTTTACTCGAAGCTCAACTAGGGGGACAGATGTTTAATAATCATAACCTTCATAATGGTTAAAAAATCAGGACAGAAAGTCCCAGGCTTAACATAGTGACAGCTACATATACACACCTCCTGGTTGGCTACCGGTGAGGGCTTCTGAAGATTGGAGACAGACTTCTGTAAAGCCAGCTGTGGCTGCAACTCCGGCAGCTGTGGTATTGATGCAATAGAACTACAAAGAAGAGAGAAGAAAAAGAAATCCGTTAGTTTGGTGAACTCAAAGCGGGTACTGGTACTGCAAAATCATAAGACAGCACAGACTGAACTCTGACCTCTTATATAAAGATGACAACTACCTCTAATCATAAGGTAAGTGCTTTACAGCTTTAAAAAGCTTGAAGTGTCATTTTACTTTTTTCCGATACTAAAAAAGGATAAAAACAGCTGTTTAAAGTTGTGCTGATCTCTCAGAATGCAACTCTCCATTGCTATGGGAAAAACACATTTTACTTTCATTTCTTGACAGCATTAAGCCTTACGGTTGATAAAAAGTTAAAATTACTAAGGGCACAGTCCATTTACCCAAACTCCAATACAATGATTAGATGATAGGAACATTTTCTCCCCTCACCTCTTTTGTTCGGGTTGTTCCTGCTTGTTCGCCCATCCCGTACCGTCTTTAGGCACAATAATCACGTTGGGATCGTTTCCTTTGTTTTCGGACTTCAAGCTCGGCAGGTGAGCAGGTGGGGGCATGCGCCGGGCTGTGGCCACTTTGCCAAGACTCTGTAAGCCATGTCGCGGAACTACTGGGAGAGGAAACACAGGTGGATAAAGCAAGGGGGGTGTGAACAGGGTAACAGTAATGTAAATAGTGATTAAGTAATAAGAAACACACAAAATAATCAAACTTACCTGCGTTTTTCTGAGTTTCTATTGATTTTCCCTTGTACTTGTCAAATAGGCTGAGTGAGGAATACTTGCTTTTCCCATCCTTGGACTTGGTTATTTGCCCCAAACGATCGGACATTGCGATGTAATGTCATCGAGTATGGAAATTTTTCTTTGCGCCTCTTCCCAGTGCCTTCTGATTCTACAAAGAGAAAAAGACATTTTAAACTTGTGTACAAACCTCATCGAAGGAAAATAATTTACCTCTGGAGTGGGGGATGTTCTGCTACCCCATGAGGGTGGATAATATCTAGGATTCATTGATCTAGATTTTTTTGCAATATATATTCTGGGTTCTCATCATTGCTCATGTTTGAAAAGAAACCAAAGACACCATATTTTCCTTTAAAAAGTAAACCAATTTTTACAGGACGTAAAAAGACAATATATAATATATATATTGATAAAGTGTCAAATCAATTAACTGACAGATACAGAGTGAGACAAGAAACAACACACACCTGTTATTTTGTCAGAATTTGACTGTGTGAGCAACAAAATGCTGCATAAAAACATTTAGCTGTTTTGATATCATTGACCTAGAAAAGAATCTGGATTCATTATGTGGCCCTTGTGTATAAGATGTATGGCATACTTATTTACTTTTGCACACCTCATGTTTCAATTACTCGTGTCTATCAAATAACTATTACAAAGGATAACGTTGACATCTAGCTAATAATAATAATAATAATAATAATAATTTAAAAATAATTTGTTCTAAATTAGAAACCAAGGGACTAGTTATTTTGTCACACAGGTGCAGACTGTACATGCATGCTGGAGGTCAGATGGCTGCTTTGTATAGTTTTTGCAATGTGTTCATGTGCAACATTTAACAAAAGATGTGAGCCAACGCGAGTTGACGCATCAGTCACCCTTTGTCAGTGCTAGTTCTTCCGTATGTCAGGGCCCTGGCCACACAGGGATCATAAGCATTCCCAGTGCAACCTCAGCAACACCACAGTTGTACAGAAAACCACTTGGGCTCCCACTACGGCTCTGAAGAAGTGCCCTAAACACATGGAAAAGGCACTTTTGTGTTCAGGTTATTAGTTAATTACTACTTAATGTGATAAAATTCAGATACTGTCATTGAACTCTAACAGCACATTTGATATTATATGAAATGCGAGTCGCTCTGTGTTACCACCAGTTGTGAAACTTCACTTCAACCTCAGTTTATGTTTATTCCCAATCCTGACCTGAGGGCAGCAAGACCAATACATCAGAGTCACAGGTCTTCATGTAGGGGTTCTGTAATTTTTTTCTTTTTTCCAACTGCATACCATACAAACAACCTTATGGTGCTGTGAGCAGCTGTAATTAAAACCAATGCTGCGCAGTTGCTGTCAGACATAAATCAAAGCATCTGTATTATCTTTTTTTTTTTTTTTTTTTTTTACTTATTTGTGTGTGATAAAAAAAATAGTTCACAGTAAAAACCATTCCAGTCCATGAGATATCCCCGAATAAACTAGAATCTGCTTTCTGGTATTAGTGCTTCTGAGTTTTTTTTTTTGTTTGTTTGCTGTTCTGGGGTTTGAATGCCACAAAATAAATGCTGCATCTCATCACTCATCAGAGCGTCTCAAAACCTTGATTACGCCAGTACAGCTCGATGCTGCTCAGGGTAAGAGTTGAAATGGCTTTACGCAATTTTGGCTGTCTATTTTAAATGTCTGATCACTTGACATGTTTGACGTTTTATTCAAATCAAAATGAAGTATGGCAGGACCACGTTCTTGTTGGCAGGAAATAAGCACCATGATGTTACAATGCCAAGAATCCCTTCTATTTCCTGGTTGAAAACTCAGTTTACCTCCATTCTTCCTTTACTGCCGAGCCACTTTGTGCAACTGATGCTGCATTTGTGGCTTTCACTTCTGGTGTGTTCTAAAAGCACGAGAATAACCTTTTATATGCTGGTTATCCAAAGTTCACGTATGACAAAATCAGAGCCTGAATAACATTAAATTGTTAGCATCAACGCTTCTGGTTAAGTGGTTGATTTGCATTAAATAGCACCTTTCTAGGCTCCTGACAACTCAAAGCGCTTCAAGACATTTGTCACAGTCATTCATTCAATCACACAATGATAAAAAGAGGCTGAGTTCCTGCCCTGCTCATCGGGAGAGACACAGCGCTTTGTTTAGGATGCTCAGCCAATCACACACTGATGGAACAGGAATGGGGAGCAATTTGGGGTTCAGTATTTTGCACAAGGACCCATCAGGGTGCAACCAGGAGACCCAAGGATCGAACCACCAAGCGATTAATGAACGATGTGCTCTACTTCCTAAATCACAGCTGCCTTAAACAGGAACAGGGTAATATACACAACATACTTGATAAAACTGCACTGCAACTTATAACTACACTAATAACAGGAATACACAAAAAAACATAGGTAAACAGCAGCATGCAAGTATTTCAAATTCTGAGAAATATTCCAATGTATTTCTTTACAAGCAGCTACAATAACATGAGATCGGCCAACATGTTTTCCAAAGGCGATCTGATTTTTTGCTGTAAGTCTTAGAAGAAGAAATTACTTCACCGCGGACACTGCAATTAGATGGAGTACACACCCCAGCATGTATTTCTAGTTTGATGTTCTTCGGACACATAGCATAACATGTTCTTTGAATTGATGGTTGTGATGGTTACACATGTACCAAAACAAGTGATGTTGAGTGATGTGGTGTGACTACTGAAGAGACGGGGAATTAATAATACAGTCCACATATGATCTTATCTTTATCGCTGAAATAGCGTTCGACACGAACCCCCACATCTGATGTTTTAAATATTTTATACACAAACCTACGCATACGAATATCGTCGCTTGAACTGAATACCAGACAACCCCATAACGCATCGGAGGCCGCTCGATTAAAGCACCGCATAGGCGTTTTTACCGGGACTTCTTCAGGAAAAAAAACACATCTGTCCATCACGGTCAATTTAGACACCTTTTTAAATTATGATCACATCAGGGCATTTTCTACTACATTAATTTCAGACAAGATATTGAATTGCTACAAAGAACACCGCGTTACAGATATAACGTTAGTTAGCGCAAAGTCAGACATGAAGGCTAGCGCCATAACAGCAAGCGTTCGCCATTTCTTAACTCTTGTTTACATTTTAAATGTTATTTCCGCCAGACAACCAAAAGAAAAACCAACACGCAGCGAAAATGTATATATCGGGTGTAACTACAGTATTCCGTGTGACCGCAAATTAACGTCTGACCTCTCTAATGTTACTTGTAGGTGTCGTTATGCTAACATTACCTCTTTGAAAGCTAATGCTAATTCCAGCACATGAAACTGACACCAGGCAGCTCGCTGCACGGAAACAAAAACACAATTTGGCCAGACTCGTAAAACAAAACTAAAAAAGCGGTATTGGGCGACTTACTGCGTTAAAGACACTACTTAACATTATTTTAGATTGTAAAGCGACAACACTCACGTCAAGAAGAGAGCCCTAGTTGTACTGCTAACGATAACTAGCAAAATATGCTAGCTTGTGGCTAAAGAAAAAAAATACCTAGGCTATGTAAACATCAAGTGCTAGCGGCCAAGGTCCTGTGATGTTAGAGAAGTATAGCATTATTGTTACTGCACCTCAAGACTGTGGAGATACGTGCCGAAAACATATTTTGTGTTTGTTCAAGCAAACACACAGGAATAACAAAATACAACTAACGGCTCTGATTTAGCATCAGCTAGCTTCGACAGAAAACTAGCATAACGGCAATCCCGTTTAACTTGCAGTCTTGTGTTTCAAAAACAACCTTGACAGGCCGGGGCTCCTCACTGCTGTGGTGCTTTACACAATTTGACACCCCGTCTGCTGGAAATGTATGTAAAACACTCAGACCCTTGCTAACATTTTTCAACCGTTCTCGGCTCTCGGAACGGTCAGACGACAGGGGATGGGAATGTAGGACAAGGCGATTAAAAATGGCTGCTGCACAGAACAAAGCAACAATAAAACTAGGCAGCGGAGAAGACAAGCAAATCTGGAGGTTTGACACAACCATCCGCGTCCATAACTCACCGATTCAACGACTTAGTGTACCTTCTGGTCAGTGACAGTGATATATTTCCACAAAATGTTGTCTAATCAAAGGATGGATGGCGATTGTAAAGCCCAATCTTCATAGGTTGAACCGATCGCAGTGTTTTTGCTGGGGTCCTACCCGGCCTGGAAATGAACGGGGCTGTGGGGAGGCTGGATCGGCTCGCCTCAGCTTCATACGTCACCGGGCGACGTTGGCAGGGAAACGTATGGAGCGCCCCCTGCCGGCACTTACACAAACACTATAATCATTTTAAACTATATTTATTCGTTTTTTTTAATGAATAGGACATTGCAGAAACTGTAATAAAACACAGACGTGCACGGGCATTGAATTGATACAACTAAATCAGATTAAATAAGGAGCACCCGGTGATAAAGTGAGTGAGATAGACTAAATGAAATTATTGGCATAAATACAATTTAGAAAGAAAACTCCAAAACCTGATATATAAAGAGTTGGACTGCATACATTGCTCATTCTTTGATTTACCCAATGCTAACTCACATCTCCATTGTGTAAAACATGATTAAACTGAGGAGTCATATTCAGAGATGAATGAGCAATTTCGTGTCCATCCACCTGTTTATTACTTAGATTAGATTAGATTAGATAGACTTTATTTATCCCACAACGGGAACATTCATTTGTTACAACAGTTTGGGATGCAACAAGTACAGGAAAAAGAGTCAAAGTCTTTCATGTTGGGACAACTTAATGTCAGTGGCCACATTTTCAATCCTTTTAAAAACATTCATTTTATTTTCCATTCAGAGTTAATTTCTGTATATGAAAGATAAAATTTCATGGAAGTGTCCACGAATCCTAAAGATTACATTTCACCAGTAGTTCAGAATTTTTATTATTATTTTTTTTTTTATCAAGATATAAGAGGGAGTACAATATTTTCCTAACCCTAACAAGTCAATCCTATAGATACAATTTCATGCCAGTTTCAGAAAGTGAAAATATAATTTCCTAACCTTGACCAAAGTGTTTTTTGTTGCCTTAATCTGACCACAAACCAGATATGGTGTGGTTGCCAGCCACTGTTACTACCTCCCTGCAACTCAAGTGCAGGTCATGAATGTAGTGTTTTATTCAGCGAGAGAGATGTCCAATTGGCAAGAGAGATAATCCTGCTGAGAGTCATGAAAACAGTTCAAACTTGGCGTCCATGTATGCGAATCCTGCGTAGGTTATGTTTCGTGACAATTTCACAAACTGCCTTGATACTATATTGAGTGTTTCATGTATGACAAAATAATTATTCAGTTATAATGGTTTATTTGTTTTGTGCACTACGTCTGATTCAACAGCAGTCTCTGGTGGCAGAATAACAAAACCACATAAGAGAAAGTATTAAAAGTTTTGAGTATAAACTCCATCTCCTGATTCATCATTCATAACCCGGTTTTGAGTCATATCCTGGCTTTAATCCCGTTCTGGGTATGACTGATTCTGCTACTGGCATGATTGATGTCTTACTGAAAATGTGTCTCCTATTCAATTGAAAAATAACCACAAACGAGTACTCGATTAATCTGCTCTGTCCCTATCACGCAGACATCTGTGGAAAATATATGACAGGGTATTCATTCCTATCACATTAAATCGATGATGGAATCCCCCCTCCCTTGTTCTCACAAAATGATTTTAGTGCACTGGAAAAAGGAAAAAGAATCACTTCTTTTTTCTAGTTTTTGCAATCATCTGTGTTAACTGATTCACTCTTGTTTTTATATTTCTTAAATGATTATATTTCAGCTCCTCATGTCTGCTTCAGGAGCTCTTTGATGTAGATGACAACAGGAAACAATTATATACAAAAAAATTAAAGGGATGAAATTAGGTAATTAGCCTGAAACAGAGATGCAGAACATTCAAACATAAGACAGTAATTACAATATCCAACTATTTAATGTTACACCAGTGATGTAACGATTTCGTCTTTCTGCATTTTTGTAAATTAATTGGCTGCTTTTCACAAGGTTGCATAATAAGATTTTTTGCTCTGGTTTCTTTTTTCCAGATGCAACTAAACTAATGAAAGGCAACATTTACCAAAATCAATTCTTTCCAGTCAGATAAGACTGGTTCCTGGATGATTCCTCTAGAGGGAGCTCTTGTCTCAACCTTCTTCATACCAAAAGACTGCAACATACTGTATGCTCCCATTGACTCACCAGCTGGTATATGCCTCTTTAAAATGACCAAAAAAAGTCTGTAAACTTGGTGCTGCTTGCAGATATTTAAAAAAAAATAAAAGTGTTTTGTTGTTTTTTCAAAGTCACATTTATGTTGCACAGATATAAACCACAAACAAAAAAGAATGGTAGTATTTTATGTTTTTACCGCAGTGAGTAATCATTTCTAAATATACTAAAATGCAAATGCCGCTGACATTGTAACTCGCTCAGAGCAAATACCTGCAGCCTGCACAGAGGTCAGCGGTGGTGCCTGGAAAGGTTGTGGTGTCTATCTATTGTATATGTACCTCAGAGCACAGAGCATAAAGACACAACAGCAGGCCGTGTGGTGTCTGTTGAGTCAGTGCATGTGGACCCTGCAGAATCAGGCCTGCGAGCACTATCAGCACTTACTCACAGGGGTATTTTGGGTACACGCTGCACAGGGCTGGGGTGGGCCTGGAATTTGGCGCAAATTCAAGCAGACCACTGGGGTAAACTGTAATTTGGTGATGCTGCTCGTGTTTTAATGCCACGTTCATCCAACCTTTATTCAACCTTGACAAACTTCGCATAACACAGTGTCAAGTCAGACTGCAGATTCATTAATATCACGTCCTCTTTTAGAAAACCATCCTCTGTCTCTTTGTGTGCATACAGATTGATATCGACCGCGTTCGTGTGGAAAAGTCTATCACGGTGGTGGCGTCGATAAACATGAACAATCATACTCCGGGAACCAAGAACGGCCACAGAAAATCTCATTTCATTTTTCAAGCTGAATTAGTCAAATGTTATTATTATATTTTGCTGTGTACTGAGCGGAAATTTAGAATGACTAACCAACCAGTCAACTGATGAGATGCAGTGTTTGTGCCAGTGGTTGCAGCAGTGGTACTTAATCTACAAAATTAACTCCTTCTTCTCCACATTTTCTCAGACTTTGAGTCTCAGTTACAATATTTGTGTCTCTCTTGACTGAACTCTTCAGTTTCGGTCTCTGCTGCTCTTCACATCAAACGTTTCTGTATTTTTTGAAATGAGAAGATATTTGGTCCAAATGTGCTCCAGAAGTTTTCTGCGAACTTTTACAAAAACCTATCAATGCACACACTACCAGGTAACGCGCAAGATTGTAAACTCTTAGACGCTTTGTGCCAGAGACCATCTTTTTTTTTAGAAAAGCAGTTTCGGTTCCTGCTGTTTAAACAGCACACACAGCTGCATATCCTGTCAGATACTGTGACAGGAAGCTACAGCCTGTGAAGACTCGCTGCTTTAATGACAGTCACAATCATTGCTGCATCAATACCTGAATGTTTGCTCTCTCATACAAGTAAATAATGTGGTCTGAAATGATACTAATGCAGCTACATGTGAGTTGTGTCGAGTACAACCCTGCTATACAGGCATTTAATAAGTACTGTACTTAAGTACCGTTTTGAGGTAACTGTACTCTACTTAAGTGCTTCCATTTTCTGCTTCCTTACACTTCCACTCCACTACTATTGTACTTTTTAACCCATTATTTTTTCTTGGATGGTTACAAGATAGTTTGCAGATTACATGTAAAATGTAGTGTAATCTGCAAAGTTTGTCAATTACATGCAAAAGTATACTGTATACAGTATATACAAACATATCTGTAAATATATGTCACAGTAACTACATTTAATATCAGACACTATGAGACTTTTACTCAAGTGCTATTTGTGTTGTTGCTATTTGTAACTTCACTTTTACTTATCAAGTAATATTGTCACATATATCATATATTTCACTCAAGTATGACTTTTCTTATAAGAAGGATACCCTCATATAATTTAATTTAAACTTATCCTATATGAGTTCTGAAAAGTAACGAAGAAAGTAATTTAGAAGTGAGAGGGAACCAGTGGATTCTGGTTCGAGCCTTTACTGTCTCACCATAAATGTCTCTTTTGCTAAAACGTTACGCTGACAGAAATAGTATAATGACCATTTCACAGCTGTCTCATCATCTTCACTTTTTCCACAAACCACACTTATTTATTCTTTAGCTGACTAAGTTGCTCCCCATGTGATGATTGGAGGAATCGAAGCAATTTGTTTCGCTTTATAAACAGGGAGTTAAGCATCCTCTCAGTGTCAGCTGCTACATGATTCATCAAATCACGTCCGACGGTACTTTTGGACAACGCATTCTGGTCGGCAACACACCCACATTTCATTCAAAAATATTCGCAAATCTTTGTTTTGCAGGTGATCCAATTCACGTTCGCACCTTCATTGACCAGCAACCATTATTCATCCAAAATCGATATAAAAACAAACACTTTTTGACTATAATTGGCAAGAAAAAGACAAAGGCGTCCAATATTTACTGACAGCCCACCTCGTTTTATTCATGAGATGGAGAAACAAAGTAAAAACATGGTATACAGATCCCTGTACAGAATAAAGCAAACCAATGTACACAAAACTGTATTTACACACCAAACAAAAAAAAAAAAACAGCAGGTGTCATTTAAAGGTCCATAAAAAACACATTCAGAAAAGAAAGGTGTAATTGATTAAAAATTGGTATTTCAAACGGGTATTTTTTATTTTGTATGCCAACATTCCCCCACACACACACACACACACACACACACACACACACACACACACACGCTTCAGTTGTTTTGTAGGGCATTGAATCAAAATCACTGGCAAACCGTAAACATCTGTTAATGTGCAGAGTGCAGCAGCCTGAAAATAAAAGAGCCGATGAGAAATATCTGCCATAAAAACAAAAGATTCAAACTCATAACAGCATAAATTGCACACTGAGGGAAATTATATTTGACCCCCTTAAGAGAAATATTAAATTCAGAGATGTCAAGGTAAGTTCGTATTTGTTAAATACAGAGTGGAAAGAAAATTATCCCATCAGAAAATGTACAATGAACATTATTAGTCACGCCAGTCACTTTTATATATTGTAGTGTAACATCCAACATTACAGCCTGACACCAAACCCAATTCAGTGTTCAACCCCAAACCAAAAAAACCCACATATTTTTAAAGGAAATGAGAAAAGAGGAAGAGGCGACAGAGAAGAAGGAAGTGAAAGGAGGGAAAGAAAAAGAGGCACACAAAGTGGAGAGAGAATCTGTCATGTAGTAAGTAATGTAAGTAGAGTGTAATGTTTTAAAAATGAAAAAACCTTAATCCTACATGTACGTTTTTCACCAAATCATCGTCAGTGTGCAGTTGTCTTGAAATGATTTGAGTCAAGAAGCAGTGGAGGTGTGTGTGTTAGTAGATTTGACTTACTGCCATTAACTTGAAATGTCTTGTGACCTGCCTGTTTTGGGCGTTACATGCAAGCAAACACCTGATTCCAAATGTTAATGCTTTCGCGTTCGAACCCTGCGATAAGAACTTCATACCCTTGCAGAAATACCTTCACAAGACCCTGAAGCTGCGAGGTTAGTGTATCAAATAAGCCTGACGGAGTCTTCTATCAAAAGCTCAGAAAAAGGGGCTCCAGCTGAGCGTGCTAATGGAAATAAGAGTCTGACAGGTGCTTGATGAGAGCCACACCGACTCCATCAAGCTGAAGTGGAGCAGGCCCAGCGCGAAGCCACACACCATGTCAGTCAGGTGGTGTCTCCCCAGCAGCACCCGGGACACGCCCACCAGGAACGCCCACAGCACCAGCAGGATGCGGAGCGGCACGGCCAGCACCAGGTGGGACAGCAGGAACTTGGAGACCATAGCGGCGCGGCTGGCGTGAGCGGCGGGGAAGGAGTAGATGTCCATGGCGACGCAGTCCAGGAAGCCCGGCGTCATCTCCCAGGGTCCCCTGCGCTTCACCAGTCTCTGGACTCCAGCCACAGTCATGACGTCAAGAAGGAGGGCTGTGATGGAGAAAGACACAGTCCTTTACTTCAAAATGGTACCAATACAATTTAAGGTAACAGAAGTATTATTAGCAAAGTGGACTTAAAATGTTCAAGTCAACATTTTTATTTTGAAGAGTCTAAAATAAAACAAAATTAAATCTAATTGAATATGACAGTAGGTTGAAACAACAGATATCAGATACATGTAGTGGAGTTAAAGAATGAAAATATAGCTAAGGACCTCAAAGTTGTGCCTACATTTTCTGTGAATGTGATTTCAACCATCGAACAATGCATTGTTACATACCAGAATTATTTTTTGGAGCCTGTTGGTATAGTCATGCCTGTGTCCACATTTTAAAGTGTTTTAGCAAGTGAGTCCTGTCAAGTGAGGGTAATGTCTGTTTGTGACCCCTGGTGGACGTTCAGCCAAAGAGTGATTGTTCCTCCTTAGATTGTGTCATCTGAAGGATTTTTAGAGGCTCAAAGAGGGGGAAGTGTTCACTATTTCATCGGGAAGAAAGCAAACAATAGGATAAAAAGAAAGCTCATGAAATGGCCAAATGGGTGCCCACATCTCTTGAGCCGACAGCGAGACGAGGAGAGGTGCTCACACGCAGTCAGAGTGGATGGATGTTTAAAGAATACACTAAAACAATGCAGTATGTTTATATTTAAATAGCTGTAGATGTGTTCTATGATTGTGTAGCATGAAGGACTTTCCAAACATTCATATTGTTATGCAGCCCTGTGTTGCATTGTTGATGTATATGACCAGTAAATCTTCTCGAACTCTGAAGGAACTCAATTTTTTAGCAACAGAATTAGAATCTTTATAATTTGTTCAATCATGTCGTGCCTCTTATTTATATTCATATCCAGCCTTCGGTCCTGACTCCTAATTTGTGAGCGTTCCTTAATGACAACGTTCCTATTAAAAACAAACTGTCTCAGCGGAGGTGTGGTTTTATCCTTTAGTCCTCAAATAAAGCAGACAGCAACTTTAGCGCATTTGTAAACAGACACCCAAGTGACCAAGAATAACCAATAAGGCATACAATACCAGTAACATTTGCTTTGAGTCCAAATACCAGACATTTACAGATGCCTATTATAGCTCCATAGCCGTCCCAAAAATATCCCCTCCGTTGCCATCTTTAACTTCTGCTCGAGTCTGCCATCTTCACACACACTCAGCCGGGCTAAGTAACTGTCAGTTTTTCTGACATATTGGTTACACTGCCCTACTTCTAATTCCAGTCGCCCACTCTCTGTCCCTAATGGGGGCCATTATTTTAATACCATCTCCTTAAAGGCAGGGTAGTGAGGTGCGGTTACATTGATGTTTACCAAAAAAAAAAAAAAAAAGTCTAAGTGCTGAAGGAAGCTATGAAGAAAAGAGAAGAAGACAGGAGGTGAATGAATCTGGAGAAATGTGAGCGAGGACATGAGGTGGTTTCTCTTCTGGCAGTCACAAACGTACTGAGGGGAGGAAGAAGGTGAGCCAAGAGATGATGTATCAGATTATCAGCTGTAAGGACGAGTGTGTTTGTTGTGTCCATCTGCTGACTAACGTTACAGTGGCAATCATCAAGACACCCAATGAGCCAACTCCTCAGGAATGTTGTCGATAATTGCGCAAAATAATGCTTTTATTTGTTACAATTCTTTAGCTCCCTCCTACAGAATGTTGTACTGGCCAAATGCGTGACTCCGTCTTTCTTCCCCAGTCAGTATCTTTATTCTGTGGTGCTCTTGCCGCGGACCATTTCACAGCATGCTTGGCTGTGAAATGCTGTCAGTACTGACAAGCACAACTGCAGTGGGCACAGTGTCATAACGTGTTCGAAGTCGCCCCCCCCCCCAGTAAGCCGGCAGACAGTTATTGATCACGCGAAAACTGTTTTTGAGAGGCCGAACGCTCTCCATCACTGAGTCAGATTCTGGGTGCTGCTGCACACAGACTTGCTGTTCAAGGAGAAACGGCTATAACGAGAGTGGAAACTCCAAACCCTGAGATTTGGAACAGGTGTGTGATAATTGGTCCGGCTGGTTGCAGATCAACTTGCATTGTGAGGATATCCCACAATGCCCACTGTATAAATACCGGAACAACATTGTGTACCTTACTTCTCCTGAGTTTCTTCTTTCCAGCATCAACAAGAGAGAATATGGCAGAGACTGAGCAACATTAGCTTTCATGCAGAGGTGTGTGTGTGTGTGTGTGTGTGTGTGTGTGTGTGTGTGTGTGTGTGTGTGTGTGTGTGTGTGTGTGTGTGTGTGTGTGTGTGTAATCACTCTCCTTTTTAGCTTTGTTATGGTCTCTACAAACTACTGAGAAAAAATATGTGTCTTTAGCGGCAAAACAGGGGAATAATCTGGAATCTGTCTTCTTGTATTTGTCCTAAACTGACGACCGGATATCTGCCTGGTCAGAGGTGTGACCCCAAGCAAATGTCTGGACTTTCCATTCCTTTATAAAACACTTTAAAACCTGCAAAAGTGTTTGCAAACCAACACAAGAACAAAAAAATTTAACTGCGGATGATTGTTATCAACCAGTGTGTCTTGGGCTGTGTTGCAAGAGGCCGATAACAGCCACTGTGGCATCATACTGGTGGACATTTTTCTTGACTTGAGAGTGAGAGGGGTCTGTATTGTGGATTTGAAGTGACTTTGCAATATAGGCCCCGTTGTGCTCTGATTGGTAGGTATATTTCTCTTTTAAAATATCGTTTGAAGATAAGAGAAATAAGCAACATCTTGTAGTAACAGTAGTAACATTAGTCATGTAGCTGAAATAAAAGTTGACTGACTGATAGCTGCTACAGTGATTGTGGTACTGCAGCATTCTTTGGCAAAAAAAAGCCCCTTGAAATGTAATGCCAAATACTGAGCTATCAGCTTCAATGACCGATATATTGCAGTGCAACTAGTGCACTTCTGTAATTAAAAAAACATTTTTTGAACTCATTTATGAAAGAAATGACTTCATAACTATAGACATGTTGCCACTGGTGTTAAATACATTAAAAAAAATTGTCAATTCAGCTTGTATCTTTCCTATTTGAACACATTTTTAAATAAGTGTGCATGATATGAGGTGAACATGGATTCTTTGAGAAATGGAGTCACTGGGTCAATGGAGCAACTACAGTACACAGAAAACGCTGAAGAGGAACTTATCGACAGAAGTCGATAAGGATGGGAACATCCTCCACGCCGTCAAGGTCTGCTCAGAATTTCAGACAGCCCCCAGTCAGTGTGTGATAAAAATGTTTTCAAAACACTTGACGGGAAATATTCCTGCACTGTACCTCTCATACACTCACGACACTGTTCTGAATTTAACCACTCCTGACAGCCCGGTCCTGGCTGATTACTTTCCTGTCAGGTGAAACAAAATAAAACAGAATTTCAGCGAGCATTAAATATTAATACCTCGCCCACAGTTCAGGGTGTTTCATAAATTTCCTCCTGACAGTCCTTAAACTGACTAGAAATTATCCTGGACCGGCAAATAATGAACAAGCTGAACAATGTCCCCTGCACAATACAACAGTGTCCCAAATCCAGAGATTTACTGGCCTCCAATCAGAGCTCAGCGTAGCTCCAGCCAGGAGATTTGTACTTTCTACTGGTCGATAATCTGTGTTTGGGTCCAGACTGCACATGTGCATTTTGCCTGCACACACACACACACACACACACACACACACACACACACACACACACACACACACACACACACACACACACTCAGACACACACACTATGAAAAATTGATCCCTTGTAACACTACTGCTTAACACTTTGTTTTTACATTGGTAGAAACAAATGAACAGTTCAGAACTGACAACACTAAAACATAAATAAAACAATATATTTAAGGGATATTCATGGTATAAATGTTTGAGAATGCATGCGTAAGCTGTATTAGATTGTACTGTATTGTAATATTAAAGACTGATGAGGTGTAACTCATAATAATAAGTTAAACCAACACCTCTCTGACATAATAGCGACAGCAACTGAACATAAGCTCAAGATGATGATTACAATTCATAAAGGAATCTTTGATAGGGCTGTTATCATTATTATATTATTATTGTCTACATCTATTATTTGAAAAGTTCCTGCAATTAATGCAGCATCTGTTGGATATGAAGTGTGTCTAAACTTCATAAAAAAGTTTTCCAAACTTACATGTTACTTACTAACTTTTATATCAGGAAGTGCAGGGAATGGTGGTGGGGGATGAGTGAGAAAGCTGCCAAGCCAGTGACCACCGTTCAAAACTGTGTTTCAACATTTGTAAGTGTGAAACTTGTGGATATTTTTAAAGAGAAGTCAGGAAAATTTCCATCGATGAAAGTCTGAAGTCGCCGCCTTTTCCTCTGTTGTTAAGGGGCCAGTCAACACAATGTATAATGTGTCACTCAAAACAGTGTAAAACAAGGGCCGAGCTGTGGATTAAAGATTCTGGTACCATCTTATAAGTCATCTTATTAAGTATTTAAAGTTTAAGCGGCTGGAAACGGTGGAGGAAGTATTTAGATCCTTTACTTAATAATTAGTAGTAGTAGTAGTTATACAGTGCCATAAATACTCTGTTACAAGTTAAATAAATGTTACTTAAACACAAGTTCATCAGTCTACTCAGGAAAAATGTACTTAAAATATTAAAAAAAAACTTAAAGATGCTACTTGAGTGAACTGACTGACTCCATCCCTGGTCATTAATGGCCTGCTTCTCCTGCCTGGTGCATTCTGGGTATGACTGAACAGCTGGTTGGTTGAGTGTGGTATGGCATTTACCCAGCAGCAGGTTGACCAGAACCTCTTGCCCGGCCAGCGTGTTACTCCTCGTGAGGCACACAATGGTGCCAATGATCCACGTGATGCCGTGGCCCGTGAGCGCCAGCAGGGCCACCATGGAGCGGCAGCCTCCCCAGGGGGACGACGTGTAGGCGCACACCCCCATGCGCTTGGACAGACAGATGTCAATGGCGAGGAGGGAGTTTATGGCTATCCCCTTGAATGAAGGGTTCAGCAGCATGCAGTCCTCCTCTGGCATCTTGCCGGGCTCCCTCTTGTCCTTGCTGCCGCTGTCGGCGGGTTCCTCGCTCGGCTGGCTCGTTTGGTGCTTGACTTGACCCGGTCTCCTTGCGCTGCCCCGGCTCTCCGAGGGGCCGCCGCCGCCGCCGGCGCTGCCTCCTCCTCCTCCGCCGTTGCTTCGGACGGGCTGATGGTTCAGTGACATGAACTCAGGTCTGCTCAGGACGCTGTTCCTCTCCCGCGCCCTGGATCTCACGTTGTAACTGGAGGGCATGTTTTGGACAGGGCCGAGTCCTTTGTGGGTGCGACAACCGATTGTCAATCTCCGGAAGATAATTCAAGTGGTGCGAGTCCACCACGACGGTGAAATGTCCCAGGATAAACCCCCTCCAGCAGCCGTCCTCCCCCTCCTATGGCCTTAATAGATATATTTAGACCCACTGGAATGTGCGCTGGCCATGCTGTTTATACCTCGGCCCATGCACGCTGGGAGAGTGTATTGAATGGCATCTGCCTCGGCCAATCCAGTGAAACAAGATCTGCAGCTAGAAGATACAATAACAACATGAGCGTCTTGTTACGCCACAAACACACAGCGAACAAGTGATGTGCTGAGAAAAAAAACACACACACAGGCTCGGTGTTGAGAAGCGCAAGACGCGGCGTTGTGTTCTTACCAAGCGAAGGGTGGACGAGAAGCATCGCTCTAAATCTGCCCTGCAGCCTCCATCACACCTCTGATCCGGAGCTGTAAACAGCGAAACAGTCGGTCAGTGTCATCAACAAAGGGTGAGGACAAGAAGGCAGCAGCAGCCGCAGCAGCAGTCAGTGCAGCATTTGGTGCTTCTTCCGGATGCGACGTAGTTTACGCACAGTGTCGATTCAACATCTGCGCTGCGCTGCGCTGCGGAGCGGAGTTCTCCAAGGTGCTTAAACAGACAGCGCGCACGGTGTCAGGCTGTCAGCTGGGTGTTTAAAGTGCTGCAGAATAAAAAAGAATTATGATAAAAGGAAGTGAGAAAGCAGGTGAATGAAACAAATATCGTTTGGTTGTTTTGTGGCGTAGAATACAATAGACTGATCACCACAAAGACCTTTGACTTATACTCTCACTTTCCACAGAACAACATCTGAGAGAACAGATTGATAGATAGTTTACCTTAAAAGCCCTTGAATGAATAAAAATAAACTTCACTGTTAGGAATGTTGATGTTATGTCATATATTTGAAGCTATGATTGCTTGAATATTAAGCTACGTTTGAGTTGAGGAGTCTAAACAAAAGTAGATACTGGTAAATGATCACAACATAATATTTGACAGGGACATCTCTGAAAATCAACATGACAATAGCCAATAAAAACAGTTACAAGACAATAATCACTAAACAACAACATCAGCAACAACAGTAATAATTCATTAAAAGCACTACAACAATAACAACCAGAGACTGTCTCTAGAAAATAACTTATATCAATATTATCTTTGTCAAAGTGTCATTAATTCATCTCCATTTTAAAACCTGTGGGCTGTAAGGAATATGATCCAGCCAGCAGGCTTTACTGCTTAACAATAAGCAATAATAACTGTAAATTATTCTTAGTATATTTGTCCTTGAATATGCATAAATATGATAGGTCAATGGACAAAATACCACAAAATATCTTATTCAGCACACGCAGACTATGAATGACTTCATACAAAAGGAAGTGAGCACATAAATAAATATATTGATAAATAAATAAGTGTGTTTTGGTTGTTTTGTAGAGAATAACCTTCAAAATAAGACTGATCGATAAAAAAGAAAAAGAAAAACCCTTTGAAAGCCTCCTTTTCACCTGACATGACAGCTATAAGAACAACACGTGATCGACCATACTGGTAACTGATTCCTGATGACAAAATTTAAATGAACACTATTGTCATGGATGCTGATGTTATGTTTTATTTTAAAAGCTACATTACAGTTGAATATTACATATTAGTCTGTGAGTCTAAACAAAACAGAATATTTGAAAAAGAACATGTTAATATGATTACTGAGTTATAACCTGTAAGGAGTGTGATATTCAGTAAAAAACAACTCCCAACTCAATCTCATTATTATGATCCTTGACTGCGCATGCGTGCAAAAGGTCAACGTACCAAACGCCACTAAACATCCTCTTTGACATCACCACGGAGGCTCTCGGTCTCACATCAGCCCTCTCACGTCCAGCGGACGTCGCCCTGCACTACACTTCCCGGCATGCCTGCGCCGCCTCAGAGCGGAAGTGTCGTCTCAGAGACGCTTATAAAGCTGCTTCCCCGGCGGCTCAGATAGACCAATACGCAGCGGGGTGAACCTGCCGTGGCAGCGATGGGACGAGCACGGAGAAATGACAGCCCGTGCTGGAATCTAGGCTGAAGGAGAAGAAGTGCATCCCATCACAGACAGACGGGACTGTCAAGCCCCGGTCGAAGTATGTGACGGCTGGCAGCTCTCCCCTCCACTGTGGTGATATTTATTTTTAATTTTTTTTTTATTATTATTTATTTTTAAACAAAAATCCGAGAATGGATCCGGTGAAATGGGTGCTAAAGTTGACCCGGCGGTGTCCTCTGGATGTTGCGGCGCTCCGTCTCCAACTCGACTGAGACCGTCCCCGCTGCCTGTCTCTCTCTCTCTCTCTCTGCGGGACGGGGGGAAATGATTTGCGGCTCCGAAGAGAGGAGAAATAACGGCAGCCGGTGCGTGCAGGAGATAACGGAATTACCTCTCTGACCGAAGAACTGTGCGAGCCGCCGTCCACTCTGAATTTTTTTTCCTTCCAGGATTTCGCCGCCCCTCCGCTGAGGACACTGGAGACTCCCCAGTGAAATTGTTTTATAGGTAGACTCCTTTTCTCTTTTCTTTTTTTTTTTCGGTGTGCATGTTGTTTTTGTCGGCTAAAAATAGATCCAAATTCGCGCAATTGCACGGCATGAGCCGTTAATCCGCACATGTGTGTGTATGTGTGTGTGTATAAACGTCCAGCATTACGCTCATAAATCGCTAAATGACACTTTTTATGTCAGAGAATTCAGGCGGCTGCGGATCAAATGGACAACGGGCTGCTTCACACGGTGTGAGCGTCACCTCTTAGCTGCCATTTGTCATTTACGTGTCCGCCTGCACTGTCCAGCACAACATTTGTGTTTGTTGTTTTTTGTTTTGTTTTGTTTTTTTCATTTTGATTATGAGTCTTGACAGCAGCTGGACGTGGAGCTTTAGTCCAGTGGTGGGGATTATCTGTTAATGACACACAGAATCACACGGAAGAAGAATGGGGGATGTAACGTTAGTAGTTATTGTTGAATTATTTAGCTCAGAGTTAACTGAGAACCTTTTTTTTTTTTTACGCGCGGCTTTTCCAAAGGGATGCACTGTTGCAGGGTCAGGTCCCGTTGTGATGAAGCGCATTTAGGAGGCGCTGACTTGTGACCCGACAGCATGAAAACATCAGTGCACGGCTGAAAGAAAAAGCACCTGCGCTTGTTTGGGGAGGTTTTACGCACCGGAAAGCATGTGCTCTCCAAAGCTGGTTCTTTTCTTCTCTGAGACAGTTTCGGATCAAAGATGCATGGCTTTTTATGAGACTGTCTGCTATAAATGAACACTTTTTTAAAAATCTGGTGAGGTTTTTTTCTTTTTCTTTTTTCTTTTTCGAGAACATGATCCAACTGTGGTGATTTTCTTTTTCTTGCTTCTTTGTCCATGCGCCTCTCTCCTCCCCCAGAACTCTGGACGCTGTTGTGGATTGTGTTGCAATTTAATGCAATGGGCTGCATCCAGAGTATCAGGTGTAAGCCCAAGAGTTTCCGAGACAGTATCATCGTCCTGGAGGTGAACAGCTCCATTGACCCAAACCCCACCAGCATCGACGAGTCATCCAGCGTGGTCCTGCGCTACCGGACACCGCACTTCCGAGCCTGTGCCCGGGTCCTGGTGCCGCCAGTCGCCGGTAAGGAGACGTGGACCATCGGCTGGATTCAAGCGTGTAACCACATGGAATTCTTCAACACGTATGGAAACAAAGGGATGTGAGTATCAAAGGTTTCCTTTTTTTTCTCAATGTGTTTTCTGCCTTTGTGTATCAACTGTAACCTGTAACTGTTAGGTGTTGAGCATGTGTGAAGCACATGGTTGAGATGTGTACCAAGGATAAATGAGAAGTATACATATGTATGTATGTATGTATGTATGTATGTATGTATGTATGTATGTATGTATGTATGTATATATATATATATATATATATATATATATATATATATATATATATATATATATATATATATATATATATATATTCCATAACACCAACAATCATATAACACCCAAAAGTGTTCAGTTGTCTGTCTATGTGACAATGAGGAGCTGGAATCTGTGACAGAAGAGCACTTGTTCATAATTTGTATTGCAAAATGACTGAAATTATGTACAGATTATGTAAAATAGTTGCTGATTGATTGACTAAACGATTCATTATCAATGGTTCAAGCTCTAGTTAACATAAGTGAATAGTATAGTTATACAGTAGTGTGGAACATGACAAGGCCTCTACATACAGCTTAATCATAAGCTTATTAAAGACATCTTTTGGGGAAGTGGGGAAGTGCTGCCACCCAAAATAGAGAACTTGAAGTTTCGAAAATGTAAGGCCAGCAAATTCTACAATTAACCGTTCCTGATATTAGAAGAGGAACCATTTAAAACAGATTGGACTTGAAGGGGCAATATGTAGGGATTTTAATTAAACACATTCAAATAGTGCTTTGTATCGTGTTTCAGAGACGTATACTGTATAGAATGCTAACCAGTTAGCTCTGGGCCTGGAGGCCTTTCTCCCAGCAGCCAAAAGCTCCAGTGCTAGCGGTTTAAACACCAACACCAGCAGTTCGACTAGCCGCACGTCTAACTGTGCTAGCAAGCTAATAGTAGCCACACTCATGTATATATAAACAGAGCAAAGTTAGCAGCATTTAGCAGTTCTCCTGGTGATAGGCTGCCCTGTTTTTTGGGGGTATGAACTTCACCGCCAATTCTTACATATTGAACCTCTAAAGGGTAACTCCAACTTATTAAACACTTTAAACTGTGTTTACAGGTCTCAGGGAGTACTACTGCATATGTGAAAAAAGCAGCATAAAGCCTCTTGTGGCTCCAGAGGAAGCAGCATGTAAACTGAAAACTTGCCTCGAGTGATGTCACTTAGCGACTACGCCACATTGTGGCTAACGTGGGTGCCAGGTTTTGAAAAGGAAGAAGAATGCATGAGATAAAAAAAACCCTGTAATCTTTGGCTTGGGTTTGGTGCAACCGTGTTAAAGGAGTGCAATGCTAGAGCAGTGGACTACTTTATAGAACCTGGAGCCTTCTACTTTACCCACAGTGCATTGTATCCACTAGATGACATCACTGGAGGAAACGTAATTGTCAAACTTAGCTTTTAAGGAAAAGAAACCTGACATGATGGACTTGATACCGAACCTTTAAAACAAGGAGAGGAACAGAAGTCAGAAAGAGAAGCTTGATTTCAGATGAATTATACTTGTGTTAATCTTCCTGTTTTTCCATTCCAAGTAATGCCTAAATTATTCTAAAGTGGAAATATTTTCAGGTTGTGAAACTGGTCTGCATCTGCGTTGCCCAGCATCGGTCTGTGCCCTGCAATCCAAATATTTACATTGGAAAACTGTTGTGCTTTTTCATTTTTTTATTCTCCATCAGTATTTTAAATAGTTTCTTGTGCACATAAAATATATTAAAAGGTAAAAAGCACAAAGTCAGCGTCAACATAAACTCCTCTCTACCACAAAACGCTGTGAGCCTTTAATTCTGTTGTTAGCGGCGCTGGCTCAGGCGTGTGTGAGCTGACCAATCGTCATCATATATCCAGGAAAATAAGGTGGTGTTATTTATAAACAGGTAAAATAAATGGACGTGCCTGTAAGTGAACTTCAGTATTCAATCAGCAGCTCAGCCATCTACAGTATGTGGGCTTGTGTCTGCATGCCTGCAGGCTACAAAGCACTTCAGAACCTGACAGATATCAGTGCAGGAGATTGTGATGGAAAATAATTGCCGTAACCTTTCAGATCCCTCTGCTTGTCAATACCCAGTTATTTCGCACCACCAGTTACAAACGAGACAAACGTGGGCAAATCCAGCTTTAAGATAAATATGCTCCTAACACAGGCAGCGGTTGTTAATACGTCTCCTTCTTATTCTCTGTCACTCTTCTTTCTCTTTTCCTTTGCAGTGTGTTCAGTGAGTGTGTGTGTGTGTGATATTGGTGCGCTCGTTAGACAAGCAGAGTTCATCTTATATCCTGTTGTGGGGAACCACAGGCTGACTAGACCCAGAATATGCTTTATCTGTGAGATATTGCAGCTTAGGATGTTTGAGTGCTGCGTGTCCAAGATTAGAGTCACAGTCCCCTCCCCAACACACACACCCAGCCCAGTATGGCCCTGAATAGGCTATGCGTGTGTGTGTGTGTGTGTGTGTGTGTGTGTGTGTGTGTGTGTGTGTGTGTGTGTGAGTGAGAGAACCTTCAGTCACTCTCTAAAAGTCCAGTATGATGAATGCCTTTTATAGACTGTTTTTCAGTTTACAGTAATTGCCTCTTTCTTCCCGAGCTACACTGTTGTTTTGCAGATATTTACTCTCTCATTTGAGTCTTTTGTCAAGCACATTCAAAAACATCCAATTTTTAAATGTAATATAAGCAATAAGAGTAGCAGAATAGCCTCACATTTTGAAGCGCAAAGCATAAACTTGGAGGCTAATTGCCATTGTGGTGGGGCTTCGACTGAGCTCACAGTAGAGGAATGAACAGATAATCAATATTATGCCTTTCTTCTCTTATTTTTCAAGTTGTGAAAGAAATCATTTAAAACCTGCCCAAACAGCCGTCCAACAGGATGCAAGGTAGTGTGAACTGAAAAGGACTTTTTTATTCTTAAAACATAAAAAGCTGCCATAACGGACGGGCCTTGTGGGTTAATTGCCACCGGCTATTAAAGAGCAAAGCTAATCTCCTCTTTCACTCATGATATAGTTCTAAAGAAATCATCTGTGGCCAAATTCAAGCCGACAAATTTAATATTAAGTGAAAACTTTTTCAGAAATGACGTCAGAATACGATAATGTGAGAAAGACAAACCACCTTGACAGAGAAGAAAGTTGTATTTATCACAGAGAATGTGTTTAAAGATAAAAAGCAAATAGGCAAAGATCTGAGGCCTTCCTCCTAAGTACCCAGTCAGCACCACTAAGAAGAACAGAGCAGCTGTGCTGAATGTATTTTTATTTGCTAAACTAGCTGCTTGACATTAAATCATGTAAACGTGTGACATTGTGATGTAGCGTGATGTCACAAAGTCACAGAATTAGAGGCGGGAGTGCTGACGAGGCGTTTCGGGAGCAGTGTTTTCTGTGGGAGAGAGGAGCCTCCGTTGACCCTATTTTCGGCTTGACTTTCAAGACCTTTGACATGGACAAAAACTTGAATAGAACACTGAAGTAAGGGAAAAATGAAAAAGCATATTAGGTCCAAAGCATGTGACTTCATGCACGTTCTCCAGTGCTTCTCTTGGGCCAGCTAACAGAGAGCAACAGTAGCCAATGTTAGTTTAGAAACTGAGTCTGCTTTTAAAATGAAGACGTTGTTGGAGCAGACCGTAGTTTTTGTGGAAGACACTTTCATAGAGTAGGACTGAACAGTGATCACAAGTGGGATCTAACCAACATGGATGTAACTGATACACACACATATAGAGCACTATATATAGGGGTGTTGGTATGCACCCACCCACCTTTGCAGCAGTGTTGTTTGACCCCAGTCACTTGTGCATTTACAAAGAAATGGACTTTATCTATCGTCTTATTCTGATGTTAATCTCACAAAATGACGACCTACTCTTGAAGCTCATTTTTTAAGTCAGTCTTAGGATGCAGGAGATGAGTCTGCTCTAACTGCTCAGATTCTCATACTAAGTAGTTTCTTTGATGGCAATAAAGCTCCGGCGTGCTGTAATTGGACAGAGCAGCCGAGGATGGTAATGAGGATGATTTCTCTGTTGGCTGTGGATGATGTGCTCGGGATTCTGGACACATTCATCGTCCCTCTCCACCTGTTTGTTGTCCCCGTCTTTTAGAATGGCTTCAGTGAGGTTTTGTAGGTTTGTCCAGGATGTGCGCACTGACACACTTACCAACGTGTGTTTTAAAGGTGCTAAAATAGGAAGTGTGGTAGAAGTGAAGCTAAAAAATAAATTCAGGTTTCTATGTTGTAAAAGTTTTCCTACAGCGTCTTTTCTAAAGGAATGACACAGAGCTTTCTGCCAGTATTCTTTAAGGAGTAGTGTGATAGTCACACACATGTAGGCTGTGAGGCTTAATCACGCTATAATTGGTTAATTAATTGCATTGGCTTCACATGGATTCTTACAGTTCATCCAATTTCCACCATCTGTGATGGAGAGAATTGCTTCTTTACTATGTCTGAACAACAGAGCTTAACTCGAAACCATTTTTCCCGCCAAATGCAGATGAATGACTGAAATGGGTGAGTCAAAGTGGCTGAAACAGGAAGTGAGTTGTTTCAGCCCCACCTAGTAGAGTCACAAAATCTCAGTGAAACTGTTTGCAGACCTCTTGTAACCCTCAAACATTTATGTATCACTAACGTAGTCTGGTCAGATTCAGCTGATGACATTTCTATTTCAGAGATCAACTGATAATAATGATAATGATAATTTAGATAGTAGATATCTTTTGGATTCATTTAATGTGGCTTCTTTTTATTGTTCAGCCAAATGTTTGCTAAAGAGCTTTCACTTCTGATAGTGAGGTGTCGTAAAAATGGCTGACTATCGCTGGTTTTGTGCACAGGAAACTGCAACCATGTAGGCCTAAACTACTACTGCAGCTTCTCTTCAGTCGCCTCATCAACACCGCTGGTCGTGTACAAAGGAAACTATAAACTATATAAAGGGTGGATGGTTTTGGCAAGTTTGCATTCGTCACTATCACCAGAAGCTTGATGTTCCAACTGTTGATCCATGACTGAGCCATCTCACCATTAATCATCTAGCTATCAATTATTTATTCATTACTCTCAGCTGATTATTTTGACTGTTATCCTCTGCTTTTAGCTAACTAATTAAACTGTTTACCCATCAGCTAGGCCCCTGTGTTTTTCGGCTACTTTGAGCAATTTTAATACTACTTATATGTTTCCACTGTTTCTTTATTACATTGAAATGTAGCCATTACTTTTTCCTATCTATTTCTTTTAGCTAACCGTAAATGTTTAAATGTCCCCTAATGCTTATGTTCCTTTTAATCTTACTTGTATATGTTACTATTTTAACATGTATCCAAACATTTAAGCTCAACTGTTAAGATGTCTCTTAACATCAACTTTAGCTATCTAAGCTAGGCTACATGTAAATGCCCTAAATGTAAACTAGGCTAGGCTGTTGTAGGCAATTTACCATTCATCCATTTAGCTAACAGTTTGAACAGTTAAAGTTCCTTTCAGTGTTAGCTATCTACTGTATCTGAACCATTGATGATATTCAATCAATTGCGCACAGTTTGAACTGTTAAATCTCCCTAACCCTAACCCTAACCCTGATAGCTGTTAGGTATATATATATATATATATCTACTTCAAGCTGTTTTTCACCTGCAGCTGGATATTTAACACAGTAACTGCAACGGTTTAAATTCCTTTTTAATGTTGACCAGCAACTGTGTCTGAACAATTTTGGCTTTCCATATTTTTGTCTAACTGTGTAAACTGTTGCTATCTACTGCTTTGCAACCACTTATAAATTACTTTTGTTAGAGCTCTCTCAGTACATGGATTTTTTTTTTTTAAGTCAAAGCATAATTAAATGTTTTTTGACCTGGTCCACAGTCTTTAAACACAGACTGTCCCCTTGAAACTGGAGAAGTAGGCTGCCCCCTGGGCTGTGAACCACCATCCAACATTTATAATAACTGACATGCTCAGGAGTCACAGTTGAGTAGTCTCTTTATTGAGTCAATTGTTTCTGCCATCCCTGCGGTTCTGTTACACACACTCATCAGTTATTGCAGATCATTTGGTTGTGACAAAGCAGGCAGTGAAGACACAAACAGGAAGTGAGGCGTATCTCTGCAGCGCTTTTCCCACTCACGTTAGAAGTTCCTCAGGCTCAGCCACGTGTGTGCTTGTGAGGGCGTATTATGTTTATGGCTGAAAAGCTGGTAGATTTATGTGCTCATAAATAATAAATTACAGAAGTTGTACACTGAGAAGCCTGGTGCAGATATTCACTGTTGGAATATATTGAGTATTGGAGTCGTTCATGGCAACATGGAAAAATTGCTGCAAATTGTTTTGGAGGCACCAGTTTTACGTGATTTTTTTTTTTTTTTTTTTTTTTTCAGAACAGAAATGTAGAAATATATGCTCCCACATACACACACACACACACACACACACAGAATGGCCAGGCTATTATCATGCCCGACATGCTAATCTCACCCCCTGGGTGAATACATAAATCACAATGTGAGGCCGGGCCGAGCAGTGCAGTGCAGTAAGTCGGGTGGCTGGTGATCACACTGTTATCGTCTCTGTCCTGCTGATCCTCTACTTCAGGGAACGGAAGGTAATCTTTCTCCTGCTGTGGGCAGAAAATCGATGGTCGGACGGACCAGAGGTAGCAGGTCACTTAAGTCGTGCTGTGTCGCCTGCTGTGTGTGTCACAATATTTTATTGTTGTATTGTATTTTCCCTCAGTGGCTTGAAAATTGGTGGAAAAATCCAACAGTGAGGTTTTGAGTCAGCTCAGTCTTTCTGTCCCGTGTTGTTAGATATACAGGCAGTCACATCATTGAGATGCTAATTCTCAGCTATTTATACAGGAAAGATTCAACCTCAGAGCTTTTTACATGAGGGATCTTTTGTTTTGGAACTTAAAAGATCATTCTGTTTTATCAGTAAAAGAAATCGGACAGGTCAAGAACAAAACCTTTAGAGGAGAAAACAAAGGCGAACGGTATCAAACATTCACCTCAGTTTACAGACAACTTCCTGGTTCAGCTTTGGCTCAGGAGTTTTCCTGTCCAGCCGCACGCACGCACGCACGCACGCACGCACGCACGCACGCACGCACACACACACACACACACACACACACACACACACACACACACACACACACACTTCAAATATGCTCCCTTCCAGTTTTGCCTCCAAAGGAAGTGGCGTGATAAAAAGAAAACTGGCTTCATTGTTGTCGTGTCACCATAACCAATAGAAATGATGACCATAACTATGACTGAAAGACTTAACTTGCTTAATCAGCTGTCACTTAATGCCAACAGCTTTTTAATGTCTACGATCTCCATTTCTGAGTAAATCCTAATGTGTGACTCCTTTTCCAGGTCGAGTTGGGAGCTGCCCGACCTGCGTGATGGGAAGATTCAGGCCATCAGCGACTCAGACGGGGTGAACTACCCGTGGTACGGCAACACCACGGAGACCTGCACCGTCGTCGGCCCCACCAAGAAGGACAGCAAGTTCACCGTTAGTATGAATGACAATTTCTACCCCAGCGTGACCTGGGGTGTGCCGGTCAGCGACAGCAACGTGCCTCAGCTTAGCAGCATCCACCGCGACCAGAGCTTTACGACGTGGCTGGTGGCGATCAACCAGGCCACCTCAGAGACACTCGTCCTGCAGACGATCCGCTGGAGGATGCGGCTTCACATCCGAGTGGACCCAGAGAAGCCTTTGGGACAAAGGGCCGTTCTGAACGAGCCCCTGGCCCAGGAACAGCCCCAGATCCTGGGCAAGAATGAGCCCATCCCCTCTAACGCCATGGTCAAGCCCAACGCCAACGATGCCCAGGTGCTGATGTGGCGGCCAAAGAGTGGCGACCCCGTGGTTGTCATACCACCTAAATACTGACCTATTTCACTGACCAGACTGGCCTTGGATACCTAAACAGTATCATCTCTTATTTCTTCTCTTTTCTTTCGTTCCTGCTCGTCACCAGCTCTCACTGCTTTAAACCTTCCCCTCCTCTTTTTTTTTCTTCTTTTGCCTCTATATTCTTCTCTCTTATGTTTAAAAAAAGACTGACAGAGGGTTAAAACAAAAGAGAGAGACAAATGAAACCAGCTCTGAGAGAATAAAAAAAAGACCAGCTGTTGCTTTGAAGTTGGGGGCTCGAACACATTTTTAAAAACTGGAGCGAACAAACTGCAACCATTCTACCTTCAAAACTGGGTCGGGTCGCACTGTGCTAAACGAAGTCATTGCAAAAACTAGAAGAATTTCTGTGGGTTGTTTTGTTTTTTTTTTAATTTTTAATTTTCTATTTTTGGCTGTCCAGGCCAAGTGTTACTGGGTTTGTGAGTGTGGGTTGATTTTGAAGTATTTACATGACCATGTCTGCGCACGTGCTACATACATGGACATGCACACACATTTGTGTATGAATACCAGTTGTGTTTTTTTTTTATTTACGGGCTGGGAGAGAGTGCATTCAGTTTTGTTTGTTGTTGTCGTCGAACTGCATCGGTTGACATACATAGATTTTAGTACTTTAAAAAAAAACAAAAAACATGCGAGACATTCAATCCATGCTGCCTTAAGTTTACATCGCTTTCCACTGCAAACTTTTTTAGCCTTAAACTAAGTGCAATGCAGTATTTTGCTCATTTTGTTCCCCCCGACTCTTCTAGACTGTTGGTGCTGGCATGTGTGGGTTTAGGACAGGAAAAACGACACCACAGAAGAAGAAGAAGAAGACTTTTATGTTTTCCATCGCATTTACCTGACGAGTGCATTGTCTCACGAGCACAAACCAGCATTATGTGTAGACGCAGTTACACAACCGAGTTCGCTGGTTGTGTTTCAAGTGCATTATGCAACAGGGGAGCTGAACAGAGAACAACAGCGAAGCCGACCTCCATCGTCAATAGCACTCGACGTAGCAACGTGCAATAACAACTTCCGCAAAAAGCAGTCAGAAGCGCTCCTCAGTTCACCTCTTTTCATTTATTTTATTCCGTTTGTTCCTTCAGAAAACACATTTTTTTCCCGTTGTATCACTCCATCTCAGGGCCCTGTGTTTCACTTCCTTCCTGTTCTCTTTTTGTCATCCATCCTGTGTGGCCTGCTCGTTTCTTGCTCGGCGTTTGCTCTCACTGAACGATCAATAGTCTGATTAATAAGCAGTCACACATGGGGGCGTAAAAAGCTTGTAATAACTGGAGAATTTAAAACAGCGGGATCCCCTCTTAAACACTGTGTTTGCAATAGTTCCTCTAAAGCAACAACACCCCTTTTCTCTTTCTGTGTTCATCTCCTTCATCTAAACCAGTGTGAGCGCCAGCCTCGCTCACTCTCTCGTTTTTTTTTTTTTTATCTGTTGTCGAGGCTGAAAAGCAGAGCAGGAGGCATGCAAGTTTGATCCTGACTGCTCGGTTGGCATATAGATGACCCACTTCTCTGCCTCGCCAGTTGTAGCTCTTTTCGCTGCAGAAATGTGGGGTTTGCCTGCCTTTTGCTTCACCGCCAGCCAACGAACAGACACAGACACACATAAACAAGCAGCACCCGACAGTTCAATACAAATGTTGGATAGGTTGATGCCCACTGGAAACTCTTTGTGAAAGCAGAGGGAAAGGCTGAAATCAGGAGGCCAACGTGTGAGTCAAAGAAGTTGTTTCTGCTAACGAGCTGCGTCAGAGTTCGTCCCGTCGATGGCCAGTTATCCACTTTCAGATGTTACAAACACCTTGCAAGTCCACCGTGCCCACCGAATCCCTGTGTTTTTTGCTCCAACCAAAGAAATAATTTGCATGCAAGTCTGATCGGCTCATGTATTTCACAAAGATCAGTAAGCTGCTGCTGTTTTGGTGCACTAGCGTCTCCTCAATATCGGCTGAACAAAACACATCCATCACACTTGGTTCAGGACACATTTGTTTGAGTTTCATCGGATGTTCTGTCTATTCTATCATTACAAAGCAGACAACTGTGTAATTTTACCCTGATTTGGCTGATATTCCAAACAAAACTGTGTGAGAATAGCTCAACATTTTGGGAGCCTTTGCTATTTGTACAAGAATATGACAAGAAGGTTGACACCAATTTCATGTCCATGTGCTAAATATGAGGCCACAGACAGCAGTTAGCTTAGCAAGACTGGAAGAGCGGGGAAAGAAAATATGCCTACTAGCACCTCAGAAGCTAAAAAAGCTAATAACAAATGTCTAGAAAGGACAAATTGTGGCTTTACAGGAGGCATTTCCAGTGATAAGCCCCTGCAAAGTTTAGCTGTCTGGCTAGCTTTGTATTTAGCATGTACTTATACAAAAGTGATGTCAATCTTATAAGCTAACTCTCAGAAAGCAAGCAAGTACAGAGCACAAGTATTTTGTACAGGAATAGTGAAACATTTAGTGTCTTTGACTTTTTGTGATGAGAATCAGATGAGAAGATTGATGCCAATGTCATGTCTGTGTGCTAAATATGAAGCCACAGCCAGTAGTTAGCTTAGCAAGACTGGAAGAGAGTGGAAAGAGCTAGCTAAAAAGTTAATAACTAATGTCTAGAAAGGACAAATCATGGCTTTAAAGGAGGCATTACCCGTGATTAGCACACTCTTTAGCTGAGTTTAGCTCACGTCTCATGGCTAGCTTCATATTTAGCCCATAGATATGAGCGTGAAATCAATCTTCTCATCTTACTCAAGCAAGTATATCCCAAATTGTCCAAATATTTCTTTAACCAGGAGCTAAAGTTGGAGATCTCAAACATCACGCCACTAGCTTTTAACTGCTTTGTTCACATGGTAACTCCATTAGACCCTCCTGCTCGGCTTGGTTCACACGTAGCCTAACCGCGATATACTCTGCTCCAGGCCGGGTCGCCGGGGTGGCGAAGGGAGCTGGAGAGGGAGAAGTTAGAAAGGCTACTGGGGGACTGCTGTCATAATTAGATCTGCGGTGACACACTTACATGCCCTAGATGGACTTGAACTGTGCCGAGTTGCGCTGTGCAACGCGAGGGCTAGCTTGAATCACGGGTGAGGTTTACGTGAGGTCACATGGCGAAGGTCAGGGTCAAAGTGTGTGTGTGTGTGTGTGTGTGTGTGTGTGTGTGTGTGCAGGGAGTCCTAAAATGTATTTGCAGGCAGTCGAGTGGTGGTGGAGGAGCGGGGAGTGAATATGAAAGTGACAACGAATTAGATCTATTTAGACGTTGAAGCCAGCTAGAAATAACGTTTGACATTTGCAAAGCACAACTTGGATGTCAACCGCAAGGTATCTGAGAGAAATCTGCAGCTAATATTATGAAGTCAGTGACCTTTAACCTCTTGGCATTGTGGACCATCTTGCAATGACCCTGTGGATAGTACTCAAGCTGGACTACGCATAATGTAATTAAACCTTGACATGCAAAGTGGCTCTCACTCTGTGTGTGTGTGTGTGTGTGTGTTCATGTGAGCCTGTGTTAAATCCCATTTGAGGGATTTGGACAGGATGAGGACCTTCAGTCATGTGTCTTGCTGTTGTTGAGTCATGATTTCTACTCTCCCTCCACTGTCTCTCTCGTATACACACAAACAGACACACACGCACAGACACACACACACACAGTGCAGGGAATGTAACGTCCTTGTCATAAAAACAGGGACAGTGCTTGCCCTTGCAAACACACACACACACAAACACCCTGAGGGGAAAGGAGCAGGCCTGGTGTGGTATCTGATTGTCAAAGCGGTGTCACATTGGGAGTGTGAACTCATTTGTCAGCCCTGCACGTGGACCGTCCGAAAAACACATGCACATACTAACAAAGCCATATGCACAATACACACCTGTTTACGAGCGAACAGCGTGTGATATATGTGTCTTTTTCTGTTTGTTGAACTAGAGAAATTGAAGTATTGAGGCCCACTGAGAGGGCGCCTGTCAACTATCAGCAGCATTTTCATGTTTTATTGTAGAAAAAGGGCACTAATTGTTTTCTGTGTGTGTGTGTGTGTCTGAATTTGTTCCAAGATTTGTCGGTGATGTGTATTTCGTGTTCGCACAGCAGATTGATGCTTTACGTGCTTCCTTAACTCAAAGCCACGAAAAAAAACAAAATCGCACATTGTTTGTTTGCTGTACGGAAGGCAAACGGTGCCAAAATTGGACAAAAGCCAAAACTATGCAGTGGGACGTTATGAGTGACATAGGCCTGTTTTCAAATGTTTATTTTTTTTTATTTTATTTTATTTTTTTTATCGTTAAATTGATTTAGCGTATTTGTATTTCCGGGAAAACATTACAATGCAAAACTGTGTGGAAGACTCTTCACTGTCGTGTTTTCTGCTCGTAGGGCTGTGCCAAGTGAACAAGAGCCTCCTCTCCTAAACCCACACCATTACAGTTCTTCTGAGGGCTGCTACCTTTGCTTCAGATCTTTATGTTGTTATTTAATGCCCCCCCGTCAGTGAATCATCATCCCCCTTATTTAAAACCAATAAATCAAGTGCAAACTGAGGACTACCTGCCTTCATTTCCTGGCTTATACATTTGGTTTTATTCCATGAAGAAGAAAAAAAAATCATCTCGCTATCTTCCTTACTTCAAAAACAATAAATAAAAGATACGTAACATTGTCCCATGGTTTAAATAAAACCCCTAAATGTAGCACATGAGGTATAAAACGAGCGACTATGTGCGTTTCTCATTTTTCGTTTTGGTTTGTTTGGAAATACAGCACTGAGAATAGTTAAAGCAGTTTGTGTTTTCTTTTGTTCGGCTTTGACTTTTACACCAATACTTGAAAATGGGTCAGTTCTGGCAAAATATTTAAAACTGTGAAAATGCACAACACCGGGGGGGAAACAACCCCTGGAAAAAATATATATATATAAAAGGTCTTTTTCATGAATGAATAAACTGTGCAAATATTGTTTGTTGTCTTTCATTCTCTTTTTAGCTTACAGTGACACCCAAATACAATTTTTGCATTATTAGACGTATGTTTTTATGTACAAAATTAAGCAGCATTTTGCCATAAAAGTTCATATTTTCATTTGAAATTCTTAATTTTTAATGTCTTTCATCTTCTTTTGAAAGGCCTTGTACACCATTATGTAAACTACTATTGCCAATATATTTCTCTGTAGAAATGAAGTATTCTTTTTAATTTTGACAAATGAGTTTGAAATTCAAACTGACACCAACAAAGAGTTTGCTTCGCTGTCTGCTAGACTCAGTAGAGTGCATACCTCCGCCAAGGCCCAAAAGTTGCCTTTTGTACTCATTCATAGATACCAGCCACCCAATTATGATCCAGATACATGCTTTACTCCCTGAGATATTACGAAAATGTTGAAAAACGCCCTGTGATGTTAAATTTCGGGAAAATCCATTCAGTAGTTCTCGTGTAATCCTGCTGACAAACCAACAAACCAAACATCCTCTTGCAGAGATATTTACACTCCGTGAATCTCCTCCTTTTCATCCGTACATGTGTCACTTCAGGGTGGTTTCCCTCCCAAATACGCTGGCCTTTTGTGTTCATTCATTCACTCGGTACAAACCAACGATCCCCTCTGAACCAGGACAAAGATATGCAGGAATTAAGTGCTGAATTGAAAAAAAAAATCTTTCAAAGGCTGCACGCAACACGAACAAACCCAGAGGCAACACATACATGGCTGAGCACATGATGTGCTGCACGCCTCAGTCAGCCAGCAGATTTTCTATAGCATCAGAGCGGATGTTTCTGCTCTGTACGGGCCATGAAAAGCAGCAGGAGAACAAGCAAAGACATATGTGGAGCGAATGAATGGGATGAAATCAAGACAGGATGTAAAGGAAAAAGACAAACAGCACAGTAGAGATTCTTTTTCGGGGTCAGGGATTGTGATGTAATGCATAATGTTATGAGTATAGACTTTTAAATTTAAGATACATGACATAGGATGAAGTGCATTGGAACAGTGACTCAGTGTGGCTGTGGAAACTCTTTGTATCCCGCCGACACACAATCAAATTAATCAAAATGTATGAATCTGAAAGAAGTCATTGAAATGCAAGAGGATGCACAGGTGTGCCGAGCAGCGATAATAGCGGTGGGCTTTTTTTCCCCCCCACCTCCTGTGCTGCACACCTCCATTTTCACTCTTTGAGGAGTTCTTAAAACTGCTCCACCGGGTTCTCTAGTTTTGACATCATCGCTCGGTGTATCACATTACCACATTAAGCACGTAAGGACTTAAAAATTAATCTCTGTTCTACGGCAGAGGCGGCGAGCTGATAGTTTCCCGCTTTTTTCAGCACCGGCTCAGAGTATCGCTGCAGATATGAGCGACACTGACTCACACATCTTTAAGACAAGTTTGGGATTTAACCACCGGTGGCTTTAATGAGAACCGCAGAAGAAAAGTCTGGATAACAGTGAAGTAGAGCAGACGGAGGAAAAAATGTAATATAGCAACTAGAGTCCAGCAGCAGCAGCAGCTCTCCTGCATGTCCAGTTGGACCTGCAGCCTCTGTCTTTGCTATCCCTGGTCACATTCCTGAGCCGCACATTCACAGCTATATTTACTTGGCTCGGAGTCTGGGTAGTGTGCTGCAGTGTCCCCCCTGCATACATCCACCTGTCCCTATTTGTAATACCAAATAATCACTGTAGCACTTTATCTTTGGCACCAGACGTTACTATTAATACTCCCCTCAGCGCCAGTGCTGGAGCGCCGATAGCTCTTCATCATTCTTTGAGATCTGGGCGATAAAGCCGGGGCTTATTAGCCACTGATCCGCAGAAATCTACCGGCTATTTTGGTTTGAAAAAGACCTCCATCTCCACCGGGATTGACCTCTGTGTAACTTTGCTGCGTGGAGCTGGACGACTTTATATCACCGAATAGGAAAATGAATAGGATTGTTAGTGGAGTGCTGGAGCCTGGCAAAAAAAATCCAGAGACTAGATTCTAGAAAACAAGAGAGGGCAGCAGATTTCAGTGAAGTCAGGGAGGACAAAATACTCACATTTCGCCTGTTTATTTGGCTCCATCATCACAATGGATAAATGCTAAGGCATTTTCACACAGAGCGCTCTGTCTTTGTCCTCCCTGACTTGGATAAATGAGATGTGATGCCCTTTCATTTTTTTTTTTTTTTTCTTTGAATGGGGGAGAACTTTTTAAATCTCTATTTCACCTTGTTGATCTTCAAAGTTGCAGAACTTGCAGTCATGGATGATGCTTTCTCACATTCAGCGCAATATATTAGTAACAGACACTTAATTAGTGGTATTATTGACTTTGTTTCTGAAATATCAGGGGTTTTAGCATTGTGTGAGGGGTTTACATTGTAAAATTCGAAAACACACATATACGGTAGTCACTGCAAATCAGACTTTCTGCATTTAGTCACAAGACTCCTTGGTAGGTTAATGGGGGAAGGATTACTAGGAAAACTGCAGTAGTATTAAAGCTAATGCACCAGTGTCACTAACAAGACTTTGGGGTAAGCAATAATGATAGTGTTAGTAGTATTCTATCAGTAATGGTATCCTTAGACAATGTAGCACGCAAGATTGTCATTAATAAATGATACACTGTGCCAAGCTCCGGTTCAGTGACACGACACGCCAAAAGTCTTGTCTATGATTTGCGCAAGGTATCATGGGAGCTGGGAATAAGGCTGATTGTAAGCCCTCATCACCCTGAACCAGCTGAATTTCAATATTGGTATTTTTATAAAATCCCAGCTTCCGTAAACACCCGGGGAAAGATTGAATGTAAAGCTCACATCTGAAGGTGTAAATGAAACCACTCATGGACATGTTTGTGGTCAATGTCTTAATATATCACTGACAAACAGGGAGAATATGTCTTAGACAAAGTACAACTTCTTCTTCTTCAGACTCCTCTTCAGTCACGACATCTGATACAATCAAGTTAATTTAATTTGTGACCCTTTAACACCACACTGAATATAATTAAACACTCGTTTTACGACCATAATGGCCACAGCATTAAAGTGTGATGGAAAGCCAGTGGGGGTGATATGACCTGGAATAATTTTTTATCGTAATCACATTTTTCATCTTTAGTACTTTCCAGTAATTCCTAACGATACAATTAATAAATTGATGTCCTGGATTTCATGAAGTGGCAGAAACTGGGTGGATTAGACACTTAACTGCACTTTTAGTTAATAGACATTTTCTTTTAACTAAAGATTTTTAACTGTGCCGTACAAGAAAGAGTATTAAAGGTGTTTGTAAATTAAAGTCAAGTCTTATTAAAGCCTTCCTAAGTATTTTAAAGGCTATACCCGGCAGGCACTGTTATGTAACCATGATTTAAATGCAATGCAGCAAAGTAGATCAATCATTGTTATGCTATAGCCGAGCCAGTCACACTGCAACCCAAACAGTTATGTAACAGCTTGGCATTTCAACAACATGTACATCGGGACCACATCTGGACCCCGAACAAGGACAATAGGTGCTTACCGTACAGTGTATTGTGATTTCCCACTTAGATTAATGATGGCCATTAAGAGCCGAACATCCCACAAGCTGGGACAGGAGTACTTACTGGACAACTTTAATTGTCATCAGCGTAATTACAGCATTGCGATGGAGTCGGATCCCACACCTCCCACACTCTGCCGGGCCCGCTGTAATAAACCCCAGACATCACAAGCAGCTCGGCGGGGAGGGCATCTCGATCTGTTACACAGGTTGAACGGAGCCCTTCATGAGACCTGCCTCGTTCATTTTTCTGTGAACATTAATACCTTCACTTACATGAATAAAACATAAGACTCCGTCCTCCTATCATTTCATAGTTACTTTACTTTCTCTCTCTCTCAACAGTTGTATGACTTTAAGGAGCTGACAAAAGGTCAGGGGAAATCTGGCGGGATGACGACAGGTCTAGAGGAGGTTGGCGGGGGGAAAAAAAAGCAGACACGTTTTTTAATTTTCTTTTGTAATAATTTCAAGCGATCCCATTAGAGAGCGATTTCAGTGAAGCCGCCGTAATAATTCCTTAACGCCGCCAGTGTGGACTGCTCGGATGAACCTCCGCCCTTCTCCATCTCTCGAGCTGTTTTTTCCGAGTGTCAAGAACAGAAACATCCAAACATGTCGTGATGATTGATGGCAGTGAGGACAAAGTGTGAAACATTCCTCAACGCCATTTCGCTTAAACAAAATTCATGGGCGTGGACTGTCATGTCTGGTCATTCCACGCCGCTGTGCCAAGTCTAGCACCTCCATACATCAACGACCAACTGTCCTCCAACAAAAATGCGTCGAATTCTTGTCAAGTTTTCGTCAAACGGAAGAATTTATGAGACCGATCTCTAGCACCTTTTGGAAAAAGGGTTTAAAAGCTGCAATAAATGGCATTTTTAACCATTATTGAATCATTTAGTTTTGCTTTATACATCAGATACAAGCCATTAATGAGAGCACATTTTGAGTTCTTAAAAACCAGAGCTACTGCTATTCATCTGTCCTATTTAGTGATAATGAAACTGTAATACATGTAGGTTATCCAGCAATACATTCTTCAGCAATTCCTCACGTTCTACACTGCAAAAACTAAAATCTATATTTATCAATTTTCTTGTCAAAATATCTCATTATGATAAAAAAGAGCACTGTAACCTAACAAATATCATTTCGGTGGGATGCAAGGACTTGTTGTTAGACAGGCATTTTCCTCAGTGTATTACTCATCACTATTGCAGCTATAAGTCCCTAATAATGGGTTTAAAACACCAAGTCTGCAGTGTTGTTGAGCGAATTGTCAAAGGACTAGTTCACTCAAAAAAGACAATTCAGTCATTATCTATTCATCCTGAAACAGTTGAGGGAAGTTTCATTGTCCACAAAACATTTCTGAAGCTTCAAAGCAAAACAGTGACAGCTGTTGAGGAGAATGCACAGACGCTGCTTTACTGTGAAGCTCCAGAAATGTTTTGTGGATTAAGAAACCACATCCGACTTTCCATCCCTGAGTAGCTAATGTTAATACCTGATCCTTAAAGCATGAGCAAATCGCTTCTTCACACTTAATAAAGTTGTTAGTCACAACATTTAACATCTTGATGGTGTCTGATTAAAAAAATACACGATTTTAACGTTCAGCCATCAAAATATTCTGTTTCAGTAATTCATATAAAATTTAAACATTGGCATGAACAATATCTAAACTACAGCTAGAATGCATGAGTCAATCATAAATTAGATCACTCAAATATAAAAAGAAACAATGGCTGTTTGGGGTTTGGACATCTATTTTCTGCTGTCATACATAACTATGTCAAGCTCTAAAAATAGGAAATGGTGAATTATTTTCTACCATTTTGCTCATTGGGCTAAATCCAAGAAACAACAACAGATTAGGTCTGTAGCTACATTAGCCGGCGGACTCCGACCTTATCCGCAATCAAATGTTTGGATGTAATTAATGTAAAAGCTTAGTGGTCACGTGGCCCGAGAGTCCCGATGCTTATCTACTTTGGCCAATCAAAAAAACAGCCCACTGGAGACTGTTGAATAAATTCACAGTAACGATAAGAGCGTGCAGATGTCGGCGTGTTACACAAACAGCGACACTTGTTTTGTAGATGCACCTTGCAGAGCAGAGAGCTGTGAGACTGAAGCATCTTGCCGTCTGGAGCTCAAACTGTTGGTGCTGAATCACTCGCCTCATTAGAGCACCTTAAGGTTTAATTTATGATCAAAAACAGGAACAACAACAACAACAACAACAACAAAAGGCATCATTGTAGGGGTAGTGTCAGTTTAACACATCTGCTGACACCAGCAGTGTTTAATATGCACACAGGCGCAAGATGCTTGCTTAGTGGAAAAGAGGGAAAGTCCTTGATTCAGCAAATAAGACAAATGAACTACTGTAAGTGTCGCTGGTGACTCAGGAGGTCAAACTGAAACCCTCTCGACGGGACGGTGAAGATGAAGCGAGTCTGCAGCGAAACAAACGTGATCATATCGAAAACCACTGCAATCCAATGACAGCCCATGGAAGTTGGTCAACTACGCAGAGACTTTTTAGGTTCATTTCTGACAAAGCTGATCACGACCTCGCTGAAGCTTACAGGTGTCGGCGCTGTGGAAACGGGGGAATGCTCACCTGAGTGGGAAAATTTAGAGGCAATGCACTCAGAAGCAAGCTGTGGCTACACTTGCAAAGGAAAACAGCCTTTGTGTGTAAAACAAGTGGCCGACCACAAGTACACTTCAGTACAAGTGAAGGAGGGTACGAGCTATCTGCTATGAAGGACCCTTATGATGATGACAGTGAAGAGCAGCCGGCTGAACGCTGTCAGAAAACAGATAAAAAACACAGTGTAGTAGTGTAGGTGTGTGGAAGCACACAAACTAAAACCTCTCAGCCTCTCCTGTCGGGCAGATGTTTCATACCACCTCCGGCTAAAGAAGAGAACTTCCAAACTCTTCCATTCCCACTGCAATACCCGAGTTATATGAAAATCAACTGTTGTTGCTTTTTTTAAAAAGCAGCTTTGCACTCCCGCTCTCACTTATTTATGGATTGCTTGTGTTTTAATGCAATCTTTGAAAAATCTATTATTTATTAGGATAAGGCCCCTTGTGTCTACCTCTATTGGTAAATGGTACACACATAATCCTCAGTTGTTATGGAGGGGTCGATGGTAACATTCAGCAGATACTTACAAGATAAAGGCTGTTTATATGCACCCTCATATTCTGCGAATGATCGGCATCAGAGCCCAAGCAGAAGTTAAATGCCTCATTTAACCACTGCCTTCAGAAGACACTGACATTCTACCGTATCTGAATATTTCTTCAAACAGATTGAGCAAACGTTCGGTCTGCTTTTTTCTCTCTGGTTGGAATAAACACTAAAAACAGAACTGGTGGAGACCCGATGCAAGTTTTATGGTGTAGATCTTGAAAGAGCTAAGGATTACTGAACCCCCCCATAGTCAAAAGCCTCAAAACAACTTGTTGTACCAGAGCCAGAATCGCAAATGTTGTTCAGAGGGCACAATGTGAGTCCATCTTGAAAACTGAATGAACAGGCAGAGCGAATAAATCGGATTTTCTGAATGAAAGTTGAAGAAAGCACTCCTTATTCCTAGTCTTCTGTCATATTTCCATCAGGTGAGATGCTTCACAGCTTGTCAGAAAAAAGTATGTTCTGGTTAGATTTTTTTCTCTTTCCATCTGCATTTTACATTGGATTTGTGCATATAAAAGACATCCAAAGTAAAAAAGGTCAAAGAAGGTCAACACTGCTCCAGAAACGCCTCGTCAGCAGTCACTCCTTTTAGTTCCCTGACTTTGTGACATCACAGTACGTCACCGTGTTGCACGTTTGGATAACTTATGCTCAGCGGCTAGCTTGGCCCGTAAGAGCTGATGTAGCACAGCTGCTCTGTTACTGTTAGAGGTGCTGGCTCAGGTGTGTGTGAGTTGACCGATGGGAGGAGGCTGGGTATTCAGGGGGAGGGGCCTTAAGAGACGAGCTAAAACAGAGCGTGTGGGACACAGTGCTGTAGAACTGGACAGTATGAAAACCTTTTCTAGCAATAACCCAGAATAAAATTATAAACCTGACAATGAAGATAATATGTCTCCTGTCACGGCCCCTGTTTTCATTCACCTGGTTGCTTTCACATGTCAGATGTTCGCTCATGTTCTCATTTGAATAAAAGGAATGGATACAAGGAACTGGGTTTGACACCAGCTGCTAGGTAGGTGCGTCAAGTTTTTCAGAAACAGAAAACTTTCTACAAAAAAACAAAAAAACAAAAACCCTCATCATCAACTCGGTGACTCCGGTAATGCCCCAAGCCTTCCTCCTGACATCTGTGATAATGCCCCGACATCCACGATCAAGTCTATTAGATAAGACCTTAAGCCCCATTCTCTGTAATCCATTCACCGGCAAACTGAGTGTTGAATTTGCATGCACCTGTTTACGTTGTGCATCGAGTTAATGGAGACGGAGTGTCGACTCCTTCCACGGAGGCAGCACTCCTTTTTCCTGGACACTCTGCGAGACTAAATGGAGTTTGAAATTAAAACTCTCAGCTAAACAGCTCCTTTGAAGTATCAGGATAAGTAATGACACTGAACTGCATAATCCCTGTGAGTCACTTAAAGACAGAGGGGGGAGAGAGGGGAGTAAGAAGTGAGGCAGGTAGGTAATTAAAGTTTGGGAGGTTGGGACAGATTTCTCGGTGTGGCGGTGCCAGTATTATTAATCAGGCATTACGTTCACGTCAGTGCACTGCTACATTGCTCAAAGCTGTGGTTAGCATTAAAGCATGAATACCAGCATACAAAGTGATCATGTCCTTTTATTCTGCAACCAACCAATTGCAGTAACCGGCAGGACTGCGTGACAGCAGCTGAAGACGGGACAAACACACAGCTGGAGGTTACGAGAGCCACGCAGCGAAGAGTCTGAACTTTAATAGAATTTGGAATGATGAAGCGAAGGCTGTCACTTGCTGAGGCTGTTTTTGAAAAACAAGAACTATGTCGGGGAAAAAAACATGTTTTCTCCAAACTTGGTTATGGACACAATTGATAAACTTGATTATGTGTGGAGAAGTGGAGCGTCAAGAGGCAGATTTATGGAATGATTTGACAGGAATCAAAGATGCTGAACAAGATCACAAGTCTTCAGTCAGGCTAACAGCTCAGTGTGCTCGTGCTTCACACATTTGCAAATGTCATGCTAAACATAAGCGAATGCTAAGATGTTGTCAATTTAAAGTTTTGGTTATTAACAATATTTAACATAGTTGACCAGCCAGTTTGATGGCTGGATTATGTTACACAGTCCTGCACTTTGCCCCACCGTGGCCTTAAATGGTGCAATAAGCAAGATTTTAGTTGCACAACCAAGTGTGCAGAAATAACAGTTCTGGTATTAAAACAGCTGTACATGTTCCATTATGATGAGCCCACCCCCCGGTGCCCTGTGGTCTCACTAGCTGCACGGCTAACTGAGCTAACAGAAGCTACGTTAAGCAGCCATTAGTGGTTACACCACCAATATGCAGCCCCTGATTTGAACATATTAATTTGAGAGAGAATCGTAAATATTGCACCTTTAAAGTATTAAAACTGGTGTTTTGGATGAAGTGAAGCCTCAGGGGAACTTGAATGTGTGCAAGTTTTATGTGAATCCAAGTAACAGTTGTTGACACATTTCACCCAGAAATGCAAATGTGACCATGAAAGTCATGATGACTCGTCCTCTGTGCATCATTCATATCTCTACCAGACTTCCAACCAACATTACCGTACCTACAGCTGCTAGCGAGCCTGAATTTAATCTCTATGTTTATTTTCCTTCGATGTAATGTCATGAATACAGATGGTCTGACTCTTGTTTTGTTGCTCTGCTTTCTGTTGACCGTGCTTATAAATCTAGAGACGCCTTGTTAAATCTTTCAAACTCTGAGTGTCCGCAGGTGCCATTCTTCAGATGGGGGCCTCTGCAGTGCACCACCCAGTCAGCACGGTGAGGAGAGGAAACAGTGGGGGCGAGGTCTCCCCTGTTTGTTAGTGGATTATTGGATTAGGATTATCTGTGCAAAATTACCCATTAGTGCAAATTGCAGCATGCTGTTTCTGAGGAGCCGGTGCTCACAGACACACACCAAACTGTTCCCAGCACAGTGACGGACTGAGCTGCACACAGTTCCTAGAAATGCCCCAAGACACAAAAGATGCAGTGACACATGCAGAGATGATGAATATGTCAGCGGAGTGAGGTGGGATGTGCTCAAGAGCTGCTAATCATCACTCACTTAAGGGGGGTGGGAGGGGGTAAAAAAAAAAAAAACACAGAGAATGAGGGTGGGGGTTGGGGAGGGGTGGTGGAGCTATTTTTATCTGGATTCCATGAAGACAGCTGTCATCTTCCCGAGTGTTTGTGAGACTTTCCTGCACTCTCCATCACCCGGGGACGACAGCTCAGGGGACCAAAGTAATAAATCCTGTCACTGCGGAGTATTTCTATTATATCTGTGGCATAATAAAAATATAAAAACTCCCCCCCAACATTTAATGCTCTCACTCATCCAGCCCAGTTGTGGAGTGGGTGCTGAAAATCTCATAAGCTCATCCGCTTTAGCTGAAAGCATTACAGCGCTGCCTGTGGGCTCGGTGGCTGCCAGCGCGTCCATCTTTACCTGAAACACCGGATGGATCCGGAGCTGGTCACACATCTCTGAGATAACGGTGTCTGTTCACCACAAAAATACTAAACTAATTAGAAAATGTTTTTGTTTGCCTGCTCATTACAAACAAAACACAGATTTATAATTAATTTATAGCGAATGGCTTCAGTCAGACATCATGTGGACACGAGTCAACTTGAGCTTCCATTTTAACAACTTGTCAGAAGAGAAATGACTTGAGGCACAATTTTGACTCGGGAGCTAACGACTTGTCTGCGTTTGTTTTATGATTCAGTTCAGGTTTTTTAAGTTTATTTTAGTCAGGATGTCAGTATTTTACTACTCAAAAGTGATTTGGGTGAATGTCTGCTGAAGCTTTACAATTATAACCTTTAATCAATGGTTTATTTATAGTAAATTAACTTTATTTGATGATTAGTTCTCTGTTGACAAACAATACAAGACTTTGTAAACCATTTATTTAGCAATTGCATGTTGTAAAGTTGCAAATGATGTTTATAAACATTTGTTAATGCTTAATAAATAGTTTATGAAGTATTTCATTGTCTATATCAACTATTAAAGGTGCAGGTGGCCCATTCTTACGCACTGTGCCTTTATTACATATCTACATCAGCGTTGTAGCTTTTCAACAGGTTAAATCAGTGATTTTCAGGCTTTTGTGCCCAAGATGCACTTGTTTGCAAAACAGCCTTTCTAATGTGTGATGCAGTAACTCAGTGCACGCTTAATTTTGGGATTATACCCTAAAGATTTTCTTGGGGTTTAGGATTTGTCTCTTTATTAAGATGCATTGACTGTATTTAGTCAAAAACTCATTCATTTAGTGTTGCATTGATGTACATAATCTATGGCTGTGAATTCCATGGCACACCATTGTGGACTCACTGGACAGAAGATAAATTAGCCCATATAATATCATCATTATACACATTACAATTCTCTTTATTAAAAACCAGATGATGCAGGTTGGGAAAAAAGTGACTTGCCGACAAAACAAGATGACTCGGGACTCGCTTGAGACTTGGATCAAAAGTCCGGCTCCAGTCTACAGCTTCTGTCTATTTAGGACTATGGAGGAATGTGGACCTGACCACTGGAGCAGGTGGCTGCTTCAGGTCACAGTTTTTATTATGACCCTGACATTCCTGTCCCACTTCAGAGGGACCAGGACCTCTGCCACCAGTCTGGTGTGAGGCGGGCGGAGATAAGGGTGGACAGGGTGACGGTGACGTGTCCCCTCGCCCTGCCCTGCCACACACACACACACACACACAAGCTGGGAGAGTAATCCTGTAGATGGTGGCCACAACACTGAGGCTCCGACACAAGCTGTAGATCCCCATCAGCATTCTCCCACAACCCAATTTAGCTCCAAGTCAATGAATTCTTTACTGAAGATGGAGGACTGAGCTGCATATCAAGAGGGATTTTGCATTAATTAGTGAAATGTCTAAACATGGCCCGAGGCTCGCTGCCATGCTATTCTTCATGCCACCTCGAATTAAACTGTGTTTGGTTTCGTATGGCTAATATTCAGATTTCATCTTCCTCTCCATTAAGGAAATACTAACTTAGTTTTACAGTTGTTTGACTGTGAGGATGTGAAGTGCAATTTCAATGTCTGGTCAAGGTGTTTTAGTAATAAAAAAACTGTGAAAAAAAAAAATCGTACAAAAATTATCTTTTTTTTTTTAACTTCAGGAGGAATCTGAAGGCTTTAAACATGAACTTCAATATACAATGATTCACTACATTAGGGAATTATTCACATTATAATCAGATTGAATGATGTGTTTTTATTACTTTCATCATCACCAGAATGACTCAGTGAAGCACGACTACATTAATTTACATTTGCCATGTAAAAATATCCATCTCGTAATGCAAAGAATAAGAGAAAACAGGACTTTTTCTATCTCAAACCACAACATTTGTTTTTTTACAATAACAGCTCAAAATATGGGGTTTGTTTCATTTTGGTACATTCTTTTTGAGCTTGCATGTTTTAACATTCCATGACTGAACGATGTGTTAGACTGAAAAACTTTTAATTTCAGAAGCTTTTTTTTGGCATTTCCATGTTTTAATGTGCAGAAACAGAGACTTTAAATATGCTGCAGACACAAACCCCAGTGGAGAATGAATGACAACAAGTAAACTGTAAACTGACAAGTGTGTAAACTGCGTTACTGTGTAAAAGCATACAGCGATTTTCATTTCATCAAACTGTTAACACTCAGAAATGTTGAAAAAAAAACACATCTTCTGCTTATATGTACTTCAATTATGATCATGTATGTTAGAATGACAGCACACTGTTTTTTTCTAAAATATACAAAAATGTTTCCCCAGAGAAAATGCTTCTAAATCTTTCTTCTAATTCACTTTAAATCCAAAGTTAATACAATCTTCCCCGTTGTCCTTCTGTCTTCTGTAAGGCACAAAGAGCTTGATTGCAGAAAAAGCACTGCGGCAGCGACGTCCGGCTAACGGAAGATCTCATGAAACTAACTTCTCCAACTGGAAAATGTTTGAGGACCTGATCTGGAAGCAGAATTCCGATGACATTCAAAGCAGAGAAGAAGAGATTATTTAAAAAGAGATTCATTGATTTAAAACACCAGAAGTAGTTATAATATTATGAGTGACGCTGTCCAGTTTTCCTTCTGATGTAACTGATGTAATGGTGCTGTCATTAAGATACTGAATATTGGAGCAAAGTATTTCTGGGTTCAACAGATATCAAACATAAATGCAAATGATTTTGAAGAGGCGTCATTCAGAAAGTGAATATTCAGCTAATATTCCCATTTACAAGGAGCTGTGCATCTTCCCACTAACATATTTTCATTAGTTTATCAAGTCGGGATGGCCGGAGCCATTTTCCTTCTTTGATGGCTGACTTTTACAAAACACAGCACCTTTGCTTCAGCCACATTCTTTAAAATGTCAATAAAATTACATACACATCTCCTAAAACCTGTTGACATCCAAGTGTTGTGTCATGATGTTTAAAATTAGGTTCATTTCTCCTTCTGGCCAACAATGTATATATTCTTTGTTTCATTAGGAAGTCACACTGAGATTAAAGTCTGTTTTACATGTGACACCGAGCCAAGACAGGGTCAGAATAGCTGCACGAAGAACAGAACAAATCAAAGACAACAGCAAACAACATCACAATATCAGAAGTAATTATAAAAATACATTTCATAGGACAATCTGAGCTTTTCTTTAAGGCATGCATCTCAGACTGGTGGCTATGTGGCCTGTGTGCAAGGCCTCCATGACAACACAGAGCTGACAGCGAACAGGCAAGTGGACGTTTGATGCAAACTAGAGCCCGACAGATTTGACTACATTTGTTAGGCCGATGCTGATACTGTTATTAAAAAGTCCTAAATTTATGTATTGATCGAAACACAGACGCACATGAGATATACTGTATGAGGTTATTTAGGCAGGTTATTTTCTACTGACAGTATGACAATAAGCTTAATTGTCTAAAATAAGATAAGTGCACTGAAACAGCTAACTTAACTGGTGTTTTAGGGAAACCGACATGCAGCATTTTCCTGATTATCAGTATCGGTAATTTTCCTGTCGGATTGCAGATAAAATAAACTAATTCTAAAATGTGCTACTCTGGCTTGGATGCATCATCTTCTCCCCCAGTGATCTCCCCCCAGATTGAAACACTGAATAATCTCAATCTGCAAAGTAGCTGGTAACTAAATTCATCAAATAAATGAGGTGGAGAGGAAAGGAAAAGTAAAATGGATAAAGTAAAAAGGAAATGGAAATACTCAAGTTAAGCAACACAAAATTGTACTTTTAAACAGTACTTAAGTAAACTGCACTTAGGTTTCATGACTGATTGTTCTAAATTTAAAGACTTTCACTTTGACAGTGAATAAATATCGGTCACAGATATCGGCTTTCAGTCTCCTTTATTTCTAATAATATGTATTGGCAGTGAAAAAGCCACACTGGTCGACCCCTAATACATGAATTACCCCACAGATCTTTCTCTGCATTATAATCTTTCCACACCTTCACATATTGGACAACATATAGTATATGCAGATACCAATATATCTGTAATGGGCTAATCAGGGCTGTAAAATCTCCAATTGGTTGCATATTATAAATGTGCTGTATACAAGTCAAAATAAAGCTCCTAAAACCAAATTCTGAATAATAATTTGGAGTATGCAAGAGTTTACAAGACCAATATCGTATTGTCATATTGGAACTAACAGTGTGGATGTAAACGTGGTCACAGTTAGAAGGAAGACACAAAAAAAGAAAAAATCTAAAAAGAAGAGTGAGGCTGGAGGATTATTAACAGTATGTGAATGTGTCCAATGGGCTGAGCCGCGTCTTCCACACACTCCTGCACACTTCAGAGTGCATTCCACTGGAACACACCCCGGGGAACGCTGACTGCCATGTGACACGTAACGGCGAGAGGGGAGAGGTAGAGAATGGGATGGAGGGAGAGTAGAGATGGGGATGAAAACGTAATCGCTGGAGGGCAATTAGGAAGGAAATGCTGCTAGGGCGCTCCATCATGCAGGGCCAGTTTCAGGGAGAGCGATTTTCCACAGGGGGTCAGAATGATGCAGCATATGCATTACTGCACAGTATTTACTGTTTTATGTATTGGAACAAGATTTTATTCGTTTATTTATGCCTCCTTTTATTTAAGGTTGAAAGCAGAGAAACACCTTTTTCTATATTTCAATGCAGTGAATTAGCAATAAAGCTCCACCCGACTCTAAACGAATAAAGTAGGAAGAAAAGGAAATAAGTGAGGTTAGATGAGGTGACGGTGGTATAAAATCTGAAAAGGTTCAACGGGGAGTCGTGTTGTGGAAGAAAAATATGAGCTTCAGGCACTGCAGGCACCGTGCACTGGTGAAGCCTGGGAGAAACATGGGTCTGCCTACTCATTGGTAGACACACACACAAACTACAAAAACACACACACACATAAACAGACAAGAATTAAAAGTAAATGTGATGACCTCACTTACTGGTTTGCTGACCCGAAGGTTCCTCCAGAGAACCCTACGAAACAAAAAGGGAGGAGAAGTCATTAATTTGGTTTCTGTAGCATTAAAACATTTTGACTGTCAGTGTGTCAGAAGATGAACGCTCATAATCCCAAAGCAGATCAGTGTGTCTGTCTGCGTGCTGCGTACGCAACGTGACCTGACACAGGCAGAGCTTTGCCACCCCAGGGGGCTCTGAACATCAGAGGCGGAGAAGGTTTACAGAGATGAATGGACAGAAGGGGACAAGTGGACGGATACTGATGCACAGTACGTATGTGACTAACAACAGAGTCGTTACAGGCTGCAGAAGAGCATGTTAATGAGAGAGAAGAGGAAAAAAGAAAAAAAAGACACCCTGAAATTATTGGGGGGTAGACGACAAGATAACTATGATCTGCTGACAAATCTGGGTCATGAATCCCACATTCCTAAACCTGATTTGCCCTAGAATGTTTCAGCAAACATCAAGGTGACACGTAAGATGTCAAAATGATGCTCACTTTTATTAGAACATAAACGACTGCAGCCTTCTCAGTGTGTGGCATGTATACAATATAGTACCATTACAGATGTAAAGTCACTCAGGTTACAGTTAGGGCCGTATGATTAGTCCGCATGATAATCATTATATTTTATTTGCTTTATTGGGATCACAAGTTATTTATGTCATAACGAGAGTATTCATCATGAGAAAACAAATTCATGTGAGGCAGAGGACCATGACATTTTCATCTTCCGGTGCTTCACTTGTCAAGACAACATGTATGCACGCTGGCATGGCGCTGCTGATCTCTTTAACATCAGTTCTTGTGTAATAAAAGGGAAGGACAGTTTGTTCTCTCACATTAACTGGTTACTCTATCCTGTTATCTTGGGATAACTAAGCTTGTTTTTTCTGTGATAATGAAATAAATAACTTGTGATGTCAAGAGAACAAATAATATCTAACTTGTTACCACTGGAAAACGGAGGAATTCATGTCTGATCAGCGGCGTATGAATCACATTTTAAGCGTTATATTTGTCAAAATAAATGAAATACTTTTTTTGGGTTTTAAAGAAAGTTGTAGCAGCAATCCTTACCTACACATTGTTTCAGAGTAGAAAATGGTTTACAATTACTGCATTTGAATAAATTCGAGTTTGGTTTTAAGAAGCCATAGCTGTGATACATGGAAAATCTCCTGAATATCATTGTCTGACTCCACTTGAGCCACTGACCGCGCTGCTGTCAGTATTCAACGAGGTGCTGCCAACCAAGAGGACGTTTGAAGATGAGGGAAGAAAAGAAAAAAAGAAAAAAGGAAGAAGGGGTGGGGGGGCAACTGAAGTTGCAGTCTCACCTCCTGCCTGTGGCTGCTGTCCAAAGCCCGAGAAGCTGCTGGGCTGCTGTCCAAACCCAGAGCCCTGCTGGGCCAGGCCCCCGAATGACGGAGCGCTCTGAGTGGCTAGGGAGCCAAAGGACGGGCCACTGGGAGGGGAGGCAAATCTGAAAACGGAAGCAGATGCAAGACAATGATGTAGCACTACTGCAACTACTGAATTAAAATGAGCGAAAACACAAAGCTGGATGTCATTTAAAAAAACCAAAACAAAAAAACAAACAGCCATTTATTTGTACAACAAGAGAAAAAAAAGAGAGATTAAGAAGAGAAATGACTACAGTGTGTATGTTTCTTGTAAACATGCTAGTAAGGAAGAAGGTGTCAGATGGTGTTTGTGAGGATTGAGAGATGGGAGGTTTAAGCGGTAATCCCTTCCACAGGACCCACGCCCATCGACTCCCAAGGGAGAGGAAAGGGAGAATAAGCAAAACAGACAGAGAGAGAACGGGCCCGTTTAATCTGCAGGCAGCAGTGAGATTATCTGAGGCGAATAATCTAGTCCCCCACAGTTTTGGGCTCAATGCCATGTTCACTGTAACAAGAACACGTGCACATTGTGGACACACCATGATGGTGACAGAGTGGGAATGATGGGAGGGAGGGGAAAAGATTAAATAATCCCTGCTCCTATTTCTTTAAATTAAATCTCAGTTGGAATGAGGTTGAGTCGCTGTGGGCTGTAAAGAGGTACAGTTTTAAACTTTAAACCTTCAGTCTTACCTGTTAGATTGAGAAAAAAAGAAAGCTGTTTCAAAACAATGTGAAAAGATTACAATGTGGCCTCTAAAGCTCGGTCTGCATTTAGTTTATTTTATCATTTCATCACTATGATGTTGATGAGTGTTTAACAATGTGCTGAATGCTGCCCTTCATTTGTTTTATGTGTTGTGCTTGTGTGACGGTGCACTGAGCGAGAGATCACAGATGTTCAAAATCATAAAAAAATAAATTAAAAAAAAACTGCTTCACGCTGCAGGCAAAATCTGCTGCTCCTCTCTCCCCTCTGTATTGCATGAAAAGCCCGCTGACACTGACGTTATCAAATGTTTAGTGACTGCAACAATGTTATAACCAAAAATAGACAGGTGGATTTACTGTGTGACTACTTAAAGCCTGTTAACACCCGACAAACTAACACACTAACATCTGGCTTTTGTCTCTGATAGGAAAAGGTACAATCTGCATTTAATCCAGGGTCAAATGAGGATGTGTGCCATATGTGCGCATCGGCTCCAGCTCTGATCAGCAGTGATGGAAACATGAAACCCAGGGGGACATCCCTCAAATCTAGTTAGTAATAGGACACAACGTTGTGTAATGGGGATAGGACATCTTAGTTTAACTATAACCGTATCCATCAAAAATGTCACCAGTTGACTAACATAGTTAACTTAACAGGAATTTAATAATAGTAAATGATCCCAAACATAATCTTTTTTTAAATAATCGCAGAAAAGAGTTCCTATCGGCGCATACTGGGCATTGTATAGGCCAATAACAACATGTTTGTGATAAGCTAATATTGGCTGATATATCAGTGGGGCTCTGGAGTCAACTTTGGCTAGCTGGCTGCTAACTTCAGGTGATGTATCTCCAGTTTTATATTATGTAATTAAAGATCTCAGAACCTAATTAAGAAGAGAAGGCAAGACATTCATTTATTAAAAAGAAAAAGCTGCAGCAGATGGTAAAGTAAGTGTTTTGTCCAACGCTGCATGTACATGCGTGAGTATATATTCTAAAAAAGCTTAGTAAATAATTTTTTCAGATTTTTCACGGAACATATAAAGTTTCGTACCCAAATCCGCCCATGTTGGAAGCTGCTGTTCCCTCTCCGAACACTTTTCCAGCGGAGGAACCCATGTTGCTGTTGAAGGAAGCGTTCGTGCCAAACGCTGCTCCACCACCAAATGCCGGGGCACTACCAAAGGAAGGAGGACTCCCAAACACTGGAGCGCTGCCGAAACCACCTGTGGAGGGGGGAGAACAGATAAGTGCTTAAAAAAGTGTTTGTAACAGAAAGCAGCGGGATACAGACAGGGAGTTACAGCACAGTATCTATAAAGAAAAGATGAAAAAACGTCAGTCACGACGATGTTTCTGTGGTTTGGTGCAACTACAGTTTATTGACACACGATATTGCACCTTTCCATGTGACGGGGGAATTTTTCTACTCACTGGGGGTTCCTGGGTTGAACAGTTCTGCTTGGACTCCTGTGTAAATATGAAGAGACATACATTCTGCATGTGGTCTGAATCAGGGTGGAAACCACCACAAGTCTACTTTCTAAACAGATATACAAAAAACGAGTTTGTTAGGCATATTTCCACTGTTTTGTTTTTTGGTTGAGCATGGTGATTACACTCACTGAGACCGTGTCTGTTATCGTTTTGGAACAACACATCGTGCCAGCTTAAAGTCTGGATGAACACTTCAAAGCCTCAGAGGTAGGAGGGAGTGGCAGGGGGAGAAAGGGTGGTCTGAAATTACAGCCTGGCTAGCAGCATGCCCCAGTAAATAATTGATTGAGCCAATGTAACAAGATTACATTCCCTGAACGTAGGCCAGTGATAGGGCATTAGTGTGCTGAGTGGTACCAATATCGCAGTGGAGCGGAGGGATGGCTTTGATGGTTGCCATTGCTATGTCTTGATTATTGCCAAGAAAAAAATCAAATAAAGAAGCTTATTTTACATCTTAAAACATGCTAACTTCTTAACATTTTCATATCAAATAGTCTTGGAGCCTGGGTGTACAGGAGCCAAGTTTGCAGTTGCACTCATGTGAAAGACTCTTTTTTAATCTTTTTTTAACAAAGTTTACTGAGGACAGAATCAGCTGTAGTGACAGACACAAATTGGCATGTCGGTTTCAAAAGCAGTTTTTAAAGCAAGTGAGACCAAATGAACAGCATCATTTGACACTCGAACTCGTGGATGTTGTTTATCTGACCAACAGCAACTCTTGTTCAAAGCAAAGCATAACAAATCACCAAGGACAAAGCCCACCATCAGATTATGCTTATTCCAAGCTGTCTTCACATGCTTTTTACTGTTACAAATAACAGATGAATGTAAATTGTAGCAGGAAACTGGATCATTTTCTAACCACGCATGACAAATTGACACTTTTTTTGTTTGTTTTTTTACCCCTAACACTGCAGCGCTATTAAATGGTGATAATCCAAGACATAGGTCGCTCATTTAAAATGAAATTATGAAGCTTAAATAGATCATTCAGAGCTATCTCTGACTCATCGCACTGTGACTTAGCAGTGTTGAGAGGTAGCGTTGCATCAGCAGTGTTCAGGCAGGTAATACTGCTGTCTGGCAACCTCACTTTCTGCTCTGCTGGGGCGAGGAGATAAGGGCACTTTGCTGTAGCTCAGATGATAAAGGAGAAAGCAATGTCAAGAGTCGGCTGCTGTGAAAAATGCGATTATGTAAAGGTGCACAGGGTTTCTATCGCAGCCGTGCCACTATCACCGAACCTCACACATCACTAACCCAGAGGCCCCTGAGCTAGATCATGACAAATATGACAGAAAAGAGGATATAAAACATCACTAATACGAGCCCTACCAGGTGAGGGCGTGGACATTCTGTGGTAATAACAGCGCTATTTACAATTGCTTGGCCCTGCGCTCAAATCTAATTAAGAAAATGAAACCCTTCCCCAAAGAAGTATGAACGGCACAAGTCTGGTCTGAAAATGTCAGCGGCATAAATCGCCTGGTGAAATGTTAACTGCAGAGTACAAGCAAGCATCACTTTCAGTGAGTGGATAAGGGTATATTTTGGGCTTTGCATTCTTAGTTTCAGCATGGAAACGTGTGTGAGTTCACCATGTTCAAAATAAACTCATAAATGCTATGAAAAGAAATATTCTTACACCTTTTTTTCCCCATACTCAAACAAAACCTAAAACTGTACTCCGTCTGATTTCGAACTAAAATTGAGAGAAACTGCCTAATTAACTACTGGTGAACAAACAGCAGAAACAAACTAAACCCACCAAATCTTTGTAAGTCCGGCATTTACCTCTGGCTTTGTCGAAATAAACCATAATTCACCAAGTTAGACGTTAAAATATCCTGGCTCTAGATGCTGTTATTTCCCGCTGCCATACCTGGCTTTGACGGAGAAGAGAAGGAGCCAAATCCCTGGGATGCAACAGTCCCTCCACCAGTGCTGAACGTCCCACTAGGTTTCTGCTCACCAAAGGATGACTGTCCAAAACCAAAGGTCTTGGCACCACTGTTCCCGAACAGACTGGTGGCACCTAGAGGAGAAATTGACAGATTGATTGATTCTAAAAGAAACAAAAATAGCTGTACTTTTGTAAAACACTTTCAACAACCTTGTTGAGTTTGTTCACCTGTCTGAGCAGGCTGCCCAAACCCACCGCCGGCAGCAGGCGCGCCAAATGGGTTCTTGTTGGCAGCGTCTTCGCTCGGTTTACCTCCCAGGCCACTGAAGAACCCTCCACCAGCAGCTGAGCCGGCTGCATTGGCTGAACTTGAACCGAACAGACTCCCACCAGATGATGGCTGCTGCTGCTGCAAGAGAAATGCCACTTGTACAATGTGTCCAGAAGAATGGGAACATTTCTTTTTCTCTTATTATTTGAGACAATAATATTTGCAGGTAGAAAAAAAAAGGGGATTATACCTGTCCAAATAAATTCCCACCACTGGGTTGTTGGCCAAACACAGACTGGCCGGATGAGCAGCCAAAAGCTGTAATAAGAAAGAGAAAGACATTCAAGACTGATACATTCTCTGTTTACTCTACACTGCAAGATATATAGCTGGGATTCCACACAATCTTTTTTTTATAGTCACCACTGTACAGCTTCCTTTTCTTCCCACAGAGTCATAAAACAGAATGAGCTGACTCTGGAAACTCGAAACCCCCTTTAATATCTGTAGACAGGAATGACAAAGCTGTGCCTAACATCAGCTGTCCATCAGAGACACACACATTCCCATACTGCTCTGGGAATTTAGAGAATGTTTGGGAATGGGACAACTCCCCTCATGCCACACTCTTCACTCAGACTGCCACACCACAACTCAACCTAGTCACAGAATGCTACAGTCAAAATTAGCTGGTCAGCTGAATGAGTTGAAATTATTGCACAGCCCCCTTGACCGTTCAATGCCTCCACAGACTTAAACTAATACAGCAAGTTTTCAGATACTAGTTAAAAAGGACCAGTCTGAAAGATATAAGGGGGATTAAGGGGCAGAACTGTAATACAATATTCACAATTACTTTTATTCAAGTGTACGCCCTTGAAACAGTGAACCATTGTGTTTTCATTAGCTTAGAATGACCTGCTTTGTATTCGCAGAGGGTAAAGCAGGTCCTCTTCTGAAGAGTTCTCCATGTTTCTACAGTAGCCCAGAATAAACTAACCACACACTGACTCCAGTCTAGAAATGGCCTTTTGTGTTTTTTGTGGCTACTGGAGGGGAGGGTGAATCAAGGGGTGTTCAGTTGGTTGCCATCTGCAACAACACCACTAGATGCCATTAATTCCTTCACACTGGTCCTTTAACGGTTTCGGATAAGAAGCGACAACGGTGCTGAGAGTGACGGCAGCGTTTCTGGCCGACTTGCTTGTTTTTCTGGCTGACTGGTATGAAATTGAGAATTCTGTTTACCCCATTACTTTGAAAGCCTGAAGGTGTTAATCTCTAATTTATAAATAGCAACAGTATGAAATGATTCCAGCATGATTTTGGTGAACCGAAACCCATTGCACAGCTTCAGAACAGACTCCTTAGCTGCAGCCTACAGCGTGAGCATTTCGCTGTGTAGGCAAGTCAAAATGAGTGTGTGCCTGTGCAAACCAGGTGCGCTTGAGGGACTCTGAGTTCTGGCACTTGAGTTGACAAAATGCACATCTTACTAGCTTGGATGCTACTTATAATTAGCAAAAAGCATCATGCAGCTCGTCACTTTAAGCCGGTTCTTACAGGCATTTTTAAAAAGGTTGAAATGACAAAGGTGGGTGGTGGTAGGTAATTTCAGCTGTCTGATATGCAAGCTGGTGTCTGTACTCAGCCAAAGATCTTTTGTGAAGGACGACGCTCCGTTCTGTGACACCACTGTACATTTGAGAGGATACTGAGCATTTCTGTAGTTCTAACAATTCAAACAGAGTGATACATCTTCCCTCTAGTGGATTGGGTCACATTAATCTCAGGGGTCAAAGTCTCACAGATAAACTCTTGTTCATATTATATTCAAAATATGTTTTTAAGCTTAAACTGTTGATGACAACCCTCCAGTATTTGGATTAAGTAGCCTGACCAAAAATAACGTATTTCAGATTTATAAGGCTTTAGCTGTTATTTCAATGTGTCAAATAGATATCTAATAAACATTCAAGTAATTTCAAGTGCTTCTCTTGCTATAGCTCTATTGTGTCCAAGAGACATTACATGTAATTACTCAATGGAAAAGGAAAAGAAGAAATGTTAGCCCAAAACTCTTACCATATTGTACAATACAGTAACAGTAGAAGAGAAAGTGCAGACTCACACTGACCTGAGGGCTGTCCAAAGCTGAATCCTGAAGATGAGGATGTGGTGGTGTTACTACCAAACACAGACCCTTGCCCAAATCCAGAGCTCTGGCCGAATGCAGGTGCGGTGCTCTGTCCAAACAGCCCTGAGCCAGTGCTGCTGGCTGTGTTAGCACTGCTTGTGCCAAAGGAGAATGAATTGGCACTGCTCGCAGTAGAAGCACCGAAAAGACCTCCTCCAGTAGTTGCATTGTTAGAACTGGCTCCAAATGCTGACTGGCCAAAAGAAAAGCCGCTGGCTGATCCCGTGTTGCTGGCTGGCTGGCCAAAGCCACTTGCCTGGCCAAACACGGGCTTGCCGAAACTAGCCCCAGTTGACGCGCCGAACCCAGCTGAGCCAAACCCTGTAGATACTGGGGCTGCAGGGGTTGCTGGGGCTGTAGGAGCTGAGGATGCTGGAGGCGCAGCAGGTTGCCCAAACACAGTGCTAGCAGCGGTAGTTGTTACACCGGCAGCAGTGGGGGTGGAGGTGGTGGCAGCAGCAGGGCTAACTGTGCTGATAACTGGTGTAACCTCAATGGTGGTGCTGTCTGTTGTAGCAGGAGCAGGCTGGGTAAAAATGGAGCCTGGTTTGTCAGAACTGGGGACCTGGAATGCTGGTGGAGCTACCTGGGCGACAGGTGCTGCAGCGGGGGTGGTGGCAGCTGAAGTGGGCACCGGAGCAGCGGTAGTAGTGGTGGTGCTGTCTGGGGTGGCCTCTACTGTGGGAGCCGCACTGGCTGGTGGTGGCGGGGTTGCCTCAGTTGGTGCGGTGATGGAAGAGGGAGGGTCAGGGGTAGCTGAAGTTGTGGCTGGAGGAGGTGTGGGTGCTGGGGCTGTAGGTGTGGCCGCTGGGGTCCCGGTGGTGGAAGCATCCTCTGCAGGCTCAGGTGCTACAAGGGGACTGGCTCTCTCTACAGCAGGTTCAAGAGCAGGTTCTTTTTCAGGTGGCGGGGTGGGTTCAGAAGGTTGTGTGGGAGCTTTTGGTTCCTCTGAGGACTCTGAAGGAGCTGAAAGAAGACTGCTAAAAGACGTAGGTAAAGCTGAAGTACTAGAGCTAGGCTGGGGAACAGAGAAGGCTGGCTTGGGGGTCGATTCAGGAGGTTTGAACAAACTCCCTGTTGCTGCCCCCTTTGACAAATCGGCTACTGTTGCATCTTCTGCAGGCTTTTGGAGACCTGCAGCAAAGCTAAACTGTGCTGATACCTTGCCCATACCAAGTCCAGTTTCCCCAAAGGCAAATGAGGCAGCAGCGGGTTTGATGGATGAATCTTTGGCTTCTTCTCCTTGGCCCACGCGTAGTCCAGAGAAACTGCCCAGAGTCTCTCCTCCAACTGTCTTTGGGGGCTGTGGCTCTACCCTGAGGGCAGGTGTGGTGGAGGTGGGTTTGTCTGCTGACGTGTTTGGAGGCAGCGTGGGAGACGCAGTGCCAAGAGCACGGGAGAATGAGTCCTCTCCAGGTTGGCTGAACAGCATCTTCCCATTTCCGCCAAAGGAGAATTTACTCACATCTTTCACTGGACAGAAAAATGAAAAAACAAACAATCAAATATGATGACGGTGTTTAAGTTTGAAACCATCATAAAACAATCTGGTTCAGAACTGCTGTACTGTTTTTACCTTGTGACATTCCAGCTCCCTGTGAAACTGAGGGAAAGCTGAAGCCTGTGGACCTGTGAAATGAAATGTCACAATGAAAATATAGTGCGAGAATTTTCAGTTTCTGTGGTATGACAAATCTGTGCGTTGTTAAGAGGGAGGAATCCATAAATTAGGACTGAACCATATTCTTTTGGAAAAGTACACGACACATGATATTCCTCTGACAGGTACAACGACCTGCACGTCAAGTGGATTAGTTGGTTGGCTCAAAATCACATCTGATTGGATAATCAAATGAATTACAACCCCAAGAGCAGGATGAGTCATCAGGAATACTTAAAACTTTTAAAGGAAGAGAGAAGATGAATAGTTTGACTTATGAATACTTGTTTTTGACACAAAAGTTTAAATCTTCGTATTTAATTTGGTCTTGACAATTAATAAAAAAAACCTGGATTGGTGATTTTTATCATTCAAAATGGCACTATCATTTACATAAGCTGACTCACCCTGATGTGAAGGAGAACCCTTTGCTGCTGCTTTGATCTGCTGAGCTAGCAGGAGCCACGGAAACATCTGTTTTGGATGGTTGACCTGAAGGACACATGTGTTTATCATATTAGGTATCATACTATAAAATAAAATACCAGACTGAATGTGTGCACACCATTCAGCAATGTTCTACAGTGCAGTTTTGTTTATGTGTAAGAGGTAAAATACTTATGTACATACACCTAAACAGTCCTTACCAAACACGAAGCCTGTCTGTGGGGAGGTTGTACTTTCAGCAGTCATCTTCTGGATACCTTGGGTAGGATTCTGCACAGAGAGATTTAAATTGGCAGTCATCATTATGGCTTAATTCTGCACAGACCTAATATTATGTAGGAGATTTAAAAAAAAACTGCGATCCTTGCATGCTGCTCCTGTAAAAAATGTATTTTTTCTTCTTGTTCCTACAGTTTTATGCTTTAGCTTCACGGTGCAGGATAATAAATGTGCAGAGTTTGACACCTTTAGGCTGTTTTCACATTTTCTCTGTAGTCAGTAAAAAAAGTAGAAGAAGTAGTAGTACAGTAGGAGACATTTTGTGTTCAACAGTTCAACTTGTGAAATGAAAAATATAAGCATATTATTAAAATCTGGAATCATTAATGTTGGGAAATATACAAGTGCCATTTTGAGGATATTATGGTAATTACTCTTTTCTTTTCTGACAAAACCATGTGAGCCACAGGTTAGAGATTTCTTTGCATGTCTTAACACATGTGTGGAGGGGATCTTCAGGGCATGTGTGTTTGTGCACATGTGGGTGGAGATCAGTATGTCCAGGTCATTCCCATTAAGATGAATTTGGGCTCAAACAGTGCCAAACATTTGTTCGTGGAGTTCCCCCGTCACCCAGCTGCAATTTATAACATCAACATAGGAGGGAGCCGGGACATTTCTCACCCATGCAGTTAATGGTGTCTCCTCTCATGCAAAGCCATCAACAGTCTGTGAATTTTGGCAAGTTGAATGCTCTTTAAAGTATCACAGTACTCACTCGTTTGGCCTGGTTGGATGCAACTGTTGCAAAGACCTGAGCTGCTGGATCTGCTACTGATGAGCTAGGAAGGAGAGTACAAGAAGAAGAGGAAGAGAGTGTTCAGGTGATATTTTTATTCCTCACACATGAACAAATATAACAACCATCTTACTATTTAGTGAGATGTTGATGTGTATTAAAATGGGGTTTCAGCAAACAAAGACTCATCTTTTTTGGGCTGGACTAAAAACAGTAAAAACATCTTGCATAATCATAATATTGCACAATTTTCACACATTTTCACATTTTATGTCTAAAAATTAAAGATATTTAGTCGTTCCAACGTCTGTCAGTGCATGGAATTTAAAATTCTTGGGAGCATATAACTTTTGAAATCTTCAGATTGTTCTGGTTAGTTAAATAACAGAAACAAATTGGTTTTCTTTATCGAGCTGGGAACCATTTGAAGAAAAGTTACTGTTCGACAGAGATAAGGAGAACATTAGCGTGGATTCAGGGAAGAGCCTACTTTTGTAATCATCTTATTCTCACAATGCCTTGCTTTGCAAGTGTGTTATTGTGAGCGGGCTTTATTTGGGAAAAGCCCGGAGGAAGGATGGCCTGCCGAAATATCACACACAAAAATGGAGCACAGCCCAGTGAGGCAGAAACAGTCAGGTGCAGGAGGCAGGAACGGGCAGACAAGCTACTGTGAATCATGGAGTGATTAAAGAGCCAAATGAAAGACGTGACGAAAGGGAAGTAAAGAGGATAATGTTATAAAACAGAACATTAGCCAGACAAATTCATTCATATTAGTTTTATTAGTTTTGTTTTGGCTGAATTATCCAGCTTATTGGTTTCTAATTCAAACCGTAAAATATGAGATTATAGTGTTGGCTTTCAGTTGTACCTCTATTTGTACAGCCCCCCCCCCCCAGGGGTAAATAGGCCCTTTTGCAATTTTCACACAATGGGCACATAGACATATCCTAGACATCCAAGAATCTCAGTCACGGTTTCATTTAAAATACAGTGCGCTAGAGTAGAACCAATAATACAATACAGGCCACAGCTGTAGTGTGTATCATACTGTCCTGTATGTGGCAAAGACAGGATCATACACATTGTGTTGACATAAGGGAGGTCAATAAGGTAAAACAACATTATAACGGAATCTTTCAACAGGAAAGACTATATTCAAAAAATGTATAAGCAGCATAAAGGGAATATGTAAGAGATGTGATGCTTCAGGAAAGAAGCTGCGATGCAAATGTGCGATTTCCTCAAAGACTGCTGGCCTCTAACAGTCGTGTGCATTGGCTTAGATTGGGTGGAGTCAGTGACCTGATAAATCTATACCAAGGCGACACACTCAAAACAAAACACTGGACCCCTCAAGGACTCTTAGTGACAGACTGTCTACTCGCTGTATCACAAATAGATCCAAGTGGATACAAGCGCGATTAAACGAGATGAATATTATACAACATGCCTAATTTTAAACAGACAGACAGACAGATTAGATTAATAAGACAGATAAAAAGTACTTTATCTGCCACGTCAATTTCAATGTGACCCGTACCAAAAAGACTGCAAGCCAATTCAAAGTGAAATCCATGCAAAGCTGTTAAAACGCAACTTGACTTTGAAGCACCGGACAGCAAAACTGTGAACGATGACTCAAGAGCAAACCTCTTAAATTTGTCATCCGTGCCTACAAACTACACAAAATGTTTTTGTCACTGTGTTTTTGTCGCAATATGCTATGAGCTGGTATCATGACCAAAAACACGAAACCTGGACAAATTCCTGAATTAAACGGTCAGCAACTTATAAAAGTGATTGTATGTTTTTGTATTGTTGTTTTTTTAAACCACACTTTTGCACTATGGAATGGGATGCTGGATTATGAAAGCAGTCCATGCTAACAAATAAACAAACCGATTACTGTGACTGCCTTATTACACGTTATTACACAAGACAAATTTTGTACTGTAAACCAGCTTCTGTCACTGGAAACTGAGTTAAAACACATCCTGCTATATAGCTGGATATCACTGAAGCTAGAGCCTGACCAATAGATTTATTACTTCCCTCAGTTTACTCCAGAAACCATCACCTACTGAAGTCAATTTAAATTTTTTTTAAAAAGAATATCTACATAGTTTTTGGTCTTTACCTCAAGATATTGGCAACAGGCATAGGAGGCCCTTTGTCCTTGAGCTCCTGGACATTGACCACCTGAGGAACCGTCTTCAAAGTGGACTCTGTCAGGGAAGCGCTGACGACAGCTGGAACACACGCAAACGCATTTGTCAGAAAGTTTGTCTACACACACACACACACACACACACACACACACACACACACAACTAGTGTTTATATCAAAACAGAACATGCCAGACAAGTGTAACTCAAATAATTAAATGTTTTCCAGGATATTTAGGCCTGGTTTGAATTATACTGACACTACCAGTTAAGTGAGTCTGAGGTATGCTGGGACTTGAGCTACCAGGTTCACATTTTTTGAATTGGAGGACTGTGTCTCCCCCTGGTGTTTTATAGCAATCATAGCAATTTAATATTATACAAAAACCTTGCTGGCCACACAGTTGTCCATAATGACTTAATTAATGTTAATCACCATTTAAAAATAAACAGATAATTATTTTCAACTGCAGCGTGACAAGTGCCTGTTCTTTCTACCTGGTTTCTGATTGGCCATCTGCCTGCGTAGAGCAGCGGTGGCTGCAGCCTGCTGGGCGGGCATTGTGACAGGGATGGTCCTCTCAGCTGGTGGGGCTCCATGTTTGACTGTCTTTGTGGCAAGCGCAGTGCTATCCGCCCCGCTGAGGTTGATCTTATTACTTGGAACTGAAATTAAAACAAAGTGAGCAACATGTTCAGCAAGTCTGACATTTAAAAAGGAGTCATCCTGTAGCTGTAATGCTGCTTCAAATCTTACTCACCAGGGCTGGCAATCGGGCTGAGTCCAAAACCCACACCAGGGACTGAGTGAATTTTGGTTAAAGGTGTGGACTGGATGGCCCCGAAGCCTGGCTGGATAGAGGGGGTCCTCACAACTGTGGGGTGGCGGGGGGTGGACAATGCTGTAGGAATGACAGTCAGGGGAAGAGGCTCTGGCTGTAGTTCTTCCTCTTCCAGCTCCAAATGAGCTGGGTGAGGGTCCAGGGACTGGGACAGGGAGGATGTAGAGCTCACATCATCCAAGTCCTCATAGTATTTAGGTGAAAGGAAGGCTGAGCGAGACAGGTTCGCTGGAAGGGAAGGGAAGAGATCTGGATCAACAACAACTGTAGTATGGCTTTTTTTAATCTATTTGAATCTCTTTGTGAATATCATTAAAGTATGTTTCAGGGTTTGTGGTAAACACTAACTACATTCCTAAACTTTCATGCAGCCACAAATTTCGAGTCAGTAGATCAAATTTACTGACTGGAAAAATAGCCTCCAACACTTGTTAAATTAGTCTGAGCAGAATATGTGTACCTGGTGCAGTAGAGCGAACAGGAGGCATCTGTCCCTTTGAGAGAAAGTTACGCAGCTGGGATTGTTTAACTGGTGAAATCTTGACTGCTGGAGAAACATACAGTATAAAGTTAGTATGTTGAAATAAAGACATTGTATATCCTTTATCGTGTTTATCTAAAACATTTTACAAAGACTGATACCTGGAGATTTGGATTTGGCTTTAGGAGGGGTGGTGTCCAGCCTGGCTTTTAGGAGTGATTCCCTTAAACTCTCAAGCTCGCTTTCCAACCTGCCATGACACACAGAAAGAAATTATTTAAATATTAAAATATGACACTTTAAGTAATTATCTGAAGTGTTCTGGTGCACACAATGAGAATATCATATAAAGGCTGCAACACTGAAAAAGAGAGTGCAATTTCAATGTTATTCAAGGACTAAGGTGATTATATTTTTAGCTATTGATACATCCAGTTATAAAAACAAAAGTTAATTTTATTCAGTTTTAATTATTCAAAAACTGTTCTAGATTTAAACTGCAGCCCATTTAAGTCAAGGTTAACTTGACATATGAGGTCTATGATTCCCAAACTTACACTGCACAGTCTCTCTTCTCCAAACAAATTCAAAGTCTACAACATGCAAAACTCATTTATCTCTCTAAAGCTTTTCTCAGGCCTCCATTCCTACTTCCTACTCTCACCCAGCAGTTGTTGCTGCAGCAGTATTGCGGTTGATAGTTGGAGTAGTGGCCTTGTTGTAGAGACGCAGGGAGGTGAGTTCCTTAATCAACTGGTCCAGTCGGTTTTTCTGCTGGTTGATTATGTACAGGTTGTTGGCCAGTGTCGTGAACAAACCTTCACGCCCTGGCACGACCATGTGTCTGTGAGAAAGAGGAGTATTTCATTAGGAAATGATTTGTGACCCAAAATGTTTTCCGTGGCAAACTCTCAAATAACTGTTTACTTCTGCTTTTTCTTCTTCTCCAGGTGTTTCTCCCATTCCACGTCAAGAACGTCATTCACATCTTCCACAGCAAACATAACATATTGGTACAGCCTGCGAATCTCCTGAACAGAAAAAAAACACAGCACAGATTAGACAGAAGGCTTTGAGTAATGAGCTGATTCGTGTAAACCCTTTAGGAAAAATATCTACTCATGCAAACTTCTGCTTTTTTACCTTGAGCTGTTCCTCACTGCGTGGGTCCAGAGGTTTTTTATACAACAGCTGTCTGTAATTTCTGTCCTTGCTGAGCTCACTCTGTGCTTTGGCTTCTTCTGCCCCAGCAAAACCCTCCAGTAAGGTGGTCTTCAGTGTACCAATGTCCCCATGGAGAGACTGCAAACCAGAAACAGGAAAAAAAAACAGGCTTAATTCAACAAGGGGATCAGAACAATTAAACTACATCAACAAATCAGTTAGAAATGTATGACAATGTACACACACACTCTATAATTCTGCCAATACAAACAACAATAGAGGCTTAAAAGATTTGGCAGCCTATTGGTTGAAAATAAATGTATCAAAAAGACCAACACAGAAAGTTAATCTTTTGCTGTTTGAGGGAAATATAGATAAGACTAGAAAAGGCTTCTCTGTGTATAAATATACAATAGACAAGTCAAAATACTAGTTTTTGTACACTTTTCAGGGAGAACCTACAGACTTTTAAACATTTTAGCTAGCTACCCCTGCTGTAAGAGAAGAAGATGGTACACAGCTTTTTTAAAAATGTATCATAACACCATCAACTTGCCGCTGTGACTTTGTTATTCTAAGACCATTGCGTTTTGAGCAGGAAGAAGCTGTTGGGGGTAGGATCTGGCTGCTGGGTGTGAATTTATTAACAGGGAATTAAGTCAGCCTAAGCAAAATCCGAATGTGTTTTGGTTTTGGCAGCCACGGTCTTACCTCTGTTGTTTCCTTAATCTCCAGAGTGAAAATATGGAGGTCCTCGGACTCCTTCCTCAACTCCTTCATCTCCTCATTGGTGCCAACCTTGAAGTCGGCTCTTGCGCTTCGTGCCTTCAGGTCGTCCAGCTCCTTCTGGAAGTGTGCAATCTGATGACAAGTCAACGACAAGTGCAGTTATTTGTAAATCCTTCGTTACAGATTTCAAGCCCTTCCTAAGTTGTTTGTGTCCACTGCACTACAATACAATACAATGATGTTTCTAACTGAGTAGCTACGAAAGTGGACTGCACCAGGGAGGCAATAATATGTTAGCTGATGAAGTTGTATATGAATGCATTTTATGCACAATTCATTGACAGTGTTTACATATTTATATAAAGTGCGTAAATCAGTTTATGATACATTAAACTTGACTGACAATCCTGTGTAAATGTGGCCCTGACTTTATGTGTGGTTTATTTAGTAACAAGGGAGTGCGAAACAGTCAACTATGATAAGCTAATAGACATTATTTGGTACTTCAGTCAGATTTCATTGGTAACATGCTTAATGGTATCAGATATATTGATTTTTTCGTGTGTGAAATTAAAAAAATCCAACAGTTCATCTACTTGCTAAATTATTTACAGATTTACCATTACATTTTCATTAAGTGGAAATATGAGCATCTAGTGCGCATGTTGTATGTCGAGGTGTTGACTGGATAATGTCTCACCTCCTCCAATATACCGGCCATAATTGGATCAGAGTCTTTCTTCTGTTGTAGCTGCTTCTCCAGGGCCTTCACACTAACAGCTGCCTGCATTGGAAAGTTGTAAAGTAAGACACACACACACACACACACACACACACACACACACACACACACACACACACACACACACACACACACACACACACACACACACACACACACACACACACCAACAAAAACACACAATTGCTATAAAAATATTTTTGTTATCATGGCTGTTTCATGACATGACACTGAGTTGTGATTCATTAATTAATAATTATTTTCTGTGATCCGTTTACTACTTACAAATCTATCCATGATAGAAACTGTGTCACATACTGTGAATATAACATCTTAAACAACCGCTGGAGTAAATTTTGATATTGTATATTGTACCATTTTACTTTTTTGTATCATTTACTTCTACTACTGTGGTACACAGTAGTGTACAGAGAAGTTGAGTATACAAATGGAGGCTAGGTGCCTTCTATGTGTTCCCATTGTGATATCTGTTCTTCTTCTAACATTTATTTTGATCAAAATATCAAATAAACCATTGAAGACCTGTGATGTTTGGACATGGGCTTGGATGGCAGGAGCAGGTTTCTGCACGATTGTCGGTGGTGTGCTGGTTTGAACTGGACGCACCGGGGCTGCAACACAATCAGCAACATAAGAATCACAATCCAAGGGCTGAACACACACAAGATTTAACGAATCCTTTGATGAAAAATAAATTAAGGAGGGCACTCTTGTGCAAATACATCATTCTTACTTAATACAGCTGGTGGCTTAGTGACTGACGGTTGAGGGGCGGTCAGACTACTGGAATTAGAGACAACAGCTTTGGGAAGGGAGGAATTGAAGGAGAAAGACGGTGGTGCTGGGGTCTCCAATGCTGAAAACCTTGGGAGAGAGAAGACAGATTTATTCTGCTGATTTAAGTCCTTCATGTATTCAATATAAAAAATCTCTGTCTCAGTTGGAATACCCTTCAATCTGAGTGGTCAACAATGATTTACCTCTCATTTAAATTCAGTTTCACAGTTGGTGGGGAGGGAGCGGCAAGGCTCTGGGGTGTTGGAGATGGAGCCGGAGCCACTACTGATGGTTTGATGGAGGGAGTGAAAGAAAATGCTGAAGGCGCTGACGGAGTATCAGAGGGAGGTTTGGAAGCAAAGGAGAAGCTTGATGATCCAGAGCCAAATGGTGTGGGACCCCCAAGAGAAAAAGCCGAAGTGCCAGCGGTGGAGTTTGTGGTTGGGACCGAGAAAGTGAAGGATGATGACGATGACGATACAGGAGCCGAGGGAGCGATGCTGAATGGGGCAGCGGATGAATAGGCAGGAGGCGGTGCAGGAGTGGAAGCAGCTGCTAAAGTAAGACCGAGGTTTGGGAATGCTGGTGGGACAGATGTGATAGAGGCAGGAATTTTGGGAGGCTGGGTCACCAAAGAACCTGCGAACAAAAAAAGAAATTTGCTTTCATAACATCTCATCACGTGTTGGTCTTGTTTTGTCTCCATAACTTGTTTTTGTCTCCAAAACAAGATTATTAATTCTGGAATTAGCAATGGGATTAGTGTTAGTGAGAAGTCCACAGCTTTCATGGTAAAATGCTCACTGACACAACAGTCTGTCAGACTTCAAAATTATTTGCACAAAAGCTGTGGTGTTTTTCTTTGTCAATGTGTTTGGTTGAGTAAAAACACTGTTTCTTTTAGCTTCCATTTCTTTAAATTATCTTATCAGTCTAGTCAAAGATCCCTGCATGGTATCAACAAAAGGTCACAATCAATAAATATAAAGTGAAAAACAATTCAAACTATTAGAAATAATCAGATAAAAAACATCATTTTAGCAACAGAAACAGAAAAATGTAGCATTTATAAGACATTTTGCTTCATAATACCAACAATAATGTTTTTTTTACTTCCTTTCTGCCCTCATCACGACTACACTCACCATAACTCAAAGCTTTGCATGTCTTATTTGATTATGTTGAAGTGTGATAAGATGTCCAAAGTTCAACGGTGGATTTGTAATGGAGTTAAGAGCTGTAATTTTATGCAGAATGATTGTTCCTGTAAGACACTAAGATAAGCTTAATGGGGGATGTAGCTGAATGTGCGTTTGCTTGACTGACAGATCTCTCAGGCTCTTAAGCTGAGCTGTGGAAGTTGTGAGGTCCAACTCCAGACCACAGTACAGCTAATAATAGGTTTATACCAAACTCCACACTTTAAAATGTTCTTTTAGGAATCAACGCGTGACTTGTCAGCTGAAATATGTCCAATGGGCACACACACGGACTGGAAGTTCCTGCAAACACTTCAGCATCACTGTCTCAGATGATTATCACTTGAGGAAACATATCATCACAATGTGCGATTATGATTACTTATGCAGCTATCTCAACAACATTTTAGTCTAAAACATCTGTCGCGTTGACGGGCTCGCTTACCTGGCTTGGGCAGTCTCTCCCCCTCCAAGGCGAGGGCAGTAGGGGCTGAGACCAGTTGCTTAACCCCAGGATTGAGGTTGAGCAGAGCGAATGGGCAGAGTAATCCCTCCGTTGATAGCATTAGCATTATGGGCGCCGGGGGCAAGGTCTTTTCATCAGCTTTATATGGGTGGAAAGACAAGACACAAAGAGAAGTAAAGTTAGAAGACCTTTAGACTGAGAAACACTGTTAAAAGATAAATATGTTTACTATAATTTCACAAAACACAGCAACCACTAACACTCCAGTCAAACTTACTCACCCTCCCACAAACATACCGAGAGCATCTCCGACATTTCCTCCCCCTACTGACTCATTTCTCAACCCTCCACAGATCAGGGAGCCAAGAAGAATCTTGAAAGCTCACTGGTATGAAATTTCATCTTAAGTCTATTAATTTAGAGCCACATGCATAGGCAGTCCACACTATGCAGTACTAGACATTTGTGCAAAATTATTTAGCGTTCCACACAGCTTTGTGCTTCCAAGTCACACCACTCCACAAGGGAGACAATTAACAGCAAGTGTCTTCTGCTCGCTCTGCCTGCTATAAATGCCGTTTGTCACTTTGATCATTAGAGTGTTGACAGCATCGGAGCCCAAAGACTGTATGTGTGCTGGCGCTGTAGTTATCTCACTGACCTTGGCTCACTTCGCCCTCCAGTGGTTAAAACACGTACTCAGTGTTCAGTGACACTGTAGTCGTGAAAAGATACGACTGTCCTAAGATGCCTCATTTGGTTAAAATAAAAAAATAAAAAACAGTCCTCAAATGCACACTTCTTGCCAGAACCCTTAACTATTTCCTGCTCTTCACACCCACTTTCCTGCACTTTCCAAAATCACGCGGTGTGCTGTGGGCTGGGGACAAAACTGGCAAATCCAGTCTAAACCAACATTCAAATGAAGAAACTCAGTATTCGCACCCCTTATTAAAGATTAGTCAGAGTTAATACTAGTCATATCTAACACGTCACAAAAGCAAACGGAACGCTTTGTACCGTTTGTTCTCCCTACAGCTGCCTCTCACATCTAAAACTGTTCCTCAAGTATAACTTCATCATTATTGCCACTGACTCACCTCTTTGAAGCCAAACTTACATTTTGCATCTACTGTATATTCAGCCCATGCACTGCATTTGACATTATGTCAGTACATTACCATTTTATTGTCTGCATAAATTCAAACTTATATTTACCACACACCCGTACACCTACACACAAAAATACATTTGCATGCAAACACAGATGAGTATTATTTCAAGAAATAATGTGATGCCGAATTCACCATGCAAAACACAACACTGCAACACCTAACGTTCAGTTTAATCTCAGTTAAGAATCTATAGTTTGGGAGATAAAGAGGAGCAAAGAGATAGAGGGTGAAAGAGGGAGCGAACAGAAGGGAGCGGCACACGGTAAAGCTCATCAGCATTCTGCAACAGGATTGTCTGGGCTTTGTTGTTTGTTGTGGTCCTCTCGCCTGTCTGAGCCATTTTAATGAGTGCGTTTTCTCTCCACAGATAACTCTCTCTCGTTACTCTCCCTGCGCTTTCCCTATCTAATGTCTCACTTTGGATAAAGGTTTTGATCAGACTACAATCATGTCAAAATGTTGCTCAAATTGCAGGTTCTTTTTCTCTCTTGCTGGGGAGGGAGTTCTTAGAGTGAGCGGGGAGAGATGTGACTAGACAGCAACAGCAGCTCTACGTGAATGTCTGGCAGACTTGGCCATTTAAGATAAAACAGTGTACTGAGACGGTAGCTTATCACTATTCTTTACACATGCTGCAATGGAGCACTGCAGTGGATGCTGTATGCACAAAGAAACCTAACGGAGTTCAGCTTCATCTCACCATGGCGGGGCTGCTGAACATTAAATGTTGTGGAGCTTATTCCAAGACAATGGCATGCAGTACAAGAGATATCTCTAACTACTAGTGAATTAAAAGTTAATTTACAGTTTGTAGGAGTCTGAAAAGACGGAGTTTTTAAAAGTAAAACATCCAGGTACATCTTATCCAATTCAGTAAGAAATACTGTGTGCATGCATGTTCATTCCAACAGGCGTATCAGGGTGGGCAGTATCTCTGGTGGCAGATGTTGGTGTACAAACCTGCCTAAACTGGTTTAATTTTCTCCTCACTGTCCATACAATCATTTAAAAATTGTCTGAAAAAACACAATGCATTCAGCGAGCTTCACCGCAGATATGCAGTACCCTTTGTATTTAATACAAATGTAAAAAAAAAAACAAAAAAACATTGATATCAAAGCCATAACAACTGCAAGTGCGGGAGATCCAATTTAATAACTTAGCTGAGCTGCTATGATTTCAGCTTGATTATGGCAGAGAATATGGTTGCAAATAGGAATGACATCATTATCATATGTTAACAGTGATGTAAATATACAATTCATTTAAATTCAGAAAACTGTCTGTTCATGCTGATTTCATAAAGTAAATAATGCCAAATTAAGTTTCACCTCACTAATGCATAAATCCTGTAAATCCCATCCCTATTACCATGAACCAGCCCTGCACACTGGTATGTAACACTGGCTTGCGTGTCTACCTCATCTACTTCAGCTGCACCAAAGTAACTGCAGATTGGGTTTAGCATTTAGTCAAATTCTCTTTCAGGGTGTGCTGTTAGAACTTATATAAGAATTATTCTACCAAACCATTAACAACATAATTGTGATAAAAGCCATATGACCTTTGCTCAAATGATGAAAAAAAGCTGTTAAAATCCCATTAAAAACACACAAGTCTCTAATAGGAAAGTAGAGGCTCACTTTACCTTGCTTCAAAATTGGTTTTAATTTGACAAAAATAATGACAATCTTTGAGTGATGGCTTTTAAAAAGTGAAATTAAACTTGCAACAGACAACTTTTTATCCGCTATTCCATGGCATGGAGTACATATTGATTGCATGGCTGTAGAAAAGTGACACCATCCTCGTATAGATGGGTGCCCTAAATACCTCATTTTCACTTTACTATTTGGCCATCTGGATGGATTTTTCCCACAAAAACTGACGTCTTCAATTGTGCAAACAAAACAAGAAGAGACAGTTTTCACAGGTCGCTATCCCCAGGTACAGAACTGGTCTACTTATTAATACACCGGCTGTTTAACTGTTGCTAGAGCCGTCTTTGCAACATTGGTGCAAATACCAGAAATACAACAAGGAAATGCTGGGAGAAAAACTTGTTTAACTTTAACATTGAACAACAAACATTATGGTAGGCGTATTCACATTGTGTCGGTGTGCCAATCAGGTCAGACAGGAGAAGGAAGAAAGTAAATCAAAAAGACAAATTCACTTACTAATGTGGATCTCCTGCTGGCTGGTGTAGTCTATTGCCAAACCAAGGGGAAGCGTGTCTTCATTCGTCTCGGTCACTGGAAGCTCAGCCCTGCTTGCATCCTCCAGGATCCAAAGCTCCCATATCTAAAAAGAAAGAACAACAATCTGTCATGGTCACGACAGTCTACAGGATTCTGATGCGCTTACCTCACCCGCTAAGGAGTATCTGAACAAACTTTAAACTAAAGCTGTATAAAATCAGATTTAATGTGATCTCAAACACATCAATGTCATGTTTGTCTTTCAAACCTGGAATTTAAAATCTGTCTTAACGAGAGAAAATTTTCACTTCTGTCTGTATTTAAAACAGCATGTGTTTTAAGAAATAAGATTTCTAGGAAACATTCTGCTTTTCTTTTATCATCATTAGGTACCTTGTCCTCTTGTCTGGCTATAACGCTGACTTCAATGGAAGCTGCTGATGCTGCAAACACAAGGTCCCTGAAGGAAATAAACAATGAGGCAAAGCAACACATTACACAAACATGACATTCAAATTAAACAGAAGAATCTGAAGAGATAAACAATTCATTTATTCTCAACAGTAAACATGCTTTAGGGTGCCTACTACATCATTCAGTGCCTGTAAACTGTGATCCTTCTTACCAGTCCTCTACGTGGCTGAGGAAGTAGTGGTGTTGTCGCTCAGTGCAGCTGCCGTACACCGTGTCGCTGAAGTTCAGATACTTTGTCTCCATCTTCTCATCCTTCTTCTACAAAACCACAACATATATCACAGTTTTTCACATTCATTGGCTCTATAGTGATATTATATATATACACATTTTATCAGTGTCATGACTTGGTCTTGATATGACTTGACTTGTTTTGATGGATACCAGTAAAGTGATGTATTTTATAAACTTCACCAATAATTCTACTTGTTCTAACATTTGTTTTTACCAATTCAGTCATTATATCAAATAACTGATGATTACCAAAAATGTCACTGTTAAAATTCTGATCAGTCAATATCAAACTGACTTCATCAGCAACTAGTAGCATTTATTCTTATTCTAAGTTCTTATTAAGGAGATTTCAAAACATCGAATATTCGTCAAGTATAATGATACAACCGAAAATATTGAAACATTGTTTAAAGGCGACATCAATGAGCCGTAACTGCAGCAGAAGCCTCTATGTAACCACAGAGTCTCTACACAAAACAGATGGTAACACAGCAAGGCATTTGACTATCAGATCTACAAAACATAGCCTGGCAGAGAATCTAATGCTATGTTCGTTACTTCACCTTGTTGTTGTGGCCATGCAGAGAAAATATCACTAAACAAACAGGTAACGCTCATGTGAAGAAAACAGTATGGCCAAATGTATCTACTGAGGCGGTGAGAAAGGCAGCATTAAAGACCGAAGGGGTGCAACCTGACAAAACTCCAAATGGATGAATTCAGTGGACTGTGAATGTAGGGCGTACTCACAGGGAGGGAGATCAACACTAGCTCAGGAGGTGTCTCGAGGGAGCCATCTGCAGCAGCATATACCACTGCAAACACGAAAGTTCTCAGCCACAGCACATCCAGAACTGCGAGAGATAACAGGAAAGAGAGGTGTCAGGCACAGATGGGATTTCAACACAGTAATAAAGGTAAAACACAAGTAAATTAGAAAATTAAATACAATGCCATTAGAAGCCATTCATGAGCCCAGCTCAATATATGGCCGTACAACACAGAACCATTAATACGTTAAAGTACGGGATTTGCTTTACCTTTTACGGGTTCATCAGAGGGGTAGAAGTGTGGACATGGGATAACTTTCTTTTCTTCAAGAGCCTTTTCAACAGAAGAGAAAAACATGTATTCATCTTGTCAGTAATCGGATGCTGCAGCTCTCAGGAAGCAGTCAGTGTTTTAATTCTAATTATGGTGAATTACTTACTGGTGTGTACTGACTGACTGTGGCATTCATTTTTCCTGCGGCAACCTGTTTTCCTTTTGGACTCCAGCAAACTGTGTGAAACAAAACACATCAACTCAGCCACAACAGAGATAAGAGCACAGGCAAACTCAGCTAGTATGTTCAGAGTCCCACTCACTGCACGTGATGCCGCTTGAGGCCGGTAGCTGGGCCAGCACTTTGGCACCGTCAGTGACGTCCAAAATTTGCATGCTGCCATCAGACATGCAGGCAGCCAACATGGATGCCTGAGCAGGATTCCACTTCAGGTCCTGCACCAGAGTGCCGGTGGGTACTGCTGGCAGCAGTGATGCAAAAGGTAACTTCTGTGGTCTTGCCTAGAAAGGAAAAGGAAAATAAATAAATAAATAAATAAAAAAATATTATTTGCAGACTTTATGTTATGTTTGATTTCAAATGCTATTGATTAGCTCATTAAAATAACTGCTTTGTGTCAAGGATCTTTCAGTTTAAGGGCATCTGCAAGACATCTGACTCTCATACTAGATATGCCTGAACAACGTTAAGAAATCCTTTAAATATGCACAATATTTCATTAGAATAGATCAGCAGTTCCCTTGTATTGTACATTTCTATCAGTCATCTCCATTTGACATCTACACCATTTTTATTATGACGCATTGTCTAATACATTATAACAATAAATCCACTGACTAAAGCAGTCACCTTGTTCATGAAGGTGCGGACGTCATAGAAGGTGAGGGACAAACCGGCCCCCTCAGACAGGCCACATACTGACAGAGTGAGTTCATCACAACTGAGGGCCAAGTGGTGCAGAGCAAGGTCCACAGTCACCTCCGCCAATGCTGCTATCCCCTCCACTAGGACCAAGAGGAAAATGTGGGTCAAATTTGAGGATGATACATGAATGGAAATGAAGCTGTAGTTGCCTTGTTTGCAAGTGGTGCAAACCTGAGTAGACACATATTCAAATTCACACCTGTACGGTCACACCCATACCTATTTCATTGGAGTTGCCGTCAAATCTGTCAGCAGCCAGAAGGTCTCGTGTCAGGTAAACTTTGAACGTCCGGTCGAGCCCGACAAAAGTCAAACCAAATTTGTTTGAGACCGTCAGCAGACTCGATCTATCTTTTGGCAAGTCTTCAGTGGGCTCAAACACTCTCGCTTTCTTCATCTGGCGAAACTGGAAATCCTGAAAGACACAGACAAGCAGTGTTTATTACTTCAGGAAGAGTAGTTATGGGTGGTTAGCAAGTTAGGTGCCAGCTCAATAGCTACAAACTCCGCAACTAACATCACGTTAGCTAATTATGCTAATGTGTGTATGTACCATTACAGCAACATTTATTCAACGTGAACAAAATGTGATGATTTATTTGTCATTCATGTGGCTGTTTAATCACCTGGCCCCAAGCTAACGTTCAACTCTGAAGAAGCACATACGATCAAGCGTTACAAAGCTAATAGCTAACGTGCTAGCATAGCTGGTTACACACAGAGAGGATTAAAGTTAGCGGCTTTTTCTTGTCAGCCTTTTCTACCGAGCTTTTCTAATTGCTTATTGCGTCCAAGTTAGCCTTACGGTACTGTACTTGCTTTTGAGTCAGGGTTAACGACACAGAAAACGAAACCTAGCTAGCTAACCAGCTAAGCTAACCCAGAACCTGTCAACATGAGTTGGATAACAGCGCATACCTTCATTTCCCTCTCAGGAGGGGTGTCTGTGTCGTCGCTCATTTTCAAGCACAGAAACTGCTGCTTTTGCAGCCGATCTGTTGAGTTAGTTTAGCCCCTTTCGAGTCTGTATTTGAGACAAATCTCTGGTGAACCACATTAGTCTGTCAGAACAGAGAAACACACGCCGCGCGATTTTGCTACGTAGCTACGTAGGATGACTAATAGATAGCAGAGCGTGCTGAGTCCTCAACACAGACCCTATACACAAAAGAGGGGGGCAATCATTTCAAAAACTATCTGGCAATATTTTTGAATATTTTAAGGTTATGGCCAAAGATAAACACAGAAAACCTAATCCACTCCAAAACAGATTTAAAAACAAACAAACAAACATAAATGTATGAGAAAATACCTTTTAAAACACACAAACAAGCATATCAGTCTAATGATAAACACCAAAGATGATGTCATAAAGCATTTAAAAAATTAGAAGTGATTGGTCGATTATTTGATCAGTTGATTGAAAGAAAATGAGTTGCTGATTTGATAACAGATCAATTGTTTTGACTCATTTCCAAGCAAACGAGTTATTGTCAAATCTCAAAAATGTGCTATTTGTAGCTTCTTAAATGTATTTGCAGCATTTCTTTGTCATTTATGATGGAAATGAGGAGTCTTGGTATTGGACTGTTTAAGAAGTCACCTGGAGAAATGGTGATCAGCAATCTTTTTAATTTGGGACACTTCATAGACTTGAAACTAATCAGAAGATTAGATTAGATTAGAAGACATTAACAAAATGTACGCTGACCATAAACATGATTCTGAATTCTTATTGTCACTTTGAAAAAAGAGAAAAATCTAAATATGTTAAATATATGAATTTCAAACTATTGTCAAGATAAGGTGTGGCTGCCCTGCTTCTTGACAATGTCCTGCTATTGTCTTGATAATTGTCTTTTATTTTCTGTGAATCCAAACACACCATTTTGTTTCGTTTTTATTTTGTCGCAAGGTGTCACTAAATGTGTGGCTTGATTCCAAACTGCAAGTAAGAATGTTTACGTTGGCTCTGTTGGCACCTCCTTACCCACATCTGGGACAGATATATATTCCTACAATATATCACAACTTGCAAAAACTTCTCTAACAAGGTTCTTCGGGTTGATATTTGTTGGTCAGCACTGTGTAGAATCCCTGAAGATAGCCATTAAGGTGTGGGAAAACAGCTATCTCAAAGAAAGAGCTTCGCTGCATACAAACAAAGACAAAGGAAAGAGGAGGGCGTTGTTATGGTGAAGTAAGGACTTTTATTAGAAAGCAGATTTTTCCGTATTGCATTTTAAAGAAATCAGGTACTCTTGGACTACACAACTGAAACTGGTGATGGCAAATATCATGACGGGAATGATAGGTAGATTCTTATGCAACATCAAAAGTGGCAACTTGCATTTCTGTTGTATATATTATTGATGCTCGAGTCAGAAGGCGCATAAACATTTTTAACATTTTTCAATTGAAACATAAAGCGGTATCAACACTGAAATTGTCCCATCCCAGTTTTCCTGGTCCAAGCCCTGTTGATAGTGAAGAACGTTACCACGATCAAAGTGTAGGGTTGCATGATAAGATCCTCCTCCGTCACACGGATTGTTGTCCATTGAGAGGTTACCAACGAGCCCAGACTTAGGACCCAAGTGCGCTTACAAGAGCATTACAGATATGGTCCATGTCAACATGGGACAGCTGTGTTCATGAAGCACCAAGGTATCGGCCAAATATCCGTCAGTCCTTGTTGCAGAGACACACACTTATAACCAAGGGGGGGGTTAACATCACCGCGTCCCTCTACTCTGGAAAGTAAGCTAGCACAGACCAAAGCAAGCTGGAGAAAGACAAAGCAGACAGCAAGAGCACAGCAAGTCATGTCGGATCTCCCATAATGCACTTTGGGTCTCATCCCCTATTCTGATTGTCAGCGCTCTGAACACATGGCTTTAAAAGTTGCGTTTCCTCCTCTCTCACCTCACCCTCTTCTTTTTTTCTCTCCTCTCTCTCATTTGTCTAAGTAGTTCTAAAGTGCTGGCATTATGTTCAAGGACACATACATACACATACAAACTTTTAGTGCATTTTCTCTGAGTCTGCTGAAGGTTCAAATGCACACTCAACTGGGTAGTTAGTCAATGTATTTCCCACTCTTTTATCACTACTTTGCTGTCATTGTTACAACAGGTTAAACTTAACCCTTTAAACATTCAGTAAAAGGCCAGGCTGTGTGATAAAAATACAACCCTTCTCATCGCGAGACTCCACAGTCTTTGTTTGCTAACAGTGACAACAGTTATTCAGCATAAAATACATGGTGCATAAAGATCAGAGGTTTCATCGGGTTAGAGTGAGTGTCTGAATGGCATGCATTTTTATGATACAAGTGTCTCTTTGCATATAAATGTATTGTTTTCAGGTTAAACCACTCAGTGGAACAAAGACTACTGAGCCCATTAGTTTGACAGTAATGGTGGACGAACGGAGCACTGTGTAAAGTTCGAGAAAGTAAGTAACAATTTATTTGCAAAGAAGTGTTTGTGAAAATAGGTTCTTTTCGACCAACGATCCCCATCCCATCTGTTATCTTGTCATTTTTGATGATCCAGGTGAATGGTGGACATCGCACAAACACAAACTTCTGTTACGAAACAACAAAAAAGAAAGAATCCTTTACTACAGGGTTTGCTGTGAAGCAGAGACAAAACATTAAATACATTTTACAGGACCATTTTTTTACTTTCAGCCACCTCGGCTCGAGCTCATCCTCCCAAAGGGGTTAGCCATGACATTCTCTGAGAATCCCTCAGTTTACAGTATAGTGCAACATCATCGTGTTCAAATTCATCCGGCACAAGAAATTTAACAAAAAAAAAAAAAAAGATTCGAAGCAGAGGAGAGGCAAAAGGACTTCTTAAAAACATTTCTTTTTGTTGGCAGGGTCAGAATCAGATTTTGCAAAGGAAAAGAAACTGTGAACAAGCCGAAATGAGCGCGTGTCTTAAGGAAATCACAGCAACTGGTTTATGCACGTGTTCTTGTTTTGTAAGGAGGAATATTCCAAAGGGAGATCTTTCAACAACAGGTTTAACTACAATTATATAAATATACATATACATATATACATATATATATAGATATATATATATATATATATATATATATATATATATATATACATCTACATATATATATATATATATATATATATAGATAGTAATGTGTATATAAAATGTGCAGTATGTAAGAACTGCCACCTGTCGCAACCCTAACCCTTTAAAACAGAAGGGGCAGCAAATCCCTAAGCTAAATGCTGCTAACTGAAGCTGCTAGTTAGCTACATTAGCCGGGCCTTCCTGACTGGGAGCTCGAAGCACCGAGGAAGTGTTGGTGTTTACACCACAAGCACGGGAGCTTTGAACCAGGGACAGGAAAGGCTAGCTGGTTAGCGTGCTACCTTCAGTCTATATCTCTGCGACACAACAGACAGGTGTCACATAACACCAGAACTGTAAATAATTCAACTGCATTTTTTAACATGTTGCACCTTTAATCCTTTTTTAATTTTGTTTATCAATCGTATAAATAATGTGAGGGTGTCGGTCCAGGGGGGTCCAGGTTGTTGCTGATTGGCTGCTGAATGCATCGAAGTACAAAAAAACCTTTTCAAAAAAAGATTTCAATGACATTTGTCTGGTGTACACGTCCTCCTTAAAGAATGAGATGAAGGCAAACGAGAAAATGAGTGAATAAAATGTGACATACTTTACACTGAGCAAAGGATCTTGGAGGCATCAATTTTTTAGTAGAATTATAACTTAAGTAAAAAAAAAAAATCTATCTGTCAATCTATCTTAACAGGTTGTAAAGGTTCACATCACAACATTCACACCCACACAGCCACAGTCTAAGGCACTGCTCCACACCCCTTTATCACTGCAGTGGAGTATATCAATGTTTCCCACCCTTTTTTATTGTTTTAACTGCACTTCATATCAGATTCTACTAAGTTAAAGTGGCGGCCATGTATTTGCCTGTTTGCTATAGGAACCAAAAGCAGAGATTGATTATCCATAATTGCAACCTAAGACATTTACTGCACAGTTGAATAGTAGAATTAACAGGTTTTTAATTTTTTGGTGTTGTAGGCTGATTTAATTGCAAACTTTTTTTGTGATCTAATGAATAACTATGGATCTGAGTTTAATTCCAAAGTTTTCACACGTACGTGTGCATTTTAGGAGACCTTAGTTAACAAAGTACCTAAGTACCAGAAGTACAGTGGATCCTCTAAAAAGTCCAGTAGATAATAACAACTGAATATCTTTATTTATTTTATTATTTTTTAAACAAGAGAATCTTTAAGAACTTGTAGGAAAAAAAATAAAAGAAAAACATAATTTTGTTAAACCTCAATGTGTATCTGTACAGGAAGATTTCCGGATCTTTTCAGTTTTTGTGAAGATTTCCAACATTACAGACATACAGTACACAACTGTCAAAATACTTTAAAAAATAAAATCCTGTACTCAAGCTTCGCTCAGTTTTCTGTATATTAGAGAAATGCTCCCTGCTGTTCGTCGCACTGGAAGACCTTTTCACATTAGTCACAAAAAGAAAAAGAAAATCACAAAAGGTTTTGGTTAGACCATCACCTGGCCTCACAGTCAAATTATATTTATACTGTGGCCAATATTAATTTTTGTATACAACTGAGGAAAAAAAATGAGTCATATAAGAGTATTTTTGACCATATCAGGTCAAGGCTTGGACCCCTTCGCCAAAGCAGTGCTACAATTTACATTCATTCATCATCTCAGCCATTCTAACACAGCCCTGTTTTACCTCTGACAAATCACATTTCTTCCAAAAATAGACAGAAAAAGAAAAAGAAAAAGAAAAAACAAGACTGTAAACGTCATTATTACTATTATTATCATTACCTAGTGCAAGTATAACCCTGTGTTTCTTGTGCAGGGGCTTTCTTAAAGCTTCCCCTAAAGAGTCCGAAACAAGACAACACAAACAGAGAATAATCCGGGCCAACCTTTCTGGGCCAAACATGAACAGATAGATCAAATATATCTGGGGGGCATATACTGTTTTTGTTGTTTCTTTTTTTTTTTTTTTTTACTTGGTTGTTAACTTATGCACTCAATTTCTGCAAAGGAAAAAAAAAAGATTTACTGTATTTTTCTTCATACATAGCTACGCTTTCCCCCCCAAAATATTGATGGCCTTAAAATAACTTTGAGGTTCATTCATTCAACTGAATCTGATGGTCTGAACCTGTGATTAGATGCACATCAACATGAATTAGAAACAGTAAAGTAAAAACTTACAAAACAGTGTATCTCTTCAAAATCAATGCACAAAACAACAAAAGAAAGGCTGTTTGGACTGCGTCCCTACACGCGGCTGAAAGCGTGACAAAACAGATGCCAAAGAAAAAGAAGAAAATGAGTATGACAAATACAGGTTAAAGTCCCTGCTCGACTCATCGCCCCACTCCAGTTTTAGTGGGGGAAAATTTACAGTCTTTACAGTCACATTTTGCCAAACTTCTTAGTTTCCCACCCCTTAACCTTTTTATCTTGAGTGCAAATGCAGTAAGCCAGCAGAAATTGCTCATATAAGTTTTATTCAATAATTTACCCCCCCAACCCACCCAGAAAAAACAAACAAAAAAAAAAACAGGATGGAAGCAGGACTATATAGTCTTGGTGCCAATCACACCACCACATCACATCAAGGTGAAACAGTGCTTCTCTCTGACATGTTTCTTTCTACCACTCAGTGTAGTGTACTCTTCCATATACCCGTGGTGACAGCACGCTCCGTAGTTTAAAAGAAACAAAAACAAAACAAATCCAATCGATACTGTGTCAAACACAATCCTGGGTCACGCCCAGGTCAGTTCTAACGTGTGTCAGACTGAGGTCAGATCCCAGCAAGAAGCGGGATTAAAAAGTCCTTTTGCGTATTAATGGCATATGTCGAGGCAACAGTAGCTGTTTTTCATATTTCGATGCAGGTTTGTGGCTTTGCTGTTGTTTTTCAGTAATTCTCTGTGTCCACTGTTTGTATTCATGCATGCAAGCTGTTTGTGTTCTTGTTCGTGTCTCCCTTTCCTCCGTGTCTCTGTGACAGAATGATGTTGTTTTAAAATGATTTCTTTTCAAAGTTAAAAAGCTTTGTTACATCTTTTTTGTTGTTGTTGGACAGTGTATTCTAAATGCACTGGTGCAGATATTAAAAGCTAGTATCATAGGGTGTGTGTGTGTGTCTGTATGTGTGGTGTGTGTGTGTGTCTGTGTGGTGTGTGTGTGTGTCTGTCTGTGTGTGTCATGTGTGGCGTGTGTGTGTGTGTGTGTCGTGTGTGTGTGTGTGTGTGTGTGTGTGTGTGTGTGTGTGTGTGTGTGTGTGGTCGGGAGGGGGGGCAGTCTGGAGCAGACACAGGCATCACATTGACACTCTAATCCAATATGTCACGGGCCAATATGCATGAAAAAAGAACTACATGTGATACGATGTTTTTGTAAGAGTTTTTGGAGAAGTCTAAAGCCTTCGCAGAAAAAAACTTGTCCTCATGTTTATCATAAAAATGACATGCTGTTTTAACTGAGAAAGAAACTTGTTCTGTCTGACGGTGGTAATACAGTACTTGACCTTTAATTATAATACATTCTTTGTTATATATTCATACATATTTATCTTACAACAATGTTAAGTGATAAAACTGGGCTTTTGAAGCAAGCTGTGTGTCACTCATCTGTTTTTTTCCCCCCCAGAGTTACATGGGGTTATTTTCAGAAGAAGCTTTCCACCAAAAGGGAATTCTTTTCAGGAACCTTTATACCCCACATAAACTGCCAGCAAAGCAGCTTGTTGCTTTTGTATTGCACTGAAATAATGAATCATTACAGCCATTTGTTTTGCTATCAGGTCTTTGTAATATTGCTGCCGGTGCCGAAATACTGAGTAAATACAGAATACATGGAGAAAAGGGTGGAGCAGAGAGGGTTGATTTTCTCATTGTGCGAATGCCATGCCTGTGTCTACTTCTACTATCGCTGCTCTACTTCCACTATCAGTAATTGTGCGTGTACACGTGTGCACATGCATGTGTGACAGATTCCTGTATAGTAAGACCTACGAGCGCAGCTTTGTTGTGCTGAATAATTCCCGTTGAGGAAGCACAGCGGAGAAGAAAGAGTGGTGGACGAGATGTTAGAGTAAGAGAGCAAGCAAAAGAAAATGCGGTGTTAAACAGATTTCACAATGTGAGAGGCAGCCCAGGGGACATTCACTGTCCGTTCACCCTCAGACCTTGTCCGAAACTTTCCACTTCCTGCTCAGGCGGCGTGTCACCACAATTGCCTGCCTCAGCTCCTGGGATCAAAGTTGGCGCCCCCAGTGATCCGTTTACACCCTCTAACCCGGCTTCATCCTCGTCTTCCTCATGTTCCTCCTGGACTACTCCTTCACCTTCACCTTCAGCCTCTGCTCCAGCCGCCCCAGATCCGGGGCTGCCCTCTCTCAGCGGTGGGTGAGTCCTGAGAGGGTCCTTGCGATCTGGATACAACCTTTGCTCCAGGGTCTTGAAGTCAGGCTCGAAGGGGAGGGGCACCCCTGGCTGAGGGGCACCCAGTGCCAGGCCCAGGCCCACGGCAGCGCCCATGCCCATTCCTGCACGGTACACCTCCATGCCGTCAGGCAGCATGGACTTGATCTTCGGCAGCCACCGCTTGCGGACACGCCTGGCATTTGTGCACATGTCAGCAGCAATCACATTCATTTCACTCTCCTTGAAGTTAGGGTTGAAATTTTGACAGTAGACTGAAAGACAAAGAGGACAACAACTGTCTGTCGGCAAACTGTGCTCTTTTAAACATACATCACAAATATAAAATGGTTTATCTGGACAGTAAACTTACGTTTGACAGCGTTGAGGACCCTGCTGTCCAGGGGTTTCCTACTGGGGTCACTAGTAGAGGAACGGATACCTGTCCCACAGCTATTGGCTAAAGTGTTTCTGCAGGGACACAGAGCGAACACCAGGGGGCAGAGTCAGCAACAGGCACATACAGTAGATAAACATGGGAACACACACACAACTAACCGCATTGCACAACATGGCCACAGATGGAGTGTGAAAGTTGCTTTGTTACAACAGCGGTGGTGTTGGGAGTCATACACAGACATCTTACAGTAGGCCCTTAAAGACTAATACCAACTGCTCTGCTCTGTTGTGCATGTCTCCATACTCACCTATCGAAGAACGTGGCTAGCAGACGCCGGAGCAAGACTTTGTGTTTGATGCCGGCGCATAGATGACAGTTCATCAGCTGGCCTCGGGTCATGAACACCTGTGTACCTAGTGTGGCATGAAAAAGAGGGTTTACTGAGAAATCTGCTGATTTTTTTACGACCCATTTCCTTTCTTTGAAGACTCTAGGGATTTGTCATTTTGCCTCTTGGCCCAATTAACAGTTCATCTTTTATTCTCTGGTTCATGGAGAACTTCAATAAACTGAAAGAAAGCTACAGCTGTTCAAATAAAAAAAATGGGGTGAGAAAATGCAGTGAACGACCATAAAAAACAGAAGATGACAAGCTGTTACATTACTTGGTTTTGCTTTCTTTTTGAAAACTGCCTCCTTCACGTTCACATATTTTTTTTCTGAATCTGACATGCAGAAAAAACAAATTGAATTACGTGTTTCCACTGTGTTCTATGTGTTCTTGCGTTTCGATCTAATTGAATCCGAGCAGGCTTTTTCATTGATTAGTGCCTCCTACTTGGACGGCACATGTCATCATGTTCGGCTGTAGCGCACACCGGGCCGCATTCAGACTCTCAGACTCTTTTGTCTGAAAAGATTCGATGCTAAATTGATTAAATGTTTTTGTAGGAATTCTGTCTGGTACATGAGCGCTACCTGTTCTCTTCTGAAAGTCTACGGTCTGACTGCCAAAAGCGGTATCTGGCACTCAGACCCAAGAGTTTGGATTTTGTCTCATCATACCATAAAATCTTTCTCCTCATGCTCTCAGAGGCCTGTAAGGGCCATTTGGCACACCCCCGGCAGGCTGTCATACGCTTTTCACTCCGGAGTGACTTCTGTCTAGTCACTCTACCATAAAGGCCTGATTGATGAGCACTGCAGAGGTGGTTGTCCTTCTGTCACGGTCTTCCATCTCCGCAGAGAAGCGCTGCAGCTTTATGCTGTCCCCTTTCAGATCAATACAGTGACAACCACAATGGCGGCCAATGAGAATCTGGGTGAACTTGGGTCAGACGATACGAAATCCAATTTAATGTTCTAAATGTCTGGACCCAATTTAGCCAAAATGTCTTCAGCAGTAATGTATATTAGGCGTTGAATTACTGTAGAGCTGCAGTGACCGAAGATTGACGTCCAACAGTCCCATATGGGTCAAACACAGGTTGAATACATGTGTCTCCTGAATAAGTGGGATATAACTAAGGGTCACTGGGTCGCTGGCGGTGGCAAATTTGAGGTCATTTCGTTTGAAAGTAAGCAGCCTCACGACTGATAATTGGTGAATTATTTATGAGACATTAAATATTTTGGATGTTCTTCCACTGGAAATCTGTTTTAACCACTGTTGTGATCTATCCATGCAAAATCATATGTCCCAGCTGAATCCAACCCATATTGTGGCTGCTAAATGGCTAAAAATAAAATATGGGGTTATAAGACTTTTTTTTTTGTAAGTTTTAGATGAAAAACACTTCCCCCTCACCAGCATTTTGTATTTTGTTTTGATATATTTGATGAGTGAGTATTATTTGCAACATGATACTTTTTGATGTATCTGTGCCCATCTGCTGTCGGTTCATGCATTTTTAATCAAGTAAATTCTTAACAGCAATGAATCTAAAAATCATTAGTCATTAACATCCCTACTTGCGGGTAACTCTCCAATCACTGGCCTCTTTGCCCAGTCACGGATTTTGGATGTTGTCGGCAGAAAGGTTTCTGATTTTAAAGTTTGTATCCTACAACGACTGAGTTCTCCAGTCTCCTGAATTCATCCGCTGAAATTACTTCAGTCAATTAAATTTGATTTCACCAACTTTTGAGACCATACTCTAAAATCTAAAAAGAGGTGGGGTGGGGGTGGAGGTTTGACTACTCTCCAAACTCGCTGCATGAAAGTTATTCTCTGCGTGCGATAAAAATGCAAGTGTAAAAATTGCGTGTGTGAGTGGATGCATGTGTTTGTATGTGCGTGCCTACCAGCAACCAATTCCAGCTTCTCCCCGGGGTCCCCCTCAGTGTAGAGCTTAGGGTGGCAGCGGTAGCCTATCTGGCTGATGAGGCTTGCAGGCAGCGCCACCAGGTCCCTGCGGATCAGCACACAGTTGCGGTTCTCCAAGGCCAAGGGCACCGCTGCCATCTCTGGCTTGTCCTGGACTGATGAGAGCAAGCGAGAACAGAAAAGAGTTCAGAAAAAGGCTCCGAAAAACTGAAAAGGGGGTTTCGGGTTACGCGGCTGAACAAAAACAGATAAGATGTGTGCGCTTCTATAAATTCATCAGGATGTAAGCGACAAAATTACGTGCCCTCTGTGTCCCCTGCTGAGACGGAGGCTACGAAATAGAATTAACAAAGCGGGTTGGTGTAACCTCATACAAGTTTGTTTTGTTTCATAAATGTTTCAGAGCATTGCAGATGTATCCCAGATAAGTCACGATGCTGTATCAGCAACTTGAGTTTTGGAGGGGGGACAGATCCAAAGCTGGGTGTTGGGTTCTTACTCACAAAATTGTTCCGCCTAACCTCTGAGATGACTGGAGAGTGTGTGCACATGCACATGCAGACACGTGCACACACACACACACACACACACACACAGAAAAGGAGAAATTAATCCATTAATTGCCCTGCACACATGCACACACAGAGAGACGAAAGTGTGGATTAATGCATTTGCATGTGCATTCACACTTTTATCTACACACACTTACACACACACAGACACACACACACAGGAAAGAGGTGCGTGGATCTCAAATATCCCACAATGTCACCCTGGGGTGCTCTGACTGATTGCAGATAGAGTGGATTTCATAAATATCTGAAACACTAGAATTTGACAAACCTGTGTGATACCTTTGGGCTGCAGGATTCTAAGAATAAAGGAAAGTGTGTGTGTGTGTGTGTGTGTGTGTGTGTGTGTGTGTGTGCATGCGCAATTGAGTTTGAGTTTGTCAACCATTGCTGTCTGATGTGTGTGTTAATGTGCAAATGCAAACTCAAATGAATCTATGCATGCATGTCAGGGCAAAACTGCCCCAGTATGAAAAGGATGTATATATAAACAACCACAACAAAAAGCAGCACAGAACAGCTGTTGAGGCTGCGATAAGGAGTGTGTTGTTGGTCACGATGCGCTCCAATCATAACCCCATAAAGCTATCTTTATGCTGAGAGAACCCACACACACACACACACACTGGAGGCACAACATCCTGCCTTTTTTTTTTTTAAGTTGTGCATGATACATGATTTATGAAAGATTAAATAATGGAACTGGGATGAAATGAATGTGCATCCATTTCTTTAGCACAATGTATGACAAGTCCACACAAGGAGTGACTATGCAACCCCCCCCCAAAAAAAAGGCGTTCATGGCTATACATTTCTGCAAAGTCATGCTCAGTTTTACTTTTAGATCCATCTGACATCAAATGAATTTCCATCTGAGCCAAGGGCAATTGAGAAACTAATTCACTTACTCAGATCTACATGACTAGAAAGATAAAACCGATGCGGGTTTGCCAATGAGATCATCTTATTAGCATTTGCAAATTTGACCATTTTTTCCGTGAAACTACTTCAATAAACTGGAGTTGAGGAATAAATACTTGAAAAGTACAAGTCAAATGTTCTTGATTGTGTTGTTGGATAAAAAAATGGAGCGTTGAGTTTTGTTTAAAAACTGGGAGCATTTTGTATTTTTAGAAAGTTTTTAATGATGGAAAATATTTCAGAGTGAAGCTCCGGCGATGAGAGCTCTCCACCAAAATACAGCAATGGTGTTTGAAACTCACCTAAGCGCTGTGACACTTCACAAAGATCTCATAAAAGCAATACTAATACTCACTGCCGTAGGGGTTAGCTGAACGACCGAAGAGATGACTGTACGCGTCCTCTGTGATCCCATCGTAGGGCTCTTCTTCGAACTCCTCATCCTCATTCTGGTAGGATGTAGGACTGTCTGTGGTCGGCAGGCTGGACGCTCCAGGACTGGACCTTTCAACCCCTCCTCCTGCTCCACCTCCACCTCCACCAGCCCCTTGCAGTTGGTATGAAGGCATACCGGGGATGGTGGTCCCGCCAGCCGTCGAGTAGAACAGCGAACTGGCCCTCGCCAGCCGACTCCCCAACTCCGAAGACGAAATCTTGCTATGCGTCGAGGGTACCGTCACAGGCGTCGGGTCGCCTCCTTCGAGTTTAATCTTCCGTTGCGGCATCAGTAAGGATGGAGACCAGCCTGGCGTTCCCAAAAGAGCAGCCACCGCTAGTCCGTTACCGTTATTACAAGGACTCTGCGGCTCGGATCCTGTTTCCTCTAAAGACCCTGCTGTCTGCGAGTCACAGTGAGGTGAGTTTGCCTTGAACATTAGGTCCATGCCTCTTTCAACTATATGCTGAATCTGGAGGTAGCCAGCTGTGTACATCACCACCAGCTGTTCACTAGCTGCCATTGTTAGCTTCCCTGTGTAGCAGAAAGTGAGGATCTGCTCAAAGCAAGCAGGTGTGACTGAGGAGGGCAACTCAAACTGGGTCTTGGTGGAGGTGCTGAAGAGGTCGCGAAAGTAGAGGCTGCTGGCAGCCAAAACGGCCCGGTGGGCTTTGAAAGCCTGACCTGGTTGACGGAAATAGAAACATACAAAAAAAAGTTGACAATAGTGCAAAAAAATTTGGTAAAGCTTTATATTAAAGGAGACCTATTATGCTTTTCCCCTTTCCTTCAGTGTGTTATATTGGCTCGTGTGCATGTAGAAGTCTGAACCAACAGGAGCTCCTCTCTCCCACAGAAAACACTGCTCCTGAAACGCCTTGTCAGTGGTATCGTCTTTAATTTCGTGACTTCATGACATCACACTACATCACCATGTCACACATTCGCATAATTTATGTGTCATGGCTAGATTGACACAAAATAATTGATTCAGCACAGCTGCTCTGTCGTTGTTAGCAGTGCTGGGTTGGGTGAGAGTGAGCTGACCAATCAAGAGCACACTGGGTATTCAGGCAGGGTGTCTTTAAAGAGATAGTGTACAAGTACAATGTAGCTCTGGACAGTATGAGAATACTGATGTGTTCTAGTCGTGACCCCAAATAAAATGATACGGATAAAATGAGCATACTATGTCTGACTATACAGATGTTAATAACAGCATCATAAGAACATATATTTTTACATTTATAAGTTTACACTGTTAACAAGCTAAGGAATGTCGATGAAAGCCTTGGTGGAGGTGCTGAGGAGGTTGTGAAAAATGCATTCTCCCTTTAAATACTGTAACTGCAAAAAGAAACCTTAACTACTGAAAAATGCATGATAAAATATGTATTTTTAAAAATATTTTTATCTTATTAAGGCACCAGGAAATCTTTGTTAAGTTTGAACACTGACATAATAGGTTAGTTAAACTAAATCAATGTGTTTGTAATACTATAACGAACCAATACAAGATACTCTTGAGGCTTTTCTAAGCAGTCTATAATATGTAATCAAGTAATAAATGTCATATGATCTGACAATAAACATGTTTATGCTCCTCTGTGTAACACTTATATAGTCTTTTAACTTAATAATATTGAAAGTCTTCTTTCAAGGACCTTTAAGGGCATTGTTACATGTTGATCAATAACCTTAAAGATGCCAAAAGCCTTTCCAGAGAAAGATAGTTTCGTGTTGGGTGTCATTCCCAGGTTGCCACCAACCTTAACGTGTCAGTATATGACGACCCTGAAATGAGACTAAACAACCAACTAATAAGCTGCTTCTTTAAAAGGACCGTAATATAAGAAAAATCCTACAAACCAACCTTTGACCAGGATGGATACATCACAGTAGTGTCCCAGCAGGCGCTGCTCGTTAAGGGAGCCCAAAACTGTGGCTCCAAAGTTTGGGATCTCCACATGGAGCAGCTGGGACATGTTGGCCGCAGAGGAGGAGGAAGATGGGATTTCAGATATTCACTGCAGACTCTGCCACGGAGAGAGGCATCTGTAAAAAAAAAAGAAGAAGAAGAAAGGCATGAAGAACGCGTTGGAGAAGAGAAGCACGGTGATGAAGAAGAAAGGAGTGAATAGAAAATGCGTGAAAGATGAAACGACATGCCACAGGGAGGGTAGCGAGGCGAGAAGGGAAAAATTGAGAGAGCCTTAAAGGGAGGCAATGAAACAAGATTGAAAATAGAGTTGAGATAAAGTGAGAAAATGAATACAGTTGAGGGAGAGGTGAGAGGTGTGTGAAAGAGAGAGATGGATATGCGGAGATAGTGGGTGAGAGAGAGTAGAGGCAGGCGGGAGGGAGATAGGAGGAGTCAAGTCAGTCCACAAAAGAAAAAAAAAAAAAACAATAAAAAAAAACTGAATACAATGCCGTGCCTACTGTACATGAGGACGTTATGTAAAACAACATAGGCTTAAGGCGTTTCACAACGTAAATACCAAGGAGCTTGGACTCGCTCCACATATTGCGCTTCATCAAAACATTTCTTGTGAACTTCGATGACCTGCGAGACAACTTCTTCTCAACCAGTTTTTCACGTCACACTTCAGAAATACTCCTCGATGTCTGCTGACTCTTCACCATTGTCAGCATTTGTCCTCTTTCTAAACTCTGTCTGGACACGACTCATGTCAGACACACTGTTTTTATAGCAACTTTAATGTCTATCCCTTTTCTTTTCTTACATTCCACCAGGCATACTTGCACCTTCTTTTTCCTCCCCCCGCTGAACCTTGTGTCATTGTTTTTTGTTTTTTTTTCCCCCACCAGCCCACACACACACACACATACATATACGCACTAGTTTCATTATTAAGCAATGCTGCAGAACGGTTTCCAGGAATACAAACTGAAAAAAAAAAAAAAATGTCACCGCCTCTCTTACACACACACACTCTCTCTCTCTCTCTGTCTCTCTCCCACTTCATGCACTCCATACACACAGACATGCACTCTGGCTTACTTACATAAAAGTGTGCACGGATAAGCACACACACACACACATATACAGTACAGGCTGCATAAGGAAATTACTGTGTACTCTGGCACGCAAACTCTCACCTGGAGAAAACCAGCACACGACTTTTTTCCTCCGCTAACAGCCTCTCACACATGCACAGATGCAGAAAAAAAGAAAGAAAGAAAAAAAAAAGGCGCTCACTGTTATCCCAGACAGTTCTGACCTGTATAAACCAGTCCTCTGGTTAAAAACACAGCATGGAGCCTTGGGCACCACACAAAACACACCACCAGCACCGCCAGCAGCAGCAGCAGCAGCAGCAGCAGTCAGGACCAGGACACAGGAGGAGTAGTAGTTAAGAGATGGAAGGAGAGCACTTAGATGTGCTCCGTCTGGTCGACTCTCTCTTTCACTTAAAGTGTCATTCCCACTGTCTCAAAGATGATTCTCTCGGGTGTCTGACTTTTTTCTCCCCCAGCCCTCCTCTTCCTCTTCTTCTTCTTCTTCTTCTCCTCCTTCTTCAATCTATCTCTATATCCTCCAAAGCCCCATTCTCTCTGCTCACTGTCTGCTCTAGTGCTGTCTCAAAGCCTCCCTCTGCCTCCCTGTCATTATCTCTCTCTGTTTCTCTCCCCCCCCCCTATTCTCCAAGGGCTGAATTCAACAAGTGCCGCTGTAGAGAGAGAGCGAGAGGGAGAGAGAGGGCGAAAGAGAATGGGGTGGGGGGAGAGAGAGAGAGAGAGAGAGAGAAAGAGAGAGAAAGAAAGCAGAGCAGAGCGAATCAATGATGAAAGGAGTGGGAGGCTCAGCGTGTGCGTGTGCATGCGCATGTGTCTGCGCGTGTGTGTCTGATCAATGCAGTATCTATACGTCGCAGGGAGTGGGAGGGAGAGAAAAACACAGGCTACAGTTACAGACGGAGACAGAGACTGGGCAGAGCTAGAGAGAAGCAGGGGAGGGAGGGGAGAGTTGAGACAGAGAGAAAGTCATTTGAGGACAGTACGAGAAGAGAAAGACAATTAGGTTGAAGCAACTTCTGCCACTTGCCCCTGGACACAGATGCCTATATGGTCGACCAGAGAGAGAGAGAGAGGGTAGAGCGACCACGACAAAGGAGAAATGAGCAAAAGGCTCGCAGAGGTCACAGCCAACGTTAATTAATTATAACATCAAATAGTGAAACTTCTGAAATCCCTGTTTGACGCAAGTCTGGAGAGAGTGCGTCACATCTCTGTAAAGCAAAGCTTTGCTAAACTGGGAGCTTTAATATACACTCTGCAGTAATCCTCCTAATCCTTCTAATTGTTGAATTATTTTTTTATTTTTTTTTTTTAAAAAAAAGGTCAATCAAAAAACATTTTCAAGGTATTCCCCGTTTTTCTTACAATCTGTGGAGGACAGTATTTGGAGAAAAAAAAGGAAGAAAAAAAAGAAAAAGAGGTTTTACTTTTCGAGCAAGTGTTGTGCATTTTCTCTGAATCATGCGAGGACCTCTCTGCCAAACACCTACACACGAGCGCAGAGAAGTTCTGTCTTCACGCAAGACTATTTTGTGTTTTCTACATGAATTGATAAATTAAATGATTAATTTACGCCTCCACTGTGGTGGCTCAGCTTATTCAGGTGACATTTCTGTGTTTTCAGTTTTTTTTTTGTGTGTGTGCATGTTTTGGGGTTTTTTTCTGACCAGCACATGGAGGGCCTCTCTGAAATGTTGCTTGATGCGGACGAGGGAAGACAGGAGCCAGATGTCACAGCCTGTGACAGGCAAAGAGAAGATAAAAGACAACAGCTAAGAGAGAGGATAACTTCCAGAAAGATGTGTGTGGGAGGATAAGAATGCAAGATTGCTGTGACACTTGAAGTAAGTGCACTTGTACAGTACGTGCACACACACAAACGCGCAAAACGTTGTGTTGCGCTTGCTCCCTGACCTCTGCGCTGCATTTTGACAGACGCTACATGATGACAGTCAACCTCACGATACACAGCCTCCAAATCAAATATATAAAAAGCTGATGCAGATCTTTTTTTTTTAATCCGAGCATGTCCCCGGAAAGACTCCAGATACATTTTCGCTTCTGCCGAAGAAACCTCAAGTGGAGAAAGTTGTGCTAAACTGAGCAAACTTTTACTCTTCAGTCACAGCGGAAATATGAAAGGGAGGATATCACAAAGCGTTGAATACAGTGAGTCAGACTTTGGTTGAGGGAGCTTTGCGCCAGCAGTGTGATATCTGCACGGCACATATAGGCACACATGAGTGAGCGCACACAAAAAAAGCACAGTCAAATGCAGGAGACACAAATCTGCAAACACGCTAATGCAAACAGACATATACACACTGGCCCCTGTTCTCTTACACACACGCCAACACAGTCAGGTAATCTCCCCGTGCACACTCAGCAATACACATTCTGTTTGTTTGTCTGTCTGTCTGTCTGTCCCTCTGTGAACCCGCCACACGGCTTGTCCGTCGCTCCGTCCGTCCGCCAGTCAGTCATTGTGACTATTGTGTCCTTACACCGCCTCTTGCTTCTCCCTTTTCTCTATCCTTCCATCCACCCTGCATACCACATACCCACTGTCTCTCTGCCAATTAATGCACACAGGGCTGCATTGCAGTGAGGTTGGCGCGTGCCACGGCAGCAAGCACAGTACAGAGTCTACAGACATGCATGTACGTGCCAGCCGGGCAGAGCGAGAGGGAGAGGAGGAGGAGGAGGAGGAGGACGAGGACGAGGAGGAGGAGGAGGAGGGGAGTGAGGGAAAAGAGAAAGAGGGAGGGGGGGAGAGAAAGGAGAGTGAACGGAGAATATGTTGAGTCAGGCAGACAGGACGGCGGTGTGCCACACTACACAGACACAGCGCCGCATGTAAATGTATGCACGGATGATCACGAGAGAAACACGCATGTACGTTCCCTTTACGGGTTAGGTGCACACACACATTCACACATGTACTACAGCACAAATCACTCACGGGGAGACTGCAGCCTCCCCTTGCCATGCATTAAATATAGACTTTGCACATCGCCGATAAAAAAATATAAAGGCTTGAACTCCCTCAACTTGTTTGCCTAATGAGTGATTGTGTGTGTGTGTGTGTGTTTGTGTGTGTATGTGTGTGTGCCTGCATGCCTCTGTGCTGCTCGTGTCCTCATTTCCTTCTCTGTGTGTTTGCATTTCCATGTCAAAGTTTCTCCCGCATACCAAGGCGTGTTTTTATAATCATCGTTATATACCGCTGTGACTTTTGGCACCGTGTGTCGGGGCCTGTGTGTGTGTGTCTGTGTGTGTGCGCGCGCCTAGCTTATGAGTTGATACATGAGATTTGAATGCTGTTCTGATTGCTGTTGTCTGCTTTGTTGGAATGTGTTACATTCATTTTAATCAAGGATTCATACCTACGCACAGTGTTATTAACTGTAGCAGCAGGTCCAGGCATATTTGAATAATATGAAGAAATGAGACGAGTCGCCAGATGGCACACACACACACATGCGCACGCACATACACACTGATTTAATTACTAGTTATACTGTAGCTACCTAGCAAATGACAATAGGGTGACATTCCAAACATAAAACCATAAAAGTCATACACAGTCGTGAGTCATGCATTGGGGTTTTCGCACTTTACGGAATAGTTCAAGCAAGTTCAATTTTTGAGGGTTAAACTTTTTATTTGAGAGGCAGGTGACAAAAACACAACTAATCTAAAGGTATTTAATGAAGAGAAATAAGGTAAAGTTATAGCACTAATTAATATCTCAGTTCAAGTAGTACAGTCCACATGGAAAAGCAGCAAAGTGAAGGAAAATTTGGAAGCGAGCTGAACAGGAACAGCTCCTTCCCCTCTCGCTTATGTTGCCGCTATACAATCTCAATATGAACAGTCCCCTCGTTATAAATATTCAGATCCTGCAGTTGTTCTCATGTCTAAAGTGTACCAGACAACAGATTCTATCCACGTTGAGACGGCAACGCTCCCTGGCAACAGTTCTACCAATCGGGACTGAGCGGGTGTCTGCCTGAGTCTGTCTGAGTATCATTATGGGATGTCGGGAGAGAGAGCAAGAAAGAGTGAGAGAGGCTGCTTATCACTGCTTATAATGCAACATCATTCTCTGTGTATAGACCCCGCCGGGTGAAGTTGTCTGCACATAGTCAGGATCAAAATCATCTTTTCTTTTTTTTTTTTTTTAAAAAAAAAAAAAAGAAAGAAAAAAAGAAAAATCTCCCTATGATTCATACAGTTATGTAACAAACAGACAACTATGAAATGATTTGTTGTGGGTTGAATATTGTCTGGTATCTTTCCACTTGCATTCACTCAATATGCACCAATAATGTAGCTCGTGGTCTGACTGGGAGACAAAAAAAAACAGGCTGAATTTCAGGTTTTCACTAATGGCACAACATTGCCTGTGGCGATGTAAAAATGACGATGTGAATATGAAGTCATGCAGACAGATCGCGTTCTTGGGGCTGGATGGTGACCTGAAACCTGTGTCCCACGTGGCACGCACATTTTACAAAATATCAAAAAGTAACAATATGTATTTTTGTTAATAGATCAGCACATGACAAGTTTCTTGTGCTCGCTTTGTTTGTCCTGATAGACACAGTATGATCACCTCATAGTTCTGTATACTTTTAGACCGGACAGTAAGCTGATTGATGTGTTGAACTTCAGTCCACATAACCAATGAATCTGTAGTCGTCTGTAACCTTGTCACTTAAGGTCATATTGATAACTGATATATTGATAAATACATTTTAAACAACAATATTCCACAGAACGTGTAGAAGGTGCAGAATAAATCTGTTTGTAATGTCCACAATGATTGTTTTGGTTATGTCTGTGAAAGAATTCTGACAGTTGGTTCCAGATTATTACAAGGTTTGTGGTATCTGTGTTTTGTCAGCATCAAGAGTCCTGGTGGTTGCCAGTTTGTGGAAAAAAATGTAAAACTGTCTGAGTTCTGCAGTATGCACCTGGCATACTGTACTGCCTAACGTAAGCCAGGTTAGGTAGCATTAGAAATGTTAATGCTAGCTAGCGTTAGCAATGTTAACATTAACTAGCAACATTAACTATTCACGTTAGCAACATTAATGCTAGCGTGTGTTAGAAAAGTAGTGCAACAAACTGGCAACCACTAGAGGGGCAAAATGATTCGAACTATAGCAGTGTTCTGGCGAGAATTCAATGGTAGGGGGAGACGGTACGCCACATTTAGTGACTGAATATGATCGGTAGCACCCCTAAACACATCCAGAGTGAAACCATTTACTTGCATATTGCAACTGTTGTTTGAGACAACATTTTATAACCAGGAGCACTAGTGTTAATTGGAAATGTGCCTCAAGAAATGGTTTTCATCATCAGATCTTTAGCCCCCAAAACCAGTTCAAGAGTACATCTGTAAATCCAAACAGACACTTTACTATAATCAGAGCATGGCTGCTCAGAGGACTCGAACATGCTCATACATGGGTCAAATGTCGGCCAGTAACACCATATTCACCAAAAGTTTTCCCATTTCATCTGAAATGTTTACAATGCAACACAAACAAGCTAGCTAAACATTGTCTAATGTAGAGTGACTATTTACACAACCGAAGTCAGAGACAGCTGGTGAACACTTAGCAGCAGGCTAATTAGCAGCTAACTAGATGAGTATTTTTTTCTCAGGACTTCATGAAGACCAAAAACAGAAATAAAAGTAGAGGGGAATGGTAGACTTTTGTTTGTTAGTTGGCAGAGCCACGAATCAAAATGAACGCTGCATCCTAACAAGTGCCCAAAATGAAGGCTAGGGTTGCAACTAGGGGTGTCTAAGTTTTTATCAATATCAATGCCACTGTCGATTCTGCCTATCAATCCAATTCCTTATCAATTCTCATATCGATTCCTGAGTAGTCAATTGAGTGGCAAAAAAGGAGTTCTACACAGTCTTCTGCACCAAAAGCAACCATTTTATTTTTTCCCATAATTATGTCTGCACAAATCCGTGAACGTGAACATTTTCAACTCAAACATACTGAATAACACCTTGAAAAGATATAGTGTAGAAAGAAAATATAGTCTAAATAAATTAGTTTGACCGCCTGCATACAAGTGCTAACTTAGCACGTATGAGTACTAAGTTAGCACTTGTATGCCGGCGGTCTCCATGCTGTGTAGACAGATGTTTTAGCACGTTACACAATATTGCAGCATTTCACTGATTACACATGTCAGAGTTCTCATCTTTTTTGGTGAAATGCAACCAGATCGCCTCCTCCTCTCCATGATGCTACCTCGTGGTTTAAGGTCTGAGTCGTCGTCGGAGAGAGTGTGACGCAAACGTACCGCAACGCAAAATTTCAGGAAAACCGTAAAACCTTGTGCAGGTAGGGGAATGAGAGAATCATTAAAAGGTGATCGATAACATTGGAGGCGTACAATTCTGATGGAATTGGTCAACAGGAACCGGTTCTGAGTTGGAACCGGTTCTCGATTTCCACCCCTAGTTTGCAACAGTATTACATTTGGCAGTACGATAACCATCTCAGAACACAGTACATCATGGTTTCGCAGGAATAATGACTCAATTATTAACATGATCTGTTACAATAACCCTTAAAGGAATGAAAATTTAAGAGTCTCTTTTGGTTGAACAAACGCTTTATTATAATTTTACAAAATATTATGTCCTGACAGGCATGAAACTTGATAAAATCTTATAATAATATAATAAACCTTCAATTTTTATGCCACAGAATAACGTGAAACCGCAAATGAACTCAACAGCATCAGTTTCAACGAGGTGGCTCAGAATACATTATGTGGATTGTGTTCTAATTCATTGAAATACCGTAGTCATTCTCTATTGTTCTAACTTGATGTTTTGAAAAAGCGACAACTGTGATGTCTTTTTTTATAGCTAGTCTAAATTTGATTATGTGTGACTGAGAAGATTCGATTTGAAGTTTGAGACTTGGATTGCTAAAAGATTTATAATTTCGACAATTCGATCAGTTTGGTTATTCACCCAGTCTTATCACATGCTGTGTTATTGCCTGCTGCTGCTGTAATTAGTGGTCACTGTTTATCTCCCCCTTAAAATAAAACAGTCAAAGGCTGACTTGTAGTGTGCGCAAAATGAACAATAAAATCCATCCGCCTGTTTTTCCAGTGCAGAGACGAGGCTAACGCGCACACATGTACACAAATATACATATGCAAATATGCAGCAGCTTTGTGAAGGCAGACAGCACTGCAGCAATGACTATCAAAGCTTATTGCGCATGAAACTGACATTTCACAGCGAGTTTGGGGCCTTTATTGACGCAAATTGTGACAAAAAAACTCCTGTAAAAGTAGGATACCTGTCAGTCTAGCTTGTCATGGTGCTGATCTGTGCAAGACGAAAAATCAGACGATGGGAAAGACAGAGGAAGAGCACGTACGTGTGTGTGTGTGTGTGTGTGTGAGTGTGTGTGCATGTGTGTGTTTGTGTGCAAGTGATCCTCCTGAGGCAAAGGCATTGCTAATGAACTCCAAGTGGCTGTGGGAGGTAAACAAACAAACACTAGCAGCGGCTACTACATCACACCAGACTCCTGGTGACTAGGACATCGGGATGGCCGCGTACACCCATGCAACACAAACACATCAACCCACGTACCCTTGAACATACATAATGACTTTTGGGCGTATAGTCGAGGAGTTAAAGAGACAGAGATAAGCGAGGGAGATTAAAACAGAGAGAGGCGGAAAAGGAGAAGTAGAACGGCAGAGATCGACGAACAAAAGGAGAGAGGACAGAGAGAGGGAGTGTGTGTGAAAGATGCAAATAGAAAAAGAACAAGAGAGAAGTTGACAAAGCACGGTCACAAGGAGAAGAGAGTTACAGAGGAATACGGGAAATTAGGCAGAGGGATAGAGAAAGGTAAAGCTCAAAGAGATTTTTTTTTGGATGAGGAGAGGAAAAAACTGCGGGAGCCAAGACGAGAAAAATAAAAAGGACCCTGAAAAGGAAAATGCCGCAAATAAAGAAAAACAAATCAAAATACTAATCGGCTAAATAGACCTGATTGGCTGTACCAATCATATTCCCATTCAGACCTTGATCCGAATGGGCAATAACTTGGTGTGTGGTGTAATTTCATTCCACTTCATTTGGTGGCTGCTTTTCATAGCGAGGCAACAGACGAAGCCAAGTGATATCAACAAACTGACACTTTGTTCTAATCAAAAGAGATTCCACCTCCACATTACTGACTCCAAAATGTCAGCTCCACCAAAGAGGCTTCCCAGGCTGCCATTTTCAGGAAAAGAAAACCCTTGCATATGGCAGAGGAGAAAGGGAAGAGAATACAGTATAACGCGAAAGAAAGACTGGGGAAAACGTTAAAGGACAAAGACAGTCGGACTTTTCATTTAAGCTCAGCTCATATTGCAGAACCACGGGGGCCTGCAGGTCGTTCCAGTTTATAGCAACACATAACTGTGACGTTATTTGAGGTCCGGGGCTCACGCAAGACAGAGATATTTTGAACAAACATTGACACAAGACCGAAAATTCCCCCGATTTCAAACTTAAAAGGAAACTACAGCAGAGGAAGAAAAGGAGGGAAGAGAGAGTCCACCGACACAAGAAATGATTCAGGATGAATGCCTGTATGTTTAAGCAGCAGCGCTTGTGTGAGCACACAAGGATACAGTATACTGCACCATGACTGCCATGTGATATCTCCTTTTTTGGGACAGTTTCTTCCTAATAAATCCTCTACATTGGCATCGGCTCGCAGCTGCCATGTGACTGGTGGGTGTCCAAAATACAATGCAGAACTGTACATTTTCCACGAGCCCAAGGGCCTCAATTTCATGCCGGCACTGATCTCCTGCCAGCAAAGTATCAGTCTGACATGCAAAATCATAAGAGAACTCCAAGGCTCTCTCTTTTCAAAGTGCCTTTATTGTCATGGCAAGGTCATGCTAGACGTTGAAACAAACTCCAACGCGCTTCGGCATCGAGCCTTTGGCAGGGAGTTTGACGCTGTTTAAAAAGAGAGTGCTTTGGAGTTTTCTTGTGGTTTTTGAGTCTGCGTGTATCCCCATCCAAAGACCACCTTGAACAAACTCAACCCACAGCCCAGTCTCAGAGCAGAACATGTAATGGATCCTTCAGTTCACTAGGGGATAGCACGATGGCCATGTGGATAAAGGTGCAGTACCAACAGGGGGCGATAATAAAAAAGAGGACGTTATGGTGTATGTGTGGGACTGTCATGGGACTTTCACCAAGGAGAGCATCTTGAATCACATGTGGAGCCAAAAGTCAAGTGAGACTGTTGAAGGAAGTGGTTACTTTAGGCAAAAACCACAATCTTTTCCAAAATCTAATCTAAACATGTTTCTGGCACCTTCAGTTAGAAAGTATAACCAACTGTTGCAACTTCAAAATTGCTAACTTGACCATAAGAATTAGAATACAGATAGCACACGTACGTTTCACGGACAAATAGAGGTTACGCTGAAAAGTCCAAGTATGGCGAGTGTTTGCTAATTGCGGAGACATATGTGAGACATCGGCATTTGGTGGTAATCTTGCCAACGCGTTCCCAATGAGCAAATATGCCCCATGGAACAACTTTCCAACGTAGTTCACACCTACATCTGCAAGACGTGTGTGTGCTATTGGGGAATGCGTTGTTCTTATTGGTTGGTGACGCCAAGCGTGATCGATTGTTGTATGGTTCGGCATGACACCGGGTGGCAAATTCAGCCCAGGAAGTACTCCTTGCCATGCTATTTTGGTCTTGAAGGGCTCGAGTAAGATTTTTCCTCTCCTGTGTCTGATTTTCAACTATCAGCATGACATTATTCAGAAAGAAATGTTCAGTGGAGGGCAAACTGATGTGGGCCTTTGTGTACCTAAAAAACTGTTGACAGTGTGAATGCAACTATCTAAACCAAGCTACAGAAACATTACTAAAACCTTTTCATGGAACAAAATGAGGTCAGCTCCTTCTCACTCCCAGCGCATCAAATACAGTGGCCAAAGGCTTCAAACTCTGACACTGTAGGAACCCCTCTTGCATAATTTTTAGAGGTGACACTCTAGTATAGTAGAATAAAGGGCAAGAAGTATCAGCATCAGGGGATGTTCGGGTTGGTTTGGTTGGCAGAGGCCCGAGTTCCTGTTTCGTGTCTAACCAAAAGTCAAAAATGACATGTTTTCGTACTTATTCTAACCCAAACCCTGATCTTTCCTAACCCTTACCATGTAGTTTTGTGCAGCCTTGCTGGCTTGTAATGAACCTTGTTGCGTGACACTTAGTCTGAAGCTTAGGGCCACTGACCTAAACTGGTGTATTTGACGAGCTGGGAGTGAGAACACGTTGTGTTTGTGTACAGATAACTGTCCATCTCCAGCAAAGTGAACTTGACTTCAAACAAACATCATTCGCCCCTAGCATCACAGAACAAATGTTGCACTCCTGTCTTGTGACTCTGCTTTGACAAAGATGTCGGTTTACACTCAGGAGAAGCTTTTGTGCCATCTCGAATGCGCTCCCTCATTTCCAAACTGTGATTGTGCCATGGCAGGGAGTGTACCGGTTTAAGAAGGAGCTAATTGGGTATAGTTGATGCTTGCTTTCGGAACACCATGATAATTTATTCTTGCAAGTACAATTACAAAGCAGGTGTGTCACTGCTGTGCTTGCACTCCTGGCCACAAGACATCTGATACTCAAGTATGCTAAAAACACAGTGAGATTTCTGCAGTTGCTTGCACTTTGTTTTCAACAAAGCACACAATCCTAAAATCTCACTGATATCCTCCTTAATTTGACCTTGATCTGGGGACAGCAGTGGCCACGAGAAAGCCTGCTGAGTGTCACTGGCTGTCACACAAGGACTACAATTAGGTTAGATTTCACAGGATGTCTGTATGTTTGCGAGCGCATGTGTATCAGTGGCGACACTCCCTATGCATTTGTTCCACACACAATTTGATTTTCATGGTGCATGAGACTGTAAAACGTAGAGGAAATAGGATGAATCAGCATGAATTGAAAGCATATCAGTGGTAATCTTGCACACGCATATACTACAGAAAAGAGATACCAAGTAAATGGTGTCACACATAGACACGACCTGGTGAAACAATTAAGTACGAGGCTGCTGTTTATTGCAGATTCTATCTTGATTAATCAATAACTTTAAACATGTCCTGTTGTTCCAGCCCTACTTCAAGGTGTCCTGTCGAGTTTACTTGTACACGAACAAGAGTTATAGCACCATAACATAATATGAGGTTGGATAAGGCCTAATAAAACCACAGAGTACATTCACATATCACAATTTCTATATTTCAGATCTTGAGTTTCTCACATCCATATTTGCTACATTGGAGTCTTTCTCACCTCCTTGGGTTGGGGTGCATTGTGATGTTCCTTTCCTTTCTGTACTTGTGCCATAAACTTAACGCGAGTGAATGACAAAAAACAAAATGGGTAACCAGACGTAAAAATATGTCAAGTCTAGTTGGTTACCCCAGAGAAAGAAACCGCGAGAGATCCAGAAAGAGTGATTGTTTCAACCCAAACCATGATCTCTCCTTGACCCTAACCCAGTGTTTTTGTGCCTAAATCTAACCAAGTAATAACCACAGCAATGTAGCTTCATATATCATAGTTTGTATAATGTCCACAATAAAGAAACAACATGTACAAACTAGAAAAATACCCAGTACTAAGAAGTAGTTGTAGTGGAGCACGTACCTCCGCCAAGGCCCAACAGTCCTCTTTGACTCAATCAAACCTAATCCTATATCAAATAAAACACTAGATTGAGATATTTATTCGGATCTGCAACATATTGAACATAGATACCAGCAATCTCTTTTTTTTTTAAAATCAATATCCTTTATTACAAACATGTCGTAAATAGTCCCATCTCGCGATATCATAGAATGTGAGAAAAAAAATCTTGGATTCTTCCATTTACTCAAATCTGCACCAAAAATTAATTGGGTCTATTCTTGCGTCTATCCAAGACCAATTCTCCATTTCAACAGTTTTTTTATTTTTGCTGGGGGAGTTTAAAGCCTCTAACACTAACAGGGATTTTCATTTATCAGTTTCACAGCTTCATCAATCCAAGACCTCTTAAAGACGGAAAATGTAGGTCATCTGAAAATACCTCGCCTGCAAAATGGAGAATTAGGGGTGTAAGAATCACTCGGTCTTACATGCTGACCAGTGGAATACAACAAAACACAGCTAACATTGCTGAAAGGCTGGTACTAAATTCCTATACTTGTAGTAGCCGATGCACAATGCAATACATCAGACTAAACGGCTTTACTAATTCTCGCCTTTTCTAATTTACACTGAAAAAACAAACTCTCCTGGGAATAACATCAGCGGAGGCTGTTTAAACACAGTTTCATTACCTTCGGTCATAGCCCTTGTTTGATGCTGTGGTACATTTCAGACTTAAACGTGCCTGGAAGGGTCTGCGTTTATTCCCTTTTGCTGACCGACATTAGCATGTCTATAGCTTGTAACTCTCACGTGTTGCAGCGCCGTTCTACTAAAAAGGGTCTATAGGTATTCACGTGTACGAAGAATGTGACAGGTTATGTCAGGATCTGTTCATCCACGAACAATTAAAAATGGCGGATAACAGCTGCAGCAAACAGTGTCAATCAAATAGGGGCATGCGGGGTGAGCGGAATTAAAAAAAAAAAAAACACATAAAATGAGGTTGCGCTCTGATAGGATTTTCGCACCTTTAAGTGTGAAAGCGGCGTTTAATTCCCCCCAGTAAAACCGCTGCTTTTTCCCATCATGAAGTATCTCCCTGGATTCCAGCGAGGTGAGGAGGTATTCGGGGGGGGGGGGGGCATGGTGACAAAAAAATACTTCCCAGCGTATATAGCACCGTAAAAGAATGAGCGACAGGAAGAGAGTGGCACAGAAGTGGGGAGAGGGTGGAGATGTGGGGAGAATGAACATGCCATTTTGATCGCCCCGCGCTGTCGCTTCTGAGCTGAATGTTCGGCAGTGACACATGCGTGACATCAGAGCAGCCCGACGCCGACCGCCAGAGGAGCCCAGTGCGATGAAAAAAAATGAGGACACATCTTTCAGCATCAGTGCCCCACTGTCTACAGACAGGCATACACAAACACACACACCCACCCACACAAAGACATACAGAGAGCGGTTCCCACATCCACTGTACATTTTTCAATTAAAGCGGACAGAATGCTCTAATTCATTCTCCTGCATGGAAAATACAAAAGCAGGGGAACGAAATGCTGTTTGATATCATGATGAGGGTAGGTGAATCAAAAGATTGTCTCATGACGCGCAGCAGAGACTTCCCATGATACTAATCATGCTGTTGTCTGGTTTTATAATGTAACATAAAAGACAGTTTGTTCAAGTGCACAGCAGTACATACACATTTATTTTGAGTGCGCACACCCCCCCCCCCCCACCCACCCCCCCAGCCGACCCCCACCCACACACCCACCCACACACGCGCGTGCGTGCTTACTGTGACCTAGGAATCTTTCAGTCAGCACCAGACTAAGCTAGCATACATGTGCTCAAATAACATGTCACCTTGGTTAACCTCATCACACTTGTAAAATACTGAAAAGGACCCTGGCTGACCTATGCAAACGGAGCTTGTTTATCCCTGGAGTCCAAACTGAATAAACAACATGGAAAAATAGACAGCACCCTCACACACAGTGGGGGTTAAAACATATGGTACCTCCTTAATGTTAACACAAAGTTACACAAGTATATAAGACGGAAGTGTTTACGAGATGGATTTCTATAGTGTTTCCAGGAACTGATAATCCTGTGTGACTGTAAGTGCCTGCTGCTGCATGATCCTGTACAAAGGTATCACTGTCATAATTGTCCACCTTGAGGTGATAAGATTAAGAAAAGGAAAAAAAGAAAAGAAAAAGAAAACAGATGACGATTGAGATCCTTTTTATTACTTTAAAGTGTCCCTCAGGTCATTTGAGTTGACTATTGCTGATGGACAGATAACATGCAGCAATGCAGCCTATACAGTTTTTCCATCTATATACAAAGGGCTTTACATCTTGAGTTTCTTATATTAAAACAATGCTTCTATATTTTTAGGAAATACACTTCAAATGTGCTATGTATAGAACATTTGCAACTGCTGCTCACGATACACTTTTTTTACTGCAGCTACTTCCTGCTCTTAGCTAGGTCGCGCAGTTAGCTGTGTAGCTAGTAGCACTATTACTGGACTATCTTGGCTGGTGTTTTCACCCCAGGCAACAGCACTAGGCTCACCAGCCTACAACTGAACAGCAGTGTAGGGACAGAAGCTAAGTGAGAGCGAGTTGACAGCAAAGAGAAGCCGCCAGAAAACAATTCTTGGAACAGCGGAAAGACAAACCAAGTTGGTCTTGGTAAGTGTTATTTTGCTTCTGTTGGGTTTGAATGAAAAGTTAGCTTGTTTTATTTTGATAAAAGAAACTGATTCAGAGGGTGTATGGCTGTGTTATCTGTTTAAAAAGGCTCAGTGGAACTTATGTGTTAGCTACAAAGCTTTCTGTCGGCGGAACGGAGAGAGGCACTGAGAACTTGAATAAAGTTAAATCCTTTCGACCGTCCTGAGGAATCCAACCTAAGTCTTCCAACAAGTCCAGCAGCATTAAACAACTTCAAGCATGGGTTTGTCGTGGTACAATCTGCCCGGATATGGCCAATATAGAAAACAGGATTTACACGTGTACACTGCGATGTATTGTTATTTTTCATTCATTTATTTGACCTAAAAAGCTAGAAGAGCTTGTGAGACTCTCACAAACATCCTAACAGAAACTACAGGGGCAACACTATTGCGTTTCCCGTACAGAAATTACGAGACAGGATAGGATAGCAGGTTAGCATGTAAGGTTAGCTGTAAACAGAATGGTTAATATGAAACAATATGGCCAGCAGTTGGTTACCACACCGGCTGAAAAATGGGAAACAGTTAGCCCAGCTCCGTCCAAATCCCCTACCAACAAAACTTATAAGAGTAAAAACAATAATTAGAGAGCCTACTGGTAGACTAACCTTTTCCAGGCTAGCTGTTTCCCATATTTTGAGTCTTTCTTCTACAGGCGCTAATGTCCCCTGCCTGTAGCTACACATTGAACATCAACATTGTATCATTTGGCATATTTAGAAATGAGATAATAAAGTTAGCCGCACTGACCAGACTAACCACAAATAAAATTACATTTACTGCACTTTAATATATTACACACCAATAAATCCCATGCCAGAATTTGAAGTCTGAGTGCCTTTTTAACCTTCTGCAGGGAGCCCAACTACAACTGTTACGAGCACCAGGTAGGTAGCGCTGTGATTTAGCCGTAATTGCTAACGCATGTTAGCTGTGGAAATTGGAAGGGTGGAGATGGTGTTGTTGAGTGGTGGGGGCTGGTGCAGTGAAAACTACCCGCCTCAGATTCCTGTCTGTTTCCACTGGCCCCCACTAGCATTCTGCCAGGCTGTCAGGACATGAGGAGCACATACAGAACAGGTCATCTCCACAGAAAAAGGGGGTCAGCGTATTTGCTTTCCTCATTTATTACCTTATGCACTAATTAGCACGCTTTGTTTAATGGCAGTTGTCTTGAGAGAGACTTGAAGTTTGCAGCGATTTAATTATGTACAGCATGCAGCGAAAAGAGCATGGAAAATTGAGGTGGGCTGCAAGGATAAATGCCATCTACAGTACTCTCTCTCTCTCTCTCTCACTGTGTGTCTGCTTGAGTGAATGTGTATCTGCATGATTCTGTGGGGTTTATTTATGTGTTGGTGGATGTGTGTGTGTGTGCATGTCTGCGTGCGTCATCCCCCCTCCCCGAATTATAGGTTTGACTTTCACAGTAAATCTAATGTGCCCCTCGCTGAAACTCTGAGGATCAGAGGAAATTGTTCTAAAACCTTTCTCGGGCTACTGTCTTCGGTTACAGTGAAGGCTCGGCAAAGACAGGGGCGATTAAAACTTAAGAAATATTTACATGAATAGCAGTGACTTAATGGTCATGAGCCCCTGGCGTACTGTAAACTGAGTGCTCTGAAACTGCGAATCGAGAGACAGGCTATACGAAGAGCAATTACACAAGAACAACTCGGAAATCTTTCAAGTTTTTTTTGTGTTTGCTCCTAATTCACGTTACATTTAACAAGTAAAATAAGCCCTCTATAAGGCGACATAACCTTCATGAATTTTTAATCTGCTGATGCCACAAATAGCATCAAATCAAGCAAAATAGCTTAGACTATGAAGTATTATGGTGCAAAACCTAATTTTCCGTCCAATTTGAGAATTTGATCTCATGACTGTATCAGAAACACGTCCCCGTCATACTTCTCGGCGCTCTGTAATTCACTGCAACGGCTACGTGCCCCTATTCATGCTGAAAATACTTGGAACAATCAAGTGTGCACAGGCTTTCTTTTCTTTTTTCTTTTTTTTTATACTCACAAGCACAAATGCACAGACATACACAATCACACACACACACACACACACACACACACACACACACACACACACACACACACACACATTCACACACAAACGCAGGCACGACATTCATGCCATGTGATCTTGCTAGGCATTATGCCAACGGCCAAACATGTCACTTACCAGAAATCTCTCTGAGACAGAGCGAGATAGAGAGAGAGAGAAAAAGAGAGAGAGAGAGAGAGAGAGAAAGAGAGGGAAATTCTGCACATTTGCCAGTTTGTGAGAGCTCCTTGTCAAGTGTAAGTACAGTACATACACAGGGAGCATGAAATTTAGCTGCTACAGTTATCTGCAATGTACTGTGGTGTGGGGGCTGTTCGATTCTGAGAAAGCGAGAGAGAGAGAGAGAGAGAGAGAGAGAGAGAGAGAGAGAGAGAGAGAGACACGTGATTGTTGAGATCTAATGTGGAATTGTTCTGAGGAACATGCCATGTTTACTGTTCATTGTCTAAATTCTTGGAAGGCTTCCTGAAAAGCACGTAGCAAGCCAAAGCAGCCGGTTACATTTGAGATTCCTAATGGCTTTTGCTGATCCTCTCTCTTTCTCTATCGTTCACTCTCTCGTTATTTTCTCACTTTACTGCATTTCAGCGCGCAGCCCAGATAAACCGACTGTACCTGCGTGCTTGTGTAAATCACAATAAAGCTCGACATTTCGTACTTACATACTTTCTAGCTGCAGAAAATTAAAATCCATGACTACACTGTTACACTTGTGTGTGCACTACAAACCACTGGATGAACACGGCATTACTGTTAAAAGCCACAGATATTTCCACTCGTCGCATCTTCAACCCAAATGTGTGTTTTTTTCCTCAAATGACGCTGAAGGTAAAGGGAACTGACAAAAGCTAGAGATAAATTATGAGAAAAAAACCACATTACATGCTAAATGAGCAGCGAATTTGAGGAACTGCCCATCCCTATTTTGTGGCTGTTGCAATCACCTTTCATGCCAAGAAACTAATAGTGTCATGCTGAATATACAGCCTCTGGTAACCAGCATTTTTACCAATGAATCAGTCGGTAAACATTCAAACAGGGTGGCCGCTAATGTGTTAGGTGGGAGATGGACATGTGGAACGTCAGTCATTTGGATGTAATTCAGTTTATCTAAGTAAATTGATCTTTTAGCAGTGCTGCCAACTTCACCCATGTAGTAGTCAATCTGATTTGATGTGACTCCACACTTAATTCTGGCTTTAACTGGAAAATATGTGGGCAAGGCGAGTTCACTGGGGCCTTTAACCTTGTTTGCCATTCATCTGCATTTCAAGAGTTGAGAATTTATACCTTTAAACCCCACACGTGGAGTTGAGTGAACACTTTTATTTTCTCTTTTATTCCTTCTTTATCTGTCAGAAATGGGCTTCCATATATAAAACCTTTGTGTTCTGTGAAAAATCTGACAAGAAGAAAAAATGTGGGAAAACATTTTTCATGTTTGGCCAAACCAAACCAATTCTGTACAGACCTGGAAACAGTTAAGTATAATTTACGAACAGATTTTAACCGTTGCCACCGCCAAACCACCTTGACACCTACACAGTCAATTAGAAAAACTACTGCGTTGGAGTACAGACCAACTGATTTGTCCAGAAAATGGAGGTGAAATTAGAATTAGCTTCACATAAATGATGTGATTTCTTCCCCGCTATCTTCTACTGGATCTCTCATTCAGTGGAAAGACATTTTTCTTTTCACGGTTAACATTTGCATTTTGGTTCCATTAACAACAACCAACAAGCCCGAACACACAGGGAGCAGCAGCTTCTTCTTATCCATCAGGGTTTAACTAGAACAGGCTCGGCGCTACGAGGAAAAAACACAAGACTAATGTATGAGAATATGATGTATGACTGGAGCCCTGTATCACATACCATCAGCGGTGACTCATTACTGTCTCAGGAAAGGAAAATCATACACACGTAAACACACTCCCCACTTGAGTATACACGCATATACAGTACAGATAAAAGTGTACCAAGCTTGAGGCCACACACACACACACACACACACAGGCAGGCACAAAGCAAATGAAGCAGGGACAAAAACAAGTCTCCAGGTATTAAAACGCAGTTTGGATGAATAAATGTCTTTTTAATGAAGCAAAGGAACAAATATTTTTTTACTATCAGTAGCGTTGCACTTTCTACACTTCCACTTTGTTTTTCTTTCAAAAGCTCTGGAGGGGAATTTATTAGAGGTTGTAAACCGAAGCTACTTTATTCTTTTTAAACAGTGTAATCTTTCTATGTGTTGGGCAAACGTCAAGTCTAACAAGAGACGAGGTGAGAAAAGAGTCTCTCCGTCTTTGTGTTCTCTCTCTCCCCCTTTTTCTGCCGGCGTATCTGCATCAGTTGCATTTGAAACCGAGCTGTCGTTCTCTCTCTCCTTGACACTCCCCACTTGCACATAGCCCCGGGCCCCCTTGTGGAATGCTGTATAGTGTGAGGCCTATGGAGGAAGGGCATCCCGGGACACGGCTAGAGCACACACACACACACACGCACGCACTCAGAAACACACTCACCGACACACGCAAACACGCACACACACAGACAAATACAGCTGTTGAGAGCCATCACAACCCCTTTGGCAGACGTCCAAGTCAAAGACGAGTGGTGTTGGAAAGGCCTCCGTTTAGAGAGAAAGAGAAAAAAAGAGTCCTACATTTTCCATGTATGTTGTGTTAAAGTCTGAAGATAGAAACTTGGCAGCACACCGCCCGCATTACCCCGAACTGATTTCCACGTATTGGGGAGGGGAGGAGGAATCTCATAGCTGCCCTGATAAAACCTGTCTTTGTGTTGCCCTTAGGACTGGCAGGTATGGATACATACCAGCCCGGCTATTCAAAAGGCGAGTACAACACGCCTTCTTATCCTTTCATAGTAGTTTGTACACCGGAGAAGCAGAGGCATGGGGGGGGGGGGCTTTTTAAAATGCTTTAAACACCAAGAGATGTACTTTTTAAACACAGTACTTAAATGATTCATATGACCGTAAAGCATTAAGCCTTCGCTTTAGCCTCTGACACCTGCTACATATTGCTGGGGTTACAACATGACAAAGATGAAATACTGTATACACCAGAAGTGGGATTTTTTTTTTTTTTTCCACAGTCATCTTGAGAGAAAAAAAAAAAAACTAAACACACATACATACACACGGCTTGGCCTGACGACGACGGACTAGACAGTAAGAAGAAGAAGAAGAAGAAGAGAGAGCATGTGAGAGAGGGAAGGAAAGTGACAGGAAATGAAGAAAATTGCCACAAGCTACACACACCGGCTAGCCACACACTGCAACCATGTACACACAGGAGGAGGAGGAGGAGGAGGGGGGTTGTATGTACAGTCAAATGGCTCCTGCAGGGTTCAGGTGAGGTAAACAGAGCCACAACTGACGTTACATCAGGCAGCAGTGGATGGCAGTGTGTAAATTAAATGTATTTTTAACCTCATTTCATTCAACGCTCTCCACTTTCCCTTACTCATTTTGCACCCTGAACTGGAACATTTTGGAGCCTTTTATAAGACGCTGTGATGCAAATTATGTGGAAACATTATAGAAGGTTTAGTGTTCAGAGACATATTGGAGAAGCAAGTTGTAAAATACCTCATGTAATATATAGCGCAAACAATGGATGCATTATGGATGGAGATTATTATTATTATTATTATTATTTTATACTATATCGCTAATAACAGAGATAATATCAAGCCACTCTCTCCACTCATACAGTATAAAGTACATTACAACACTTTCCCACCGCGGTTTCAAAGTGCAGGGAAGGAAATAAATACATTGAAAAAAATAAGAGATTCTAGAAGTGGGCTGATCATAAAAAAAAACTACAAAATGTCATCAGATGTGATTAAATATCTTCTGGTGGCGCGTGGTTACAGTATGGTACACTTCTGGTGGTGGGGGATCACCCACCATCCACCTCCTCCAACATTTCACTGCCATTATACTTCATGAAAGTTTTTTGTGTAGAAGAAGAAGAAGAAGAAACTCATGTGCTGTTCGTGTCAGCACATTGCGTCGGGGGGAGGTGGTGGTGGTGGTAGTGGAGAGAATGCAGCTGAATTTAAAAAGAAGGGAGAGAGAAGCGAGACAGTAATGCATGGTGAGAAGAAGAAGAAGAAGAAGAAGAAGAAGAAGAAGAAGAGGAAGAAGAAGAAGAAGAAAAGCAAATCCTATGCGTCATACAAATCAGACACTGTAAACACGAAGGCAGGAAAAGAGGAGGAAAAGCTTGTGGGGAGGGGGGGATAATTTACTTACCCGATATGTCGCTATGCTCCCATAAAAACTGCGGCTCGTCCGCCCGGCGCAGATGTGGCACGCTTCGCTTTCTCCTCCGGATAACCTATAAAGTTTGCGAGGTGTTTTTTGTTGTTGTTGTTGTTTTTAAACACACAGAAAAAAGGAAAATATATATTTATATATATATCTTTAAAAAAGCAGGGCCCCGGTTTCCCCCCTTCTCCTCTCGTCGTCCTGCTGGCTCACTCTATCACTCTCTCCGTCCTATCTTGGCCGCTCGTCCCCCATCTCTCTATCCCACACTCTCTCTTTTCGCTCTCTCCGTCCCCTCTTTTTTTTTTGCAGGAAGTGAACGCCACTCACATGAACGGTGTGCGGACTCACAGCAGCAGCAGCGGCAGCAGCCTGACATCATGCACCACCACTCGCTAAAGAGTTGCTTTTTAAAGACACAGACATTTTTTTTCTCTCCCCCCTCCTCTCTCCCTACCTCTCTTTACTGTAGGTATACACACGCACACTGTCTCTACTGTAGTCGGGTCAGCCGCGCGTCGGTCATATCGTGCCGCCTTCACGGGCACATGAACTCGCTGCACTCTGCGGGGCTTAAAGGTGCAGACTGCTGTGGGTTTGAAACAAAAACCTCCACCGGGCGGCTAAAAACATACCATATGTGATGTGTGATGATGATATGCAGGGAGCATGTGAGGACACTTTTTTGTAGCGTGTCACGCGTGCTCGCCCTTAAAATGAAATTTACATGTGTGGTTACCTCACGTGTCCTTTACGTGATGACAGCTCAGGCTACATGACGATGCGCATGTGTGCTAGTTCTACTAAATTATAAGCGCCAACTGCTGGCGGTGTGACCTCAAGTCAACTTTTTCTTTACTGCAGGCTCGGCTCGGTAAATCACTGCTACAGGGTTTCTACAGTACTTCACAGCCAGCAGGGGCATCAATCCTTAAGCTTCAGTCTATGTGAGACGCAACTATTTACCTTTATTCTGCTTTTATATATATATATATATATATATATATATATATATATATATATATATATATATATATATATATATATATATATATATATATATACAGTCGTCCTCAAAATTATTCATACCCTTGTTAATTTTGTGATTTTTTTATTTTTGCGATGAAACTAATGCATTTTTGTCACGTTTGTTTATGAATTATATGTGACCAACAAGTGAAAGAACGACAACAATACACAATTCAAGAAACTCTTAAATTCATGGGTATTTTATTGTCGGATTACCAAAAAATGCCATGTTCAAAATTATTCATACCCCTGGCAATATCTCAACAAAAATGTCCCAAATGTGTTCATCTTTGTCCCAAAGTTATTTCATGATGTCTCATTGGAATGAATACCTTTTTTGTTGACCAAATGTTAAACAAGGTTAAAAAAATAGCATCTTTCCAGAAGAGTATAAATAGTGGGAAAGTGTTCAGGTCATTGTTAATCTCTGGTCATCATGGTAAAGAAGAAGGAGCTCAGTGAGGACCTGCGTCAGCATCTTGTGCAGGCCCACAGTGAAGGAAAGGGTTACAAGGCCATTTCCAAGCAGTATGGTGTCCTGTCTCAACCGTCCAGAGCATCATCAACAAGCACAAGAGGTTCAACACTGTCAAAAACCTCAGTGGGCGTGGCCGAAAGTGTAAGGTGTCCCCCAAACTTGCCAGGAGAATCTGCCGAGAGGTCAACACCAACCCACGGACCACAACCAAGGCCCTAATTCAAACCCTTGAGCAGACAGGGACAAAGGTGTCACGGTCCACCATTGAGCGAGTTTTGCACAGAGGAGGTCTCCATGGACGTAAACCTCGGAAGACGCCGCTGCTCAGGAAAAAACATCTGGTAGCTCGCCTGGCCTTTTGTAGAGGTCATCTGAAGCAAGATCCCAGCTTTTGGTCAACCATCCTGTGGTCTGATGAGACAAAACTGGAGTTATTTGGCCATATGGATACCCAGTATGTCTGGAGGAAGAAAGGAGAAGCCTATAGACCAAAGAACACTGTGCCCACTGTCAAGTATGGTGGTGGAAGCATAATGCTGTGGGGATGTTTCTCTTCCAGTGGCACAGGCAATCTCGTCAAGGTCCAAGGTATCATGAAAAAGGAGGATTATATCAGGATACTTGATGAAAATGTCAAGGAATCTGCTGAAAAACTCAAGCTTGGCCAAAACTGGATGTACCAGCAAGACAATGATCCTAAACACACCGCCAAGGTAGTCAAGAAATGGTTCAAGGACAATGACATCAGTGTCCTGGAATGGCCAAGTCAAAGTCCTGACCTCAATCCAATTGAGAATTTGTGGCATCACTTGAAGACCAGAGTGATGGCGAGGAAACCAACCAACCTGACCCAGCTTGAGGCATTCGCCAAGGAAGAGTGGGCCAACATCCCACAGGAGACGTGCAAGAAGCTTGTGGACACGTACAAGAATCGTCTGGAAGCAGTCATAAAGAATAAAGGCTATGCCATTGACTATTAAATAAAGACGATGGACTAGGGTATGAATAATTTTGAACATGGCATTTTTTTTGGACTCCGTTAATAAAATACCCCAGAAATGTTTTTTTAAAATTATTTTATATTGTTGTCATTCTTTCAATTGTTGGTCACATGAAGCTAAAACACAAATTTGAAAACAAGCATTTATTTCATCACTAAATGAAAAAATCACAAGAATCAGCAAGGGTATGAATAATTTTGAGGACGACTGTATATATATATAGGCTGTGCTACCATACTTTTAAAGGTGTAATTAAGTGTAAGAGTAAAACTCCAGACTTCAGAATAAAAAATAAATAAAAGACTTAATCTTAGTAATTTGTGTCATGTCATTAGTTACTTACTTACTTAGTTACAGTCAAAGTGACTACGATTAACTTTTTAAGTGTTTATGAAACAGTCTCGTGATTCCTCTGACGATAATAAATGACCTGTAACAGCAAACATCTACTAAAAGACTGCTATTTTTATATAGTTATTATAAATGCCTGTGCTCTGGGTCCTATCACATGTATCACACATGAAATCACATGTAAAAATGTGACGTCATCTCGATCCATCATGTGGTCTCTAGGTCACTTGCTTCTGAAACAAATGCACGCGTTGACTTAATGTCAGTAATTTGAGTAGATTTGTTACATCCACACCTGCTTTTCACACTTAAGTACAGATTTAATGGTTATACTCACACACTTTTACTGACAAGGAACAGTTTCAATGTTTTTTGTACAGTACGATAGAAGTACTTTTACTTAACGGCTGCAACTAATTACTGTTTTCTCCATAAATACATCCATTGTTTGGTCTATGGAGAGCCCAAAAAGACATCTTCAACTGTTTGTTTTCCCAAAGATTTTCAGTTTACTGTCATATAGAAGTAAACAAGAAAAGAGAAAAAAAGGAAAATATTTACATACAAGACACTACAATCAGAGAATTTTGATTTATTTTTCCTATTAAATTTCTTGGACTGATTCATTGAATATCTGAACGCTTGGCACTCTAGAGACTTCCTCCACAACTGAGGCACTGAAGTGAAGTATTGTAACAAAAGAATTCTAGCTTGAAATGTTAAAAAAAGTTTTAATTTGTAACTGAACGCGAAGAAATTACAGTTTTGACGTTACTTTCATAATTATACTTACGTAATGGAACACCTTCAATGCACCGTCTCAGCTACAAGGCTGCTGAAGTCAATAAGCCATACTAATTGCAGAAATTATTGCGGGCGGCCCTCGAGCTGGCTGCGAGAGATCATTCCCTGATATCATAGGGTTTGATCAAGTTTTCCCACATGATCCGTGTCCCAATTTGCTCCACTATTATTTACTTTTATGTCTGACTTTGCTTTTAATCTCCTCACTTCATGATGGCACTGAAGTGTCTTCATTTCTCTCATTTTGTTATTTCTTATTTTCTCTTATATGTCTTACCCATGTGATACCCCAGTTTCCTCATGGTCTCAAACAAGCTGTATTTATGTGTACCTTAATGAGACACCACTGTATAAGTTCTGTTATAATTCTCCATAAGCTTACAGTTACAGGCAGTTAATGGCATTAAATAGAGTTTACAGTGCTCTTACTGTACCTCTTGCTATTTAAAGTATATGGCACCACTATGATATTCCTATAGGGACTATCATGTGTCTGTGGTGCTCAGTGAGTTTATAATGATCTCATTGTACCTAGGTCTCTGCCATGAATGCATTTACATTCTCATTAATGTTTATGAGCAAATTAAATATGTTTCATTGTGGCTCACTGTTCAGCTAAACTAGTAAAACTGAAAGTGTAGCCTATTAAAATGGCAGCTCACAAAACCGCAGGTCGAATTTCATAACTTAAGTTCTGGAAGTTTCAACACATTTTTAAAAAAATGTATGTGCAGAATGATTACAGATCATCTTGTTTTCTGTTTTTTCATGATTGTAGGGTTCTAGTGTTGAAGATTGGAAAAGGGAGAAGTTAGTCAAACACAGGAGAGGTGTGAGTGTTAATGCACAGGACAAAAAGTGCCAAGTCACTCAGACTAAGCAGGCAACTTCAGCTTTTAAAAACGGAAAGGAGAATTGAAAACAAGCGCGCTATGACCTAATCGCCGAGCCTAAACATGGCCCTATTTTGACATCACAAGACAGTTCATGTTCTCTGGTTCTCTGGTGTGGCTGGGCCTGGCTCACAGTGCGAGGCATATGATGTGTTGATCCCCAGAACAAAAGCGTATTGTCCCCCCCACCCCCAAACCACCACCACCACCGATTATCCATTTACTGCCTGAGGCCACACCAGTCTCAAGCATGTCTCCGTCAGGCCACCAGCCACCGTGTCAAAAGTCCATATCTAAAGATGGAGTCCCTGTAGTTTCTGGCCTCTTTTGCAAACATGGAGTTCGGAGCGGGCGCTTGTGCGTGAGAGCAGGATTCATTTTTTAAGAAGAAAAAAAACAACTGATATTCTCTGATTGCAGCATCTTCTATGTAATTTTTTTATATATTCTAATTTATTGAAATCTTACTTGAAAACAGAGCACAATTTTGATTTTTGTAGCCAATAAGACTATCTGATCACAAACGGGCCAATAAAATACTTGACATATGGACAGAACCCGTGAAAAACTCTGCAGCCGGTGCCAGTTCAGAAAGCTGATCATGACCACGGAGCAGAGTAGAGCAGGATTAGACTGAGGGTTTGGAGAAACATTCATTCTGATTTAATCGCTGATTATTTTCATTATCTGATCGCCTGTTTGGTTTGTAATGTCATCAGTTACCCAGAGCCCAAAGTGACACCTTCATAATGCTTGTATTGTCCAACCAACATTTTAAAAAACACACACACACACACAAAAAAAAAAAACTACCGAAAATGATCAAAAGGACGAGAAGCAAATTCTCACATATGAGAAGCTGGACAAAAATAAGTTGGGACGCAGTTTAAAACACTGTTTCATGGTTTTTCCAACTATTGTGAATGAAAAATAATGGTTATCAGCGTATTGGTACCTACAGGTGTCTGATTAATACAAAGGTATACAAATATAAAGTATATAATATTCCCTCTGAAGTGCAGTGGAGTAGAAATAGGAATTGCCGTGAAACAAACTTCAAATTTACTGAGCTGTATTCACGGTACTTGTGTGAATGTAGTTCCATTCCACCGGCGGCCCTCATTAGGTTTTGTAAGCGTACGATGCCGTGTGAAAATGAGGCTATATAAGGTGATTGGGACACAGCCATGTCCATTGTTATGCTTGGCACAAACAGCACGGCCTCGCTGGTGGCTGGCATTTGCGTGCAGGAGGAAGCTAAACAGAGAAGTCTGTCAGAGCGCCTCTCGACTGATGGAACACTTGACCCAAAGACGTTCTCGATTTGAACTGTCACACACTCTTATGACACAGCCCGAGGCATGCCATCATGGTTGTTACACAACACAAGTGAACACATTCACTCAGGCCGTTCCGTCTTTTTTTTTTTTTTGAACGAGGGAAACATTTCACCAACAGAAAATGTATTTAATAACTTTACAAAAACAAAGTTGACATTTGTCACTTACACAGTTTGTCAGTTTTATTCTTTTTTTTTCCTATTCTGCCCCACAAAAGCACACACCAACCACGCACACGCGCACACACACACACACAGCTAACAACTTGTTTTTGGTCACTTAATCCACCATAAGTTACTGTGTGTCAGCTTCACCTCTGTATGTTTACACGATGCTGTGTGTATACACGACATTATCGAAGTCACGGTGCACCGTTTTGCATTTTGGAGCCAAACTCGTATTATTTTGGCACAGATGACTGACTGCCTTGCATCACACATCAGTCATGTGTTAGGTCACTCTTCCATGCAACATTAAGTTTGACATTCACACATTTTCCATTATTGCATCTAGTCGAGATGCCCTTTGAAACTTGCAAAGACAGATTACAAATGGGGACTCCTGATGACTCAAATCTTGACTCTCATGTTCGTGTTCAGACATCATGGATCGTCGTTAACAGTCAGCAACTGGGAAGTTTTCTCTGAGTCGCACCTGATTATTAATGGAGCGTACACACAGATGTTACACAGATTCTTGTTGGATTCTATCATATCTGAAACTAACCCAATAAGAAGCTGAGTCGGCGTCAAACTTGTCTCTTTGACTAGAGCCTGTGGATGAAGTTACAGTGTGAAGCATCCACGTCACTCACTACGTTTCCCACGCTGCTCACACTGCAGCTACATGTCCACAAACACCATGAAGCACCAGCCAAGCCCTCCCACCAGAAACATGGTGATCTGCATGCTGTAGATGATCAGGTCATTGAGGACCCCAAAGTCCAGGCGCCTGTGCCCCAACAGCAGCAGGATGACGGACAGCTTGTACTGCAGCCGCAGAAGTACGCGCACGCTGACGTACTGTAGAAAGAAGAGGGCGGAGAGCGCCACCCAGAGCAGAGAGGTCAGCAGGCTGCAGCCAAAGTAGAGGAGGAAACGGAGGAAGCTGTACATGCAGCGCGAGCGCAGGTAGAGGTCAAAGTTATTGTACTTGGTGCGCACAAGCTTGGAAGTGTGCGTCGACCCACAGGCCGAGTGCATGCAGGTGGTATGGGGGCCATGGAAGCTGCGCACCCGCCGTGGGATGGGGATCACAGGCATGGGTGGGCTACTGGAGCCCAGCACAGTGCACAGGTGTTACAGGTGGAGTCCTCTGTGGGATCTGCTTCCTCGGCGTCATTTGGTTGTGGAGAAAAAAAACACACAAAAAAAAACTGGCTCTTGCAGGAGCCCAGGGATGAGATGGAGCTGCAGGCGCTGTGTGTCTGCTGTGGAGGTTTTCTCCTTCTAATGCACACAAGTCCTGTGAAGAAATCACATGTATGGTATTTGTGATCATTTCCATAAATGCACCTGCACACCTTGTTACTGCATGAGGCACAGGCCTGTGCACACAAGGACAACAGGTGTGGACACATATTCACAGCTACATATAAGCCTTCATTTGAGCACAACGCTAGCTTTATGTTTTAATGACCAATTCATAGCTAGCGTCCAAAAACAGGCCCCATTAATGCAATATTCTGTCCGTAAGAATGAGTGATCGTGCAGAACCAGTGGCGATCTTACATGCAGCACTACGACGTCTTCCTCCGCACCAGTAAACCTGCTGTTTGACTCTCAGACGACGGGCGCATTGTATCACATTATGAAACAGCGGGCTGCAACATAAACACACGGGATGTTGTTTTTGTTTCTTTTCGGCCCCACGATGCGCTGTTTTAACGATGAGGGAGCGACGGTGGCGGCGAGCCGGTGCTTGTACGTCCTGTCGCAAAATATACGAGTCATCCTGCTGTGACGACAGCTGCCGAGTTAAAGGGGAAGTGTCGCCCAAAGAACGGATGCTGTCTCAGGACTGCGGTTTAAAATAGCCTGTTTATAGTTCAACAAAGATTGTGGAGGATATATATATATATATATATATATATATATATATATATATATATATATATATATATATATATATATATATATATATATATCACATGAATTGCTTCTACGTTCAAAACTGCACTTGAAAAACGACTGATATAAGGTCAGTGCACAACATGGTCTTGGAGCTTGGAGGAGGTATGCAAGATTTTATTTTATTTTTTTAACTTAAAGGTGCAGTATGTAGTAAACATAACATAAGGTGCAAGAGGATCAACATAAGTTGCAAGTGCAGTTTTATTTAAAAAATAAGAAAAATGATAAAAGGACATACCAATCCCATGTGTGGATAACCTGCAGCATGATGTACAGTTACGAAAGAAAAACAAAAACTCAAAAACTCTGAGATGCCGGGAGCTGCCATGATAAGCTGCCACTAGCAAGGTGCCATCTTGAATTATTAATCAAAGGAGAAAGATCTTCACTCACTACATTCATTTGGGGACCTTATTTTACCCTGAGAACAGCTCATTTATTCACTCATGGAAAAAAATAATATTTCAGAGTTTGTATTGTTACCTCTTTAAGACTCTAAATATTTAAATTCTGAGTTTGTGTGAAAGCTACATAGTGCTCCTTTAAGTAGAGGTAGTCTAGCAATACAAAAACACTGTGCAGTAATAAATCAAAAGTCCTAAACTGCATAAAGGTCACGGTTGTGCATTCTTATTCATGTGTGTGTAAACCTCACACAAGGTTGCACAGCGCACTCGCATGCGCATTCTCAGAAGTGTGCGAGCCACGCAAACATGCTTGACTCTCACTCTGAATATCAAGTAACCTTCAGTGGGCCGATTTATGGGTCGGCCGAATGATTACATCCGAGCTATCTGTCAGCAAGCCAGATGGCAGCAGGTGACAGTAAATCATAATAAATACCGGCTTTTTTTAAAAGAAGAGTTTATTACAGTTGTTAATAGTGCGCTGGAATCACTTTACCGGGAATTTAAAGGTGTATTATGCAAAATTAGAAAAACAAACCTTATCATATTTAATCAAACACACATAAAGCTGTCACTGAAGCTGAATATATGAATCTGTGTACTTTGCTTTCACGTTATGATTGAGTTTAATGAAATCCATAGCATAATCATTTGAATGGCAGCCAAAGCCCGAGGTCAGCTCTGACCATACAAATTACATTTATTAAAACAGAGGTTACCTTCTTTGTCCACAAGAGAGCGCCTGCCGTCGACCACTTAATGTACCTTTCTGCAGAAATACAGCTGATGGTTGAGTCTCCCTCCATCCGTCCATCATCTGTAGCTACTTATCCTTTGCAGGGTCACAGGGGGGCTGGAGTCGATCCAAACTAACATTGGTCGAGGGTTCAACAACCTTTCTCCATAATTACTTCAGTTGTTACATAGTGTGGCTAAACTAAACATCTTACAATACCTCAACAATTAACACATCAAGTTCACACTTGTCAGGATATTCTGATACTCCCGAAACTGTCCAGTATCATTTAAGACAAAACATTTTAAAACTAGACACGGGGCAGCTGGGGATCAGGCAGCTCGTCCTCTCGTCAGGGCGTAGGTGGCTCCTTCCCAATCTCGTCTGAAGTGCGCTCAAACCCCAAATTGCTCCCGATGGCTGTTCCATCAGTGTGAATGGTGGAGCATGGAATTACGTGGGGTGCTTGGGTTATAAAGCGCCATGTCAATCCTGATTGGCAGCCTCTGCTCTAAGTGTATGAATAGGCTCTCAGTGTATGAGGCGCTTGAAGTGGCTGCTGTAGCAGAAAGGTGTTTTACGAAACACACCTCAAGTTGCGGTAGAGGTCTGGAGTGAATCCCGGGGTGGTGGGGAGGCACCTTTGTGTTGAATCCTGCTTCCCAATCAGTTCATCATATCTCATCCACTCTCATTAAAAGCAAAGTGTCTGAAGTGTCATCTCCATCAGCATCAAAGTCAAGTTAAAAAGCGTGTCGCCTGAAAAACCACTCAACACCAGCCGTCCTCTTTCCTGTCATCGACATTACTGTTACTCGATCCATGTGCCAGGTTTGTTTCTCCCCATGAAGGCTATCTGCTGAAGACTGTTTAAAGCTCAGCTCAGGGGCATCTACTGTGTACACATCAGTTGGAAGTGTGACTTTCAGCACCCTCCATGTAATCTCAGCCCAATATCCAGAAAACATGTAAGCTGAGGGGGTCTCTGTGAAACCACAGATAAGTTAGAACACAAAGTTTCTCCATGTCGCAGCTTTATGTTTCTTTCGTTTTCTTTTTCTCTCTTGTCACAACGTTGTGCTTATGCTCTGGTTAGGTTTAGGCACAAAATTCCACTTGGTTATGGTGAAGAAAAACGTCATGGTTCGGCTCCAGATCCATCTTTTGGTGGCCACAAGCACAGCTGGATACGGACTAACTAGCTCCACCACCATCTCCTCCACCTCCTGATTTAAACAATTATATCCAGGCAACTAGGCTCATAATCTTTTTGCTGCTGGGAGAACTTGATCTTTGGATTACAATGGCATCACTGTAACAACCTTTAATCGAGGCACTGAGGTCTTGCTTGAGAATGAAAGAGCAGACTTCATTTTCAATATCAAAAGACAAATGTTACACCAGGATATTAGTCATAGAAACTAGAACATCATATGCCAAACAATGGCCGACTTGTAGCCCGGCCAGACTGCCTGAGTTAAATGCTAGCATGAGGCTGAGGTGCCAGCTCGGTGGGACCAATGTTTGAGACTGTGTTTCAACATCTATAAGCTTGAAACCTCTGGATATTAAATCAGAACATGTGTTTATGGCAACAGAAAGGGATATTTCGAGGTTTGGAAAAAAGGAATTTTTTTTTTGTACCATATTTGCTCTGATCTGAATTTTTTTATTTTTTACTTTTGGACCACTTCAGGACCAGAACCATCTGTGCAAGCAGTTGCATTTCTATTGGCCAATAAACTTTTCTGCCAATCTCCCGCTGTAACTTCCTCCAGAGGTGCTCTTATAATGGGTTACACTTTTTCCTGGTTAGAAGATTAATGGTGGCCATTTAGGAAAAAGAAAAAAAAAAACCTTGAAGGTTATCCTTGCTTGTCAGGTTGTGAAGAGCTAGCTTCCTTTCTCAGGGATGAATGATGTCGGCACGGGAGGAGAGGACACAGGTAGATCACAGATAAAGGACAAGGCATCAGGATGATCTACGCAGAATGAGTCATATTTATGTTCAATCAAAATTTAAAATCTGCTAATAATGATTATTTTATGAGTTGAGGAGAAATCTCTGAAAGCAGAAACTTAAAAGTCAGAGGAAAAGTCGTATTTTGTTTTTATTTACATACATATTTAAGCAAATACTAATAAAATCTTGTTCAAATCGATGAGTACACTTCTTTAACCAGATCAGCTGTTTCTTTTTTAATGAGTCTTAATCACAGGAGCTTGCCCTATTTGTTTGTATCATCTAAAACATTTTCTTTTGTTTGTACATATTCATGAGAAACAGTTGGATGAACCCACCCTCGCTGGAAGTCGACCTGGAAGATGAGCACACAAGGGAACACATTTGGATTCCACACCACTGGAGGGAGCTGTTTGTTCAGGTTTTACTGCATGTCAGCAGTGCTTTTTTTTTCAATTCACTTTCTAGTGAGCAACGCCACATTCAAGGGCATGGCACCAGGCTATCTCTCCTCCTTCTTATAGAGGCGTGTTTGAACAAAATCCAGCTCTTGCATTATCTTTGATAAATGGACACATACAGCACCATTACAGCTGCAAATGCCACCGAATAGTGCCAAGTGTAGATGCTGCCTTTCCCCCTACATCTGCTTAATAACTGCGTCCAAGTTGAGGAAGCTCCTCTGTCTTGTACCATTATCAAGAAAAACGATGTCAATAAAGTGGACGCTACTGATTCAGGCATTCAACTGCCCTTGTAAAGGGTGTATACTGGTTCTAATCATGCATTATGGCAATATTATCAACTTATCAACTTTGGACCATCGCCTCATCTCTCTGGGTCAGGGGGAGAGTAGATTCTGCGCAGGTTGAAGCCCCCCCCCCCCCGAAGTTTGAAAGTAACTGAAGAATGGTGCTTTAAGAATGTCATTGCCAAGGCTGCTTCTTCACTCTCTGACAAACTGCAGAGGGGCAAATCCACTCTGGAGCCTCACAGCCTTGCGGAGTGGAGAGTGCAATCAACAGCCATCCACCCTCCACCCCTTCAAACGTTTGCCAATACATCGCCATCACGACCCAAAGAGTGTCCAGAGTAAGCAAGATTAAAGGGGCAACATGTCAAAATCCTCTTTGACTCCTCCAGATACACTTGGGCTAAATCAATTAATTCATTAACTAAGTAGAGGTCACAGCCAATAGTTGAGCTAAGACAAATGAAATCAATTAGTCGGGCTAATAAGATGAGGGAGACTTTAATTAGTGAAAGTTTAATCAAAGGCATGTTTGCGCCATGCCGTGTTATGGAACAACTCAATAGGTCTCCTATTGAGAGATGCATTAGGACAGACCAAACTTTGACCACTTATTTTAAAATATACGCTGCTTTTTTCCCCCAGTTTTTTCGACTTCTAAGCCACTTCCACTTTAGTAATAGTGATTTCAGTCCGATCTGTCCCCTCTGGCTGAGCATGATTTTGTTGTTGAGGAATCAAATTATTCATGAAAAACTTCATGAAAAAAAAAAAATAATGAAATAATGAGGAAAGGTCCCAACACTGATCCACTTCCAGGGCAGTTAGGTGTGCAGAGGATGCCAAGCCTGGGAGAGCAAATTAAGTACCCAATTAAACTAATTAAAATAAAACATGATGCAGGCAGCCAGCGCTTCCAAGTTCCTTTGCTATATAAAGTTGAATTATTAAGGAAATAGCCCCGAGCCTGTTCAAACACTTTTAATCTCCTCAGTGTCACTACTCTTTTTTATTTATTTTTTTTTTATCTCTTGTGAATGTGTGTCTGTTAAGTGCACACATCTGTGTGTGTTTCATAATCCTGTCAAGCCATCTGTTGTCATTAAAACCTGCTCCTGTTGCACCAATGATCCCAAGTATTCATCTGGCCAGATGTTACTATGAACTACTGTATCTCCAAGTTTTGGTTGTTTTGCACAAATCTCCTCAACTTTGAACAGCTTGGTCTAAGCTGAAATCAGTTCAGATGTCAACAGTGGTTTCTGTATATATGTATATATATATAGATATAGATATATATATAAATATTATATTATATTATATTATATTATATTATATTATATTATATTATATTATATTATAAAATTTAAGATTTTCCCAACATTTCAATAATGAAACTCTTGCAGGCAAACTTTAGGCCAATAAAAAGTAAATTATTAAAGAAATCAATCAACAGTTTGAAAGTGTCACTGTTGCAGATTTTTCCTTTTTTGGTCCATCTCTGCCTTTCTTGTCACCCTTTGCATCCCCAGCCACATGTGGCTGGATTGGGCCTGGCTAGTGTTAATCCTTGGCATAAGGGAGCTAGGCTGGATTATCCACGGATGTGGAAACATCTGTATGGGTGGGTGGCAGGGTTTGAAGCTTGGACCTAGAATTGGAGGAGGGGTTGTTTGGGGTGGACTGGGACCTATGAGAGCACACTGATAGGCAGGAGTGGTGATGCTAGTGTAGAGGAGGAGAATGGCTCAAGGACGTGGCGTTTCTGTATCTTAGTTGCAGTGGCCCAAAGAAATCATGCCTGAATGAGGACTTTGTGACTGTATATGCACGTGAGTGTGCATGAGGATTATCAGCTGACCGTTTGATGTATCGTCCTCTCTCAACCTTTCAGTTTTAGCACATGACAGGACACAGTTTTCATTCTAAGAACTACAGTAAGGGAAAAGCAGTATTAAAGGTGATATGCATCTTTTAACAAATAGGAAAAACAAATAGTTTACCACTGAATTTCCTCATCTCGCTCATCGCAAGCCTTGATAAGACTGAGGCCTGGGTTCCGTGTTTGCATATTTTGTATATATAATTTCTATCTACACAGAGCCATTAATATGCAGGGATGATTTAGAGGGCAGGGGAGACCGGGGGATTAGGCCTGATTCAGTCCTCACTGGGGGAGTTTGAGGAAGGAGGAGGTTTACATCAACAAGCCCTGATTTACGCCAGTGAACAGATGGCGGAGAAATTGCTCTGTTTGGAAAAGATGTGCAATTTATTTTAGTTAATATTAGAGCGAGAGAGAATTGATTGCTGCAGAGAAAGGGGGACTGAGATGGGGTTACTCCACAACTGGCAGCTCAACCACTTACTCTACCATTTACCATTTACATTACATTACATCATTTTGTTCCGAGAACACTTTTAAACATCAAAATGAAAGAACCAAAGTGAGGAAGGCAAGCTGCAAGCACGTTGGCTTGAAACAGTTTTTCTGACAAATTGCAGCTAGTGCAAACCTGTGATCAAGATCAGGCTTGGGGAGTAACGGAATACATGTAATGGGATTATATCATTTGGCTACAAATAAGATAAACAGAAAATAACTGGATTCCATCAAAGTTACAGACAAAAATGTGTAATCAGATTACAGATACATTCAGTAAAAAAAAGGGGATTACAGTTTTTAATGAAGGCATTATAAAATAGCGTATGTGTACTTCATGAGTCCCACGTTACTCTGGTCTCAAGTGATACCTTCCAGAATATACACTTGTGCATTAAGATGAGATAAAAGCCGTTTTAGTGACATTTCTTTTCTTTTCTTTTTATTTACACATTTTGTATTGAGGTAATCCAAAACAGAACGTAGTCAAGTTACATGACCTTCCTATTGTGATACTGACTAAATTTCATAACAGGTAATTGGTAACTGCTCTTTTAAAGGTCCCATATTATACTGTTTTTCATCAATTTCACACAGCAGTCAGAGGTCCAACAACTCTGTATTCGATACGCTTTGCCCCAAACCCATCCCTGGTCCTGAATTTCAGCTGTCTACAAGTTGCTCTACAGAGCTCTCCTGACAGCAGTCTGTTTCTGTGCCTGCACCTTTAAATGCTAATGAGCTCCGTCTGTCAACGCCTACTTGGGAGCCCTTCCTGCTACCTCACTTTCGGGGAGGGGAGGCCCCTTGCTCTACTGGTAGCATGCCCTAATGTTTACGGTGGATGTATATATCTATCGCTATGGCTCGCAGAGATTTTTTTGTTCAACCCTACCAGTTTGACCCAGAATCTGACCCAGAAGGAGAGGCTCCTGAGGAAGTACAGACTCTGTGGTTGCAGCAGGACGTTTCAGAATGGTCAGCGTGTCTGAATATGTTAGTTTGTTCGTATGTGTATGTAGTTAATGGCTAACAGCTAGCGAAAGCTGTGTTTGTCTCCAAACTCTTGGACACTGTTCGTATCGTCTCTGTCTCCAGTCTGCACACCAGAGTTTTTACTGTGACAACCAAGCTCCACTGTAATATTATTAACATCAAACTCACTTCAAACGCCATTGCATAGCTGACCGAAGCGGAGCTAACTAGTTAGCCAGTTTCCAGCTGACTTCACCATACTTCTAGGCAGCTGTAAATACTATCAAACCGTGGCGACACTTAACGGTGACTCGGGTGCAGTTGCTGGGTCCGGTATGGTTGGGACTGATCCTTTTACGCGGGTCAGTGTCGAGACAAAGCCAGCTTTGTACAGACCCTTGTTCCTGAAGCAGTCTGATGTGAAGTGGTTAGCACACACATACAAGCTAACAGGAACCGCAGCCGGCACGTGGTCATTAAAATATGAAACGCAACCACTGTCTCTTCTGTTGTTCTGTGGCTGCAACAGAATATAGGCACTGATGTTGATTTTTACAACCAACAACAGAGCAATTTGTGTGTCTAGCTCTGTGCGACAACATTGCGAAACACTGCTGGACACACCGAACTTCACCTCGGGAATGAACGCCACCCTCTCGAATATCTCCTATCACTGCGCAGAGGAGGCCTGCCAATGATAATGACTCCTTTCGTTATGTAACGACAGGAGCTGAATCTGAACAGCCTGTAGCCCACCCACTGTGTTACCAGTGGGTGGGCTGCAGAAACCATGCAGGAATTGCTTGTTTTCATCATTCTGGGAGTTGGCAGGCTCAGGGAGGACCAACTTATATATATATAGAGACCAAAAAAAAAAAATTTTTCATATTATGGGACGTTTAAAGGAACCCTCCAAACCTTGATCGAGACAGTTTGCAGTTACTATTGAGACCAGCCATTTTGGGCTTCAGGGCTGAGGACCTGAGGTTTTCCCCATGTCTGCCTGTGTGAAATGCAAAGAATCACATAGAAGTTGTAGGAAAGGGTAAGGAACTCCCTAAAAACTTGGTATTTCACCCGGGGTGTGGTATCACCTAGACTTTTGTGTGGCACACATTCTCATAAGTTCACATTGGGCATCTCGTCAGTTTTAACTTAAAAGAGAGAGGATTTATGTTTTCTTTTTGGTGATCACTGCCACTGCCCTGCGAGACTCAAAAAGCAGCTGTTGAGTTATTAAGTTAATCCAGACCATGATCATTTTGTAAACCTAACCAAACTGATGATGATGCCAGTACATCTTTCTTACTATCACTTATTTTTTGCATGTCCAACCTACTGTGTTCAAAACTACACCCCTGATATAAGCCCTCCTGTCAATTATGGATCCATACAATACCATTACATCAAATAAGTGGAAACAGGATATAGTTACCACATACTGGATCTGATCAATATGGCCCCCAACACTTCCCATCTACACACACACACAGAATGAGCATTTTACTATATAATTGATTTATGGAGATTCAGCCTGCAGAAACATATTGATCCACATGAGACTGTTTTGATAGAATATGGTGATTCAGCATTTTTTACGATTAATATGAACAAGTGGTCCCAAATGGAGAATTTTGTACATTTTACACATCACTGAGAACTGTGGTGGCAGAAAGTGAGACGTGATGCCAAAACAGCCTGGAAGTTCTCCTGTTTTATTGTATTATAAAGTGAACTGATCAGATGCCTTTAACAAGTATGCAGAGAGAGAAAGGTCAATGCTAATGAGTGTCTGTCGGTGAAGAGGGTGCCAATACAGGCAGTTAAAATCAAGGAAGGGTTAGAAACCTAGGGTGTGAGATTGGACTGGATGTCAGTCTGTGTGTGTGTGTGTTTGGATGCACAAATCAAGAGTACAAGTGAAAGGATACTAGTGAGGTAAAGCTCGAAACCACTAGCCACCATTAGCCTGATTGGCCGGAGAGGTCAGCCGGGGTCAATTGATGGGTCAATCACATTGTCGGTTTGATGACCCGACCCGCACTGGTTTGGCAAATAAGAGGGCTGGACGCTGAACTGGACTCGCCCTCCCTCCTCTTCGCCTGAGTTATTGTGCATGCCAAAGCTATGTTACATTAACACAGAAAAATCCATCCGATCACTTATGCTGATTTACGCCAGGACTGCGCTGCCCCATCAACCCTCTTGACCAGCTCTGGAGAACATTTTTAATGCGGGGAGATTTATGCTGCAAATTACTTCGCGGTGGTAAAATATGCATGCATGCGGTCCGACATGTGAAGTGTGTTCGTATTGGATTTTCTTCAAACCAGAGTAAGGACAATGTAAAAAAATATAACTCTTGACTTTTCTTGACAACACTTTAGTCCCGAGATATCTATTCACCATTGTATCAATTACAGCATCAATTAAAAAAAAAGCAAGACCTACATGTGAATTGAACCAAAACGTGGCCTAGATCAAAAACGCGAGATAAACGCATCGGTTTTCGAAGCCCGTCTCCTAACCTGTAGCAAAGTGCCAGGAGATCTGCGTATCTTTATCGCTGCCCCATTAATGATACAGCAAGTACAAAAGTACCCCGGCTCGGATACCACTCTTCCTTTAACCTGCCAAATCCGGATCCGCCTGAGCCACCAGAAAGAAATACCTCCGCACACGCAGCTCCCAGCGACATGATGTCAGGGGGTCAAAAGGTTACGGGTCAGCAAGGCGAGTGACCTCAGCTCATTACATCATTGCCACCAACACGGTCGTGAAAGGAGTGGGGAGCAGTACACTTGTTTGCCTGAGTGTATTCCTTTCTTTTGTTTTTCCCAAAATATGCGGCTTCTGTTAAAGTCAGTATGTGGTACAGTTAAGTCCATGTCTAAATAAGGATGCTGAATATTTAATAAATTATGTAGCATTTCCTAGAAGTCCTACAGTATACCAGATTAAACGTCACCAGCTTGACAAAATAATTGAGTCAATGGGTGAGTTAAGTGGCCAGGAATAGTTCAAACCTATCTGAAGAGATAGAGTACACCACTTTTTTAAAAAAAGATAAGACTACAAGAGTTGGTGAACATCGTGAAAACAGAATAACCAAGTAACGATGGTATGATCGGCTTGAGCTGGGGGTTACCGTAGAGTTGTGTTTGTGAATGTTTGACCATCAATCATTGTATTTTTCCCCAATTATACAAGTCCCCCCCCCCATGGCAAACGTCAAGCATCATTTACTTGTTTGTGGGTGTGAATATGCATTCGTGTGCGACACAAACATCTCACATGTATCCTGAAAAAATACTTAAGACTGTGCAAGGCAAATCCGTGATGTACTGCATGAAAGCGGGACTATGCAGTTTTGTACCAGTATGTGTGCATGTGACGTCTGCAGTTTTGGCCTAAACGGCCTCTCATAAAGTTGTGGTGGGCAGCAGTAACTTTTTCCTCCGCAAACTGCACCTGGAGAAATGGGAGTTATAAAAATATGCTTGATTCATTATTGTAGTATGTCTGTCTGTGTGCACATATGACAAAGAAAATAGGTTGGCTAAAACATGGTGTTAGAGCTTTATTCAAAATATCAAGTTAGATGTATGATGAAATCAGAGAGCGATTATGAAAAAAATATATATATTATGAACTGTTTTTTTTTTTTCAAATTTTTGCTTAACTGCAAGAAAGAAAAATCAACATTTTAACACGCATCGCAATCTAGTAAAAAGGCTGCTGTTAAATAAGACAAAAATCCCCAAAACAGCCGACTGTCCTCCACCTGGCACCGACAGTTTACTTTCTGTGCTGCTGTCCAGCGTTTCCTCCGACATCTCCCCTCTCCCTCTTTTGCTCCAGACGTCAGCAGAGGGCTTTAAGTATCTGATTGATTGCCCTTGTACCTCATATTTCTTCACTTGCTGACGGGAGATTACCAGCGGCAGTAAGTGTGTATGGGATTCCCGAAACTCTTTAATGACCCTGAATTTTATTGGAGGAGAGATGCGGTGTTTATTAGCATTTTAGGCCTTTGCCTATATCTCAGTTTTTGCTGTTTCAAATATCTATATATGCTATTTCAAATTGCAAATATTTCACATGAGGATGAAAAACAGCAAAGCAGCAATATATTTACATCCTCTTAACCCTCTAACACACAAACACTGCATAAAGGGGCGAGGAAAATAAAACGAAAAATCAGGTTAAAGATATCAGTCCTCTCCGACCGCGTTTTTTTTTTTGTTTTGTTTTGTTTTGTTTTTTTTCTTTTTACAATAGCTGTGTTCAGCGGCGCCGCAGATCAGGTGTCCAGCTTCACACACGGTGACCCCAGGTTTGCGGTTACCTCAAACTCCTCCAATATTAAACACAGACGTCTATTATCTGCACCTGGTCTCCCTTTACACGGGAACACACGCAGAGACACACATGCACGCGCACACACACACACACACACACACACGAGTGCCTGCCTCTACGCGTGCGTGCGTGTTTTGTTTGTGCCGCGTCGTGCGTGTGTGTGTGTGTGTGTTCTGAGGACAATGGATGGGCTCCTGATGAAATATTCAAGAAAGAGCAGCACGTTGCCTGTAAGGTGTTAGAGGTCACATCAGCCGGGGGAAAGAGGAGGAGGAAGAGGAAGAAACAGGTAATGTCAAACTTTTGTGTTTATGTGTGTTAAACTGGGGCGACTATTCACTTCCTGTTCTTTCCTGCAGTTGTTTTCCTGCATCTGTTAGCTTAAGCTTTTAGTGCATGTGCTTTAGCCTCACATCGGTGACATTTGACCTCACTTGTATGTGGTGTTGATTTCCTTCACTTGTCAATTGACTTTAGAAAGCATGTTTAGGAAATCAGTTATCGTTTTAATTCAGCCTGATGCTAATTATGCAGTTATGCTAATGCCGCAGCTCCAGAGTAACTTTTTCCCCACCCTCCTGAAAAATATTTTAACTATTCCAAATGTTAACTGTGTCAAAATCAAAATGTGTTGTCTTCACTTTATTATCTGTAGTTGTTAGAAGTATTGCCACCCACTGTGTTTTGCTGTTAGCTATGTTAACGTCGCCTCCTTAGGCTCCGTTAGCTGTTAGCTCCGTTAGTCGAACACACCGCATGAATCAGCTGCCCACTGACAGCTAGCAGGTAACAGATAACTAGCTCTTCTCCTCCTCACATTATTCCAACAGGAATCCACAGTTTACTGTGTCTTTTTGGTTTTTGATGTATTTTTCCTCATGCTTAGAGGGCAGCCGGTGATAGAAACTAGCTTTTGACAGAGTTTATTCCAAAATGTAGGCTAATATGTCACTTCTAAAGCTAGTTACCGTTATTTGACAGTAATAAGTTACTAACAGAATCATTATCTTTGATGCTTAATGTGTCACACGTGCATGGAAGTGTTTCTTTATTAAAACTTTAAAGGCAGGTCCAAAAAGGCATTATCAAACAGAAAAGGATAAAAGTGTTTAATGGCAGGTAATCAAAGCACAGACGCTCCAGGTTGTTGCCGAGCTTTACAAAGCCAGTCGGGAGCAATACTGTTTATTTATTTTTAGTTTAGTCTAAATTGCATTAAGGCTTAAAGTTATGCATATTAAGGGCATGGCTGCTTTGCCTGACAGCTGGCTGCACCTCAGCTAATTCCAACCACCGATCTTCACCTTCTTGGCCATGTTTGAGTTGAAAGCTTCAATTTTTTTTTCATTTAAAACTATGGGATTAAAAACTGAATTATCTTTACTCTCTCTAAATCTGCCTGCAGCAACGAGCCGTGGAGGTGACGACATTCTCATTGATGTACACCACAGGATGACTGAAAGACCTGGAGCTTCTGGTGAGTGCTGACTTTGGTCAGAAGCAAAACTTGGTTCCTGCTGTTGGCACTTCTGCATTTTGACTGCACAATAATGTTCTTACTGTGTGGATAAAAACTTAATAAACACTTATTTTTAGGTGGTAATGCATCATGGACATAGTGACTGTAATGATACTGGTTTTTACTTTGACTTAACCCAACACTTGGGGTGTTATTTATAACACACATAGTCATCGTCCACGGGACAACAGGGTGGTGTTATTCTGGAGCCCAGGCTAATACGCTCTGTAGAAAAACAAGTATCTATTTGAACCTTCCATATAAGCGCTCTCAAACTGTTTCTATGATCAAATATTCATTCAGTCAGCATTTCCTACTATAATATTTAGTCCCCACCACAATTCCCAGCTTGTGTGAACATTTTCATGGTACAAGAGCAGACTCGCTTGTGGTGGCTTATCCTGCCCAGGTGGGGTTTTGTCCCAGTCTGCTCTCTACAAAGACCGTTTAGCCTCTCCTGAATAATCCAATGAGAGCATCCGGTAGATGGAGACTTGGGGTTCGAAACCTGAGAGCGACATCTGACACACAGACTCAGAGGGGGGACCTGGGGACTGGGTGACTTCAGGTGGTAGGTGGTTGTGGTGTGGCTTCTGGACATGTCACCCAACCCACGGCTCTTCTTTGCCCCCTCCTTCCTCTGCCTGAATGAGGCTGAGTTGGTGGTTGTCGGAGTCAACACACTCTCACCTGGCTTTGAAGGGTACGGTTTCTAGAGTCTGTGGTCTGGTTTGATATTTTTTTATTTTTTTTGTGATTGAGCAGATGAAAGAGTTTGCTAGAGAAGAAATGCTGAAAGAGACTGCGACTTGGGTGATCTTACCTCACGCGACAGACCTCTGATGACATTTTTGTAATATTTGCAAATAGCTAGTTGAGAAAACACATACATCTTGTCACAAATGACTACTCACAGCCATTTGAGAAATGCAGTGTTGCACCTTTTTTTCATACATTTCCCACCAAACTACGTCATGGTGCGATCCAGCCGCCACAGAGGTTCATGTCCAAGCTGTCAAGCAATCTCAATCACTGTGTATTTGTTGGCTACCTCTACGACTTCGCCCCGAACGTGGTGCTCAGTAACTTATCGCCCTGTCCCTAACCTTTCTGGGCAGAGGGCGCATCCATCATCTTAAAGTGCGATCTATTCCGGTCCACCTTCAGGCAGGAGGGGAAAGGCCTGAGCCAGCGTGTGTGTGTGTGTGTGTGTGTGTGTGTGTGTGTGTGTGTGTGTGTGTGTGTGCGTGTGTGTGTGTGGGCACAACTTATGGGCTGTCAGCGCAAAGTGCAGAGCCTTGCCGGAAACTGACAACCCGCTGAATGACTGACAGGGACATTGCACCACTACGCTCCCTATATCTGCATGCGCATGTTTGTATGCTTGTGTGCATAATCATGCGCATTGAACCTCCTTTCAGTTACATTTCTCCCTTCGCTCGAAAGGATCCTTCTATTTTTTTTGACGCCACTCATCACATATTGAGGCGATGCACAGAATCGCCACTTATCATCGTGATGGCTTCGTCACTGACGGCTCAGAATGTGACTGTGGCAAATTGGACAAGCCTCCTCTGCTCATCGCTACGGTAATGGCGTTCATCGTTCAGCAGGGAATCCTATAATTCTTTCTTTTTACGCTTTAATGTACCCCTATACATTTTTATGTCCCACGCCTTAAACATATTAATTTCCCTCTTGGTGAGGGGGAAATTAAAATGTCCGCCGACATCTCTTTGCTTCTCTCGTTTTCTCAAAATTTTACCCCCCCCGTGACTCCTCCTCCTTCATTTCTCCTCTTTTTGCTCGGTTTCTCTCACTTTGAAATATTCTTCGTCTCTTTTTCCTGCTCCGTCTCTGCACCACGTGATCCCCTCACTCCGTCTCTCCCCCAGCCGACCCTCCTCTTTCCCATCAGCACCCAGGGGCTGATGAATGCGTGGCCTCCTATTGATCGCGATGGGTGATGGATGATGGCTGGGAGATGAGTGATGGGGTGCAGGCAAAGGTGCCAATAAGGGGGCAGCCAGAGGGTGGGGTCTCCCCTACTGGTGCTAATGGGAGAAGACTAGGGGAGACGGCCGCTGTGGCAACCGCTCAGCCCCGCCTTCCCAACCCCGACCACGGGCGGTGCGGCGTTATAGCCCTGCTTTGCATTTCCTTCCCACACAGCCGCGGGTCACGCTTTCTTGTCCTGTTTGAGATAGGCATTGCATCCGGCGTGTTTGTGCATATTGTGTGTGATTGCAAGGGGTCGCAGAAAGTGCTCATGTGTTCCCGGCCATGAGTGTGGGAGGAAAACAGAAGGTAAGGGTGTGTGCTTGTGCGTGGGTGGTGGAGGATAAAGTGGGGGGGGTGGGGGGGCGGGGGATGGAGTGCCCAAGTGGTGGTTAGCACGGAAAGATGATGGATGATGGGGCAGGAGGGGAAGACTGCTTCATGGCTCTAAATTGATATCCCAGCAAATGTTTTTGTCTGCTGTGAAAAATGTGCCGCAACTCTCATCTCCACCACTCCCCCCTCTCTCTCGCCTCCCCCACCGTCGGTCTCTCCTCGGGCTTCTCCCTCTGCAGTGAATCTTGCCCCGCAATCCATTTCCCAACACCCAAAGCTTTACCTCCCGCTCCCTGCTTCCGTGACAGCACCTGATCACCGCGCCGGGCCTCGTGGCTTACTGCTCACATGTATGTATACCTGGCTCTCATTTCCCGGTTGCCATAGAAACCGGCCTCAGATTATTGTCCATCGCCCCACATCATTTATCCCTTTCTTTGCTTTGCCCTTCCTGGCACAGCATGTAGAGAAAAAGACATGATCAGCGTGGCCTATTAGTGTAGCTGCTGGGGGAGGAGTGGAGGAAAAGGTGAAAGTCCTCCTTTTGGTAAAGTTCAGTAGCACTTCATGTAAAAACATCATGTGTGAATTATAAATGTAGGCTATGATCCAAAGTCTGTCTTTGTATTTTGTTGAAATACAAATTGAAAGGTGTTTCTTTACTTCTTTTCTGACAAATTCTGTATTTACCTGAAAAGAAAAAGGTCCTTTTGTTTTTATGATGTGTTTTTTCTCTTACAAGCAGCCATTGTCTTCCAATCTATTCTCTGCAGCAAGAAAATCAATTAGTGGACTCATAGAACCTGTTGGGGTTGTGTAATCCATCACAGTCAACATCAAGTGTGCATTAGTTCACCACAATAATGAAACTGTGACAGTACCGAAATTCAAACTCGGAAATGTTGCATTTACAATGTTAATGATACAAACTCGGAAATATAATTTTATAACTGAATTAACAAGCTGTTCTCAGAGAAAAATAAGATCCCCAAAACACTGAAGCTAGAAGGGTGAGAGGGTCCACCACATGCTGATACTGATCCCCAAACTTCTCCTGATGTGCTGGTCGGCACCTTGCATGGCAACCACTCCCATCAGTGTGTGAATGTATGAATTACTGTAAGTCGCTTTGGACAGTATTTCATGTAAGCTTAAATGTAAATGAAAAAAAGATGGTGGTGAAGATATTCTGTCTGAAGTGTTGACTTGTTTACAATTCGTAAAATTGTTTAAAATCATCTGACCACTTGTGTCTTGCCTCCCAGATATTGCATGGATTGACGGCACTTGGGTGGTCCCCTCCAATCAGTCTGAAAAGCAGGTCGTAGCATGGCCACATGTCAGCCAAGGGTGAGCTAAATAAACCAGAAACAATGCACGAGAATAGAAATGAACTGTTTGTGGCTCAGAGATGGCAAACAGGATTGCCCTCATTCCATGTGGCTTACAAATTACAAATGCTTTACAATTACAATCGTTACAAATGCTGGAAAAAAAGGGAAATGCGTCATAACAAACCAAACCACACCAAGAGTTTTTATTTAGGTTACTAAAGACTTCTAGGAAGTGATGCTGACCCACTCCCACACTGTTTTGGATGGCACACTTGAATGTGCTCCACACTTTATGGTTCTGCAGGAAAATCAAGTCTTGAGGATGAGAAATGAGGGAGTAATATCGGGAGAAAGGGATGAGAGAATTGAGAGATAACAGGAGAGATAGGGATGAGCTCACTTCTTTTGCGGTGCTTAAGGAGAGAACCATCTGCAGGAGAGATTGTGCCTCAGATTAGGAGTGAGGCGAGGCTCCAGTGGAGAGGATTATGCCCCGCGAAACAGAAGCAGCACTAATAGAGGACAATCCAGCTGCCTGGAACGAGCTCCGCCACCCACCCAGGAAGACACATTAGCGGAAGATAACAAGAAAAAAAAAAGAAATATACAGACACGGAGAGATAAAAATGCCCCACTGAAACACACATACTGACATTAAAAGAGGATTTTAGAATTATTGGAATTGGTAGCGACGAGGCAACAGGCCAAAAGCAATATTTGGAAGACAAGTGATAAATATTTGTCTATGCAGACATCATAAATCAGGCTCATTATTGCTCATACTGACTGTTCTGTATCTAGAACACCTTGTTAATTTGGCTTCTATGTAGTCATTATTCTAGTGCTCTCACCACTGAACATAACGTTATTAGTAAATGGGCTACAAACATTTGGATTTAGCACACTGACCTGTTAAAAAACAAGCATCTATCTACGTATTTCTTCCTTTTTTTGATCACAGACGTGGAAAATAAACAACAGCAGAGTTATCTTTTTTCTTACAGTTACAATCTCCAAAGCCAAGGATAGAGTCCGGCTATGTTTGGCTCCAGGATATGTCATAACTCTAATCCTAGTTCGCTAACTGGGCTGCCCAGTGAAGGGGCCAAGAAGCCTACTCCCATAAGACCAATCTCTCTGACATCTGGGCCTCTGCCTTTCTCTGGGCTCCAGACAGATGTTGGATGATTGTTAAGCTCCCAGGGTTCTTAGGGAAGGAGAAGTAAGAGTTTCCCTGTGTTGGATAGTGGTTATGACATAGTTCTGGGTCAATAAGTCATGCAAGTATGACACAAGGTTTGTAGATGCTGGGAAATCTCAGAATCTATGTCTTGCAGACCCACTGCAAGACCATGTGGTTAACTTAGGCTCCCTGGAATTTGGGGTTATAGTGAATTTAAGTGCATGCTAGTAGCGTGGCTTTAAGGATAGCAATGATGGGCTGTTGGTTGGTCAGCCATATTGAATCATTTTGATCCAGTTTTGAATTATTTGAAATACTATAGTATGGATTGGCAGAACATTTGGTGCCTACATACTCTACGTGATCCTTGACGATGTCACTGACTTTTGTTGATCTTTGGACGCTTGCTCCAGCACCACCCTGAAGTTGACATCAGTGGTTTCAAATGAAATGTCTTTTTAGGAAATTCATCATCCCAGGATGAATTGTAACACAGTGCCTTCACAGAGTTTTTGCAAAAAGGTCATTCCCAACTAAACCAAAAATTCAAAAAATTCTACATGTTGCTTGCTTGTCATTGAAGATGTATCCTTGGCTGCAATGGTTTTGTTCAGAATTAGTGGAGGCGTGCTCTGGTTCACTACACAACACCAAGGCTCCACGAATCTTGAACAGAAATGGCTCAAAAATCAGATCTGATTTTATAGAAAGGGGTTCATTTGATCTCTGACACAATAAAATTACCCAGGATGTTTTTTTAGAGGCTAAACTGTAATAAAAAAAGACTGGTTCGATAATCTGCCTTACTTTAATGACAAATTAAAAAAAACAAACTCAAAGGTCGAAACAAGATACCGGACTCAGTCTTTCTTACAGGTACAGCTAAGGCCCCAAAAGACAAGTTTTGACCAATTTGTTATGACCTACATACATTTGAGTGTTTATTGCATTGTACATCCAGTAAAACATTAGCATATTATTTATGGATTAAAACAAGTCTTTGGACTAAAGTCACCTTTTTAATTTTCATGTTGGAACAATCTAAGGTCGCAAAGGAGTTCAGGTCAGAGAAACCCTCTCCGCTGCTTCATCAAATCCAACCTGACATCAGTTGGCTGTTTTCTAACCACAGAGTGACCTACTGCGTGAGTCATTCAGTCAATGTAAAACGTGCTAAAACTCCTATCAGGCTCGTTTTCCTGCCTCCGCTAACTTTAGCACTCTCCTTCCAGATTTACTGTAGGTGGGGTCAGATCACTTGTTATTCTCAGTCTACGCAGATTTATGGACTTTGGGTGAGTCTCTCTGATCAGCCAGCACTGAAATAATTAACACATCAATGTGAACATACACACACTCAGGCGGACTGTTGTTTATAATAGGAATAAAGAGGCAGGACACGTGTCGACGATCACACACAATGAAAGCATATACACAAATTACACAGGCATGCAGAGACAGTGTGCACCGTGGTTTACTCTACGCATTAAGGAGATGTAGATACAAATGCAATGTTAGGTGAACACTTTTGTCTTTTCACTTTTCTGCTATTTGTAAATAATACATTATAGTGTCAAATTTTTGTTACAAGATGCAAATTTGAATCGTGAAACAAATGATCTTGAGCTTGAGTTAACCACAGACTATTTTTAAGGCATTTAACCATCAACAAATTAAAAAAAAAAACCTCACCGACTTTAAGACGACAAATTCCTACAGCACCCGCTTTTGTTTACCTTGGTGTAGAACGACAAGGCGTCGCAGTCCATCATCTATAGAAGCAGATGCAACGTAGACCTTCAATCAACTCATCTCAGATGGTAAGTGATGTATTTTGTGGATATTATGGAATCAAGCTGAATCCCGTTCAGCTAGGTGTTGATGAAGGGGACTGTCACTTTTTTAGTTGTCATCTGAAAGCGGATTTAAACGCAACATGAACAATGAGACCTTCCCTGTCTCTCTCTTGGTTGCCTATACAGGTCTGTAGATGATTTGTTTAATGCTGCTGGACTGCGGATTTTCAAGGTCGGATCTTCCGAAATAGTCCAAAGAATGTGACTTTATGGATTTTCTCAACCACCTTGTCTCAGAGCCTCTCACCGCTCTGCTAACAGAGAGCAACAGTAGCTAACATTAGTTTAGAAATGGAGTCTGCTAACATAAACCAACCACCAGCTTAACTTAATATGGACTTTAAAGTATGTCTGCAATTATTGAATACTGAAAAATGCTTTCAAGGTAAAATGTATTATTCGTGTTTGATTTGTGTGTACCTCGCCTCAGCGGGCGTGGACGAAGCCTTCTCAGTGCTGCATACCATTGTTGTCTAAAAGAAGCTGAAATGTAAACCCACCTTGTTCACCCCATAATGTCCGGTTGTCTCTCTATAATGGCCATGATATAGTTTGATTGGTGGATTAAACACTTATCCCTCCCCTCAGTCCCCTCAGTATTGATTTCCCCCCACTGTCCCCCCACCTTTCTCTGCCCCCCTCTCTTAAAGGTGAGTTGGACGCATGGCCTGATAAATGGCAGCGGATTGATTCGTATTTAATTAACAATTTGCTGGAGACTCTCTCTCCCCATCCCACCCCTCTCTTCTTTCTCTCTTTAAGGTCTCAGACGGCTATGCGAGACGCTCGGCGAGGAGGGGAGAAGTGATGCATAGGTAATTTATAGTCTGATCGATAAGTCCTGGCCTAACATCTACACTGCCTGGATATGAGGGCCGGAGGGAGTGTCAGGGTCCACAAACGGGGAGGAAGGTGAACGTTGGATAAAGAAAAGGAGCGACAGAGAGAGGAAGATTGATAGAGGCAGATAGAGACAGAAGTGGACACAGAGGTATAGAGAGAGTGATCACATTTTCAGAGTTTAAGAACAATGAAAATGACAACCCATGACATGTTCACATGCTAAATACATGTCAAAATACAGTACTTTCACAATCAAATTGTTAGGAACATTCAGTTATTGTAGAAACACAATATATTCCAGTCATTTGTATAAATATGACAGCATACTACTGTGAATTACAGAATTTCTACAGTACATTTAATGGATGCTGCAAAGCCGTTTAGTTTTCGCACCATATATTTTCAACATCTGAGGCTTTACAGTTGCGTAGTAGCAGTAAAACAAAACTGCTACATTTTAAAACAGTGTCTAACTTTACAGAGAGCTTCTAATTTACACAATTATTGATACAGAAAAATAGTTGACAATCATGTGGGAAACTGATTAACCATTGAAGCAAAAGATTCAAATTCAAGCAAAAAAAAAGAAGCCCAATATCGTCTAGTTTCAGCTTCTCAGCTCTGAGGATATGAAGAGTTTCTTTGTCTGATGTGGCAATAAATTGGGAAAACATGTCATTTTAAGACATTACTTACAGAGTACGGTTATTCTGATCGGGATTTTCCACTATTTTCTGACATTTTGTAACCAAACAACACAATATTTCACTCACTCAACCATCAGCAGATGAAGGGATAGTAAAAAATAGTTGTGAGTTGTTATATAACCTATATATAATTCAGGTTGAGGTGCTGTTATTCTACGACACATCCATCAGGGGGCAATGCTGAGTTTAGGTCCATACTCTCAGTGCTCCTCTGTCAAGCCCACACACACTCACAGAGAGTGGGAAGGGAAAAACAAGAACAACACCCTCTTCAACTTGACAAACCCATATATGTATCATCTGTCTGCACAGCCACAATGAAGCTCTCATTACAATAAAAAGCCTCAAGAGAAAAAACAGGCGCACATAAAACTAATGATGCTCAGCTGCCGTTCAGCATTGAGAGGGGTACAAGTGTTTACGTGACATTAGAGGTGGGGGGAAAATGCATTTACCCAGAACAAACCTGCACCAAGGTGAGCACAAAGACAATTAGTCAGTGCTGCCCCCCCCCATTCTGCATCTTTGGTTCTGGACTCTGGATATCAGCCCCTCCCCGATCACACACACACACACTTGAGGAAATGGGCCGCTGAGTGGGCACAGTGCGGGATGAGCCCGCAGCATTTACAGCCCTCCCCATAAAAGTGTTTTATCACATATCTTGTAATGCAACACATTAAGGGTTGCTGTTGTTATTTTCCAGCAAGGTCATTTTTACCCCCTGCATCTCCCAGTCACCGTCTCTCTCCCTCTCTCTCTCTCTCTCTCTCTCTCTCCTAGCCTCTCCTTCTTTGCTGCTCTCAGCACGCTGTGACACCGGAGGCATGATGGCATTATTATGCCCATAAAGGTGTGAACACTGGGAAAAATCTACACATTTAGGAATAGCACGAGGGCTGCTCTGTGGCTAGGTTATCTGTAGCATTGTAAGCATCTGCTCAACTTTTTGCGGTTTATCTTTGCATCTGTGTTTGTGTTCTGTCTGCGTGTACATTTTTTCTTTTTCTTCTTCACTTGAGCCGGTATGCACATTTCTTTGTTCGGGAGCTTATATATGCGCACTAAGTTTCCAGCCCACTGCGTGTAATCAAGTGTGTTTTGTGTGACCGTCTTGTGTGTCGTTGCTGAACTGCTTTTGAGCTTATCGTGGGATTATGTTTCTGTGTCAGACCTACTTTTACCTTTTATCAGTATTTTTAGCCCCTTCTTTTTTATATTCAGGTTTTTCCATTCGGCCATCATCTTAATGAACACATACATGTATTTTTTTTTTTGATTATTATTATTATTCCTCCCTTCATATTTAAGTCCACAGGCTTTTCCGGTAATCCTATCAGTTCGGCCTTACCCCCTAACCCCGCGACTCTCCTCCGGGCTCCAGCAGTAATAAAAGAAAAGCATAATCCAGTGTTTAGAAATATGAGATTTGCTTGTTGGAATCCAGCGAGCCATGTTGGATTAAGGGTGGCCCAGGCTGGCCTAGAGGAGGTGGCTCTGTGCCCCCTGGTGATCCTGGCCTCTGGGATGGAGACAGGGAGGAGATGTGTGAAAAGTACAAAGTTGGTGACATCAAAATGAAAATGGTTTCTTCAGATGCAGGAAAAAATCAGACAAAACAGACATTTTCTGCGTGTTGTTGATTTTTTTTCTGTGTAAGCGTGTGTGTGTGTGTGTGTGTGTGTGTGTGTGTGTGCGCATCGAGGAAGAACATGGGTGTGTGTTCGTGTTATTTATGGCTGCCAGGATCTGAGATGATAGAACAGGAAATTGGGCCGCTTTTTCATTTTTTTCCCTCCCTTTCTGTTTTTCATACTGCACCCCGCTCATTTCTTTAATACCCTCTAAAATGTAAATCCGTATGCACACATGCATCCCGGACAATGCGCTCGATGTGAATTTTATGTAAAATGTACCCATAACTCTAGCGGGACGGTGTAACGTATGACTCGCTGTAATTTCATTACGTAAAAGGGTTTTGTGTTTGTTGGAGAGCGGGAGGTATATGCATGCGTGTGTGTGTGTGTGTGAGTGTGTTTATGGTGCGTTTGTGTTTGTGGGTTAAGAAGACAGAAGAAGTGATTATTAGTAAAGCCTTATGTTTGTGTCGTGCCTGCGCACAACTGTGCAGGGTCGAGGGGTGAATGTGTGTCAACATTGATAACGCAGAGATGCAAAGTGGGCAGGGGGGCATTAAATAAAGAGGGGAGCCTTTCATTGACATTAGAATAATCCAAGCAGTTTTTTGTTTGCACTCATGTAGGTAGGCAATCTACATATGGGGCTGAATTGGAAAGGTCCGATCCCAATAATTTCTAATATTCTAAGTAATGTAAAGTAGAGGCTGATCTCAACTTCGGTGACCCTTACGAGAAAAACATAAATGAAGATTAGAAATATGCTTTTATTTTGTTAAGTGCGTTTTATTATGCCGTTTAAAGAAAGCACTTCCAGGAGACCTACGTACACATTCGCGTAAATTGTAAAATGCGTCATTTTGTGTTTTTAAAACATGTTTTTTCTTTTATATAAAAGTTTCATCGATCATACAGCGTGACCTACTGTTTCTTTATAGCAAAATAAAAAATGAAATCAAATCCCAACTATAACTGCACTCAGTTATAGTTGAAAAAAAAGGTAAACTGATGAACGATGGATGCTCAAGGCCGAACATTGAACAGCTAGACTATTCAGACAATGTTCTCATATCTGTACTGTTAAGACTCTAATTTTCCCCTTCAACTGCTAAATATGAAATTTACCTTGATCACTTCCTCTGCTAACCTGGTGAACAACACCTTCCAATAAATACATATTCTCACGAACGATACCTGATAATGTGATATACCGTGAATACACATTCAGTCGTCCGGTGTGTTTTTATCGCTCTGCATGTCCTTGTGGCTGCATGTTAATACCTCCACACTGCTGCTCTGCTTACACCATAATTCTCACATATATGTCCTTGTGTGGATTTCATTCAATTAGTGTAATTAGGGGGCCGAGCTGGGCCGAGTATTCCGTCTTTTCATGCATTATTTTTTAGCCATTAACCTTCCGCCCCCGTACCTTTATGCTTCCATCTGTGTGTGTGTGAAGCAGCTCAGGAGGTGGTACACTGAGCTGTCTCGGTCTTTCTCTTTTTTTCTCTTTTTTTGATGTTTGCATGTTTAAAGACGAAGTTGTGTCTGTGTGTCCACTGTACATTTTCTTCATATCTTCTTGTGGCTGTAACATCCTTCCCTTCAGTCTCTTTCACATCCTCTCTCTGTCTGCTTAAACAGGCATTGTACACACACTGCACACGCATGTAAACACCGGCGCTCATACACAGATGAACACCTTTTGTTTTATAAAGGAACTGCCAATCTTTAATGTGGAAATCATGCTCTGCTGATATTGATCCAGGTTGCTCAGTGGGGGCGGTGTCGCCACTTACTAGCGATAGCAGCGAGGCGAGCTGTGAGTGCGTTCCTTCATATTTGTGTGGTGTGTGTGTTTTTATGTGTCTCGCTTCCTGTGTGTGTGTGTGTGTGTGTGTGTGTAAGCTGTACCAGACACTCCAGTCTATTGGATTGAGATTCATTCGCTATTTAAGGGTCAGGGTTCGGGCCACGTGTGCGCTGCTTGCCTCGCTGATCAATACCGCTGCCACACACCCTGCCTGACCCCGGCATTTTGTCACCGTAAATCCCCCCGGCTCCCTTTTTCTCCTCTCTGTTGGCCCCCCTTCTCCTCCTCCTCAACCTCCCTTTTCTTTTTTTCACCTTTTTTTCACCTTTTTTTTTTTTTTTTTTTGCGTCTTAAGTCACTGAAAGAAGTGATGGATTCAAGGGGGAGCACTTTGTAAGATCTAAATACATTTAATGTAGTCGGGGATGGGCCTTTGATGGCTAATGCTTGGAGATTCAAGTGATGGGCTTGTCTCAGGAGGGATGTGCAGAGCAGAGGAAGGAGCCATGTGTCCCTCCTCATCTGATGATGACTCCGTTTGTGGGAGGAGAAAGTTGTTTTAGCAGGAGCTTGTGTTTCGTTGGAAAGCCCCATTAGCGTTTCATTCCTCTCAGGTACAAATAAACTACAGATTGGGAACTTATTTTAAAATACCAAAATGTTGAATTATCGGTTTCTCATTGGTGGAAGTGGGTAATTATTTATTGAAAAATGTCTTAACCAATAAAATTGCCAACCAAAGTCTGACAAAACTAATTTAGCCTAATGTCAACTGGCTAAAATGAACTGGAAATGTCGTAGGTGAGAATTTTTTCTGGCAAAGATTATGATCTCTGACCTTCAGGCATTTTAGGTGCACAATGGCAAACATCTCACAGCCTCCTTGTGTATATAAACAAACCAGAGCAGGAAATATGATGCACAAAGGAACAGACACCTTTATACATTTTATTTTATGCCACCCTATCTAAATATTTCACTCACTTACCCAGTGCAAGCTGGGTTAAAGTTATTTGGCAACAAGTTAATGAGTTAAGTTGTGAAAATGTTGCCAGTGTCTAAGAAGTTACTGGCCTCCTTTTTCCTGTCCATGCACATCCAGGTAGAGACACAGGCAAAAATAAAAACACACAACACATTTGTCCTCCCTCCGTGTCCTTCACACATCCTCCAGCCTGCTCCTCATTCCATACGAAATGCAAACACGGTGCCCCTTCACCTCTCATCACTTCTGCTCTACATACCCCCCTCCCCTCCGTCCCCTCCCTCCACCTCTCCTGCCTTTCCTTCCCCTCCATCTCCGGGCCGACGGTGTCAGCCGTCACGCTGCGCAGACGTGTCTGCCTGTCTGCTTTGATATAGTAGCATAAGGTTTGCCTGATCACCAAGGTCAGGGACGAACAATCTATTCAATCCACTCATTATTATTAGGGGTATAAATAAATTTGGGTTGGGAGGCTGCACCTTGAACCTTGAACCCACATCCCTGGGCTGAAATTTATCTTTTTGCCATTTTTCCCCCTGTTGCTTGGTGACAAAAGGTGTCTCTTCCCCAGCCTCTCTACCTCTCCCCTCTCTGCCCAGAGCGTGCGATGAATCCATTAAGTGAATGAGATGGATGCTGCCTCTCTACATATGCAATATTCAGAGAAACGGCCTCTGTATTGACAAATATCTCAGTCCGCGACACAGTTAGATGTATCGGTGTGCCAATAAAGAGATATAATACGTAACATTTCCTCATTTAAATGTCTAACAGTGACAAGACCTTTGTAATATATTTTCTTGACTTGTGTCCTTACATTATCCAAATGTTTTGCGATTTTAAACCTCAGCGATATCCGTCACTTTACTAAGTAACGGTGTGTTATCATTTGGTCGCCTGTTGCTAGAACGTCACGGGAAATATCAGATGATACATCAGAGAGGGATGGCTGAAGTCCATAAAAGTGACTGACCATAACGCGAAAAGAAAACTTGAATACATTACCTTGTCCATGAGCATTTGACATATCAGATAGACCATCACTGGTAATGGTGATTGTTTGTAAAGACAACACCTCCCATGATCCCACGCTGCATCATATCATCGTCTAACAACGTCTTTGCTTAAAAATCACAGACATGAAAGCCTCACACTGTACTGTATCTGGCTCCCTGTGTTATTAACAACAGTTCAGCGTCTCCCACTTGCTTTTGTCCCTGATCCCCCCCCCCCAAACACACACCCTCCCTGCCCCGCAGAAAACCAAATTATAAAATCATCGAGAGCATGATGAGATTGCTGCTCGGTTATTAATCTTCAATAAATACATCTTGACCCAGGGATTAAGTGTATGCCCTCTCCACCCCCTTGTCCTCTCCACCCACCCACAACCGCCTCCCCCCACCCAACCCCTACCCCAACACCCACCACCCTCACTCATCTCTCCAGAGATCCTTTGACATGAATTATGAAAAAGAAAAAAAAAAAAGGAAAGAAAACAACAGCCAAGGGGTTGAGGGAGAGGGAGAGAGAGAGGGGCCGGAACAAATGTTCCAACCTGGATTGTGCACTTTGCGACTGATGGTGGCGACCTTGGGGGGCCCTCGGGCCGAAGTGGGATTACTTCTCTCTGGGAAAAGACGAATAGTGTGGCTGGAAACACGATGAAATAGAAAAGCTGGTCACTCACGTTCAGGGTGTGTACAATTAATGAATTTGCAGACGTGCTATTTGTCAGCGGGCTACAGCGTGCTCATATGTCAGGAATTGATTAGAATTTGAAAGTTAGAACACATTACACCAGCACCTTATTCAGAATGCAACCATACTGTATATAATAACCAATTAAACGGACATGAAGTAGAGCCCCGCATGTGTACACGTTTGCTGAAAACGAACACACCTTCCGTCTAAGAACTGCCAAAATCACCATGGAACTGACGGATAAATCCATAAACCTTGACCCGCATAATCGCACCGGTAAACTGTTGTTGCTTTATCATGTGACAGATGTCTTCTTCGTTTTGTTCGAATGAGAAAAGACCCGGCTCCTGCCACATGCCTCTGGCCTCATCGATTACCTGTTGCCCTCCTCCCACACATGCACACACACACACACACACACACACACACACACACACACACACACACACACACACACACACACACACACAGACGCAGCACCGAGCCGGGATCAGCAGTAAGGGGGAATAAGGTGAGCTCTAAATTTGTGGGTGAAATTCATAAAAGGATTGAGGACAACGAGGCAGAGCGGGTCAAAGACAGAGGGTTTTATCAAATTGGCATGCAAATTAACAGGCTTGTAGTAGGCAGGTCATAAACAGGAAGTTGGTCAGAACATAAGTGGGAGGTGTGATGGAAAAAAATCAGGAAATTACAACCTAATCGTCAGAATACATGATGGCATTGTACATTTCTGGAGACCATGAATACATTGAAACCTGTCTCTACATTTCAGCTCTACATGGTTTACATTTGAATTGTAAGGGTTCGGATAAGATCGTGTGCCGGCTGAAAACACCAGCTTTATTTGCCACAAGCACGGCTGGAAAATGTACAAACTGACACCAACGTTTTATTCTGGCAATCGGGCTGAGGTGAGAAACGCACGAGCAAAACATGACGAAGTGGCGCGGAGAAATGGCTGGTGAGCTGGTTATGTATGCTGAGGGGCTGATGAGACAATGAGCAGCAGGTGTGTCAGCAGGCGAGCAGGTGGATACGGGAGTCAGGTGACCAGTGTTGGTGGTGGTGTTGGGGTGGGGGAAGTCGGAGGGGGCATCTGGTGGACAGGTGGAGAACGGCAGGGTGACGGGCCCGTGGGAAGTGAGTAGTGACTGGAGGCTGGACTCTCGATTCTCTCCGTCATTGTAAACTGTAATAACATGAAGTAAATCTCAAGGTTCAGCATCGCTGAGAGTGCAGCATTGATAATTCAACTTACCTTCATTAGCGTTGGGTTAGCTTAGCTTTGCAGATGTGTAAAAATGGCGGGCTGTGTTTTTCATGGGGTTATGTGCTGGACTATTTCTTGACTGGGTACATTTTTATACTTGTGTTTTTTGTTATGATTAACAAACTAGATATAACATGTTTGGTGAACTCTAGAGGTGGTGGTAGGTTGTTTTTTTTGTTTACCTTTGAACGTAGCCAGGCTAAATGTTTCCTGTGTTTCCAGTAAGTTCCAACACCTCTTGGCAATAGCTTCATATCAAAGAGATATGAAGTGATTAGGTTCAAGTAGATCTGAAAACTTAATGAGAATAAATTTACTTTTTTTCTGCTGATTGTGGATGATAAATTGTTAGATTACAGATATGATGAAATTAAAGAAAATCAGGACAGAAATTCAGAACAACCGGGCTCTTGGTCTGAACGCACAGACGCTCATATTTTTGTCAACCAACAGGAAGCATCACTGGAGATCTACAGTATCCTGCCCTCGTCTCCCTCCCCCTCCTCTCTGTGAAGCAATATTCAAATTAAAACGCTAACAGGCGAACACGGAGGGCTTACCCTCATCGACTCTCCTCCCCTCCCTCTGTTTCATGCAGGCGAACCAAAGTGAGCGCTCTCCTTTCCTTTGCCACTTGAACTGCTGACTTGAAAAACAACAATTATACTAAGTGATTTATCGCCTCCTTCAGCCAGAGATCAGAGCAGACTGTGTACCGGTGAGACCCTCTTTGATGCTCGCAGCAGACTTGTTACCGCTGCTTGTGACGGCCATGCAGCGTGTTGCTGGTGTGCAGGGGGTCTGATCTTTGGGGTTCTCCAAGTTTTTGGGTGCAGGAATTCTCCTCCTCCTGTCCCTTCTCCCGCTCCTCCTCTCTCAGATCCCCCGTGTCACAGGGAGCTGACAGCTGAGCAATGGCCCTTCCCGGCCTGTAGCGGTAATTGAAAAGCGTGATGGCTGGCTGCTGGTATAGCGACCATCTGTGAGTCTGAGTGGTTTGGTGAGTGTTGCATTCGTGGGCGGGGAGGTCGAGGGTTATGTGAGAGCCAGACAGCCTCCCGTGGGGAGCTGTTAACACCTCATAGAAGCCAAAAGGCCCCCGAGATGGCTCTTTGCGGGGCCAAAGCTCCTAATGAGAAAAAAGGTGATTATCCCAGCGTGAGGCAAATATAAACATGTGCTGTTATGAATCTTGACAGCAGCAAGAAGAAGACAAACATCTAGCTGAAATGGGGATAAAGTGTCAGTATTTAAAACATTTCTAAAAATGTCTCCCAAAGCAGCATCTTGCTAAGCTCATTTCTGCTCTACTCTCCCAGGGAATTTGTTTTCACAAACATAATTGTAGATGGAAGATTTATTACCTATGAAAAAAAACAATTAATGCTGAAATGATGGCTCATTTATTCAGATGATCCACAGGAAATTAATTACATCCAGATTCGATCATTTATCAAAACAGCTTCCAAATGCAAAAGGAGCAGCTTACTTTTCTTTGTTTTCGAACATTAAAAATTGGATCCTCTCTTGAACGTTGGTGAGAATCAGGGCTGCACGATACGTTTAAGAAAAATCAAGTTGCGATTTTTCTTACAAACATCACGATTGGGGCTCACAATGAGTAGAAATGATAATTTTTGCATCCCAGTTTTAATTTTCATTTCCATTTTTCACACAAAACACTATTAAAACCCTGACAATGTTACATTTGTTGGGGTATGTACTAGGGTCTGTTGCTTTTGTCCCACAGTTTAACATTATTGATTTGGATATTGCACTTGACCGAACTGCATTCTTGATAATATTTCAATGAACCGTGCAACCTCAGTCAGAATTAATAAAGCAATGTCATCATTCACAAACATTTTGGACTGTGATAACTAAAATTTCACATTGTTTTGGGCATTTCAAACACTTTTTCACACACTGTTGAAATTACATGAACTAATCATGCAGTTTGGTTTATCTCGTGGATTCACATTCAGCTCAAATGGACCCGTGAAGCAGTCATTAGTGGTGACCAAACACGCCGAGTGAAAATCAGCATGCGTCTCATGTACACACTCCTGGGTTAATGCCTCTATGAAGCGCTCCGAAGATTGCATAAAAAATGACAAACATCCAAACGGCGGGCGGCGAAGAAGAAGCGCTGAGTGATGCATTAGCCGATACATTTCTAATATGAATGTTCCCGAATGCATTTCAGTCAACCATTGCAGACAGATTACCAGATATTGCATTCCCGTCTGAGAATGAAATGAAGAGATAATTATGCAGCCGGCGGGGTAATGGAGAGGTGGAGCCGTGATAGATTTGATTAAAGTTGTCAGTAAAAACACACGCTAATGACCATGTTGATTAGTTAGATTGCTTTAATGCGGCTGCTGCCATTAATCTACAGCATAAACAAAAGTATCCTGTTGGTCAGTGCTGTGTTGGCACTTTGTTTGCCTCTCTATGTGTGTGTGTATGTGTGTGCGCCATCATGGAGACACTTTATATTAAGTTAAAAGGAACTTTCACACAGTTTTTTTCAATTTTCTTTTTTATTTGGAAGTAGGAATGTTTAAACAAAACACACTAATTTGTCTGGGTAAAATATGTTTGATGCATGGAAGTCAGACTATTTTCTTGTAAAAAAATTTTATCCTCTAGTAATGAATGGCAATCTTCCTCATAGTTTTCCACATCCTTGCGGGTTCTCCTCTTCCATCTCTTTTCCCAAGCAGCCACAAAACCCCTAATAACCACTGCAGGATCTTATTCATTAACACGCTGCTTTAATTGATTGATATCTGTACCACAGATAATCCACTGTGCTCCTCCCCTCCACCTCTCTCCCCCTCATCCCCTCATCCCTCCTCCTGAGGTCCAAAAATGAAAAAGAGAAAAAAGAGCACGCCGCTGCCGCCATGCATCCATGCATATATTTGCACGCACACACACACACACACACACATGCGCGCGTGCACCAAGCGGCCTCCCCTCCGTTGCTGCTCCATTAGGTCTGAATTGTGGCTGTGATGTGTGGGACCCAAGGGAGGTGTTATTGTCAGACCTGATTTACTCAGCACCATCTGACACGGGGCCGGGGGGCTTGTGTGTGTGTGTGTGTGTGTGTGTGTGTGTGTGTGAGAGAGAGAGAGAGAGACAACAGGAGAACTGCCAGGCTTCAGAGTCCTTTACAGAAAGGACAGTCAAAAGCAACAGTTTAACTGTAGCTGCAGAGCAATAGGCAACCTTAAAAGTCATTGGGATATAAATACGCAATATATTTTATGATTTACACCTTGTAGTTTATATTTCATAATTGTTTCACTGCCAGTACTTTGTGAGGAAAGATTTTATTTTGGTGTTGTCATTCAGAAAACGGAAAAGATTAGTTTTAGCATTTTATAAAAACCAAAGACAAATGAATGAATCCCATATATTTTATATATATATATATATATATAAATATAAATATAAATATAAATATAAATATATATATATATATATATATATATATATATATATATATATTGTGTTTATATATATATATGTGTGTGTGTATATATATATGTGTATATATATATATGTATGTGTATATATATATGTGTATATATGTATATATGTATATATATGTAAATATATGTATTATATCTTATTTCAAATGTGTATCACTTATTCTATCTTATTCAATCCTAAAATATAGTGTGCATTTAAGCAGAGCTCTTATCTTTGTACCGTTAGAGTAACGTTAAGTAAACTCTGTTCTCCTCAATCATTTAGAGATTAAATAAAGAAATAAAAAGCTCTTTCACTCAAATTGAATGTTAGACTTTTTTTGCTAATCAAATCACAGTCTTGTTCCAGTGCAGACCAATCAAAATCTGGTCATGTAAGGTGCTGCTAATGTCGTCTAAGATTCAAACTGATGAGATATCTAATAGATTACAGCGCCGCAACAATAAATCTTCACGTAAAAGTGTTTTCGGGAACCTATGGTCTATTTTTTGTGCAGATTAAATACACTAACTTTTCAGCAAACACATCAAATCAGCTAAATGGTAACCGCCAAAGAGCAGAGAGAGTAGAGATGCGGTTAGAGTACTTTTAGACGAAGACAAAACAAAAGACAAAATCACCTTTTTCATCCTTGTATAAGCTGCCAAGCACAGTGTCCGGTGAGTCTCACACAAAAATATGTGCAGAACATTGAGGTCAAGTTAATTTGGGATAAGTAAAAAGCGCCCAGGCTTGTAGTGACACACTGCTCGGGGGGGGTTAATGTGAATTTGTAAATTGTTTTGATAGTTTAGGATTGGAAAGGGAGTGGTCGAAGTTTGTGAGAACATTTACAATTTCTTACATTTCACTTGCTGTCATTGCGATTGTTATGTGCTTCACGTCTGTGTTAACAAAGAGAGAAGACGTTTTTATCAGAAGAGAAAGATCTTCACTGATTGATTTTCATGACACACAAAATTCAATAAACTGTCCATAAAGAACATCAGACATTTTTGAGTTGAAACCACATAGTGCCTCTTTCAGTTATTACCATTGTTCTCACTGACAGATGAGGTTATCGTAAATGGGGGAAAAAAGGTTTGGATTGAATACATTTAAAAATATTTTGGTTTGTGTGAACTTTCTGAAGAGTCTTGCATCTGTTTATCTCACAATAATGAGAACAATGGGAACTACTGTTAAATTGGAAACATTAATTCAAATTTTAATACTGAGTATCTCAAATCACTTTTAGTTTATTTAATTTTGTATTTCTTTCTCAAAGTGTCTTTCTTTCCCTGTACATGTAATGACTTTCAATTACCTTTGTACATGTCATAAGATATACAAGATAACTGACACCATTGTATATATTATCTCCCCGCATCCTCGTCCCTTATCAACAGGAAGTCAGGTTATTACATCCCGCCTCTCTGCCAAAGAACTTGTATCAATTAACTGTCACGCCAGTCATGCATTCACTCATGTGCACACAAGCCCTCCACCTTTATTTCCCACCAATTCTTTTTTTTTTTTCCCCACCAGTGCCCCGACTATTGTGAAGCTGCTTACCTCTTACTTGTTAACACCTCGTTGACAGCTGCTTTCCTCACCTTTGGGAGGTCTCGTACAACCCATCTGACAAATTGCATACCCAACTTAATCTAATTCTTTACTGAGAAAACTCAATCTGAAAGAGTGGGATGGGATAATCCCCATTATTTGTTTAGGGGAGTTCATCACATGGTCACCAAAATCTCACACCTGCGAGTGTGGTCATTCACTGAGAGATAAGCGTTTTACCACAAGAAAATTCAAGTTCAGAAAATTCAAACGCAAGAAAAAGTGCTTCAGGCTTTCCCATAAGCGGCATGTTTTTCAAGCCCGTCTTCACTGAGCTGCACATGGACCACAATCAACAGATCAAGCTTTTGAACAAAGTACTTCCTGTTTACTCTGCGACATATCAGCCTGTCTAACCCTGAATACAAACAAACTCGTAAAGTGACCAAACCGGGCATCTAGGAGATTAAGAGAGCCTTTCACACTTCACTCTCACCGCCTCCCTGTCTTTGCCAAACACTTCTTCGGGTCAGGTTACACACCTGTCGCTTCTGAGAGGCAACAGTGATACCTGCCACTCAGCCGGACGGATTCGGCCGAATATCCTGTCTGGTGTTCCTTTTCTTGTTGTGGCAACCTGAGGAGCAGAGCGGGCGGACATTAATGGCGGAGGAAGTTGGAGGTTGCACTCCAAAACAAAAGGCTGGAGGACAGCTGATCGCCGTCGCGCACGTCATACTTTAGAGACCTGCACGCACAAAGCAGTGCGATGATGCAGACAGACACCCAGGCATGTAGAGGACTACAAGCACACAGAAGTGTTTTCTTTGAAAGCTTTGTTCTGAACCAATCATTCTTTTGTTTGCTATTGTCTTTTGCATGAATGAAGTGTCGCTTGATATGACACTGTGTTAATGTAATTGTCATTTTAGGGAGTCGGGAAAGTGCTCAGCTCCCTTTTGCAAGTAAATTGAACGATGCAATACAAAACCTTAATGATCTTGTTGTTTCTGCAAACTTTATGTTTCTTTGCATGAAAGTCCTATGTTTAATGTTGTGACAAGGCTCTGCGTAAGGCCTGGTTAGGTTTAGGCATTAAAAAAAACATCTTGGTGAGGGTAAGGAAAAGCTAATGTTTTGGCTTGAAAGGCCCATTTTTGTTGCCACAAATATGCTGACACCACGAAAAAAAAATACTGTAGCCAACATGTTCTGACAGTCGCTAAAATCACCCGGTTCTGTCAGTCACAACGGGAAGCCAAGGGTGGTGTTGAATAGCGGTCTCTCACCTCGCTTCACAACATGACCACTCCTCCTCCTGATAAGAAGACCAGCCTCGAAATACTCAATAATATAATTATTTTGTCACCACAAACATTTTGTCCAGAATGCAGGAGTAACTGATTAAAGAACCTATTTGTCCCTGTATGACAAACTGTGTCTTGGGGATAATAAAGACAGCTCGAACCCTTGAATGATAGCATAAAACTGAAATACTGGCTACTGACTTCGTATCAATACTTCAAAAGTCTGCTTAAGCGCTTCAGCACTTTAGTAAATGGTCTTAGTTTCTTTCCTAAATGCTGACTAAAATAAACAAATTTGATCTAGGCCTTGATATTTATGACAGGTCAGTTAAAACTTTAGAAAGACCTCAGAAGCAAGGGAAGAAAGAAGCACATCACCAGCCACTATAGAAGCAAATACATAAACATGCAACTGCACACACACGCACACACACACACATACAGTCACATGCACGCTCCCACCTCTGCATATACTGTTTAATCTACTTAATTGAACCTGACTTTGAATAACTAAACAAATGAGGAAATTCACAAGGGGCACTTGATCCCTTCTCGGCTAATGGATTGGAGATTCCTTTCCCATAGGGGCATTTGGGCAAACAAGACCCAGTAATCTCTGAATTGATGAGTTGACTCTCTGTCTGCATCAAATTTCTCCACTAAAGAGCTGTTGAACCCCTGATACAGTGTTGGTAGTTAGCCAGATGCTCAATTTGCAGACACAGGCAGAACTGCCGGCTCGCTCTGGTTTCACTATCAGTGCTGTGATGTGCTGTAGATATGCAAGATAAATACATAAGATAGATGCTGCGTCAAAGATATAAGATAAATGTGTAGGATGACTCTAGCTTGCTAGCTCATGTTTCTTGGCTATATATATATATATATATATATATATATATATATATATATATATATATATATATATATATATATATATATATACACATTTCCTTTAAAATACATCAGGTTCCTTTGAGTTCATTACAATTTACCAGTGCAGTCGAAAGGGACAGAAACTCCATGTTGATGTTTGGTGACAAATTTATTAAAGTCCTGTCATTTAATCAGGAATCATCATCATCATCATCATCATCATCATCATCATCATCATCATTACCAGAAGGAATAAATAAGACATAAAACATTTTCCACATAAACAAACATATACATCAGACCCCTGGGGTGTCAAAGCAGTTCTTCCTTTCGGGGTTTGTTGAACAAAACGAACGAGATACATCTGAGAACACACAAATGCATAGAAGTAATTGGACCCCTAGGTACCATTTAAGACAACATCTACTTCATTTTTGCCTATATCCCTGTTTAAGAATGTACAAAGTCCTCATATCTGGGTTCTTATTCATGTCCAAGACGGGGTTTGTATAAAAATAAAGTCTCCACAATGATAAACCAATATATATAGTATATTTATATATATATATGTATAGACATTTGGCAACAACCAGACATTTAAAGACTCTGAACGCTGAACTGATTTCTGTACCTGAACACAGAGCTGACGAGAATGAAGAGGTGGGGTTGGTGAAAAGTCCAAATGATCTATTTCTCTGTTTGTGGTCTGTTCATTGTTCAGAAAAAGCTTATAGTGGTATCTGAAAACTGAACATTTTTGACAGATTTCTTGCTTTAAATATCTTCAGGACAGTTGTTAGGCCAAGTGCTTTTTAACAAAGGACAGTTTTTCCTCCTTCCTGCCATCCAAATCACAGACATAGAGAGAAACTGCTAGTCAGATATTGGTGAGAGAATCCAAGGACAGCAGTCTAAGTCCTTTAAACAACCACTGTCCACTGCGTGACTAATTTCCAGTTTCTAAAATCCAACAGAAGACACAGAAAACCAAAAAAAAAAAAAAAAAAAAAGTCAAAAGTCAAATATCTCTTCAAAACTGCCCGTGGTCCACCTCATCTAACCAGGAGGCAGGACTGGCAGGAAAGTCCGGGTATCCTCCACTGCTGCCAGTGGAGAGGTCCGAGCTTGGGCCATTGGCACCTCCCATGGAGGCTCTTACGGCAGGGTTGATCCCCGGCCCGCTGCCCTGGGTCATGATTGAAAGGCCGGAGTCGGGGTAGACCAAACTCGAGATGAGCGGCTGGTGTCTGGGTAGCCCCTGAAGTGACCCCGGCGACTGAGGAAGGCCGTAGGGGCTGTTGGAGCGGATATCGTGGAACTGGTCCTGAGAGGGAAGGACGCCATGCTCCATGGGGAAGGAGCCATGGTTGTTGCCCCCTTGGCGGCCCCCCATGGCTGGAGAGGACTCACTCAGGCTGCTGTAGATGCCGTTAGTGAGGCCGAGTTCTGACATGGGTGGTTCATCTGTGAAGTAAAGAAGTGATACTTCTTATTGCAACTGGAGTGCACTTAGTAAAAATGATATTTTCCACAATGAAAAACACTATTTCTTTTATACATTTCCCTTGTACAAGCCTGTATTTGTAGCAGCTGATGAAACAACATTCAAGTGAAGTCTTCAATAGCACTTTTATTGAAACATATAATGGACAAATGACACTGTAGAGGCAAGACTGAAGGAAGGTTGGGCAGTTCTGTAGACTGACTTTATAGCACTAACAGTTAATTCTCTAGCTTAAGTAGGCCAGGCCTTTTGACATTCACTTATAAATATATAAATAAAGCTTCTATAAGTATTCCTGTCTGTTTTGCAGTTAGCACTCCCCCTCCCTCCTCTCTAGTAATTGCCAGACATATCAGCAAACAGGAGGGTGCTGCTCCAGACAGGACTGCCTCTTTATGGAGCTCTCTGTCATGATTGGATAAAGTGGGCAGGGATACCGTAAAATCTATTTTTCTCTATGACTGCAGGAGTGAGGGGAGGAGAGCCATGGGTTACTGACCAAACCCTCTCTCACAGTGATTACTGTTGCAATATAGAGCTATTTAACACTTATTTTAACAAACATGAATCACTTAATGCAGCTTTAATACGTATGACAAACACAATTTCCTAACAATTTTAAATGAATGCCCTTCAAAGGAATGGATGAATGGAAGGTACCACTTTATAATATTGGCATTAAGCTTTATGAATATTAATTTTACTCATGTTTTAGAACAATTCTTATCACAAAGTTGCAATTGATGTTTATAATACTTTTTGAAAAAAGGTTAATAAATACTGTGTGGTTCATCTATAAGCAACAGTATGTACTGTAGATGGAAAATATGAAGTTGCAACTGAAGTTTATAGACCTTTAAAGTTGCTTAATAAATTAGTTAAGCATTTCTTAACAGTGAACTAAGCTGTTATCTAAAGTTAAATTAACTATGAATTTACCATTTGTTAATGATGGTTATTATGAAGTGTTACTGGATAGAAAATGAAAAGAAAAATCAAAGAAAATTTTTAATTTTTCTTTTGCTAATTATTGATTTATTTTCTGGGAAAATGGTAACCATGTGTTTGCACATTTATTAAAAGCAAAGTCTAATTTTTTATTATTTAGGTTATTTTAACCTCCCTGTTTACCATCTAATGAATGGTTTAAAACACACTACCATCTAGCTGCATGCAGATATACAGTGTATTTGTAACTGGTTATTAATTTCCTGGAAATATTCTAAAGCCCATTGTCACATTCTTTCAAGGGTTTTATTTGTTCTACCCACCAACACGGCAGCCATCCTGACACAGTATGAAAAGCACCGGTGTAAATAAGAAACGAACGATAGCTGGATTCAATTTAGCTGGTGTTGTTCATGCTGCCTCCCTGTCACGCTGTCACAGCCACTTAAAATCAAACAAGGAGCCATCGTCACTATGAAGAATATGCATCCTCTGACTCTACCTGTAAAAGACACCTCGGCGTCGCTGTCCATGCCCTCCTCCTGGATGCTGTCCTTGTCAGATTTGGAGCTCCCTCGCGACCTCTTCATGTTGCGGAAGTATTGGCCCCACCTCTGCCGACCGGCGTCCTTCTTCAGCCTTTTCTCTTTGGCTCGCCTGTTCTGAAACCAAACCTGGCGGGGGAAAAGACAAGATATATTATTTGGCAAAAGGTTCTGGTGACTTGTAAGAATCAAATCTGACTGTTTAGAACAATGTCTAAAATTCCTATGAGTGAATTCAATTTAGTAGAATTTTGTAAACCAAATTAAAACATTTCTCTCATTAAATGTATACAATCATGTCATCATGCCTCTCGTACACAAATTAAATCAGAATTCATTTTTTGAGGACTGCCTTTGGAAGTCTGAGCATGAGACCTGAAATGGTGACACTGACCGGTAATCCTGAGATCAGCGTCCCCCACACTGGATTTATCACGCATTTAATTAACTTCACCGACAACTACAAGTTGTCCTCACCCCGGTGGGAGCAGGCAGGTTAGCGAGCCACTGATTTAATTCATTAAAATGTTTCCTCTCTCCACTTTTGAGCCGATCTAATAAATTTTATCTCACACTCTAGAAAACGTTAAACCTCAACCAGCCTGTAACCTCGCCGCTCGTCCGTGAAATCTGACGCAAAACGAATAAACGCTGCGTGTCTTATTAATTCTAACTGAACACGCAAAAAATTAATTCATTTCAGTCACGGGCGCAAAAAGGGATTTTACATTCCCTTTAATGATATTCCGCCCCGGGCGAACCCTCTTCACCCCTTCCGTTTCACTGAATAATGAGGGGCATTTTAGTGGCTTCCGTCTCTACTTTTGTCCTTGCAAATAAAACAATATATATGACCGCCACCTAGCAACCGGCGCGAGGCTCCTCAGCCGCAGACAATATGCGAGGGGCCCTCTTAGCATTGTTAACGAGCCTGCACTTAAACCGCGCTGACTTTCATGTGGACTTCATTTTACTCCATCTAGCCGTAAATTCCCCCACCCCAACTCACACACACACACACTTAGTAGTACAGTAGGCTTGTGCCAGTTCGCCCACAATTGTCCCCTGATAATAATGCAGTAAGGACACTAATGGAAAAGCCCTTAATGGATAATAATGTACCTGCACAACCCGCATATCCAGGCCCGTCTCCGATGAGAGCTGCTCCCGGACATGGCGGGCGGGTTTGGGAGAGTTATTGTAGGCGTTCTTCAGCGTTTCCAGCTGTTTAGCGGTAATGGTGGTTCGTGGTCTTTTTGCAGTCGAGTCTGCTTCTGAAAAAAAATTTTGAAAATGGACAACACGCTGTGAGCCAATGATGGACCTCGACATTGTCAATTTTTTAATGTTTTCAGGCCCGAGATCTTGAGAAAAATGGTTCAATTTTGCAATAATTTAATTAAGGTCCGATATTTGAAAATCTGTGATAGGAACACGCATCAGAGCAACTGATAGCATAAACCAGCCTGCATAATATACAACTTTCTAATTTAACATGGATGGATAAATTCCCCCTCTGCCTATAAACCAAAACCTGGCATCCTGTGCATAATTTGCATCATGTCTGCACATCTGTTGGCCAGCACAGCAAAATACAGAAAAACCATCATCCAAATGGATGCCGCCCAAGTAATTGCGCCCTCTCATTAGTAAAATAAACGTGTGTGTTTTTAGTGAAAACTTAGCGCTAAACTCGCCGTATAAATCCACACGTGGCGTCGGGCAGTAAATTCAAACAAACAGATGGGGAGATAAAACTTAAGCATGGCTGGTCTGCCCTGCGAGGAACACAGCCTGCTGGGAGGTTTTTTTTTTCTTAAGTGAAAGTGAACTTGCCGTCGGTTAATGTAATCGTCGCATCTAATGAAATTGTTTTGGGGCATATAAATGATGTGTTTTAAAATATTTTTTGACAGCACATTTGAAAGATTATTGATTAAATTGATTATTTTACATCAAATCAAATGATTCAACATATAATATTGTGTAAATAATAATAACAATGGTCTAATATTTTGTCATTGAATGAAAACTTACCATTACTATACTGTGGGTTGTTTGGTAAGTCCCGCAATTATATGTTTTTGGTAATAATATGTTTTTTTTCGTAGAATATGGCTAAATGAAACTTTTTACAACCTGTTTGTTAAGGATTTAAAATATTTGCATAATGTCCGTTTAAGAAAATATTTTCCGATTTTACACACATTTATTGCAGATTGTAGAATATATTTGTTTATTAGCTTATCATTTATTTTGACTTATTTCTTTCTCATAATTGGACTTTTAACATATGTCTGACTTCTCCATCTCCCTTTTAAACCTCCTCTCTCAAAGCAAAACCTTTTTTTTAACATACAATAAGCAAATTTAAAGACAACTAATTAAACAACCTGATATGCATAAATCAAAGTGGTAAGGTGCAGAGAAAGGGGGCCTCTGAGGGATTATTTTACATTTTTGGAAATACGCTTTGCCTGTTTTCTTTCTTGCCGACAGTTGGATGTAACAAAAACCTAGACATCATACACCATGTTAACTAAAGATTCTTCAGAGGTGCTGATTGTTTCCATATTTTTTTGTAAATGGGAAGATGGTTCCTTGTGAGTGGCAGCCTGTTGCAGCAGCTCTTGCTGACCTTTTCCCTCCATTTCTATAAACATACTGTCCTTTGACTGCGATGACACAGACGTTTCCCCCTTTAAGGAACAAGTAAAAGAATTCTGATTCTGGTGTATCATCTGCCCAATTTTTCTCAAAGCTGTTTGAATTGTAAAAATGAAAAACCTATATATGAGAATCCTCTGTTTATGTTTATACATCATTGCTGCTGCATTAAAAGTGGGAAACTGCTGATTGTAGATGTATTGTAAATACAATACACTACACTACAACTGTATGTCATTCCATTTAATTCCAGACTGCATTTAAATACATCTAGATATTTTACCTAGTTCTGGAATGTATAAAAGCTATAAAGGTAAAGCCTAATAGATGCTTTTATCCATGTTGTGAATTAAGCAACCACTGCACATGATGACAGATTGTAACACATGGACATTCATCCTGACTCCCTCCTATCTCCCTGTGTGTCTCCACTCAGAGAACAACAGTAAGACTTATTGAGAGCTGATTCCTTCGAGCGCCTCCAGAGCGCACGCGTAAAGCCTCCGAGGCCTCTGGCTTTTACGCAGCTATCCATCGATTGATCCGCCGGGCAACGACGCAATTAGCACAGGTGGGTCAGCGTTTTATGGGTGACCTCATTGTCACGTCAAAAGCGCGGACAACGCTTACCATCACATAAACCCAGAGATTAAGGTCCGAAGAAAACACTGCATCGTGTCGCGATCATCTAACTAATAACAATCATTTTAATTGGTGGCCAGTTGCCCCCCTCCCCCCTCCCCCCTCCTCATCCCCTCACTCACCTCTCTGCTTGGCCGTCTCGTAGTCGGCCTTGCACACCAGCCTGCTGTCCTCCATCAGGTAGTACTCGTCCCCCGTGGCCAGCTGCCTCTTGCACACGATGCAGGCGAAGCAGTGCAGGTGATAGACGAAGTCCTGCGCTCTCCTCACCACCTGTGTGGGCGGGATGCCCTGCTGACAGGCCGCGCATTTGGTCCCGAATCTCCTTTTTGGAAATTAGACGATTGCAATCAATTCGTGTAACAACAACAACAACAACAACAACAACAAAACGTTCTAATCATGAGAATTTAAAGCAGATAAGAAAAAAAAAATGAGGCAAAATGTTTTCAAAAGCTTACTCACTTGAAGAAATCCTCTTTGCAGTAGACGCTGTCGCCCCTGCTGAAGCACTTCTCGGCCAGCTGCGCCTGGCAGTCGCTGCACTTGAGGCACTTGCTGTGCCAGTGGCGGTCCAGCACTTTGAGGATGAAGCGGTCCACGATGTGTTGGTTGCAGCCCGCGCACACTGGGATCTCTGCAGGAGGAGGGCACGATGGTCAGTGTGGTCCGTGCACGATACATCGATATGTTTAGATGGCGTGGTGTGTGTGTGTGTGTGTTTGTGTGTGCGTGCGTGTGCGTGTGTGTGTGTTGGGAGGGGGAACAACTGTCAGGGGACGCGCATAACGAGTGAACATGCGTTTTGTGTGTAATATGGTGTATAACACGGCTTCCATTCAGGACAACACGCGGCTAATCCCAGCTGATGAGACTTTTGTTGATGGGCCTTTACCTTCTTCTTTTAAACCTGCGCTTTTATTCTTATTGCACTTTTGTCAGTCATTTATTCCTGTCTTTTATCTGGAGCTGATTCACTTGGTTCCATTTTTCATTCCTCTTTCTTTGCATTTTAGTTTACTGTTCCATGTAATTTATAGATAAATAACAATAACAGTCCAAAATGCCGGAAAACAAAAACAAAAACAGAACAAAAAATAAATAAATAGATAGATAAATAAAAATCATATCCCTTTTCTACGTTTGCTATCATCATCATCGCTCCTTTCCTTTTGCTTCGAACGAACTCACAACATGTTCGTCATTTACACACAAATATTTCAATTTCATTATTATTATTATTATTATTATTATTATTATTATTTTACCCCGGTGTAGTCAAACAATCTCGAAATTGCTGCTAAATCCACAGATCCTTGATGAAATAGGACAAAGTGAATGAAGCACAAAAGGCTGTATTATCATGTTTACAGCAGCAGGCCTGAGCTAAACGCCACTAAAAGCAAATAAAAATAAATAAATAAGCACATAGCGTAAAGTAAACACACAGACAGACACGAAGCGAGTCAAAAGGAGGACTGACGTGTGGACGCGTGCACTCATCTCGTGTTTTATTATTATTATTATTATTATTATTATTATTATTATTATTATTTCAATCCTTTCACTGCAGTTTAGGATAATTAGTACAGCAAATCCATTCCCATATATATATAAACCAATCGGCTTCTGCGGTCAAAAGAGATGGTCCAAACTCACGTTTTCACCTTAAGTTGGATGGATAAGTAAATAATTCACATTTGTTTAAAAGGTGATGAATTTATAAAATACATATATTATAGAATTATTCAAATGTATTACATTGGGATATTGGTGCAATAAGCAGACGATAAATGACCTTTTCAAACATTCATAATAAAAATGGCCATCCGTCCACTTATTTCCGCTTTTAGATTAAACTGAAAAAAGGGAAACGACGGAGGCCATTCTGAGAATAAAGGCAATAATATGAAATAAATATATAAATATGGAAGGTATTTCAAATCACCAAATAGGATTTAAGTTCAAATTTAGATATGTCATTAATCAAATATTGTGCAGCTGGTTACTGTTTTGTCACATGCGTATATCTTTAAGATTAAACAGCCATGTTTACACAGTTATGAGCAGACACAGCACGTCACAGGCCTTCTTAACGCAGCAATGGTGCGTTCGCGTTCAAAACAGCAGGGATATGGGATATTTGAAATAAAAAAAAAATAGAAATTAAAAAGAAAAAACACACGCACACAACGAAGTAAAAGATAAGATCTACCAAAATGTCAAGTGGGACGTTATCAGGCCCGGTTATTACTAATTGAAAGAGGCTCAACCACTTCATATTCCATCCGTGCAAGGAATCGCGTTGCCATTGTTCCGCTGTGGACGGTTCATGCAACTTTAACGAGGCGGTTTCTTCTGGAGCCCCACGCACAAGTGCGCCGGGAGCCGCGTGGAGAACAGGTGCGCGCGGCTCATCACTAATTCAACGCGCTCTGTAAAACTAGAAAGCTGCGGCCCCGCGCGCTCACGGCCGCGAGAGCAGAGGAGGTGTCCGAGCAAAAAAAAAAAAAAAGATGTGCTCGCATTGTGGGTGTATTAATATGAGCAGATGCATGCAAATCCCCAATCGAACATCCTTCTCTCTCTTTTTTAAATTTATTCTTATCTAACTTTGGAGCTCGGTCCAAACAGAAAAGTAAAACTGCAGGAGACGGTAAGCGTGCAGCAGCTTCACAAAATCCATCTAGAAATCCTTTAATGTTCTGTCCTGTGTTCCTCAACATGTAAAAAAAACTTCTGAATTGGTCATAACAAAAGTGGTACGCTTCAGAAACAGTGCATAAAAACATGCAATAAGACATATTAAATAGGTGAACGAGCGTCTGGGGGTGAACCTGAGGTTAAAGCCATGGTGCGTAAAAAGTTGCATTATCGAGATTTGGAGCAACCAAACATGGCACTTGTCCCTCGTGTCAACAGCTGTTAAATAAATAAATAAATAAATGAATGAATAGATAAACAAACAAACTCCCAGGACAGTGTGATCTGCAGCATCCACCATCTTCATACTTGTGACAGCCTGCACACAAACAACCCCGCAACACAAACGCCGCAGAAACAAGGAATAAATGATGGTTCTGTGCTGCGGTTACCTTTCCGCAGCTCCTCGCTGTGCGACAGCAGAGCGAGGAGCATCTCCGCGTTACCGGCCGCCTCTTTTGGAGACTCACCACTTCCATCCATTGCTCATGATTCACGCTCGCGTCCACGCAAATCAACTTGGTCCTGTGTGTCGTCTGTCGACGTTCATGCGCAAGACAAAAAAACAAAACAAGCAGACAAACTGTGCACGCAGGCCCGACGCGGAGCACGAGGCGCGCAGTGGAGTTTTCGGCTGGTAAGCGCTTCGCCGTGTTGGGAACCTGTGCAGGATTACAGCTGCGCCGTCTCCCGGGCGACAGGGAGATAGATTAACATCACCTACTGAGCGAGCACCTTTACCCGGAAGGAGAAGGACGAGGGGGAGGGGAGGGGGGGAGCCAATGGAGTTTTACTGATGGGGGGTCACGTCAGTCAGAGGAGACATTGCTGTTAGATCAGTAACATGAGAGAGAAAACATCCTCTTGTACTTTACTTCATACCGAATTTTAATTCCATAAAATCTACTAAATGACTTCCTGCTGGCATTAAACAATATGAGAGTCACTGTTAAAGATTTTTTTTTTTTTTTTACTGAGTTTCTGCTCATACTCCACGTGATGGAGCTGAAATAAGGTGTAAGTCAAATATTCTGGAACTAATCCTGATAACAGGTTTATTTATGTTTGTATTCCATCGAGTTATGGCCAAATATCCTCTTCACTGTTCTGAGCTAGAATTACCGGAAATGTTCATGATCTCTGGGTGGAAGTTGCAAAACAACAACAATAAAAATGAATAAATTATTATTATTATTATCAGAATCAGAATCAGAAAAAGCTTTATTGCCAAGTACGATGTTACACATACAAGGAATTTGTTGTGGTGATATATGTATGTGGTGATACATCAATATTATTATTGTTATTAATAATAATAATAATAATAATAATAATAATAATAATAATAATATCGCTTTTATGTAAATGACCAAAATACATTTTGGTGAGAATTCGCCATGTCAATCAAATTTCATCTCAAATTCCAGTACTGGCAGGTTGAAAGGAAAAAACAAAAACAAAAACAAAAAACAAGGTAGGGTGCTCAGGGGCCACTACAATCATGTGGCTACTTTTATTTATTTTGGTAGTTTGGTGGAAGATATTCCAACTCTTTAATATTTGCAGTATTAATGAGGCAATAATTCAAATTCAGAAATACGTTTTTTTTTCAGTAACTGAATAAACAAGCTGAGGAAAATAAAGTCCCCTAGCCTAGAAAACTGCCTGAAGCTAGAGAGGTGGCAGGGTCTGCCACATATAGACACAGCGAAAGAATAAACTGTGTTGTCCTTTAATGTCAGTTTGTTTATTCAGTCATGAAAAAACGACAGATTATTTATTTAGTTTGTTTCGCCTTAAAAAAGAATCTGGAAGATTGATTTGAATTTCTTCCTCAAAACTACAGAGTGCCCCTTTAATTCATTATATTTTGCAGCAGACGGAACACTGTTTTCTCTGAGAAAATAAAAGCAGCGCTGGCTCAGATATATATATATATATTTTTCATAAATAATTAAACAATCGCTGAACAGGTGCGAGCATCGACACACTTTGTTGCTGTTACCATCAACACTCCACCACATTCTTTATCACTGTTATTGGGCAAAAGGGGCATTTCAATTGGATTTAATGCACTTGCTTGTGGAGCCATGTGTGCCATGAGCTTTGTATGAATTGCCAAGCGTTTTTAAACATCTTACACACACACACACACACACACACACACACACACACACACACACACACACACACACACACACACTTCATCTCTCGTGTTGAGTGCTCAAAGACTTGTGTTTATTTAGGGGAGAGATTGGCTGTTCAATAACATGTTGATCGGGCCAACACCCCAATGAATTTTATTGACACTGATCTTTGGCACAAAAGAGCGCCTGGGGAAATCACGGGTAGTGCCACCGGGCGCGCGGGGCCGCTGATGAATCTAAAATCAATGTCCCATTTGCCTGTACTTTCTGGAGTATATGAAAGGCGTTTTGGAGAAAAGGTGCAGGGGTGCTCGTGGGTGCCCCCTCTTTACTTTTCAGCTTTGTAATAATTTTTTTCATGTCGTATTGATCGCTTACTTTTTTTTTTTGAGAGGGGGAGTGATGCACGACAGTAATGTGACAACAAAGCCATAAAATGACCATCAGAGTAATGGTCAGTGAGTCAGAGAAGAGTCGGGAGTGTGACGGGATGAAAGCGCGTTTTTGGTTTCATTAATTTATTCGTTCTTTCTTGGATTACCAGGTTTTAACTGCATGTGCTGCAGCTGCTCTCTCTCTCTCTCTCTCTCTCTCTCTCTCTCTCTCTCTCTCTCTCTCTCTGCTTTCTCCCTCTGTCCACCAATAATTCAGCTTTGGATCCGGCCACTGTTCTCTCCCCTCGCGCCCTCAGGTGTCCCACCTGTCGGGGTCGGAATGTGACACCTGTAGAGCTTTTTTTTTTTTCCTTTTCTTTTGGGCGTCGTGGTGGAGAGCAGCAGCTCCGTGCCTGCTGCCTGTCGCCACCGGCGGCCTCTCCTCTCCCTCCGTGCGTCCCTGCGCCCTCCATGCGCTCCCGTTACCACCGCAGGCGGCGGTGTGCCATGACAGCACGCGCGTAACATCTGTTGGTGTGATTCTCCAACAATGAGTTGCTCATTACACATTCATAACGTCTCCCGCACGCAAACGCACAGCGAAGCGCCTCCAAACAGTCAGGAGTCTGTGAATAATAGACGGGTTGTCCTGCAAACTGTTGCGTCTTTCTGCGTCGCTCTTTAACGTCCGCGTCCTGTTTGGGCCGCAAAGCCTCAACCCAGAAATGCTTTTAAAGGCGCAATTCGTAAGAAAAGTTGATTTTCGAGTCTCATTCCCGATCCGTCAAATGATGACGCTCTGGAATTGAAGGACGGCATCCCAAAAGCGTCACATTTTGACGAGCTTGGAGACAAAAAGCGTCGTTATTTGACACCAACTTCAGCGGAGTCGGTGTCCCTCTACAGAAACGTGGTTGCCTTCCACGCTAAATTAAAACACTTCCCGAGCGCAATTTCACGCCTGTCAGAGTTCAACAAGCATCAGAACAGGTCCCGCTGTGCTGACCCGCAGTCTTTCTCCAACATTTCACATCTAATTATAGCTCATTAACGGACCCCAGGACGCCAATTAAAACTCAGCACTGCCCTTAGCTTGCTCATAATTTAAAAAAAAAAGAATACATTTTACAGTGACGTGAGGTGAATTAGAGTCTTACCTTGACCCGAGCTGTACCGGGAGAAATTTCCGGCGTTCTGACAACTTGACCCCGGGTGTTCCAGCAACATTTTTGAAGATGTCCCGATGATCCACGCAGTGAGGGGAAGACGCACGCCTGCGACTTTTCTTTAAAATGCAAAAAACAAAAACGGATGCGTAACAGGCTACTGGAGATGTATCCTCTGGAGGGAGACCTGAGCTCTGCCCGACTGCAGCTCGATTCCTGCGAAACCGTCGATCTCTCTGCTCCTGTCGTCAGCCGCCGAAGAGCGGAAACTTTGAATATTCATCAAGTTGCTCTTTGATTCCGAGCTGGAGACGGCGTGTGTGTGTGCGTGAGCGTCAGAGTGAGTGAGTGTGTGAGTGTGTGTGTGAGTCCGGCAGAAAAGTAAAGCGGCTGCCTCTGTCCAGGGTGCTGAAAGGGGAGTTTCTCTAAACAGGCGGCTGGAGGCGTGTGCGCCGCTCCTATATCCCCCCTCCCCTCCCTCCACTCCCTCCTCCCCCCGTGGTTATCTTTAAGCGTACACACGCGCGCGCGCACGCACATGCACGCACACTTGCCCTCCCCTCTTTTTCTCCTGCTCTGGTGTTGTGGTTGCACGTGTCCGTCTTTCAAGGCGCACAATGGTGCAAGTGGGCATTTCTGCGGGGCATTGTTGTCGTGTGTTTTCCTTTCCGTCGCTGCGTCTCTCTTTTGTTTGGATCCAGAACAGACACGAGTGGAGTGCGCGTCCGTGCCGTTATGTTCGCTCACAGCTTCTTCTCTGCCGGGCCTAGTTTGCACTCAATGACGCGTAAAACTTTCAAAACAGGAAAACGGTGGAAAACTGATTTTCCTGTCTCGAAATTGAGACATTTGACCACGTACACAGAAAACATCTGATTAACAGTCATTATTGTATAGACTTTTGCTTGAATTTGACTTTAAAGCAGTTCTTCCTTTTTATAACAAACAACCCCACCATTTCTTATTTATGCTTTCCTGTAAAATGTCGAGCCAAGCCGCGCGCCTGCGCAGAGGCGGCCGTGCGCCCTGCTGTTTGGCCGGGTGCCATGCCTGCTTGACGCTTCGCCAATTAACCGCCACAGCAGCACGCAGCTCCTCCTCTGACGTCGTCCTGTACAGCTTTGATTCAATTTTAGTCGCCCAGCACGCCAGCTCACAAGTGCCGTAAGCCAATTAAGGCCTGGGCTCTTCATTAGTCCACTCAGGGCAATTAGCCTCCCCAAAAAACTTGGACAGGAACCCCACACCACTTCTATCTCTCCTCTCCTTCTACTAGTCTCACTGACTGTACACCATCTTCTTCGCTACCCCCCCCATCCGAGGAATTCACACAATGTCCTTTACATGATGTTAAGATTTAGAAAAAAAAATGCAGTGAATTAAATAACCGGAGGATGTTTGTTTTCCTGGAAGAGAAGCAAATTCGATTTTTCCTTGTTTTTTCATGGGCCGGGTATAATCTCTGGTGTGGATCTTTCTGCAGATTAAGGGTGAACTGCTTGTAAATCTGAAGGAGATGTACACAGTAACATAAAGCCAACACAGCGTGGAAAGGAGCTTAGACTGCCAGCACAACAACAGGGCTGCTTTTCCTTTTTTTTTTTTTTTTTCCCGAGAGTCTTTGCAGAGGCATTTTGAATTTGTGCATGTTTAAGATCACTCAAATTAGGGGAAAAGAAAAAAAAAATCAATGAAGCATCATCAGTGATTCCCTAATTTTATCGTTTCGATACACTGTAACAAAATGAATGTGTGTTTTATGAAGAATCTGAGTCAATCCAGAAATGAAAGAGACCTTCCACAAACATTTCTAGTGTCCTCAGCTCCCTCCCATGAATATTTACTATAATGAGCCTGTCCTCCTCCAACATGCCGGGGCTTTTATCCTGTTTTCCGTCCCCTGTGAAACCCAGAGCATCATCACAGGGAAATTGATAAAGTGTTAACACACCTGGGCCCCTACTCGAGGAAGCAGCTGCAATCAGCCCCTAATGGTCCTCCATAAAGATCGGGCCCTTTGCACGTATTAGAACTTGATTTTTGACCTTGAGTATGAGCCGGTTCGACGGGCTCACGAGTGCCCGGTGGATCAGAGTGAACGAGGCTTCAAAAAAAGAACAAACAGTGCACTGCATATGAAACCTCTATTTCCCATCGAGTGAGGGCCCTCACCTGAAGATGAGAATGGAACAGTTTTGTGAATGCAAATCTTTGTTCAGATCTGTTGTGTTTCGCGTATAATAGAAAACCTGAGATTTGTTGTTGTTGTTGTGGTAAAAAAAAAAAAAAAAGGGACGACTAGTAGTGATAGAAAGGAAATTAATTGCACAATTAAGATAATTGATTCATCATTTTAGTCTTTTTTAATGCAGAATGTTAAACGTTTGCTGGTTCCAGCTTCTTGAATGTATGGATTTGTTGTTTTTATCCTTTATTTATAAAGATATATGACGAACCTTTGAGGGGTTTTGGGGCTGTTGGTTGGAGATAAAAAGCAATTTGAAGACACCACTTCGGCCTCTGAGCATTTTTCACCATTTCTTTTGGAAATTTTACAGACTAAGATAAGATAAGATGTTCCTTTATTGATCCCCTGTGGGAGAAATTCTCAGGTAACACAGCGGGAAATAAGTAGCAGTTCAAGAGTGAGTCTCAAAAAATAGAGACAATAATGAATGAGATATTGGAGTAATAAAATAACAATCTGAATAGAAAATATATTTAAAAAAACCATCAAAATAAAGATAAACAAACTATAAAACTACAGTAAATGACCAAACAATCAATTTAGTGTGACTGTAGTAGGCAGATTAATCAATAATAAAAATAATCATCAGTTGCAGCCCTTACAACGGGTTCCCATCCACCCGAACAACCACCTATTCTTTTTGTCTTGCAGGTGTCAACAAAAACAAAACCTGCAAGTGATTTGGTCAGATGGTCCTAGCTATATTCTACAAGAAAGGATAAAAAATAGCTTAACACAACATTTAATGAATAGAACATTTTTGTTCTTCCTATAATGTTTCTACATTCTAGAAATTATATTTAGGCAAGTTGTTAAGACAGCCCTGAGTAACATAAAGAGCACTGATTGGCTGTTTCCATCTTGTGAGGGGCTCATTGCATCAATGAAATAAAGGCTTGATAAATAAAAAAGAAAATTATAAAAGGTGCATGATGTTGTTTTTGGGAAGAAATTTTCATCAGAAGAGAAAAATTGTCATTGACTTTCATTGATTTTCATGCTTAAACAAACCAAATAAACAAACTCTCCTTGATTTCATCGCTGAAAAAACTGAATAAACAAACTGAACTCATAGGACTAAATTTCATACAGTTATACTTTGTTTATGTGTGGCGGACCCTGCCACCAACAGTGTTTTGGGGACCTTATTTTCCTCTGAGAGCAGCTGAATATTTATGAGGTTGTATTATTACCTTGTCAATATTGTAAATATTCAGGATCGATCAGGATGGGAGAAGGCCTCAGCTAAAGTCTACTGCTCATCTCTCGAGGGAGATTTACACATGCACACAAGCACATCCTCTTACTTTGCCCACGTTTGTCCACTGGTGCCTCTGTGTTCTGCGCCATCCCTGCATTGTGTCCATGTGTGTGCATACATGTGTGTATGTGTGTGTGTGTGTGTGTGTGTGTCTAACTGCTTAAGCACAGCTGAGTTGGGTGACAGAGTGTTACCGCGGGGGGTCCATGTGCACCCATGGCACCCCTCTGACACCAGGCTGCCATTGTGCCCCTGTCATGATCAATCATGTCCTCCAAAAGACTGGCCTTGTTCGGGAGGGAGGGGCCCAATCACACGCCTCATTACCCAGGCTTGGTAACTCCTAAGCGGAGTGGTCCCAGGACACCTCAGCCTGTTGCTGTCTGGAGAGACGGAGGCAGAGGGAAAAGGAGATAGAGGTGGACAAACAGTGAGCGAGAGGATGGGGAGGGTTGTAGGAGGATGACATCTGAATTTGAAAAACAAGCCATGATAGGGGATTTGCAAGGATGGGGGGAACTTGTCCATCTATTAACATTATTAATGTTATTATGTTCTACATCAATCTGAATCAGTCTATAAAATTGTTAGACCATGACTTCAAGGAAACCAAAATTCGGCAGGAATAAGTTGCTGATCCCAAGAAGGTAATTCTGCATTTTTTTCCAAACCTGACCACCTCACCATCTACTGGAGATGAAGGCCAATGCTCTGCGTCCCCTGAGCAACCAGCCTCTAGTTTTTTTCAACCATGGTGAAGCAGCTCTCATTGTTTTGAAATGGCTCCATCTGGCAAGGTTTCACTGACCAGACCAGCCGAGGCTAGCTCCCCCAGCAGCTGGCTAAACTGCCCAACCGCTATTACGCTTGGCCCTCGGAGTAACCGACACTATCTAGTGGCTTTGCCCCTCGCACACACACACACACACACACACACACACACACACACACACACACACACACACACACACACACAGTAACACATTAGGCTAACTGTCCCCCGGCCTGCCAGTCCTGGGGTCAGCTGGCCTAAGTCGAGGGAGGGGGAGGGAGGGGGGGGGGGGCGGTATGGGGGTGACACCATTTAGCCCCTTTGTTATTCACCAAAGAGAGCTGGAGAAATGGTTGAGAAGTGTCTTGTGTGTACTGTAAGACACCTGAATCGATCTTCCTTGATTTGTATAAAAAAAGATAAAACAGGGCTCATCCTTCAGATCATGTTATGAATCATGAGTCTTCTTAACTCAGCAGCTGGCCCTTAAGAGTCAAACACAGGTTGTATTATTTGTGCACGAGGGTCTACTCCAGGCTAAAAAGGCTGCCACCTCTGCCCAGCATCAGCCCCTTTGAATATTGATATGCTAATGATGAACAACCCAGGGAACAAAAGCCTGACTGCTACCACTGGAAACCAATACAATGGCCCTTCAGTCAGGCCTTGACACTTTTACCACCCAACATGTGTCCCTGGTTTCATGCTCAGACAATAAAGGCCAACAACTGTCCATCCATTTCTATGGGGGGTGAATGCTGTTACTCAGTTCCGACGCACCGTCTGGGGACTCGACTGGTTGCATTTGTGTTTCGCCCGTCTTTGTCCAGGGTGGGAAATATCAGCTTTTCAGAGCAATGATAAGCCACCCCAGAGCTGTAATGCCTGTGAGGTCAGAGTTCAAACCTTTCAGGCAGAGCTGAGGCTTGACCCGGCTTGTCATTACAGATGTTGTCCTGCTGTGGGGTCTGTCTGGTTTGCAGGTGGTGTATTCTAGAAAAAAACAACAACTTGATTCTAAAGAGCTTACCAGTATAACAAGCTTTACACCTTTGGAGTGGTTTTAAGTAAATTATCAAGTTGTAATCAGCTTTGGAAGGCTTGGTAGGATATTTTTTATTGTGTCGCATGGTGACATGTTTTGATCAAAAAGAGGCTTTTGTATAGCAAAGCACTGGTTTGTGCTAGAACATTTAACGCAATCAAATACAGGAACATTGCTGCATAAGTCTCAGTTTTTATAGACAGAAGTCCGTGCTGATTCAATTTTGTTTGCTGTAGAAAATGTTTTCTTCTTGGTGATTTCTGCAGTTCTTAGCTAACACAAACTAATATTGCCACACATGTTGTCTAACAGCTAGGTGATGTTGCCACAGCTTCCCTTGAGGAAACTTTCTTTCTGACTTTGGGGCTGTAACAACCTGGGGGGAGTTCTTATTCTTCAATTAAAAAACAAAGGCAGAATCCACCAATTTTCTAAGGGAAAGCATTTTAAAATAACGTTTAGAAAAAAGTAAAAGTAAGTAAAAATAAATAATCACTGATTTAAATAAGACTTTAAAGTCCGATGTCTGTTTCTGACACATTTTTTATGTTATAAAAGCACAGGAATTCTGATATCTGATTATTCATATGCTCATAATATGATCTTACAACATCACAGATGAAGAGCAGTTATTCCAAATCTTAGGAAATCTCTCTAGTAATGGACATTTTGACTTGTCATAGCTGGAGAAGCTCAGCTATAGCTAAAATGATACTAAGTAGAGTGCAAATCTCCACTAAGGCTCAACCATCCCCCTTTTGTACTAAAAAATATATATCAGCAGCCTAAATACACCTGATTTCTTCATGCTTTATTCCCTTAAAAAAATGTGGAAATAAAAGGCCCTATTGAGCAAAATGTTAAGGTAAGTAAAAAAAAAAATTCTTGGATCCATTTCTTTATCTGGATTTGCACCTCCATTCAAGTTCACATCCTCCATTCGAGTTCTGTGGAAACCTCTTCAGTAGTTCTTGTGTAATATTGCTCACAAACCAACCAAGAAACCAATGAATATGGGTTAGGGTTAGGGTTATAACTAGTAATTGATGGTGACAGCATTGGAAAAAAAACAAGACTCTGGCATTTAAACACCTACTGTAGATGTAATGCAACCATTATTAATTTACTTACACAACTCTTAATGCAAACTGATAAAGTCTTAGTTGCTTCTGTGGTCAGCGGCAAATACTATCCTAAACTGAGCAGCATGAGAAGGCTCAAAAGCAAAATTTCCCCAAACTAAAAGTTAGACTTTATTGTGCTTTGCTGGGTAAAATCACAGATAGATTTAGAGCAAGATAAGAAATTATTGAAAATTCAGTCATAGGTTACTCACAAAACACAGATATATGTTATATATACTCTGATGCCAAATGATATGTCTTGTTCGCAAAAAATACACTCAAATAAAAATACAGAAATACATTCCAGGCAAAACTGACAAAATAATATTAACCGTCTCATGACTTACTGTATTAAACATTGAGTCATAATGTAATTTTGTGTGCAAATACTTTTCAATTATCTGTGTCTATACCTTTATAAGGACCAACAAAAACCTGCTTGTAAAACAAACAAAAAAAATAAAAAATACATGAGCCGTGTTGAGATCTTTGAGGTCATGTGTGGTAGCCAGTGCTTATAATTGAACTTTAATTGAAATCTCTGTCTCTCCCCTCTCGCTCTCTAATGAACCCTCCCAGACACAGAGTGAGCTGGACCCCAATCTGGACTGAAACAATGAGATGACATGAGTGAATTATAGTTCCCTCTCTTCAGCACGAAACAGCCAAAACACAACAGACTATTTCCCTTTTTACTTCACTCAAAACCCCTATCACACATTCACCAATACATCTATCCTGTCTTTCTTTTCCCAAGTCTTGCATCCTCAATTCAAAGTCTCCACACACTCTCCACTTACATGTGCAGTACTTACTTTTGCCATTGGGCAGGTAGAAAGAGACGCTGATTAGCGGCTGCACGAGGCAACGGTGACCTCGGATGATGGATGTAATCATTCTGCTGCAAAATGAATGTATTTATTATTAGTAATTTATCTGCCGATTAATCATACTCCATGTCAGAGCATGCAGGACAACCAGGCTGCCATTAGTATCACGGGGTCAGCTCTTTAAAAGCTGGCATTTATCATCGCATCGCTATTAGATGTCATTATTGCTGAGCTGGTTGGGGTTCGGTAAATTACAAAATGGTTTACTGGGAACAGTGTGCGAATCTCATGTCTGAGGATGGCCTGCCAAAAGACTTCTATTTGTTTTATATTGTTAGCAACAATACAAAGTTGTGATTATTGTGAATATATTTCTACATGACTTTTAAGGAGTTGCAACATGATACTTTCTTCTCTCAATTACTCAAACAGACATGGTGGATTACAAGTCAGTTCTGAATTGCCTTGAACTAACAGGCTTATGGATGTTTGTGTACCCGCGGGTGGTTGGAGGGTGTGTGTGTGTGTGTGTGTGTGTGTGTGTGTGTGTGTGTGTGTGTGTGTGTGTTTTGCCTTTCTTTTCCACCAAAGGGAGGGGTCGGGTTTGTGGAGTGGGGGGGGGGGGTGGTGGTCTAAACATTATGGATAAGAGGGCGGCCCGGCACACGCCTGCCTGACGGCCGGTAATCCCACAGTCTCAGACTCATGACCCACTTTCTTGGAGGAGCGTGATGGAGCAGCGACCTCTTACCCAAGAGGAGCCTCCAGACGCAGGGTGGAGGGGCGGAGGAACCCCCCTGTACCCTTGTCAAGACAAAGGAAAAGAACAGACTCTTGCAAAGACTCCTATAAGAGGTTCAGGAGCCCTAATACCTCAACCTGATGCTCTTCTCATCCTATCTGATAAATAATTCATGTGCCACTTCGTTCTCAGTGCAAAATATGTTAGTGAGGAGGTTTGTTTGTTCTTGATTGCACCTGTTGAGATTCCATTTAGATAGAGATACAGACACAGTGTTCCACCAAACCTTTGTCAAAAGAAAATGTCATTCTATGCAGATGATGATCTATTTTAACGGACTATTCAAAATCGTGTGAAGCAAGGCAGCACACTTCGACTTCGTAAGCCTGGCCTTTATGTCAGATGGACTCTGATTCCTCTTGGGTAATTCTTAACACCCGATGCTCATGTGCCATGCAAAGACTCTGCTTTTGTCCCTTTAATCATTAATGTACCAGATACCAACAATATTGAGCTAAGATCCAAGCCTTTTCCTAATTAAACCTCTGAATTAAGCGGAGATCATCCACTAATACAAAGGAAATGAAAAGAACAGCTTCTCCATTATTTTGTCTTATCCCTTGAAAACATACTGACCGACATCATGGCACGCGCCGCAGCCAAATAGGTCAACAAATGCTGCATAGATTTATTAGATCATATCACCACCAAGCATCTTATTTTTTTTTCTTTTATTAACCACCACCACCCCGCCCCTCCTCTTCCTTTTTTGTTGTTGTCGAAAACATCTCCCCACGCGCACCACAATACACGCCGCTCTTACTTCTCTCTTTATCTTAATCCCTGGCAGACTTTAAGTGTCTGGCATCAGGGCAAAATCCCAAACTGGAGAGGAGCATGTTTGGAGACCTAATCCCCTTACCCATAGACTCGAATTGCCCTCAATTCACCTCTCCCAAAGTAGGCCAAGAACAAGGAGCCACAACAAGAGATGCAAGCGGCTTCACGAGGGGCTCAGCATTATCACGCTGGCAGACAGACACACAAGAGTGACACGCGCAAATGCACAGACAGACAGACAGACAGACAGCGTGGACAGATGATGTATAAGCTGATGCACAGTATGGTATGGATGCACATGCTGACAAGCTGACGCACACAGATGCTCACCTGCACTCCTTACTACAATGCTAAGTAGACACACACACACACACACACACACACACACACACACACACACACACCTGCTGCAATATTTGTCTTGTCTAATTTCCCATTCATCTACCTTTCAATGTTCGACTGAAAAAGATCAGCTTCCATCCAGCATGTATTCCCTGGATCTCCTTATGTGACGGTAACTTTCTTCCATTGTTAGACGGATTAACACACCCCTGTTTTCAGTATGGCAGGAGGGGCTGAGAGTAATCTGTGTACACAAATCAATACTTTTCGTCCCCATATGCCATTTTTCAGCAACTGTAAGGTATGCCAGTGCAGATAATACCTTAGGTCAAAGAATCTGTGGAAGGATGCGTGAAATGCCAACTTCAAATGACTCAGTGGAGGTGAGAAGTTTTCCTGCACATTTACAGACATTGAAAATCATGTTGCAACACTGATAGGTGTTGCTGAAGACGTGTCTGCAACAAACAGCAAGAAGATGAAGTCATTCTTGGTGTGAACATACGCATAGTGGGGACCTTGATGACAGAAATACACCGTTGAGAGTGATCCGTCCATTTTGTAGCTGAAAAAAGGTGCTGAATTTAACTTAAATCTCTCTTAAATGTAATGGAACTAGATGGCACTCAGCTCGTGAGGCTCAAAACCAAACACCACTGTATGGTGAGCTTTCTGTGAGACGATATGTTTGTGGTGCAGTGAAGAAAACAGTTCCTACTTGAAACTGCTCACATCAAGGTCTGTGGAATATCTTGACTAACCGGGTCATTCGTTCTAGAGAGAGACATTAGTGTTGAGTTTTTCAATTTAAACGTATTGATGATTTGAGCACCCTAAGCTGAGTGCCACCTAGGTCTATTACATTAGAGAGGACACCGACTTCTCTAAGCTCTGCAATTTATATCGACTCAATATGGATGGATAAATAGCGTAATGAAGATATACGAAGATATGAAGATAAATGAAAATATACATTTTTTGTTTTGAGGGTGAATTGTCTTTCTAAATTTCAACTTTCAAGTTGTTTTATTGTTGAATTTGTTTCTCAAAGGAGAGATGTTTTTCTTTTTTTAAAATGAATTATAATTCATTCATTCATTCATTTAATCACTCAAACGTTTATTCAAACCCTCAAAATATCACTGACGTTTCCCTCATTTGCAGTGATATCAAGATACAGGGAGATATACTGAGTTGATAATTTCAAAAAGCGACCACCCTCAGTGGCACACTGAGGTGGTGAGTGGTTTCAGATACTTATCTTGAATTGTCCTGGGGGAGTGAGAATTTTGATCTTGAGAATATGTTGTGAATTAATAGTTAAATTGATTTAACAGTTTTATAACATCAGGAAATGAGTTTGAATTTTTTTGTTGGGGGTCGAGGTCGGGGGTGGGGAGTAGCTACAGCTGTGGGTCAGATGAAGTCAGTATGAGACTTCAGGACTGAGTTAGACAATTAAGTGTATCGTCCAAAGTTTCAGTACATTTTTTAATCCAGCACAGTCTGGATTACAAAGAGAACGTTAAGCAGAACAGAGATATTAAATGATGTCCCTCGCACTCACTAACATTTTGATCACATTGGGAACAGCTGTGCAGTGCCAGAAAGAATGGGAAGAACAATGATAGAAACACTAACTTACATGCATGTGAGTATTACTCCAAGTTTTCACAATTCCTGATTCAGTTCCGTGCTACCGTTCCCTCAATGTCTGTGTGCTGTCACTGTACATGACAATCCTCTCCTCAACAATTGTCCATCTTGAGTAAACTCGGACCAGAGAGGAATGAACAATACTGCCACCCTTTGGTCATCTGAAGAAAATCTACTTGTACATTGTTGGGTTCACACTATAGTTAAAATACACTGTGAGAAGCTCAATAGACAGTCTGACAGATGCATGTTGAATTTTAAAAGAAAAAAAAGATATCTGTATGCTACATGTAATCTCTGGACAGCAATTAATTCTGTATTCAGAGCAATTAATGCACATGAGGTGTATTTGCTTAAAATAACACTTGTCATGATGTGAACATGTATGCATAACATTATAGAAAACTCTACTATGCCTCCATACACATTGTCACTGGGGATTGCTGCAAGATCAGAGACATTCAATGAGGTTTAAGGACAGAGCTGAGAGACTTCAGCTGCAATTGGACTCTCAGATTTAAAGGCTCATCCATTGCTTTTCCCTTCCCTTCCCTCTCCATCCTCCCATCATCTTCTCTCCAAGCTCCCAGGCTGAGGTTTCCGGTGAAGATTAGGTCTGATTTTTCCCATTATGCAAATTGTTTTCTCCTTTCCTGCAGCCTCCCCATCATCACTTAGTTTTGTTGAGAGATTGCTTTATCATTAGGGCCAAAAATGCACATCAGATTGGCAGGTTTTAACGTAGTGTATTATAAGGAAACATGCAGGCCCGCTGCCCTGCTTCCCTGCTTTTAGACATTAAAGATGTTTGATGGGTAATTGTAAGCGAAACAGTAGAGAAAAGATGCTATAGATTCATCGGTCAGTCAGCAGTTAATCTTGATTTTACAATTCATGGATATCTTTTACATACTGCAGTATGTTATGACCACCAGTATACATGTATGTTTAATTTTTATTTTATTATTTAGCTCTCATCGATGTCCTTGTGTGCCAAAAATCATACTGTTGACAATGAATATACTGTAATCCTGAAATTAATTTAAGAACCCATTTTACAGGCCATTTACAGTGTAAATACTACATTATTTAATCCCCAAAACACTCAAAGTTGCCTGGATGGGGACATGATTTTGAATATATGGAATGCAAAAATAATACGAAAAATAATATGAAGTTAAAAGGTTTACATGCCTGTCTTTGGAAAAGTGTAAATCCCACTCATTAAATCAGTGAGGGCACAGATTGCAATAATCTTCAGGCTGCCTCACATAAGAGGTCAAGTGGTCTTAAACTGGCTTAATCTATACATATATAAGCTTGAGCTTTACATATTTAACAGTCTGCATATTTTACACTTGTAAGTCAAATGCAATTAATTTTTTTTCAGTGTGTATGTTCCCTTTCAGAGTAATGGATTTGGAGCTTGGAAATGATGTAGGTGTCAGTTTTAAAAGCCAAAAATGAGTCACTCCTCCTTCACAACCTGTCTCTTGACATCTTTTAGGAGGAAAACTTGTTGACTATTTATCTGGGGTATTTTTCTGCTACTGTGTGATAAGTGCTTGTATTGAAGATGAACAATTCTTACTTTAATTCATTAAAAAAGTTAGTGGCCTATGGTGGCCCGGCAAAAGCAGGCCTCTGTTTCTCTGGGCAAAAAACCCCCCAACTTACCAGCGCATTCACCGACCCACTAGTTATTGATTTCTCATGAGCCAAAATAACCCAGTGGCTTTCATTTTCTTTTGAAAGATTATATTCTTGTATATGTATATTCTTATCGCAAAAGAAAACACATAACACCAGTCACGAGTGGAAGCACAGATTCTCAAATGATGCAGAAGATAAACAGGTCAGGAATATTACCTTTAATGTTACCATAAAGGGAGGTCACAATCACTGGAGAACTGGTGGCTTCTTCTTTCCTGTTTGCTTTATTTTTCTGTCTTTAACCTAATCCCACACCATCAGGTTAAGATTGACTCATGCAACAAAATATGAAGAAATATGAGGACCAGTAGGGATTCGATCTGTTTGAATGAACTTACCAAAGTTTGCTGATCTTACTGTCTAAAGTCAAGAGAATTCATTAATAAATATCATATTGTTATCTATCTCTTTTAATGGTGAAAACATTTAACATTTCCCCCCAAAATTGGTGCAATTGCATTTCTTGTAAAAGCTAACTTTGATATTTTTTTCATTATCAGAGAAGATCTAACTTGGTACCCACAAAAGCTTCACAGAGTCTTGACGCTTCGGTCTTGACTGATGCTGGTTCAGGTTGGCATCTGAGGTTCATTTATTTGTCATTATATTACACGTTCTATGATGCACGAATGATTAACATTGTCAACAACCGCAGCATTAAAAACACTGCACCGGCTGTTTATCCTCCTGGTGTGTTGCTGGTATAACACGTACTTATGCAGTTTGAGCTGTGCTATGTGGTGAGAAGCCGTCACAAACTAATCCCCAGATGCTCAAGATGACCTATGGCTCCTCAGTGGTGACAATCACACAACTGCTGCCACAAACAAATGTCTCAAAATCCTGAAAAAAATTTAAGCCAACATATGATAGAGGGGAACAGATTAATTTAACCAATCTACCGCCCACATTTCCTGATTGCGGTGGATGTTTTTTTTTTTTCTTCTTCTTCTTTCTTTTCAGTGATGAAACTTCATAACACAGCAATTAGTCAGGCCTTCTGGACTGTTGCATATTTCCAGGTGGTCACCCAGAAAAAAGTAGAATCTTCATTAAAACATTTTTTTTGAGTTTGTAAAAGGTAGGAAAATGCATTCAAGATGCAAGCACCACCCTAAAACTGGGACAGAACGATGTAGTTATTGCAAACAGGTACTTTACAAATCATATATGACATGAGTTCAGGATCAAATAGTGTCACAACACTGAAATGAATTGTTGTATATTTTCGGTGGATTGCAACAGTATCTTGCTGTATTTTAAAATAATTATAAAATACTGTTAAGTATTGATCCCTCAAATGTAAATTAACAGTTAAATCAGCCTTTTAACAATTACAGTAGATAACTGTAATTTAACAGCATGAAACAGTATTTGTAATGCATTGCTGAAAATTTACGGTGGATTACAACAGCATCTTACTGTATTTTGCAGTAATTGTACAATAATGGTAAATAATATTATTCTTTAATCCCTTCTCAAGTCCAGTCATTATCCATCAGCATCTTACTGATGATTGCAGGCTTATGTTTCTATTTTCATGATAGCACTTCTTTACTGATCAAACAACTCATTTTTGAGTGACAATATGTAACATAACTGGCTATTCTTGAATATGACTTTGGAGAGCACAGCTCTGTCATATCATTCCAGCCAGAGAAGTCCATGTGGAGTTCAACAGAGCAGGTAAAGTAATGTTATGCTTATCTCCTGAAATTGTGTCCAGTGTTGTTTTGTCTCAGTGATTATTGAACTGTTGACATTTCGGATGTTTCATTGGGTCTGTTTCATTAGTTCAGGTTACTGAATAGGGCTAAGTGAAGTAAGCTCTGTAGCTAGCTTGAGCTCAATTAGCCGTAGGTGTTGCTGAACTTCATAAAGTTTTTTTTCAATTGTAAAATGTGTCAGTATCTTATCATTTATTCATTTAACTTCATTAACTTTATTTACAAGGAACTTGTCATCGGTGGCTGAGGAGACCAGCCAAACGTGCTGTCAAGTACTCCTTGTTCACTCTTTCTTTCTCCCCCTCTTTCCTTTCTCCACGTCCACTTTCTATTGTTCACATGCAAAAGACTTGATTTCAAGCTAGACTGTGACACTGTTCTTGAAGGTATTTCAATTCAGCGTCTGACGTAATGCTCATGAGTTAAGTAAAACCTGTCACTAATGATTTTATTGGAGACAGTTTCTTCCAAATGTGGTAATGCAATATCTTGTCATTTTTGTAATACAAATGTTCTCAAGGTTACTAACCTTACAAAGTCTGCTGTACAAATGAGCACTTTGTAATAAACTACAGCAATGTTATGGAATGTATGTTCTCTTGTGTTCTATACCAGGGTTCTCGAACTTATTACTTAAAGGTCTGCATCTGATTTTTATTCAAGGTCAGAGGTTAGGAATGATTGGCAATCGAAACAAAATTGAATCAATTTAGTTATGATTATGTCTCTTCATTGAGCCGGCATGCATAGAAACCCCATGTTGATGATAGAAACTGAGGCAGACACAGCTCAGACAGTTTGGTAGACGTTATTAAGTTCAATAAGTTCAGTGAAATTAGTTATCAGTTGAATAAGTTTAACGGTGTTAGAGTGCTCTGCTCTGTGACTTCTGTTTCTTCGTTCCTGAAAACAGCGTCAAAGTGAGTGCTCGTTGTACACAGCACAGACAGATGAACAGTGATGTATGCATGTAGTTGCTGAATGTGTTTCTGATCCACTCTAAGCACTAGAAGGCAAGACATTAGTAAAATACAAGAAAAGTCAAGCTGTGTGTTTATAGTAGGACTTTTGGATGTTGACTGTTGGGATGAATGTGGTAGCCTAGGGCTGGGTATTTGAGAAGCCCTGCATACTTTGTTTTTAAATTGGTGAGGATTTTTATGAATACAAAAATAACAGATTTTATAACACACTGGCATGTACTGTAAAATTACCATAACCCACACTTCTCCTACCATCATGTACTGTAATGCAAAAAACGGTATTATACTGTTAGATAAATTGCGGTAGATGTGCTGTAAAATAACCACAGCACCCACCGTTATTCTACAGTCATATACTGTAATCCAAAAAAACAGTAATATACTGAATAATGGTAGTTGCATTGTAAAACAACAGTAAAATTCTGGCCTCCCTGCTGCCAGAATTTTACTGTTTTTTTTTTGTTTTTGTTTTTTTACAGTGAAATTCTTTACAGTGAAAGTATCAGAGATGTACTCCAAGCATCTATGAAAAATTACACTTTTTCCTACATAAATATACAGTGATATCATGAAGGGGTGAAGAAAATTGAGGCCCCTTTAATACATAAGCCCTGTCTGCAGTTCCAATAACCCTGTGAAAAACAATACAAATTTTGGAGTACCTAATAGATGCAGGCAGATGGTTTTGTTATTGCAAAGTGCTCCGCCACACAAGAGAGAAACAAATTTGAGATGCTCAGTTTAAATCTGAAATCAGCTTACCTCAATCTCATTTCATTTGTAATGAGCCGTCGCCACTGTCGTCCACGCGCAAGATCCTACAGAAATGCGGCTGGAAGGATTAAAGCCCGAAACACAACACAAAACGTAAAGCAAGAGAAGCCGGCAAAACAACAGACTTTAAGAGTATGAAGTACGGTAGCTGTTTAGAGGAGCTTATTATTTCCCTGATGCACAAGTGGGATTTCATTAAAACGAGTGGTCTCCATTGCAATATTATAATAGCAGACAACAACAAATACAGTATAAACATATAGTACTCTGAGGATTAGAGGTTTACATGACCATTTGTCCTCTGGGGACATTTTCCTTATTAGTTTGGTCGATGCAGTTCTGAATGATAGAGAAATCTGACGTAAGATTAGAAAGACATTAGTCTAATGAATGAATTTCTGAATTTGAATGGTAAATAGTTTGACAGTAATATTTATATATTTGAATGAAAACAGAACAAATGATTGATTAGTGTGATATATAATGAACTTTCACTCATTATTCCATGATATTTTTTGCATCAAATAGTAAAAGTCACAGAGGACCTGAATTTACAAACAGATGATGATCTTTTAAGCACATTATGCACTATTATGTCTTATCCTCCACTTAGTGGAGCGCTCACTGTCCAGTTCTAGTGGATGAAGGGAGCTTGGGAGTACATGGGTGCATGTCTCTCTGCATTAACAGCATTTCCACATATCTGAATCTCATTGTACATTGTTATGTTGCCAGAGGAGCATTAAGGAATAGTGGAAATCTTTAAAACCTGATAGGCTGCAACCAAAACAACAGGATTGTCAACACTGCAGCACAAAAAACATCTTTATACCCAACAAAACTCACTCTGGGGCTGCATTTGTGGTATAGCTCAAGTCCAAGTAAACCTGTTTGTGTAAATACAGTCAAATAAACCATTAAATACAGAGGGAGAGGGATTAGGTAGATAAATAAAGTATGATCAAGCTACTATTTTGCCTCCATATCTATCTGTCTATCTATCTATCTATCTATCTATCTATCTATCTATCTATCTATCTATCTATCTATCTGTATATATATATATATATATATATATATATATATATATATATATATATATATATATATATATATATATATATATGCCTCAGCCCTAGTGAAATGCAATAAGGTATTTTCAAACAAATACAGTGTTTAGCAGCAATATTAATATAATTCAGGAGCAGAGCCAGTGTCTTGTTATACGAAGTTTGTTGGTTGGATTCCCCTGTTCTGCATGTTGAAGTGTCCTTGGGTAAGATACTGAACCGCAAAAACCGCTCCTGATGTCGGCTGGTCTACATCTTGCATGGCAGCCACCACCATCAGTGTATGAATGTATGTATGAATTACTGGAAGTTGCTTTGGACAAAAGCATCTGCTGAATGCCCTAAAATGTAAATGTAACGATAGTAGGCAATAAATGTAAGTACTGAAATATGTCCAGTCATGAATTAAAAAAAGTGGGTCTGTAAATACTGCTGGAATTAAATAAAAGCACCCAAAAACTCAAATATCAGAGAGGACAGTGACAAAAAAGAAATATTAAAGACTAGAAATGAGCCCTGACAAGACTTGACTCAGCAAGTTCATACGAAATGCACAAAACCCCCCCACAATATTTGGGCATTAAATGTATTATTAGGTGTTCATGTAATTGTGTCCACCCTCTGTAGTTTATATGTTCCAACATTCAGGAACAAGCTGTCCTTCCAGGCTTCTCATTCAGCAGTGTGATGTTGCCCTCCCATGGTGATCATCAGGTACTGCAGACTTCTCTACATCATATGAGGCTCAGAATGGAGGGGTAACTGGTTTGATATATTTAGATGGAACATAACTAGCTCTGGCAAAACTAGCTATGGCTCAACAGCTTTTATAACACAGTGAAAGTAAGGAATGTATGAGGGATAGACTTGGCAAGTAATATGTGAGTAACTAGCTCCATATAGCAGTGTCATAAATGGACATTGATGATAGATAATATTTGATTGGAATTACATAAATAGTAAGAAAGAACGGATGATCTCCTTTGTATATTAAATGACTATGAGGGTACCTTTAAAACAGGGCTGGCCATATCCAAAGCATTATCATTATTATCATTAACTCCTGCTCAGTTACAAGCGAGTAAAAGAGTATACTTCTCAAACACTACTCAGAGTATAAATTACTTTTCAACTGTAATTACACCTTTTACATCTTTAGACCTCTAAATACTTCTCGAAAACTTTAGTACTGCAGCAACGTTTTGATTAATTGACTTATTACATAGACAGATTGTGACAACACTGCTTATTTTTAATATATTCAGATGTGTTTCCAAAAATGTATCTTGAGATGCAAATAATTGCTGACTGTTTGTTGAACAGTGGAAGTATCTCATAGTTGGGCCATCAAACCGAGTCATGAGGTGAAGATTCAACAGGGTGGACCATAGCTATGACACCATCTAATTGAAAGGACTTCCAAACTATTTGGAATACAATCAATCAGTTAAATAGGGCTATAAAACAAAATAATATATCTGTTTGACGGCTACAGGTGCAGATAGCACCACAGAGACCGAAGAACTGTCAGGCAAATGTAAAGTTGCTGTTCTTGCAGTTTGGGACTCAGATTACTATAAATGTACAGCTCTATACTGACAGCAGTCCACGCACCAATGGGTGACGTGACAGTGGGTTTACACTTGGGACGAACAACCACCCCTAGGGAGAGAGAAACTTGATCGCATGCGAACTCAGCAGCGAGGTAGAACCTGAATCTCCTGAGGGATGATGATCCAGATTAAAAAAACGTCTGGTCGAGGCTGCACGACATCCTGCCCAACAGAAAGGAGGCACCTTGAGAGGAAACCTGTTTTTATTTGTGCTTGCTACACAACTTCCCCTGGGGTGGTGTAAGGTATATCACTGTTTGTCAGTCAGCTTGGAGATGATTGCCCACAGTCAGACAGTGATGGTGGGGGGGTGGGGGACTCAATCTGAGAGAGGAAGGTGAACAGAGACAGTTCCAACAAGATTAAAACAGTGTATGTAGAGCAGGTAAAACCTGTGCTACGCTAAATAATTGCTGGTTGATTCTCAGTGGGATTAATAGTACCAGCACACATTCACATCGTGTTTTAAGGCCCTAAAAAAACATAATTCCTCAATCAGTTCCTTATAACAAGCAAAAGGGTCAGACATTAGCATAATTTGCTCTACAATGTTTGAAGTTATAATTGTGCATATATTTCTTTAGTTTAATGACAACCTGCTACTTTTTTTGAACTTGGAAAATGATCGTTTAAATTGACAAACATCATGTGCATCATGGCACAATTCAAACGGGATTGGAATATGATTTGTCTCTCTCCATTCAACACCATACAAAGTCTCTCCATCTCTTTCGTGCACTGATGCCTCGCGACCAAGCTCCAGCAGGACCGCCAAACCCTTTAATTACATTGTCACGTGATGCACTGGGGCCCAAAAAGCCCAGGAAAGAAGTGTCTGTGAAATAGGGGATAATTAGTTTTTAGCGTCACATCCCCCGAGACTATGACACGTCAGAATTGGGGCCATTTGGTCCAATAAAATGCGGAGGTCAAGAAGAGCGGCATGATCAAATTGTTTTATACCCATTAAAATTACCCTGGCACCTAAGTGGAAGTAAGCCGGCTCAGTCAGGGGATGTCCCAGTGCACACACTCTAACACGGACACCGAGCCATTTTGCCTTTAAAAACACCACTGAGCAGCGTCCACCTCCAGCGCTGCGTCCAGATTTTAATATATGTAGACGCTGCATCGTAAGCAACTGGACTTCTTGTAATTTCTTGAAAAGTCGCCTACGATACGGCACCTAGATTTACAATGACCTGGATGACTGAGAACCCTCATTGACATATATATATATATATATATATATATATATATATATATATATATATATATATATATATATATATATATATATATATATATTTAATCAGCCTTGAGTCCACCACTGGGCTTGGGGTGAGTCCAGGTAAAACACAGCACACTTTGCGACCACACCCAACCACCACACCCATCTGTGGAGTGAAAGCAGGCTCAGAGACATTAAACCAGAGAGAGGTGACAGAAAAATGTTGCTTTTCTCTGTAGGTTAATTCTATAAAGAGAGTAAAAAAACAACACACAATAAAAACACGTGTCGCTGCAGTGAGGATGAAGCCTGTACACACTAGTTGCAGCTCCATGGGTTTGCACATGTTGAGCACACTCAGGCAAGCTTCCCCTATTCACAGCCCGTGACGTCATCTAGGGGGAGGGGCCGTGCGTTTTTATGGTTTATTTGCGCAATACCTCACTTCCTCAGCAAGCCAGCTGCCATTGCTGTGGCGGAGGAGGGGAGGGTGAGAGGGAAAGAACGAGAGAGGGGGAAAAAAGGGGGGAGTGGGAGTGACAGAGAAGCTCAAGAAGAGGAAGGAAAAGAAGGAAAAAAGGGTAGCCGCCCCTGGAGGAAAGGGGCCTCGTAGCGGGACGGAAGCCACCGAGAGAGGGGAGGCAAGGAAGATTAGCAGCGGCGCTATGGCTCAGTCGGCTGCTAACGGTGTGGACCAGGACCTGGCCAGCAAGAGGCTGCATTCAAGGTAAGGAGACAGAAGTGGAGAAGATGGGTGGGGGGTACGTTCATCGTCTAACATAGCCTGTCCTTGAATGGCTGAGGAGAAAAGAGCCGAGAGGGAGCGGCTGTGGAGACAGAGGCAAAGGAGAATGATAGAGGCTGCCAGCTCAGCTCAGCTCTTTTGCTTACTAAGGAGGAGCCAGGCAGGCAGGCAGGAACTTGACCAGCCAGCTTTCACTGATTTTTTTTTTTTTTTTTAAAAAGCTCCAGACCCCTGCTACAGTGGCAGACTGAGCCCCGGTTCCAAGCCCTCATTCCTGGCTCGGGGTCATCGAGCTGCTGTGGCTGGAATGTACAGACATAGAGGAGCCTCATGATGATGTGAAACACTTGGGGTGTCTGTATGTGTGTATATATGTAGGTGGGGAAGAAATATATATATATATATATATATATATATATATATATATATATATATATATATATATATATATATATATATATATATATATATATATATATATATATATATAGTAGGAAGAGGGTGAATCTGTGTATGTGTGTGTGTGAGAGCACAGGTCTGACAGCACACATGGCGTGTTTGGGGTTTAAACCTGGCCACAGGTGGGTGCAAGTTCAGATTCAGGATGAAACACATTGTGATGGTGTCATGAATGGTGCAGCAGTGTCAGTGTCAAAATGATGACAGTTCAACCCCCCTGATTTGCATACATGGTGTGTGGGTGTATGTGTGTGATAACCATGTTCCCACTCATTTGCAAATCTCGCCTCTTGTCCTGTCTCACCACTGTCTGAACAATGTGGCTGTTTGCATGCCATAAAACAGTATAAACTTTTAACTGTCCGCACGAAAAGAACAGTAGATATGAACATTAGTACAATATATGTTTTGCTTTTCCTGCTGGGGTTTCATTATGAGTATTTTAATCAACTACTTTTTACCTCACAGGGCCAAAAATGCATAATTGTGGATATATTGAATTGTACTGTTAAGATGTAAAATGGCCCAATTTCCATTGATTGACCCGATTTCAGCATAAAGTGCCACTCTACCTGATATGCATGAATTAATACTCCTACACATTTTACCTAAAAAATGAGCATAGTCAATGGCAAAACTTTCTCACGGCCCCACTTTTTTACTTGAATGACTGAAATGACATAAAATGATTTTAATTTCAATCAACCAATCTATAGAATGAATAATTGTCTCTGCTCTGTGTATTCGTATGTGGTGACAGTTGCTCTGATTGGCTCGCAGGACAGACATATGTTGTTTTACCTCGAGTCACCGTGTATCTTAAAAAGCACTGATAAGGTTTTGGAGAAATGTTTGCGAATGACGTTCGAACATTATCAATCATGTTAACACTGATTATATCAGGATCCCCCAACATCTTTGTTAATTAGTCAAGTACACTTAATCAGATATACCACCCACGGATTACACAGACACTTAAGTAAATGACTCCCTAATAACATTTTCCAAAGAAATAGTTTGAGGTCAAATCAAGGTAATATAGTGTAGGCTAATGGCTTGTTCCTTTTCTTTGTGTTGGGACATAAAGATCTGCAAGGTTGTCATGTCCCTATCAAACAAAAACACATGCAGACACACATGATCAGGTCTACCCTTTGATTGTGCTTCCTCTATTTCACAAACAGATAAAGTCAACACATGACCTTTTCTGCGATGAGGGTTGGAGATGTGTGTGAGTGTTTGTGTATGCTTTTGTAGTTTATGGTGAAACTCAGATGAGCCACAAATCGATGTTATCTGTGTGGTCTTTTTCAACAAAAAAATCTTGTAAAATGCTTTTTGTAAGGACTTGTCGAGGTTATGGATAGACACAACCCTGAAAGCTTAAACTACTACATTGCAAGAGATTTCCTCTTTTGATGTCCTTGTTTATTCAGTGTTATCAATCAACTGCTCAATTGCTTAAATATCAAGGATCTTAGAAATTACTGCAATATTTTAAATGTATGTATTTAAATTGAAACATTTTTGAGGCAACATCATAAATGGACTTAACCTCTCAATTTTGTAAAGCACAAGGACTAGGACTATTACAGTATTCTTCACTAATGTTATGTTATTTTCTTTCAGTGTTTCCTAGGATGATACAGGATATCATTGCCCTATTAATCTTGCCACAAACAACAAGCTTAAGAGTAACTGAATCGCATAAAATAAAAAAGGCTGTTTTACAAGAGAATTAGATAACAGAAGAAAGAAAAAGACCTCTCTGTTCTAACTGCAGGAGACATGCACTGCAAGAGGAAAAAACATTCCTAGAGAGTTTCTCTTAGGTTTCCCTGACAACTAGCCTTTGCACTCTGTAATTATGGCTGGATTACTACTCCGAGCACAGAGTGTCTTTGCTAGGCCAAGAATAATAGGGACAGTAATACAGAGCCCTGAGTGTATGGCATGAGGATTCATTCATATTTTTGTGAAGAAATTGATTTTAATTAATTTAGGTCAGCGAAACCTACTTGTCTCAGATCTCATTATCTGTTTTTTGTTGCATGTCACTAATTACCATCTAAAGTCATTTTTTTTCCTTTATGGATATCTCACACTAAAGATGTCTGATGATAATCTGGGGTATTATTTTTTGGTATATGGTGTGTATGTTGTGAAATTACATAGACATAGTGTGTGCCATTTTAACAAATTAGACTTGGTCATGTTAAAGGATTTTAAATGTGAGTAGAATTGGTACATTTACAAGATGGTGGAGATCAGCACTTCTGACTTGGTTATTTACTCATATACAGCCTAATGGAAGAGCTGTTTCTTCAATATGATATTCAGAGTTGTATTTAGTTTTTAAAGCTATATCTGTGGATGTAACTAATGATTTTTTCCATAGTCAATGTACCTGCTGTCATAAAATAGTGAAAAAATGTGCTGATTTCCAATTTCCAATTATGTGAAATGAGTACAGCTGCAGCTAATGATATTTCTCATGACCGATGATCAGTGGTTTTGTCTATAAAGTACAATATGCTTGTTCAAATTGACCACAACCAAAGATCATCTATTTTTATAATTTATTTAATTCAACCACCGATCCAATGCCCAACGATTTTCAGTTTTCTATCATATATGACCAAAATCCTGACATTGAAGGAGCTTGATCTGCCAAATTTGAGGCATTTTTGGCTTGAAGAATGTCTCAAAAGATAAATCGCTCATCAGATTTTTCAAATCCGAAATGAAGTCTCCGTCAGTCCTCAAATGATTTGGTTAATTGTCCCAGTTCTAGTTGTATGAGACGGAATAGGTTGATCACATTACTTTATTCATTCTATTAAGAGCACCCCCATGAATATTTCAAGCTGCTTGAAATGCACATGACCTGTTTTAGTGCATGCAGCATAGGCCCAAATTTAGTTTTACATCTTATTGTCTCTCAGAGAGAAAGAGTTGCAGCATCGTCTATAATTGCAGTATGTGAAAATGGGTACAGCACAGCACCATTTATGGACGGACTGTCACAGTTTGTGGTCTTTAACTCTTCCTGCCAAACCGTATCCTAGTCCAACTGATCTAGTCTACAGTTACCGTGCTTTGCTTGGGTTTAGCAGCCCTAATGTGCAACAAAGTCCCGTCCTATGTATGAGCAAGCTTTTACTTCTCTCATAGTACTGCCACTGTGCTCTTGCTTGAGCTTACTTACTTAACCCCAGCCTGAAGTTTCTCTCCCTCTTATCTTTTGCAGCATAACAGTGGCAGCATAACATGATCCTCACATATTTATATCAACAATGAATGAATTGTGATCCATGATTTGACAATGGTACATTGTTCACATTATGCTGTTCTCTACTGAAAGAACAAACATGGCCACAGTTCAGCTTACACACAACAGCTTAACTTACTCTCTGAAACCTGTCCAGTATGTTACTTGTACTCTCTGCTGCCATGGTAACAGCACTGGGAGACTGTCTCTCTTAGACCACAGGCAGGCTATTATGGGATGAGTGTCTCCCAAACAGACCAATTAGAGTGGTAATCAGAGGAGAGAATGGCCGACTGTACTGCTCAGATCCATTCTTACGCCAACCACAAAGATGGCAAGAATGAAAGTCACTTTGTGAAAATCCTCTCATGGAGACTAATCCTGTTTTTGTCTTTGTGTTGTTGTCATTTTGTCCATTAATGTCTTTTGCACACTCTTGGTGTCTTTTCATTTTTAATCCTGCTTTGTCTTTCATTTAATGCTCAAGCTAGCTCTCATTCATGACTTTTTGTTTACTGACTTTGATCAATATGAAGGTTAATATATGGCACCCTGTCACTTTGTAACTTAACAGCTTAAGTTATTTAAACAATTTGCCATGCATTCTACAGACTACACCCTCTTTCCACAATCTGCTTTACAACCCGGGGTTTAACAGTTTTGTTTCCAGAGGCCCTAGCCTTACACCATCTGCAGCTAGGCTAGGTGGGCACATCCCAAATCTCATAAATTGCATCCATGTTTCTCTCCCTTGCATCTTTTCCTTGCCTCTTAGTCCCTCCCACTAAGAAGATGCAAGGAACCCATGTAATGATAGAAGAAAATATATGAGATGTTCTTTCCTCTGAAGTGCTGTGTGGAGCTTTGTCTGATATCTTCATTAAACATCCCAGATGTAGGAGTGGAGTGTTGCACATCATAGTGATCAACTAGAAGTCAAGGGAAGGCTGCCCTTGTGTATCTTTGAGCATCACCCTTCAGAGATTCCTCATCTCTCCTTGGTCCCCAGAGTAGAAACAAAGATTACATCTTGAGAGTATGGACTTTGCTGCTCTTACAGACTCCCAGACTTTGCAGGAGCACTCCTGGAAGTCCACGAGTGCTGAGGGCTGTCCAAACCCACAATTCATCCAGTCCACAAGGGCCTTCAAGCAGAGTTTCTGCAGACTTCCACTTGCATACATAGAAATCCTGCAATACGGGTGTGACGTTGTGGTGTCTATTATAAATGTGTAAAACAATTGCTTTATCAAAGAATTACCTTTATTTTTATTATTGTAGTCTTAAGGCCTGTTAATCAGTGGGTTTTATTAGTCTAGAGGGCTGACCTTTGGATTCAAGCAAAGTTAGGAGTGATGAGAAAATATCAAAAAAGAGACTTGGAGTAGCCTTGGTCTTATTGGCTTTCTCAGAGACACTTGTTCACCGTGGTTCTTGCAAAGTTTGTGCATCCACCTTTGATTGGACTAATGCAAGTTTTCTATCCTACCTCCTTGAAACCTTGCTATCAATTGGAAACAGTTCAGTCTCTTCTATTTTATGGTATACTTCCTCCATCCTGAACTCCTTCCATCAGGCACTGCACAAGACATAGTCCTTGCTAACCATGACATTTCCTGCCATTGGTTCATATGCCTGTTCTTGCCAGACAGATAGTATAAAAAGCAAAGGACACAAAAGAAAATGATGTCTTCTTTCATTCTAGTAGGTCTTTTGGCTCCCCAAGGACATGCTGAAACTCATCTGTGCATCACAGTACAATTTAAAGTTGCAGGGACAGTCATGTAATGTCTTTAACATCAAGGATTTCTCCATTATAAACATATTTCCTCTGTAATCCTTTGTCACTGCACTGGCCTAGTTCCTTTTATCATCTGGCTACTGCCATTAGTGCCTGATCCAATTTCCTGTTTGCACTGAAGAGTGGCCTTGATGCTTTCTACAACTTTCTACAACCTTCCTAGTCGACTTTTTCATATTTGGCAACTGAAATTATCAGCATTTCTGGGCTTTTCTCCCACTGAAGGGTTTCAGAGCTGGAGTGTTTACCCCATGGCTGCAAACGTAGATGCAGCTATTTTCAGTCCCTCTTGTTTAATGCCAAAGAGATGACCTTGCACCTTTTGGAAAGGCTTCTTATCTACAGTGGTGACCAGTTCCCCCTTGTCATAGTGGTGACTTTCTTGTGTTATTGCCAGCTTATGTTTGGAGTTTTGCCCTAGGCCTTTGATATGTTGCTCCAACAACAGCTAGATTTACTTGTCATGAACTAGGAAAACAGTCTGGTAACCTCAGATCACCTTTTGAATGAGGGTTAAAACAGTTTAATGTTTATTCTTGTCCAAAAATTGGTCAATTGTTAAAATTCACCTGCTCTAATACTGGTAGTTTTACGACTTTTTATGTTTAATGTTTTTATTTGTGAGGTAAAGGGAAAAAAAGTCCAAAATAGACCATCTGGTAGACACTTCCATGGTCAGTTACCCCCAAGGTCAAACCAATTCTATTGGATTCAAGAGGATGGTATGATCTCAGCCTGCTATATCAGCATCTGTTGTGAGAAGTCAGCAAATTGGTCCTTTTCCCAGAAGGTCAACAAAGCTAACACAACACAATATGTCTAGAACCAGGCAACATAGTGGCTTCTACTAGGAGGACTATACTGCTCCATTACTTTTTTTTGAGTACATTTAAACTTTTGATATAAAACTATTACTCATTCAGTGCAATATATTACATTTTAAGATCTAAGAACTTTCATTACAAAATTATTGCTCATGGATAAACTTTGTACCGTCCACTGTGGGTTACACAAAAAACACAGGATACATCTGTAGCTGTTAGATCTGAGCGTTAGTAGTTTCTCTTATTTCTAACTATGGCGTCTCCAATTCCATATTGCTCGCTAAATGGAACAGAACAATTTTTAATGTAATCTGTGTCAATACATGTATGGCATTTTCATGGCTTCACACCACATCCATATTCAAAGTAGGCATTGCATAAGCAGCAAAATGGCACAGTAGCAGCACCAGCAGTGCTCTGTTTGTTTTAACAGGATGCGCTCTATGAATTAAGAGTTCTTGTCCATGTTTTTGTTCCTTTTCAGGGAAAATAATTGACAATGTGCACTCACATGACATTTATTGGTCCTTTGCCACGTCTGTAGTCACAACCTTATTTGTCCTGGCTGCTGACCTAATAACGTTTCTTCCAGAGTCAGCAGATAGTTGGATTAGTCTGGGCCAATCAGTGCACTGTTTTGTTTCTACCAAGGGGGTGCAGGTCCTTGGATTAGCAACTGTCTCTCTCACATCCTTCCTTTCTGGCTTTCACTGGGGCAGCGGTTATTCCTAGAAGTACTGCACTTGTTCTGTCATCACTGACTGTGCCCATGATCTTACCCAGAATGTTCCCTACATTGCGTCACTCCCTCTTTCTTTTTAATTGTGACTTGTAATGGCAAGGCACAACAATAGATCTCGCTGTCACAGCTGAGGACAGGTTGAAGAGGATTAAAGAAGAGGACACATTTCTGTTGGGGATAGTAAGGATTGAATGACACGACAGCAATGGAGATCTCAGCTTTCTTGATTAATTTCAACTGGATTAGTGAAACATGCCCTCAGCAGACTTTTAAATCAACATGTTTTTGCAAGGAAATACAGTTGCTTTTTCATGGAATTTTCTGAAATTCCCTCTTGACTGGTTTGACCGCGTGACTAGAGGTTTCACCATGAATTTTTTGGAACAATCGCCAGCAAAGCAGATGTGTTTCTTGGCTGCTCCAGGACTCTCTGTAGAAATTCCAGTTGGATTGTGTCCAGGTTTGCTGCAATATTGCTGACATTGTGGACTCTTATGGAGTAATTTAATGGACTGAAAGTGGAAATTTCATCTCAATTAGCTGTATCAGCTGATTTCATACAAAGGCTCAGCATTGCATCATTAGTGCTCAGTGTGCTGCTTGAATGAACTGCAGTCTCATTGTAAGGAGTTGCTAACTTCTTCAAATTCATTGACATTGACGCTAGTCTTATCAACCCTTGACCTCATGGCGTCTGACCCTTGCCCTTTGACCGGGGCCGAGAGAGCGATGTGTAGACTTGTCCACCACGGACCCCGACCTCAATCGATGCTTAAACCTTTACACTTGGAGCTACAGGTGTATGTGGACAAAACACGAAACAAGCAAAAACACAGGTACTATGAGAACGGTAAAATGACCAGTTCTTTGCTTAGCAAGCAAGGTTTTCAAAACCAAACAACCTTGGTGAGCGTATTGATTCTAAATGAGTTCAGAAAAGTTAACCAGAAGATCCCTAGGTGAGTGAATCAATATGTGCCTCATATTGCCATATCAATGTTGTTCCTAGAACATCATAATTAATGCAGTTCTAGAGCCTCCTTTAGCTTTGTGACTTGTCTTGCGTTTGTTCCTTTAACATCATGATTAATGTAACCCTAGGACCGTCATTTCAAGTCACAATGTCTGCATTTCCACCAAGCTTTTGAGACTGAGTAGATTAAGTGCAGGACTCTCACCAAGGAGACTGTCGGTTATTTCACATTTGGAACATATTATTATACTTTTCATCTACACTTACCTCTGAGTACATTTTTTTACTATATGTACCCATACACAATAGGACAAATACTGAGTACACTGCTATATTGTTCAAATTTCGGTAGTAGTGGTTTGAGTGCATGTGAACTTATGTAACTCTCACATAATCATGCATGTTAGTTAATTGCAAAGTGGCCATTAGAAGAAAAGTGGAACATGTAGATAAAAAAAATGTGATCAGCATAAAGAGAGAATAAATAATTGCGAGATATACTTTATGAAAGAGGAGGAGTGACAAGAAGAGAAGGACGTAAAGTGTTTCTTTGTAATGGGGGATGAAAGAGATATATAGCACTGTAAAGTTCTCGGTTAAAACTGCAGGTGAAACTACATATGCTACACCTCTCTTTTAACTATATGTTGAATGATGCCAATTGTAAAACAGATTAGATTCAAGGATAATCCCGAGCTTAACTCTACATTGTAGTACCTTATGTGGAATTTAAAGCTGCAACCAAAGGGGCTGGTCTTTAGTTTATCCTGGATTACACAATGAATCTGGAGTGGGTACTTTCTGGATATAACTCACTGAAGAGGCATTGTTGTGCCTCTTAAGACCACGCACGCAGGCACACATAAACACACGCACACTTTCAGCTTGTTTTATCAATATTATGATACATATCACTTTACCTCTTATATAACACCAGGTGTCTGTATTATTTTGCACAAACACTTCAAAAACAGCCTGTGTGTATGCGTGACAGCTACTTTTTTAAATGATTAAAATATGTTCCATCTTAAAGCTTAAACTATAATTAAATGTTCCTTTTATGACAATGAAGTTGTCAATCAATGCCAAATTAATATTCCTTTTACATTCATTGAGTCAGCGTCACCGAGCCAGTAGTTTCCATGGCAACCAACGCATTGTAGAAGTGGTCTGAAGACTCTTCTTGACTTACCTTTTGATTGTTATTTCTGGCAACATGTTGCCTCTAGTATGCTTCAGGGATGACCAGCATTAATGAATTGCTGTTTTGACTCATGTTCACAGAGACTACAAACAAGATCAGTAAATGAATATATTTTCAAATAAAGCATTGCTATACACAAAATGCAAACTTGACCATAATCTCATATGCTCGATACTCCAGAAATGTTATATGGTTTGATATTGTCAACCAGTAAAGCAAGAGAACTGAATGCCTTTATAAACCAGAGTCTGAAAACAACAGGCTGATGCAGTAATGAGCAAAAAGTGCAACACCTTTTCAAGGTGCTCATCTTAGTGCTTTAGACTCAGTTGCTAGGGCAACGGTCCACAGATATGGCCGCAGACCTAGTTGTCATGGCGATACTGGGGATTTGTTCCTCACCATGATAAGATGTCATAAGCATCCACATCACTCTGCATTGTTCTACGTATGACAGTGATCATATATTAATGTTGTCGTGTGTCAACCTGGGTGTGCCCCATTCAGGATGGAGGCGTCCTGCCTGGAGTTGGCCTTGGAAGGAGAGCGGCTGTGCAAAGCTGGAGACTTTAAAGGTGGAACAGCATTTTTTGAGGCAGCTGTGCAGGTCGGAACAGAAGACCTAAAGACCCTCAGTGCCATCTACAGCCAGTTGGGCAATGCCTACTTCTACCTCAAGGAGTATGGCAAAGCCCTGGAATACCACAAACATGACCTTACTTTGGCCAGGTGAGCATTGTACCTTTTTTAAAAGTCAAGGTTGTCAATTGGTACTTGTTTTTTTGAAGCTGACAGAATCAGATTGTTATTCTGGTTTTTGTACAACATTACTGAAAAGATATCTGTAGAGATAGGCCAGAAACAGATGCAACATCCCTGTTCCCAAATCCACCAGACTCCTTTTACAGAAAATAGTAATGTTACCACAGTGAAAAACAAAACTCTGTAGAAACACAATAAAACTTAGTAAGCCATTCATGGTTCCTCCTCCTGATGTTCCAACAATCACCAACTCAAGTTTGGTTGAAAGAAACCCTTAATTCATTATGTTAGATGTGATAATATGGTGGCTTTACAGCTTGCATTTTTTTCCTGCTAGAATATGTATGAATATAAGGGCCAAGTTGAAAAATACTGGAATTCCCCCTCATGGAATTTGCTAACCACTGTGTTATTCTGAATTTGATTGAGGCATTTTCATCCAGACAGATATTAGGTGGTAGGAAATAGACTCAAATGGTCTACAGTATTCTACTGTATTTCAAAACAGAGTACAGCATCATCTTCATACAAGAAAACTAAAGATTCTAGTCATGTTTAAAAACCAGACTTTATATCGATAATCACAGTGTGATATCATCTGGCTAATATGAGGACAGTCTGCATAGCTGGAAAAAAATATTCACTATTTTCAAGTGTTTGATACATCAGTGACTGTAAGAGAAGAAACAATGTCATTTACAACAAATGAAAAGGTATTCTGCCCTGGCCAAGCTTAATTACAGTTAGTTTTGTTTTTGTAATGGTTTATAATTTGGTTAATGCAGAAAGCTTTGAAGCCGGATAATAGTAATTCATTGCACTAAAGTCAGCTCATTTATACAATAAGGGGTCTGTATAAGAGGAATGATATGCTAATAATTTTGCTATTTAGTTTCAAAACAGGATGGATTCCAGCTACCATCCAGATTTGATTGACTTTATCAGATGCATAAAAAGCATCAAGGATTTCATTATGAAGATGCTGGGTTAGACAATGGAAATTCCAAGAAAAGTGAGGGGACTTTCATATAGTACCACTCCACTACCACCAGCTGGATATTTAGCTTATATGAGTAATCCAGTCCCCCTGCAGTGAGTGCAGCTGGTACTTCAGCAGGAAACGGATCAAAGCCCCAGGGGGGATTTACCTTGTTACATTACAGTCTCACCAGGGCCACTGGGACCTGCTCCTCGGAAGTAAGCATCCAATTAAAAATTTACTACACAGCATCTCCCAGTTAAATCATGTTAGAGTAGCTTAATGGCTGCCGCTTAACTAAACAATGTCACCATGCAAAAAACTGTAGTCTACTCGTCCACTGCTGAACATTAAAAATTGTGGGTTTTTTTGTTGCTTTCTCAGAACAATAGGAGACAGAATTGGAGAAGGAAAAGCCAGTGGAAACCTTGGTAATACATTAAAAGTGTTGGGACGGTTTGATGAGGCCGTTGTGTGCTGTCAAAGACATCTGGATATTTCTCAAGAGCAGGGCGACAAGGTAACAAACATGTTGATTTATAGCATCTCCTTAAATGTTCGAAAGCTACAATACATTCTGAAGTTTACTGCACATATTCTTTATTTGCTCCATAGGCTATATTTTTGAGTCATTTCTATACTGAATGTTTAATGGTTCACACAGCGGCTTGAAATCTTTGAAAGTCAGAGAATTTTGGAAGAAAAAAATCAAGTGATTGAAAATGGGTAGAAGAAGTCTTTACTCATTGAGCATGCTTGATTTTACAGTATAAACTGTGAGGAAAGAAATTTATGAAAGTGAGCTTCTGTAAATCCTGCCAGTTTTTATCATAAACATTGTAAGTGTTGTTGAATTTGAGAGAGTAGAGTCAATTATATGTGGGAACCCATTGTGCATCATGTAGGATGTTGCTTAAGTTAAATGTTTTGTTATTATAACAAATACTTGAGCATATTTCTGTAGGTACAGTATGTGTGGATGCCGAAATGCACCCACACACGTGGTTCTTGTGGGGAAAAATCTAAATCCACAGAATAAAAATCAATAGATCCCTGCAGAAAAATCTTACGGTCTTCCCTTTTCCCTTCCTGTTTAACCCTCTTTGCAATTTTTCTCTGTCTGGTTGTAGGTTGGAGAGGCCAGAGCACTGTATAACATAGGGAACGTGTTTCATGCGAAGGGAAAACAGCACTTATGGGGCTGCACCCAGGAACCAGGGGACCTGCCTCCTGATGTCAGAGACACACTACAAAGGGCTACCGGCTTTTATGAGTAGGTATTGTCGATGATCATATACAACAGGGAAATAAAATCTCAGTCAGTACTCAAAGTGTTAAACTGCTCTTTTTTGGAGTTAAAAGAGCACCGTTCATTTACAGTTCTTGTCAAAAAAGCGGTCTAGACTTCATTCGGCTGATCAAAACTGACTGCCCTAAGGCTTTTCTCAAGTCATACAGTTTATAACATTTATTTGCCAAACAAACTTTATAATTCATGTATTGCAATGAAGTTGATGTCTTGTCTCTGCAGGATGAACTTGTGTTTGGTCAAAGAACTAGGTGACCGAGCTGCTCAGGGGAGGGCCTATGGGAACCTGGGCAACACCCACTATCTGCTGGGAAACTTTGTTGAAGCAATAAAGTTTCACCGTCAGGTGAGAAACTCATGTATACCTACATCATATACCAGCAGTAGCACTAGATAAGAGTTATCAGCATTGTTGTTGTGGCTCGAACAGAACATTGACATTCTGACTGAACTGTGCTTCTAACACAAGGTGACTCACCATATTCGCTGCATCATGACTTTGTGGCTTGCTGTGATATTGCACTGGAATTCAGTCGATAGGAGTAGAGCTATGGGAGTATTCTTCAATCTCCCCTTATTTAGGTCAGGTCTCACAAATAATGAACATAACTCTAAACACATCCCCCCCTTTTTTTGTACAGTGTGTTTGGTTTTCCTCATCCAAACCATTACCATACACATTGAAACAAGCTGTTGTGTGGTCATGCTGTTTGTCGTTATCTTGTTCAGCCTCTCGCCATGTACAGCCCAGAAGCAAACAAGTGGTTACCACAGAATGCCTGCCTTGAGATTTTAGCTTATAGCGGCCTTAAGGCTATATTGCAGTTTTATTTCAGTGAAGAAACAGGCTACAAGTATTTTCATCTTGTTGGAAAAAAGATCCCAGCTTGTGTGCCTCGTGCAGACTTGAGTCTGGCTAGAATTTTACATGGAAACTAGCAAGACTCATCAATGCACAGCCAGTTTGAAAGTGATGTTTTCTTTCTATAATTGCAGTCTGATTTAACACAAACAACACAGCAGGGTGAGTTGTTCCCAATAATTCCTGATCCGCCATTACACAGTGTGCAGAGACTGATGGTCCCTCGTAGAGAAAATGAAGGAAATTGGTTTCTTGGTGAATCACTGGCAAGCAGGGATTCAGGCTGTGTCTCACCATGTGTGCTGTCACTTCCCATTGTTAACAACTTGTCTCCTTGTGGGAGAAGCTGGTCTCTCCTCTCCTTCCCATTACAAATCCATCAGTGTGCCATGTAGGGACGTACGCTGCTTTTAAAGGTAATCAGAGGAGCTGATTCGATGCACCGCTGCTGCAGCAGCACATCTTTTCACAGAATCATGTGGCCAACAGAGTGTGTGACTTGAACTGGTGTAATTGCCTCTGCTTGTGCATGATAGGGCGAAGTAAAGTAGAAATTAACATTATAAACAGTTTATCTGCTAAAGAGGCAAACTGTGTTTATTTAGTTTGACTTGAACTCTCTGCTTTGTCTTTCACAGCGATTATCCATAGCCAAAGAATTTGGGGACAAAGCAGCAGAACGACGAGCCTACAGTAACCTGGGCAATGCCCTGATATTCTTGGGTCAGTTCAACACAGCCACCGAGTATTACAGGTGAGGAAAGAGTGAAGCCTGACATCTAGTGGACGGAAGGTGAAGTGAACCAATATCTGCGCCACATCCTCAGTTTCCCTCTCTTATTTTACCCCTCTGTTTCTTTTCCTAAAGGAAAACTTTGCAACTCTCACGGCAGCTGAGGGACCAGGTGATGGAGGCTCAGGCCTGTTACAGCCTTGGGAACACCTACACTCTTTTGCAGCAGTATGAGAGGGCCATCGACTACCACCTGAAACACCTGTATATAGCCCAGGAGCTCACTGATAGGTAGACTGAGACTGAGCAATATCTGATGCCAACATGCATGAGCAAAGGGGTAGTTTTTAACATCTGTCTGAATGTTTATGTTTCCTTAGAGTTGGTGAGGGCCGTGCCTGCTGGAGTTTGGGAAATGCATACGTGTCTTTGGCGAACCACAAACAAGCTCTCCACTATGCCCGCAAGCACCTGGACATCTCAAAAGAAGTGAGACATTTACCATAAAAAAAAATCTTTCTTTGGTAAGTGAACGTCTCTTGCATGCAACTCGACTTGACCTGTTTATGATTCTGTCGTTGCCTCTTCATTTCTTCCTCAGATTGGAGACAGAAATGGGGAACTGACAGCCAGAATGAATGTGGAGCAGCTGATGGAGGCTCTGGGGGTGAATGAGAGCGACCTGTCACCCTCCAGTTCGGAGTTTGAGATGCAAGGTGACACAAAAATGACATAACCCGCTGTCATAAGAGATATAATGTGTTCATTGGTGAACTAAAAGGGCTGGTATTTAGTTTGTTTTGCTTAGTCTCACTTAACTTTATTTAAACTGGCTAGTTCTTGTTGCTTCTACGCAAGTATGGCCAGGAGATTTACTTTCTATATGGTCTGAATCCAGACCGCTCAAATCTTTCCTAAACCAAGCTAAGTCATTTTCTTGCCCTTAACCAAAGTGCAATAAGTAAATATTTTGATTAACACAGGAAACAGACTCTGTTTTTGCAGGTCAGAGTACTTTTGTCACCCACTCATCCACCTAAATCTTTTTAATATGTCTCCTAGAGATTTTCTGCGAGAAAGCTTTCTATTAATAAACATGTGTAAATAAAAGTACTGGTGACTACTATAACGTTTTAGTTGGCCATTAAGGGGTTTGAAGTCAAGATTGAATGCCAACTGGCAGAATAATGAGTGCTAGACAATCACAGTGCAGTAAGGCTGAACAAGGCAAAGTCTAAGGAAAAAAAATATAATGTGGGCTGGTAGGCAGACTTCCCAAAGTGCCATGTAAGTGGTTTCCTCGTGTTTCCAATCTTTATGCTAAGCTAGGCTAGCTGGCTGTGGTATTGGTCCCCTCATCTGACTCATGGCAAAAAACAAAGTAAATGTATGAGTCGGAGCATCTGAGTAAGAGAGCCATTCATTTACTCTATGTTTGTCATATAGCCTCTGTTGGATGTTGGTAATGCAATAACACTGGAAGCCTCTCCTATTACTGTATCATTAAAACATTACAGTGCTACTGTGCCCACCAATCATAGCTGTTCAGATAATATGATAATGTGAGGTGTGTGGGTCTTTGTCCTTCAGTGTTGCTGAAGAGCTTTTATTGCATATTGTTAAGAGCTTTTAACAGAAGAGCTTTGATAGTAAAGTGGCTATTAATTAAATCTGTTAGTCAGGTCTACTGGCTATTCAGCTGAAAGATATACAGTCTGCTGAACCATTGTATAACTTCAGTGTCCTAGATGTGGTAAAATGAACTTAGACTTGAATCTGGTGTCCTTTGTACATTCTGTAAGGACATTCATGTTAGCATCTCTTATGATTTATTCTCTTGTAGATTCCACATATCCAAGAATGTCTAAATTGATATACAACCATAGGTTTGAGTTGACAAACACACAAACAGAAGAATGTTGTGGTGCCTTCACTGACAGTGGATTGAAATAGCAAGTCAGTGAACCGAAGACTTCAGTTCACTTGAGGCCACTGTTGTCTTCTCCACCCTGCACTCACATAACACGGTTTCTTTGTTCTTGTGTAAAGAAGTCACTCCGTTTCCTTTAGTCCTGGCAAGGGAAAGGGTGCGGCAGATGAAAAGGTCCAACTCTGTTTGCATGCTTGTATTTGTATTTGAATGTAAAACAGAGACCTGTCTGTCTGCAGTCTGCACTCTGCAAACTGCGGTTAGGGGCAGCTGTCTTGGAACTGTACTTGCCCTCTCATCTCACAGAAATCCTGTATCTCAGTGAGACTGTTTGCATCAGAAATGTGTTTGAAGGGTTTGGTAAATCACAAATCATTTATTAGTCACCTTTTAAACAGCAGTTATTAGTTTAGAGAAGAAAAAACAAACTATGGGACTTTCTGTATTTAAATAGTTTGTAGATTCTGCTCTTTCAGCTTCAATGTTTGACATAAATAACACATGTGGGCTTGAGTAAGCTAACTGAAATACTTCATATGTACACAAGGTGGCTTTTTTAAAATGTAAAAGTAGCTTCAGGTGAGACAAACATTGCAGACCGTCTGTCTGTGTTGTGTCTGAACTGAGGCTAAATGTGAGAGAAAGCAAAGGGAGTGAACATATTTTGGGAAAGGTGACGATTGTCGTCCTTCACCCCAGTCTGAGGAAGATAGCTTGTCTAGTTTTGACAACATCCTTCATATCATAAGATATGTGTACTTAAGAGTTTAGGAGTATTTGAAACATTTATGCAGCACTGTACAGTCAGCCTGACTTTAGTGTGATGTTTGCGTTCATGAACCCTCCTTTGGGCAAAAACTCACACCCATGTCCTACATTTCCCTCTCTGCTGCAGAGTTGGTAAACAGACTCTTATTCAGATTATTTGCTCGGTTGTCTGCCTACACCACATATCCACATCGGGCATCATGAGACCGATGCTGACATGACAGGCAGCTGCAGTTAAAAGAAAAGAACACCTTCCATGCTTGATTTGGGAGATTGTACAACTGTGATAGTGTTTATTGACTTGCTTATTTTTTTCCATAGGTGCAAGACCTAAATTCACCAAGAGAAACAGCATGGACAGTGTGGAGCTGTGGAAGTACTCTTCAGATAAGGTGATTTCTTTTTCTCACATGTCAGTACAACACTCCAGAGAGAAATGCGTCTGTAAAAGTGATTCACACATCCCTCCCCAAAGAGTTATCAATCCTGCTCTAACAGTGTGCTCTTTTACTGCAGAATGGTGAGAACCAAGAATTGGAAAGTATACCCAGGAGATCCAAGAGTCAGCAATCACAGCCAGGCAAAAGAAAAGGCTACCCTGACAGTCAGTCATCAGATGAGAGGCCGTGGTTGGACTCTCCGGTAGACACTGATGACATCACTGTACAAGTCCCGCCTCCAGTGCCAGTGAGTATCTGTCACCTTATTTTCTTATTGGCTTCCTGCTCTGACCCAGTTACGTTCCCCATGTGGTGCCAGTTCTGAGCTTACCTTACAGAATTATTCTTTTAAAGACTCTTTGAGACATCAGTTTTAGCAGAGGCCTTAATATTTCATTCATTCATCAGCCTGTTCTTAAATTCTATAGTGTAACATACATCCGTTTTACAAACTGCATGTCTGTTTACTTCCTGTCATACCCATAGTAATCCTACGCCTCAAACTTCAGTAATAACGGTACTTTTTACTTGACTTAACCTGTCAAAGTTACATACTGTTAGTGCTATGCACTATTTGCTCGTGTTTGTAGTGTTTTTAACATACTGAATTGTTTTGGTAATCACCGTACTAGCGAGTTTAGCCAGTCAGATGAATGGTAAATACTTTTAGCAAAATGCACAACCTTAACTGTGAAAAGTAAAATAACTAAGGATGATGAAGCCTATAATGTGATTGTTATTTACACTCAGTGCTTGGAAGAGCAAAAGCGATTGATGCGCACTGTCTTGCAAAAGTCAGCTGCAAAACAAAACACAAACAGTAAATACAGTTAACAAATATGTAAAGCTAACTATGGCAGGTGAAGTAGGCTGACTTAAGGATGAAAAAGCACTGTGATCACTAAGGTTTGAAGCGTGGAGGGATACGTCACACTACATTGTGCAAGCAATGAACTGAATTTGTGATTATGAAATGCTAGTTTTGCACTCTCTAACACCTAACATCACTGCAGTCATAACATATTGTCTGTTTTTTTGTGAATTAAGTATCAAAAGAAGTAAGATACTTATTTATTGCAGCTGTATTTGATAAAAATCCTACGGATACAGAATTTAATTTGGGTATTTTTCTTCTATTTTTTGCTGACAGCAGAAAAAGCCTCCTGCCTCAGGGTGTTAAGCAGCCCACCAAAATATGTAATATCAGGCCTCAACTCACACTGACTGTAAATCTAAGATATGCCCACCTTTTTAGCTCAATCACCGAAAGCCCACCTGAGAAAAGAGGGGTGTAATTCCTCTCAAAGAAAGCATCGAGGGGGCCCTGAACTGCTGACTGCTGAATTCACTTAACTGCTTTCCATTACTGTCTTTTCACCGCCCCCCCCATGTCTTAGATGTCTTCAGGGCATCTGCTTAAAAGAGAAAATGAGATAAATTAGAGAGATTAAAATGGGAACATTTTCCCTTAATTTCCCACGAGGTGATATAGTATGATGTAAGGAGTCAGATACAGTGTAAAAGGTGTCTTCTCATTAAATACCAACAGTGCTCCATTTGCCGTGAACTAGATCTTTAATCCGTTTTGCAGCTGTTGTATCCCTAAAACCCTGTGTCCTAACAGCACCCAATCATGCTGTTTTTCTGTGACGATGATAATTGTTGTTATAAGCAAGCTGACATGTTCGAAAAAAGTGAAAATTACTGGGTGACGTGATAATAGTTCATCACAAGGGCCTGGAAATAGCATCTAGAGCTTAATGTTGGTAATTCTCATGACATTGAGGCGTACCGTCTGTCAAGTGCGCCATTCTTTTAAAGACACTTGTGTCTCTGAGAACTCGGGCCACTCTTCCTCAAAGCTAGAAATCAAAAAGAAAGATGTCATGCCATCACAATATTAGATTAGCTATCAGGATGAAGTTCACATTCTAGCATTGTTATTCCTCATGACCCAGATGAACTCAATAACCTATGAACATCTTATTAGTCAACAGCAACATCAATACAATGCAAAAAGAAAAAATCAATCTGCTGCAGGTTAGTTCTTTGATTTTATAGATTGGTTGCATGTACATGAGTATTGACTGAACTGTCCTGGGACTGTAATGGCTCACTGCATATAGTTGATGAAACATTCTGGTGCACTAACTCACTGGTTTTCATAGCTTAAATTTACAGTTATAAGCAGATTTTTATCACCATTGTGTTTTAGGTTAAACTTTTTTACCTTGCTCTTCATCTGTAATTGAGCCCTCATATGTAAAACATGAAATTAGAATGCACAATGTTGGTATAATCCAGGAAGAACTACTTTGGTCTTTTATCCTTTCATTTACAAACTCACTTCCCTTTCTCTCTCGTCCACACACACACATACACACACGCACACAACTTAATTTCCCCACCTCTCACTCTCTCGTCTCCCTCTTTTCTCTCCCTCTCATCATCATCATGTGCTCCTCTCTCTCTCTCTCTCTTGTTCTGTCCCTTTGGCCTACTTGATTAATTGGACAATAGAGAGAGGGAAGTGAGGAGATCCGCTCAGAGGACACGAGGCCAAGGACAGAGGACAGAAACCGTATTAAGTCACGGCTGATTACTGTAGTAAATTACACTAACATGGACAGGTTTTTTTCTGAATGGGCATTTTAGCAAAAATTAAGCTTAGTAATGTGAGTTTTGAGAGCTGACATGGGGCGTTCTTGTCATTTGAAGGTAGTTGATTTCTGCTGCCTGCCACTGTTGGCACACAATTTACTCATAACGTTTGTACCCATCTTTCCAAACCCGTTCTGCTCTCCCCTCTCTCTGTCCCCCTCCCAGCCCTCCCTCGCTCTCTGCTGATAATGTGACCTTGATCACAGAACTGCTACCCTCTCCACAGGGTCAACCCCCCCTGCTTCCCATAATGAGTTGTTTTCCCACAGTGGGCGAGCAGGACAAAAATGGCCTGCAGGAGAGCCACAGAGAGAGAGAGCGAGAGAGAGAGCGAGAGAGTGAGAGAGAGAGAGAGAGAGAGAGAGACAGAGAGAGACAGAAAGAGGGAAAGAGAGGGAGACGGAGAGGAGGAGGAAGAGGGAGTGGATGGTAGAGATTCAAAGACGGCTGGAATAGAGGGATACAAGAGGAGAGGAAATTAGAGGGAGGGAGTGCAGCAGGGGCGAGAGAGTGATGTAAAGCAATGGGTGAAAGGAGGGGAGGAGGAGGAGGTGTGAGCCAGGCGTGTGGACAGAGCAAGAGAGCTCAGAGAGACACATGAGAGAGAGAGAGAGAGAGAGTGGAAAAGATAGTGGACAAGAGGAAGTGCTGCTGGTAAGATGTTGATGATTTACGTTTCACAGTTTGAATAACAGCAGAATGCGGACAAATGCCAAAGGTTGTTTACTTTGTTTTTCTTTTAGATTTTTGACTCTGTGTGTGTTTTCACTGCATGTACGCATGTATATCTCACTCAGTCTCTCAGGGAGTCGATTTGGAGTAAGTTAAGAATTGTTCATGATCTTTTGTAAAAAAAAGTTGTGTTTAGTATTATGCACAGTTTGATTTTCAAAAACCAAAAGACGCGATAGTGAAGATTCCTAGCATAGAGCTGAGTGAAATCAGGTGTCTGCTCACGCTGACCTACTTCACATCTTGCTGTAAAGGAAAGTGATTCAAACTCCATCCACTGGTTGGAGTTGAAGGTGTGGTATCATAGTTTGGCTTTGGTTGGAATTGTTGTTGTTTAATTTTGTGAGCGTTGATTGGGGCATTGTTATTGGGGACAGTTTGTTAGTATAGTCAAAAATATGTGAATGAAATAAAGGTATGAATGCAAAACTATCAGACGTTTTACAATTTGTGATGCTTACTTTTATCTCATCTTACATTTTCTTTCTTTGGGAGAGGTTGTCGATATTTAGGCATCGAAGATTACTTTTACTATGTTGTTTCTTTGAGTCTGTGATGTCTTGTCATTAAAATGAGTCCTAGTCCATCTTTAGTTTAGTAAAGGAATGTTTGAATCAGTTCAGCTGTATGATTACCGCTTTATTTTCTGCAGATGATATTTTAAAATTATATTTTTCATATGTATGTCTTGTTTATTATGGTAACTATTGAATCAGTTAGTTAATTTAAGTTAATTTTGGCTGCAGCCCATATTATGGAGGCTTTAATTCTCTGCTTTGAGATGTGTGGCTTTAAAAGACTAAACTCTTGATTTTTCCAGTTTTTAAAGCTCAAATCAAAAGGCAATCAAGATCCTGTTCCAGGAGGCAGTTTTAATTATTTATCTGGTTTAGTGAGTAAAAGTCACAGCAGTTCATGTTCCAGATATGAGGGGGTTCCGGCTTTCACTCTGCAGAATTATTCAGATATCTTTCTTAACCTTCTTGGACCAGAGCCCAGACATTTCCAAGTAGAGCCTGTGAAATCTGTTGGATAAGTCAGAGGAAATACAGTTTTGTCTATTGCACTTTACAGATGAAAGTTTGTTTTTTTATGATACTGTTTTTGTGTTTATATGATAGTTGAATGACCTGACTTTGATGACATTGCAGTTTGATTGTCAGAATAATTCGGCAGCACTGGTCAAACATCTGCTTTTGCTTGCTCAGTGTTATTTGTAGCTAAAACATTTATCAAGCATTAATAATTAATTTCACTTGCAAAGCATAAACACATTAACTGGACTGTGACTCCAAGAGAGCACCTTTTGTTGTCCTCAAAACAAACAGCGATCTGTCAGAGGACATAAAAAGCATTCAGTCAATCAGTGATTGAATAATTGATTGGCTGATCATTGATCGGAGCTATAAGCTCATTTCCATCTCTGCCAACTGAGTTTAAAACCGAAGACCATTCGTGTAACAATCCACCGCTCAAACCAACAAATAACATTTTTTAAAAGTACTTCTGAATTTTGTCCGTTAAGGTCAAGAAACTAAATGAACCTAAAATATAACAAGAACAGCCCAAAGAGGCAAGTTTCATTTCCATCTGATTTTACAGGCAACAACTATTCGGGCTATATTACTTCAATACAAATGGGTTGTTTATTTTTAAATGACATTTCATGATATTGTACCACCTTCAGTATTTAGGCCGAGGTAATCTCCACAGGATGACCATCCCTTGTGGCTTAATCAGATTAGTCCATCCCTGAATATTCTCGTCCAACTCATACTGGCATCAAGTTTAATAATGTGTCTGCATGTCATATTTCTTGGATCAAGGAAAAGGTCAACTTAATCAGGTAGCCAAGTAAAAAGGTGAACAACAATATCACGTCTCAGATTTTCATGAAGATTTGATTGTAAACTGGGCCAAACTCTTCCTACAATATTCATATTGTTAATAGAGAACATTTTTTTATCTGAAGATAGAACAAAATCTTAATTCAATGTCTTCAAAATGAAAGGAATTGAAGAGAAAAGTGGTTCCATCTTTGTCTGTTTGTGCTGAAAAAAAGTGTTTCTGCTGACATTTTCTTTCAGAAGCTGGGCCGTGATCCCTCAGATGAAGACTGCTTCTTTGACCTCCTCAGCAAGTTCCAGAGCAGCCGCATGGATGACCAGCGCTGCCATCTTGATGATCCACAGAACGGAGACAACGGAGAAGGTGCTGCGAACTCCATGCCATCCCTGAACGAGATGATAGGTCAGTTGAGAAAAAGCGGTCACGTCCAGAACGATATATTTTTACACAAATGTTCTTTACTAAACAAAAAACTCAACAAATCCTTTTTGGAACTATACTAAATTGCCCCGTTAAATCTAAAACACAACTGACTCAAACTCAGCATAAAGAGAATCAGTGTCCTCTCATCCACGGAGTCACATTCCTGATAGGAATTGGTGTAAATCACCTCCTTAACTGCATCCCATGTTTTCTTACTGGTATCCGTCCCTCTAAGAGGCTGTGTTCCACCCCTGTCTGGTATTCAGCAGTCTTCACTGGCCTCAGTCTGGTTGAGCTGAGCCTTGTTCATTGTGAAGCGTCCTTTGAATTCTGGCCTTTTTTGACTAGGATCTTCTCTCTTCTCCTAGATCCTTCAATTACCACTTCCCCCCAAACTGAGGAGCTGTTCGATTTGATTGCCAGCTCTCAGAGCCGCCGTCTTGACGACCAGCGGGTCAATGTTGGTAACCTTCCAGGCCTGAGGATCACCCATAACAATCTGGGACACCTGGTGGGCGAGGGAGATCATCAAGAACCCAGTGATGACTTCTTCAACATGCTAATTAAGTGCCAGGTGAAGCCACGTTTTACATATGACATATTACATATGTCTGATGGACTTTTGGGATTGTTGTGTAGGGAATACAGCAAATATCAAACATGTATTCTGTGGTGTTTTGTCTGAATTCTTGTATCTCTCTGATTGCAGTCCTCCAGGATTGATGATCAGCGGTGCTCCCCACCAGAGGCAGGCCCCCACGCCCCTACAGTGCCTGACGAGGACTTCTTCAGCCTGATCCAGAGGGTGCAGGCCAAGCGTATGGACGAGCAGCGTGTCCAGCTGCCCACAGACGACCAGGACGACTCTGAATCCCCTGATTCAGAGCCGCCTGGTGGGTTCTCCAGCTAGGACTTGGTGGAGAATGCTGCACAACTTCATGTCAAAGAAAACAAAATGGAAGAAGTGAAAGTAGCGTGCGAGCCAACATTTAAAGACAGCACTGAAGGGTGAACTAACAAGATTTTTAATAACAAGACAAATTTCATGTGCAATAGGTAGTGCCCTGTCAAATGTTGCTCGATGTATTATGTTCTAAATGTGTGTAAATATAACAGGAAAACAAGCAGAATTGAAGCTCATTGGTGAGGGAGAAGAAGAAAATAGGTTTTGGGGAACAGGATGAACACAAACACGAAATATGTACTCAATCTAATGCCTTAATCAGCATTTTTTAGACTCAAGATTGTATTTCCTGGTGTCAAACGTGTTTTGTAGAAGCTCAAAGCACGGAACATGGACAACCTACAGCATGAGTCGTGGAAATCATAAAGATCTGATGATAAAAACAGAGTTGAAATGACAGATTTGCACTGAAATCTGAACCAGTTTTATAAAAACATGAATTATAATGTCTAAACCAGCAGTTTTCAGGTCAGTAATGATCAATGCTGCCGTTATCGTTACATTTTTGTGGTTCTCACCGCTCATGGAGAAACTATGTTATTTGTGCAGTAACAGTATTTGGGATGTCCATCCAGTGTTAAACAAACTGCTTTGGTCAGTTTAAACTTTTCCACTGATTCATTTTTTTTTGACTCAGACAAAATAATATGAATAATTTAAATTGACAAATGTGCATTTATAAAAAATGCATCTCTATGCAGTAATCATGGTTACTGCGCAAATAGCTGCTTCTTTTATAGGTTGGAAGATTAGCGTGGGGTGATTATTCAAGCTCCAATTAGTGTTTTCTGCTTAGCTTTAGAAGTAATGCTGTCCGTTGCCCATAATGTTCTCAACATCTGCTAACAGACTACTGCTTTCTGCCATTATTATTATTATTATTTTGTCTTAACATAGAAATAGACGCCAATGGATGAGATGGATGTGTTATATTTCGAGGAATCTAAACTAAGATGTGCTGCCTCCCTGTGGTCAAAACTTTGTATTACCTCTGTGAAATACAGAGTGAAGTCTGTTCCCACTTGTGAATATTTGTATGTTTGTAGACTCTGACAACTTCCTTCTCAAAGGGAAAGTTTGCCAACTTTAAGCATAAGTGGGGAGATTTTTGCTAATCATTTCCGTTGGTGTGTGATCAAAATCAGGTAGAGCCCACTGTACATTTTGATCCATTTGATGCTATGAAAACTCCAAGTTTGAAACATTTTGCTGTACAGAGCATCTGTTTAATGGTACTGTACAAAAACAATTTGACCTAACCTATGGGCTTGCTAGTTCATACCTCATTTTTGTACCTCAAAGCTTCTGAACCTTCAAGATGTTCTGAACCATGATGGATCATGTACCAAGTTCACAGCAGTTATGTTTGATTCATCTATCTTTGATAAAAACAACACATTTGGGAGATAAAGTTAATACTGTCTTTTCCTGTTTTTTGTGAATTAACATTTTTAGAAAGAACCTGGTACGCTTCTATTTGCCATAATTTGTACATATAAATATATTTTGTATTTATGTTCCATTTGAGGACATGAATATGTCCCCTCATGCTTTTAATAAAATGTTTCAGATGTTTTCTCTGGGCTCTATTTTTGTTTCAGTTTCGGTTAGAATAATGTAACATTTGCCAAGTTTGCATCCACCAGTTTCTCTTTTTCAGCTGTGGAAAGTTACATGAATCACACTGACCTATAGAACAGAAAGGTCGTCACATTCAGTAAACTGGAAAATGAGTACCAGACCCACTGAGAGCAAAACAATCGATGGATTGGATTTCCCAACCTCTAATCTTTGGTGGAACAAAGCACAAAAGGCTGACCAAACCTGTTGGTTAACTTCCAGGTTGGTTTACGTAATCCAGATTCAGTACAAATATGTATTCAAAACATATGCAGACATTTATACAACACTTTCCAGGTATACCTCTCAGTTCTCTCACAGGAATGATAGTAAATTGTTCAATTCAAGTTTTACAACTTAACAATATTATGAACCTACAGCCATGCCACAAGGTTTACATTTACATTTTACATACATACATACACTGAGGGTGGTGGCTGTGATGCAGGGTGCCAACCAGCACATCAGGAGCAGTTTGAGGTTCAGTATCTTGCCCAAGGACACTTGGGACACACACAGACAAGGGGTATTAAACCAGCAACCTTCCGATAGGGAGGCAATGGCTCTACCCCTGAGCCACAGCCACCTGAAAAGATACGATAAACATTATATCTATACATTATTTTAAAGTGCTTAGAAGATACAGACATTTAAATATTGGTTAAGAAATAAAACAAAAATAAAATGCAATAAAAAATTATTTCAGAGAGCAACAAAATAAGTACATTTCCTCTTTCCGATATTTACAAAACACATTTATTTTATTAAGTTTGCAACAAAGTCGTCTGAGCTAACGACTCAACAGTCTGGCATTCTGCCCCCACCCTTCCCTCCACTCCCTCTGCCTCTAATTTCACCCATGCCTCATGTCCATCATCCCTCTCTCCCTCCCTCCCTCCCCTTGTCTGCTCTTCCTCCTTCTTACCCACAATGCAACGCAGGCTGAGCAGGCTCAGCTGAGCTATAAAAAGGCATGGCATGGGGGAGGGAGGGCTGCCGTGCAGTAGGAACTGTGCAGACACACACACACGGGGATCCAGGGACAGCAGCCCCCTTGCACTGGGATCTAGAGCCACAGCGCGAAAGAGAGGTCAGTACAGAGGACAAAGGCTCCATAGAGGAAGTGACAGGGACTGGGGCTGACTTTGTCAGAGGGAACCGACGAAGAAAGAGATGTCAGAGAGGGAGAATGTTGGCAGGATCAGTGGGCAGGGCTGTTTGATGGGATGGAGGGTGAGAGTAACAGAGAGTGTAGTGGGGAACTGTCACTTTGGTTAGTCACACTCTTGAAAATGGTTGACACTGTCAGAAGATCAGGCATTTCTGCATAGTGCAAAGGCACGTAGCTCTCATGTGTCCCTCAATGGATGTCATAGATGTTAGCTAAAAAATATGTACTGCCATTCTTGTTTCCTCCTCCATGCATTTGCTCTGACATTTTGTTGCAGGTGGTTTGCCTTCACACTGATAACATGTTCAGCATTATCCTCCACCTACAGCCCTTCAAGGCTGTTTTCATACAAGCTGCTCGAGCCTTTTAATTCCCTTGCCATGCTTCCAGCCCCAGTAATGGTCATTAACATCTGATTAGGGGCTGAGTACAATTGATTCCTGTGAGTAGATGCTGCACATTGAAGTGAGCCTAGAGCTTTACAACTTGGAACACAAACACGTCCACATCAGCCGCGGACAACACCAAATTAATCTCGCTCCATCCTTTCACAAACATCATGGAACATCTCCCACTGCACTGACGTCAAAGGGTCCCCTATTCTCCCTTAAAGGAACAGTGCGCCCAATTAATTTGCAGTGCACCTTGGTTACCAGCGGCACACAGGGAGAATGCTCTAACAGATCATGTGCTCTGTACTTTGTTTTCACTCCTGTTGCTTAGAGGGGCACTCGATGCGCCCATGTGCGTTTTGAGAATGGTTGACACGCTATCCCTTAACAGCTGCAGTCCGGCCGAGTCTTTTTTTAACATTTTAAAAAAGAGTAATAAGATATGAGAGCTGGACAGGGGAGGTGGACTCAGATTCTAGACGGGAGGGGGGTGTGGTGAGCCTGGTACCTCCATATTTCAATTCATGGATACAATTACAAAGAATCAAATGTCAAAATGTGTCCCTGTGTATTAGGTTCTTGGACTCGTACACTCAGCATTAACAGTGCACTCAGTCACATGGTACTACATTATTTATGTTGGTGAGATTCATCCATTTCAAGGGGGAAACAATCCAGTCTTAGTGCAACATTTACATGACTTTGTCCACACATGAAGTTCAAACATCTTGCCACATTTCAGCACTGATACAGCCTCTGTTGGGAAATGTACCAGCGTAATCCCACAGTAGTAAAGCCATGTGCAATGTGTTCCATAACTCCATGTACTATTGAGTTCAATTCCAAAGTAATGTGATTTTTCTACCGTATTAGAACCAGGACACGTCTGACATGCCAAAGAAGCAGGGGACCCAGACTGTCGATGGCACCATAATAGGCCAGACAGGGATTCCCAAACAGGCTCTGTGCTGACTCAGATGCCAGCCTCCAAGTGACATTTACAAAGAGCACAGGGTTAATGTCCACTGACATAAAAACTGGACACCTGAGAAGCAGCACCACCAGTACTGAGGGGTGTCGCATGTGAGAACCAGAGAACAAGCTAGCAGCGCATGCAGCCTCGGTATGCACTGAACCAGGAAACATGTGTTAGCCCTGGAAATACACAAATCTGCCATCTGGACCATTCATGAACATGGTGTGATTCTATATGATTTCACTTTTAGCCTATGTGAAACTATTCATATAACCTTGCTAATGCCCTTCTTTCCTTAATGTTTATTTATCAGTCTGGTATTGTAGTGTTTGAATAGGAGTCGTGTGCCAATGGGCAAACAGCCACGTGGTCACAAGGTCAAATTCAAGTCTTGTTAAATTGAATCCAGGGTCATGCCCCTGTTTGAATCTCTTGTCAGCAGGAAAAAAATATATTGCAGACATTCAAATAAATCTCATATTTATCTATTTTGTATTCTTTATATTTTGTTGTTAGTGGAAAACAAAATTCCACAATTACACTTAAATGTGCACAGTGTAGTTTTGGGGAAGACATTGTAATCAGATGAGAAATATCTTCATACACTTCATCCCACTGATCCACTGACCCTGCCATCTTTCTACCTGCTAACAGTGTTCTGGGGACATTATTTTTCTCTGAAATCAGCTTGTTTAATCAGTTAAGGAAAAAAAAAACTCTGAGTTTGTATTATTACCTCATTAATATTCTAAAGATAAAACATTCTGAATTTGAATTTCTTCCCCCAAAATATGCAGTGCCCCTTTAAAATATTCAGTACTGGTCCCATAAAACATCTGTAATTAGAATGTTCCTCTCTCCCTGGTGACCACACAAACTTGGACCTCACCAGGTAACCCAAGACACCAGCCCTTTGCTGCTTGTCACAAATCTGTCTTCACAAAACTCATACCAGCAACTTCTCGGGTTACTTAATTACCATAGTGCGAATGTGTGTGTTAATGTATGGGAAGGCGGACCTCACTGTTACACAGTAGATAGTATAATCAGTATACAGTCCGCACACTGTGCATTCTGACTCCAGATGAACTGCAGAAGTCAGTGTGAGGTAGCTGCATTGAAATGAAATATATTTTAAAATACAAAATAAATGCAAAAAATGTCAAATGCAAAATAGAGAGCAGAAGTTCAGTCCATCTTCAAATTCAGCCCAAAGAGAACTTATATAGTCAGAGCAGATGTTAAATTATTTTCCATTTCATTTAAATGTATTTTATGTCCTCAGAAATACAATGGTGCTGCGGTATATACGTACAATAAGAGCAGCATAAGGACAGCTAAAATCCTCACAGAAATCCAGGAGGTAGCAATAATGTGAATTGAGAACCTGTCGAGACAAGCTATTTAAAGTCAGAACACACCATTTTCACATGACACGGGCAGGCAGCTACTTGTTGATATCTATTTACACATGCCGGCACCACTGACTCCCCTGAGCTCCTTCCTCATTCTTCTGACTTTAACTCTGCTAAAACAGAAGTGGAACAGGAAACCATACTGCGGTCATCTTCTTCAGACACATTCAGTACACGGAACACACAACTAATCAGCATTTCCTGTCCGAGGACTCTAATTGTTGTGGTCTCTTTCTAAAATGGCAGCATTAGACCAGGTTCTAATGTCCACTGCAAGAACTGGATTGCTGTTGACGGGTGCAACTACAAACTGTTGAATATGATTCTAACATTTTATCAGGGATGACACGTACTAAAAAAAGCTATGTAGTGTTGCAATGCCACATTTAAGTGTGGCTTCACTGTCAAGTCACTATTGATCAAAACATAAAAAAAGCATTCTTTGAAAACTTCACAGCATGAGTTATAATGTCAAGAATTAAAGGTTAGACAGTCTACGAAGAGCAGTGGGTTTCTTAGTAACAGCAGAAGTTGTTAATGTGTTTCACGAAATTCACCGCAGAAAAAGAGAAAGTTTCAAATACAGCGGTCGTGATCATCTGAATGGATTTGCAGCACTTTTTTTGTGGAAATGACTGCATGAGGGCGGCTGTAGCTCAGCTGGTAGAGCAGGTCGACTAGTGATCGGAAGGTTGCTGGTTCAAATCCCGGCTCCGGGCAAGGCTGAGCTGGATGTCGAAGTGTCCTTGAGCAAGACACTGAACCCCACATTGCTCATCAGTAAGGGCCCTGTGATGAACTGGCGACTTGTCCAGGGAGTACCCTGCCCTCGCCCTGAGACAAGGCTGGGATTGGCTCCAGCAACAACATCCCACAACCCCATGGAAAGGGATAAGCGGTTACGGATAATGAAATGACTGTATGACTTTTGTTATGCTGCTTCAACAATAAAAGTAACACACTGGAAGGAATCTATTTGGAGAGTCCAGAATTAATAATTGATAATTTATCAAATGATTAAAAACATGATTAGCAACTGACTGGTATTAAAACGTACGCTTGTATTGTTACACATATTATCCACTTTTCAATAGAGTCTAACTCGCTTTCTGTCCTTGTCCAAATATCTGCTGCAATGACCTTTTTTTGTCCTTTTCTGGTTTTCAGTTGAAGGAAAACACTCATCTAACCCAACACAATGGCAGGTAAATAACATATCATGTGAGATTGTTGATGACGATGAAGATCATTGATGATGTGGGAAATGTTCATTTATACTTTTATCATTAATCTTGTGGAGGCGAGCCTGAGCAGACTTGTGTTTTCTCAGACTCTACCGCCCTCTTTTGGTTGTTTTTGAGAATACAAAGTTGTTTTACATTTAACGTTGCTTATAAACAAAGATACTGCACTATGATGTTCCATTTTTTTTATTATTTTTTTTTTTACAGAAGAATAGATTGCTATGACGATACCAAAGCAACACTGTATAAAAACAAGATCTTCTCATTAAATAGTTGCACCATTACTATACAAAGTTAATATCAAGTCAAGATCTTGTGTACTATTTTTTGCTCTCTTGTTAGATTATTAACTCAGACTTCAGCCATAGTTCCCTGGAAACAGTTATGTCTGGCCATATGATGTTATTGTGTGACAACAGTTGCCATGGCAACACTGTTTGAGTAATTGCACAAAACAGTCAAAGCACTAAAGCTGTCCAGATGCTGACGCTGTGCCCTGCAGCTGAAAAAATGGAAAATACCTGTAGCTCTGAATACCTTTCCTCTACTTGTGACTGCAGAGATGGTTTGTTACAAACATGTTTTACTAGTGAAGTTTTACTTTTAATTGTGTCATTTGGTTAGAACAATGCTTTGCTTTGTCACCTCTATGGACCCGTAACCTCTTTTTGTTCGTTCTCATTTCAGACAAAATTAAAGATGCCAAGATCATCTTTGTCGTGGGTGAGTACACTTCTGTCAGATTTGTCTCATTTTACACAGAACCCATGTAACTAAGTACATTTACTTCAGCACTGTACTTACTCACTGTACAACTTGAGGTACTTTTACTTTACTTGAGTACCATTTTTCTGTTAATTTATACTTCCACCCCACTGCATTGTGGAGACAAATTTGGCACTTTTACTTGACTTGGTTTATTTGATAACTTTACTTTTTTTTTTTTTTTTTTTTTAATGCAGAATATCAAAAACATTGGTTAAATTGGCTTAAATTTAATCATGATTTTGAGGTACTTTTTCCAACACTGACAGCCATTCACTCATTTGTCTTTTTTTCTGTTCAGGTGGGCCCGGCTCTGGAAAGGGCACCCAGTGTGAGAAGGTGGTCGCCAAGTACGGCTACACCCACCTGTCATCCGGGGACCTGCTCCGTGCTGAGGTGGCCTCTGGCTCTGATAGGGGCAAGCAGCTCCAGGCCATCATGCAGAAGGGAGAACTCGTTCCCCTGGTAAGAGAATGGGACGTGTGATTTAATTCAAAACAAGTGTTGTTTTTAATCATTTGCAACTATATCAATAGTCAATGATCACCGTCTTTGTGTACTTGTGCAATACTAAACAACATATGCGCTACAATAAGCTGGAAATAATATAGTTCTCTGTGATGTAGCTTGTGGTTCTGTTTTGCACTGAATTGCATTATTCAGAGAGGTGTTTTTTTCACCAAGCCTACCCCTCGTTGATATAAAAGGAGAGGACAAAATAACGGGAACACCTGTCAGTATAATAAACTGTCAACTGAGTGTATTTTCCACCAGAAGCGCCATATCATTGTCAAGGTTGGTCATAATGTCTTGGGTCTGCCTCCAGGACACAGTCTTAGACATGATTAAGGACGCCATGATCGCCAAGGCTGATGTGTCCAAGGGCTACCTTATTGATGGCTACCCCCGTGAGGTGAAGCAGGGCGAGGAGTTCGAGAAGAAGGTAGGACAGAGCACGAGATGCTGGTCTATAACTCATCCCCCACGCAGCAGCAATCAAACAACCCTTTTTTACGAGCTAAAAACTGTCTCGGCCTCCAGATCGGCAAACCCTGCCTGCTGCTGTACGTCGACGCAAAATCAGAGACCATGGTCAAGAGGCTTCTGAAGCGTGGCGAGACCAGCGGCCGCTCTGATGACAATGAGGAGACCATCAAGAAGCGTCTGGACTTGTATTACAAAGCGACCGAGCCAGTCATCACCTTCTACGAGAGCCGTGGCATCGTCAGGAAGGTGCGCATGACAGCTGTGCTTTGGAGGAGCAAATACACATTCTGTGGTATATACTGTACATAACTTGTGGTCATCTTGCTTTCCCCAGGTCGACTCTGAGCTGCCAGTGGATGAGGTCTTCAGCCAAGTCTCCAAGGCTATTGACGCACTGTAGTAAAACAATGTGACTAGATGAGCTGTGTCTGGTTGTTGTTTCATTTGTATTTACTTTGTTTTCATTTTTTCAGAATCATTTTCATAAGGACTAAAACATGAACAACAACATAACAAACACCCTTCCCACTCATTTTGGTTTAAAATACTGAAGGCCGTTTAGGTTCAAAGATGCCTTAACTCTACTCCTACTCCAGCAATATTAATCCACAGCTCGAAGCTTGCACACAACTGTTTCTGCTTGAAGCAGCTTCTCGAAAACCCATCAGTTTCTTCGTACAAGCTCCCATTCTGTGCTTGACGTGTGTATATGCATCCAAGTGACATCCCTCGTGGTACTGTCAACCATCTCTGAACCTTTAAGGCGCCATGCTCACTCTGGGGCAAACCTGCACTTTACGTTATCTTTATTTTATTTTGCCCCCCTTTAATTCTGTCATATCGAGTCCAGAGTTTATGGGTTCAACAAGAGAATCTTTAAGGAGATCACTCACTGTGGACAGACTTTTTTTCACCATGCACTTCATACATTTACGACTATATTTAAAGCACAGAAATGTTATATTTTTTTCATCAAGGTTTATATATATGTAACATGGCTGTCTAAAAAGTGGTATATGTAACAGAAAGAAAATTAAAGTATAAGGGAAACGTGATTTTTACTTTACTCGGCAGGATATGAAAGTGGCTCTGTGGAGTTGGTGGTTGGTCTGCGCTAGCGTGCTCCATTTCTCAACTGATGTTAGCTACTGTTACTCTGTATCAGTGAGTGGAGAGGGGCGCCAAGAAGAGGCACACGAGACGGTTCATTTTTTACGTCATGTTACAGTTCGCTCACATATGGCCAATAAAAAAAGTGATTCACACTGATAGATTGTTACGTGGGGCCCCTTTAGGAACTGTTTCTCGTTAACAACTGCAGCCTGGCAAGTGTTAAGAAGTCCGAAGGGAAGGGGAGGAGGGGACAAACAGGAGAATACAGAATCTAATCGAACAGTATCAAAACACTGACAAGATTTCATAAGTAGGACCTTAAAAGCAGTGACTGAGATCATCGTATCCGTTTTTAGTGTTTCTTTCAGGATGTTTGAGGGGCACCAGCTGTATTCAGAGGGGGCACCAGTGCGCAAAGAGTCATGATACATTTTTAATGAAATAGTTACAATAGCTGATAAAGTGCCCTCTAAAGTGCCCTTTGGAGTACTCTTCCAGCAGACCAAACGTGGTGAGGTACCCTCGAGAGGGCACAAGGACAAAATGTGGTGAAGTGCTCTGTTTTTCTGCTGGAAGGGCACCCCAGATGGCACTCTGTCCTGTTTTTATCTGCCATATGGACATCCAAGAAGGCACTTTGGCTGCATTATTTATTTATTTATTATTTTATTAGTTAGTGGGATTACACCACCGCCAGTGTAGAGTGGACTGGAATGACAACAGAACACTGGACATTTTGGATTTAGGGGCCTTTACTTTTATGTAAAGACTGTGTGTTGCACTCAGCCAGCAATATTGGCTGCGATTACTGATTCAAATGAGGGTTCGAATATTTTTATAAATAAGTGCATGTAACTCTCACTTTATTTTTTTTTGCCTAAAACATTGACTTCAGCTATTTTGATTACACATAAATGTTCCATATAATTCTATTACATAAGTTCAGTGTAAAGGGTCACATTTAAGGAGGGTCAGTCTGAACAAAAAAACAAAACAACTCTGATAAAATTGAGTTAATGCAGACTTATAGTTAAACCTCATGTGTTTATTTAATTATTTCAGTTAAGGTCACCTTCTGCATTAACATAATGTTCTTTTAAACTGTTCATTATTCAAGCACTACACATACAAGGAATGCATTTACAATCGGTTATTTTGTCTCCCATAATAAATCACACCTCTAATTATTTTATTTATACACATTGACTATTGGCATAGTAGAATGTCTGCATTAAATGTGGCCCTTTACATTGAATTTATGTAACAGAATTAGATGGAGACAGAAAATGTGTAAGAGAGAGACATTATCTATGTAGGAAGCCATATAGATATATAGCAATAAATAGACTGCTTTGACCTCTGACCGCAAAATGGTGATATGGTGAGAGAAGGAGAATGCACTCTCAATCTCTCCAGATTCCTGTGTATTTGTGAACCGACGACATGCCATCTGTATTAGTACTTAAAAACACATCACGAGGAATCCTGGACGACCACACACAAACACAAAAATAAGTTACAGTGCTTTAAAGTTGACAAAGGAAATGCGTCTCTGTTCAGAAAAACATTGGCCAAGGTGCTGGAGCATGTAGACACAACAGGATACAGGACATGCTGCTGTAGCCATAGCTCACTCCTGTTATTATAACTTTTCCCTTTGAGCCCCTACATGACCAACAGGTCTTCCTTTACCTCTCACCTTCCTTACAGACACACACACACACACACACACACACACACACACACACACACACACACACACACACACACACACACACACACACACACGTCCAGCTGGCCAAGCAAACACTGCAGCAGGTATCCGGACAACCCTCCAAGGAGACCTCTGATCATGACTCTGCGCTGTAGGGATTAGGAAGAGGAAAGTGGCTTCTGAGGGGGGACAGGATGTGTCTGTCGGAAAGTCAATCAAGAAGAGGCGTCCGTAAGCACTTTCATAAAGTCATCAAGGATGCGGCCTGAATGCTCGGAATGCTGCTCTTACTTCATAAAGGTGCAAAACAAAGGGGTAGAAGGAAGGTGGCAGTGGTATTTATCACGTACAGCAAGGGAGAGAAATGCTGTCAAGAGACACATGCCTGCGAATGTGGGGGAAAGAGGACACCGACCGGCTGACCTTCGAAGAATGAAGTCTGAGGACAACCCCCTCCTCCCCCGGACTGCCTAATGCAGAACATTTGAGCACCATTTTACAAGTGGCAATTTACTTGCTGTCCATATTTGTAGTATTTGAACATCGCTGACCTCCTGTGGTCATAAAGCAGACAGCATTGGGCCGTACACTGTATTAAACTGCCATCTTAATCCACACCACATCTCGTCACATAGCCTGGGTGATGAAAAGGCCCCACGATAAAGGAACGGCAAGACTAATTAGTTTTTGGATCTCTCCAAAAATGAATTAACTTTTGGTCAAATTAATAAATAGGTGGGGGAGGCACGATTCTAAACAAGTGTGGAGCATCCATTCATCTACGGTGAACAAAATAATTTATTTCCGCCCACCTAAAATCTTGAAATGCTACATCACTTTTGACAATTTGTAATCGACCAGGGATTTGTATTTATGACACAGCATGTGGCACTCAGAAAACTGCAGGGGGCGCCAAATTGTCACAAAATGACAATTTCTACATAATGTTGCTTGGATTGAGAGAATTACTGACGGCATGCACACATTATTAATAGAAGGAGGAAGAATGCTTGAAATAAAAAGGCAGTATCTCTGTTCCTATGGTAGACCAGTTGGCTGCTTTTCCAAACCTGGTGCCTACATTACCCACAGTGCAACTCAGCCCCCTGGTGACATAATTGGAGGCAATTTATCAGATTACATGCAGCTTCCTCCTGGGCCACAATGCAGCAGTACTCCGGAGACCTGTACACACACTTTAATTTGTACAATCTGGGGAGTTACCCTTTAAGAATGTTCCTGTGCTGAGGTGATATATATTGAGCTACTTCATTGTAAGAAGTATCAAGAAGTATCTCATGGGAATTAAGCTGTCTGCTAGTCAGTTAATCATCTGATGGTGACACAGGAACCCTCAAAGTTTTAAATATGGTTAGCTTGCTGATAAAATAACCCTCTGTTACTTTATGTGCAGCTTTGTGGAGCCCATGTCGAATATACCAGGACAACTCAAATAACTGAAACCAAAGTGCACTTCTAGCAGAAATCTCTGAATTACATTCAAAAGTGAGATATGATTTTGCAAATGAGATGTTTCTATAATGAAAGTCCTGCTAATTAGCTGCCTTATGGGATTGCAGACATACATTGTACATTCAGCGATTCTGTGAGGTCGAAGGGGCCTCAGTTCGTCGGGTATCAGTGTCGGATATGACCGCTGGAAGGCCATGCGTCAGATCCCCCCTTGGAGTACGATAAGGAAATGAGAAAGCTGGCGCATACTTGATTCCCTCTCTCTCTCTTTGCGGTGGCGGACTGGCTGGCTGGCACCACAGAGACCCAGTGGCACCGTGCGGGAACCAGCGTCGACCTGTGATGAAAGACGATGGCCGATTGTTTCCTGTTATTGAAACACTACTCATGGGTGGGGGTCGGAGATTTGCGGGTAGGGCTCCAATAAAAAAAGAAAGGAAAGCCACTGAAGGAGAGTGCTACTGTAGAAGTGTCCTTTGGCCGGCCTCAGATGTGATGGAGTGCCGCCGTTGAATGCCAGCCGTGACATTTGCCTCTAAATCCAACTCGTGTCAGCTACTAGAGGGCCGCAATTATTTAAGTGACACGGAGCACAAGTGGAGCGAAATGCTCTCTATTTAGTGTACGATCCCATGTGTGTTGCTTTGTTCGTGCTGCCTGAAGGAAGGAGGTCAGGGCAAGTTCATAGAGTCAACGAGCAGAATATCAACCAGTCTGAAGAAAAACAAACAAACAAAAAAAAAAAACTGTTGTTAATGCACTGGTGGGATGTTAGCACTCTAACACATCAATTAGTCCAATTAGCCATTAAGCACTCATGAGCTGCAATTGAGGATTAACTAGATTAGGCCTGTTGAGTGTTTACAGTTCAAGGACACGCCAAGCTTGATTTTTAGCATTGTGTGAATTATTAGCTAATCAAAGCCGTTTACTGATGATGCCAATAAAGAGTTTTCATCTGAGCAATCACACTAGTTGCGAATACTTATTTGACATATTTGTGACTCTCTGCACTAAATCTATGATCACAAATAGTGTTTTCTGGAACTGCACTTCATCCCTGTGATTTGCAGGTACAGCACGCTCCTGAATCATGGAGTCAGTATACGGGGAGAGCAGATACGCTCTGATTCACTTCAGACGCCTCTTTTCAACTTTCTTATTTTTCAGAAATCAGGATTAGGAACAAATTTAACTGAGAAAAAAAAAGAATTCTTTTTCGATCTGAAGAGCGAGTGAAGAGTGTAAGGCTTGTTCCTGCCCGCCTGTTGTGCAAAGCGTTGCTGTTCACACAAATACAGTACACTGCCAAAACAGATATCGCAAGACTGCAGTGTGTGTGTGTGTGTGTTTTTCTGCTACAGCAGTTTTGTAATAACTCCAAACTCTTTTGTAGTATTGTTATATTTCATATGTGTGTTTTTCTTTTTCTGCTGCTGCTCTTGTTGTGCCGGCAGACTTTGTGCGGAGAGTTGATTTGACGGAATGATGACTCCTCCGAGTCTGTTCGACACGGAGAGGATGTTGTGTCTACACTTTTGCTCCGGTCTATTTTTTCTCGCACAAACTACAATCGGTGCAGTAAGCCGGAGATAAACGCTCGAGCCTCAAAGACCAAACTTCTTGCCTTTTTTCTCTCATTTGTGGCTTTCATCGAGATGAACTAACTGACGGATAACCAAAGAGGATTTTAAGAACGTGATATGAAAGGGACTGAGAGGTTGTTAGGCAGACTGTGCAGCTCACAATCGCACACTGCTAGTATCATCCAGTGAGTTCAAAGTAAATACACACATCTCTTTTATAATTATTCATGGTTCTGACTTTCAGCGGTCCCACGTCACCGTGCTACACCCACACAGATGTTTGTACTCATGTTCCCTCCTCTCAGGAACGTGGGCTTCAAGTAAAACATTTTAGCAACATCACAGAATCACAGATCTAAATGATGAGATTAATGAATTATATACTTAATTTCCACTCTTCCGGCTCGTGAATAGACCGTTTTCACGGCAGACAGTTTGGTGTGTCATCGGGGAAAAGGAAAAGGTTGATTACGATGAAAATTGAGAGCATCTCAAGTTTTCATGCTCTGAGTTTTGCTCTAGTTTTCACACTCCAAATAATGAGTCCTCAAAAGTCTTTACTACATTAGCACTCAGTACTCACGGAGATGTCCACGCCCATCTTTAAACCTGGCCTTCATCTTGATGTCAACTACACACCCGTAGAGTTCCACGAGCCGGTTCCATGGCTCTTTGGGTATTGTCCAATTCTTGACTTAGCGGCGTGGCGCACTGGGACTGTTGATGGAACCGTGTCACCGGGGCTCTGTCTGCTACGACATGTCAAAGAGGAAGGAAAGATAGATCTGCGCGCTGTGGACTGCTGAAGACCTCTTTAAGTCCCTGCAGATGGTAGCCTTTAACCATAATTCTTCACATATAAAACACATTAAACTTCATTGCATTTTCCCTCTTGTGCAGTGGCTTAATTTCATCTGAACTGAGAATTAGCACCACCAACTTTGAACCAATTTTTCATGCACCCAACTTCTAACATTTGCAGAGCAGAAGTGCACAGCAGTGCGCATCGAATTGCATTTTCTTCTCTGACCTTCTTGAAATTCTGCTCAAGTTTGCGTTGAATTTCAGTGGATATTTGTCCACATTCTTGTATGGTCTCACTGCCGGGGCTTACTGGGACACCTGAATTACAACAGAGCCGGCCTAAAAATAACAACAAGTGCCTGCGGTGAGAACCCCCCCACTCCACTTCTCAGGTAACACCTTCTTCATTCGCGAGAAGTGTGTCTGCAATCACACCCTCGTTCTCTCGTTTTTCATTGCTCTATAATGAGCGGTAAATCACAACCTCAGACACTTTATGAATCATCGTTGTTTCACGTCATCGCTGACGGTGACACGAAGTGGCAGAGGGGGAATTTATATGCATTAGGAGTAATGTCACATAATTCCCTTCACAGCCCCACCTAACTTCAACCTAGGAAGAGGTCTAATCAGAATGATTGAAAACTCCTGTGAAGGTGTAAAGAGGCCCCTCAGACAAAAGCCATTTCCACCGGCCCATAATAGCTTAATTGTTGCAGACAATAATACACTGTTATAAGTGAAATCCGGACTGAGCACACACTGGTTCACTGATACAAAACAAAAATCCGGCCTCTCTCCACCAGCGTTAGAACATGGGGTGACAACTTTTACTCATTTTGATTTTTTCCAGCAGATACGGTGATATGTTACAAATGCATCAATTGGCTGTGCAAAAAAAAAAAAAAAAAAAGTAAGGGTCATGATAATTAAGTGGTTTGAAGAGCTGCATTTTTTTCAGTGCTGCAAACTCAGGCACATTTCAGACATCACAGGTTTGTGTGCGGACAGAAAAACAGGTGCTGGAGTATCAGTTTAAAAGTCAGGCTCTCTTCTCCTGACGTTTCTGGGGGAAATTAATCTCTTTATTTACATATTATACTGGCAATAGACATGTTTCTTTTTTGTTAATATAATCATTTGGAAGTAAATGTTTATTGCACAACGGAATGGCGACAGAAATAAAATGACACCATCAGCATTTAGATTGGTTTCCTATAAACACTGCTTTCAGTGTGTAATTTTGTCTGCCACCGGGCACGAAATCTCCTGGGAAAATTAAGGCTGACTAGTGATCAAGTCAGGCTGGGAGCCTGGCACCATTTCTATCTGCTCTCACATCTCCATTATAGACTAAACAAATGGATTTACTCGTGTTTTACGCTGTGTTGTTAGTAGGAAAACAGTAATGATCCAGTTGTCTTTGCCACAGCAGCGCCAACATAATTACACTTGAAAATGTAAAAAGGGGAGGGCGAAAAATGGTCTCTCTCCTCTTTTCAATAACCAGAGAACAGAACCACAACAGAAAACAGGTGAGCAATTTAAAAACAGACCTGCTAGAGACATCAAATTGTGCATTATACAATTCATCCGTTGCATAAGTAGCCCATGAAATGCAGCATTGACCTTTAACTCACAATAGGAGGACAGTTTCCTTATTGGCAGTGTAATTACACTGAGACTGCATCCCAGTGGCACACAAAAGCTTGGTAGTTACTGAATGGGATTTATGTCGACAAATGGAAAAATTAAAGCACATATCACAAAAACGATTTTTCTTTTCACAGTGAAGCATCGTGAAACCATGGCAACAGCTCAGGACAATTTTGGTCCCCGAGCTGTTGGAGGGAAAAAAGAGGAAATACATTTGAGTCAACATCTGCACCCTCTTCTCAGGTTGAAACATAAGAGGCGACAATAATTGCAACGCGCTCATCGAGGTTACCGCCCTCCTTGATATTGACGCCGCTGCGAGTTAATTCGCAATCACAACGGAGATGGACACGTGTTGCACTGCCCTCGGTGCCACGCTGCCATGGATCGAATTTTGCAACATGTTTCTATCCACGCGCTTCGACAGATCACACTCAGTTTCTAACAGGCAAATAATAACTATTGGTGCATTCACACAGAAGGTGACACATCACACACAGACATGACACGTCGCAATTACACTGTAACAGATAATAATGATTCAGAAACGGTCGAGAACGAGAAAGGAAGACAACAAATCCACCAAAAAAAGGAGAAGGTGGTGTTTCCCTTGACGTTTCCTGCTCACGTTTCCTGCTGACTTTCCATCTCACCGAGCCGATGAGGCGAAGAGAATCAGACAGAACGCTGGTGACCACAATGTTAGGATATTACTAACAGGCTACAGGTCGCCGTTGTTCTGCCGCACTCCGATGCCAAATTAAACTGTTATGACTCATGAGATGCTTCCACAAAAACTCATGTCCCTTATGGTAAGACCCACCCTTTGTCCAAAAGATCCTAAAGTTAGTCCACTTTGGAAAGTACAACTACAATTTGCCACAAAAGAATGTAGACAGAGAAAAAAGAGATGTCCCTCTCTGTTTTTTTTTTTGTTTATTTTTTGTTGCTAAAACTAATTTTTTCAGCTATGAACTCATGATTTTTTTCTTCATCTGCAACATTTTCCGCAGACTGTTTTGACGTAAATGTCTATTCATTTTAAAATGCCTCTCAGCAGTGTTGAAGCTCAGATTTAAAAGCCAGTGCATTTTGCACATTTTTTAGAGAGGGTTTTTGGACTAAATGGGATTAGTGTTTCAGGAATACAAATCTCTGTGTCGGCCATGTAAATGCCACGGCCATGTTCGTTCAGCAACATGTTTTTACACAGACAAGTACTAATAAATGACCAAACACATGGTATTAAGATAGCTTTTGAGGCAGCGGTGAGTGAATTTACTTCATTTTAATCTTTGAACAGAGCCAGGCTAACTGTTGAACTATTTTGTTTCCCTGCTGCTAGCTAGCTCACAAGCTAGCTAACTTTAAAGCTAACGTAAACCGTCTCCTGACTTTGGGTTAGCTAGCTTTATGTTTAACTTTATATTCCCATGTATAGTTAACGTTGGTAACTCTTGGTTAAAAGACAATTTAAAGCAGAATGCCTTATTAGCTAGCTCTGTGTGATGCCTAATACCTAGAGAGTTGCGTAGCAGTGACATATTTGTGTGGACTAACCCCAATAAGCTACAACTATACAATAACTACGCGTTTTCTATAAAGTGATGATTGTGCTTCAAAAAAAAGAGATACAAGTTATGAAGAATAGATTGTGACTAAAGTCGGCCAGGAATTCACCTTTTAAATGTTTCGACAGAGCCAAGGTAGGTGAGTTTTTTTTTTTTTTTTTAAATTCTCCATGCTTCTAGCTAGCTTAAAAGATAGCTAACATTAAAGCTACCGCCGCCTGACTTTGGGTAAGCTTTATTTTATGCAGCTACTAGCCAGACATTGGAGTGATACAGATTCTCTCGTTTAAAGTTGACGTTAGACAGCTCTTGTCAAGAAAGCTAGCAAGCGCATTTTGCAAGATTTCCAAGTTTAATTTCGTTATTAGCTACTTTGCGTGTTGTCAGATAAGGATATAAAGAGCGTTAGCCATTTGCGAGTTTAGCATTTTCTCTCGTAAGGCTAACGTCACTGGCTGTGAAAATAAAAAGCCTAGCTGTCTCGCAAAAATATCTCGAAACGCCAGTGAAAAATAACCTTTTTTTTAAACCTATGTATTGCTTTACTGGTTTGCACTATCCCTTCTTCGATAAACTACATGTAACTACACAAACAGATAAAGACTAACGTACAGCTCAACAGTTACGTGATTTGATGTAAAGACTGCGATTTATACGTGTGTATTCACATACTCTGTGTTGACCAGATGACACAATGCTTTAGACGAGGGGCAGCAGCATTGACAAGGAAAAAAAGGGAGAGAAAAAAAGACCGGTGGTGGAGGGAGGGCTACAAAAGTAACTCCGCACCGCCCAGCCGAGCACAAAAACTTTGGGAAAGTCCTGATATCGTTCACGTTACGTCGCTGAGCGCAGCCACATGCTCTCCCGTGGATTATAACGCCTACATCATCGGAGAGAAAGTCACCCTGTCTTCAAAGAAAAAAAAGGTAAGGTTTTGCGATTTACAACTTAGTTTTCACTTTCGTATCGCCTCAGCGATGTGCGGGTCTGTTTTATTTCCCCGATAGTCCAACCGGAGGGCTGTAATTTAGCCATAACTAAATGTTTTAATCCTCGACAATTCAGTTTTATGTCTGTTTTGAATCGACTGAGCTGATGCTAAGGTTAAGTGACAGTAAATGGTGCCAGATATTGCAGGGGGTGTGGGTAGTCTTTGAACGCCTCATTAATCCCATTATCATGCGCTTATTAATGTTTATTAGTAAGACTTGGATGCTTATTTAACAGATTAAGCTTGTCTTATTTATTTCCACGCACGGTTTTATTAATTCTGTTTCGAGTTGGAGACGTTTTCTCCTTCTTACTGTAAGAAGTCTGGGAGGGGGAATAACGTGACTTTTTCTGTTTTCCTTTGGAGGTGCATAAACAGTTTACACAGGCTCTTCCTTTCCCCTCTATATGAATCATATAACAAGAGCAGTCTTATCTGATCTCGACATTGTGGTATTATTTAAAGAAAGCGATGCCGTCGTTGCTTCCTGAAACAGGCCAGGCCAGAAGCGAGTGACCACCAGATAACCCGTTGGGTTCAGACCCCTCATTGTGCACCAGGAAGACCAGGCAGAAAATATTGTGGGATTGTCTCAGGGGGTAAATTCTGTCATCCCGCTTTAAAGGATTTAAGATATTTGAGGAACACCTCCCATGTCTTCTTTATTATTTAGTTTCTTCATTTTCGAATCAAATATCAGCGCCAGAGAACACATGTGTGTTGTAACCTTTTCGCGACACGGGAGGTAGTTTTGCAAGAACACGCTCTTGAGTATGAGTTTGGCAGCGGATCACATCCTTGTCAGCTGTCACTGATTCCTGCCCCTGTGTTTCTTCCTCACCTTTTCGACCTTTCAAAGACTGGAATTGTCTGCTCCTCCGCTGTCATTGCTGCCTTGCAACTAGACGAGGACAGTTCAACCTTCAGCACTTCACACCCCAGAGACCCAGGACTCAGCTTCTTCCAACACCTCAGACTCAAACTTAGCAGAGATGGAGGGTCACATGGTGCGGTTCACCTTGCTTCTGTGCATCACTGCTGCAGTCTCTGGTAAGTCTACCCGCTGATCCTTCTGGTATTTACTGTATTTCATGCTAAAATATGCTTTTATAGAAGTGTATGATGTAAGACAACAGACCATAGGGCATTAAATGTAGTGAATTTTGAGCCCCCCGGGGATTATTTCTGTCAATGTAAAGTTCAAAGGCAGATGTTTATCTTGTCCTGTCCTGTGTTTTGAGATCATTATATCCTCAAGACATAAAAGAATATTATATGCTCTGGTGTTTTCCCCTTGCACACTAAATCAGGATTTTTACAGCCAGTCTTTAGAGAGAGGTTATGTGCAAATCTCTTTGCCTCGAAAACTGGTTTGTTCTTATAGTAACTCAACAATTATACATCATGCAATATCTTAACAGTAGAGTGGGGAAATAAATATGATAACAAAAGAGTCAAATCCAAAAACATATGTAGCTCCAAATGGCATTCAGACAAAAAGCACTGAGTCATTCTGGGACATATGTGTTCATGTAGCTCTTCAGATTCTAGTGATAAAGAATAATTTATTGGAAGACAGTCCAGCCAAAAGAATTGAGAAAAACATGTGGGGACACTCACTGATTTATATGTTATCTTCCTCTGTCGGCCCCCTCTGATGCTTTCTCCACCAGCTGCCTGTAGCTGCCCAAAGCAAACTCAAACCTGTAATCCATACAAGGTGGCAAAGGGAGCTGAGACCCCCCCCATGCCCTCAGGCAGTAATCCAGCCTCACACTCTTACCGATACTGCTGCTTTGGGGTGTTTGCTTCTCACTTCCCTGCAGCAATCTGGCCTTTGCGGTGGCCTCATGGTTTTCAAGTAATAAAATAATGCTAAATTTTTTATTGTTCTGTGCTGATATCCTCAAAAGTAATATTACAAATCTATTGATATGGTTTAAAAACGTCGGTATCAAAAATGTGGAATCTTTTAGATTTGTTTTTTCAGGAGAAATTTTTAGTTTGACATCTGTTGGAGATTTACTGAACTTTTTCAACCCTAATATACTCTGCAGCTATAGACAAACAGCACCCACTAAATTATAACATATGAAAACTCCGTTAAAAGATTTTTTTGATTGCTGAGTGCATATTTTCAAGTGCAACTTCCCTCTGATTCCAAATGCCATACAGGAAAGCAGAATGCACCCTGCTGTTTTGTAACACAGATTTGTCATCAACTGTCAGCAAAATGGAGTTGTCTGCATTCATTTTTCAATGATGTGCTTGAAGGTAAAATAACAAATAACAAAAAATAACCTTTTACTAAATCTGTGTGTCTAGAAACATACATCAGAAAAGCAAGTTGGCATTTCCAACTTGCTTTTTAAAAATGGCAAAATGGCCCTGGCAAGCATACATCACTGTTAAAAGAGTATGTGCCGGAAAAAACAAGCTCAGTTGCTGAATCTGGCTTCTGTGCTGACCTACTATATGACAAATCACAGTATTGCCACAAGTGCTAAACACCCTCTCAGCAGGGGTGCTGGTGGCAGGGATACAGGGGTATATTTTGGCCAACTGGCAGACTGTAGAGTTGACCTCACGCAGCTTCCACCGCAGGGGACCGGTCTCGCTGTCTGCTGGTGGAGTCTGTAAGGAGCTGTTTAGCTCGGCTTTAATTGCCCCTGTGACACATAGTCCTAAATCTGCTATCATTTATTTTCTGTCTTGAAAGAGGTTGCAGAGATTTTCTCCTCTTCTTATTTGTGCATCTGCTACTGCAGCTTTATGTATAGACCCAGAGGGAGCTGTGACACTGTTCTCAGAGAGCAGGGTTACTCTGACCCTGTGTACTGAATGTTGAAGCATTAATCAAAACATTGGTGTGACATGTAAGAGTTCTTCTATCTCCGCCGTTGTGTATTCATCATTATGCAGTCCAGTATTGTCATAATAATTTGTCATTTTCTCACATGTTGTCTCGTGGGTTTGGTCCTGCACAGACATTAGGTGTGACACACAGAGGCCATCAGTGTACTTTATAGGAAATCAAATTAGCACATTCCCAGACTAAATAAAGAGCTGTGAAATACTACAGCCCCCATGTATTATTATATTCAATGTGTTTCGAGGTCTTTTTGTTTAAAAGGGTGTTCGCCAGCTGTGTGTGGCTGTGGGAGCAGAAATGATGTGAAAGTTCTCTGAAAGAAGAAGTAAACACAGAAAAAGTAACAGTAAATTGCCTGAGGCTTGTGTCAAATCCCATGACACTCTTGGCAAGTTGCAGACAAGGTATATTGTGTATTAACCAAACTCAGTTTTGCTTTAGCTTTACTGAAACTTTTTATTTGTTTGAATATCATTTTAACCCAAACACTCATTAAAGCCAGAGGATGATGTTTAAGTCTGGTGCTCATCCATTCATCTCCTGAAACTGTAAACTTGATTCTTCCTCAGAGCAACCCCTATGGCGTTTTTCATGTATTTATGTATTTTTGGACTGATGCAGAGTGATGACAGGCTGATTAATGGAGGAACTGGTATTGTGCATGTTTCAACAGTATCACATTACTTGGCAGTAGTTTGCCAGTAATATATTATTTTCATGGATATAGCCTGAGATAAACTGCCATAATATTCCAAACAATCTGACCAATCCTGCATTTACAGACTATTAAGCGCCATGGGATAAGCTGGATGTTAAACAGCGTTCTTCTGTGATGTTGTTGTTGTTGTTGTTGTTGTTGTTAAGCCCAGTTTAAACAATCGACAAGAAACAACTCTTGATTTGACGAGATCCCGTTTTCATTAGCTTTTGATCCATTTCAAACCTAGGAAATATCCCTCCTGCTTCACCCAGCACCTTGATCATCAAAACTTCCTCTATGTTAGGATCAGTCAGTCCTGTCTTTTGGGTTTACAGCCCTTCCCTAATCACTGGATAGGCTATGGTCAGGCTCAAACAAGATGGAAAACATCACATTGGTCTTAGTTCCACCACACTGCCTCCCCGTGAGGTTAATTGTGTTTAAAATGTTGCTGTTTGTTTTGAAGGCTTTACACCTGTCCAGCCTTTCAGGTCTACTCTGTTTGTCTAAATCTCTCTTGTCATTTCACTGGGGAATTTGTTTGTGCGAAGATCATACAGGCACCGATTACTTTGCAATAGTGGTATTCATTCTCCTTCCTCCTTCCTTTTAATAAAATGTGCTAAAGCATTACATTTTGTCCTTGGCTTCTGCTCGTTTTTTTTTTTTTTTTTTTTTTTTGAGGGGGGGGCGCGGTTACTCTTCGTAATCTTGTTTATTTCACTCTCTTTGTTCATGGCTCCTGGGCAGTTGTAACACTTTCCTGGAACTGTATTCTGTTTTAAGGCATTTAAGGCATTTATTTAATGTTGTGCCTTATGGATGTGAAAACATCCGCCTCAGGCAGGGCAACATACATGATTTACCTCCAAATACAGACATCTCTGAAAGGGTGACTGCAGTGATTTCCTCAACCATAGTGAGGGACTGATTAAGAAAGATTAGCCAAGACTTTTAGTTTGTTTTACAGTTCAAGCTCTAAAACAACTAACATTCCCATAATGCAACTCTACAGTGACTTTTATCAGACCCACTCTGCCTGATAAATGCCCGTGTTAAACAAACCATACATCCTCAGTGTATTATACATAGGCTTTCCGTTATAAATGTGTAGTCTCCAAGTCCAAGCCAAGATAACTCTGATGACATCATCGGTTATTTTCTCACGCTAGACAAAGCCCCTCCGGAGACACAGAAGACATTATGTAATTGTTTTCACAGGCTAATTAGTACCTCCTCATGATGAGTAAACTGATTTCCATGCATAAAATCAGTGGGGCATCCATTTGAGGTAGAATTCTAGTATACCTTATGCATTTTACTCCGCTACCTTTGCCATGCTGATGGACCTTTAAAGATAATCAGAACGGAAATTCTAAGCGTCCAGTTGCCTCGCTGCCTATTATATGGAATATTGTTATATAGTAGATTCATAGGAAAGACTTTCATATGATATCCAGACCACTTTATAATGGCAAGTACAATAAGCGAGACCACTTAAGCTGACTGAAGCAGTTGGACACATTAACAATTATCTATGCGTCTGGCTGCAGTCTTTGTATTCAGCGATTTTATCCACTGTGTGCCTGGCATTTCCTGGCAGGGAAGTAGTGTTGAATATGCCCCCTGCTGCAACAACTTTCCCAGTGGGAGCCAGGCATCATGATGTTAACTGCCAGACCTCCTGCTGCATTTCAGCCTACCCCAGAGTCTCCCTCCACGGGCTGAAGGAAAAGCACAAAAGTGATTAGCGAGCCGCGGGAGAAGGAGGGGAGGGCCGTCTGAAAATGAATGTTGGAGAGGGAAAGGGAGCGAGACAGAGAGACAGACAAACAGAGATAACAGAATTCATAAAGACTGATTCATGGAGACAGTAAGGGAGTGGGGGGTCAAATTTATGTGACTGTCAAAGAGCAGATAAGTAGTTCAGAGGGAAGATGTGGGGAGAGAGAAGTAAAGAGGGGATTAAAACAGAGAGATAGGAAAAAGGACAAGACAGAGATAAAGCTGGGGAGATATGGAGACCCAGTTAAATTCTAAGTCAGAAAAAGTGAAAATAAAAGACTATGAGTAATTACACAAATGAGAATGATACATTATCTTAGCTAACAAATGAATTTATCACACTGACAGAACACTTATCTGGGGGAGTTTACAAAGCAAAAAGAAATGGGAAGAGATGACAAAGGTTTCTCACAAGGCATGCTGTAGTGGAATAAGTCGAAAGCAAACAAAGAAAAAAAAAAAGAAAAGAAAAAACGTCATGTTAAAAATGGCGTTGAGAGTCAAAACAGTCCACTTCCCCTGTTTTACTGTAGTGAGCCAGCTCAGCCTGCAGTCAGACTGGGTGGCAGGGAGACGCGACCACTTGTCGCTGCCTCTGACCGATTTCAATCTCCTCCAGTGTTATGCCCCTCCCAAATAACAATCCATTTCTGACTGCCTTGCTTTTCCTCTGTTTGAATACAGAAAGCAGTGCAAGAGAGCCTCACTAACACCATGTTCCTCTCTGTTTGTTCCCACATGACTTTCACTAGCTAACACTTGACTGTTTGTCGAGATGTCTCTAGCTTTCAGTAATCATTATGTACATGCCACATACATAATAAACAACACGACTGAATGGCATGTAACTTTGAGTGATGATAAATGATACTGGGGGGGTTCTTTAAGTATTGGGACAGTAGTTGTCTTTCTGTTTTAAATTTTAAAATAAACCTGTGATTTTATTCAGTTTATATTGCAAATAATAGAAAATAGTTGAAAAATTAAATAAATCCTGCAATCTCTCATGTCAATATTATTCTTTTAGAATGACTCTGGCCAATCTGCTGCACACTCTGTAGCTCTTTTGTGATGTCTCCCTATTTTTCTCTTCACTTTCTATTACCAGAAACATATTTTTGGCTGTCGTTGCAGTGACACTTGTTTCTATAAATTATGAAAAAATTAGAAAAGATCATTTCTGGGGTTAAAATCTCAAAACAATAACCCTGTCTTTTATACTTCATACAGTGATTGATCTTCACCTCCATGTGACGGAACTGCACACCAGCATTGCTTTAATGGTCAGTTCTTAAAGCAGTGCAGAAGTATGTGTGAAAAGTTCAGGAATCTAAAATGTTCACCATCATAGGTCAGATATCAGATTATGGCTCCTTCAGATTATCTTTCTTGCTTTTGAAATGTAAAAGATAACGCCTGCAAACTGTGTTGAGTGGTATGATCTTACTTTGATCTTCTTCGGGTAAAAATATTTTTTAAAAAAGGAAACCACACCCGTATTTATAGGCTATATCATGCACACCAATAGGTTGACCAGCTTTATGATCGCTGTTATGGTCAACTACCCAGAGTGATAAACATCCAAAAAAGAACAACTACTCTTGTGCCAAGACCCATACAATTTGTGAAAATCTGTTCGGTAGTTTTTGTGTAATCCTGCTGAACACCAGCCAACCAACCTTATTCTGGCTAATCATGCATTGTATCAGAAGAAATCACCCACATTCAAAAATTGATTTTGATTACTGTTGAATTTCCTCTATGACTATCTTCATCATATGACTACAACTTCTTGTGCCCTCTGGCCCAGAGCTTTTCATTATGCAGTTGCATGAGCACCGAATGGCTCATTAGTTGTGGGCAAGATAAATGCCTCGTCAGCATGGCGACCACTTGTGCTCGTGTCAACATGCCCGCTGACTACGTAGATAAGGCATGACATTATGTACTCTTATCTTTAGGTCTGTCTGCCAATGGTCAACACTGGGGTCTGCACAAACGCAGGAAATGTACCTGTACATTGGGACAGAACTTGGAGGGAAAACTCTTGATGGGTCAGCGGACTCACCTATGACTTTAAGTTAAAGATGCAGGGTTAAAGAGACTTCCAGGAGGGTTGCAGATCTCAGGAAAACAGGAAATTGTTTTAAATCGTTTTCATTTTTATTAAAAAATGTTATTCATGAGTAACTTTGATTAATGAGGGTAATGTTATGCAGGGCAGAATCACCCACTTAATCAGTCCCTGGCAGACTATCTATGAACAAAATGTCTTCAACTTAAGTGTTGTGTAATACTTCATGTCATGATTTTACACTGATGGAAGAAAGAGGCATTGCTTTGAGCATTTCTGTTAGCCTAAGAAACGCCATCCAAACCAATAATAGTAAATGTTAATGCAATTACTTGATATTTTTTCTGTAAGACAGCATGTAATCTTTCTGCATAGACATAACCTGATTTCTAAAATGTTCAGTAATGTGTGCAGCTCAGTGTTCTATTATGGCAGAACCTTTTCATTCAAGCACTGGGTGGTTAGTTTTCCTGTCGATTCAGGTGCCACACTGGTCAATCTGTATTCAGAGAGCTGAAATCACTCTCTGATGTCTGACTGTGTGCGTCTCTGTGTGTGTGTGCCTGTGTGTGCACTTCGTGTGTATGTTTGATGCAATGAGAAAAGCCCTTGGACACTGGATTTTTCATTTTGCTCGTGTATCTGTGATATGTCAGAAAGCAGAATGTGACTTGAAGAAAAAAAAAGCCTCAAGACATCTGACAGATTATTTTAATCTGCTCATACACTATAACTACAACAAATCCAACAGTCAGACATGGGATACTTAATAATCTTTTCACAGACTCTGGAGGGAATAAAGTTACACTTGTCAAACAACTCTCCCTAGTCGAGACACTTCCATTTGTTAAATAGTGAAAATGAAATCATAAACTTGAAGCCATCTCATAGATCTCTCAGTGCGATAAATCAAAAAAGCTTTTGCTTTTTGAAGCCCAGTAAGTCTTTTATGTGACCATATGAATTTACAGTTGTCTCTATGAAAAAAATTGTAATCTTTGAAGTAGAGAGGAATCATACTAATAATATATTTTTTGGGCTTCTCAACTGGCCACAATAGAAAATCCTTCTTTTTTCTGATGTAAACAAATGAATAGCATCAGAAATATTTGGCTGTCTAGTGTGTAAATTTTAAAAGAGCCGTCAATCGATGTGGGAGTCGTAGCTTCTCTGATCCCATGTTGTGCACATTGGTGGTATGTCATCTCACTTGTTTACACTTGACTTTGCTCACTTTAAATATATATACATATATGTGTATATATATATATATATATATATATATATACATCTATATATATATATATATATATATGTATATATATATATATATAAAATAAAAATAACAGCGCCTTCATTAGTATGCCGTCCTCATGTCGGAAAGCATTAATATTTACTGGCAAAAATCAGTCGAGAAAAACGGGCTAATCTGTGTTGGTTCTACATGAAGCATATGTTGTGCAAAGCTACATTAATCTTGAATGATTGGGAGCAACCACTGTGCAATGAATCTCTAACGCTTCAATCTGCTGCGGTTTGCTCGCAGTTAGCATTAAACTTGCTAAATTAGTCTGTCTATCCGCCAATTAACACTCAGATGATTAATTGTGTTTTGCTAGTGCTCTGTCAGCGTGTTGGAGAAAAAAAGTAACCACTAAGTGAATGGAAAAGACACATTTTATCCAGTAACTGATGGTGTCTGGAATAAAACACATCACCCAAGAGTGTCCACACAAAAATGATGGTTTATTTTTCATGCCTGCAGCTGCTGCTTGCTTACGTAGAACCACATCTCATATGATCAAATTTATCTGCATCAAAGAATTATTTTCATTGTCAATTAATCTGCAGTTCATTTTCATGAATAATCTTTTCATCCATAAAATGCCAAAAATTGCTGTTTTTTTTTTTAAACGATTAATTATGAAAGTAGTTGGCACGTAATTTTCTTTAGAATTATTAATTGATTATCCGACTAATCGGTATAGCTTCACAAACAATATGGAGCTGCTAATTACTAGCTGCAGACTGGTTATAAAGTCAGCAAGTGAATAACGGCGGAAGTGAGGCATAGACCTTCCTTGCGCCACTGTTGGACTTGTTGTTCAGCTGGCTTCCGACAATGATGAGACGACAGACGAATGGCTCCCAGAGGTGTAAACAGAGCTAGTGTGAAGACAGGCTGTCTCCAGACCTGCTATCACATCCTCAGTTCCTCTCCAGCAAACATTGGACACAGGACTTGGCACTCAGGCACACACACGAAAAGTCTCGAGCCATTAAACTGACAAGACTAATCAGCAAAATTCTTTTTGATAGAATTTCTGGATTCGGGAGTGGGAGGTGAGATGGTCAGGAAGCTTGTGTGTTGCGTGGTGTGCGTAATGTGTAGTATGCAGGGGTGAGAGGCCAGGGGACAGTGCAGGCCCCTGCAGAGCACTGATAAGAGCTTGTTTACCTTCCTGTGGATGGTCAGGCCTCAATCTGCAGTTGCGGAAACGTCGGGACAATAGGTGTGTGTGTGTATGTGAAGTCCAGAGAGAGACTCGAGCCAGCCTTGAAGCTCCCCTTTCCCTCTCCAACTAACTCTGATAGGAGTGACCCCTCCCTCCCCCTTCCCCATCATGACTCCGTTGTCCGACCCTGGACACAAACAGTTTACTCGACCCCAGGGGACCAAGGGAGACAGTTGGTCTTGACGTTGTCTGCTGTCAGGGTTTCCCCTTCTGTTTTTTTTTCCTTTTCTCTTTTCTTTCTTTCAAAAGCAGCCATTAGCTCTAGCTTCAAGTTCTACAGGAATTCATTTTGCATCTAAACTCTAGGCAAGTAGCTGATGCTCCTTTTCACCGTGACTTACAATGAGGCAGGCCATGAAAGACAGGGTATGAAATCAAGCTGGCCTGCTCGCTCGCCTAGGGAGTGAAAAAAGCTGGTAGTTATTGGGCAGCAGGTAGTCAATCCCTTGAATGTAAATCAACATTTAGTTATGGTGTGATAGAAATTGAAAATTCAAGGCCTCGCCACTGCCTGTCAGTACTCTGCAATGTTGGCATAGCACTGATGCTCAGAGATCAGGCATCATCGATACAGACGGGCTGGCACCTCTTGATATGTTTAATTTACCTGCAGACATAGCAGGCCAACATAAACAGCCTTGGTGGTAGTGCAAATCTCATACATCACTTTCATCGAATACAGAATTTGCACATAGGCTGTAATACATTGTAAATGTGGAAAACAACCTCAGCAAATTGCAACAAACAATCTCAGCAAAAAATAAATAAAATCCAGCAAGTCAAATTTCCAAGTGCTTTAATTTTACTGAAAGTGACTTCTTGTTTCGCTCTTTCATTTAAAAAAAAATGTTGAGGTCATTTTAATTCCTGCTGACCAATGAGATGCTGACACTCCAGAATATTTTCAAAAGGAGAAATGATAATATAGTGAGTTAGATATACAGTAACTGTGCCTCAGCATTTAGGAACTTCTGCTTTTTGTAGACAGTTAGGAGCCACGGTGTATCCTTTCCAAGAACTGTGAAGTGACTTCTCACTATTAATTTTTTCTTAGCACCATAATGTTAGCATGGTGTGTAACAGTGTGGTGAATGCTGAACTTAATTGTGGTCTGTTAGCATAATGTAATTTCTGCGAGTACACTGCTCATATAAAGCTCCATACCTTTTTGGCTCGTTATTGCCTCCATGGGCACCCACATTATGGAAACGTATTTCCTAAAGCATTTGTTAAAGTATAATCGTGTCATCATCTGGTCACCCAACTTTGAAATATACATGTTCATTTTCGCATTTATGTGATTATTGGACAGACTGGAAATCCTCGTTTGTCCCATTTTTGGAGTCTACCAGAGAAGTTCTCTGTACTGCATTTGCAACCATTAGCACGTCACAGCAGAAGGAGAAGTAGAGGATGTCAGCACTGTGTAGGCTTACAGTCCCTGACAAAAGTCTTGTCGCTTATCCAAGTAGGAACAACAAATAATAACTTGACTTGTAGTTGATCAGTTGGAATCAGAAATGGCTTACATGAAAGGTAAAGGCCTCTTTGGGCCTCAAAGGCCCACTTATTATTCCAAAATAAAGTTGTGTATCATTCATTAAATTTTATCTTTTAATTAGGAGAGAAGGTCAGATTTGCTTGAAAACACAAACATGCTACACTAACATACAGAACGTAAAGTCATGGTGCCTTGGGAAAAAGAAAGATTTAATATCGTGTATGACTCCCTTGAGCTTGGAGGTTCTACAGTTGACAAAAATGTAGTGCCAAAAGAAAGGCAGGTCTGACGGCGATGTAAAGAAGTGTGAATTTTCCCAATACACCGTACACTTGAACAGTTATAGATTTTTAGGGTGAGCATCGTTTTAGGTGGTTTATTTCCGCTCACTGCAGTACAAAGCTGAGAGTCTGGGCTGGAGCGACTCTCTACTTCTCCAAACTGAGGCTGCGCTGATCAGTGATTACGGTAGGGAACAGATCGACTATATGTACTTTATATGACCCCACTTCAAAAAACACAAACTATCCCTTTAATGCTGGTTTGTCAGCAGTAATTCGGCCATGGAGACCACAGCGTGAGAGAATTCAACAAACTGTTCTTGTAGATACAGGGGTTTCTGGTGACCAGTTCTCAAGTAGCTCTGCTGCAGTTGAAAAAGGGCTGGCCCTGGAATGCCGAAGCAACAACGGTCTTCTCGAACAGTTGTTTCATGGGGCCTGACTGACCTGGGCTTGTCATGAATGTCACCAGTTTCTTCAAATCTTTTTTAATCCTGGCCACTTGACATTTGAATACTCTGAAGATGTCTGCCACCTCAGCAGCAGACTTGATCTTGATGATCAGCACTTCGGTCTGTGGTTGAATCTTTGGCATGATGTCAGAGGTCAGATTACACTTCACATGAAGGTCTGATGTGCTGGGGTTCTTTTTATACACACCTGGGAATGTGTCAATTACAGTATTTGTCAGCGCTAATCTGTGATTGGTTAAATCATTTAAAGACACAACAAGACTTTTTCCCAAGCAAAATCTGAACTTTCTGTCCAAATTAACTCAATGAATGATACACAACTTTATTTTGGTATAATAAGCACAATCTAGGGGCCTTTGCCTTTCATACAAGCCTTTTCTTATTTCAACTAATCAACTACAAGTCAAGTTATTATTTGTTGTTCCTATAACTTGGATAAGCGACAAGACTTTTGTCAGGGACTGTACTTTGATCCCTAATAATGATTAATCGGCAAGACTCCAGTAATACCCAAGCACAGATCCTGGCCTCACTACACCTACGGTGCATAATTATGGGCAGTGAAAGTTAATTTAAGATGTTCAGGTTGGCAACTTGGATTAATTAACTTTTTCAGTGTCTTGTTTTAAAATTTGAAACAATAGAGACACTTTGATGCGCACACTAAGAGTCATTAAGAGGGGTGTTGTTGTTCGGGGGTGTGGGGGAATTTTATGAGATGGGAAAAACTAATCAATACAACAATGTTACTGTAAATACTAGCTCTATACTGGACTCTATCGATGTAAGTTCTTATGAGGGTAAGCTCCACATCAATAAGACTGAACTGCAGTTCAAACTTTAGCTGACATGCTGATGTTAGCAAAATTGATTGATGGAAGCAGAGCATAGTTATTGTCAGGCTGACCCTAATATGCCCTAAAATGGTCACAGTAGTGCTTCTGTCTTAATGGTTCTATGCACAACTGAACACATGCGGAAAACGGATGTCTGTGATTTGGCGAACTAGTCTCCTATCGTTTTGAGGAATGCCCTGGAGGGTCAGGAAAGACAGAGCAGACAAACCCTGGACATGTGAAGTCACCAGATGGGAGATCTTGCTCTCCTTGTTAGTTGTGACTCCAGTCTGCAGACGACCAGAACTGCAGAGGGCAGTTTGAAGCACACCGTGCTGTAATTTCATGACTCCCAGGTATTGGCACGGTCCACAGAAATGGGCTTTCTTTAAAGACTGCTTTGTTAACAGCAAATTGGCCATTATTGATTTTGGCTGCACACTCTCTTGGGTCTTAATTTTATAAGCATTTGATCAGTTTGTTATAATATGTTTAATACGTTTTCAGTTAAAACAAAGTGCCTGTTAGGGCTGGTAATTTGGCTATATAGTGTTGTTAATATGGCAATTAGTAGGAGTCTCCTTAGGCACTGATGCCAATTTAATATGTGTGTAATTACGGAAATGGAATTTGCATTAAGAATTAACTCGGACTTTAAGATCAAATCTGATTATATGGACTTTTCATGAATTGAGGCCATTTTCTGCCCTCCCTAATGCCTCCTGATGTTTTCTATCACATCTCCCCTTATACCTAACATCTAAATGGAAATCACCAGCATCCATAAACATGCCTTCTCATGGAATGGAAAATGCAGGGGACTGATATAAGTAGATAAAGGGGATAGGGAATAGAATCGTTCTTCTATACCTCATTTACCAGCAGACCGCTTAGCGAGGCCATTGGCATTTCCGGGGTCAAGAGGGCAAAATGAATGTTCTTCATATCCTTTAGTGACTCGTAAAGAGGAGACCACTGACACATGCATGTACACACACACTCACACACGCACACGCCCAGCCTTACGCAGTCAGTGTGATTTATATCGAGACCTCTCAGGCGACAGTCATGGGCTGTTGACTCTGTCACAGCAGAACAAGAGAGAAACAACTTTATGGATGTGGATATTGAGCAACAGACATCAACAGAGAGGGCCAGAATAACAGGAAACCAGCCTTGACCTCTGTGGTGAGGGAGGGAAAAAGAGATGGCAAAGAAGCATGGATGGCTCTCCATCTTTATTTGCAGGAAAAGCTGCAGCAGAAAAAGAAACCATCAAGCTGGGTCAAGAATGTTACAGCCCCCACAGTCCCCTAATTAGTGACAAATGTGTCCTTGATTTGACTGTAAAGTAGTACGAAAGGCCAGCTTGACTCCCACAGAAAAGGGGATGCAAACAAAAGATAAAGCTAATAAAAGGTATGACACAACAGTGATCCAATTAAAATAATATCCCATTAGCGCTTCTTTTCCATCAGCGGTATCTTGGGTCAGGGGTTTTATGAATTGAACAAATGAATAAGAGTCGATAACACTGACCAGATTTCATTGTGGGGGACAACAAAAACAGGGGAAAGAGCTGATTATGTAACATGTTCAAGCTCCCTTTTTTTCTGTGTTTCATTGCATTCATCACTTTCTATTCTATTTTATCCATCTCTGTCCACTCTGCTCAACTCTGAGTGATGACATTGCCTCAACCAAGGTCTTTGATTAGTGCCGCTTCTAAATAAGGCACATCCTGTTGACCTTCCAAACTTTGCAATTTCCTATTAACTCTTCTCGCTCTGTTCCTCTTTCTTTCTCTCATCAGTTCCTTTTACACCACATCTCCTCTCTGAGGGATTGTGTCCTGCTGGGTAAACAGACCAAATACATCATAAAAGTCAGTGGAGCGGTATGTCATGCAGCATTTGCTTACTAAATTAGTTGTTTCTGCCATGATATCACACGTGCTCGCTTATGTGCCTCAGGACCAGCTGTTTTGAGAGGGATTGAGGCATGCACATTGGACGCTTCAGCATATATTGCTAATATTAATCTTACTGTAGATAGGCTTATCTAATATTTAGAGTAGTTCTGACTGATCCCATGAGAGGTGCGTAGCTTTAAGGCTTTATCCTAAGGAGTAAATCTAGCTATTTGCTACAGAGGAAACCTAAACCAACTGGACTGTGTAGTAAATTGTTGTAAAATCCTTTACATGAAACATTTGACAGCCCTGATACATTCTTCTGTTTACCACTGTCATTTTACTTCTCCTAGTGATGGAGAATGGGTCAGACTTTGGCATCTGACTTGTGCAATCCACTGACAAAACTGTTACTGCTGACTGACATCTATAACAAATTTAGGAAAATAATTTTGAAATGCTTGAAGCCAAAGATTGAGGTCTCCTTACTTAACAACAAACTTATTTTTACAACCATAATGCGTGTCACCTTTACTTGACAATGTCAAGAGAGACACTTTTTCAGTTTGACCCATCAGCATCAGTGCTGCTAAAGCAGTCAAACACATTGCATTGCTTGAGATTTATACAACGTTGTATTTGTTGCATATTGTTTCATTAGGGTGCAACTACAATTTCAGTAAATTGTAGGGATGCCAAGACTGTCAGTATACAAGATTCAATATTAGTTCCGATATTAAAGTCATAATTTGATGCTATTTTCAATTCAAAATGTATTTTTAGCATTAACGGCTATGCCCTTTGTTAGACTTTCTCATCTAGGTTTGTTAAGGGTTTGGCAAGTTCAAATAATATTCATCAAAACTAGAGACACCAGAGTTCATCAAAAAAAGGAATTTAACAAAAAACTGGAAAAGATAGAAATTCTGTTTATTAGAAAGTTTTGTTTCTCAAATACTGCTATTCCTCCTTTCTAAAAAATTAAATAAGGATCTTCTAGTACCAGTCAGTTGATTATCTTCGTGTACTCAGGTTAGGGGGCTGGAAGAGCAGCTGCAGACTGCCATTAAGCTAGCTGTGCCAATTTTTTTAGGTGTTGATATTTTCTTTTAAGATTGAATTTTTTGGCTCATTTCAATCGATTTCCAGTTTATAGGAAATTTAAGATTTAGCAACAGCATTTGTCTTGGAGGATATCAATGTTTTGGTACTGACTCGGGGGATGCCAATTTAGCTCTCGTCCTTACTGGATACCCATCCCTAGTTGCCAACAGGACTGCAGTACCACAGGATGCCCCAGTCAAACCCTTTCATATCTAATCAGCGAAAGGTGGGAGGTGGTCCAGGAAAGAGATTCCTGATTGAGTTAGAAAAGACATCTGACCCTTCGCACTGTATTCTCCACTGTTCCCCTTGAGGAAAGAGGAAGTTTGCAGAAGAATATTTTGTCCCGCCAACTTCAGACAGGTTATCCTGAACGTGTGCATACTCACTCCAATGTGATACAATAGAACACACACATACACAGACACACATAACCCAGGTCAAACACCAGGCATTTATAACCAACCTCATCCATGACCACAAAGCCTCGGCTTGATTAATTCAGCCTCTAGAGACATGGATCCCCAGGTTAAACAGCAGGCTCGCAGCAGAGAGCAGAGTGAGCAGTCTTGATGGATGACTGCAGCCCGCCACCCTGACACGTCTGATAAACTTAAAACGGCAGATTGGTTTTTAAACAATGTAGTCCTACCCACATGTTTACATCCATACACTGAGACCAGGGACATGCTTTCGCAATGACTACTAACATAGTTTGCTCCTTTCAGGCAAGGAATCTGTCACATTGTTAGATGTATGATATTGCAGTAGTTTGCGTGGTCAAGGAAAGAGATCATTTAGTTTAACTTGAATTTATGCTGCTGACACTGCTTAACCATCTGTGCTTGATCTCTTTCAGCCTCACATCAGACATGTGATCCTAAGAAGGTTGAAGACAGCCCGTGGATCTCCATGAGCGAGATGCAAATTGGCTGTTGGAGCAGCTTCATCAGCGAGGAAAAGACAGAGGTCCACATCCTCAACCTGAACTTTGCCCCCTCTGTAAGTATGTCAAGGTTATACAAATGAGCTGCTAAGCTACTAGTGCTAATTATGTAAATGTGAACAAAATATGCATGACAGGTAATGATAATATGTAAGTCACTTTTTTAGTAAAAATGCTTGCTTGCTACTTGCTTAACATGCATAGTAGCAATAAAATTCAGCAGGCAAACGAAACCCTCTCTGCAGACCAGATCATAATTGGAAACCGAACATATAAATTTAAAAGGCTGCACAATCTACACCACAGCTATCTGTCAAGCTGACAATTCAGCTCACTTGTCATTTAAATCCAATACCAATGCCGGTCATAGGTATGTTCTCATCAGCTAATTAATCATCCTTTTCAGTGGATGACGGTACAATATGTCAAGTCCAGTCACACGTAAGAAGCTTTCTGCCAGTTCATGCATCACACGTATGCTCCCCTTTTGTGCATTTTACACCTTTCTCAGATAATAGAACATGTCACTCATTGTTACAAACATGCAGCATATGGTTGAATTACATTTTTCCTTCATGTTCACATCTGGAAGCTCTGTCACATTGCATGCAGTGTGTCATTACAGTCAAAGCTGGAGTTGGAGAATATGGTGAAATATGGTGAAGACAAAGGTACAAAAGTAAATATTTTTAATAGATTGAAAGAATTATCAGAAGAATAGGCAAAGCAGCCATTGTGACAGGAGATATTTTAATCATTCATCATTCCAGGGTCACTGGCCGCAGTTAAATGGTAAAAAAATGACCTGTGTCCTATGTATTCCTGAATACAATTTCCTGAGGTCCAGGAAAGATGTGACTGACAATTCATAAGGACTTGGAAAGACAAGACAACCGTAGTGCCAAGAGAGTCACACTGCAAGTACACGAGGCCTTGTATTATTGACTTTCCTTTGATAATACCATTATCAAGTGTTATATATACTACAGCAGATGTGAAAGGACACACTGTGGGACCTTTCCTCAGCATTTAGAGAATTTGACCAGCTCTTATCGTGGCTGTCAGTCAGATAAGTCTTGGTCGTTTTACCCAGTTAGGAACCTGCCTAAACAAAAAAAAAAAAAAAAAAAAACTGACTGCAGCCCTGCTATTGTCCACCTGGGCTCACTATCACAATGTCATAGACTACCGGGACACTTACATGGAACAGTAAATGTAGTTTTCCAACTATGATGAGTCAAAATTTCTTCTGTGGACGAATGGATAAGCTGGCAGAGGTTGACTGATAGTTCTCTTGTTTCTATACTGAGGCTAATCGCAAACAAGGAGCAGCTGGCAGACGAGTGGTAAGCTGACTCAACTCTGCTAGTTGGCAGGCAGGAGAAATATGGCAACTTCAGAATGACCTAATGAGAGGTTAGTGTGCCCAATAGATAGAGTCAAAAGATAAACTAGAGTCAGAGGAGGTGATAAGAAATGAGCAACATATATGTAATATGATTTTTGGTGGTATGTGGGAGCCAATTTTACACATAAAAATCTGTTTATAGGTATTAGGAAGTACTACTGTATATGTTACCAACATTTTACAAAGCTTTTGGTGGCTCCAGGGAGAGTTTGGCGAAATCTGATAAAATTCCTATGTAATAAAACACCTCAAGTGATGTCACTTGATTCATCATCGGTGTGGGCTACAGGTTTAAAAATATGAAAATCTTATTATGGGTTATAGACACAGTAAGTAAGATTACCAGACCTCTGTCGCACACTCCTCGGCTCACTCCTCTGCTCAAGGATTTGACAAAGAAGAAGAATCTGTAGATCAAAAAAGAATATGTTTTTGCTGCACTGAGTTTGAATAGTTTTTCCAAGCTGTCCATCACAAGTCAAACAGTTTTAGTGTGATGCTAAATCTGCGCTCTTTTTACATTCTTTTGGTTAATATTGTTGTTGTACATTTAATATTGTTGTTGCACAAACTCTAACCCTAATCTTTAAATAAATAAGCCCCTCAAAACCTTTTTCCCATGCTATGAAATATAAACACATACACGACATGTGCAACCTTTATCAGCCAGATGACTAGCTAACCCTTAACAGATGCCAGACATAACAGAACTATGGTGTTTGTCAGCATGCCACAGCTAAACAGGCCTCTATGGCAACCTAGCTCTGCAATTTTGGCTATGAGTTTAAAGAATTCCTTTTTACAGCTAAACAAACACAGACCATAATTGCAAGCAGTGTATTGGGTCTTTTTGATTGTGAAACCTTTAGATTTGGGGAATGACAGCAGAAAGTAACTCCAGCAAACTTTTAATCTATATGTTGTTATTGTTGTGCCAGACTCCATTTTTCACTGTCCAACATTGTCGGTCAGCTCACATTAGTCATCTCTTTATCAGCGTGCTCTGTTTGTTTGCTTCTTCTGTTTGTTCTCACTTAGACTTCTTTATGTAGTACTTTCACATAACGTGTGTTAAGCAACTCTTGTTTGTCTATTGTCTCTTTTTATTTTCACTCTGTTGGCCATTCTTTCTCATTTGGTAGTGATTATTAGGAGGGAAGTAGATGTGCTATGTGCAGTCTAGGCTCAGGCACCAGCACAGGATAGTGCAATACAATGCCTGAATCCATCACCTCTAGAAATCCCTCAGTTTCTTCTTGGAAAGCTTTCAAGAATCATGTCATAATTTTTCTGTCAAGGGAAACTTTCACTAGCAAGTTAAGCTGATTTATACATTGTGAGGGCTTTTACTTCAGATGATTCTTCTGAATTTGACATTTTAGGACACTGAAGTTTAGTTTTGATGTTACAGAAGACACATTAAGTGTCTGGTGCCTGGGTCTGTAAGAGGTGTGTTTCCTTACTTGGCTTTAAGTAAAATTGCAAACATTATGCAAGCAGGTCAAGCTTTTCCCTCACAGACTAGGTTTCTGGAATAAATATTGCTGCTTTTTGCCAAGTCTTTAGTCTCATTTAATGGACTGCAGTGTTACAGCATATTTAATGGACTGGAAATTTGAAGGAAAAGCAGTTTGATGACTAAACAGATTTAAAGCATATTAGGAGGGAAATGCTTCTCGCAGTCATCTTATAAGGCCTGGAGAGAAAAAACAGACACATTATCTTGTGTGGAAAAGGAAGGAAAGACTCATTTCATTGCAAAATGTTTGCGTTTGTTCAAGTTTTGTTCAAGTCTTCTAAAATAGTGTAAATTGGCCTGTGGTTTCTGGGTGGAATTTGGCTTGGGGGTCTGTATGACGCAATGGATGTGGTACAAAGTTAACACATTCTGTTTTCTTTTGGACATATGAGTGAATGCATTATCAAACGAAAGAAGAAAGTAGCCATGAGATCTCCTAACACAGACCTCTTATCTACACTTGACTGTCTGTTTAGAGCAGATTTTTCTTGTAAACACAGAGGAAGGCGAACGTCTTCATCTCTTGCCAAAATGTCCAGTCGGACGGGAGGTTTGCACTCGCCTCCCCCCTCCTTTGTCCTCTAAATTTTTCTTATCACCTTTTTCCCCATCCCTTTTGTTTTTTATACTGATTTACAATCTGCCAGACACAGTTTACTCTCACAGTTTGACCGCACAGAGAATTATAAAGGGAGCATCAAGGGGCTGCCACTGGCCAGGAGAATTCATAGGGAGGAGCTGCTTGTACAGGGTCCATTGATGTCACACACTGGCTTGGGTAGTCGGGTTCTTGGCACAAGGCCGAGACTAGACCAACGGAGCCAATTCAAGTTAAGAGAGAGAGACAAAAGAATAACTGGAAACTGCATCAGCAAAGGCCCTTCAAAAAATGCTCTCGAGAAAAAAAAAAAAAAGTCTGAAGAGGAAAACAATTGTATCTTGAAAGCACAGGAACAAAAGTAGCAAAGGTGAGTGATCAGGGTCAGAGGCAGTCAAGACTGGGGAGTTCAGAATGAAAGAATGAAAGTCACAAAAGGATGAAGGTAGGGAAACAAGACTACAAAGACAATGAAGCTCATTAGGAAAGAGTAGTTAAGGGAAACACCACAGAGTTATCTCTGCGTGAGGCACAATGAACGCCGTAGGAAATGCCATTCATTCATTAACTGCATGTCATGCAACACAATTCAGGTGAAACTGAGGTGGTGTTTCTGGGAAAACAGTGGATTAGTACAATGCAAAGTTTCTTTGATAGATAGAGACTCATGTTTTCAACTAGAATGGCATTCTGTAGAGCGTATACCTCCACCAAGTTTCCACAGATACATTTAATCCAATAGCAAACTCGATAGCCCGGTGTCACTCTAGATTTTAAACCGACCATAACTATAGTTTGAGCTCACCAGATCTCGAATCCCCATCAAATTGAACTCACTCATAGATACCAGCCACCTGAATATGCAAGATTTTTTTCTTCCAGATCCATGCATTATTCTCTCAGAAAAAAGCCCTTTTTTGCAATGTTAAAGTAGTGAGAAAATGTCACTGGATCTATACCTTTTATCCTGATCTGCACCAAAAGTGTATAGGATCTATTCTGGGACAAGACATGTCCTCCATCAAAGTTTTATGGAAATATGGTCAGTAGCTATTGTTAAACCCTGCTGACTGACTGATCAACCAACCAACCAACCAACCAACCAACCAGCGGACTCATAAGAAAACGCAACCTTCTTGGTGGAAGTTATAATTCAGTCCCTCTTATGTTTCATATGTCTTTTTATAAATTCTGAACAGATGATGGAAAGCGATGTCTCGTTGAAATGTTGAAACAACAACAAAAAGCAAGGCACCACTGAGCAGGTCTTTTTCACTGATGATCCTGCCTCCGTTTTTTTCATTAACAAATGTTACCATGTTTTCACCCGGGATTGCAGTGCCCCCTTGGCAATGCCCCATATTTTAAAGGAGAAGACTGAACACATTTATGAGGTGCAGCAGCCATTATGCAAAGCCCACGCTGTACAAGGCATTGCTAATATGGTTTGTGTGTGTGTATGTGATGACAGATCTCTGACCATGGCACTGGGCATGCAAGTGTCTCTTTCCAATGCATCTGTGCTTTGCTTGCAGGCAATTTGTTGATGGTCTCCTTAGACCTAATTTGTTCCGCACTGGTCTGAAAATTTCCATCGCACAGGCCTTAGCTCATCATAATTCTCATGGATCAAACCCTGGTAGCATCAGGTAGCAAGTAAATGAATTTAATATTAGGAATTCACACTGTTTCCCCAGCATGCTCATTGTCTCCCCAGCAGGCCAGGCTCTGAAAACAATCCACCGCCACATAAACAGAATAAAGTATTTTGTGTCAATAGGCATCACAGATGGATGAAAGCAGAAATTTGTATTTATGAATGCTAAGTTCCCACAAAAGCATTACACTGGATTTCTTTTCTTTCTTTCTTTCTTTTTTTTTTTTTTGAAAAAAAGCTGTTCATTTCTAATGCATTGAGTCATACAATTGAAGCAATTTGAAATCCATGACTATTTTACTTTTCTCAACCCAATTATCTTAGGTCTATTACAAGAGTCAAAGTAATTAGAACTAGGATTTATTTGAATTAAGGCAACCTTGGAAACAAATGACTGTAAACTCAAAGACTTATTAGTCCTCAATGAAAAGGTTTACTCATCGTAACTCAGTGGTACCAGCTTTACCCAACGCACATGTGGAGCATGGTAATTAAGGCTGATTCATAGAGTCACTGTGGTGGTGATTTGTAAATCACATCGCCATTGTGTTTCCCTCAGCTGGAAATATGGTTAATGAGATATTACATTATGTGTTAAATTATGTTAATTACATTTTATACACAGTATATAAATACCAACATGACCAGCCATTTGTGGGGGGAGTACACTGGGCTGTAAGTTAAAAAAATACATCAAATTATAATTTATTACATAGTTTCAATGCTACCAAGACAAAAAGCATACATTCATAAAACATGCAACTCACAGCACATCATGTAAATATATGATTCTGATAACTTTTGATTTGCTTTTGTCTTATTCCTATTGTTGACTCGCACTGCATAGAGACTCAAGAATAGAACCAAGCAGCAATACCTCATTAATGTCTCTTGTCAATACGAAGGCAGACAGCAAAGACAGCTTCTTGTCTGTCTTTGCGAGCCCTCCTCAAATGACAGGCACTGCTTTTTCCAGAGAGGTGTATGTGTTGACGTTTCATTGTTGTGAAAATAAGGATAATTGTCACATCCCCCCCACTGATTTTTGCAATAGGGCAGAAATGGAATCAAACTTAAATTGCAGTTGGAACTATTTTTAAACTAAGTGCTGCAAGCAGAATGTCTCTCTGCTCCATCTGCTTGAGGTCTGTTCATTTAATGATACTCCATGCCAGATGGGGAGGTTTGCATGTAGAGGAATTGTCATATTCTATTTTACAGACAAAATAAATGATGGTTTGAAATTGGCATTTTGGCAGATTTGAATCTGTGCAAAAAGGTCATAATGATTATTATTACTTTGTACATTTGTGATAGAAGTTTAATTGATTTACATTTACATTTCCCCACATCCCACAGCTAGAGCAAATGATAAATTAATCTGTCATCTATTAAGTTTGATGTACTCGTAAAATTAATGCACAATCATGCTTAAGGTCACGCCTTAAAATCTTTGGTGCTGTGCATGTAATGGGAGGAAGAATCTTCAAAATGTATCCATACACTGTGCTGCGTTACAGCACAGTTAGGAGTTGTGTAACTGGTGCAAAATTGTTGCCAGACAATATTGTTTAAACTGCTGAAAACATTTCATAAAGTCTTTCTTTTTTTTGGTTTATCCAATTGTTTGTCTAACACAGTGCGAACACAGCATGGTACACTCACCAAAACTCATTATAGGCAGCACAGTTGTTCCAATATGGATGCCTTCATGGGGGTGAGTGGATATTTATGCCACACCATTTCTTCATGTTCCTAATCAGTCCCAGTGTTCCACCTGGAGATTTACACTGCCAAACGTTCTTTGCTTGCAACGCAATCATAAACTCTGGACGTGAAAACTGGAAATATAGTACATTGGGTTTATTTTAAAGTAATCTAGTAAGAATGTAATTTTTTCCCTCCCTCAGGACCTCAAAATGTTCTCGCTGGAGATGGTTAATGCCACGGCAATGAACCTCATCATCCTCATTTCTCCAGGAAGCGCCTACTGTCTATGCAGAATCAACGCCAATGTTAACATTTACGTGAGTAATACCTCTTTGTGTTTCTACGCCAGCATTCAGGCTCACATCCAGCATTTTCCTGGATGCAAGATGGGCGGCTATACAAGGAGTGGAGGGAAAATAAATTAGCTTGATATGTGACACTGTTGTATGTGATTCCATTATGAGGGTTGCCATTGATAAAAAAGGTTGTTCTATGAGTACTAACTAATCATAATAAATTAAGAGGTTGTGGGGACAACAGTCTAAGTGGTTCTTTTTTCAGTATTGTATAATTTTATACTTTCTCCAGATGTACTTAGCTTCTGTCAAGTGCCAGCTGTTGAACATACAGTCAAACTGCCACAGCTGCGCAGCTCTCCAGGCCTGTTAAGAGACAGTCATGGCTTTCCATTGATATTCCCATGTGGCTGCTGTGCACGAGGCAGTTTGTGTGTTTTTGTATGTTTATTATCCACACCATTAAAATCAGTGAGAAAAGTTTAAGGGTGGCCAGAAACGAAATGGGCTGGTGGAATCGGCTGTAGAATTAATGTTCCAATTAAATTAGTTTCTGACTTTAACACAGTGATCTAAGATTGTGTCTGTGAAGTAAATATATTGAGGCCACAAAACAACTTTTATTCAGTCACTTGAGTGTGTAATCAAATAGACAAATAATACTGTTACGTGTTGCAGCAGTTAACAGAGTTTGGTTATTGCAGTGTGTCAGACTATTTAAATTAAATATAAATATTAAATGTATATGTTTTAAAACAAACCAATAGGTCCTTAGATTTGGTTTTGAAATAAAAGCATTCTCAGACTATGTTGCAGTCTTTTGTCACCAAACTAAATAGCATGTCTTAAATAGGAAATAATATTGAGTATAATAACTATCTTACTAATACTGATTGTCCAAACAAATGAGGTCACTTAAAATTATACTAGTAATTCTAAGTGTGTTAATGATGAAAAAACAAATTTCCTCACAAAAACACTGATCCTAGTCAGTTGTGACATGACATGAGAGTCAAGCTACTGCAGACAAAGAACCTTACCCTTGTGTAAAGTTGTAATAACTTTGGTTAAAGCAAATAAATATATTCCAAAGCCTACTGGTTTGTGAGCTAAGCAGTTTCAGCCTTCTGTGCTCTTTTGTAGAAACATTGTCTGCCTTCTTACACATTTTGGTTTTGCGTTGTCAAAGTTGCACTTTTGTGCAATGATTAATGTGTTTTTCTCACCTTACAGGCAGTCACTTCATATTAGTACATCGTGACAGTTGAAACTTCCTCTAGAAGGAGAATCACAATGAACGGATTTTATCCTTTTGCAGTTTTGGATTGTCTTCATGGGAATGCTTAAGATTTGACAGTCTGCTGCCAAATGGCAGCCTCTAAAAGAGGTTCCTTAATTCCTGCTACTATCATGTAGATATAGAGATTGTTGTTTGTCTTCAATGTTTGAGTTCATGACTAAATTACCCATGAGTGCAAAGCTCTTTGGCAGCTAACGCTCAAATGTCAGAGCTCTCCTCCCGCACAGAAATGCATCACTTGGAAGACTTTGCATAAGCCTTGTCTTGTTATTACCACTTTATCACGCAAAAATAATTTCATAGTGACAAAATAGTGAAGATAAACTAATGTTTAGAGAGTTCATAACCTACTCGTCAGTTTGTTTGTACTGAAGTGAATTTGAACTGCTGGAAGAGACTCAAAAGAGCTGAAAAATGCTTTTAAAAGAAGCAGCACGATTGTAGATCTAGATATTCATATGGGCTAACACCTATAAATAGACAAAAATTAATTTAAGAAAAACCACAGCAGACCATTCACAATGATGAAATGTTTATTGGAGTGTCATCAGTTAGTGATAAGCTGACAGCAGTGTGACACCACATCCTGTATCATGTCCTGTCGAGAGCCTGGACAACATCGCCTGTGACTGCAGGATGTTTTCGTGGGATGAGCAGTATCACTGGGGGATAATAGTGTTTTACTGCAGATTGCAGTGTAAGAGAAGCACCATCTGTTTTGTGTCTGAGAAAGTACGTCACTGGCTTGACAGCTTGGCACAGTGTCACAATCACAGTACACAGGGTTATTAAAAAAAAAAGCAGAGCACAAAACAAAACATGGTTACTGCAAGATTTTTGTCCATAAAGTCACATGACTCTTCTGACTTATTGTTCATTATATTAACAATTTGTCAATCACAGGTATTTGACTTTTTAACACACTGTGTAGTATAAAATATAGGGTGCAGCCATGTCAAGCTACATGGAGTCGATCAAGCAAGGCTGCAAGTCATGCGCAGGACCAGCATAGAGCATCTGGTCAATTAGCATAAGCTTTGCATCTCTAACTCATACATCCTTTACAAAGAAGTCTTACAGGAAAAGACTATCATCAGATTTGTTTTCCTCTGAAAACATCTTTGAGTTCCTTGAACCTCTCTGTAAGCATGCGTAATATCAAACTGATTGCATGGAGACTAATCCAAGGTAAATTTCAGTGTTACCATTAAAATGACGACTATTGTTTCCCTTTTTCTTCCCGTCTGTCCTCTCAGGCCTGCCCCGTCTTCCTGGTTCTATCGTGACTGGTTTTCCCTCTTTTATTTTTGGAGTTTCCCTTCACACTATTTTTGATCTTGCGTCAATCAAATATTCATGTAGAAAGGCTGATAACTCCCTCGGGCTTACTTGGCTTTCAACATTTATTTTTTTTCCCTGTCTTGCTTTGTAACACAAGGACACACACGCAAGTAGTCAAACAGAGTAGACAGGTCAGAAGGGAGATATTTGTTATTTCAACAAGCATATCACACTTGATATACATGAACAGGATGATTAATAGAAAATACAGTTCTTTCTAAAATTACTAACCTTACACTTTGTTTCTATTTTCATGTTTTTTTTTCCCACTTTACCCCATTTTGGTTAATTATGAGCTGTGTTTCGTCAAACATCCATCTGTACAGCACTTGCAGTATCGATTGTGACATAAAGGAAGCTGAATAATTGTTGAGTCAGAATCCAGTAATTATGTGTCACACTGTCCACATAATTGGAGAAGAATTTAAAGCTGATGAAATGAATACATTAAATAATTCAAACGTGTACCAAAATACGAGGCCCATCATACTGTGTGCAGCTCTGTTTATTTGAATTTAAAATTGCACTTGAAATAGAAGAATTCCCAGAAGTATTTCTGGCCAATGATCTCGTTGTACCATCCTATAAAAGTTTGAAGAGCTTCCTTCAGCAGAATGGATTGTGTCAGTGGGCTTAAGTGTTTACAGAATGAAGAGGCACAGTACTTATACAACACTTTATTTTCCACTTAAGCCTTTGGGCTGCTGAAGAAGAGAAGGACAAATCAGTACAGATTAAGATACATTGAAGGTTGAGCCAGAAATAAAACACATTTTTAAATATGTCTGTCTAAAAGCTGACTGTAGACAATATCCACTCCTCTGTAACCCTTCCTTCTTATTCATGTGGGGCTTAATGTAAACTCCATTATTTCCCATTGGCCCAGACAAGGAAACAGCGTTGTCCAGTCGATGAGATGGATGTATATATTTATACCTTGTATGGAGCCAGATTCCAGCCGACTCTGGTGACGCACAAAGCTAAAAAAGGTCCCATTTCCTGGCCCCACTCAGGAAGCAAAGGAAAGACCATGGCTCCAACAGGGTTGTGCAACTGGGCTCGTGCACACTTAACCATAATAAACATTTCTTTTTAACAGGACCCTGCTTAGAGAATAGAGGGAGAGTTGGGTGGAGTAATAAAGGAGAATAAGAGGGATGGGCAAACATGTTTGATATGACAAAATGTGAGCAAATATAAATAAGTATAAAGCTGACTCACTCAATTCTGTGTTGTTGTAGCAATGGGTGAAAGACAGGCTTGTACATTTTAGAATGTAGGTGATTGTTTCTGGAATAAGTATTTAATGAACTAATTGACTTGGCCTCTACTTTGCAGGTAAGCAACGACTCCCAAATTGTCTTTCATGGTAATGATCATCCCAACAACATCCACAAGGAGGATTTCCCAGCTGAAGGTCAGGAGCTGGTCGAGTGGGCGAAACAGAAGTTTGGGGGTGTGACCTCGTTCACAACAATCAGAAATCTTGAAACAGTAACATCGACAGGAACAGATGGTGAGAATTATTTATGTTATTAAAATATTTTGTATTACTTGTGGGCAGTTTTCGGTAGTATTAAAGGAGTCATTTACAACATCTGGGTATAGTGAGATGGCATGTTAATAATAATAATAATAATGATAATAATAATAATAATAATAATAATAATAATAATAATAATAATAATAATGGATTTGTATGGCGCTTTTCTAAGTACTCAAAGTGCTCTTACAGGGTTCCAGGTTCCATTCATTCACACACAGTCATACTGGTGGTGGTAAACTGTGATAGTAGCCACAGCTGTCCTGGGGCAGACTGATAGAAGTGTGGCTGCCATTAAGCACCAACAGCCCCTCCGACCACCACCTCATACATACAGTAGTCATACACATTCACATGAGGCAAGGTGGGGGAAGTGTCTTGCCCAAGGACACAATGACCAGGACACAAGTGGCTGGGCGGGGATCGAACCACCGACCCTCCAAACTCTACCACCTATAGGTGGTAGAGCGGGTCGGCCTATGGGTCGGGTGTGAACACCTAAATATATCCAATACCTTATAGGATTCCATCATAAAGAAGGACGCTCTGCTCACCTAAAAGTATTTCAGATTTGTCAACCTTGACACTTTGCTTATCTGGAATATGCTATCTGCATCTTTGTTTGGTCTGAAACAGTATTTCTGGTGCTGAAAAGAGCAAAGTGATCGCGGTCGGCGACAAATACTGCTCCAGCTTACATAAATCAGCAGCAAGTCTGTAATCGAGAATGGATGTACTGTTTTCAGGGCTCTCTCTTCCTACCTACCTCTTCTCTTATCTTAAGTATGTTCTAATGAAATCACTAAGAAAGCACTGTGCTGCGATGAAGACCACACTGATCTAAAAAAGCAATGTCTGCAGATGCTATCAAGCTTTTTTGATTATTATATATGTTTTAGTTGAAGGACCGAAAGACTATACTTGTTATTCAGTAATTCTTAAATTACAACCGATTTTTCAACTGATGATGGGTAAATTGGAAGAAATCAAATGTGCTACTTTGAACATTTTTCTTTTTAAACCAGAAAACATATTACCTAATCCATAGGATCAGAACATTTACAGAGTTAACAGAGAGTTGTGACAACAAAGGCAGCCCCCCTACGTTACTTTACATACAGAGCCAGACTGCTTTTTAAAATATAATGTAATATACTTAAAACTGTATCTTTGTAAAATGTATCTGGGGCCGCCATTCCACAAGTGCCAAGGTTTACCATGCATGTGAACTGCAGATTTATAGCAAAATGTGAAACACATGCTTTTGTAATGGAGTTTGGTTGAACAGGCTGTCCACGTGAAAGACCTCCAGGGGCAGGGGGTATTTTAACTTTAATAATTCATATAAATTGAACGGGCCTAGCTTCCAGTAATGAACCTTGTAAACACCATGAAATAACAAAGGAAGCAGGGCTAAAATAACAACCTTTTTTCTATTTGCCTTGGCTTGTGTTATAAGGTCATGTAGTAAGCACAAATGGCCATGTAATTACTTTACAGTATTGTCACATTGTCGTGCTACCAAAACAACAAAACATGAAGTGACAGGAATACCTTACCTTGAAATTCAATAATTTAGTCGTGATATGACACCTCCGGCTAATCATTGGGGTCATTTGTCCACCTTAATTTAACAATTAAGTGTTGAACGTTTATGTCATTTAAGATTTTATTTTAACATCGGACATCTTGAATGTTTTCAATTCATTTAAGAGCATTTACAGATGGTCAGCAGATGGAAAGCAAAGTTACATGTGTTCTTTTCCACATTTAAAACTAATCCGATCTGCGACTCACAACAGTGATATATTCTGAATTCTGAGTTTTGTGATCTGTTGGACTCCTACTTTCCAGCCCAGATATGCCCTCTGACCACAAATCGACAAGTTGCATTTGATCATTTAGTGACCATAAGTTCCTTACTTAATATTTCCATCCATGTTGTGACCATACTCAGATGTATCACTTTTTACATGTACGTGCTAAGACTGTCAATACTTGTTAGCACAGCTCTATGTATGACAATTATAAAAATTAATCCTCTGATCCTGTTTAATATACAGCAGTGAGCCAGGCAACATTATGAGCAATAACAGCAACAATTGTACCTAATGAAGCACCACGCATATGGAGCTATCCTTTGCAACTAAACCAATTTTGTACCATAAATTTCAAAATAAGCAGTGCTGTTGCTGATTTTTTTTAAATCTGTGCAAACCTCTTATAGTGATGCGTGTTTGAAACTCAAATACCTCACAAAAGTCTCAAGCAGTCAGTGCAAATCCTTTGCCTTCTTAAGGTAAAGTTCTGGGGGACTGAGCTTAATGTTCTCAATGCTGATGTGCCATTGCATATGACAAAACGTTGGCAATGGGAAGCGGTGGAAAATGAACAAAGATGCTGAAGGTGGCAGCACAAAAAACACTATGATTTAAAGTAAGCTTTCGTGGCCTAAGTGAAGGCTGGACAATAAGGATGTTATTTGCTGTTCTTGCCAGCAGCAGCAGTAGCAGTGGGATGCTCGATGCAAGCACAATTATTTCCGAACATAGCCTCCTTAGGGTGGTCTGAGCAAAAACAGAGCTCTGACATGGGTTCTGGCTACAAGTGAGCTGTGGTGATGCTGAATAGTGGTGGTTGCTTTTATGAGCAAGGTTTTTTTTTTTAAACAGTATTATGCACAAGTGATATTTTAATCTTTGTTTTTATGAAAGCCTGTCCTTCTCCAGGTCTGCCAGCTCTGGGGTATTACAGGTTAACGTTCCTGTCTGACAATTGTATACTGCACTTTTCCCATTTTAAATGTGCTGGTTAAATTGTGATGAAAAGCTGTGTTTTCAGCCACTCTTAGTCTTAGCTCGTGTTTTCACTGACTCATAGTCCACAAGGGCATTCAGATTACTCAAGCAGAGGAGCAGTTTACAGTACATCGCTATTTCGTTGTATCCCTTTGCCCGTAATGGGGTGTTAGGTGAACTTGCGTAGGCCTTGCTGTAGGCATTTAAAAGTCTGTGCAGTACACAGCTGGATGTTGCCAAGCTGAAGGCTCATGCAAGGAAAAAAAAATCATGATATTCAAGGTTACTTGAATGTCTGTGATTTGAAATTCAGGACATCTTATAGCCAGCTCAAAAGAGGTTTGTTTAGCTGTGTTAAGGAAATTACTTTTTAATACTAGGTGTCCAGCTAAAAGCCAGTCAGGATGTAGTAATTAAAGTTTAAATCATTGTAGACCTCTGTAGGCTTCAAAAAATGTTGATAAGAGCTGGTAGTTTCTTCTTTGGATGGTAACAATGAGGTTAAAGGATGAGTTCACCCAAAAAGTTAAATCAAGTGTCTCATCGTTCTCCTAAACTCCTCAAGCAGATGGAGACTTATTTTTACAATGCAAAAAAAAAAAATGGCGTTGGCATAATCCAAGTCTTCTGAAGCCTAGAGATCCCATTTTGATTTCAGAAAATGCCTCAATCTTCACTTTAGATGCTAAGCTGAAAGTGTAAACTCTGGTCTGAAGTGGGTGGTTTTGTACTAGAATTGAGTGTCTTTTCAAATCAATTTGGGATCTCTGAGCTTCTGGAGACTTGGATTATGTATGGAGCCATTTATGTGTTGTTGTTTTTTTTGTGGTTTTTTTTGCATTTTAAAAAGTCCACATCTTCTTTAGTTGTTTAATAGAGTGCTGCAATGCTGTTGCTGCCTTGAAGATCAAGAAATGTTTTGTGGACTACAAAACTTAAAAAACGGTTCCATCACAATGGGGATGAGTAGATAATGACTAAGGACTGAACTTGAATTTTTCTTTTAAATTCACCTCTCAATGTACTCTAATAGTAACAAATCTCAATTGCGGAAAAATGTCACAAACCAGGCCCTGGACATGACCCACTTCCACTGTGTCCACCTCCATGTGCTCAGTATGTTCCAAACACTCATGCACTTGGGCTCAAAATGCTGCAAATGGTGTGATTGCACTGTATGGAGTGCATTGGGAAACATGTATCATCCCCATTTCTAGCATAGTGTTTTGAAACAAAATGTGCGCAGCAATTTGAGCACTGCACCAGGGTGCACCCATAAACCATCTGTCACCTTTACTTGGTCAAAGGCTGAGCATCATGCACTCTCATGAGGCTGCTCTTGGATCATCCTCTATAGTGGGGAAGACAAGGTGCTAATGTGGCTGCCCCAGCAGTTTGGTCTCCTGTTGTACACTGTCCTATGGATCCCTAGTGCTGGCTGGCTGAGTAAAACGCTGTGAATTGTCAGCCTTGTTACTAGCCTTGCTGAATGGGACTCTCAGAGCATCACTCTCAGTTTAAGTTCCCTGTTCAATAAATACAAAAAAATAGGTTTTAATTGAAATCGCTTATTGCTTATTGCAACCACCACCTTACTGCCACAATGAAGTACTTAAAAAGAAGTCCTGGCTGTCCAGTTTTTGGAGCTGTTGTCTTCTCTATTATATTGGATTATGCATGCAGAAGTAATTTTATTGCCTATAATTTCAATTGGAATGTCATTTTTGTTTTGCGAACAGTGATGGAAAATTAATGTTTGTGGTTTTACAGGAACCAAACCTGGCTCTCCGGACTGCATCCTAAAAAGCGAAAATGCACTTGAGAAACACTTTATGAGGATCACAACAAAGCCTTTGGCCTTCCAATCTTGCTCCCCACAGACATCCAGCAATGAACCTGAGCTCCACATCATAAACATTCCAGAGAATGGCAACATTTGGTAAACTTTGAGATTGACATGAAATGTCATTGCATTTTTTTTTGTTTTTGTTATTGCTGTTGAAGGAATTTATCTTCTAATTTCTTAATTCTTCATTCTGCAGTAATGTATTTGTTCATGTGGACAGCAAGAGGACCAGTGTGTTTCTGCGAGGCCCTCAGGGCACCACATGGACCTTCGTCAACCTACAACACACCCAATTTGGTGTAAGTTTACACCTACACACACTCCAGTTGTTACAGCTCATATTAGCATAGTTAGCATATTCATGGTCACACAGAGATACAATTCATTTAGACTCTGTGTGCTTACATTGTTGTCAGTAGTGTGATATAGCTGACTAAGTAATGGTTAAATGATTTCTCACACACAATGCCGGTGAAAATGTGTGTATTATTGAGTGACTACCTGCACAAGACAGTTTCTAAGTGATTAATTTGAACTTGTCTCTTTCTACAGTCCAACAATGTCATCATGCTGGCCACCATGGGACACAAACTCCTGCCAAATATTACAGTGAACAATGACGGTGCAGAGAGCGTACAAAGGGAGGCTTTAAAATACTTTAAAGCTAATACTTTCACCAGCTATACTGAACTCCTGCCGGGGGCCACTCCAATTTTTCTGGTTCTCGGAAAAGAAGACTCAGTAGGTAAGACGATAAGAGATCAAAATTTGGTTTGGATTAGGGCATTTTTCTCTTTAAAAGCGAGGAGATGGAAAAAGCAATAGCACACAATTCATGTCACAAGGTAATGACTGCTTCAGTGATCATTATCACATAATCATCATGATCATTATCGCATTTAGTATAATTTTTAAAAAATGCAATGTACCATGCTGTGCTGCAATGTAAATTAAACCTTTTAGTTCTCCTTAAGTTCTCAGTTTGAGTTTTACTGTTTGCTAAAACCTTAAAACTTTGATTTTGTCCTGAGGGGGTGATAGACCCCAAAACAGAGGTAGAGTAGCAACAACTATCTGCATTAAGGGTAGTAGAGATTAAAGAAATTACATCAACCCAACTAACATATTTAACATACAAGGTGTCGTGGCAGCTTGTTAAAGACCGTCCCTGCCACTTCGTGCAGGATGTAAAGAGTTCTGACTCGAGTAAAAACTGACTTGACTCGCTGAAAGTGACAAAAAACAAAGTCTCCAGATACAAACATTGTTACTCCACTCTCCAAGTCTACTGAGCACAAATACCAATAGTACTATACAAAAAACAGGCTTGAAAATATTACATTAACACGGCCAATTATTCTCATTTTTAATGAGCAATTCAAACCAATACTATAACATTTAGCTTTTGTTGATCACTTTTTAATTTCAGCCGTTTCTCTCAGTTACAGAAATACCAGACCAGCAGACGCCAGTCATTCCCAATACAACTCATGCCCCTCAGCAGATGCCTCTGTTGATGCAGCTGTACACCTCCCCAGACTACCGTTCTCCCCTGGACCCTAGCACCAAGGTGCAGAGCGACAAGAGGATTTATGCAGAGGTAACTAACCTCTCACCCCTTTTCACACCTCCTACCTCAAATCCTGCACAGAATTTGCTAAAGATAAGGTGGGAAATGCAGCTAATTCATATTATTGGCCAGTCTGTCCCAAACATTGCAATGCTGATGCCCATTTTAAAGATTCATTGTTGCAGTTCATTTGATCTTTTCTCTGTTTCCTGCAGATTTCAGGGCACCCACTAGGGGATATTGCCTTGAACATCAAGGTGTTCAAGTGCTTTGTGAGCTCCAAGAGCTCCTGCCCTGTAGAGAAAGAGCTGCCCTTCATACCAGAGCCGTGCTCCTCAATTTCATGTCCCAACAGCACCCGACTCAGCTTCTCTTTGGATCAGCTCCAGGAGCTGACGTCCACCACTTGGGACCTGGAATGCTCCGTCAAACTCTGCTACAGTGAGGTAGGAGTTAATCAACTGTTTCTTGCTGATACTTGGAATAGACCATGAGAAATGAAAGTGGTATTAATTATAAATAAACCATTCCATTGCAGTCAGTAAATAAATGTATATATATGTATTTACCTCCTCTGTGTTAAGAAAACATAATCTGTGGAACAATTTTCCTTTGGTTGTTTTTTGTATTGAGGTTGATCAGTTTTTTTTTTCTTCTTTCATCACCTCATTAGAAATGTGGAGATGGAGGAAGAGTGAAGAGGAATCTGGAGGTTACCCAGCCGTGTCTACCACCACCAAGTGAGTTCAGTTTAAACTCCAAAATATGGATCAGTTTACTTTTTGAGTCAAACAAAGCTTATTCATATTATTTATAACGTTGCCGCTCCCAACAATTCCTCATATACAGAATGCAAAAATGTCATGATGGACACAAAATTGTAGCACAAGTTGTACAGGTGTTGTCCTCGTGAAAATGAATGTAATTCTCCGTCTGAACTTTCGGTAGCATTTTAAATTGTGAAATTTTTGAAATTTCCTTTTTTGCCCTCAGGACTTAATTGCTAGTCTGGTGCTCAGTTGGTGAATTGCCACTTGCTGCTGTAATTTTCATTTCTATTGTTGCTTTCAGTGCACAACAAGTGCTGCGCGTTCCGTTGTCATAGCAGTAAACTCAGGATAAGCAGTGAAGCCAGTAAGGGGTTGTGGGGCCGGGCCTCGTCCTTTCGGAAGGTCTGCAGGCTGACCTTGTGGCCACAATCAAAACTAATGGCCCTCATGGGAGGGGGCCGAAGTCCTTTGTGTTTCCAAGTGGGTCTGACTGTGTACACTGTCCAAACACAGCCACTGGTCTCAGCGCTATTGTCGGACCATTCAACACAGTAGACTCAAACGAGGAAAGATGTCTTTCTTCAAAGAATGAATAGTCTCCAGCCAGATGATTAATCTCCAGGAACATTCTAATGATTCAAATCGTGACTAAAAAGACAAAAGGAAGTGGATGTTGATTGAATAGGGGATCACCTGGAGTTAGTCAGGATCGTTTTGTAAAGCTGATAATAGATTTGTTTATTTTTTTAAGCTTCCTTTATCCTCCAGAGATAAAGGACACGGCATACTGCAAGTGTTGAGGAAGCTGACTAACCTACTCGTCCGTGCTTTCCTGTGTCCGGTTTGTCCTCCCCTTTGCTGTTTTGCTTTAGCGTACGTAGTTAGAGATGTTTTTTCTGGAGACTACTGAAATACAGGAATGGAACTCGCTGTAAAGGAACAATGGCAGTTTGGTGTCTGTTTATGAGGGTTCCTTTCATTATCCCAGCATCAGAGATACAAGGGTTGTATCAGCAGGACTAGCAGACTGCATTCTGTCACGAGGCTTCACTGGGAAGGGCTGAGTGCTCCATTCAGCAATCATTCCTGTTTTGTAGTTTTGGTACAGAGGGCTCCAGGGAGTCACAGCACAGGCCTGCTGTCTATATCCTCCTCTCTACCTGCACTGGAGCTTCTGCTTCCTGCTCCTGTTTACTCAGCTTTGCTGTCAAAGCCTCACTTGTACAAACCCGACGCAGCAACTGATTACAGAAAAAGAAAAAAAAAAAAAAACACTTCTCAAGAGAAAGCCTGCTTGAGTTTCTGTGATGTTTCTGGCCCGTTCAGGGTCAAGGAATATTCCTTGCTGAAAAATCAACAAACAAGGTTGGCTGTCTGGAATGCAGTTGGTTCAATTGCCCACAAGATGTCACTGTTTCAGTGCTCCAATTCATATTTAATTCAGTTGCTATTTGGTGTTGTTTAATCAACTATAGAACTTCATATAGTCTTCATTTTGATCAAATAAAATCAAAAGGCAACTAACTGGAATCACATGTGCAACATCAGGCTTCCTTAATGTCCATGAAGTTCAGGTAAAATGTGTCTTCTGATATCAGCATTAAATCGCACAACACACAATTATTCAAACACATATGATGCACAGAGTGATGACAAGTTGCTACAAAAAGAAACATGCCATCTTCGGTACGTCATGTCCTCTCTTAAATGCACTTCAGAAAAAGCAAAGCTGTACTGTATGAAATCATTATAGTTCTTAGCCAAGCACATTCCACCAGGAGGCAGGAGGCAGCAGAGGCAGGTGAGAGAAACTCATGCAAAGGTGATGATTAGCTTCTTCCAAAGGTTCTGGTTACTTGTGGGAGGATCTCTACAGGTAACAGAAGAATAGGAGAAGAAAACTCATGTTGCGTTTGCCCGCTGTTTTTTTACATGCAACACATAGCACGCACACTGGCTCTGTCTCGAAACAATTCAACAACAGCCTGGTCAGGTACAAAGCATATTGAAGACATTAAAGTTCAGATAATAATTATAACTTCCCAAACTATACATAAGGATCACAAGGATTTAATAATGTCTGACATGTTTTTTCTAGCTTTCAAATCACAAGCAAAGATGGCCAACTGCCCAGTGAGTAGTTAGTTTGTACAATCATGATGTTGTAAGAGTTTAAGTCGATGTCTGAATGAAGGGGAAACTGTGAATGATCTATTATCCAGCCTTCTTGAATTGAAGTCTGCCTCAAGGTAATCCTTCCATGGCCTTGCCAGACCACAATGAGTGAAGCAAAGCTGTGCGATGGCCTTGCCGGGCTAGAGCAGTATGTCTGTGCCTCAGCCCTGCATGTCAGAGGCTTCAGCGAGCTTTAGTGTTCACCTGTTCTCTTACTCTTTCAGAACTGAATTGAGAGAAAAATGCTTTTTTTATCACTGCTGGCATCAGATTTTATGTTTTTTTTTATTAAGTTTGTTAGCAGTGAAGCTCGTTGTGTGGGGCCAGCCACACATCTGCAGTGCCAAACTTGATTATAAATTGAAATTAGTAATGATAATGATAGGGCAAAATAACTTTTTTTATTTCAGCTGGATTGAGGTCTAACCCTGCAAAAGTAATTACTTTTATTTACTGCATTGGCTTGTGTTGTCACAGCATCTAGGACAGGGGGAAGAGTTGTATGAAAACCGTACTGTTATGTGTCATCAATTAAAAAGCTTGAATTCAATCATCCATTTTTGGTCAAAAAGTCATTACATATTTATGTAGTTGAAAGTGGGATTTTCACACACACACACCTTTATTTTTGCATGCCAGGAAACTCCCACATCTTGAACTCAAGACTCTTTTGCCTAAAAACACAGTATTCACTTGACACACAGTACAACAAGTGTCTGGGTGTCTTGTTAAAATGTAAGAAAATTTGCTGCTGGCAACAGAAACTTTGACTCCTTGTTTACTTGGGTTCTCAGGAGAAATTAGCTGATCAGATCAGAGCCAATCCTGTTACCCAAACGAAACATATTATATTACATATCTCTGCAGGATGTGCCACTATATCATAATATCTCAACTCACTCAACTTGAGACTGTCTACTGGGATTTAACGTTCTTTCTATCAAGATCACTTAAAGTCTTGTGATTTTGTTCTGTGTCTGCATTCAGTTTTAATCAGTTCTGACATTGGTTGTGGTGATTGCTGTTGTTTAAGTCAAGCTTGCATCCAATGTTTTTTTCTATGTATATGTTTCAGGCCAACCCTGCTTTGATTTTGGCCTACCAGGTGTACTTGGCATTGCATTCGGAGGGTTCATGATTGGAGTATTACTTATTGGTGCACTGTGGTTTATCAAAATTAAAACAGGTAAGTGTATCATTAACACTCTAAATTTGATTGAATATACTGTGTATCTGAATTGATGTTTTCTTGATTTTCTCAATTTGAAATGCTCACATTCTGCTTTATTCAGGGTACCCAACTGGATTGGACATCAACTCAACTGCAGCAAACCTTCCCGGTAGGGAATTTTGAATTTTCTTTGTATGGCTCCAGCACTTTGTGCTGAGAAGTGGTGGGCATTTAAGGGCTGAGATGAAGAGGTTTTTTTTTAAATGGTCCTCAACACATGTGATTTTGGGCGATGTAATGTGGGGATCAGTATGATGTCAGAGTGGATAAACAAGGAGGGAAAATAAACGCATAGACATCACATCTGCAACAACAATTGAACAATGCCCATATCACATCTACTGTAAAAAACAGTCCTCTTTTGTTAATTTACATTTCTTGGTACATTTTCAACAAATTACACACAAAAAAAGTATGGATGGGTCGTGATTTTCTAATATTTGTTAAATTAGAAAAACAAATAGTTCTTGTGATTACGGTTTTGTCTGAAAAATATATATATATTTTCCCCCTTTTTTAACAGCGCCTGCAAATAACGGGATGCCACCATTTATCATGTTATGACAGGCTGTGGTAAAATTGCATTATCATCACCAGGCTCCAGTAAAACATATGTGGCAATGATAAAATGACTGTTGAATAAGTCCTGGTGATTATCGAGTAGCGTTTTTGCTTGAAAGGCCCATCCCCGATAAAAAGTGATTGGACAAAATTGGCCATTTAAAAAAAAAAGTGGTGTGGACATATTCCCAGCATCCCCAGTGTAAATGACAACTATAATTGATTGTTTTCTTGTTCTTCTTTTCATGTTATTGGCTTCACTCTCATCTTTCTACAGGATGTCCGTGCTCAGGAGCAAAACGACAACCTGTTTCCACCAACCCTTCCCCCTCTGAGAACAGCAGCGCCAACGCGAGCATTGGAAGTACCCAGAGCACACCGACTAGCAGCATGGCATGAGATTATTGTAATCTCCACCACCAGCAGGGCCACCATCTCCCCTCAAAGTCACCTATACAGGGTTTGTGCTTTTGTCTTCTATAGTAATGCTTAAAAGAAGCATTTCTCCCTTCCCTGCCCCCCTTCAGATTCTCATTAAAAAGCACAACCCATGTCTTTGACACACCAAGCCTGAAATGGATGTGATCTGGGAGTTTGCAAGGGTGGATGCGGGTGGGAGGGCGCTGGGTGACGGATAACAGAAGTCTAATCAATGGCTTCTGACGCTCACCTCTGCAGCCTCTCTGTAAAGTCAAGCTCCTAGACAGGAAGTTAAAGAGGGCAAGAGGGAAAAAAATTGGCTCCCAGTAACAGGAAAAACAAACCATATCCCCCAAGAGCTAACAGGAAATTCACTGCATTCCTTTCAATGAATTGTGCTTGTGTGATGGTAGCACAATAATAGTTAGACAGGAGACAAACCAACCAAAAGAGTGACTTTGATAAAACAGATGAAAAGCTTTTTTGCATTCACATCTAAGCTACAAAAATACCCATGGCCTTTGGCTAGGTCAGTCCAAAATGTTATCAACAACCCCTCAGGGTTTGAAAAGGATCTCAAACCAGTCAATTAAATGCCCACTTCAAGGGGTATTTGTCTTAATTGGAGTTAGAGGTCGATGATTAACAGCTACCTCCTATTATTTTGAAGTCTGGAGCTAAGTCTAAGCTTAACACTGGATTTCTCTGGTGAATTGATCTTATTCTCTTCCTTTTTTCCATTGTTTTTATATTCTTGTGTCACTTGGTGAATCTTGCAGTTGACTCTCAAAGATAAAGTGCCATTTTAATGCTATCCAATAGCTATATCAGGGCCTTGTATCAAGTTTTTTCTCTACAGAGGAATATACTTGATTACCTGATAACAACAAAATCAATACCAAATCACATTTATGACCGAAAGGTAGCAATACATTCTTAAGTATTATTAAAAAAAGTGCCTTTATATATATATCAGCTCAGAAGTAATCACTCTTGCAATGTACAGTAGAGCGAGCAGAGACACATGGCTGTATTCAGAGCTGAGTAATGTGCCCCTAATGAGGAAGCTAGCGCCATCAGTTTTCAGACGTCAGACTTAAATATGGAACCAAGCGCCACTCATACAGCTACGCCTACAGGGTGGAGTTTCCCCAAAATAGTCTGTCTGGAGGTGGAATTCCAGTACTTTTCCTTCTTCCAGAATCAGTAATAGGTCCACCACCACTGTCTCACTGTTTGTTGTAACCACAATCTTCCCCATCAGCTTCATATGTTGTAATTAGATTTATTGCATTAAAGTGTTTTTAGGCCAGTTTAATCATCAATCAACATACTTAGAAGCAGCTATTTATGGTGTATGAACCATACCTCTTCCAATAAATAAAGATGGCCATAAAGCAAGTATAAATAGTCCAACCTGTCTGCTCATAATTAACCTCCTTTCATTCAAAATGTAGCCAGACACTAGTGTTCTGCTCTATCTTGTGATTGAAGATTATGTGCCCAGAAGCAACAGAATATTTAGACATTTAATGAATGTTATTGATCACTGATGAATTCAGAGACTTTGCTTTGATGACAAGCAATCCTTGATTCCTGCTGCACCCTGAAGTGTTGCCACCTCCAAGAGACTTGATTTGTTGCAGGGGTTCTAACAACTGGCCAAAATATTCAACCATGAAATTAAGATTTGATTAGTATTTCTCACACAGACGGAAATTAAAGAAGTGAGATTAAAGGCAAATGTTTGTTTTATTAACCAACAGGCAAAAAAACCCCAAGAAGAAAGCACATTTTTTCACCTTAACTTCCTATAAAATTCACCAGCTCTGAATACAGCTGATCTGCACTCTTTAATATAACCAATAGCAGCTTATAGTAGTTGACCACTTTTTGCATATGCTGTTTGCAACTAAACACTGGTCAATCCACTTTCGCTTTACATGACACATTAAAAGGGACAGTTCACCCCAAAATCAAAAATGCTTATTTTTCCTCTTAAGTGTAGGCCAAATGCTGCCGAGTTTGTAACTGAAAAAAACATTACAGAACTCTGTCCAGAAACTGCAACTACTGAACTACACCTTATCACTTGCAAAAGGAAGTGTGCATCTACTCATGACCTCATAACAGAATGGGACATAAGCATGAGTAGCGTCCTTCGGCTGAGCTGTAACATCAGCTAGCTCAGTCAGCTAACCTCTTATTTGTGAGTAGATGCACACATTATTTTGAGTAATAGGGTCATGGTTTGTTGAAAGAGATGTTGCTGTTGATTTTGTAGAATCTAGTTCAACTTTATGGCCAATATCTCCAAAGCTTGGCAAGTCACACCAAAAAAATGTAGATGATAAATAGTACTACAGGTAAGAGGAAAACTATGTGTTTATAATTGTGGGATGAACTGAGTTTGTTGTCGAAATGATTCACTTCTCCTGTCAACATTGAATAGGCTGCATCAGCCACTGCAGGGCTAACGCTACACAAAGCTGCATAGATGCATAAAGGGGACTTCCATGAGGGCTACACCTGCAGAGCGACGGTTGATCCGTGAACCCACTGTTTGTTTCAATGTACAAATGTAAATGTATTTTATATTTTTATTGCCAATCTTTTACCTCTTTAAAAAATATTCTCTTCACTCGCCAAGTCTCATGGTGATTTGTATCCATAGCACATAACTTGCATTGATGTTAAAACATATATATTCACACTCCCGATAGTTAATCACCTTCAGATTTGGATTGTTCAAATAATTTATTCACCTACGAATATAATCTCAAAAACATTCTACATTTGTGAAATGTGTCCTCATTGTACGTGAGCCATGTAGCGTATTACCCCTCTCTCACTCCCGTGTGTGTGTGCATTCCGGATTGTCTTTGTGTAAATGTGTCGAGACAGAGAACAAAGAGGGCCAGTACAAATTCCCACTTGAGTATTTGTGCAATATGATGAGTTAAACTTGTATTTAATGTCTATATGTAGTTTTTTTACCATGTTTTTTTTGTAAGTGTTGTATGATATTCTTACTTTGAACCATTTTTCTTGACCTCTTTTACATATATGGAGAATTGGGACAATACCTAATGAAGGCACTTATTGAATGCATAAGATTTGATCTGTATAGTAATGATTGTTTTCATTCTAGCATTGTAGCCACAGACAGTACGTGTCACATCGCATGTCAAAGACAGTACATTTGGTTTGTTGGTTTTACCCCATTTGACATTTTCCCCTAGATTCACGCTACTGTCGAAAAACACAGCATATCTCAGCCGATACTGACATCCTGACATTGTATTGTCTAATTTGTCACCGGAGGGAAGCCTCCCAGTTCAATATTCAACAAGCACAAACTTGTTGTTTGCAGCAAAGATTCCAAATTAAAACTGTGAAAATGGTGCAGTTTGTGTGAATTAAAAAAAGAAAATGTAATTTTAGGAATTGGTGAGAATATAACACATTTCCCTCCCCTCCCCACATATCAAGTATTCTGTACCTTTGTTATGCCAGCCCTGTTAGAACCAGGTTCTGTCTGAGTGCTGACAGTGAAATCAGGCAGGCTGTCAGTTAATTCACTTTGTTAACCCTGCAGATCCCCTCGCTCTGACAAAATCCTTCCTCCTCCTCCACAGACACGGCCAAGGAAATGTGTGTCTGTGTGTGCATGTACATATTATATGTACTGCACTTCATCTGTGTGTAGGTGTACAATAAAAACTATGCCTACATGAGTAGATTCTCCCTCCAGTCTCTTAATAATCTCCAAATTCAGAATTTTTACCCCTCACTCTGAAGCCTTAACAACGTGTCAGAGCGTCTGCTTTATAAAATGCAGTCTTACTTTTGCGCTGGATTTGGCAGCCTTTTACCATTTAAAATGGGTCTATTTGTTGAGACTGTACTCAACCGATGTCATGTAAGTCTATGTTGTCTCTGAAGAAATATATGTTTTGTCCGATATTATCTTAATAAAGTCAATATGACAAACATTCTTTGTATTTTTGTTGTTGTCTTTCTTCCACCCTTGTGACATTGCAGCAGGTAAACCTCTAGCATCATGTACTCACATTCCCAGGATACCCAGCATCCCCCAGGACAATTAACATCATAGAATAAAATGCAGCACACTTGGCAGAGCAACGATGCTGAAGAAAGAGCCAGAGTACACACTCTAAAACGTATTAATTAATTAATTATTATTATTATTTTTTTTTTCTGTCATATCAAGTTCATGTGTTAGAACCTCATGCATTTCATTTCAGGAGGCAGAGGGGATGGTGGTGGAGTTATGTTGTGCATGGGTGCTTCTGAGACTGCTTTTCAACATTTGTAAGCATGACATCACTGGACATTTTAAAGGAGAAGTAGGGACATCTCCAGCAATTCTTGAGGCAACCAAAGCAGGTATTTTCAGACAACACATAATCTTTTTTCCTAACCCTGACCAAATGGTTTTATGTGCTCACAAACAGAAAGTTGTAGCATTGTCGAATTTGAAAACAAACAGTTGCAGCACATCTGTGGTTTCCATAAATATTCCCCACCGACATTTATTGTGGAGATTAGGTTGCAGAAGGCTTAGTTATTTGACTAGTTTCATCTTCTACCACTTCTGCGATATTTCACTTGACTTGACTGTCACATCCACAGAGGGTGAGCTGAACTGTGTTCCCCATTTGATGACATGGCTGCGTAAAAAAGCTGCCACAGTAAAGAGATGCAGCAGCAGAGAGGAAAATGTTGTTAAGACACAACAAGAAGTGTACATGCAGGGTTGGGTCAGATTACTATGAAATGTTGTCAGTTACTAAATACAAAAAAAAAAAAAATTAGAAAGGTTATCCACTGGATTACAAAACAAAATCAGAATATTTTTGAAAAATAATGGACATATTCACAAACATATGAGTCTCACAATGTATTTATAAATATTTTTTTTACAGGCAATGCAAACAAGTGCTTTTTACATATTGCACCTGTAAAAAAACAGCACTGGCACAAACTTCAGGTGTCCTGTGCATATTCTGTACGTGTGGGATGTTTCTGCTTTCTTTAAAATGTGTTTTATTTTCAAATGTAATCTGTTATTTAAAATGTAATCCGTTTCTACCGATCCCTGTGTACATGTGCTGTGTGGCTCTGCATGAAGACAGGAGAGCTCACAGTTTACCACAGTTTGAACACATAAAAGACAGATTGTAGTGGTGTATCATGGGCGTGCAGCCTGCAGTCAGTGTGAAGCCCACGCCAGGGGGCACAAGATTAAAACCAAGATCAAAAAAGTGTTTCTGACTCCAAAGATGATATTTTAAGACCTTCATGGACCACAGCTTTGCTCATGCAGCATTGTCATAAAGTCCGGTTTCATCTGTGATGGAAAAAGTAATCAGATCCTAAAAGTAGCAACACCCCAATGTCACAATACTTGCTTAGTGTTCATTTTATTTTGCAGAAGTAAAATAAGTATTTATATATACTGTACATGCTAGACAGAAAAACGCTCCCTGTCACCCTGCCAGTGGCTTACTGTGTGCACATTACATTATATATAGTATGACTAGTAGTTAAATATCATCGTATCAGCAGCATATATGTTGGAGCGGGTCGAAGTAGAGCTGATTTTACACATTAGGGTACAAATACTTGACTCTGAGGTGTAGTGGAAAAGAAGAATACACTTATTAACACTACACCGCAAGTTCTTTTCAATCATCATTTTAAAAGTCGTCACTTTCTGAGTTTCTTCCACAGATGCGATGTGTTTGAAAAAAATAAACGCTGCAGTTGTTATTCCTTACAAAAACTGTTTATTCAAATCCACTGAATAACGCAGCAAAGTAATCTCCGTCCATCTTGTTTCTCTATTTTCATCTGATTCAGCAGACCTTGGCCATGTGAGTGACCTGAAACACAATGATCTTAAACATTGGGAGCCATCTTGCTAGAATGGTGTTATGAGTCATACATAACCTTTATTGTTGAGGCGAAATGATGAAAATAATAATGTTTTTATCCATCTATGGCCTTTCGGTTCTTCCTTTATCATACACAGAGTTGATCGTGTTTTCACGACTGGAGCAAAGGCACACAATACATGTTTATGGGCTGCCATGTCCTCCAAATCCGACCATGGAAACACTTGGCCTCGCAATGAATGCATTATGTGTGTCTGTGTGTGTGCCTTCTTGTTTGCCTCTTCAGGTTGTTTACTTCTCTAGACAAATCTGTTCTTTTCTGCAAAATTTCTGCCTGCTGAAATGTGTTTGTTATCTGTGCATAAAGCATGTAACAACGACCCAAGGGCAGAACCGGTCCTCTTGTAGCTCTGTTCTATGAAAACTAAGGTGTGAGTCAGTAAGAGAGACAGATTTGCATTTTTCTCCTGACAGTGTCATACAGCCTGTGTGTTATACATGTGAATAAGTAGACAGCGGGATTGTACGGAGCTGTGATTTCTTCCAAAAAAAAAAAACATTCTGTCTTTGAAAATCTAAATGTGCAAGATTTTTTGGAGGAACAAAGGGGAGAAAAGTGCCGTGTTATCATTACCAAGGAATTGCTTCCCGACCATATACATCAGTGTGTTGCTAGGCTCTCAAGGGCAGCGGAGTCAGTAGCACATTAGTGTTTGACATTAGTCAGACTATTAGAAAAACAACCTCTTGTTTGCTCGCCTAAAATGAGTTCAATTAATTATCTTAATCAATTTACTATAGATGGTATTTGTTAATGGTGCTCGTCAGCTCGTAGCCTTACCTACGATATAATGAAGGATGTTAATTGAAATCGGAAAGTAGGCTAATGATTACAATTAGAATTGTTTGTCCAAAGATTTAATAGCTAAATGTTTTCTGAGATTTTTATGGAGCTTTTCTTATTTTTTTCTTTCATTAAATGACTGTAGCTCTTTCATTTCTCCATGTTGTGTACACTGCACCACTTGTGGCAACAGCACACTCACAAATCAAGCTAATTCAGGTATCCCTTTATAATGAGACATATCGTATATTCAGCGTGAACTCATTCATGACAAGATGTGTAATGAATTCCTGTTCCTCATCAACCGATCAAATCATACTGGATTCATGATTACGACTTGTGATAAGTTTAAACTTAACAGGACCTGATTTGAGGGTTGTTTGCAGTTGATTGACAATTGATTGATATGTGCTAGCGCATTTGGACACATATATTCTCGGTATGGGACTTTATTTCAGACCCATATATCTGCTCAGCCTCTCTGAAAGCAGAGCTGTCCCTCTTCCCGTTTTTTTTTTTTTTTTTTTAAATCAAACCGGCTGTCGGATGCAAACATTTACATATTAAACAAACATTCTGTGATACAGTTGCAAACATAAACTTCTATGTAACTGAATTCCAGCCGACTTGGTGTTCATCATTAAATGGATCAAATAAATGTGAGGATGAACATGTCATTAATGTAATTAATGCATACGGACTCCTTTGACTATACTTTATGTCGCTTTTTCTGTATCAACCCAGCACATATTCTAAAAACAATTAGCGCCAGCAGCTTGTTATGACAACTGCTATGTTAAGGTTTCCTGTTAGGCAGCGACCTATAGTGGCTGTAGTAATTACTGTGGCTGCAAAGGAGGAGGTGAGGTGTAGCAGGTTGGGTTAAACGGTGTGTGTCATGCGACAAAAAGCCTGAACGCCTGCTGCTGGTCTGCTGCGACACTCATGTTGTTTTGGGAAGGGGGATATATGTTGTTTTTCTGAGTTGCTGGCAATCGACCTATTCAGTCGTTCGCTATGATGATATGTTGGTACGGAAATAGAACACAGTTAGAGTTAATACATGTTCGGAACACTGTGTGAAGAGTCATGTCTACTCGACAAACTGTTTTCATCTGTAACGTACATCAAGAACACCAGTTTGCTGTATGTTCTGCCAACTTTTTATAGTTTCAACATCATTTGAATAAAGTCTTGTGAGGATGCCAACAGACATATAAAATTTGCAGATTTCATTTCTGAACCAACGATGGCTGCAATATATAAGATGGTTGCAACAAGAGAAGTACAGAGGAAAGAGGCCGGAGAAAAAGGGGGATTGGACAAGGAGAGATGAGCTGAGCTGGTATGAATAGACAGATCACTGGGAGGTGAATGGAAGCAATGGCACGGTCGAGCTCTGTAACCTTCAACTAAATTCCTCTCGTGTGGGAGAAGAAGGAAAGGTCATGACTGTGAGTCATTGATTAAAATGGCCGAAGAGATTCAGAATAGTCATCCTTAATCATATGGATTAATATCAATCTATGGATTAAATCTCTATCTCTCAAATCCCTGTGCAACAACATCCTTAATTTAAAACCAGCATTTCTCAAAACCAACAAGTTTACAAAGTGCTATAAAGAAATGACAGAAAGACAGGAAATGTGCAGTGCAAAAAAAGAAATACATCATTAGCAGAAAAAGAAAATGCATAGATGATTGGAAGGAAAATGTGAGTCGTGGGAACCTTTCCCATTTTCAGTTTAACCGTGACCCTTGTGTGATTTTATACCGTAAAGGTCAAGTGTTTAATTGTATGTCCCTGAGCGCTGCATAAGTACTGCACTAACTGTCAATTGTGTAGAGTTGACCGGCAATGATGATAAAATTAAAAAGATAAACTATCCCGGTTTAGCTTTCATTACAATGCAAGGTTTGCTGGTGGTAACGCCACATAATGAGTGGCTGCAGGGAAATGTCCCATTACATTTAATTACTCTGATAAATGGATTAACAATGGCCACCAGCAGATGGTGCTATATTTTGTTATTTTCTTTGAATGCATAGCTCAACTGGCCCATGAGCAGAAGAAGACAATCAGCCACATTGTGGAGTCAAAGCAGCAAATTTGCTTGGAAATAAGTGTGTGAAATCAGAAATGCAGAGCAGAAGCATGGGAAAACTTGAATTGTACTATCATGCTGCGGCCTTAGTATATAAAGAGTGTCAACGTAATGATGTTAGTTGGACCAAACATTAATATTTATACACACCATTTTCAGTTCACATTCCCATTTGGCTATATTTAAATACCTTCCTTAGGATCAGGTTAACAAATCTGTGACTGATCCGGACAGGAAGCCTTTAAAGCCCGAGGGCATGTTGAATTCGGGAAGCTACATATGAGCATAACTGAAGCTAGTCGGAGTAAGCCGCCTCTCCCTCAGACTTTCACACCCTAAGGCGCTGTGCTGCACACAGGGTTGTTTACATGCGCCGAGACTGTGTACAGGCTCAGCCTCTCTCCCCCGTCTCTCACTGAGACGTCCGCTCTCTCTCACAGGCACCCATATACTTGCCCACACCTCAATGACTATCTGCAGCCTGGACAGGGGTAATCCTTGAACTTATAGGCAGCGCTGTGTGCTCCAAGCAAATCCCATTCCTTCAAAATGCAGACGCCCCTGGAGCTGAAGTGTGGCCCAAAAACCTCAGAGGTGATATAACAGCTTTTTCTTCTTTTTATGCTTGCTCCTTGTGCTCCACTCCCTGCTCTCCTACATGCCAATAACTATTGAGTGTGCGTCATTTCATAAAAATGTAGAGTCTGCAATGAGTTGTCATTGATATAATTGCTTGTGACTTTTTTGCATGATGGATATGTCACTGCTCCCTGAAATGTGATGTAACGATGTAACGTGTGACGAAGGACCTACTGTGTAATTACATTTAAGCACCTGCATGTAACTTTCTGGAGAAAGATAGTTGATTGTCGATTCTCATCCCCACATTGTCAAATACTAATGATACTATATGAGAAAATAGACGTTCAGTTTCATTTTAATGAGAAATTTCTAAGATATGGCCAGAATTTTGGTTTAAAACGTTTAAAAAAATGTTCTAACAAGAAACAGTGATCTGGACATCATGTCAGAGAGGTCCATGTACACTTACAGAATAAAGTAGACAAATCATTGTAAGTTGTTTAAATGTTGTAGCCCATGCAACTTAAGTTTAATAGTCAGCGTGGTAATACTGATGTAAGTGGTTTACTGGCCTTTTTAAAAAGGAAATCAACTTGTAAAATGTACAGTGTAACATGTTGAAGCAATATCTACTGAAGTTAGCAGACTTACAGGCTAGCTCCACCAGTCCTGTACAGCAAAATGCAGTAGTCCAAGTAGTTTTCAGCTGGTAGATGTAAAAGTGGCGAGTTCGCTAATCATAGGACTCATAGTCACTCCGCTGTAAATCACCTCCATACTTTATCGCCAGTGTTAAAACAGGCATCGGTTGGTATTTTAGGCTTTTAGGCTGTTTGGTACCAGTCTGCTGTCCAGCCTTGTTCTCCCCTCTCCCTGCAATGAACAGTAGCCAGTTCATAGGGAGCAGCAGTGAGTGAATATGTATTCTGGCCACCTCTTAAGAAGTTGGCAAATTTTCAGTTTTCACGAAATTAAACTTGGACCACAGTTACAGGTGGAGAAAATAGATGGTTTTCTTGCCTGTTTCCTTTTTGTGATTTAGTGCTAGCTTCACTTGTATTAAAATTACAAGGTGCTAGAGGGGTATTTGGATGTAAACCAGGCAGGCCCATACATTTTTGATATTTTGGAAAATATACTTCAACCTCATAACCCAGTCAGTTTTTATATTTTTATGGATGCATTTTCTGAAAGGTATAATTACTTACCTAAATCATGCCATTTTTTTGCATTTCATGAATACCTTTATCACTGTGATAAATCACTTCTGTACCATATGTCCTGCACACACGTCAATCCATCCCTTCACCTAACTGGGGATCCCACACCAGCTGAGAGAAGTAAACAACCCGGCATGTCCCCAGACTTCCCCATGGTCTCCTTACTTGTGCAGTGAACACCTCCAAAGACTGCCACCCATGGAGAACCCCACCACGAACAGACTCGACTGGATAGGAAAGGACAGCAGGTCCCACTTCAGGAGCGGTTTCACCTCCACATATCCTTCCTTGTCTCCTCATCTTAAATTGCCAGGTTGTCAGGGGTTCTCCAACTGAATTTTTCAAGTCGATCTTTCAAATGAGCCACCCCAAAGTGGTGCCTGAAAACAGAGCGTTTTCTCACCGCCTTAAAGGTAGGCTGTGACACACATCTGAATGTGACAGAGCAGAAGCTTCACTGATAAGTGTCTTGACTGAGGAGTAGTATAGGAAATGGCTCTGTCTTTTATCCATGTAACAGCTTTAAGATAGTTTGTTCCAAAGGTGGACCTGAAGGCAGCATTTATTCCTATTCAGCCACAACTAACTTATTCTCGAGCTTCTTGCGTCATTGGCCAAATGCTAAATGCTTTACAGGTATTGGGTTTTGTTTTTTCTTCTGGGTTGGCTCTCTGCATGCTGCCACAACAGATTATAGTTTTCTCATCTTTGTCCAGCAAGCTCTCTCTTAACTGCTAATGCTGGTCTCTCAGAGCACTTTATTTGTTTATTGCTTTCACTGAAAATGGACTGAGCCGGAACAAGACTTAATCGCTTCTTTATGTCATAACTCGATGTAACAACCCTGATGAAACTTGATGTAACTAATGTTTGGCAGAACCTTCACTCTGCAGTGTTTTGGCTGCATGGTGGAGGGTCTGACTGGAGTCAGCGCCCTCAAGCACATCTCTTAAAATGACATCAAACACAAGCATGAAAAAAATTACCTAGACAGGAACCTAATATAATGGACGGCCATACAGCTCAGTACTCACTCAGTCATGGCACATTATACAAGATCAACAAGTTGATTCAACACAAAGGGTAGCTATGACAATTGCACCATTTTTATATTATATGACCATTTAGATATTTTTCTCTATATAATTTATGTACACTTGTAACAATAATGGTAGAAGCATTAATAAAGGGTAAATGGTAAAGGGAAATGAAGGGTCTAAAACTTAAATTCTTCATAGAAATACCCTGCTTATTCCACACATAATAATAACAGTGCATGACTATATTTAGCAGCCAGGCAATTGAGCCTTGGCATAATTTCACAATTATGGTGAATGCACTGTTTTTGACAAACCTTCTTGTGTCTTGTTTATCAACTGAAATGATGAGATTTGATGATATTGTCTTCTTCCTCGTCTCAATACCAAAGGGGTGGCGCGGAACGGATTGCGCCAAACTCTTTGGTGTTTGATCTCTTATCGGTCGTGTGAAGTCGTCAGGGAGATTTAAAAGATTTGATATTTTCTTTGAACCTGCCTGGCAGTCCTTAATTAAAATCTGTTTTTCATAGCAATGTTATTTTGCTCATTCTCGTTCACACCAGCACTGTCAATGTCCGTTCCTGGCGTCACTGCTTTTCTTGCCTCTGTGATGATGTTACTGCTGTTACTGCATCACCATCCACTGAATGTGCGCCAGAACAGTCCACGTTAGTTATAGTTTTAATATGATTGATAAATTTCCCTCTGTGAGGGCAACCCAGCCCCCATGGTGGCAGATATGGAAATAAGTAGAAAGGAAAACAAAAATATAAATTAGTGTAAGCAGTAAGTGTAGCTCTAGATAAACCCCTGACTGCCTGTAAAGACGAGTGCCTCCGTGCACAGACTGCTGAGCACAGCGAGCCCCTTGTAAACAAAGCTTCTGCTATTTAGTTTCAGTTGGCTTAATTAGAATGAATGAGGGGGCCTTGTGCAAAGAGGGCAGTTTTTTGTGGGTGGAGGGAGAGAGGAATTGGCCGTGGTGGATGGAAAGCTGGACTGAGAGATAAAGTTACTAGCGGGTGGCATGGACCAATTGGACAATGACAAACAAAGCCTTCAGCCAAAAGCGTGGCCGTAATGAATTTAGGGGAACAACATACATGTTAATGTGCGAAAATCGAATTATTATGATTGTATTCCATGTTTTATCTCCACACCAAAGAGAGGGGAAGCACACGTGGGTGTGTGTGTGTGTGTGTGTGTGTGTGTTAGTGAGAGAGAGAGAGATGATGGCTGTATGTGTGTTTGCGGTTGTGCATTTGCGAGTTATTTTTGCAGGCTAATTACATTTGTCCTGAGGCACTTTACCGTATATGTTAAACATAACAGCAAAAGAGAACGGATTGATGGTCATACCAATAATTTTCAAACCAGCGTAATGATTAACTTACAAAATGGAAATGACCTATTACAGGCAACATTTTCAATCAATCTTGCATTAGCATTGATGAGGGGACTTTGTCCTAACGTGACTTCATCGTAAAACCTCTGTTTTCTGTACATCTACAGTGTATTACTGAGTAAGGTTTTAGTTGTACTGCTGCTTCTCTCAGTATGCGCTTGAGTGTGTTTGCTGTTATATTTATGGCTGTGCTTTGAGCACGGGGCAAAGGTCGAGGAGTGAGCACAGTAAGATGTCATCGACACAAGTGCAAACCAACTTAATGGGATTCATTCATAAATAATGCGGGTGTTCTTTTTATGTTTTGGAGATCTAAAAGCAGAGTTGTTGTGGTTTTCTTAAGTATAACTGACTTCAGTAACTTTTATAATGGGCGTCATTTGCAGCAGTGTGACCAAAAGTGATTAGAAGTATATGTCTACCAGGGTCTCTCCATTTAGCATCTTTCCTTTCAACTATTAAACCCCCCAGGATTCCTGTTGGTGCACCTTAAAGACAGCAGTGCCCTAAAGTAGGCTTGAAATCGCATTTGCTCAAATCCCTATTGTAAAAAATCATCTGTGCCTGTGATTGATTGACAGTGGCTAACAAGCTGCCACAGTGCAGGTGTTACTGTACACCTAAGAGGACGAGAAACAAAGTAAACAAATTAGCACTTCAGCGTGTTGTTAGTGATATTGAAGTGTAAAAAAAATACACACACACACTCACACAAGCATCTAACCAGACCAAAGTGACATTTGCAGGTAAGTGTACACACTGTTTAATATGCTGAAGCTGAGCGTCTAATTAGCTATCTTGCCTGCAAATTGAAGTTAAAGCTGCACTGTCTCCCTGGTGAGTGTTTATGTTGTTGCATGTCCAACGAGCTGAGGTGCAGGTCACGATGTGTGGTGGATGTGTGCGGGCGGGCTAACGTGGTTGTTGCTGTTGTTCGAAGTCTCTTATTCTTGTGTTATGTATTGGGTGCCCCCCCCCCCCCCCAGCCTTCCTGTTCGATAATAACCCAGCAAGAGCACCATTTTGAATGCTCCTATGGCAGATAAAGCATAATAAAGGGCCCTCTATGGTGGCCCAGTGTGCAAGAAAACATAATAAGGTACCCTCTACGGTACCCTTCCAGTGAAGACAATGTCATGCGGTGCTATATGGGCTGCCCTCTATGCTAGCAAATGAGTTTGCCTCTAAATGGTTAATAGTTCCTTGTGTGTTTTTATCACACAGCTGTATACTATTCCGACAACAGAGCAGCTGTGCAAAATCAATTCTTACATGCCTGGGCATAAATTATACACGTGTGACATGATTGGGCAACATGAAACCAAAAAAAAAAAAAAAAAGCGTCAATTTCTTTTGTTTTTTTGAACAACAGGACAAGTGATTTACAGCGACAATTTGGTGCAGCAGCCAAAGAAAAGCAATTTAGCTCCAGTTGGACTTCAAGTACAGGTACAAATTGTGACCAAATACAGTGCCACAAGTCAACCGGCGCCCTCGCTTACCTCTTTACAGATCAATTTATTTGAGTTTGGTTTTAATCAATCATTCTGAAAAACTGCGGCAGGATTTTCTGTTATATCTTTGTTATATTTTCTCGTCCAGTGGCCAGTAGCTAAAACCTTTGACATTGGTGGGCTGTCAAAACCGCATGGGAGCTGTAGTCGCACCATAAAGCAAGCCGAATATAAGATTAAGGAAAGCATCGGTTTCGTGTTCACCCAGAGACATGATATATTGAGGGCGAGAGGTCGCATCCACATAGAGAAGGTGATAATGGCCAGTGTTTGGTTCAAAGATGGAGACTGGAACTCAATCAGGAATGTGTCACACTGGGTCTTGTCAACCTCGGAACACTAGATGATAGAGTACCTGTTTTTTAATGTAAATGATTCAAACGTAACCATGAAGCTAAAGACTGAAAATGTTCATTTAAAGTTTGATAGTTCAGATAAAAAAACAAAATGCAAACGGCTGACATTACTGAATAAATTTAATCTACATTTAGTTAGAAATGCGTCCCGCATCGGAACAATGGTGATTGATCAACATGTCTCATCTCAGGTTCCATTTTCTCCTCTATATGTTCGGTGCTATATAAACAACAATAACACAGAGGTTACTGTGTAATGTGTTCAAACACGAACAAGTCACCCGTATTGACTTTGTGTCACCCCACCACTTGGCCTTTTGTTTTGGTGGGGATAGCCTGTCACGGAGATGGCAGTCGAAAGGAGGGAAGATTTCTCCCAGGAAAGACGGGGAGGGAAAGGTCATGGGGAATAAAAGGCTTTTAATCTGAGTACCTTGTGTCGTGTGCCCAGGGAATATCAAAGTCATCCCATTCCTTGTGAGGTTAGACCGGGGCAGCCTCCCTGTTTGCCCACTCTTCTCTGCTTTGTTTGTGATGCCTAAATACCAATTTTGAGAGCTTTAAGAAAAGGTTAGAAACAGGATGATTTCTCACTGTCTTTCTGCCTGTGTCGGCTTTTGTCCATGTGTTCTTGTGTGAGGCCGACCGCATAGAGATAATATATCAAGTGTGGCTTTGAGGCTCAGGGCTTCATGATGTTACCATCCTAAAACAGAAGGGAGTCTAGATACTGTGGTCAATGTCATTTTGTTTGGAACCATTGAGCAAGATTCTGTCTCCAGCCCTGAATCAGACCTAAATGCATCACAAAAGATTTGCAGGGCTGGTATGTCTTCTGAAATATGTTCTTGATTTCAAGGGCGTCACTTTGTATCAAACATCAGTGGGGACATAGGAGCTCAGATGAAAAGCATTTTTCATGGTCTTCGACAAAATTATGGCGGGGTAAAGAAAAAATGCATAATGGTTCAACACAAGGACACAACAATAGGTTACTAAGAAAATACTCACCATAACAACAGTGAGCACCAGTACATTTTAGAAACAATAACAATATCCAATATTCATGCACAAAAATATGAGATGAAAAGGATGAACGGTAATACAGTTACCTAAAGATATTAAATTAACCTTACCTTTAGAGTTAAACTTGAGACATTCAAAGAAGGGAGATAAACCATTTAAAGCATTTTGAATAGAACAATCTGTTACACCAGAGACTGGTTATTTTGTGCAATAATCCAAATCCATAACAAAAATATTTTATATTTATTTGATGCTGTGTCATGAAAACCTACCGACGATGAAATTCACGCTGATGTCATGAGTTAGCGAGGAAGTTGGACTAATTGGTAAGTTTTGGAAATGTGTTTCAGCACAGCATAGCCCTGATCCGAACTAAGGCTTTTTACACAGCGGCATTATGATGCTGTTATTTTGGCATTCTTTTGATACATATATTGCAGTCAGATCACAGCAAAACCACTTTGTTTGGGTTCTTACCGATGTGGTAACTAAGTTGAATTCAGTCTACGATGACATGCTAGTTGCCATGTACTGATGCTTATGCGAGTAAGGTACATTTCAAATGCTGTGTTAAAAAAATTTCAGATCAGCATCACAGCATACAGTTTCAACGGTACTGATGGAGTACAAAACATACCCATCGATTGATTAATATTTCTTGGTGCAAGCTGTATTTAATTTTTAACTAATTCTGCTCTTATGTGAACAAAATAATCCATTTCAAAAGCTGGTAATGTTGCTGTTGCTGAAAGCGATGCAGATATTCACATATGAAGGCTGCACTTTTGTTATACAACATGTTAGGAGTGCTTGTTTGACCATGACGAGATAGATAGTAAAGCTTAAATTTGATGTCAGCAGTGTTGTCAGCTTGGCGAAATGTCTGAGCCTTTATTTAGGAACTCTAGCAGTCTAGAGGATGGCTTGCCAGTCCATTAGGTGTGAAGTGGAATCACGTTTTCCACAACATTGGCCCTGAGCATCCATCATGTCACACATTCACAACTATTCAACTCCACCATAGTGCTCTCTGACTGCTTTTAAACTCGCACTCAGTGATCCAAACATAAACAAAGGTTTAGACCGACCAAGAGCCGAAGCACAAAAAGCAATCACTTTAAAACTGACTGGCAGCCACAGAAGAACAAACACGTCAGATGAGGACTCAGGTCAAGGGCAACAGGGACACGATTCTGAGGAGAAGATGTGTAAAGCCGAGCCAAAGAGTATATGTATGTGAAACTTGAGAAACCCTCACTGAACAGGAGAAGGTTTGCTGCAGCAAAACCTGTCTGCTCCATCCATATAACTGCATTTCAGCTTCTGTAGGACACCAGAGCTGGGAAATAGAAATAGGACCACTCCATTATGTTGTGCATTAGCATAGTCCATGTTCTGTTCGCCTGTTGAGATGCACAAATTTGTCAGGGTTGTTTAATTGGCCACCACCCACCGAACCACACATATCAGCAGATGTACCACTGCAGCCTGTCAGGGATTTTATGGTGCATTTGGTTACTTAGAACACAGTGGTCACAGTAAAACCTGCAGATTGATTTGGCAGGCACGAGACAGTGTTGGATGCTTTTCTTAGGTCAGAATGAATTAGTTAGTCAGTCTCCCCCATTGCAGGAACCCTGAAGAGTAGACAGAGGAGGCACTGAGCTGTTATTAATTAACTCTTCTTGCAGTTTTACTGACGCCTGAAAGGATTTGTGTGTGTGCAATGTGTAATTGATGTGTGTTATAAAAACTAAAATTCCCATGATGCACTTTTGCTTTACCTTCAGTTATTGACATACATCAGCCTTGCTTCCAGTTTCATCCAATGACCACTCACAGTATTGCAGCTAAAAATTCCCCTTCTGCCCCAAAAACGCATTTGCCTCATGTGTTGCATTATAAAAGAGAATTGTGCAAAACCGAGCCGATAAAATTGATTTTAAAATCGGTGCCATTATCACATTGTAATGTCTGTGGACCACGCTACAACTCGGAAGCAGGACAAAAGCATTCATGCAGCTGCAGTCAGCAGAGTGTTAGCAGGATCAGCATGCTAGTCAGACTTAAGGTCTACAGTGTAGTAGTGCTAATGTATAAGTTCCTGTGTCCACCCATTTTCATACTGTTGAGCAGCAGGATGCTAACACTGGTGCCAGTGGATTTATCTTTGCTCCTGTTTATCAACCTGACTGCAACACGATACACAGTTTAATATAATACTATAATATTGACTGCCGAGTGGAGCTGGAGGGGAAATGTACTTTACCTCATGACTGTAACATTACAGAATGAGAGTGAACAGGAGTCTCTGGTGAATGCTGACTTGGTGTGTGCCGGGGCTTGCTAAACATAAGCTAACACTAAAGTAATCTGGGTGCTTTGGGGTGGTTCAACACCACGCAAGTAACCAGAATAAACACAAATGATCACTTTGCATGTGGTGAAAACACAGCTGAGGAAAATCAAGCTGACTCAAACACAAATGTTAATGGGATAGGATATTTTTTAAAGAGTTGTTTGTGCCAAGTTTAGTCTCATTCGCCAATGTTCCTAAACTGGAAGTAGTGTAAACTTGTGAATGCATATGGGATAATGTAAGCACACAACTCTTTGTAGATTAATTTTCCAATGGTATAGAACTCTGCATTTATTTGACAATTTTTTCCCCCCTAATTTCAGATAATCACACACTCACTCACACCGTTATAGCGTCGCATATACTGAGCCATTACAGTGTTCTTGACCTTGACCTTCTATGGTGGTAATTAAAAGAGACTGAACTAAATCTTGTCAGCCTGTTCCTTCTGACAGAGGAATACTTAGCTGCTGTACCCTTAACTGGCAACAGAGACCTTGACTTCCATAATTGGATACACTTAGTGCAAATATCTTTCAGTTATATGTTCAGAATCCAGATTATATAAGTTTGATTTATTTCAGCTATGATCATTTTGAATTTGCTATCAATACCAGTATCAGTTGTTCCAGCTATTAGTGTTATTATTTCCCGGGCAGTGTTAGGTGTTTCCTCATCATGCAGACAATTGAATAGTCAATGAGTTTTGAATGGACTTGTGGGATGTATTAATCTACGTCACGTACAACTACAGCACAGGATTGATGCAGTTTAACATCCTCCGGAGTTGCACTAAATGAGAGAAGTCAGGGATGACACGAAGGTCAGGACTAGTCGATGTCTCACTTACTGTTCCATGACTATTCATCCTGACAACATACTCTTCCCCCTCATGGACTGCTGTCAGCACTAGTCAGCTTGCTAGATTGCCTTTGTAGAACATTAGTTAAACAAAGCATGTTGAGAGGCGAGAGGAATAAAAAAAAAAAAAAAAGCAACCATGGAAAAAACAAAAAGGGATACGATCCTGGCAACTCAACAAGAGTGTTACATATCCCTCTTGGTTTTCCACAACAACACTGGTTTTATGAAATCACCCGGACAGGCAGCACCTGTTGCGACAGCTTCCCTGTCGCCAGCTCCTCTCATCAAGTCTTTTCCGTTATCTCCTTTGTCAGTTACTTTTTTTTTCAGAGCTGGTGGCTTGGGTATTGCATTTTAAATTAGGGTACTGTGGATGTCTTAAAAAAGGATACTATATTTCACATGCAAAACAGATAACAAATGCCTTTCTTACTTTTTGACTTGCCCAGAGTGGTTTACCAGTTCTGAGCTACAAAAAAAAAAAAAAAAAAAAAAAAAAAGCTGGCTTGTGTAAGAAGAGGAATAGGATGAGGAAGGAGTAAGAAGAATGGGGGTCTTTAATGAGATGGGGATGACATGCCACTCATATGGAGGTCAGCAAGATGTATTGACACAAGCTGCAACAGCAGAGAAACTCACAGTGGAAAGGACATTTTGCATTAGAGCACTGGAGTTTTTGGATATGAATGTCAATTTTGAGATCAATGGAGATGATGATGATGTTATATAAAAAGGTATAAAGTGACTATGCATCTTGGACAGGTTGACCTTTCTCATTTGGGTTCAGGTGAGGATATGAAAACACATAGTACTTTTTTTCCCCCTTTAAAAAATGATTTCTTTCTCCTGCTACTCTACAGCTGCACAGACGTATTTCGGCAGAAAGCTGTTTTTGAATTAATAGTTTGTTCTGTTACACGGAATTGAATTGTGTGAATTTAAATTCAGCCTTTGAGTTGCTTTCGACAGAAGAGAGAATTATTGCTTGTTGATGTGCCAAGGCATTGATTACCATGCTTGGCCTCAGTAGCCGTCATATTAATGGACTAACTTGTGAAGTAATTTAATGCAGAAATAACTTTGCATTTTCTGCAGAGTAATTTCAAAGGTAGAAATGCAGAGTGGAGGTTGGTGCCTCTGAGGGATGGAAGATGGAGCTGAGCCTGAACCAGGCTTAAGAGGATGTGTCTGCCATGTCGCGTTTGATTAATGGCACCACAGGCCTGCTCATCAAGAGGTAATAAAATATGAGGGCATAAGTCAGTTCTCATCCTAGGGTTCTGGCTGGTGTTCAGGTCTCTCAGCACAAGCTTTTTCCAAGGTAGCCCATACCAATAGGTCTATCTCTGCTGCCCTTCTCTGAATCCTTTTTCGGTATAGCGAAATTGTTTTAGTAATATCTCTGCTCTTACGTGAACAGCCCGTTTTCATAAGAAATAAGAAAACTCAATGGTTTGTCTAGAATTCCCAGGTATTAGAAAGTGTCGCCTGATGTCTCCTCCACAGAAACGGACTGGCTGAGAAAAATGCTGTCAAAGAACGTCATGTTGGAGAGTGGCAAATCCTTAAAGACAAGTCTTAAAAAAAATCCAGTCAGAGGAAATCTCTCTGTGGCCCCAAAAGCAGCTGGTTCCACAAACTTGATAGTGGAGTATATGTGATTGAGAAATAGAATGAAATTTGCCAGTCAGCGGAGCCGGTATTCGCCTGAAAGCTTTGGAAATCCACAAACAGCAGCCTGGTTGTCTTTGCTTTGTCTTTCATTTCTTATGTTGAATATTGTCTATCTTTCAATGCTGCAATGAGTCTTACAATGAAGGTTGGCCTTTAATCAGTATTTGCATTCTGTAAGTGCCTCCTCTGCTGTCTGTGTAAGTCATCTTGGGTGCTGGCGGATCCCAGCAAGTATGTAAATTTGATGCTTGCACTGGGAACGATCGGTGCACAAACATTCAATACTGTCAAACAAAAAGGAGGAGCAAGTGGAGTAGATGCTAATGGCTAATGAGGCAGTAACTGAATAATATACAGAAACACATTTTTTGCTTAACAATGATGGTTCTTTGGGTTGTTTGCCGTTTTCTTCTGCTCCTAATGAATCTCAAGGCAGAGTAGATTCTGCAAGGCATATTGATGCGCCCCCCTGTCAATACTAATTTTTGTTCCATGATGGAAGCGTGAAATATTGATGTGACCATCAGACGCTAAAAGTGTAACTAAATCCAAGAGAATAGCATGGCAAAACAATCTCTGAGGGAGGTACTCAGTTGGCAAAAGGACGTTTTGCACACCTCACTTTGCTTAAGCCTAGTTTTCTCTTCTCAAAGCCCGAAACAGCCAACGCTGCAACAATTCTCTCCCTACAACTCAATTGGTATTGAGTTTGTGTTTTCTATTACGGGCCGTGGCTGTAGGTTCTTAACACAGTGCAATTACCAGTATCTCAGTATAGACATGTCAGGTTTATATATAGTAGTACAACTTTTTACTCATACTTTTTATGTTTCTATGTAGGCGCTGCATGACTTGCAGAACAAATGCAGATTTGTAATATCACTGGAAATACCTACCATGAGTCATGTTTTAAATTTCCTGTTCACAGAGGGCTCGCGATAGTAATAGTGATACCGTGCCCCTGAGATCCTCCTATAAGATATCGGTGAAATTGACTCCTTTGCCAGACTTTTCCTTACCTGGGCTCCCACCTCCTGATGGAAGACGATATCTTATCATGTTTCATCATAAAAAAAATAAAATAAAATAAACACTGAGGGTTTTTTTTTTTTTTTTTTTTGCCATCGTGGCCCTAAAAATGTTTGTGTATGTTTGCTTCTCTCAATACAGTGGATACATATTGACATTTTTTGCCTTCTTTGCTAATTCAAATCAATCTGCCTAACTGTTTGTAGCATATGTAAGTGTCACTCATGTTCTGGAAGGTCAAAGTCTTGACGCTGTACGTACACCAGAATGTAAAAACCTGGAAATAAAATATGGGAAAGAAAGAACCAATAACAGATAGCTGAAACTCACATCAAATACAGCTCAAAAGTCAAGATTTACCAGACCCTATTCACATTATAAGTTTTACTCCATTTTAAACGCTTTTAGATAACAGCTCACACAATGTACATGTAAAATGAATGGGGGCTTAAAGAAGAACAGAGGTAGAAGAAGCAGAAACATGTAGAATTTCATCCAGCCTACAATCTAGACATTGCTGGTCAAAAGACAAAGATGAAGACAGCATGCAGTGTGTTCAAAGGTTGCTACCATATCAAATCACAACAGAGTGGGAGATTGATATGCTCGCTTTTATCCGATACGCTGTAATGGCGTGCTGTCAGGGCGACTTCATGTCAAACTGTCAGTCCAGGGTTCAGCACAGTCAAAATCTGATGCTTTTGGGATAAAATAAGACCATTGCTTTAGCAAGTACAAGCCATTAGGAAGGGTTAAATACATGTAATACAACTTTTCACAGATGGGACTTCTTTTCAGCTCGTTAGGTGTTGAGGTACAATTACTCATACACTACCGACCCCCAAAGATTTGTCAGGTTGTTCACTGTGGAAGCGCTAATTAGTGTTCCTTTAAACATATTTTTTCCACCTAACTAATCTCAAATATTTTCCCTTCGAAACTGAAATATTCTGCTTCTGGAGGACATATCGTATGGGCCTAAGCAATTCATGATTGTTGAGTTTTTTTCCTCTCATCTTTTGCACCAATTAAAGTCTGTTAAGCTAAGATGTGAGCTCATCATAGTCAGAAGCTATGTTACTTAAGACTTAGGGGGAAAAAAATGAATCTGTCTCTTCAAAAGTTTGCACAGTTCACACACAAATTATACATCTACATTTTCCCAGAAGCTTTCTCGCTCTCAGAACACAAAACTCAAACCCAGAGTAGTTACAATTGGGAGCTTTAATGCTTGATTGATGGGTGAATAACTGTCAAGCTCTTATAATTATACAGTCATTGAAATTTTCCACTCCCCCCGCCCCTTTTTCTTACATAAAGGGTCTCTCTTAAATAAAAGCTATATAGTACAGTATATAATTGCAACTTGCAGTGTAAATATCTACAAGTTATGTGTATTTTTGGGGACATGTCTTCTGAAAACATTGTCTTTCCTACACAGGTATGTGGCATTTGGCTAATTAGCCTTCTCCTCAGAAAAGTGCACTGGTCAGTTCACTGATGCCTCACTATAAAAAGGTCCCTAGTTGGTCCTTAAGTTGGGGGTTGAATGGTTGGGTCAAACGTCCGTACATTCGTATCTGAAGTTACATAAGAAATGTAATTTTAACCCACGTCATGGTGTTTTCCTCAGCCTAACCAAGTAGTTCCAAGTGTCTAAACCTCACCGAGTAGTTTAAGTACCTAAAAAAACCCAAAACAATGTATAAGGTTCAGTATTGACAGCTTTGGGATCATAGAATGTGTTTATTTCTAATGGCAGAGTATTCAAAATCTGTTCACATTATTTACATTTTTTTTCCCAGTTGCTAACATACTAAAATGACATGCATAGCACAAATATTTAAACTGACAGACAGACACAGACAGCAAAACCTCTTCTCAAGTCTCCAAAACTTTAAACACATTTTCTGCTTTACACACATTTTGCAATTCAAATTGGCACTTTTTAAATGCACTGAACACGGTTCTCTGCATAGGACACAACAATCACAAGTCACATGTTTGCCATATCAACTCTGCCATTCAAAATGGCACTACATGAGCTCATTGGCCACTATATGTGCCACCTGCCAAACAATTGTTCCTGTAATTGTTACCCCTTCAATCAGCACTAACAGAAGTAAGCACTAACAGACCACAGGTGAGCACCTTTTTCTTTTTACAACCACAATCAAACAACAACCTTAGCTGATCATGTCATAAACCATGGGCTGACACATTGTCACATTTTTTTTTCCTGCAATTTTTACTGTTGTGAGCATATTTTTGTTCACTCCAGTGTAAATATATCTGCTGTGCATATGTTGCACTGACTTGTTGGTGAAAAATAAAAAACTGAATATTTCAACAGCATGTATGTGTAGCTGCAAATATTTCTGTGCATGTGAACAAAACAAAAACAAGAATTCTCTACAATTTGAACTGTTTTAGTTTTATGACAAAGCTCTAGCAATGACAGAGAAAATATAAAGGACGCGTACGTCGCCCGGATTGGCGTTACCGGGACCCCACCCTGGAGCGAGGCCTGGGGTTGGGGCTCGCAGTCGAGCACCTGGTGGCCGGGTTTTTGCCCACAGGACCCGGCCAGGCCGACGGAGCGACGTGGGCCCACCCTCCAGTGAGCTCACCACTTGCAGGAGGGTCCATAAGGGGCAGGTGCGGTGTGATTTGTGTGGCGGTCGTGGGCGGGGGCCCCGGCGACCCAATCCCTGGATGGTGACTCTAGCCATGGGGACATGGAATGTCGCCTCACTGGGGGGGAAAGAGCCTGAGCTGGTGCGAGAGGCTGAGCGGTACTGGCTAGAGATAGTCGGGCTTGCCTCCACGCACAGTCTGGGCTCTGGAACTGAACTCCTTGAGAGAGGTTGGACTCTCTTCTATTCTGGAGTTGCCCACGGTGAGAGGCGGCGAGCTGGTGTAGGCTTGCTTATAGCACCTCTGCTCAGCTGCCATGTGTTGGAGTTTAGGGAGGGAGGCTGGAGACATTGAGTCCGAATGGACCATGTTCTCCACTTCTATTGTTGACGCGGCTGTCCGGAGCAGTGGCCGTAAGGTCTCCGGTGCCTGTCTTGGCGGCAAACCCCAAACCTGGTGGTGGACTCCAGAAGTAAGGGATGCTGTCAAGCTGAAGAAGGAGTCCTATCGAGCCTGGTTGGCCCAGGGGACTCCTGAAGCAGCTGACAGGTACCGGCAGGCCAAGCGAGCGGCAGCATGGGCATTCGCGGAAGCAACAACTCGGGTCTGGGAAAAGTTCGGGGAGGCCATGGAGGAGGACTATCGGTCGGCCTCAAAGAAATTCTGGCAAACCATCCGACGCCTCAGGAGGGGGAAGCAGTCCTCCACCAACACTGTTTACAGTGGAGGTGGGGAGCTGTTGACCTCGACTGGGGACATTGTTGGGCGGTGGAAGGAATACTTCGAGGATCTCCTCAATCCCACTGACATGTCTTCCATAGAGGAAGCAACGGCTGAGGACTCAGAGGTTGTCTCATTCATCACCCAAGCCGAAGTCTCTGAGGTAGTCGGGAAGCTCCTCAGCGGCAAAGCACCGGGGATGGATGAGATCCGCCCTGAGTACCTCAAGTCTCTGAATGTTGTGCGGCTGTCTTGGTTGACACGTCTCTGCAACATTGCATGGCAGTCGGGGACAGTGCCTCTGGACTGGCAGACCGGGGTGGTGGTCCCCCTATTTGAAAAGGGGGACCAGAGGGTGTGCTCCAACTATCGGGGGATCACACTCCTCAGCCTCCCTGGGAAAGTCTATTCCAGGTTACTGGAGAGGAGAATTTGGCCGATAGTCGAACCTCGGATTCAGGAGGAACAATGCGGTTTTCGTCCGGGCCGCGGAACACTGGACCAGCTCCATACCCTCCGCAGGGTGCTTGAGGGTTCATGGGAGTTTGCCCAACCAGTCCACATATGTTATGTGGACTTGGAGAAAGCATTCGACCATGTCCCTCGTGGCATTCTGTGGGAGGTGCTCTGGGAGTACGGGGTCGGAGGCCCTCTGTTAAGGGCCGTACGGTCCCTGTGCGACTGGAGCAGGAGCTTGCCAGCAGTAAGTCAGACCTGTTCCCGGTGCATGTTGGACTCCGGCAGGGCTGCCCTTTGTCACCGGTTCTGTTCATTATTTTTATGGGCAGAATTTCTAGGCGCAGCCACGGGTGCCTCAGGTGGAGGTGTTTAAGTATCTTGGGGTCTTGTTCACGAGTGAGGGAAGGATGGAGCATGAGATTGACAGGCGGATTGGTGCGGCGGCCGCAGTAATGCAGTCGTTGTATCGGTCTGTCGTGGTGAAGAGAGAGCTGAGTCGAAAGGCGAAGCTCTCGATTTACCGGTCAATCTACATTCCTACCCTCACCTATGATCATGAACTTTGGGTCATGACCGAAAGATTAAGATCCCGGATACAAGTGGCTGAAATGAGTTTCCTCCGCAGGGTGGCGGGGCGCTCCCTTAGAGATAGGGTGAGGAGCTCTGTCACCCGGCAGGAGCTCGGAGTAGAGCTGCTGCTCCTCTACATCGAGAGGAGCCAGATGAGGTGGCTCGGGCATCTGTTTTGGATGCTCCCGGGACGCCTCCCTCGGGAGGTGTTCCTGGCATGTCCCGCCGGGAGGAGACCCCGAGGAAGACCCAGGACACGCTGGAGTGACTATGTCACCCAGCTGGCCTGGGAACGCCTTGGGATCCTCCCGGAAGAGCTGGAGGAAGTGTCCGGGGAGAGGGAAGTCTGGGTGTCCCTGCTCAGGCAGCTGCCCCCGCGACCTGGTCGGATAAGCGGATGAAAATGGATGGATGGATGGATGGATAGACAAAGCATTCTAAAGATGAGAGTGCTTTTCATTATGCCCAACAGTGTGTAGTTGGTTAGACAACAATCTGGTAATACGAAAGTGTGTGCCATTTGGTGCAAAAGTTTGATTTTGATAATTCTGTATGTAGTTTTGGTTGCAGTGCTTCATTTTGCAGGATATATGAGGTATTTTGCAGTTTGGGTGTGTGATTTATGAATTGTGTTAAGTATTTTGATAAAACCAGCCTAGTTTGCAAAATTGTGTTTTAGCAATTGGAAAAAACTGTAACTGTAACTGTAACAGGTGACTCATCTGTTTCTCTTCAGACCATCATATTTTACTTCTTTTTTGGCAATGAATTTAATGTCATAATCTTTGTTAAACTGAACTGTACTACCATCCGGCCCAAAGATCCTGAGTTCAAATCCATCCCCAAACAACAGTTGTGTTGGCTGCTCATGTAACTACTACCACAGCACTTTACCCTGACACAGTGGCCTCACCACTGAAAGGCAGTTGAATAAGCTTTTCAAAGGTTTTATGGCATGTAATAAAGCGCTGCCTTTCAGCAGAAGAAAGCTACGACTTCTGCTTTATAATTGATTTGTGATGAATTCTATACGTTTTTCAAAGTTGGAGGTAATTTATTTGGTAAAGGTAACATTAATAAGAAATATTAGGAGAGCTGTTGAATGTTTTACGCATTATCTGAAACAAAAGGATCACATTTGACCTGCCAACTCTCAAAATCTGCCTCACAATGGTGAGAGACACAAATTAAAAGGCTAATTAAACCTACAATAACGAGTTTATTGGCTGCTTGGGGCCAGGGGTGAATACATCATTGACGTATCATTACATTGTAGAATGATAATATGATACATATGATAAACATTAGATGTTACAGAGAAATATTACTTTCAATTTAGAGTCATATTTCTGGCCCATGTGATGAATGTAAGCTCAATATTCACTTGTTTTGTTTTGTTGTTGGTCTCTGCCAACCCCTGGGGGAAATATGTGACTACACAGCTGCTAAATGTGTCATTATATTCACCAGCCAGTTGCTATGTGTGTCTTTATCTATCATAGCTGCTTTCACATGTTCTGACAATAGACCTGTCTGTCTGTATCTGCCAGCTGCCCCCCTTCAAACATCGGGCAAGAGATTTGCTTAAGAGCTGAAGCGGAATGTGTTAACTGCTGCGAAAATGAATGCAAACAAATGCTCCAGTTGTGATGCATCTCAGTGCCTGCTCCCCTAAAAGACCTTCCAAATGATGGAGCCTTTTAGTGAAATCAGATTTAGACCTAATTGGATGACAGGCTCAGTGTGGACTCCCTCAGGACAATGATGCACATGCAGTACGTGGAGTAGATAAAATAACAAGAACACGCTGTGGCACAATGTGATGACATGTGATAACACAACAAAATGCAACCGTTTCGACGCTACTTTCAACAAAGTATCAACAAAAGTACTTCCATCGGGGAGATGCTAATTCAGTGGTGGTAAATTATGAGGTGGTGATGTTTATGAGAAGTGTTCTTCAATCAGTGTTGGTGTGGGTCTAACTGTCAGCACTGTTTATCTTTGCTAATGCTATATTCCTCTGCACTTGACACATTACACATTTTTCTGGCATTGCAACAAATCATCCACCAACATATGAGAAATGGCCTTTTTGTTACTTATCATGGTCTTTAGACTCTTTCATCAAGTTTGTCTATGGAACCTGAGATATTTTATTGCGTTAATAAAATTAGAATCGATATGGCAATATATCGTCCCCCACCCTCGTGCAATACACTGGCGCCAAATACCGATATTTTAATTTAAAAAATAACATGCTCCCTGCCAATTTGACTCCCAAGCGTTGATCCTTCAGGGGTCCTCGCAATGATGCATGGAAGTTAATTGGCCGGAGAAGAGGAAGTTTACATTTGGATAATGGCAGACATCAATGTGAAGTTATGTTGAGAGACGGTCTAGCCATCTTTAACAGGGCAAAAAAATAAAAAGAGAAATATGCAATATGGAAGAACTGTCTGGTAAAAGGCAAGGACCTCAGCTCATACAGCATGGACGAAAATAAAGATTTCTGCCAAATGCTGCAACCACAGGAACCAACGTGTAAAATACAGGGCAGAAAATATTTCACCAAAAAAGCTATTCCAGCTCTTTATGATGAGACGAGAGGAAAGGTAGAGGGTGCACTCTAGTCTGCAGAGAGAATTGTGCTCACGTCTGATGGATGCCCATTTTATTGATAACGAGTGGGAAATGCACTCTTATGCGCTACAAACAAGGGGAATGCACGAGACTCATGCCGGTGCTAATCACTTCTCAGAGAGGTGCGCTCACCTCTGAGCATGCCGATCAGCTGCCGTTCCTGAGGAATATGCATACTTAAGAGCGAATTGAAACGTGCTCAGGTTTATATAATACAAGTTACTACAAAGCACTGAAATGTTCCCAGGTTTATGTAAAGCAAGCTGGTCAATGTTCTTTTTTTTAATTAATTAATTTATTTTTTACACTTATTTGGTTTTGTAGGCATTATTTGAACATAGCACAGCTGGAGTGCTTGTCAAGACATGTAATCAATTCTGAGTTCTCACGCTGACCCACATTTGTGCATAATTATGTGGCATAAAGCACAGAGAGAGGTCTGTTGACAGAGCACCTCTGCATGGGATGAGTGGAAGAAGAAAATGAGATGAAAAATATTTAGAAAGAAACAAAAGTACAAATTCACACTTGGAATTTATCCTTAGCAGCACTCCTTTCGGAAAGTAACAATGCACATGACAGCCAACCTTTCATAGTTCTGTACTTCAGTACATCAGTACATTTTCCAGCCATGTTAATAGCAACAGTACTAGGTAAGCCAAGACATGTCCCAAAATGAAAAGGAAAGTTGGTATTATAGGAATGTCAACATGAAGACATTTAAAAGCTTCAACATATCTGTGGTTTGCAGAAACACACATTCTTCCATTTAAGTGTACTGATAAGATGTGCTGGTAAACGAACTCTTTAACAGCAGGGGACTGAAACTGGACAGCCTAAATTTGTTCATGTTCCAGTGTGATCACTGGTGTGCTTTTCCTGCCATGACATGTGAAAATGCTGACCATTCAGCAAGTTAGAGATGTGATTATTGTGCATAATGTGCACATTTGGACAATGCGCAAATCTAATTGAATGAAGATGTTTACTTTATTAACAAGACAAGAATCTTCCCCTTTTCAGTCGGAAATGGAAAAGCCTCTTAATTACCGTCAGCTCAGATAGACTCTGAGTGAAACGGTAACACTAATAGGGGCTCCTGCTCTCACTCACAGGCCGAACCACTGGAACCCTTTAAAGGGTCTCTATCTGAGGAATGTCCTGCTGGTTTCCCCTGAAGGGAGATTCGGGCTATATAGCCTGTCAGGAGCTTCAAACGGGAGCAAAGACAGAAGCAGTATGGCTTGTGGCACCCATGATATCTCTTCAGAACACACAGCACAAAAAATTAAAAAAAGATACTGGTCGGGTATGGCTTTGCTCCTCAGCAGGGAGCTGGGGTGTTAGAAAATGCCTCACTTTTCACCCAGGTACAAAACAGATGAGGCATTGTTAAGTCCTGTCACTAATATGTTTTTGTCAGCATAAAATAAAGGTGATGAGGGGATAGCTAACCCATTTAACTGTCTTATAAATGAAGGGTGAATTTATTCATTCTCCCCGTATTGCTGCTTAGGGATTCTAGGCAATATCTGATAATGACATAGCTAGAGTGCTTGTCAAGATATGTAATCAATTCTGAGTTCTCATGTTGACCCACATTTGTGCGTAATTGTGTGGCATAAAGCACAAAAAGACGTCTTCTGACACAGCACCTCAGCGGGGGAAGGAGTGGAAGACGGAAATGAGATGAATAATATTTAAAAAGAAACAAAATAGCAAATTCACACTCAGAATTTATCCTTAGCAGCCTGCTTCTTTCAGAAAGTAATGTTGCGCATCAAATAGACAAACTTTTCCAACGCACAGTAAAATGAAGGCGCCTCGAACGTAACGCGCATTTCCTTCCTTCCTTGCTTGAGCCTGTTTGGCTTTTCTAACGTGTCTGGTGGGGCATAAGGAGGAGGAGGAAGGACATCTGACTGGGCGCTGCTGCAGTCCATCGACTGTTTTCTTCTGAGGGAAAGGTCAGAGGATACAGTACGATGGGACACCTGCTGAAGGTAATCATTAATAAGCCTGCTGTCCTGTCAGCAGCCCCTGGCTTTACCAGATGTGTTCTTCTGAAAAGAGGGAAATGTGGCAGGGGTGTCCACACATCATTATAATACTGCTGGACTGCCTGAAGCAGACATGGGGCATGCTGAAGTGTGATTTAGGATCCAGGAAGCTGTGTGCAAAGTGGCACATCCTGCCTGTTAGTAGTATTAGTAGTAGTCGTTACCTGTGTGACTGAGAAAAATGGATCCCACATAGCTGGTGGTTCTTCGCCACCCAGCAATGTGCCTAATTTAAAGGTTACCACGACAACCCTCTCTCATACAGGAGCTGACTGCCAAGGCCAAGTGTTCGTGTTTGGAGCGGAGTTCCGTTGCTGTTCAAATAGTTATGGCAGGTAGCTTCAGAGACTGAAATAACTAAGATTATCCACCTTATTCCTAGCACCCCATTTTACCTTTCAATGTCGCCTGTTCTCACTCCCGACACGTCGCGTACCGCAGCTTGGTCAGTGGCCGAAAAGCTTCCGAACGCTGCCCAACTATGAGGCTGTAGTTAAGTGTCTGAGGTCACTTCTAAAAGCGACCCACTAGTGCAGTAGTATAAAGCGTGAGGAAAGAGTCCAGGGTGGTCAGGATGGTTAGATGGCTTTTCCCTTCCAAGACTGGAGTTGGTGTCCCAGTTGTGACGAAGAGCTTTTAAGAGCCAGGAGTTTTCAACTTACGTTACGTACTGTAAGTAGGTTAGCATACATAAATGACACCATTTATGGCACACAAGTAACGTTCTTGTGTTAAATGAGAGATGGACTTAGTCACTTTTGTTACGTGAGTTATGTAACTTACAAAAGCTACTGAACATTTGTTAGTTTAACTCACAAACTAAGTATGATCTTTTTCTAAACCCAACTGAGCAGTTTTGGTGCTTTTCCCTAACATCACCCCGACCGTTTAACAAAGTTAATAACAGACCAAAAGACATAGTATGTCATATTAATATGTTGATATTAAGATGTTGCAAATTAGGTTATAGTTCCAACTTGACCCCTGAACCATTCACATCCAAAACTGACACTAGACGGGTAGGTAGAGCATCACTGTATGAAGCTCACGGTCTCTGTCCAAGCTGCGGTATTTGACAAGTTAGGAGTGAGAACGTGTTGTGAGTTCACTCCAAACTAGCAGTAAGTCCAAGAGGTAGCTGTTGTGTTGATTTCGAAGATGATAGAAAAGCAACGCCGTACATAAAACAAGCAGAGCATCTGAACATCTGACCGGCTGGACCTATGGTACGCAAAAAAGAACAAGTCTGTCAATTTCACCTATTGGATCTGATGTAGTATACAGTATTTTCCAATTCAATATGCCAATATGCTATATGCCAATTCCTGCATCCACTACTTCTACTACCGATTGTCGTTCATCATTTACATCATTTTCATCACCTTCACTGTTTGTAGATCAGCACAAGCACAAATTATTTTCTCCCATCTGATGATGCAGGTTGCTATATCCACGATTCTGGCCCTGTCTGCCCTCCTCTCTCCCTTGTTCTCTTGTCTCTACCCACTACACTTCAATTGCAGCTCCATGCAAATGAGTCTCCGGTACTGCAGAGGAGAAAAGGTGGGAAACCAAATTGGATCGAATGTAATTCAGTTCACCAAGCAGGGAATGAATCGATAATGCTGAGAAATGGCTTTCGAAAAGGACTGAGTGCCCACCTTGTGTAAGAGGCACCTTCTGTTTACAGCGCGACCCGGGGCCTGCCTGCTTATGTATTTTACGACAGGTTAATCAAGAATCACAGTGCCTGGCGCTTCATTCCTGACATCTTTTTCTTGTGATGTTCGCCACGCAGCACTTCAGAAAATGTCCCCGCCTGTTTGCATTCTCAAGTGTGATAGGTCGGCTTGAATGGTTTTCCCATTCACTGCAGATTTGCATTCTCATCTCTGTGTAATGAATTCACCGAGTATAGCTGAGCAAACAAATTGGTATAGTTTGCATTTACTCTCAGGCCTATCAAGCTGCTTACGAGATACAATGCTTGTGTACTTGTACACACAGATGCCTCGTACAGTATCCAGCTAATGCGCTCAGAATGCAGCTTTACTTAAGCACTTGATTTCTCTCACTTTCTCTCAGTTTGACACACACACACACACACACACACACACACACACACACACACACACACACAATTTTAGACACCACAATGCATACAGATGATTGCACATGCAGACTGGATGTTGTATTTCCACTTATTTTTCACAATTGAATACTGACAAATGACTGGGTAGCACTCAATTTCCATATTACTTATCATAATTAAAACATAATTACACAGTTCTAAATCTACTTGGATTTTGTGTATGTGTGTGTGTGATTATGTTGTATTTATTCGGCAAAAATCTAATAACCATGTTGTAGGAACCAAAGGCAGTTGCACACACGTGGGGTGAGGAACTCCAGAGATCTGGGGGGACTTCGGAGCTGATCGATTTGCTTCACTGCAACAAGAAGAGCCCGAAGAGATTGTTTCAGGGCACCTGATGTGGTCTCATTTTTCTTCCAAGAATTTCAAGTACGATCAATTGAAAGGACAACTCACCAAAGCACCTGCTGGATGGACTACATGAGAGCACTTAGAGACCCCGCTGTAGGAGTTGGGAGAGGAAGCTACGGAAAATGATGTCGGGGTTACTGCGGTTGCTCTGTGCAAAGTACAGTCCACTGCCTGACTTAAAAAATGGATAGCTGGATGCAAGGAGCAGCCAAGACTTTATCAGAAATACCTCCTGTGCCAAGGAGGTTTGGAGGCCAGTTTTTCATCAGAAAAACCTGTAGAAATGTTAATGCCAAAAGCACCGTAAAGCGTACATTCATCTGACTTTAGTAGACATACTGTATTTCATGCAAATTCTCTGTGTCTTCAGTTAGCACTCAAAAGAACTTCTGACAGAGTAAAGGAGAGAGGACCTAATGAGAGGTAAAAATGTGCTTGTTGTGTTGTGTTCTTCCACATGTTGAAACACAGGCTGGCGACAAACAGACACACCACTAATGGGAGATTCTGGACGGCAGCCCAGTCGCCTGAACAAAATTGCTGGCTGTTACTGCTCCTGCAAAACCAGTGACACTTCTGTATGTGATTGAACACTCACCACATTGACGTGTCTACAATAACATGTCATATCACATTCGCATGACATGTTTAGGACCTGACTTTCATATCGAGAGGTGGAGGGGATGTCAGTGGAGTTTTTTGAGAAGGTTGCCAAGCCGGTGGCCACGATTCGAGACTGGCGCTCGAGTTTGAAACCACTTTAACCAAAAAGAAAAAAAATATATGAGGCACCGCAGTATTTTAACACTGACTTACATTTTTCAGCCATGTTTGCATGAAGAAAAATTGGTTAGTTTTGCCAGTAAGTCGAAGGTGTCTTTAAAAGAAACCTTGGGACCCCTCCCACCATGTTTGTGGCAATCAAAACAGGTATTTCAAGCCAAAACATGATCTTTTCCTAAACCTAACCAGTGTACAAAATATTGAAAATTTAACATGAAAAAACCTAAAATTGCAACATGCAGACATGTTTCTTCATAACCATGGTTTGCAATGTGAAGCTGTTTGTCCACATTGGCTGCTTGTGTAGTACTGCTGCGACTCACTCATGTGTTTCCTGCTATCTCTTTGCATGGCATTTGCCATTGATAATTATCAAAAAAATATGATGACATGATTTTCCTTTACCCAGTTGAAAGAGTGAAAAATCGTGAAAGGGGAAAGGAAGAGGGAGAAAAAGAGGATTTTTTTTTTTTACATCTGTGACACATTTCGCAGATACAGACATTTACAGCTGCAGTGAAACAGTGGTATGATGTGGATATGGCCGTCTACAGGTCATTTCAGGTCTTCTCCTTACCAAGAACTACGCATGTGTCGTGCTAAAAATAGGTGAGGCTCCGAATCTCCTGATGAAGCGCTGCTGCAGCCTTGCATGACACGCGTGAGAAGTGCGACCCACGCCAGTGGTACAGCGGTGCTAACCTGTTAATGTGGACGCTGAGATGAAATGCAGCATGTGACTTTATGCTCCAGTGTGGCCAGCCTTTAACCAAGTTAAACCATTTCATTTGCCATAATCTGTTTAGAGTAGCGGAAAGAGTAGAGTGTGAAAATCCCTAAAACAGAAACCTCTTTCTGAGTGCTTAGACTACAACATGTCTTGTGTAATCTCAAGTTTGATTAAGCTGCACGTGTTCATTCTGAATAAAGCTGGTGGGTCTCATAAGGTGGTTTCGGTTGTCTGTCTTCAGGCTGGGCCCCTTTTGTCTCTTTCCCCAGTGTAAACTCTTGTGCAGACTCTATAGTTTGCCAGTTACTGGGCAAAGCTATGGAAAAAACAGGGTTCCATTAGCGGACCATTAGCATTTTGTTTGAACAGTTCCTGGCTGTGCCTCGCTCCTCAATTTAGGATGGAAGCGAGATGGGGCAGAGAGAGCAGAAAGAGAGAAAGGCAGTCAATGTACTGAGTGATGTACTGAGTGACGGAAAAAGATGGAGACTCAAAAAAGTAGCTTTTCATCTCATGACAGCCACACCTCAAAGAGAAAAGAGAAGGGGTAGCAAAGCTGAGGGGATGGGGAGAGCTAAAAATGCAAAGTCAGAATTACAAAGACATGGGATACTGCTGGAGGGAGAGAGAGAGAGAGAGAGAGAGAGAGAGAGAGAGAGAGAGAGAGAGAGAGAGAGAGTGAGTAATGGAAGGTGGGCTGTAAAGGAGTGGAGGGGGAGCAGGGTAGAGGCAGTGACAGAGGCAAAATAAAAGACATCAAGGTATAGGAACAGAAGGGGAGGAAGGTAGCCAAGACCTCACACACATTAAGAATGACTGATGGAGGAGAGGTGTGATTAAAGTTCCATTAAGCGATATTAACATTAAATAAATGTCTGCGTAATTAAACTGTCTGTATAATGTGGAAAGGGGTTTGCTTGTAGGCGATTGCTGGGCCTACAGAGAATTCCACACATGGCAGCGTGTAGCTAATTGTTTGGCTTCTCCACGTATGGTCGATCCCCATTCACTCTTATTGACACACTATGTAGGCACCCTATTTCCAGAAAACAAGCCAGGACAAGCTCAGTTTCCCTACCTGCCCGGTGCGAAATGGCAAGACAAAGAAAGCAAAACACCAGAGGATTTTTTTTTGTCAGTAGACGGACCGTACAAGAGCTTAAAGTTGAGGGAGTATTGGCCGAAAAAAAACAAAAAACAAAACAAAACAAAAAAAACAGGATGCCCTTGTTGCTGTTTTCCTGCTGAATGTGTAATAAGGTTGTCATCATCATGAGCCGTGTGACCTTGAAGAGCCTCAACTCTGCTGGTGCTAAGTTACATTATTGTGATGTCTTTATCCTCTCTGGAGGTGAAAAATCCGTATGAATACATCATACAGGAGAAAAAAAAAAAACTTTTCAGGATGGATGGCTGAAAAGCATATGGAGAGAAAGAATGGAAGTTTAATGTTTTTTTAAAGGGGACATTTCCTTGATGTTGCCGTTACATCAAATGAAAACCTTATGTATAATTTCATACACACTTTACTATGGCGATACACAAGTTAACTTAAATTGATGCAGTAACAAGCATTAGCTGACAGCTGAATAACACTGCTTATGCTGTTTGTTGATGTTTATTACTATATTAATTAATGTCAACAGCATCTTTATAAACTATTGAATAGTGTAGATAATATCTTAGCTCATCTGCACACTTTCCTTACATTTCTAGCAGAGCCATGATTTAAAACATCAGGAATTAGACTGGTATTTAAAATGTGGGTCTGAACAGAAACTGGCCACTTAGTATGCGTTTTGTTATTATGAGCAGTTTAAGAGGTTTACCTGATTAATGCCAGGAAGGCCACAGACATCTCCAATGCCACTTGAAAGCACTTGTGACGGACGTACAGACAGATGTACCCAGTGACTCAAGTCACCATACCCAAGGAGGGCTGTGTTGCCCCGAGCAACGCTGTCTCTTCACCCATTGAGAGGCATCCATGACAAACAGGCATGTCCTGCAGCGTGGCTGCCACTGGCTTGCTACCCTGCTTTCATGTATCCAAGCACAAAGCTGAGGCAAATACGGGATGAAGAAAAAGTTAGAGTGGGGAGACTTACAAAGTTAGAGAGAAAGCTAGGGAGAGAAAACAACAGAGTGTGGGTGAGGGGTTGAAAACAAACAAACACTCACGTTCGCTGTGGCTACAGCACTCACGAAACAACGGATTGGAAATTAATGGGTTGGTCATACACACTTGATCTGATGCAGCATTGGCAGTGGCCACCGGAGAGTCTGAGCACAATTAGGACTGGTTTTGGGGCACTGATTTTCTGATAGATGGCTACTTAGAAGCCCTATACCTCCTGAATAAGAAACCCAGGGCAGTGTCTGGGGATGCTACATCAATGCTACTCACGTAACATGCAGAAAATAGAGGGGATGACTTGTGGTGGGGGGGAGCTTGGCTATTTGGAGTAAATCCACTGATGTACAATGAGTGCACATAAGCAGGAGCGGCGAGAAAGGAAGGCACACAGAGAATGCAGGCATTTTATGAATGCAGGTACTGCGTAGCTCAGAAAATAGTTTGGTTTCCTTGGACAATTGGTGAAAAAAAAAGTTAATTCAACCTCTGCAGGGAACTTCTAACACCACATACAGAAAAAAAACAGTCTTGTAGTTTCTTGCAGCCATCCATCTGTTTCTATGTTTTTCTGCATATTTCCCATGAGAACATTTCTAGTTCCAATATATTCATAAATTATCTTTATTCACTACACTTTTGAGATATAATCACGAATATTCATTATTATGCAGGTCTGAGGTTTGTGAATGCCAATGCAAGACCTTTATCTCTCATTTCTAAAGTAGTTCATGGTTGATTTTTAAGCGGATCAATGTTTGTAACAATGAACCCTTTTTTTCAGATTTATTAGACATTATGTTTCCGGATAAGGTCAATACTTAGCGGTCAGTCACCCAGCGATCCCAGTTTACATTGTGCTCACAGACAGACAACAGAATTGCTAAGATTATCTGAGCTAGCGTTGGAAATGTTTTGTAAGCTATTCAAATTACAGAAGTGGTGGATGGAACTGGAAAAAAGTATACAAGGTTAGCATCCTTTCCATCACAAAAGGGAGACTGAACTATAACTATGTCTCCTTGCGTCTCTGGCCACTTGGAGTATCTGTTACACATTCAAAAACATGGAAATTGAACTGGGTTGATGTGATCTACGCCATCTCTGAGAAGAAATTGAATCTGAAACTGATCTGTGCAAGTATCACTTAGTGCACCCTAAATAGTTACAAATGTTTCTAATAAAGTGAGCACAAAGCATTTACCACCTACTTGGCAATTGTTGGGTTAGGTGCTTTCTGTCCAACTTGTAATATCCTTTGTCAGACAGAGCAGATGTAGTGAAAGTCCTGGGTTTTTTATATTGTTGTGCACTTTGGCAAACAGACCAACAGCTTTCTCTGGCACCGTAAGATCAGTACTTTGCTGTCCAGGATGTGTTCAAGTTGAGAGTTTCAGTGTGTGAGTTGGTGACAGCTTGTAGTTCAGGTTTGATTGCATGGGCAGAGTCCAACTTTGTTTTCATATTACAAGTTCTGCATTAGAGATCCAGCATATGTCGAATGCTTATTTTTGCTGGCAAATCTGCAGGAATTTCATATTTGCCTGCATCCTAGCTCACTCCGGCATAGTCAGAGATGATTTCACAATTTTTCACCACATGGAAGAAACTAATTATTAGTGCCCGAGCAGGTCTTGACCTGCCCTCACAGTCCACGCGCATGCTGCCGTGGACTATTCATCGCCGCTTGCAACTTTATTATTGGCATTGTTTTGGGTTTGTATCATTTCTACTATGTCACTCCATCTGCCATGTTTGCGAGAGTTGTCAGTGATCTATCACGTGTTGCATCCGATTTATGTCAAAAAGTTTTTATTCTTTTTATTTTATGCGTCAAGCAACTTTAGCTCTCACTAAATACTGACAATGTCTTGACAACGTGTCACTGTGTTTACCATCTCCCTTGGTTTGTGTTTACCCTTGATCCTCTGTAAAGGGGACACCGACCTATATGAATCAATTCTTGTCTCTATTCGTGCAACACTTATTGAGACCCAAATTTATACTATACAACATTTCTCAGAGAAGAAGCCTTCAGAATGGGACAACCTCGCTGACCTTTCATGAAATATTTGGCTGTGAAGTCTGAGCTTATGTATTCCTTATGGGTACCAGGTTTTTTTTCCTGACTCCGACTGAAGCACCAGCTGGACAGGTCCTGGCCAGTGTTGACTGACTGACAGTTTGATGGAGTGTGAGATTGGCAGGTAGGTCCAATCTTCTTTGTGCCGTTGCTCTAATGATCAGATGTACACAGTGAATCAATATTTTAAATATTTATATAAAACATCAGAAGTTTTGATGTTAATTACATAGAATAGATCAAATTCTGTGGGCAAAGAGGTTGTGCAGCACTTTAATCCTATAAAGCAAGAAGCTCAAGCACATTTATAATTAGATCCATCATTTTCGAGTGGCGCCTCCTCACAGGATGTAGCTCTGTTTATAGCATGTCGCTTGGCGTCAGTCTGCAACCTGTCGACTTTGGACAACTCTCTCACAGAATCAAAATAAATACCTAAGTCGTGCAAATGGATTATTATTGGAGGCTGTCAGTTAATGCAGCTCTGAGCACAGTATTTGCAATGGTCACATAACTGTGGACATGTATAAACAATAACTTACTGAGCTGAAGTAAACGACAGATGAGGCACAAAAAAATAGCAGTTTGCCATGTCTATGTTACAACAGTCTTTCATGAAAGCCAACAAAGCTCTACTCTACATGCCCCAATTATCAGCACATTCCAGTTTGGCTTGTCCACTGTCCCTTTTGGCTGCGTTGTGACAAACCATGCCACACGAATTGTGTCCATCACAAGTTTAACCGTGCCGAGTTAAGCTGAGTCACATCCAAGACGGACAATCTCTGGGGTGGCGCCAATGCACAGCTGCCCCATCTCCAAGCGGGCTGTGGTATTGTATCAAGACTGGCCCGTGATGACCCCCAACCTCTGCCTCAAACAAACATGTTTCAATTGCAAAACTCATGGAAAGGAGACCAGAGAGAAGAGATTCTTAAAAGTCTATGTGTTCAGCTCTCTGTACTGCAGCTTCTAATTGGATCTCTGTGGTTTGAAGTTTAGTTTCACTCCTGAGTCCCTGTCTGTGCTGTTAGATATCTTTTTATGTGTTGCTGTTTATTGCTATTGTATACACTTCCTGATTTTGCTGCCTTTAAAAAAAAAAAATTATAATAATAATTTAAAAAAAGCTTTTAACTAACAAGCAATCAGGGGACCTTTATTGTGAAGAATTTATAGGTACATGTTTTATTTTGACCCAGCCCCAAGACAAGCACCTCAGCAGTAAAGACACCTTCAGATGGATAGACATGTTCCCTGCCACGCTTGGCTGACATGCAGAGTCCAGCTGAGTCAAGCACATGTGTCTGGAAAAGCCCCCTGAAATCTGTGAGGATTGGCTCATGAGTCTGGTGTGTACATAAACACAGAAGTCAGGTCAGTTAAGAATGGACTTGAAAACCGGCGGCCTCTGAATGAGTCACTCCTTGTGTCCTTCAGATTTGGGCATCAGAAGGCTGCATTTCCCAGCCAGTTTCGGAGTAGACTTTGGAGTGGCCTTGTTGACTCTGTATTTTGTATTCGGTCATAAGATATAAACTCTGATGGTGGCACCCACTGAATAAAGACACAAAATCGAGTTTCCTTGAGAAAATATTCCTCAGCCTGCCATCTTGAGTAAGCTTCGTGCAGATACTTTTCCGTCCACCTCGGTTAACTACGTCATGTCATTGATTTAGCACTTTCTCTAGGTGGCATCTGGTGTTCAGAGTAGTCCAAGGCATGTTGGCAAACTTAGCTCTACATTCTTACCATATTGGCTCTTGCATGCTTTGAAATTCTGGCTGAAAAAGTGGGTGTTGAATATAATTGAGTAGCACTGTCTCAACCTTGCTGAAGCGTTGCCTGTTGCGTGCGCTACCCTTTATTAAAACTGATAAAAAGATAGGTGTCTGCCTTGTTATTTTAGGATGATTGATGATGGTTTTTTTTTAAATAATGGATTAATTATAATTAGACTGGTGAGTGGACCTTCATCTTGGTATTTCTAAGGTCCTTTGTCTTTGTGCAGTTACTTTTCGAGATGAAAAATACAGCAGTGCAACAATCAATACATTTATTTTAGGCGTCATTACCTGCTGGTAAAGCAAACTTGTGTCACAGTTCAATAATTACCAACTTATAATTAGAGCTCAAACAAAGGCTCATGTGTACACATAATGACAAACATTCATTCAGTCGGTGCTGCAGCTGCACATTAAAATTGCAGTTCCTGTGGAGCCTGACGTCACAGAAGGACTTCCACAGCAAATTAGTCATTCAAACAACCATGTTGAAAACTGTCACTCTTTCATAGTACAGCCAGATGGTGAATATCTGAGCTGATGGCCAGGAAGTGCTTTCTTCTTTCTTTCACCAAAATATGACTCAAACAAGGACAAACCATGAACTGCACAGAACAAAACCAAAAATCACGTTTGGACAGCAATGACATAGACTGCTGCTGTTAAAATAAATGAGTGAATACTGATCTGAATTATGAGATTACAATGACAACACCTACAGATGGAACTAAGGAGAAGGCCATGGCTTCGACCGTCGTGGTTCACCATTAATAGAGGTATGCAATCAAAAAAAAAAAAAAGGTCATTCCATTGTGTCCTGGCGAGGCAGGGGCTCTTTGAAGGGAGCAATTATAGCATTCACTGCTGCCAGGGCCCTGACTTATATGTCTTCTGAGAGTGCACTGTACACATAGTCCACTCTGCTTTTGCCCTATTTACCATCATTCTGTCTTCACATGCTGTTCTGAGCTCTTGTTACGACTGATGCGGCTTTCAGTACAAAGACCTAATTACAGTAATGGCAAGGGATAAACAGATAAACAAGCAAGCAGATGAACTGCAGGCCATGAAGGCAGTTTGATAATATGTAAACCTCCCACGCCGCTTGCATAAAATCCAGCCCAACCAGCCAGTTAGCAAGTCGGGGGGACCAGCCAAGGGCTACACCAAAGTGTATTACAAATACACATTAATATGATACAACTCTGTGTAATTATTCAAGAGATGTCCGGTGGTCTCATAAAACATTCCATTAAAATCAAATCAAATTCCTTTTTAAATGTATTTTTGAATTAGAACATGAACATGTTGGAACATACGAATGTGTGTGTGTGTGTGAGGTGTGAATATATTCAAGGCATGTGCAGCAGCTCCAGGCAAGATAGCAGAATAGGGAATGGATGACTAATGAGAACTTGTCTTACCACCGTTGCCTCGACTCTCTGGATGTAGTACCTAATCGTGACCGCGCATCGGGTCCATCGTTTAAGCACAGGACCCCGTCTTCACAATGAAGGGCCTAATGCAGGTGCCGGAGAATGGATGGTGGAGATCTAGGAATCTGTTGTTGTCCTTGATGCTGCATAGTCCGGGATTATTGATCCAAGGAAAAGCACTCAATCATGACTGTGTGCCTTCTGTGGAGCCAGCAAAAATTCCCTCGCCTGAAACTGAGTCCCAAGGTGCAGCTGCCGTCGGGTTTTCCAGCACAAACAGACACACAAATTACCTGTAAGTACGTGTATATGTGTTCATGGACATATGCACCGAGGGCATATTTATTTAATCTCAATTTGTGGAGACTGGAGTCAAGTCAAATGTGAGCGGTAAGCATATGTAAAAAATGAGAAGATAATGTGAAAGGGAAACAAGAAGTGAAGATGCTGCAGCAAATAGAAATGAACACGGTCTTTCTTATGGATAACTGAAAAACGATCTTTCTTACTCCTGAACAGTGATAGGAGATAAATGTATGGATAACAATAATTTGAATAATAGTGTGCTCAGACATGTATTTCTGGGCTTCATACTTAAGGAAGAATCTGATTCAGTAATACAAAGCCAGTACAAAAAACAGTTTGAAACGTTTTTTTTTTTAACCTGTGTCGCTATCACATAGGTGGGAATACGTTGTCTGGTGTGATTACTTTTACTGACAGGTAATTGTGTGTGTGCAACCGAGTTAAAAAAATGTCTGGAGTCAAAGTGGTGAGTCTCAGGTGTAAAACAAAAAGAGAGAAGAAAATAAGAAGACAATAGTGAAAGGAGAGAGGCAGCGAAATAAAATATTGAATTGCACAAAAGTACAAAGAGGGATTCAGATCTGCAGAACTTGAATAATCGACACCAGGTTAACGTTGCCAGAGCAGCGTGGATATTAACGATTCAGCAACTGAACCTGAACTTCTGCTGCACCTAATGGAGTGTAGGTGAGATGAGAGGCAAGGGAGTGAGAAAAGGGCCTGACCTGTTTGGGCTGACGGATGATATCAGTAAGGACAGGCTCCTTTGCGATTTGTCCGACTGAGCGCACTGAATGAACTTTTTTGTGGTGATTTTTCTTTCCAGGACATAATGAAACCGGCTCTCTAAATTGTTGTTCATTTTGACTAGTCCTCCAAAAAGAGAGTGTGTAGAGGACCATGTTACAAAAACATTTGCATATAAATATCAGGCAGTCTAAATATAGATGTCTGATAAAAAAAATAAAATTAAGAAATTGATCTCATTATCCCCTTGTCAGGTTTAAAAGCATCTTCGACTCTGCTCCACATGTCCGTAACTTTACTGTGTTCAGCCTCAGGTGCTTGAAATAAGGTTAGCCAGCTAAGCTACAGAAACATGAAGAACAGTTGCCTTGGCCATCTACGATGTAGTTAAACTGGGAATGGGAATTGTATGGGAATATCTGGACAAACAGTGACAGCTGTCACACCTTCATCTTCTGTCATGTGAGTTTAATGTTGCTACATCTGAACTTATTCAAATCAAAAGTGTTTTCCCATTCCCATTTCCCAGCATTAAGCACATGAGGCAAAAACCACCTCAAGGGAGAGTTAAAAATTGAGAAAGATTTTTGACATGACTTAGTTTCGGTCATCATGTTGTAATTTTTAAGTTGTAATGTAAGAACTGGCTGAGTCCAAAGGTACCTCCAAAACTGTGGGGGGCAGCATAACCGAACACTGTACTCGCTACATGCTACTTTGCTGTAACAACTAGCTGCCGTCAGCTAATTAGCTCAGTCAGCCTTGGAACCAGTGGCTCTATTACTGAGTCTGTCTGCACCACAACCTCTGATGGAGATACAGTACAGAGGTGATTTACGGTGGCTCCGACAAGGGATATGACATCAGGGATGAGGAGACATGGCAGTAGAGGACAGGAGAGGCATGCAGTGAAAGAGGACAGATAGAGAGAGAGTCGGGCATCTTTAGTGAGTGATTACAACGGTTGAGCTGGAAAGTTTTCACATATAACTGTGTGTAATGAGGATTGACTAAACCAGATGAATCAATTTGGAAAGACAAACCAAGTCTGTGCTGGTGAGTTGTGTTTTGTTTCTGTTGAATTTAAATGAAGCTTACCTATGATGAGCAGTTAAGCTTGTCTTAGAAACTTGAATTCAGGTGTACAGTATTTTCTGTTAATTAAAGGAATATAGGTGTAACAATACCTCCTTTCTTGATAATTCAGTCTTGGGTTTATCATCACCCAGCTAAACCAACAGCAGCTGGGCAGTACAAAGTGGTATCGGGAGCCAGGAGATGGACCGGGCCTAGCTGGGTTTGCATGCTAACTTCAGTAGACATCATAGACATCTTTGACCCAACATCAACACCGTTGTTTGTGTTTACTCTGTTGAAAAAACTAAAATTCTGGCTATACATTACAAATTGCTCACTTAAAATGTGCATAAAAACACATTAATGGGAGCATGACTACTGACTCTGTGACCATTAGCATATTTTTGATTCACTATATTCAACAGCTGGAGTGAGTCAGTAGGGTGCAATCTGAACTGTAATCGGCAATGTTTGGTTATACAGGTGAACATATGGAGAGATCCCTTTCATCAGACCTGAATTAATTACCTTGATGGACTGACATGAGCGGAATTTTGATAATACAAGTAACAAATATTCAGAGCTGTGTCCTTCACAGCCACCAAGCAAAAGGTGAATAATGGAGGGGAGATTTTTAAGAGCAGCATGGCAAAAATATGCATGAATGTTGAATCTTAAGCAGCACATCCAGGAGTCAGACCAAGCGCTTGTTTGCTGACTCTAAAGCAAAAATAAGTCTACAAACCATCAATCATACTTGTGAGCAAGACCTTGAGATACTTAAAGTCCTCCTGTGGGGCAACAACTCAATCCCAGCTTGGGACAAGCAACCTTTTCCTGGTGGAGATCTGCGGCCTCAGATTTGACAGAGTCCACGATGATCAACTAAAACCAAAAAAAGAACCCGAGACTAAACCCAACTGTGTACCAGGAATATGGATCTGACTCCAAACTGTGGCTGAACAAGAATGGAATAATAAAAAAAAAGGAGTTGTTTAGACTGTAGTCTGAGAACACACAGAAAAACCAATGCCACAAAATTCCAGAGCTGGGGTGACTTCTTTAAATTGCTTCTTTTGTCCAATCAATGGACCTGAACCTGATGATATTGTATGAATAATGGAAAGGAATGAGGAGTCGCAAATCCTCACATCTGAGGAGCCACAACCTGAGGATGTGTGGCAATCTTGTTCGACAAATGACTTCAACGATTAATTAACTCATCAAAATTGTTGTCCATTCCCTGTCTTTCGACTAACTATTTGATTCATCACCTAATCCCTTTAAGCACTAATTGAATTCGATGAACGCTAATTGTTTCAACATTAGTTGAATGCCCTCTTCCATACTCTTCCTTCCCTCCTTTCCTCCTTCTTCTTTTTATTTCGTTTGCAAACGCTGTGGGACGCAATCAGGGACAACTGCCATTGTCACTCTCATCACTTGCACGTAAGCCCTTGTCCGACCCCAAGGACGAGTGCACTCAATAACTGTCCCTGTCCAGACGCGGTAAGCCTGTGCCACAATCCCTTAAACCCCTGAACTTTGACATGCTTCAATGAGGTACATGAATCCTCCTCCTTTGGGAGATTAAATTGAAACTCTTTCCGGCTAAACTCCTGATTAATTGGAATTTTTTTTTAACTCTGCTAATCTGCACTGTTGTGTATTGTCCTCAAGCAGTGGTAAGTGATAACATCAGGCCATACTGATGAGACGTGACAATGCTCCAGATCAGGATTTCTAGACAGAGAAATGATATGGAGACAATGGCCTCGGATGCGTCTCTCAAGCAGCTGCTCTCACTGATGAGGTTTTTTTTTTTTGCGTCACCTTCATCCCTCACATTAAAAACTAATCAGAGAAGTGAAAATGCAATTTTTGCCACTGCTGTGCACAAAGTTTCAGACTCCTTGTTGCGGCTTATTTCATTTCAGCCAGTACTTTTATTTATTTATGTATTCAAGATAAATGTGTCAACTCAGTTTCTCTTTGCAAGGCGATTATCTGTCATTTCCTTCTTATCTGCCGCCTGTGTCCTACATACGGTTCTGTATTTACCCTTCAAAATTTCTTTATTTTGTGTTGGGTTTTAGATACGAAATTGTAAGCATGGCAGGCCCAGACAGCCTTTTTCACATAGATTTATGGAGGACGTTTATCAATTGTTTTGGATGCTAACTTTGTCACATACAATCTCCAACATTAATCAACATTATGACAGCGTTGCACCCGTTAGGAATATGTGCTACGTACTCATGTAGCAGTGATCTATCTATCTATTTATCTGTCTGTCTGTCTGTCTGTCTGTCTATGATCTCAGTTGCTATAGTTTACTTGTTTACTCAGACTATCTATGATCTCAGTTGCTATAGTTTACTTGTTTACTCAGACTGCACACTATTGTAATCCCCGAGGTGGATGGAGATGCTGGAATCAAAGTGCCCTATGAAGTGAGAACTACAAATAAAAGAAAAAAAAATCTCGGTCTGTTTTGTGAGTGTTTTTTGTATATGTGGAGTCAGATCATGGTCTTCTACAGTAAGCAATGCAGTCACATACTGTGCTGTACATTGGTTCCACTTTATGGGTTTTCCAGCAGAGTAATTGAACCTCTGGCACAGCTGACCTTTACCATCAATACTGACTTTACACTGTATGTTCTCTTTATACTGAATGGGGCCTTTCCTTTTCTTTTTAAAGGCTTGACTTTCAAATTCATATTTACAGTTATGTTATCAGTGTCAGCATTATGGCTAAATATAACCCAACTCACCATAGTGCTAACAACATCTGGTAGATATCCAGGGCTTGATTTGCAGCCACACCTCAAACGTTTTAAGATATACACTGATCAGACAAGACATTACAAGACTAACAGGTGAAGAGAATAACATTCATCATCTTGTCACAATGCAACGTTCCTCTGGGAAACCTTGGCTCCTAGCAGTCATATTGATGCCACTTGACATGCACCACCCATCCAAAGACCATTGCAGACCAAGTACACTCCCTCATGTCAACACCACTTCCCAAGAGCAGTAAACCCCACAGAAGGACAATGTGCCCTGCACCACTGCAAAAACTACTCAGGAATGGCCCGGGGAACATGGGAAAGAGCCCAAGTCATTGACCTGAACCTCTAAATTCTCTTGATACCAACTAGATTGAGGCATTTTCATACCAAAGCGTGTAATAGGTGCCAGTAATACATGCTTGTATGAAGATGCCATACCAGCAGTAGGGAAGAGCCACAAAGTCCATCTCGGAGTCATCTGTGCAGTTCAGGGATAGTCGGTTAGTTTATTCAAAGAACTTTAACCAAGGCTCAAGTGCCATGTGAGGCAAACATCTCAGTAGTGACTGTTGAGGTAGTACTTTTTTTTTTTTAACAAAGAAGTGTTTGGTGCCTTTATTTTGTCATACTTTTGCTATGAGTAACATGACCGCAGTGGAAAGACCATGTTGTTTTCATGGATAGGAGAGGCCAAACATGACAATGTCATGGATTTATTGCATGGTTTGGTGTAATAACAGGTTGCTGTGGGACGTGCCAGATCAACTCAGATCCATGGAGCCCCTACTGTGGATCAGATTTGGCTCTGCCTCATCAAGGCTTGGGCACAGGACCTCTGGGGCTGTCCTGTGGTTTCTGGCACCAAGGCATTGACGGCAGATCCTTTGAATCCTGTGGCTTGCAAGGCGGGGCCACCCTTGATTGGATTTATTCTGGCATATCCCACTGATACTTGATCGGATTGGGATCTGGGGAATTTGGAGGCCAGGTTGACACTTTGAGCTCTGTGTCGTGTTCCTGAGGCCATTCCTCTACAGTTTTGTTGTGTCCCAGGGCGAACTGTCCTGCTGGTGGGACCACTGCCATTAGGGAGTGCTGTTGCCATGAGGGGGTGTTCTTGGTCTCCCACAGGGTTTGGGTGGTTGGTTCTTGTCAAGTGGCTTCCATGTTAATGCCAGGACCCATAGTTTGCCAGCAGAACATTACATTGTAAGGAGATGATCAGTGTTATTCACTTCACCTGTTAGTTCTTTAAATGCTGTGGCTGATTAGTGCATCGTGAAACACATCTCCTGATAAACCAAATCTACTAAATCTAAATCTAAATGCTAGTTTTGGGTAAACTAAAACTGTGTTCTTCTTTAGTCTGTGGACAGACTAGTACATCAGGTCACCAAGCTAATGTTAGTAAAAGTGTTATTAATGAGATATGAAATCACTGAACATACATTTGAGATAAACGCAATATTTACACTTGATTCTATCTCTGTATGCTATATACTGGAGCTGACTTACCAAAGTGACCCAACAAAAAATATTTTAACCTCCCTACATTACAAAACCTGAAGTTTTCCTAACTACCGTTAGAGAGCACCTTTCCTTCACAGTTCACTGCCCCCAGTATTGGTCCTCAAGTGTCGTTTAGCCCCAACTGGGAATGGAGCTCAGATCACAGACTGATTCCTCAGAGAGCTTTGCTGGGTGTGATATTTGGTTTCAGTATCTGACCTCTTATCTGGACCTCTTTAATACTCTTTGTGTATGTCTCTGAGAAAAGATAGCTTTCATCCCTGTTTTGCATAAAAATCCTATTAATTTCTCCAGCCTGTTATCGCTTGATACGTTTTGGAGGCATGAGATCCAAGGCCAGTTCGTCACATACCAAGCATATATTTGTTTTATCTGTCTGTGGGCCAAATTGTTTTGGAACGGGACTAGAATCTGACTCGTGATTTGACTTGGAGACAGAGCCTTTTTTTTATTATTCAAATGTTAGAATTTGTATACATACATTAAGCAAATATCTAAATATTTTGATAGATTACTCTCTCTCGTATTCATTTGTTACCCATTTACAAACAGTTTCCAGTTTACTAGATAAATAAAGATGAATCTGCTACTATACATGAAACCTGTCTATCATGTCTGGGAATACAAGTGAGCTGTAGTGACATCAAACTGCATAATATACTGTGTATATACCGCATTAATATTTTGATTGGACACAAAACAATAACAGGTAAAAAAAAGAAAAGGACAATCATCCTTGCAGCCCTACATGTGGTATAACAACTCCTCTCGACTAAACTAAGAGAAGAATACTATATTTGCCGACAGTAAAGCAGTAACTTTGGAAGCCCTGGGAGGCATTTACAAAGGTGTCAGTGTCAAGGAAGCATCAATGCTGAGAGGCCCCCAAGCTGCTCTATATCAGGAAGAAGTCGTTATCACAAGTTCTCACTTCACCTTTGGAATTAAATAAAGTGCAAGTCCTATAGCAGCAGGGCCTCTTTGCCTTACATTCAGCTTTTATAATGTGTTACCACAATATAAAATGCCAGTTAATACATCAACTGTAAAGTTAGAAAGTAGGCAATGATGTTTCTTGTGGTTAATGATATATGATATATGTGTGTATGTATATATATATATATATATATATATATATATATATATATATATATATATATATATATATATATATATATATGTATATATATGTATATATATATATATATATATACCTATATATGTATATATATATATACATATATATGTATATATATATATATATATATATATACATATATGTGTGTGTGTGTGTGTGTGTGTGTGTATGTATGTACACACACACACACACACACACATATGCATGTGTATATGTATGTGTATATATATACACACACACACACACACACACACACACACGCACACACACACGCACACACGCACACACACACACACACACACTTTGCCACTGGAAGCCTAAACTAAAAAGATATAAATGACAAGATAAATGTCAGTGGCCTCAGGATAAAACAACCATGCTGTTTGGATTCTCTATCTGCTAGTGCTTTCAGAAAAAGGTGTAAAATGAAAACAAAAAAAATCTATTTCTTTAATGTTCTTTTTTCACTTCTTTCATTTGGGGAGATTTCTCTCTTTCTCTCTTTCTTCTCTACCACTGTTTTTTTTTTTTTTTCAAATATGATAACAAATGCCCAAAAATTTAGCAATAAAAGTAGGTATTTTTTATTATTTTCAGTAGAACTTAGAACTGAGGAAGCCTCTTGGATGAGAGGTGAAACGTCTTCAAGAAACTGAAACAAATTCAGTTGCCTACAATACAGAACCAAGATTTTCAACAGATACATGTGAGGGTTTTGTTGACAGAGCGTCTTCAAACACAGAATACAAGGATGAAAGAAAAAAAACATGAATCGGAGACGCTCTGCTGTTTCCCAGGTCACCTACACACAACTGTTCTCTGCTGCGGGTGCAAGGCTTTTATTACACACCCACAACGGATATCAGACAGCTGGCCTGTCAGTCAATCAATCAGTCCTCAATTAAGTCAAACAATGAATCGGTAAACATAAACATTAAGTTTGCCCATCATAAACACAACATAACAAATAAACATTTAATAATTGGGAGCACCAACTCGACAGGTTTCCTGTCTAGGTTTTCCATTTTCATAAAAGTTAAACAGCGCTACCACTAATCATACAGCAGAAGAAAACATTTACCTGAGGAGAGTGCATCTTTTGAACCCCAGATCTTCCTTTTTTGAAAAAATCATCATTAGCCTTAAACCGATGGTACCACACTTTATTTTGAAAGATACCAGTCGCATACCTGTTTCCCTTCAATAATAAACTTCTCCAAGGTTTCCAGTCTTAAGTGGAATATAAAAACGGTGAACTGGTGAAGCCAGTGATGTACAAACTACTTGTTTTTTGGTTTCTCTATTTCTAAAGACCAACAATTTTGAGGTGTTCTTGAAACTTTATTCCTATTATTGGAAAACCTCAAAAGAAACTGAATCTGTAGTTGCAAAGAGAACTGTCTTTGAGTGGGAGGGAGGTGGAATATCAGTTCATAAATGCAGCTCTTTCTCTACTTTATGGCAGTTAAATCTGTAAAGCTGTTGACCAGAAGCTCTTCAGCTTTATCTGAAAAAAATCATAGACGTTAATTTAGAAATAGTTATCATAAGTAATTATGAATCTGGAAGGTATTATTCTCTGATTGTGTCACCTTAAATAATACCTTTAAAAATAAACAGTAGTATTTCCTCAAAAGTGTTAATTCCCTGACTGAGACTTACATAATTGTAAACTATAATGTTTACAGTCTCCATGTGAAATTATCTCTATGGAATAAGCTGAACCCTTAAGGTGCGGTCTTTGATATTTAAGCACAATTTCTCACCACACAGGTGTCTTATCTGAAATAGAACAAATCATTTTTCTTTTTTGAGGGAAGGGTTCAGAATCTACCAGTGAGTCAGTTGTTCAATAGGGAGCGAGGGGCTATTGTTCACTTACAGAGAATTCTTATCTACATACAATTTCCCAGTAAGCCCCGAGGACTTTGCTAGAGTTTTTTGATGCCATTCTAGCAGTCACCTTAATGCTTTTTTAGAAATGCAGTTAGGCCGGCACCCAGATAATATCTTCCCCAAATCCAGGAGGATTTGTTTCTTTACTACAACCCCAAAATAATAATAGAGCCATATGTGCCTTGTTTTAAAGGGATGTGGTTCTCCCTTCCATGTCTCACAACGTGGTGGAATCAGTCTGATCTATTGGAAGCAGGTTTGAATACTTCATTATAAATATCTGATCATGGATAACATTGAGGAGGTGGCCTTATGTTACCCCACCAGTCCCCTACATACAGACCTTTATGGGGGACATAAACACAAACTGCTCTTTTTTAAATACATTTTCCAGATACTGTTTTATTCCTGTTGTGCTTGTGGCATTTTTCTCACGCAAAGAATATCTGGCTGACCATTTTTAAGATTTACAGTATCCTTCATCACATATTTACATCATTATGAGAAAATGTGTAGTTTTGTTTTTGTCAAAATCCCATATAAAGAAGACATTATTTTCATGATGATTTTGATGACGATGACTTCTCTAAATATTTTTTTTATAAATAAGAACATATTAAAGTTTTTCTGAAGGATGTTGGGAAATGTCTGAAAATACTCTCTAATTTGACCAACAGGAAGCTTACGAAGACCTTGTGGGCTCTTTTGTTATAGTTCTATTTGATAACAGTGTTCTGAATCTGTCTTGTGTTCGTTTAATAAATAATGATAGGAAAAAAAGCCTGTTTATTTTCCAATTTGGTCATGTTGTATCAGTTGTCAGAATTTTAAAGGAGCTCTATCTATCTATCTATCTATCTATCTATCTATCTATCTATCTATCTATCTATCTATCTATCTATCTATCTATCTATCTATCTATCTATCTATCTATCTATCTATCTATCTATCTATCCATCCTTTGAGTTGTTCTTCTGGAATGTGGATTTCTTTTCCACAGAGCCCGTTTAATGATTGATATACATCCAGCAAACAGCTGGATTTATCTTGATCCTGAACAAAATTAAAGTGATGATCGTGAGGCAATATATTTATATGACTTGGAAGTGGATCTACGGATGATTCTCCTTAATGGACATTGGCAATGTGGATATCATTTGAAAAAAGTCAGATGTGCCAAAGCCAGCAGTATGATGTTGAATCTGGAGTTAGGACTCAAAGAAGGGGAGCTATAACAACAACAATAATAACAATAATAATAATAATAATAATAATAATAATAATAATAATAATAATAATAATAATAATAATAATAATAATAATAATAATAAATGTCTCACAATCAAGTGATTAAGTTCACAGCAGGTGACTTGAGAAGTGCTGAGGAGGGAAACCACCAACCTTTTAAACATAATGACCAAAAAATGCACGCCCCCTGTTAACCTGCCATTACTCCTCTTCATTCCCTCGTAGCATTTACCTATTTTATTTCAACTTTATTTTACCAGGCAGTCACACAGAGAGGGTCTCTTTCACAAGGTAGGAAGGTATCATAGAGTGTGCAGGGGCAGAGGGGTTATTTGGTTGAATGCCTTGGTCTACTGTGCCTGACTCATCAATCCTTTATCTGAGTGCGGTTTGTGTTAGAATCTACGGTCCGACCGTGGCTGTGGAGCATCAGTAACCAAACTGTGCTGTGTACTAATAAATCCATGCCGCTCCGTGGTGCTCAAGTCGCAGACAGATTTGTAATTGTGACTTTTCCTCTCCGTCCCGCCCTTCTGTCGGTCTCGACCTGGACCTATAATCCATGATTGACCCTTGTACAGATTTGATTCTGCTGTTGACATCACTTATTTGCCTGATTTGGCTTGGACTGGCACCCTGGCTTTTGGCTGTCAAACCCCTACAATAAGTACTTAGGCAGCTTGGCCTGAATGACTTTCTGGCCCAGGCTTCTGCCTATTTAATGATACAGCTGTATGTTTGTTTTTGCCACCACAAGTGCAGAAATGTTTTGTTTAATCTACCTACAGCCCATTGAGCAAAAAAGTATCTATTGTGTCTAAAACTGATAAGGAATCTTTAGTTTTGTTCATTGTATGTTTTCAATGCATGTTTCACTGATTAAAACTAAAAAAACTAAACCCAAACCAAATTATGGTTCTTTTCAGAACAAGAGAACAATTTCTTGCCCTCATACCTTCATTGTCCAGAGTGTCAGGTGCTGGTGCTGTTGAAAAGGTGGACCAGGAGCGGTTGACAATATGTTGAATGCATGAAATTGAAAAAATCTGATGGAATAAGAATACAGAGAGAACTGATTTGAATGATTCAGACTAATTTGATAACCAAGAAGCGCAGTAAGTAAAGTAGCTATGAGTGAATCAAAGAGGAAGTTGAGAATAAGAGACTAGAGGATGGCTGAGAGAATAAACATAGATAGCTCTGAGGGAAATCAGAACATACCCCATAGAAACATAATTGTAACTAAAACATACATTTAGTCAGTGAGACTATTTCAGAAACAGGGTATGGGGCCTTAAACCTCTGAATATGCCTGCCACTCTCCACATGTCAACAAGCAGTACATGGTAATCACCAACACATCCACACAAGGCCTGGCCTCAGAAGAAGTCAATATCTGTCAGCAATAAGCATCAGCAGCCTGGAGTTCTGCCCCGGCCCCCTACAGCAGACCTGTCAGTATGCCTCAGGCATTGCATCATTAGTATAACCCCATGTCAGCACTCACTCATGGTGTAGCCCAGTACCCACTGTTTGTGTACATAAAGGAATAAAAATTTCTCTGTGCAAACTCCATATGTTCGTAAACAGCTGCAAGTGGAAGATTGAGATTGAAAATTGCCTCATGCTATGTAACAAGCAAAAAAAGGCTGGACATATTAACCATGTCTGTCTTGTGGCTTTGAGATATTCTGATCAACTGTTTTACCAACAGGGTGCATACATGGTCTATCATAACTTTATCTATTCACAGTGTTGTGTAGTAAAGACCACCTTAACTGGGACCAAGTCATGACCAAGACCCAAGTGTGCCAAGACCAAACCAAGTCCCACACTGCATGACACACTTCCAATAACGCTTGGAAGCTGTAAATAATAGACTTTCCTAAAGTCAATCTGAACGATCCACATTTGCATAGAAACAAAGACAAAAGCAAAAATTAAAATTCCACCACATCGACCTCTGTTAAAAATATATATCTGTGGGTGTGTAAGTGTTCTGAAAGCAATATCTTGACTAAATAATCAAAATGTTGCGGTGCATTTTGTGGCAATTTTACAAACAAAAAAGAGCTGAAATCAACTTAATCATCTTTCCTCAACACTTGTTTTCCATGTTTTACCATCCACCTAACACATTAACATTTTTTGTTAAAGTCTTAGACCAGTTTTGCTGGTTTCATGTCTTCCAATTGAAACTATTCCTGCATTGCTCTCGTCTGAAACTTGTTAAGACTGGGTAAAACTGCGGTCGATTCCGAGATGAGAGCAAGACCTTGAAAAAGACCAAGCTTGAGTATTTCAGCACTACTATTGATACTGAACATTTTAGCAATAATGTCTAAAAGTTGCATAAAATCTTGTTACATGAAGGCAAAAGATCTTAATGCCCTGCATTTCTGATAGTAAACAGTAAACACACTCCCAAAAACAAAGATTTTACCCAGTATCCAAGAAAAATAATGTTGGTCTATGAGAGCAGGTTAATGCTTTTATACTCTCTCAACATGATATATATACTACACACTTGACCATGTAAAATCAAATACATCCAATCACATTTATGTTTGATGTTGTACAAGCTGTTGCTTCCAAAAATATCAATAAAATGGAAAGACATCTAAGCCAACAGTCAGATTTCCTGTGTACCAAATGTGCAAACACAAAAGAATGAGCCTGCCACCGTTCATGAGAAGTTTGTATAACTGCAGCTAATCAACATGCTTTTTTTACTGAAAATATATTAAAATAAGATAAAATAGGATTCATGTATTGATGCTCTGTTCTCGTTTTTGCTTTATAGATTGGTTCAGTTTCTCCTTAGTGATTCATCTGAAAGATATTTTATGAACACTTTTAATGACAAGGACAATCATAAAGCAGTCTTTGTCTCAGCTGTATTGAGGTTGCAGACGGGGCTGAGGTTCTTAATTAAATCAAATGAGAACACAAATCAAGATCTTAATCAGATACCAGCAGCAAGGAAAAAGGCAAGCAGACCTGCTAAAAGCACATGCACAGTGCCTGTCTACCTTCAGTATATAGTAAACACATACAGAATGTCTGGCATGAGTGTGTCAAGATGAGATATTGAGGAATTCCAGCCATCCTTTATCCTGATACATGCTCAGTCTGAAGCCTGGGCAACAAATGTGCCCTCAGGGGAGTCTCTAACTTCTTTGCCTGTCTTTACCGAGAGAGAGGATGTATGGCTGTTGTCACTGATGTCGGATTCGATGCTTGTTAGAGCACATTTGTGAAAGAATACCAACAGTTCTGTGCATACGTTTTGGTTTAAAACACTGCAGAAGTTACAGGGCTCCATACAGATAAAGGTACAAGATTTCCCTCAATACTGAATTGAACAGTAACATTTTAGCTCACTTGAAGATTGCAAAAAATCAGCACAGTTGACTGCCCAACTTAGATAACCTTCATTACTAAATAGTAAATGTATCGTTAGTTAATCATTAGTCAGTTATTTCACTTTCAGCAATGGATAGCTTTATAAACCATTCATTAAGCAAATGTTTATTGTAGAGTTGCAACCTTTACAACTGGATAATTAATGGTTTGCGTAGCATCTGATGGTTTATTGACTGTTCATCAAAGATTAATCAAGTATACCTTTACCATTTATTTATTATGGTTATATCGAGCATACCATATAGAGCTGAAATTGCATTACTACCATAAGATTGGCTCACTTGAAGGTATTGTAACATTTGCAGATTAGACACATAATATCAGGGGTTGACTACCCTGCCTACTCTAGTCAGTCGTTAATAGAAACAGACACAACAGTATGTATCCATCAAACTGCTTACACATCAAGGAGAAAAAGATTATTTAAGCATTAATAATGGCATCATAAGCATGTTAATAACTTACCTGTCATGTCATGATTTAACCTTTACTAAGCTTTATTGTTGTTTTATTAAAAGCATACTTAACTTGCATTTTTAGGAGTTATCTATACACTCATTAACAGTTAAATTTGTCTTGATGTGATTAGTGATGTTTAATTTAAAGCAACATTTTCAACACATAACACTGTTATGATATGAAGACCTTTGTGTGTAGTTAGCCCCTACATTACATCTGACAAATTGTTACAGATCTGGGATTTGTATTTACATCAGCGGGGGGTGCCAAATCGCACAAAATGCCAATTTCTCCATGATGGTGCTTTAACGTTTTCAGAATATCTTTTGCACAACTTCCCTTGATAATTGGACTACTAATTGTTTATACATTTTTACAGTTGGCTATGGTTTTTACAGTTTCTCCATCTGGAGTGAGCACTACATGCGGTCAAGGTTCATAAAATGAAGAAAACCTATTTCCAACAATAGAATATTGTGTGTTGATTAGCACATTTTGCAGGGAGCCGATGCAAACATGGATGGTTCCATCACTCTATACCCCTTATGTTGTGCAAGCAACATTTACTTTAAAGTGATAGGCTCAAGCAGAAAATGTCTCTATTGCCAGTTTAAGGTAAAGTGGAAGTCTTGATGATGTAAAAAAAAAAGAAAGAAAAGAAATCACCCTGCAGAAATGGCAACAGAACCACTTTGATGACTTATGGACTACTGTGACAAGAGTTTGGCGCCAGTATGGTGCCATTAACAACAAACGACCAGAGGCAAAGACCATCTACAAAATGAATTAATGTTAATGTTTCAATCAGGCAACACAACAGTCACATAAACACAAGAAGCTTAAACTCACGCTGGACTTGGTCCCGTCTGTCTGCATCGGTAAAGCTGAGGGCTGTCTCTCTGGCTATTGCGTCTTCATCAAAATGTCCATTCATCTTTTAACTTTTGTTTGAGTGCCTCTCTCTGAAGGTGGTCAGATCGAGCCGGGCCTTGTGTTTTTGAGCTACATGTGATGTGCTGCTCAGAGCCAAATGCTTTTAAGAGTTGGGGAATGAGCTTCTTACATGTTTCGGCGCATACGTCGATCACAAAGACAAGGCTGAGAGCTGTGAGTGCAGTGGGTATGGCCTGGAGTGCACAGTGGAGGAGTACACTGAGAATGTTGGCCGCAGTCTGGTTTTCCATCTTTCACTGCCTCGATCATCTTTGATGCTGCGAAAACAAACATCACATTCGGATTTGAAGAGTTCAGTTCCAGGTTATTTGAGTAGAAGTTTTGATTGATCCGCAGTCTCTCCACAGCCGCTGGGTTTAATGCGGCCAGTGCGCTAATGACCGCCGCGCATTCCCCCCCACATACACACGTTCTTTCTTGCACAGCATCGATACAAACTGTAAAATATTCACTTGACTTAATATTTTTTCATTCTGTCAGCTTAATAAACCCACAAATCCAAAGAAAGACTTACTGCGCACGCCACTCTTGTCTCGACAGCTTGCACCTGCCTCGGCATCAGGAGTGGAATCAAAAAAAGGTCCCATAGTGTTTCAAAATAAGTCTCCACACTCACTTTCTCCATGCATTGAAATGTATTATGCACCGTTAACAAATCCAACCCCACCTAACAAATCCATCTTTCTTTCTGGTGTTTTTTTTCTGTTTGACAGCTCCACTAACACCAACTCCCTATTCTTCATGTGTTTCAGGGTGTTGGCCTTTCATTAGATAGACTTAACTGTAGTGCCAGGGTTGTCATCTTGTAAGGAAAGTGTCTATAAAATAGTCTTTACATCCCCTGTCTGCTCTCCATAAGCTTTAGAGGGACTGTTTTTTTGTTTTTTTTAAATAATGTTCTATGTGCTCTGATACAAACCCTGAGTTACAGGCACTCTATAAACTTCCAGTGAACTGCAGATGAATTTCTCTGGTGAGAAGTCTCAGCGGTAACCGTGGGGACTGTATCATCCACCAGCCTAACAATGAAGCCTGCCACCACTTTGGTAAAGTCTTGATTCATTGGTTGCAGCCACCACTGAAACATTTATTTATTTATTTATTTTTATTTTTTTTGCGGAATGACATTTGCAGTGAGGCAGGCAAATGACAAAGTCTTGCTGTGTGTGTCATGGAGTGTTTTGACTTGAAGGCAGACTGACTCATTATCTGTGCAATTACGCAACTTAATTACGACTGCTAGGGGCTAGCCCCGCATCTCTACTGTCCATCTGTCAGCCATCCTTGAACTCAATCCATCTTTTTTGTGTCCCTCTTCTTTTGGTTTCAAACCCAAGGATGTAAGAAAACTTGGATCTGAAGACTGCTGAGGGCTGTCGTCCGTCTGTCGCTTTCTTCTTCCTGCTATTGCAGGGACACTGATTGTCTTATAGTTCAGTCTTTTGAGCAAATTATGTTCACTTTGAGACAGAGCGGTATTCAGAATTGAGATATTGTTCTTTGCTAAGGACATATGGAAACTTTGCCTCTTTCAAACGCTTTTCAATCTGGTGACAGACAGACAAAAATAGGGTGTTCTCTTTTCAGTACTGCTGACATTTGACTTGCTATCTCTTGGATGAGTGCAGCAATATTCTTGCCTGGAGAAAGAAAAGCTTCCAATTTTGAGGCATGTTTGGTCAAGTAAAAGCGTTTATTGTCGTATGCACAGTTAAAGAAAGAGGTTCCCCATACAATATAATACAGTTATTCATTTGCCTTCAACTCTGAAGGCACTTCCACAATAAAAAATGTTTAGAAAAAGTATGGGGTTAAGAATATATTTGAAAAAAAGTACAAAATATGATGTCAATAAGAATAACAGGATGAAAATATACTTAGACAATGTAAAATGTAATATGCTAAATATGCTAATATTCAGTACCAATGCGTAAGAGAAATACTGACTATAGGGGGTTGAGCAGGGGGGTTAAATAGTTATTTTTACAGAATTGCAGTTGTTATAATCACATAAAACATTTTAAACTCAACCAGCGTTTGTAAATTTCATCATAAATGTAGCACCATTTTCTGCGTGCCGATGCCCCACCACATACAGCTGGTGCCATTTTTATTCTCTTCACCCCTGCCCCCAAAACATCCTGAGTCCCCCACTGATAAATACAAACATACAGTATCAGTGCAACATGTTAGTGGAGCCAGTAAAGACATCTGCCACAGTGGGTGCCATCTTTTTGGATCTAACTTCTTTGAAGATTCATCCACTGTGAATTGTTGAAAAAGTAATCCTTTGTCTATGATTTAGCATGACTACTATGATATAGAAAAGAGGGGGAGTACAAAATAGCGTGTGTCAGAGCTTAGTGTTTAAAGTTGTGCTATGAGACATGTTTAACAGAGAAGCCCGCAATTTCGATAAGCGATTCATCATTGAAGTTGATTGTTAAGCAACAAACAGTGAATTGATGCTTTCATGCAGTTTCCGTACACCCGTCATTGTTTTTTTAGGGCTCTGTATATAAATCTCAGAAAACATTTGAAAGATGTTAACCAAAACCCCAGGCAATATCTTCAAGTGTCTTGTTTTCTTAAACCAACCTGCCAAAACCACAAAAGCTTGAATTGACACATCATGTAAAACAAAGAAACACAGCAAATCCTCACATGGGAGAAGCTGAAACCAGAGGCTGTTTGCTATTTGTGCTTTTTCTTGCTCAATAATTGCTAAATTGATTGTCAAAATAGTTGGCAATTATTTTTTCTGTAAATGGACTAATCAAGTAATTGTTTCAGCTCCATTATCGGCTTTGCTCTCTAATTGCCCTGCAGGTCTCGAGGTCTTGCCACTCCACAAAGGAATTTATTTATCTATTAATTTGTTGCTTGGCACACTGACATGTTTCTGTAACACCATGTGCTAATTCTGCCTATGTTGCCACTTAGTAAACTAAAGAAACATTTCACTTTTTATCATGAAGAAATAGCCGACTGTCATTCCACTGCTGTGACAATTTAGATTTGATTCAAAATGCACTTTGTGTGACTGGCCCATTACCCCTTACACAAGTGCAAGTGAAAGAAGATTCAGATTTTTTTGGACGTCAGTCGGCCCCGCTTCACTAACAAGCATTCAGATGCATGCTTGGTGATTTTCATATCAGCGCAACGTGCGGTTCGACAAAATATACATGGCATCTGGTGCGGCCAACTGACTCGGCTTAATTGATTAAGTTTGATTTACAATGAACAGAGAGCTCAGATGCTGCACTGCAGTCCTTTACTTGGGGACATCGAGTGGATGCGTACACACTGACAGTACTCATGAAGCTGAGAAATGAAACCAAGATGAATGACTAGACTGCTTATTTATGCAAACACACGCGCGCACACACACACACACAGAAAAAGAAAGGCGCATGCACACACACACACACATACACACACACACACACACACACACACACACACACACACACACACACACACACACACACTCATAGAAAGACAGGCACGCACACACATGCACACCCTGCAAACACAGGCTGCTTTGAAAGCAGTTTGGTGAGTCAAGAGTCAGAATGGCTCTGTCAGTCTAATCAGCAGTCAGCACGAGCTCGAGAGCCATCCACAGAGAGACAAGAGATCAGTCATTTTTACTTACTTTTAACTCACTGTATCATTCTTACTCTCCTTTGGCTGTTAACACTTAATTCTGCACAACAGACGACATGTTACTGTCATGAAATGTAATAAAAAGAGAGGAACTGCTAAGAGGTTTATTATCACTTTGACTCCACTCCCCTTCCGCAACCCTTTTCTTCAATGTAGCTCTCAGCACTTTAGACAGAGCCGAGGTAGAGGGAGGGTAAAAGAAATTAAAGGGAGGATAAACAGGAGGTTTGGGGCCATGGGATGTGGAGTTAATTTTGACTGTGATGATCAGACTCGCGGCTGGATGGTGCTGGAGGAAACGCTCTTATCCACTTGCTGAAGGCAGGCATCTTGCCAGCGCACAGACATAATCGAGGCAAGGTGAGCAAATGTGTGTATGTTTTTGTGTTGAGGGGCAGTTTTGTGTCGCTGTGTGTATGAGTGTGTGCATGTGTGTGTGCTCCTGCCATGTGTTTACCCAGTGTTATGAGCTACAACCTTGGCACTGTTTTCATACCCCAGACATGCTCCTCCACCCACACAGCTCTGCTAGTGAGGAGATCTGGAATGAACCATCCCTGCCACCCACCCGGCAGCCTTCTAACAAGTAGTTGTGAGTCGTGTGTGAGTGTGTTCACTTGAAAATGCAGCAATTGGAAATCTATTTGTTGATCCGATCAGAATGTCCGCCCTGCTTGAGAAGCAATAAAGTGATTTTTCCTCTCTCTCTATTGCATCCTTTTACCCCAGAGTCTAAAGGTGCGATATGTAAGAATTTTAGTTCAAAGTCTTCAAAAATGACCTGAAATTATTAACAGAATGTGAAGAAATAACAGTTTTGACATCATGTCGAGTACGTTGATGTATTGTATTGAAGCAAGCATGCCAACCAGCTTGCACCTATCCAGTTGGTATCTCAAAAGGTGATAATCTGATTGGAAACAACACCAACACACCCCTGGTGTTCTGAACTGATGACATTATTATCTTACATGTGCTACAGTTAGCAGCAGTTAGCAGTTACTGAAGTGATATGCTTTCCCCTATTTGTTTTTAACACTAAAAATTGGCCAAATCTTACATATTGTACCTTCTAAGGCACATCTGGAATTACAGCTGTTTTTTATAATGTGTCTCCAATTTGGCTCCTGGCTTCAAACTATGTGAATTAATAGTTACTTGTAATTTCCCAAAATCTTAATTTTGTGCCATGTAAGAGAAGTACAGATGTGACTTGTAGAAAGATCTAGCATTCCTGCTAAAATTGGAGGTATACATCACTTTCTCTCTGGAAATTAAAAATAACTCAAACAAACAATAGTCAAATAGTCAGAGTGTACTTTAAGTGGATTATTATCTGGCCCAAGCTAAATTTCATTTTTCCATTTTCCACCAAAAACAAACAAACAAACAAACAACAGCTTGTTACAGATGGAGGAGACAGAGGGCCTTTACAAAGGCATTTTCATTGTTTCAGTCACTCAAGCAATTTGTGTTCCTCTCTCTCTCACTGTTGCTAGGTTGCCTCTCAGTCCTACTTGAAATGCATAAATTCAGTTCCAGGTGAAAAAAACCAACCAACCAAACAAAACAAACATAAAAAAGAATCATATTGCATTAACATATCATAGCTGCGACTGCATAGGACCGGTCTAAATTGTCAAAAAAATGCAGCAAGCTTACCTGTAGACCTTGGCGACCTTGAGTCTTCAGAGCTGCTGCTGACTGTGTGTGTTCTGTATCTGCCACTGCTGATGAAAAAGCAAGAGCAACAAAATACTGAATGCTGATGAAGATTATAAGCATGTGATGATCATAACGCTCTTTCAGGTTTAAGGAACAGTTATGTGTTCTTTTTAGATCATTTGAAGGAGACATATAATGCGTTTTTGTTTTTCCCTCGCCTAAAATGTTTTACTGGAGCTCTTCTTCTCTCCTCTCAGGGGTCCTGTCTTTAAATTCACATATGCATAACCTATGACCAGTGGCTAGTTTGGCACATTAGATATAATTTAGAGAAGATGCTCTGTCATTGTCAGCAGTGCTTACTCAGGCGTGTGCAAGCTGACAAATCAGAGCAGAGTGAACGTTCGGGATGAGGGGCCTGTTTCAGACAGAGCGGGAAAACAGTGCTGCAGATCTGGATCTTGTGAGTAGAACGTCTTTTTTTAACATTAAAGCATTAAAACCTGTTCTAGTGGCAACCCAAAAAAAACAACAATGAACCTGAAAATCTGCACATTATTTAGAATTGCACAGCCATCTGAGGACATGTAGCACAATGCAATGACAAAGTGGCAGTCTATAAAGTGCACACAATAAATTGACTGTAAATCCACCCATTATTCGGGCCACTCATTCTCTCCCCTCAAGGCTCGTGTCTGCATATTGAATGCTCACCATAGAATTCAAAGTGTTGGCTACAGTGTTTGCTGATAAACAACTCCCTCTCTGTCTGTTCCCTCCAAGGACTGAACCAGTGAGCTGCACATGCACAGATGAATGTTGTCCCTCAGCAAACAAATCAATAAAACTAATTTCCTTTTGGTCAATTGTTAATTTAATGCCAGTTTTCCCTCAATTAAAAACTGACTGAAGTGCAGTATATGGCATGTGATCATATTTTTTTTCCCTCCATTCGTGTCCCCCAGGGCAACGGCAAGTACCCGGGGATGATTGCTAATGCAAAAATCATTTTCTGATTTGTATCTGCAAATTGCTGCTGCCTGTGTGGTGTCATCAAAGCCAGGTAAGCTTTATCAGCCCCCCACCTGCTAAATGATTTTAATGTTGATGCGTTAGATTTCCCAGGGAGTAAGGCTTGCGAGTGTGCTAAAGGTCATTCAGCATTATCTAAAGGTTACGCCTGACAATTATGCAGAATGGGAATGTGGTCTTAAATCCAAGCATAAGGCATTTGTGCGCTATAGGTGAAATGTAAGAAAACCCCAGGGATAAAGTGTTTTCATTATAGAAAGACACGTCACAGTGGCTCTGTCACTACCTTTCACCTCTAGAAACCTACAACCCCAAGGTCTCCTTTTTCTAAAGAAGCCGCTGTGCTGCGAGACACAGTGTATTACTTGAGACCAACCCTATCAGTAATGCATTTGATACTGGCCTTGGTGAAGCCACCATCAACCAGGATCATCCGTGATTGGATGGGCAGGTGTGGAGAGAAGAGGAGGAGGGGAACAGACCGGGAGTTAGAAAAGGGGGAGGAATGACCATGGATCAAGCTGTGGAGCAGGGATGTTGCTCAATGGGCCGCAGTAGCAGTGAGACATAGCGCTTATGACGGATGCTCCTGCTGAAAATGCATTACTGCAGCAGGCTTGAAACGATTCAGGTCCCTCCTGAGTGCTGATGGGGGAAACCTACCCAGAAGACCCAAAGCTTTCACAATTGTCAACATGCATTCTTTCCCCCCCTGCCAAATGTTAACACTTCCATACATGCCTCTTGTAGTCAGGAGACAGACATGCTCACACATATCATCTCTGTCATGCATCCACCCAAACACACTCACGCATGCAACAAATCCCCCCCGCCTGTTAGCATTCGTATTCTCATGAAGCCTCCACAGTTGTAGTCACAAATATATCTGCTCCAGTGTTACAAAGCACCCCTGGAGCACAGTCTGCAGGATGGATTTTCTCGGCACTGTCTAACACCCAGACTATTTGCATTTCCTCTCCCCTTTTTGTTTACCGAGTTTGTACCCAGACAGTGTGTGTGTGTGTTTGTTTATGCAGGTTTTAAATATAACAAAAAAAGGCATGTCTTTAAAATTGAGCCGTTACACAAATACAAAACCGAGGATCTATTGTGAGCAGCGGAAATCAGATACTATGGTTCACTTTAAGGCTTAAGTGAAAATCAGAAAATCAAATGAGAAACAAACAAATCATTCAGTTACCTAATGGGCTTATGCAACACAATCGAAATAGCCTCTCAGTATCAGGGCAGTAGAGTGTCCCAAATATTCTCATATGCCGAGGTGAAAGGCTTCATTGTGTTTTAACAAAGCCGGCAGTCGATCCTTTTATTCGTCCTGGCAATTTAATCAGTATGTGCGCGTCAGAATTAATCAGAGGATGTAATTAAACACAGGTTAAGGTAGCACTGATTTGGTTCAGGCAAACATTTGGACTCACCGGTGCCAAGTTTAATGTGGTTGCTTAGCGAGAACATGCACAGGCATTGGGAAATGGATATACTGTCCCCCAAAAACTCTCTGAAGGAGACTGACCTCTGTTTTTTCCTTCAAACACTTAAAGACATGGCCGTGACCAACACTGAGGTGAACAAAGTTTTGAGTTTTGGAATTCCCCCAGAACAATTGTTCTACATTCGGAAACTCTTTTCTTGCCATTCTAAATTAATTGAAAATCATTAAAACATAGGGTGAACTTGAGGGTTTTTAAAAAATGTTTTTCACTATTAATTCAGAATATCTGAACAATATCATATGTTTATGTCTCCTGAGATTTTGCAAACACTGACTGCTGTCTATTAAACGCCAATAAGGAAGAGGTCTGATATTGTTGAGGTGCCTTAAAAAACGTTTATTGGTCTTTGAGACCAAAATCCAAAAAAGTTTTCATGGTAAGTCTGTGGCTATTAGCAAGTAACATATTTGATATTTCTTTGAAATTACCCTATGTTTACCACAGTGATTACCTCAATATCTATTGAAAATCGCGTCAGCATGATATAATAGTAATCTGGTATTTTCCAAAAAGCAGTTTAGAAATAGCTGCCAATTACTTTAATACATTTCTTGGAAACTCACAACTTCCCCTGCGGGCAACTAAACTGAGGAGAGTACAACTCTCCTCAGTTTAGTTGCTTAATTTCCAGCTAGTATCTGCCTAATCTCTGTAGATCAGGAAGCTGAAGTACAGTTTCAACCATTTACATTTTCACCAGTTTCATGTTAGGGTTAGAGGAATCAGTTAAGTAATCATTCTGGTGTTCAAGGGGTGATTTCAAAGACATTTCAAATATTTTCCTTAGTAAATACCAACAACATACCACAACATTTCCAAAGTGTTACCGAATCTCTCATTGACATTACATATTTGTGAATGTTAGAATTAATATTTAGGAGTAAAAACTAGACAGTAGCTCACAAATACCAGATTTTAAGTACAGGAGATTTTCTTTTTCTAGTTGAGACCTGCCAACATCAAAACAGTGAGGACAGGAAAAGTTGTTGTTCACAAAGAATTTCATTCATTCACAGTAAGAAGCTGTCAGAGAATGTCTTTTCTTTTTTCGAAAACAGAACTGGTGGACTGTGTTGTCTGTGGGTATTTGTTGTTTGTTGTTTGCCAAAGAGACAATGGAATACAATCCAGGGTGTCCAAACTTCTGAGTCTGAAGGCTCATCAGACGGACACACACTGGACAACAGTTTGCATTATCTTTGTATTAGCACTCTGGGAAGTTATCGTGGTAGCAGTCACTGTATCTTTTGTCATGGTAAACAGTAACAAAATATAATATTCATATTACAAAGGAATTTGTGCTGGCAAATGTATAAACATCTATCTAACTGCCACAGCTCTTTGCTGTATGATGTCGCTCTGAATGTGCTGGGCAGTCAAGGGTTTTTTTTCCGGTGAAGCCCTCCGTGGTTGGCACCTCAAATGTGTTAATAGAGTGGTCCCAGTCAAGTCGATGTGAGAGCAGCCTCTGGGAGGAGGTCTATTTTGTCCTCCTTCATATGCTAGGATGTAAATTTCAGGGAGCCCGGGCTTCTCTCGAGGCCCAGTAAAAAATTAATGGATTGCTTATGGATCCAGAACACAGAGACGGAGGAGTTGTTGGATCGGGAGTGCTGGCACAGCAGGACAACTTGGCTGAATGCTCATCAGTGGTTGTGATGTCAAAGATCACTGTATTAAAGTGTCCTGTAAGTGAATCAGTGAAGTTAGGCTTTATTATATTCATTATCGTCTTAATTTCATTACGTTTTTATCTTAAACCTAAACAAAACTATATTATGTGTTGTTGTTTTGTTGACAAATTTACACCAACAAGTTTGGAGTGGGTGTATTTCTGTCTATATTCTAATGAATTCTTTGCCAGAAAAGTTAATTAAAGCCTGGTTCTATCTGTGCTTTTTCCCCCAAAATACATACTCTGGCTGAGATACCATAAATGGGTCCTTGGGGAAACTTGTCAGTCCTCAAAAACATGCTTGAGAAGTCACTCCGGCCCCTCCTCCCTGAGCAGCACAGCCTCGGTGTGGTCTTGTCAAACCCCCAGTACCACCACTACAGTCCTCGAAATCACACGCGGATGCCAGGGATTCACGCTGGTCGTCCATAATGTTCGGCAGCCTGTCCTCTGTTGTGGCGATGGCATGAGCGTGGAGCACACTGGTCCAATGTTTTCATGCCAGATGCAACCGTGCAAACTCCTGTTCTGCAGTTGGAGCAGCTTGTGGGAGCTCTCATTTGGGCTCCACAAGGAAAATGATCTTCCAGCAGGTAGACGAACACATAGATTATTACCACCTTCAAACGCCCATACACACACGCAGGAACCGTGGCACTCATCGGCCGGGAATTCGACGGGGGATCAGGGCCCTTGCAAGGATATTTCTTCCAGAAATTCTCAGCACATTAAAACGATCACTGTTGCTTGATAAATGTATCATTATTAGTCCCTCTCAGGTCTGATTCCAACGTATGATGCTACGCTGCACGCTGTCAAAACGGCTGAATAAACAGCTGAAGATCTCACGCGCCGCACAGAGGACACTTGACAAACGGCACGTCGGTGGGCCGATGGAAGCGGCGGGGGTTTTGCAGTTGGAATAACAAGACGCTTCATGCTTCTCAGTGATGCAACATATAATTTAAGTAAGGCGGCAACAATTATGCCATCTCATAAATCACCTCAGTCATTTTCTCATTCCAACTAGAGAGGTGGTTATGGTGCAACGCTGCAGCAACTTAAGCGGAGGGTTCCTTTCTCGGTTTTTCATCTGTCGCGCACTAACCTGGAACATGCACTTCTGGATGATGAAGACTTGTTCTGCAGCCGGGCATGTAGTGCAGAATGGATCATATAAATCGATTGTTACTGCCACTAAAGTCAAGGGGGTGGGGGTGTGGGGGGGTGGCAACTGGTCCAGTGTGTACTCGAGAGACAGCTGCAGATGATTTGAGGGGTCTGAGACAGCAGAAAAGGTCGCCGCGAGTGCACTGCAAGTTATACTTCAGCTATAGGAACACACCACACACGGGTTGGTGTGATTACCGAGTATGATTGCAGATGTATGTCAAAGAGAAGCACGACATGTACAGAAATAATATTGTCATTTTTTAAATGATGTGTGTACCATGGCACACACAGTCCTGCTCAGACATTTCTCATTAACGCGAAGAATGAGGCTTGGGTCCAGAATTATTCTGAAAGCTGTCAATGGAGAGCGATTCTGCCACCTGGCCACACATAACGCTTGTGTGGGAGGGCGGTGTTATGACAGTGTTCTGGGAAATTAACCTAACGTGTTTTTGGGACAAACACACAAAACTCTGTCTCCATCAAGTTCTGACTGGTGAGATTTGTGAACCCAGCATTCATTTATTTATCTTTAATTGTAATTTGATATTGGCTGTGACAAAATAATCTTGGAAACGGTTAAACCGTGAAGGATAAGCTGAGATGCTACAAATGGGTGAGGTTCCCCAGGAGAAAATGCTGGCTTAGACTTAAGTGAATGAGATTATTTAAAAAATTAGGGTTTTGAATTAAGATGCACTACAGGGAACTTTTTTAACAGAGGCAAACAAGACCATCAGTGAGAAGATGCTATTTCTATATGCTTACACCTGCCAGTGGGTTGGCTTTTGATTTATCCAGGTTACATAAAGGTATTTTTTTATGGAGTGCTGAGGATTGAATTAGAGATCTCACTGTTGGAGGAACGAAGTAACTCTTGAGTCGGGTGGTAAGGCAAGGCGATAAAACAGAGTCTACTTTGTTCCACCGTTGACCTATTTCAGTTATAGATCTTACATAGACACAAATATACATCACCTAATAAGCATGCATCCTGCAAACAGCAGGATAAAGCCAGATATACGGTGGATCCTTGCAACAAGAGGCGGTGGTGCTCTAAACGTTTTTTTTTTTTTTTGGATTTGGATGTCTGAAGGGAAAAAAATGAAGCAAGAATTGAATTAAAAGAAGAAAAAAAACAGTTTTTCACTTCATTTGATTTAAGGGAGCAAAAACTGTAATCAGGGTCACTATTCAAAGTTTTCTAAAATTTTCTGTCAACGGTTCCAGAGCATCTTCATGCTTGTATGTACATAAGTTGGACATTTCTTACAATAGCCACACCTGGTAGTGGTATCAGCGAAGACGCTCACTATGACAGCAGAGCAAGCTTCCACCTTTTGCCAAAATCAGTCAATAACAATCAAATTGTTGTCCCAGTAAATGTAAATCAGGGACTCTTTACTGACTGCTCAGGGCCAAAAAACACAGAGGGACGTCAGAGTTAAAAAGAATAATTCCCTTTGTATCGGTTGGTTTGCACCTGGCTCATTGTTAGTGTCGCTCCCAATTTCAAAACAATCAGAACAGGCACCTTGTGACGCTCTGCCTCTGTGCTGTGCGGCTCAAGTTGAACTGATAACATTCAGTTGATATTGCATTTTTCAGCTGTGTGATGATTTTTTTTAAAAGCATAGCGTCTTACTTCAGTATATCCCCAATCAACAGAGCGTTTACTGATTTTTGATATTTTCCCATGTTTTGGCCTTGTTTACCAGTTGATATACCTGTACTTCAAAACACAAGTTACAAAAATCAACACCTTGACTGATGTCTCAAATTTTAAACCCTTTAATTTATTCTATCGCATTTTCTTTATTAAAAAGAAAAACAAAATCAGAAAAAACAATTAATGTGATTAACAGACACTCCACAGTGGTACATAGTTGTGCACACAGAACAGCAAATTGACCGATGTGAAGAGATGCCTCGGGTAGCTGGGAGGAAAAAAAAAAAAAAAACTTGGATGAAATGTTTATTTGCCAAGGCTACAAACTTAGTATTTCATGTCCCCAGGCTTATCTGAGTGCTTTCAGAATTCTGCACACGTAGGACGACACAGGCAGCACTTGCAAAGTTTGTGAAACAGTATGGAAAAGGGATGGGATGTTTGCCTTCCGAGCAGGCAGGTAGCACAAAGGCTTTGAGGGATTTAGATATACCGCCGGGAAGACGAGGAATAAAGATGAAACGCCATGGTGATCTGAACATTGGATTAAATTGAAACAGCATATAAACTCAACATAATAGCAAGTTCAGTATGTTTTATTTCATGAAATATACTACAATGCAGTTGACTTCACAGACGCAATCAGAAGTATCAGGTCGATCATCAGGTCTCATCTTTTATGATCATGACTTTATTACTTTGTTAGAATGAGTGATGATGAAGCCTCTTCCTCCATCAGAATGAACATCTTTTTAATCAATTACAAATCTTCTCATGAGATTCACAACTTGCCCTGTTTGTGGACCTACAACTGTCTAACTCAGTTATTTTTACTGCTTTGTCCTGCTTCCTTCTCTCTCTTTCATCACCGCACCAGTGGATTGGTTAAATGCTAGGTCTGACTAATCGTCTTCCCATGAAAGACTTCCAGAAGATGGAGAATTATCTGTCACTCGTGTTACACACATTATTTGTGGTGAATTGAAATGATGCGTCTCATACGTGACTATTCAACATTCCCCAGTCTCAGTCTTTTGATGCTGATGGTGTTGGCATGCTTGAGAGTTGCCTTTCAAAATGCAGAATGACGGAGGAAAATGCTTCTGCAATTTTCTCTTTTCAAAACTGCAAAAGCAGGATTTCATAGGGAGCCAAATTGTTTTTTAGTCCCCGGTGTAATTTATGCTTGTTAGTGGTATAAATTGTGAGCAGTGCCTAGGGGAATTTCACAAAAAAAATAAATAAATAAGGTGTTTACTTCGAGTGAGGACCCAAATTGGCTTAGAAAAAAAGCAATGTACAAGCTAAAGAAGTTGAAACTAAAAGATTGGCCACACACATTGATTTATAATTTAATGTGAGTTCCAATGTTTTACTAGACATACTGGCTCCATTACAGTGGAGACAAACTTTGCACGCAGATCTCAGATTCCTGTCAAACAAACACAGTGGATGTGAGCTACTTCAGTTTCTTTAGAGGTCCAGTCTGTGGGATCTGTGGTGAGAAATAATATGTATAATTATGTTTTTTTAATTAGTGTGTTATAACCTGAAACCAAGAATTGTCCATGTTTCTACAGTAGCCCAGGAGAGACAAACCATAAAGTGGCTCTTATTCTGTTACCATGCCACCAGGAGATGCTACTTAGTGCTACACACAGGGCCTTTACCACAAGATTAAAGGCCTTATGACTATACCTCCTGAGAGTTTAAAGAAAATAATAGTATTCTTTCTGAAATGGTAACTCAACAACACGTCATTTTCAGGTAGAGTTCCATGGTCCGCAAAACATTCCTGGAGCTTCACAGCCAAACATTTGCAGAGTTGCAGCGTTCTACACAACTAAAATAGATGGGGACTTGTTTTAAAAAGGTAGGAAAAAACCTACTGAAAATAGACACATGAAATGGCTTCATGTAGCTTGTCCACGGTGATCCAAGTCTCCTGAAAACATTGAGATTGATTTGAAAATACTTTATTTACACCATGACACAGAGGTGAGCTTGTGCACCCACTTCAGATGGGGTCTGTCCTTTTAGGCTTTTAGCTTAGCAGCTACAGTGAGGATTTTGCTTTAAAGAAAAGTGTCAGTAACACCTTTTCAAATCAATTTAGGATCTCAGGGCTTCCAGAGACTTGGATGGAGTCTGTATGTTGTTTTTTTAACCTTATAAAACAATGAACTTTTCTTTTATCGGCTTTGCCTAATTTGAATGTGATCGTGTTCAAAAGCCTTGTCAGTGTTATTCAGTTTCTGCCAACCCCAGCGTGGAAACAGATAAGTAAAATATCTAGAATAAACATTAAAAAGAAAGTGAAAGAAAGGAAATGAGATGTATTAATACAGAGATCACATAAATGCTAATCATGTAGTGCTTGCTTGTTAGACCGTCGGATAAACCTTTTTTCGCTTACGAGCTTAATCCTGCATATAGCATTATTCCTGATGGGATTTAATTGTGCTATCTTACTTGGGGATCATTTTGAGTTCATCCCTCACACACTGTTTACCCTCCAACATCACTGCTGGCTATCTGTGCAACAGCACAGTCAGGTTTATCCACCTAGTCAAATTAATCCTCAGGAACAGCTTTGAATGTACCGTATCACGCCTGGATTTGGCACATGCACATAAGAAAAGTGTCATTCAGAGGGAAAAAACAGACTCCTGTTGGCAGTATCTTAGAGACAAAAGATACATTAGCTACCCATATGGTTTTACATTCATTTTGCAAAGTGCCCGTCCCGTGCATATGGTTTTACATAGTGTAAATTACCGTTAAGTGCGGACTTCCCAGAAGACTCTCTTGCCTCATAACGCTGCATGTGGCCAGACTCATATTTTAGGTAACTAATTGTGCCACACCACATCAATAACTCTAATACCACTTGACTTTCTCTTGGAGTCAATGCCCACATCTTAATGCGAGTGGTGATAAATTTCCAAATTGAGTTAATCCATTGTACGACCATTTATTTCATTTTACACCTCCATCTCGCTCACTTCACTCGCTGAAGTAGACAACTCCTTACAGCTCGACACATCAGCTTACTTGTTACTACAAACGTGTTTTATTACACAACCTCTAATAGCTACGTCATACTTTCCACCACTGAAACCAGACAATTCACCAGCATCTGTTATTCCTTCAAGATCTTGTTAGATACTGTATTTTGCCCCACTACATGTATTATATTTATTGCTGCCACCTAATGCCACTGGATGATGGATGCTTTCTTTCGCTGACTTATCCAAATGTCCCACATGTTGTGGGGATTTTAAGTTCAGTCATCCTGCTTTCCTAATCTTCCTTTCCCTCAGTTACAGCACATATTACAAGTACAAGTTGCAGTATAAGTTGTTGAGTGGGTTTGATTAGGAGCAGCTGACAACATGAGTCACTGGCCGTCAGCAGAGTGCATGAGTTCACTCCCCATCAAAGCAGAAATCACAAACATCCAATGAGCCTATATGTTTCAATAAATGTTCTGTTTTCTCTTAGCTATGGACCAAGTGTTAAACCTTGGACATTCTTCTTAAAAACACACACTTGGTAAGAGCTGAAGGAGAAGTTTTATGACTGAATGGGAAGACGTGCGATCACATGGCAGGCCAAATAGTCAAGAGAAGAAAATTGAGCTAACGAGGGGTTCTGGATGTTTTGGAAGTAAAATCATTCTTGTTTGAGATTGTAACAACCTGCTTTAAAGCTGCTAAATTTGATGTTTTATTTTCTCATATAAAAATGGATTAAATGAAAATGTGCAGTGACTACACATCAGAGAATTATCAACCAGTTCAGCTTTTCCCTTTCAGCTCTACATGGCGCACTAACATTCTCAGTTCATTGCTTTGTTTTTCCAGCCTACAGTCTACTGTTTCGATCTGCACAGGCTGCTCTCATAGTTTCACTTTGTGCACAAAGCAGGCGACTGTTTAAATCCCTCCCCCCACACCAAAGAAACAGAACAAATTAAACAAAAAATTGTCTGTCAGCTGCCCAGACTCACAAAGTTTGCAACTAGCTGGAGTGCAAAATATAAAGAAGAAGAGAGTGAACAACTGACTTACAATTATCAGATGGCCTGACACGTGACTCCAAGTGAATGCTGATCTTGCTCCAAATCAGCTGGATGTGTAGACAAGCAGATTTTTGCCCACATATTTGCTGTATCAGCTTACAAGCAACGTGATAACTGCTCAATGTTGTTATTTGGTGCAGGTTTCTGCTGCCACCGAGTGGCCAAAAAACCTGTACATTTTTTCTTATTTTTAAACTGTATTTAATTCAAGTGAATATTCAAATAAAGTGTGCATCTTGCCTGGTAAGGAGTTAAAAAAATAGTAAAAGAAGTAATTTGGTGTTAGAACATATCCTCTCCTTTATTCATGGCATTGAAAAATCTGCAAGCCACAGATATGTTAATTTTTTATGTTGTGTTTGTATGTTTCATTCATAGTGGACAAGTTCAAAAATCATATATTTTTTAGATTTTAATTAATCAATTTCAACCTATAGTTTAGTTGGTTAATATGCACTGTCTGACAAATAAACTTGATAACTAAGACAAAAAAATAATTTATCTCGTGACAGTGCTGTTCTCAAGGTGTAGTTAGATTTTGGCACACAATAACTTGGTTTTTGCTAATAATCCCTGGGATTGTCAGCATATATACCACTTGGAAAAGTCCTGACATCGGGTTAAAAATGTCAGTGGTTGATCTTAAAAAATGTTGATCTAACGGGTATAAACATGTACACCTGTAACATATCTATGGTTTGTAGAACTGTATTTGGCAAATGTGACAAAACATTTTAGCAACTTTTAGCAAAATGTTTTGAGTACAAGATCTTATTTTCCGTGTGTGGCATGTCGGCACATGCGATTCTGATCTCACTTCAAGTAGAAGCCGGGCCAAGAGCCTTTTCAGCCACTTTGTTAATGACAATGACTTTCTTGTCACATTTTTCAGGCTGCTGAGGCCTTAGCTTACTGCTGCTCATTTTATCTAATTACATTTAACAAACAACAAAAGGCCAGAGCAGGCAGAGGAGATCCACACTAATTACATTAGAGCTGAGGGAAGATTGGCACATGTGATGAAGCGATTTGGCCACTCACAGCCCCGCCGACTGTGCTCAATAACTTCAAGCCCATCCCAGTTGTTTATGAGATTGAGCTGTCATCCAGACATCACTCAGGTTTAAGATGCCGCTCCGGTCTCTATGTTACAGACCTGCATGGACACAAGCGGTGCAGTGGGGCCAATGGGAGATGATGCTATTGAGCGAGTTAATCAAATTAGACAAAGATCAGGTTAAAAGTGGTCAACTAACTAAAGAATGTCGCGTCTGTGGAGAGAGCAAAAAGGTATTGTCTTCACGCATCTGAACTCAGCAGACATGCACTTGAGGAAATGCTGTTAAACACTGCATATGAGACCTGCTATTTAGACAGCTTTATAAAACTCTCATCATCATGCAAATACTGTTCTGCTTTTATACTCTGCACTATATTTCAGCTCCAAATGCTCGGCACGGCGAGCTCTAGGAGTACCAGGCAGCTCAAACAGGTCCCAGAAAGCAAATCCACCATCTCTTTGTGGTAGTCAGTATTTTCTCTAGAAGACAGAGTGTCGCTCATACTACTGTACAAGCTTTCAACACAACTCAGAGTCTTCTGTTGACACAAAAGGGTGTGTGCGTGTGTGTGTGTGTGTGTGTGTGTGTGTGTGTGTGTGTGTGTGTGCGACTGAGAGAGACTGCGTGTCTGTGTATTTGTCTGTGTTTGCTGAGGGGGTACAGACAGGAACTTAGGAGTTTGCAGCTGTCACAATGAGATGTCAATATTTATGACATGTTGTTTGCTATCTGGTACGTGTGAACTTTCTCTCCTCCAGACATCTGCTTCAGATATTTGCACACTCGCATTACACACTGGAACATTATGAGGAGATGCCAGGAAGCCACTGAATTTGGATTAACCATTGACAATTGTTTTAATTGCCTCACAGCACATACTCTACAGGTAGTGATTACTCATTTTGAAAAACTTTTATTGATAATTATGCTTTTTTTTCCCCCCAAGATGGCCTTGTTCATAATCTCACTGTTTCAGTTCATACATTCCAACAGATTCTCAATTCCAGCTCTTCAACTACAGCAGCTGTTATCAGCGGTTCTGTGCTTCGAAGTATGACTTTTCCTCAGCATCACTTTTGGAAATGCAAGGCTCTGTGGTCAAATCAATAATAAATATGCAACGTCCACTGAGACTTAAGTTTGCTGACAAACACATCACAGATGACGATGTGACTGTTAATACTGACCAAGTGTTGCAGTTTGGTTAGGGTTCAGGCACCAAAACTACTTGGTTAGGTTTAGGAAAACATCATGGTTTGGGTTTAAATAAGTACATAAATTCAGTTACATAACTTGTGTAACTTCAGCTGCGTAACTTAACTGTGACATAAGTTCAAAAGCAAGTTGACAATGACAAGGTCTCAAGCGCAGGTCTTCTGGTTTAAAGTCCTGTGTTTGAACCATCTAAGCAACAATGTTCAAACCCAGGGAATTTGACAATTTACGGTAACGGTGCATTTTGTGTGGTCGCATGTCGCTAAAACTGATGGAAGGGAGACGGAGAGTGAGGAAGGAAGTCGACTATGATTCTATAAAAAAGACATAATGAAAGTAAAAGTTAGTTCGTCCATGAACATTTGTGCTTGAGTCACGTCAGATGGCTTTTCATCAGCAGTTGTTTAATGGTGTGTTCACTGCCAGCAGAACGAGTTTGACCGCTGGATAATTTTGTGTTTATTCACCCCAAACAGCAAGATTACTTAACTGTGCATTAGCACATAAGATGGCCTGCAATGGCACAGGCACTCACCAGACACATTCTCCTCTTTGTATACTTCCCCTTCAGCTCCAGTTGGCAGTCAACATCACAGAACATTAACAACCAACAATAGAGGTCATCCTGCAAATTCCCCACAAAGCATATGGCTTGTTTTGTAGTTGAACAGACCTTGAGGGAGATGGCTTTGCCTTGATGCCTCACTTGGGGCTCGAGTTGTTTTCCCGTGCATTCTCAACACTGCATCTGTTAAAAACCTGTCCGTGTGGACCGGGACATTTGCTGGCAGGCGGTGAGGCAGGTTTGCTGGTGTGCGTACATGAACACTTATTCCCAGCCCCTTTCATTAATCAGACCATTTTCGACACCAGTGGACATATAGTCATAAATTAATTCAAAGGCGTAATACATCTTACCCTGTAAGACAGTGCCACAGAATATTGTTTTGTCATCTATTTGATTTGTGTACATATTCAATTTGGCATAAACTCACTTGCGTAATTCCAGTCGGGCCTTTGCGTCACCTTTTTTCAGGCACAATGCCATTGACAATGCTTCGCTCTGCTGGAAAGCGTTCCCTCACCTTTCCCAGCTTGGCTTCACGCATGCCGATGTGTTTTCCAGGCTCACTGTAATCACAGTGTTGTCTTTATCTTGTTAAAAGTACACAGCTCTGAACGCACACAATCCACGGTCTCACTGACCTTCTGTCACTCTGCAGTGTTTTTTATCAGAAATCCCAGAACTCAATCCCCCGAACAATATTGTTTTTTCATCTTTCTATTACATTTATGGAGAGCTCAGCTTCACATTCAGCAATGTTACCCTGTTAGTGTCCACACTTGTGCTGCTTTCAAATTTTCTTCTCGAATTCGCAGCTCTGCTGATTGGTTTCATGCTGGGATTCGTAATGAGACACAGGTGTACGCGGCGCTTTGCAAATTTGAGGGGAAAATCACATGCACATAGACACAGAGAATGGCGTATGTTCCTTTTACTTGCAAATCTACTGAAAATATCGTATACTTGGGGCTAAAGCTTCAATAATGTGCTAAACTCCTGCCAGGCTCAGGCATCTACACGCTCTCCTTCTGCTCAGGGTGATTAAAATATCATCACAGCTTAAATTAGCACCCCATTAGCAAAAACCAGTTATTTCACAATGGAGTATCCAGGAGTCCCCTGCAAACAAAAACATACAGGGTTTTAGCGAATGAAAGAGCAGGGCATGGAATGAAAAGTTGAAAATGATTAAATGACTGTGAATAACAAAGTTTCGTAAGTGTACTATGCTTCAAAAAAGTGCCTAGAGCCAAGGATTGAGTCTTCACAGTGCCACGTAGAATACATAAATGATGAGTGGGTACACACTCTGAAAAAAGTTCAGAGGAGCAAAATATAACCCTGAAAAAGAATGAAGAACACACACTGAGACAGAGTTAGCGGGAGAAAGGGAATGCTAAGGACATAAGAGTTGCTGTCAAGTGGAAAATGGGAAAGTGGGAGGCATGAGATTTCTTTACTGCTGGCGACGACAACGCAAATTTTTATTTTTTTGCGAAAGGAAAGCTCCGGCCCGGTCCACAGCGTGCCACCAAGCCCCATCAGACAGCCTTGGCCACATCCTAATCACTGCTTAATTATTTAGACTGAACAACTGCCCTCAAGGCTGCTTTGTTTTCCTTTCCTTTGTAATCCTATTGCATGTGTTTATTCTCTTCTTCTGTCTGGAGCGGGAAAACAAACAAAGCCCACATTTTTTAAACAATTTTTTTGTTTTTGTTGGAATTACACGGTTTGCCAAGGATAATCAGAGGAGAGAAATACTCCTTGCAGTCAGCAGATACAAGAGTTAGATTCTGCCTTAATTTGGCCCACACTTCTATTTTAGATCACACGTGATAACGGTTTGTGTCTCAAATTATGAAGGTGGAATAGTGGTTAACATTTGACATTCACTAACAGGTAGAATAGAATGCATATTCTGTAATATCTCTCACTCGCTAAATATGTGGCGTGACTCTGAAGCTTCAACTTACAGAAAGCCGGTCTCTGTCCTCTTGACTTTAACTATGCCTAGACACTCGCAACATAATCATACATGTGTGCCGGTCAGTATTAAGTCAGTATTATACCACATCAAGCACTTTTTTTAAAATTGCCTTGGGATAACTAACTGTTTACAGTGATTCAGCAGCTTGTTAGAAGTTTTTAATTATTTATACTTCATGTACAATGGCCTCTTTCAGTGCTTCATGTATTTATAGGCATAAAGGATGACTCAAAAGACAACCACTGTGTAAATTATTTATGCCGGTGACACATTCAAAATAACTCATGAATGGTTAAATAATCGTTCAAAGACTTTTTTTATGTGCCAGTGAATGACTCAAGATATGAATGTGGCGACATAAATTCCTCCGGTCGGTGTCTACGAATGGAACAGGGCAAAAATAAATTATTGGATTGACTGAGGAATAGGTTTTTCTGCAAAATGGTTGTATTTCACTTTTAGATGGCAATTTTATCATTTCGCCAATAACTGTGGACAGAAATGAACAAATGCACTGAACTCGTCCCGTCCTTCAAAAAAAAAGAAGAAAAAGTGAAATCCCCTCAAAAACAAGTATGCTAATCAAACTCAAAGTTACAGGCAGTGGGTTGAGAATATGTTGCAAGGCCATGATCGGACTGACTTTAGCCCTGAAAGAATGAGGGTCTTCCGGCCCTGAAATGCAGCACTTGTGCCAATGCAGGAAAAAAATAAAAATAAATAAACCTACAACCCTCAAAATAATATATTTGGTATTGACAACTGCCAATTTCAAATTTCCTCTAGTCCATCTCCTTTGCCATCAAAGGTCCAGTGCGTAGGATTTAAGAGGATCTATTGGCAGGAGTGGAATATATTATTGCCATCGCCAAGGAGGTAATGTGTTCAGCCATGTCTGTATGTGTGGTTGTTGGTTGGTTTGTCAGCAGGATTACACAACATCTTCTGCATGGACCTTGGGTGAAGGTGACCTCATCCTTCAAACAGGGTCCCAGAACAGAACCCAAGAACTTTAACATCTTACTTGATGTTACACCATGGATTAAATTTACACTGGAATATCCTTTTAATGGCCATGTTGCACCACTGTGTTTCTTCATTGGCCCAGCATGGCATTTTCTTGAGGTGAGGGGTATTAAGTAGGTTGCAATATTTTTTTAAATGAATGGAGAAGAATCCCTATTTTTATTACATATCATACAATGTACAACATGCTGAAACCGGCATTCTGCGTTTAATCCATCCAGAGCAGTTGGCAGCCGATGTACAGCGCTTGGGGACCATTCCAGATCAAAGCCAACGCCTTGGTCAGGGGCACTGACTGACAGGAGAATTAACCTAATGTACATGTTTTGATGGAAGGGGGAACCAAGAGTACCTGGAGGAAACCCACATTTAAACTTCACATTAAAAAAGAAATTGATCATAGTAGTGAATAAAGATGCGACAGCTTCCATGTACTGATGCAAGAAAGACTTCACTTCATTATTTATTCTTTGCACTCCAGGTGACTTATTTCACAAACAAACTGCTATGCAGATGTGTCCAAGGAAGCATGGATGTCATGGCGCAGTGAGACAATATTTTGATGGTGAAGTTGAAGTGAAGCCTTAGAGAAAAAAAACAAAAACACTTCAACAGTCAAGCCCCCTCCTTCATGAATTTGTTTTGAAAAAAAAAAAAAAAAAAAAACATTGGCAGATTGTTGAATCTTGCCCAGCGCTCAAGAATGATTTCAACGAAGGGTTGGAACTTGTTGTTTTATGCTCAGCTTAACTTTGTGACACGTTGTGCACCCGCCGTGTGCTCAGCCCTTTGCTTTTGTGCCAGATGGGCAATTAGAAATATGGTTATTGCATGCTGAGCAGCCACCCACACACTGGCTGCAACCGTTGCCACATGTGGAGAGAGTACCTGTTACAATACTCATATTATATACTTCATTCAAGGTCTTTGTCACTGAGCTTCAAGCAGCATTGTGTCCTTAGGGAACATCTGCAAAGAGCTGTGGGTTCAGTAATTTCATTCTGTGATTGTGCTTCCGCTCCTTCTCAAGACACATTTTTATATGCATATTGTGTTAAAACTATTTTTCCGAGAACCTCTCTGAAAAATGTCTGAAATCAAAAGATGTTTCAAATTCCACTTCCTGAAAAGCCTAATGCACTGAGGGCCTTTCCTCAACTGACATATGTAAAACCAACATACAGAGATTACTATTCAGAGTAGAAGAACTTGGGTATCATTCAAAATCAAGTTTATTGTAAAATGCATTCAGAACTCTTTGGATCGCATTTGAACCATGCAGACAGGTTCTGATTTAAACCATGTGTGCAAATGCGACACCTTTGTAACCAGTCTCACAAGGATGTCTGACAAGAAATGCTACACCGCATCCAAAATGCTATCAGTTGGAAATCAGGGTTGAGCTATATCACTACAGGCCCCCCACGTGTTGCTGCTAAATTAACACTGCATCAGAATGCATCTAACCTACATGACTGTACCTCTAAATGTAGGGCATCACAGTTATTTCTTCTCCTCTGTCTCCTTATTCTGCTTGACAGTATTGGTCCTTTTTATTAAGTGCTCCAGAAATGACATATGTTTATGCTGACAGTCTTGGTTATGACAGGAGCAAAAGAGGAAGTCAGGTGACATCATTAAAGTCCGACAAAGTCTGTTTAGGGAGGAGGTCATGGTTCATGGATGAGCTTTGAACACAGCTTTTATTTACATCAAAATTGTTTTCACCCTGATTGCGTCCGAGCCTCAGCCACTTTTATTACAATTGCCACCAGTCATATGAGTCGAAATGTCATACTTATAGATAGTAAAAGTAAAGATATTGTTTTAAATATTACTATTATTATAGTTATTATAAGTCATATGAAAAGTACTTGAATAAAAATCTGCTATTAAATGTACATGAGCAAAAAAGCAATTATCTAGTAATTCATAAGTACAAATAAAGGTTAAATGCTTATATTTACATGTATGTATTGATGCCTGTATTGTATGCATCGGGTTAATGATTGTCATTTTTTTTTAAATACAATTTTGTCAAATTACTGATAAAACAAGTAAGTGTAAAAATGTTTTTGGCCTACTTTGTAATCTGTAAAATGACTAGTTAAGAAAGTTTTTAAATAAATATAGTAGAGAAAAAAAGGACAGTATTTGCTACTAAAATGAATGAATGAGCATGGAAATAATCAAGTGAAGTACAAATACAAAAACTGTTTTTCAGTACGGAACTTGAGCAAATTAGGTACATTCCAACACTGATTGTCCCCATGACAACAAAACACTATTATCTCAAGCAAAGTCAATTTGATGTTTTCTAATGCTAACCAAGTGTTATTTGAGCTGAAGTCTCAGTAAATCAGCTCTTAACCAGACAGCAGTCACATCACAAGAGTGATTTATTCTTCAACATTGACTTTTTTCTCGGAGGATGTGGGATGTTGCCCTGCCAACAGCGCCGTCACATCAGATAACATTTGCATCGTTCATGAGAGCACAAACAATGACATATTTTGTTGACTTCTTGTCTCTCTCTGTCATTCTTCTGTCTTCGCAGTAATCGCAAAACACTTTCCTGTATTTTGTTTGGTCAGCAAATACACTGACACATTTCACCATAGCATGTTGAAGTGTTCTCACACTTAAATGTTTCTTTCCCCACTCAGGAGAGGAATTTTGGGCATCAAGTATGAGACTCATGAGGTGGCCTCAATACTAAAGTATCACTTTTAAAAAGTTGCCGTGTGGATCTGCCTGGCTGACTGTCTTATTACCCAGAAAACTTCCTGAAAATGAGTTTGTTTTTTCATTAGAGCAGCAGCGAGGCTAGAATGGTGTCATCTTCATTCATCTGTGTTTCTCCCTCTTGACCCTCCCTCCCCTCGCCCTGCAGGAGAAAAAATCCTCATGACTGATGGACCTGCTGGCTATTTGGACATCTGTCTTCTCCTTCGTAGCCCTGGCAGAGAGAGGTCTGGGTACAGTGTGACAGGCCTCCGCAACAGCGTGTACTAACACCAGGTAGAACCATCTCTGTGGCCTAAGCCTTAGAGATCAGCCATTAGTAGGTTGTCAATCTAGCGAGCGCTAACAGTCTTCTGGGCAGCTAGGAGGAAGATTCAGCCGATGGCTTCAAACGAGCAGGTAGATGTGAGATCATTACAGTCCAGGTAAATTTAGCTCCTGTTAGGGTATTGTGTCTGGGCTGGTTGCTGAATGTGGCACAATTATTACAGTTATGTGGATAATGGAGTCAAATCTGCACGGTGTTAAAAAGTATTTTTACTTTACCAGAAGGCTGTGAGTTACAAACCTTGATCATATTTGACATAAAGGGACACATGCTCGCCAATAACGAGCTGCTGCATAGCATGCATGTCAGCATATTGCTCCTTAAGTCTCCTTAAGAGAAGTTATTCGGGAGGTAGGTGCACATAAATTAGGTTCTTACCATGCCTTGCACAGAACACCACTGTGCTAATAAGGTGATACTATTGTAAAACACTACAGCATGGTACAGCATTTAAAACAATAATAATAATCTTCGTGATGAAAACTAAAAGAGGTGTACAATTTGATCTTATTTCTTGCCAAAGTTCTTAATTTCTGTTTTCACACTGTTTCCAAGTAGTCCTTTCACATTTATCTGCATATTGGTACGATTATCCAAAACCTTAATGGTTAATATCACGTCTGTTTTAGTTATGTGTATGAGCAAGTTTAATGTATTCCACAAATAATCCTAATCCAACTGTAATCACAGAAGCTATCTCCTTTTCCAGTAAAAGGAAAAAAAACAAAAAAACAAGAGGTGCTTTAGTCTCCAGTCCTTCAGAGGTGACAGGCTGGGGCATTAAGAGACATTGCTAATGGTAACGGTTGCTTACAAACTAAAACACAAACAGTGTTGGTTAGCACTGCTGAAGAAAAAGGAGCACACCGTTTTGCATATAAACTGACCGATGGTGATATTTGCAATTGAAGTTTAAAGCCTTTTACAGCCCAGTCGCCAGGGGAAAATGTTGGTAGTTAACATTTCTACAAGCCAGATACATTCAAGTTTGTCTCATCTCATATTTGCATGTTTATTTCCTGGCATTCACCAATGAACATTCATAGTAAGGTTCCAAAATGACAATATGCTCTTGTTTGCAGATTACAGTTGATGAAAGGTGTTTTTGAAGGAATTATAATTTCAGTTTTCCGGGACCGAACTGCCAACATTTCAATTGATTGATTACATGTTTATGTAGACCAAAATTTGAATTTGTGGTTGAAACCACATTTTAGCTGGTTGAAGAGAGGACAAAAAGCTGGTGTTGAAATGGAAGTTGGTGCTCACTACGTCATGTTGGGAGGTGGGAGAAAGCAATGCTTTCCATCAGTTCTAAGTGTGAAACCACTTTGAATATTTTACAAGGGACCATGGCGTTTCAACGATTGTAAACAAGACATCACTGGATATTTTATAATGAGACCTCAAGACAACTTCCATCCGTGTTTGTGGGGTCAAAAAAATTATATTTTTGTTGGGAAGTTGAGTCATCTGCAGCTGTGTTGGTGGCAACAAAACCAGATGTTTCATCGCAATCCAGATTTACTGTGACCAGATACTTTAGTGCCTAAATCTAGCCAGAGCATTTGCATGACATTGTAAAAAAATAAACATTGAAAACTGAACCTTAAGAAATAAAAAGTTACAAGTTATAAAGTTTTAGCTTATTTGTGGCCGTGCAGAAACTTTGCCCACAGTTATTCTGCCGATTGGGATGCTGTTCAATTTGCTACAGCTGACTAGCTTTTTGTAAGACAATTTGTCAGACTTTTGGCAGCAAGGGAAGAATGGGCAAACCTCCTGAAAGTCTGTCTCGGAGGCATTCACACATTCCAAAATAGTTAGAACCCCATACTCTGAGCAGGACATGCAGAAAATAACAGTGCATTCTACTTCAGGTTGGACTACGGGTGCTTGATTTTAACCTTCGTCCAAATTCACCAATAAGGCCTCCATGTATCTGTTAAACTGCCATCTTGTCAGCTCTGCCCGTGGGAATACGTTCCCTGAATTTATTTATCTGAAAGGTGATGTAGAATCAGAACAACAGAGCACCTCATTTTATCTCTAATACCTGTGGTGCCAAATGGCCCAAGGAGAATGTTTGCTCAGCGGTTCTCTGCCCAACAATCGACGAGCACAAACAATCAAAATGGAGGATGTGAGCTCTTGGTCTGTATTTGCCTGTTCAGAAAGGGGTTTAGTGGCCTCGAAAACCCACTTTTTTATGCGATACTGTGGTAAACATTCACATCACATTCTTCAAATAATTAACAAGCCTTCCTTTCTTGCCAGTTTTTTAATTTTTTTTCTTCCAAGTCTGTTTGCCCCTTCTTTTAATCCTCTCCTTTCTTTTTGGTTTGCCAACATTACCCCACCGCCACATCCCCTCTAGGGGGTTTGGGATATTTTAAATATATATCCCACCTAATACTCTGCCTGTCATCAGCCCACCACACACACACACACACACACACACACACACACACACACACACACACACACACACACACACGGTGATACAAGCTGCTCCAGACAGGCATGTGCAGTGCAACAGTGGTACTGATGATTGCATTCATGACAAACATAAATATAACATTGATAGTCCTTTAAAAAATGCTTGCTTTGGTGTGTATGATGACATTCTCTGATAATCCAGTCTGTCCTTTGTGGCTCGTGTATCATAGACAGACTGACAGTGACTTGAGAATGGTTTGATGATGTTGTGTAACATGTCTGCAGACTAACGGAACAATGCAGAGTGATCAAATGTTCCACGTCAAATGTATTTAGAGACCTCCCTATCACTCTGCAACAGTAAATCTCAGAACATACTAATTAACCAAGTTGAAGGGAAGTTTTAAATTAAAAACTACGACCAGTAGAATTATGGAATGTAACGACTTTCAATGATCCCTGGAGTATTTTATGTCGACTGTTGCGGAGGCAACTTGTCACTTGTCACCACCACTTCCAGGCTAACGACTCTGTAATGGCCCCATTTATCCATTTAGCCTCATTGAGTTCTCCTCTGCAATGCCGGTCCCACCAGGTTCTTTGCCCGTCGGTGGATGCTTCAAACACTCAACTGCAAGTGGACCATTGGAGAGCTAGTGAGTTGCAAAGCAGTCGTTGACCACAATGGATACAGTGGTGTCAAAATCAATTCACAAGTTGTCTTTTCCTTCATGCTCAGACTTTGAGCTACAATTAAGATTTGAAATAAACATAGAATAACCACTGGGTGCTGTCAAATATGACAAATGAGAGGTATTCAGGGAATTCCATTCAGGCTACTTTGATGTCTTGTGATGTCAGATAATACATTGGGGTGTACTGGGGTCCATAAAACTCTATTATACAGCATGTGCTTTTCATCAGGTCCCTGCATTGAATTTCTAAAACCCATTAGCTACAGAGCCGACATTCTGCACACCTGTGGATTGACAGGTGTGGAGGATAAGACCAAGTGTCGACAGAATTCTTATATAATAACGAGTCTCTCTTCACAAACACAGCAAACTGTTTGAAAAATGTATGCGTGTTTGTGTATATATGTATATAGGTATAAGGGGAGAGGGGTAAGTGGATGCTGGTGAATAAATACTTAAATCATTATAAGATATATCACTAATTATAGGAATAGTACATGTTTATAGAAGACAAAAATAAATCAATATATGCTATAATACATAAGATAATGATAGATAAATTAAAATGATATTTTGCAGGACATTTTTGGTTAAAAATTATATATATTTGTATGTTTGTATTGCCTGTCTGCGTCGCCGTTAGGCCGCTACAGCCTTGCTGTTTTGGGAAAGTGGATATTTGTCATTTTGAGAGATGCTGACAAAAGATCAATTCACTTGTTTAAGTATGATGATGTGTTAAAATAATCTCATGAGGGTCTGTGGACTGAAACACTGTTTCTTGATGACAAGTTACAACAGCATGTGGTGCAGGAGTTTTTTGCTCTCAGACCAATTATGTGAATTTTGGTGGACAAAGGTAGCAAACCTGACAAAGACATAAGTGAGTTACACTAAATCAAACTAATACAATCCCACCCATCATTTCTTCAGGGACATACTGTGTTGTATTACTTATTCAGCATGATGCCTCCAAACTAGCACAACTTTCAAACTTCATAACTTTTAAACTGCCCAGGAGGAGCCTTATATTTTAAGCTACATTCGTTAACCTGACCGAAAATGGTTTGAGGCAAAGTTTCAGCTGCACTGCTACCAGCTTGATATTGAGCCGAGCTTTCATCCATATATTTTATTGAGGCTCTGTAATACAGCACAGCTGTGGAGTGTAGTATCCTAGGTATGTGATATCAAAGAAAGAAGCAGGTGGTACTAAGATTAAACTAAGAGGGATATATAATTACCTGTGGATCTGTTACACAGGTTGTCAAGCAATTATTTAATAGCAAGTGAAGGCGTGGGCTCATATCCATAATTTTACATGCCAAGGTGGATGCAGTACATTAGCCAAAGGTTCATACACTCATAGTCTAAAACACACACACACACACACACACACACACACACACACACACACACACACACACACACACACACACACACACACACACACACACACACACACACACACACACACACACACACACACACACACACGCTTAAAAATAGCTGGAAGTCACTTACTTACCTTGGTGGTATTATGTTATTATTAGTGTGAATGCCAAACAGTATTCACATTGTGAATTGAAAGAACTATTGTTCTTCTAGAATGTATATATTATTATTATTATTATTATTATTATTATTATTATTATTATTGTTGTTGTTGTTGTTGTTGTTGTTGTTGTTGTTATTATTATTATTATTATTATTGTTATTATTATTATTACTATTACTTCTTCTTCTTCTTCTTCTTCTTCTTATTATTATTATTATTATTATTACTATTACTTCTTCTTCTTCTTCTTCTTCTTCTTCTTCTTCTTCTTCTTCTTCTTATTATTATTATTATTATTATTATTATTATTACATCTTACCCTGTTAAGATGTTCAGATGGCATTCAAAATGCAAAATGCCACTTTCAGAATTATGTGCTGCATTATGAAGCATTTACAAAAGGTAAATTGTAGTAGTAAACAATAGTAATAAACAACACCCAAACAGTGTGTGGGCTCTGAGTTAGACTTCACTTTAGAGTGATGACAGTCATTTTCCTCCCACAAAAATTGAAGTTACTGGGGCTTCACTAATGCTTCTGGTTTTCTGCTCTGATTTATATGGATTTAAGTTATTTAAAACTGCAACTGAGGAAACATTGACATATTCCCACCTGGCAAAGCCCTGCATCCTCCGTAAAGCGAGTGGTTTGTAATGACTAACAAGCTATTAGCATGCATGTCATTAAGCTACAAATAAATAATGAATGTGGGATCCATAAAGTGCTGAAATGATGCCAGGCATTCATATAACTTGCATGTGCACCTCTGTGCCATTATAATGATCAAGTATTAGTTAATAATACATGTGTATCATGTACAAGATCAAATATACACCTGCAGAGAACAATGCTGGAGGGATCCTGATCAAGTTGATATGATCCTGAATTAATGTTGAGCACAGACACACATACATAGAACACTTTATCTTCAAGTATTTTTTTAATGTGTAATGTATATGCATTTTATGTATTCTCTGTATTTCAAAGGTAAAATATTTTTTCTTGATTGTCACCAAATATTTTTAACAATCTGTTATTTAACACAGGATTAAACAAAAAGTACTAAACAGATTTCAAAAAACTTGGATGAGGAGGGGTCTTGCACCAGATTAACTTTTGGTCTGAATATTTTTTTTCATTTGAATTGATTTCTCAGGTAATAATGCATGGATATTGAAGACAAAAAATGTTTTTGGGAAGCTGTTTTTCTTCCATGACACAATGGACGTTATGGTTCTATCTGCCTTGTTTTCTTGTCCCAAAGCTGACACGAATGTGACGATCTGAAATTACGCAGTTATAGACTGTTTTTAGAGTAATACACCATTTAGAGTATTAATTTAGGGAGTTATACAGGGCTTGACTGAACTAAAGGGCACTGTTGGGCCTTAATCAGAGTATGTGCCAGGCTAGCTATGTATTCGGTTTAAATCTGTCAAATTGAAACAACTAACCTTAAACCGAACCATGTGTTATTTACCTGTAACTGTTGAATGAAAATGTCTGATGAGACAGTTCTGCCAGTTAATCAACAAGGTATGTGCACCATTTATGTGCACATCACAATGACCTACACTGTTGATTGACATAGCATCTATGTAAATACCATAGGAGCTTGACGGTCTGTAAAAGCACAGGTCAAGGACAGATCCTCTGGCACCATATTCAGCAACTCCAAGGATTTACTCCTCAATCATGTTTTAACACCATGGACAGATGTACTGAGAAATCCTGTTTCAGCACATGGACAGCAACTAGTGGACTTTATTCTTAAATCATGATTCAACACAATGTAAAGCAACTACTAGAAATAACTATTATATCATGTTTCAGCACCATGGACAGCAGCCACCTGAATTAACTACTGAATCATGTTTCAGCACCATGGACAGCAACCACCAGAATTAACTATTGAATCATGGACAGCAACTACTGGAATCCAACTATAAAATCATTTGTCATTGCTACTAAACAACGTTTCAGCACCATGGAGAGAAACTACTAGAATTTAACTATAAAATCATGTTTCAGCACCGTGTACAGCGACCACCAGAATTAACTTACAAATCAGGTTTCGAAACAATGGACAGCTACTGGAAACCAACTATTAAATTACTGTTTCATCACCATGGACAGAAACTGCTAGACTTTTCCTTTAAATCATGTTTTCGGCACCATGGACAAAAAGTAATTGAAATGCACTTTCAAATTGTGGTTTAAGAACTCAGTGATTCACTTTTAGGTAAAGTTGAACAGACTCCACGCAGCCTGGTCCTCTGGGTGATCTTCAGCACTGAGACTTCTACCAGCGAGTCATTCCAAGTTTACATTAACAGTCATGCAGTCACGTTGGACTTTATGCAAAGTACACAGCCTACACGTGGCATAGTGTGGCGCCTCTCTGTGCAACTCACCGCCTTCTCACTTCGTTGCTTTCCAGTCCTCGAAGTAAGCACCCCTCTTGTCTATTAAATCAAAGACCTGTCTGATCTCCCCCCCCATCCATTGACTGGTGATCAGGCTCATAGGTGTGGATGTAAATGTGAGGAAAAAAGTCACGACACGGCTCCTTATCGTCATCCACCCTCGGCTCCCCCTCGCCTTTTTCTCGCCTCACACACAGTCCCAGACCCACCCCTCACTGTCTGCCATGACCGTCCTCTACAATATGAGACTGTATTCTTTGTACCTCCCCCTTTTCTCGCCCTCAGTCTGTGCGTCCCAGCCTCCCTTCCTAGATATCCATCCCACACCTCTCCGCCCGCGAACGGCTCCTACGGTGAGAGAGAGAGAGAGAGAGAGAGAGAGAGAGAGAGAGAGAGAGAGAGAGAGAGAGAGAGAGAGAGAGAGAGAAAACAGGAGAGGGAGAGAGAGAGGAGCAGAACAGTTTCAAACACGTCGGCATAAATCTCGCATCCAGAGCTCCCCTCTTTTTCTCTCCCCCCCCTTCTTCTCCTTCCCTTGACGGACTTCATCACTTTTTATTCCTCCGCGCGCCAATGCCCGAGACCGCGCCGAAACGGAGGATTCTTTCTTTCCCTTGAGCATGAAAAGGATTGCCAAATCATCCGCAATCCAACACCGCCGACCGAGCCACCACCACCGCCACCACCAGCAGCAGCATGAGCACTGGATACATATGCTCCAGCAGAAGTTGTTGGCCGGAGAACTAACACATCTCGGACCGCAGATACAGCGAAGAGGGGAGAGTCAGTTTTAGGTGAGTGCGGTCCATCCCGGGATCGTGGATGTCTCACATTTACCCGCGATGGGGTTTGTCATACGTGCGTTGTTTTCTGTTCTTTCTTTCCTCTCTGTCCATCACTGACCACGAGGTAGTGGCCGGGTGGCGGGGTGGGGGGAGAGATAGGTAGACAGGGGCTATAATGTGGGCGCAATTATGGCGATGTCAGCATGTTACTGTGGTGGCCGGTGGTGTCCTTTTCGGTGGTGGTGGTGTGTATTTTGGTGGTGGGGGTGGGGGTGGGGGGGTAATGTTTATCTCACCGTGGAGCTACACCTTTTGGAAAAAAAAACTGAGAGAAAAAAATCGGCGTGCGGGTCCTCTCAAGCTCCGCCCGGGACTGTTAATGTCGACAGGAGCGTTTCAAGCTATTTATTATTATTTTTTTTATAATGATGATAACAATAATAATAATAATTTGAATAACAACACGCACTCGCCTTAAAATATATATATATATATTTAAAAAGCCCAATCACCCCCAAACAGTATGCTAATGAGTTGTCCTCTCCATCATGTGCGGCTCTCTCTGAGGCGGCACATCTTTCCCGGGGTTGATGCTGCAGAAGTGCGGGCGCAGAGGAGCCGGAAAATATTGGAGGGAGACGGAGAGGTGGCGGCGGTGTAGTGGTGGTGTGCGTGGAGGGGGGGAACAAATGATTCTCAAGGTTTTTTTTTGGGGGGGGGGCATATTACGCAGACCCGCCGCGGCTTCAGTGAATGGCACTACAGGGGCAATACTGAGAGTGGAAGGTGTCTTCTGCAGGCCTGTAGCACTGTGCAGCCGACATCAGTGTTTGTATCCAAAGCTAATTCCTGGATTATCGGACATTGGATATGAGTTTCGGTTCCTGTTATCATCTGTTTTCCTGTGATGTCCATGTTGTGGATGAATTACTGCTCGTAATGAATTCTGTAAAAGCAGATAGTCCTCTGGATCTGTGTTTATGTCTACGTGCCCGGTTCTGTGTTGCACGGGGCTCTGGGCGCGTGCCTGCGTGCGTGCAAGCGAGCACGTTCATGTGATTGTTTGCCAGTGTGTGTGTATGTGTGTACGCGCGTGTATGTGTCACCATCAGTGAGGCAAAGTTGTCGTTCCGTGCGCTCCCCTCAAGTTGCTTTGATTGCTGTTCCACTGACTAACTGCGAGGGGAGCTCATGCTCTTTTACACTAGGTGTCATTATGTGGCTCAAGGCAAGATAACTGAGTATGAGACTGATACCAACTCTATGAAATTAGAGAAGTGGCTCCTGCTTGAAATTGGTCCGGAAGCATTTATCTTGCACTTCCAGTGACTGCCACTGACTGCAGTTGTTGTTTTGTTTTTTCATCTTGTCTCTTTTTTTTCCTATTGATTCTGCACATTAATACAGATTTAACAGAAAAGCCCAAGAAAAAAAAAGCCCTTTATGCATTTGTGATTATGAAGTTAATCAGTCTCGATGCCAACACTGAACGAGAGGCGCAATGACCCATTGCAAGATTTTAATGGGACTGATGGCCTTTAAAAGGTGCACTATGTAGTTTCAGGGAAGACACCATAGGATGATCAGAAGAGAACGATCTCCATTTGACAAAGAACAAAAATAAATAACTTCTCTTTCCGGACCAAACTATCTGGATTAACAAACTGACCTTAAAGGGGCACTGTGTAGTTTTTGAGAAGAAACCCATACTTAGAATTTCAAGATTTACAACATTAATGAGGTAAAAATACAAACTGCGATGTTTTTTTTAGGTTTTTTTTTTTTTTTTTTTTTTTTACACAATTGAATAAACAAGCTGTTCTCGGAGGAAAATAATGTTCGAAGTCAGAAAGGTGGCAGGGTCCGCCACATAGAAACAAAGTAAAACAGTGTCGACAAGCATTTGTTTATTCAATTTGTTTAGGCATTAAAAAAAAAACAGTCAGTGATGATTTTCTCTTCTGATTACAGTTTCTTCAACACTACATAGTGCACCTTTTCAGGTCAACGCAATTTCATAGTGAAATTTGTCTTTGCCAGATCCTGACACCTTTCTAGCTTGGAATAATGTTCTTGAGACTTTATTTTCCTCTGAGAACAACTTGTTTATCAGATATGTTTCTGAGTTTGTATTATTAACTCATTAGTATTGCAAATATTTCCTGGGCACACTATGAGTGAATTGTAAGTTTTGAGCTTCAATGTTAAAAAAATAAATGACAATATATTGACAGCTAGTCAGTACATCCTGTGACATTGTTCCCCTCTTCTCCAAATGCAGTGCAGAAAATTGCGCTGGCGGCGGAAATTGCAGGAGAAAAGCCGCCTTATTCAGTATGCCTCATTCAATCTGGTGGCCTTTTCAATGGCAAAACGCTGGCAACATGTAATCATTTTCAGAGGGAAAAGCGTTCCACATCACATTGCCAAAATGAAAATGCCAGCAGTGGCTTAAAGCTATATTTGTGTCATGGCTTGAGATGACCCACTGTAGATGATGCTTTCAAGGACTGGAAAAAGAGAATATTCAGCAGCAAGCAGAGGTCCTTTTTACAGACCTTGGCAGTGCAACTTGCTGATGAATTGTCTGTAAAGTGATTCCTCAAAGGCGCGGATATAAACTGCCATAAACATAATTATAAGGAATGGCCAATAGGATTCACCTCTTGCATACAAACGACTCCCCATATAGCACCTTGAGCATAGATAAGGATATTATGTGCAATCTGTCCTCACGGTAGACAAAGAACAGTCTTGTTCTGGCAGAGCTCACCATCATTCTCTCTCCCTCTCTCTCTCCCTCTCTCTGTTTCTCTCTCTCTTTGTATTCTTACATTGGCATTGTTTTTATGTGGGTGCTGGCTGCAGCTGTAGTGGCCAGAAGGCTGCCTCCCAAGAGGTTGGAGAGAAAAAAACTAAAAAATCTGTTTTTATTGGAAACAAACAACAGGGTCACATAATGACATGTGACAAAATCTCCCAGAAAAACGCTGGTGAGCTTCGGAGAGGCAGCTGAACCAGTTGACCTCCACTAGAGGCTGTCTGACCTATGCACTGCTGCTATCAGTCCCGGAAGACGGCATGGGACTAACCGTGCTTGTACAGTATGATGTGCAAAGAGAGAAAAAAAAAGAAAAGAAATAAAATAAGAATTTTCACCCCGCAGGCTCATAATTAAAGGGTTGGTGGCTGATCACAAGTGGTTAATTGCATTCTTGCGCACCATAAAATTTAAACCGTGTTAAGCCTTGATTAACAATTCCAGAAGGGAATTTTGTTTGACTTTTTTTTTCCCACAATGGCCCTTCATCTGAACACTTTATGTGGAGCGCCACCCTCTCATGCTCATGTACGGCATACTGACATACACTCAAAGAAGTCAGCCGTAGTTTGGTGAAGGACCATTTTGAGATTCATATTTAGATCTGCTTCTCTTCGGCGTCTTTGTCAGCTACTTGGCATTGCAGGATTTCGCGTGAAGCCTCGTGGGGTCTTTAAAAAGCAGGCTCAGAAAATCCCTCAACAACCTCAAACTTCAACGATTTGATTGTTGAAAAAAAACTATTTGGCCATTCGATCCAGGTAGCTCCTCATTTGAATGCAGTGGCCTTTGTCCGGTCTCTCTCTCTCTCTGTATCTCCTTGTTTTTGCTCCCTTCACAGCAGGACTCAACAGTCTGAATGTCTGTCTGTGAACATGAGCACCGTTTAATCACACAATCAAAAAAATAACACATCAAAGCCTTAGCAAGCAGACATCTATTATTTATCGGAAATATATATGCACTCTCATTTCCTGAAAGCAAAGCCTGTTGTATTACTTTCTGACTGCTGATGGATACAAATGTTACATAAATCAAACAAACAACTTTTTAATCTAAAAACATTTAGCTTCTGGAATTATAAATCTTGCAATATCAAAACATTATCAGCTGATGGCCTCACTCTTGTGGCTATTTATGTATAAGCTGTGGTTTGCTGAATGTTTGTCAGTAAAACCAGTTCCCCCCAACACATACTGATGACTTCTGCTTTCAATTATGCAAAAAGTAGACCCTGAATTTCCCACCCACAATCCTCCGCAAACTATGCATCATGACCTAACATTTGCTGGTTGCCAGGTAGGAGACAAAAGGAGAAGACAAGAGATGCTAAATTGAGCCTTTACAAACCTGACCCTCTGAGTCATTAAGCACTGCCAGGGAGCTCAGTTATTACTCCTTAAAAAATATGATAACTCTGACAACACAGTCATAACTACAGTAATTTATCTTGCTTGACACTGCCTTGGTCTTTACTGGCTCTGGCTATACATCCATTTGAATGTTCCTGCCCCGTGTTATTGTGAGCGAGGAGTGGGAGAGTGTGTTTTGATGTGCTGTGGTCTCTCACATCACTGAACAATAGAGGTTCTGCACTGGCCGGCGATTACAACGTCGAACCGTTAACGTAATTTGCTTCACTGTTGCCTCCCATGTTGCCTGCAGCACTATAATTTGATCTGCTCCGGTCTGGAAGTTGTGTCCGAGGTATTTTAAACAGGAAGCAGTCCTCTCAGTGGCAAAATATCTTAGGGGGCTCAATTTGTATGGAGATGGAATGCAGTTGTGACCATGGTTTTGCAATTGGCAATTTTGCTGTGGAGGTTTTTCTTTCCCACCTTCATTCGTTTGGTAATTTTGTGGTGGAGCCATGGTATAAATACATATTTGGGGCAAATGTGATGCTGTGTAGACTGTGTTCAATATAACAGACAAATACAGTACATACCGTCTGTGATATGTTTGTTTTTCAGTGTTACATTCTACAATATCCACTTGTGGCAGCTGATGCATAATTAAGGTATCGTTTCATCAGCTTTAATCAATATCTCTATAACAGTAATGCTAAAGGGGCTGCCAGGAGTGATGAACCCACAGAGAATAATCACCTGCAGTATCTCTGCTGTTAGTTCCTTCAGCTCTCCGGGGCACGGTAGTAGGGCATGCGAAAGCGTTGCCAGATGGACGTTAAACTATCGTATCAGAGACTTACGATTATTGTACTTTGGAAGAAATGGTTGTGCGCCAGTCATAATGTGTACTTTTACAGAAATATTTACAGAAATGTTTGTCTGTACCTCAAATCTATCCATAAAAAGGAAGCTGCTGTAGCAGTGTTGATCTGTGGTAGGGGGTGTCCATAAGTTGATACGTCTGACTATTTTTATTGTAAACTACAATGACAAAATTAAATGACAAGACAGCACCACTGGAAGTCTGTTCATATTCTGCATGAAGGTGGTGCCCCCCCTTTTTTTTTGCCCCTCAAACATCCGGAGTCTGCCACTGTCGAAGCCTACGTCAAGCATTATTGGCAGGAAATGAACTGAAATGAGGCTAAAACCAGCTTCTAAATTCAAATAGCTACACATTTTGATGTACATTTACGCCATTTTTGGCATTATTAATTGCATATGTTACAGAGGGCAAAGTTATCGTGCAAATACACTAATGATGATACGCCTGACAACGTTGGTCTGCAACTTGACTATAAACTCAATCACACCTGTGGCTCACAGATGCATCATCACAGACATATTTTAGCAGGTGGTTAACATAGTGGCGCATTTGGCAATTAAATAGTCAGACATTGCATGCGGAGACCAAAACAGAGCTAAGAGACATAATATTGAATGCACATTAGTCAAGTGGACAAGCCACTGTTTTTACTTTCATATTGTTCCATAACAAGTGGCCAGCAAACTATCAATTAAAGTACATTTAAGGTAAGGTCACTAAAATGTCATGATTTATGTTGGGAAAATATTGTAGCCATGTTTAAATTAGACAAATCAACACTTTAACCCGATTCTCTTGTACACCAATCTAACACCTCGACCCCCACAATCTTTCACTGTGTAAATGTCACACTACTTCCTGCATTGAACCTTTTTAATTAGTTGTGTGTAAACATCATTGGCAATGTGCCCAGGTCATCATGTTGTATAAAGGTGAAAGAAAAATCCATTCCAGTAGCTCTGAATTGAAATTTATTTTGCCAATTACTGTAGTAAGAATTGCTGCAGCATTGCAGAACCAAAACCCATCCTTTCAATACAGTCATACAGCCCCAATCCACTCTGTGCACCTTGTGAGAATGATTTCTTTCTAGCCATGTGCCTTCTGGCTCAGTGTTTTTGTGTATTTCACAGCTTGCAGGGTTCTGCACAACAGTTACCGCTTCACTGATAGTGATTTCAAGGCTACACACTGCAAACAATAGCTCTCACAGATCTGCTGACAATTTTCAGGATAGTAACTGTGTGTTCTCATCAAAAACAGAACAGTGGCATGTTGACTCTCTCTTCCCAAAGTTGTGTGTTAGGTAGTGGCAGGGGCACTGTCAAAGGTTATTGGTAATTTGTTGACTGGTTTAGGCCAACAAACAACTGAAAAGTCTTGCTACACACTGACTTCTGCCGCACTGGCAATCTGCAACAAAAAAAGTGGCAGCATTTTATCTGCACCGTGTCAGTCTTCATCTTTCATAATTGGCCTGGGTCATTATGGACTGAAAAGCCCGGAATCTTTAGAAAAATGAGCCCATCTGGGAAAGCAGTTGGCTTGGACAACTGTCTGTGTGATGTAGCGGGGAGAACACTATAAACTTTTAAAGAGAGTGAGAGAAAATTTGATTGGCAATAAAAATTACCCAAATTGTGGTCATGTTATTGGTCATCTTCAAGAGCACTACAAACATTCCCAAGCACCTGTTCCATTAAAAATGAAAATGAAGGTTTAAACTCTCTCTTGGAAAGATTTCCCGACTGGTGAAAGACCCAAACAGAAAATTAATTTTTGTGATCTTTCAGTACATTTATTTTAAAAATTCACATGCAACTTAAAGAATTGTATATAACCATCTTTTGTTGAGGTAATATTATATAAAACAGTTATAATCTCTAATCTATCAATTTAATGTTTTTTGTCACGAGCAAATCAGATATTAAACTTAATTTTCCTCATGCATTTTCATAAGGAATGCATTCAACATTTGTCCAATACTGAACTCCCGCATTGACTGTGAAAACGTATAAACAAATCAAAATCTAATCAAAAGCATTACTTATTTCTATGAGTCAGCTAAGTGGCTGCCTGCGTAAAAAGCTCATTTTGAGATATGAACAATCGCGGGATGATAATCTTTCTGAAAAATTTTAATTAGGCCTCCCTCAGAGAATGTTTTAATCTTTTCCAATCTTCCTAGTGCTGACTTGCAAAGTAAGAAGCACTCCCTACCGGAACATTTTACATACCCCCCAATTATTTCTTAAGAATAGAGAAACATTTGCTAAAACATCTCAAATTGTCTGGATTCATATTATGACGCCTGGATGGAGATAATCTATTTTCAGTACGTACAGTGAGTCTCAGTGTTGAAAAATTAAGCAGTCACTTGGGGAGAGGAGGTGGATTCATGGACTGACCCATGACCGATGTGATGCTGGTGAGTCAATGCACCGTTGGCTCCTGCCAGTGGCTCTCAGCATCACTGACCTATATTGCAGCTCAGGGCAGCAGCTGCCTACGAAGCAGCAAATGACTAACTAGATTTAGATATTGACATTGGAGTGAGGTAATGTTGCAAGGTGCCATTACATTTGTATTTATTTATCTAGCTTAGCTGCTATGTGGATACTAACATTAACTCATCACTTGTAGCTTTTGTTATATAATCTTATTGCAGAATTGTTGCTATTGGATCAGACTGGTGCACTGATTTTGTTTAGTCCATAAGTTGCAATTTGTGGTCTCACTTGTAATGTAATTGTGAAATGAGTACATGCCCTGACACTGATTACACGCTGTGGGCACAAATTATGTAAATGTACTTTCCTTTACTGAACTGTTTAAAGCCCTTTCAGATATGCACCTCTTTACTTAAGTGTGATTTAATCTTGACTTTACGTCTGAAAGGGAGACTAGCTTCCAAGAAGAACAGCCCATTAAACCATCAGTCATTTGGAGTGTTCTCCAAAAAACTAATATTTATGTCAAAACCTAAACACTTTGTGAAGTGACAATTACTGTTGGGAAGGTTTCTGGCGTTGCCAGAACCTCTTTTATTGAGGCTTTTATTGTGAAACATCCTCAGAAACGTGTTGTGGAAAACTCACTGACTACTTGAAATGCTGCTGCTGCCATCATCAAGTCTAATTCTATCTATTATTTTGATGTAATACATTAGAAGAAGACATATCAAGTTAAATTTAACGACTCAGTTGCCCTGATGGACTGCAGTACTGCTGTTTTCTCATTCACTTGCTCTCATATTGTTCCTCTCGGGTGTGGCTGAGTCTAGTGAAAAAGGCCTCTACCAGCTGTTGTAAATATGACATGAGTAAATGAGGAGGTCAGGTGACCTTGTACTAGCGTGAAAAAAGTATGTGCAGGCAGGAAGTGTGGGTGGATGGATTCAACAAAAGATCAGATTTCACTGTTGTCCATTTCCTGTTTCAGATCATCACTCAACTTAATTTTTTCAAAAGCATGATTACAACTGTTCCCTAACTTTAACCATGTATTTATCAAAGTAATCATGATGATGAAGGTCCCCAAACGTTGAGGTTGGCCTGAAGAAGGTATTTATTTTAGCCCAAAACATGATCTCTAAATCTTATCACATTTTAATTGCAGTATTGTCAGTCCTAAAATATGATTTAATTTACTTAGAACACTGATTTGTTAACAGTTTTGAAAGAGGTTAAGACAAATGATGTCATCATGCTGATGGCCGCATCCAATGAGATAACTGTATGAGAGGGCATGGATAAAACATGTTATGTAATTTCATTTGAAGAAACAAGGGGTCAGTACTTTATAGATAGATATATAGATAACTACAGACCATCTTGCAATGGGCTCACCAGGACACCCGTTAACATCTTCACATTCTGACCCATGACTGCTCAGTAGTGATGACGACATGATCATGTAAGTCAGTCTGCAGACAGACGTTTCATTTTGATCTCAACTGCCACCTCCAAATTCTTGTCTGTATCTTGCAAGTTTAGAAACGCCAGCCCACTGACAAAATCCGTTCACAGACATACAAACAGACAGACAGATATATGAACACCGGGTAAAACACTCACAATTGCTTCTGTGGTAGTTCCTGCCGCAAAAGGTGTCACCAGTAAGACATTCTGCCATGACGACACAAAAAAAATAAATAAAAACGTGACCAGCCAACGCTGTCAGTCAACAAATATCACGTACTGCTACTGTATCTGAATACGATGTCAGTTCCAGGTGGAGCACTTGGATGTTCTTTTTCATAACATTAAAAGAATGGACGTACATCCCAATTTATAGCCGTTGAAACAACATAATCACTGTCCTATCACTCTAAAAACTTAATTACTGCCTTTTTACTTATTTAGTTGTGTGAGTGGATACTATAGGATCAATCTTGTAAAATCACTGGCTGTGAATGTGTTGTTTACTTCCAGTATAATAAAGTACGACGTGATGTGTGAAAGGAAAATAGAATCCAGGCAGCAGCCTGTTCCCCGTAAAATGCAACCGCGGAAGCGAAGTGGACACAATTTGCAGGAGATACAGCTGATTAGCGCGGCGTTCTTTTTTTCCGAAACAACTTTAGTGCTGTAAAAGGCATTGTGCCACTGACTCCAGAAGTAGCACATGAATGACCTGACACAGCAGTTTTCACAGAAGTACCCACATATAGATTTTATGTACCTGACCTTGCCTGTGTACTGTATGTGTGCGCTTTGAGCATCTTTTCGAGAGGCTGAGGCTGAAAATCTGCCACGACAGCAGACCTGTATATTAATTAGAATTCTAAACATAGGGCCTTCGTGCTCACTTATGTCAATCCAACATGGCCTGATGGGTGAACCATTAGTGCATTTACGCTGAGAGTATCTGAGTTTTACAGCCTAAGCACCACATCCTGTCACATGTAGCCTGAAGTACATTGATTTACTGGCACTACATCCATATTTGTGATCCGCTGCCTTCGGGGCTGAAGCAGTGGCAACTCTTATAACCTTGTATCACGTCTTCAACTGGCGTGCTTCAACTAATTTCTACTTACCATTCATGAAATAATTATTTTTCAATTTACTCAGTGAATGAATGATGAGGAGAAAAAAAATATGAACTGTTTCATAATGACCCGTCTCTTCAACTGATGTTGATACAGTATATCATGAATTTTCAGGGCTACTTGCATTTGAAAGGAAAATTCACACCTCTAGGCTGTAATATTGTTCTGGACATTATTGACTATAAAATAGATTTGCCTCAGGTTGAGAAATGTGATTAAAATATAATAAATAAAATATTATATTTTGCTTCCAGGCCTGCATGTGTTGCTTTTTTTTTTTTTTTTTTCCCCCATTTTTTTTTGGGTTCGGCCTCTAAATGCTCTTCATGTTTTGGTGAATTATTGAAATTCTGAGTTTATGATAAAAGAAAAGTTCAAAATTTAAAGTGTCATATTTTAATTCACATTTTGGAACGTGTAAAAAGGGCCTCCACCTGTACCGGTACCTTTTTGGGACACAGAGTAGCACGGCACCTCCTCTTGACAGGGAGGGAGAAAACACAGACAAATACATACAAGACCACATATACAAATTATGACCCCCAGGGTCATAACAGGCTTCTCCGTTATTAAAGCCCGATGTGCTTTGAATGAAGGTTCACGTGTCCTGTAGTTTCTGCTATTGTGTTTCCAGATCACTTAAAGTTGAAAATCTCCGCACTTTTATAAGTATTTCTCAGTTAAAAGGGAGCAACCAGGGATTAAAAAATCTCAAAAAGTAAAAGCTAAAAGAGAACCCTGACAAATCCCGCATGTAATGTCCACTGAAGATGAAACAAGTGAGCAGATGTTGACTGAAAGCCACTGAAGCAGATGGAACTGGGTTTCTTAGACCATCTCTAATGAAGAAATCTGCTGGAAATCCACGTACTACAATATTGATGACTGTATGGAAAAATAGATTCATGTAATGTGACTTTCAATCCCCAGCGATGTAAGATCAGTGTACAGTCTTGGGACACTTCAAAAGAACCTTGTCCTTGAAAGATACCACTCTCATTTTAGATGGAAATATAGTACTTCCCCCATAAAGAATACCCTCTGTGTTATTAAAAGTTTATTTATTTTCATATCCTGCATGAAAAAGGTCAATCTGTAAAAGAGCTCATAGCTTGCAGGAAAAGGGAGTTAGGTCAATTGTCAGCATGGTGTCAGAAAAGAGGATCAAGCGTTGCATATTTAAAAGTAGAGGAGAGGATACTTTGGCCAGATAACTTGTACAAAAATAGACACAATGATGAATCTGTTTTTAATTGGAAAGTAACAAGGACAAAATAATTGGACAGATTGGAACTTAATCACCCACATTAATGATTTTATTATTTTTTTTCTTCCCATGAAAGTCCTTAACACTGGGATAAACATTTTTATAAGATGAAATATGCTTTGAGACTGTTGTTGCTGTTCACTGTAGAATAGACACTTTTTTGCATTGAATTCTCTCCCAGTTAAATTGGCAAAGTCAAAACTTTGAAGCTCAGTTACATGATTGGATCTACTTTGTAATTTCAAGATAAAGAATAGCATTGATAAACAGGTCCTTACACAACCAGCCATGTAGAGACAATTTAAGACACACAGCACATCACAGGTTTTAGATGTCTCAACTTCCAGCCACATCTCTGATGTGTTCACTGGCTTATGTGAATCTGGCGTTGTGCTCATTGATGGCTGATTCACTGTTTAAAGAAACAATGGGACAAGTCAGTGTTTGTGGGCAAATAAATGTTAGCATGTTGAGTCTAAATGTCAGTGTAAAAAAACAGACACGTTTAAGTCTGGACATTTCTTTACATTCAAACTTCACATTTTGTTAAATTTTGTTCATTTTCTCTCTTATTGCAACACTGTGCTTATCCCTCTGAAAAAAATCACTTTATTAGGGTTTGAAAGACATTGTGAATTGGCCTAAAATGCCTGTTCTGGCTGCCACAAAAACTACCGGATATGCCCACAGATCTCCCCACAAAAACACCTGCTTTTGATGCAACAAAAATGGCCAGAAATATCCTGAGAGTTGTAGCGCAGTTGGCTGTTTGACAGCCTTGTTGCCTCTGTCCCCTTCCCTACAAATGTCGCCCTTTGACATATCTGTGGTTTGCAGAAACATTAACTGCTAACATCAAATCCTGGTGACTGGGCTATGACAATTCTTAAATTACAATATTTCCTTAGTTATGTGCCCCTCAAACTGACTTCTCATCAGCTGAAAATAACTTCCAAACTGGCTAACATGAACACTTTGTCAGGCTGAATGAATGTACTAAAACTAGTTAATAATTCAGTCTGATTGAGGCTAAGAAACTGCATACACATTGGCCGGGTTTAGCTCATCCGCTCCATCCAATCTGAAGCTTTCTGGCACATATGATGCACGCTATATTAACCTCATTACATCATCTGTAGACTTCTTGTGATGGTAATCCCTCTTCACCACCTGGTTGCCTGCCGACTCAACTGAATATTCAAATTCTCCAATAAGACAGGATAGAACAAAACAGTCTCAGTGCAGCAGAGGCTTTCATGCACTGTTGGACTCCATTTGCCTCCACTTTGGTTTCCATGAAGGCTGCTGGGATTACTAATAAACAATGGCCGCGGGTTGCCACCTGGCAACCTATTGCAATTGCCTGGTGGAGGGAGCGGACCCCGACCAGCTGGCCATTCTTCACCACTGACGCCAGGCGCTATCCCTTACACTGCACATGTGTAGTGTTCAGTGGAAAAAAAGGGATGCTTGCTTTGTTGTGCATCCATCATCCTCTGTAGGTTATAGCCCTGTCAGAAACTGGAGGCAAGACTTGCACTGTTTATAGTGGGGGAACTCAACAGTGTAGTTTGGTACAGTTTCACGCAGTGTTAGCTGGCACCATTGTACTCCAGCTGCAGCTGCCTTATGTGAATCGAGGGCTGTGAGTCCCACTTCAAAGAGGAGACGATTGGAGGGTGAATAAAAGCTCCAAGTCAGTCAATTGGCTCTGAATTGCTCCAAACTTAACTGCAATATCAGCAGTGCAAAAAAAAAAAAAAAAGAAGAGAAAAGTGGCTGGCGTGGTCAACTTTTCTTTCCCCGGCTTAACTCGCTCAGCCCCTCGCATTGACATCAGGGCCAGGTGGATGGGGAGGAAGTGGAAGGAGTGGAGGCAGTGTGCTCGATTTATCAGTAATTATGGAGCGCTATTTTCTCTGTCTCCTATCTATGTCTGCCCTGGGAAGCAGTAGCCATTCTTTAATCTTGACACCTGGTGATCATGTAGCGCAAGGAAGTGCCTATTAGAGGTGTGGAGAAATTGGAGGGGGGCCTCTCTACTGTTCCTATTTTAGGGGAGTTGGGGGTGACAGAGATGGTGAGAGTGGGGATACATTAGGGAGGAGAAAGGGGTCGACAGGAGGACAATTATGGAAGTGGTTTTCAAAGCTCAAGTGGTTTCGTGAGGGAGTGGGGTTAAAGGGGAACATCCAGGGATTCTTCTGTGAGCCGTTCTTCTAGTATGTCTAAAAAAAGAAAGGCTTGCCAACGGACACACAAGCTAATTAGATTTTCGAGATGAACTAAAACAACTGTAATAATGTGAAACACACTTGTAAAGCAGAACAGGTCTTTCCGCGGCTCCCTCCGGGCTTGCTTTGCACCGAGTCAAACACAATCAGGAAAACGTTGAGGGTAATTATATTTTGCTTTGGGATGATTGTGCATCAGATAACATAAATCAGCTGATGGAGATGCAAGCGAGGCCAAGTGTTGTGTTTCAAGAACTCCTCTGATTTGAGTTGGAGACTATATCTGGCAACCAAAAACAGACTGAACACCTCAGTCGCCATCACATTGATTCCACTGCAGTATTTTGGTAAATGTGCAGCAGTCAAAACCCGAGAAGACAAATGGATACAGCTCGGTCTTTATATGTATTTCATTTGAATTGACCAAAACTGGATTCCCCTTACTAAGTCGATCCATATGCGGGGAAATACTACATCAAAATATTCCCAGTTTAATTAATTCCGAAACACTTCAGCGGGTGACACACTTGTTGACTTCTATCAAAACTGCAGACTCATTGGAAATACACATCGATTGAGTCTCTTAACATGAATAATTTGTTCTCTCTCAATCAAGTGCAGTGCCGCCAGCACTGTGCCAACCTGGCAAATCACTCCATTAACAGTCCCTCTCTTTTTGTTTTTCATTATTTATTTTATTGTTTTTTTTTTTTTAACGAGCGACATGAAATAAGGTGCCAAGATTATTTTTCGATCTGTCTTATATGTTGTTCGTTACACAGAGGAGACAGACACAGACACATCCTCAGTGTTTGAACTATGAATAAAGTATCACAAATCAGCACACAGTGGGCCTATTTGTTACGGCGAAATGCTGCTTTAGCACGAAAAACCCTACAAAATCCGACAAGCGTGCCTGAGCCAGACAGGGAGCAGATTTGTGTTTCAGTCAGATTTGTGTTTGAATCAAACTGCTGACAGTGCGCTGACTGGGAGACGATGCACAGCGCACTCTGTAAATTCACAAGCATCTCATATATGATTTAATCAGCCACTGTATGCTGTGATTCACTGTTAACACATTCTGCTATATTTTTGACTCCCAACAAATAAATTATGGATGTAACGCCACAGTGATGTGGGTATTCTGCATATTGTGATGTTAAGGTTACATCATTGTTTAATATGAGGCTTGGAAGAGATTTGGCAAAAAACAAAGAAATATGCTGCTCTGCGTGGTTACTGTTGCCTTCCAGGAAGAATTTCTTGGATTTCAGTCTTGGCCCTGGTCCTCTGTTGATGTTTCAATGTTCTCTGTATTTGCATTTTCCCTCTTGAATGTTTTTTTTTTTTCCCATTTAATTCTGAGTATGTATTGAGAAAGGCTCTAGACAATGCTACCTCACAGCTATACTTGGTGACTGTCGCTAAAAGGGATAAAGTGATCATTACTCATAATTACTGCAGTGGTGTCCCGTGGTTATTGGTATATGTTCAGTCTTCTGTAACGTATGACACGTATGATTTGTGTGTCATTGACCCTGTTCATTGATCCCGTATGGACGACCACGCAACCAATACACAATGTGCCGCATTTCGCAAACACAGATTGACACAGATCGAATCTCAGGACCAGTACACATTTCCATATCACAAGCACATTTTCAAAAAACACGTGCGCACACACACACACACACACACACACACACACACACACACACACACACACACACACACATGTGTACCATCCCCGAAGACCTCTGTGTTGCCGTGCTGATGGAGCTGGCGTTGTTAGTTTTAATGATGGAGAGGCCAGTCCAGCTGAAGCTAGCCTGAGCAATATCCTCTCCGGTGCATGTGCAGACTCAGCACACCAACACAACACCGATGTAGGGCAGGGAACAGGCAAACGCGGCGCATTCAAGTCACAGCGGTGAGCAGAAAAAACATTAAAGTGCTCTGGTAGTAGCCTTTGGCTGGATGAGAGTCTGGCGACATTCAAAGAACAGCGGCCCTCACATTTAAAAGAGACACGGATAGTGACACCAGATTGTATTCTGCAAATGTACCGTCGAGCTCAGGCGAGGTTCCCCACAAAGTGTGCTGTGACTTTGATGCTCTGATCCAATGTTCTTTTGTTCAGATGGTTAATCAGACAAGTCTTTTATCATTGTAATTGAGCTTAGCGAAAGTTTAATAAGGAAGACTACTTCATTTTTAATTCTTTCACCTTTAGGCTACCCCTTCATTCATTAGTTCTCGCAAGCCACACCTCTTGGCTGCGTTCCTTTTATTCCCACATCCTTCCATTATTATATCGGTTTAACATTCAAGAGGCAGCCTCCTTTTAGTTCATCATCCAATCAAGTCTCAGTTTCACTCCTTTTTCTCCAAGCCACATGGAAACTAATCTCTAATCAGTGCGCTCTTTATTAACCCATTCAACTGCTTCTGAGGCTCACTCATACCCGGTGCCTCTGGTGGCCTTTTTGGCACTTTAACAAAACAAATTCGCCACCCTCATCACAAGTTGTACCAGATGCAGCACACATACATACATACACACACATGTACTTGGAAACAATGACTCCACTAAGCCAGAGCCTAGTCACAAAAGAGGAAATAGATTATGAAAGCTTCATTTTCAGAGGCGAAATAAAGATGGTTCTCCCAGTGGGAGCCTCGCTTAGGCGTAATTTCTCTAAACAGCACAACATCCCTGTGAGCCACCGCAAAGTTTCCTCCACATTGGCTGTCTTAAAAAGCCAAGCAATCAGTCTTTGATCTGTAATGACCTCCCTGAGCCCACTCAAGAGAATGCAGACACTCGCCAACTGATGCTTAATATTAACAGAAAATTAGGCAACACTCCAGAAACTCGTCCTTTGATACACACACTCGCTCTTAATAAAAAAAATAAAAAAAAATCCCCACTGACATTTAAATATACACTGACTCATCTGGACATGGCAGCAAGAAAGTCTTCACAGCAACAATTAAGTTAAAGACCAGTGATACAGGCTTCAAAATGTAAGCAAATTGTTATCTGCGACAAAGGCTGAAATAAACAAAGACCTAGATAGTGAGATAGCTGCCAATACAGACAGAAGCCTGTTTCTGTTACTCTTATGGTGTTCGAAGCATCCCCGCCTATCTAAACCCACCATCTCAGCTCCTCTAAGGTATGCTTTAATAGCAGCAAGCACTCAAACTGGCACAGACTCTACAAGTTCTTGCTGAGGGAGACTGCGGAGGAAAGACCATAGGGGTCACGACACCATGGTACATCTTTGGTCTTCGAGCAGTTCTTGCCAAGCCCCATGGTTTGTTTGGGGTCACTGGCGAAGTCAATGCCAGCTCGAGTGCTTGCTGTTGATAAAGCATATGAGGACATACCAAACGCTAGATATTCTGAAATTCATGGACATTTGGCGACTTTTCACTGACATTTTTAAGCTTATACTTGAAGTTGCTGAGCCAAAAAATATCACATTACAATTAAACCAAATGCTAAATAAAAGTATTTAAAGTATAAAACCTTTTTGACCCAACTGTATACTGTATCATCCACTCATCTGTTATAATACCTTTAAAATTACATCTTTTAAATGTTACACTACTAGCACCTGGGCTTGAATGTTGGCAGTGGTGTCAGCAGCTTCACTCATTCAAGATTCAGTGTGAATAATGCAAGTAAAAACGTTAACCCTTCCATCTGAATGACATTAAACATGGACACAGAACAATAATATTTAGGATATACATTTTTTCTGCACCTTCCTCAACTCGGTTTGTGTCAAATCTGCCCTCATCCCATCTCTCACATACATCCACATTAATCCAGTAAAAAAAAAAAATTAAAAAAAATCATTAATACATTTAATATTTAGAAAGACTTTTTGATCAAGTGAAAAAGTTAAGTGATCTCTGCGACTTGGACAGCAGACTGGTTGCCCTGTATATTCAAGCCGCTACCTATAAGCAGCACAAAGTCTGACTTTTTCATATTCTACTGCACATATAGTGGCTTTAATCTAATTAACGTTTATTAACAGTAAGTACTTTGACCTCAGGGAAGGATACCTGAGCCTATAACACACTAATTAAAATGTTAATCATAACAAGTCACTGCTGTCTTTATTGGAACATAAACATCTGAAAAACACCTTGGAAAATCACCCCTGTTCTTCTGTGGCTTGCTGCGCACATTTACAAAATTTGGTCTGTGAATTATTAAGCACCTTTGGGCGTGTTGCTATTGGCTATCATGCGCTGAGGTTTTCACTTGGCACTTATAACCACAGATGACTTGAGTCCCTGCATAACCACATGCATTTTACATGGCTTATGACTCACTTTACCTCTGTCTCGGAGACGAGGGGGGGGCCAATGAAATGCTGGAGCGTGGGAAATGAAAATGCTAGCCTTGTGGCAAAAGCCTCTGAGCTAGGGCATAAAAAGAGGACAGCTTAGGGGAGGAATATAGCGACAGTAGGAGAATTTCAAAGGCAGGAGGTCAAGAGCACTCTATTTTCAATCTTAACATGGGGAATGGGTACAAGTTGGCTGCTATAACCCATATCAAGGGCACATTTTTGCCAACGATAACCTCCCAGGAAGAGGAGACGAAATGTGGTGCAGAAAAGAAAGAGCTTTTCTCAGCAAAAAACACAATCCTTTTAGTCATATCAGGCCTGAAAATGTCTGCCGAGGATGCCTTTGCGCGTCTGGATCTATGTAGTTTATGACTATATGTGTGCGTGTAAGCACGCTTGTGTATATGACAGAGCATCTCCCCAAAGCAGTACCCTTTTCACCGCACCTCTCTTCCACGATGCAATGAATCACTCTCTTATTTGATGCACTCAGAAAGAATCACCCAAAGTCATGACATGACAGCATTCACCACCACGGTTGTTGAAATGACAAAGAAAACAAAACAAAACAAAGAAAAGAAAAAAGCCATGACCTCCATTTTTTTTCACCGTAATTGCACAGTGATGTATCTCTCAGATTTATCGCCTAATCATGTTTGCGTCTGCAATTAGACAGTGACAAACTCACAGAAACATCCACATGAACCATTTCCATCCGTTTTGAGACTTAATTGTCGTTGTCCTTGGCACTGCAGGGTAATCACTAAAACTGCTCCCAGGGCTAAATGGCAGATGCATCCAATTCATCTGGAGACTACAAGCAAATAAAGCAGCCCATCCTTTAAAGACTCCTTCTCATGGATGGTATATTACTGAATGGGCGTAGTTTTGAATATAAAAAAGGGCAAATAAAGAGGCACTCTATGTGCCTCTCCGTGGGATTAAGGCTGTAATGTACATCACAGCACTAAATTGCAAGTGACATGCTGTAGGTTAAAAGATGACATTAAATTGCAGTCGACACAAAGTAAGTTCACTCTAACTGTGAGGGAGATTGAGCCTGGCACTGTACAAAACACCCTTAGAATATTGATATTCACGCGCAGCACTGACAGGAGGCATATGTAATACAGAGCGGTTTAACTTTGCAATGCTTAATCTGCAAGGAATTGAGATGGGAGCACTTTTTTCTTTTTTTTTTATATCTTTTCACCATCTGCTCTGCGTCTCTGCAGATTTTGCTGATTTATGGAACTCACTGAGCCTGTGCTTGCTCCTCTGCTTTCCTACCATTTCGCAAATTTATGGCTTTGAATTAGGGAACAATAGTAGCGGTGACCATAGCCTTAACACTCCGGTCCTTCTGTTGCCCGAGAGCAAGGCGGTTGGTCAGATACAGGGGAACTCTTGCCAAAGTCTCGTGATTAGCAATTCGTCACAGGGGGAACTGGAAAGTAAACATCAAATTGGGAAGGAAATGAGGTCAGTAAATTCGGGGATGGCAACGCATCAGAGTGCGGGGAGCAAAAGGCGGTAGCGGAGGCGAACAGAAATAACCCACTGCAGCTGGACAAAAACCTCTCTACACATAATGCCAGTGGTCCAGTCTCTTGAGAGGGCAGCAGCTGTTGTGTATTTCTGTCAGAGAACCACCTTCCCCTGAAAAAAAAAAAAAAAAAAGCACGAAAGTGGAAGGTTTGTCGTGAAAAAGGTTAGATGAAGCGCCATTAACACCCAGAAATGTGCTGCCAAAACATTTTCTTTTATGCTTCCATTCTTTTCTTTCACAGCCTTCTTCCTGTGATATATAAACATCCAGCGACAGAAATTGCTAAAGTACAACAATTGTTAGGAGTGCACAAGTTTGAGAGTGAAACACATTCTCTGGTTCGGGCGCTACACACGCTGATACAATCGGGGGACAGAACGAAATAAGAAGCATTTATTTTCTCGAGCAGGGTTCCTGTATCTCAGACACTGAAATAGGATGAGCAAATCATGCCCTCACCCTGATAGGGTGATACTTTCCCCACATATGTCTCTGAAATAAAATGTGGCTCTGCAATCCAATTGCAGTCTCACAGTTGCCTCGCAACAACACTTCATCACACCCTACCCCGGAGCAGCGATAGTGAGATTTGAATAAAGTGCTACAGACACAAGCAATTATGACAGATCAGTCACAGAAACAGAAAACAGGAAGGAGGACATGCTGCTAAATTCTGCTGGTAATTACAGGGAAAAAACAACATATTAATGGGGCCTCAGGTGAATCACAGCTTCATTAAATGCCTGTTATGTTTATTTTACTGAATGCACATATTGCATAGCTTCAAATGCGACAAGGACAAACAAATGTGTGCATTCAGGCAGACACTTGAGAGGAAAGCCGGAGAGCACCTCAGGTGTGTGCATACTTTACTTATCTTACATCCACTCTCTAAGAGATAAACACATTTAGACTTCCACTGAGGCTTTCTCTTCCTCCGTGCTCATCCTTTTCTCCGGTCTAGACCTTTTGGGTCAATTCAGTGGAAACCATACAGCGGATAACATCACTTGACATTTACATGCATGAGCAAGGAAGAGCTGCAGTGCATAGAGTGTCATTTACATCCTCCCAGCAACTCCTATTCCAGCTCTTATTCATGTCAGGGGCTCCTCTGGGTGCATTTTCACTGTGACCAGCTCAGGGAATGGAATTTGCTCTGGCACTTTTTGCCTTTAATCCTACATTGTTTCAGTGGAACGTTTAGAACAAGAGATAGCGTGTGATATGAGTAAAGGTTGAAACTTTTTGCCTCATTTTTATCCCCCCACCCCCCACAGCGATTTTGTTGAAGGAGGTGAGAGACGACATATTCGAAAAACAAAGACTGTGCCCAGCGAGGTAAATCGAAGGAAAGCAGTCAGTGGTTTCCCATCAATAAAACCACAGAGTAATTAGAGAAAGCACTTGAAAGCCAATTTGCGGGTTGACAAATGATCAATCTTCATCTGTAACGCAGCCACAGTAGCATAAAGCAGCAACGGTGGATGTGGTGACAAATGGCTTGCCTGCGCTAGCTAGCATCTCATTCTCTTTGGTGAGAGACTCTGATGCTGGCTAAAGAGGTAGAATCCTTGTATTTTCATTCCTATCAGCTCCAAACACCTTCGCTTGGAATGAGATGAACACAGGGGCAAATGACTACCACTGTGCTCTTTTTCCACTTGACGTATTTAAGAGACATATGCTGCTGATAATCAATTCAGCTCTCCTATTCACAGCGGGTAATGAAAAGGTGAGCACCATGTATTAAAATAAACAGGTTGAAGGGAGAAATCTGTGCGGAAAATAAATAAATAATTTTATCGTCACAATGTGTTTTATTTCCCTTGCTGCAGAATCCCTCCTGAAGCAAATTAATTTCTTTTTTTATTTCATGCTAAATTTAATAGCCCTGCGGCCGTCCAATGTGCCTTTAATTTATCCAAATCCTGCGTTCAAAAAAACCTTATACCTTTACCTTCCAGAGTATTTGCTCTCATGCTACTCTGACGCCTTATTAATTAGTTTGCTTTATGACAGAGACAGTCCCCGTTTAGAATCATCTCATAAACCGCCCCCGCATTGCTGCTGCCCAGCCGGGCAGCTATCAAATAAACCTTGCGGCGCACTCCTTGCACCGCTTCACATGACAGATGCAACTGACTCCCCTTGGCCGCTCTTCTCCTCGGCTTGCATTGATCCTTCCCCTCCCAAGAATAGATTTGGACACAATAATTCAGCAGCCAGGTAAATTGGAATAACTCTGACCATTAGTGAATTAGTTTGCTCTTTAAAATCGGCCATTGATCCCCGAGCTGAGCTGATTGGTTGCTGACCAACCAGAGAATTTAATTATCAAACAGTGTTGCTTGCTCAGCCATGTTTTCTGAAGGTCAGGGTGCCACTGCAGTCCCTTTTTTAGAAAGAAAACGACAAGACCGAGGCGAGATATTTAGCGGAGGCGGGGGGGGATCCAGAACAAACGAAGTTAGCCACGGGCTGGCCTCCCCATTCCTCTGTCGCTTCCTCGCAATTGCAAGTGGCAGACCATTACTGCGCCTTTCCAGACACTGCACGATAATAATTCTCTGGATTCACATGACACTGGTTTGGCATGTTTAGATGCAACTCTGCCCGCTCCCTCCTCATTCCATCACTCCCTTATGTCAGTCTCACATAACCTTTTTGTCTCATTGGGGTCGTATTAATATGAACTGTGGAGCTAAAATAATGCAGGAACAGTGCAGAAATTCATTTTTAAGCTGGCAGCCATCCATTACCTTAAGTCAAAGGTTTTGCTTCACTACGTGCATTATACCCATATCACTGGGAATTAATTCGCTCTGAGGCAGCCGTGCTGATAACAGTTCAGACGGAGAAAAACTCCATCTGCTTATGCAGTTCCATCTACAAATAGTGTAGAAAATGAATATTGCATATTGGTGACCAGATGTCATGCACCGGCAATGGATACATGGATAATGTAGAAATACAGTATATCTGTTATAATTCCCTTGAGTCTACCTGTCTCCCCCCGAAAAAAGCTTTCATTCTAGCCTGATCTCTCGTCTCCCCGGGATTTAGAATACAAATAAGGAGAACAAGCCTCTCCATTCTTATGAACTTTATAGAATAAAGAGGGACACTTAGGGCTCCACACAGTGGATGGAGGAATTGATTGGCAAAGCTAGTGATGGGACCAGAATGGAGATTGAATCCCCCTGAATGAACCAGAATGGAGGAGGAGTTGCGGCATGAATAAGGCTGTTTAAAAAGAGGATGGAGAAAACAAGCCTCCCTTGTCCTGTCTTGTGATTTCCTGAAGCAGACATCCTCCCCTTTTTCTACCCTGCTTATTCAAGGGTAGCATGATCCACTCTCTGTCTCTTTTCCTCTCACTGTTTCACTAATCCACACCACAAATAACAGTAATCTGCAAATAATAGAAGACGGGGAAATATTTGCAACGTACCACCCCCTCCCCCCCCCAAAAAAATGTATGGCACGCGTGTAAGATCTGGGATCAGAGGGGTGGGGTTATGATAAGAGAGGCTGGAAAAACTGTTGCCATGAGATTGATGGCGATGGTGATGGATTGGCGTCCACGGTATTTTGGTGCATTATTTTTCGTTGAGTAATCAAAAAAGCCCTTGTGTAATGTGAAAGAGTTTTGTTTGTTAGCAGTAAATCACTATGCATTGATTGGACCAGCCCTCCATGCTTCGGCCCTTAATATCAGAGTGGTCAATACATTTAATTAGTGTATAAGGTTTTTGGTTAAGGTGACTGTGTTTCCTGATGAAATGTGCAATATTCATAATAGAATAATCTTAAATTGTTTACTCCACAGCTTTCCGTGTCTAACATTTTCTCTTATGGCTAGACACTCTTGCGAACTTGTAGCAGAAATAGACGATTAGCCAACTTTCCCCCCAGGGTTTCACTGTGGTATTGCTGTTGCCGCTGCTGTTTCAAAGAAAGCACTGGCTACATGGCTGCTGCTAGCAGCCGGGCTACTGTCCAAAGCAGAATATAACAATGAGATTCCCAGTTTGACCTGTCTCAAGTCCCACTGGTAAGGGAAACAAATCAACGGGGGAACAACACCAGAGCGTTCCTCATCAGGTGAAAACCTGTCTGTTCTCTCTTGTTTTATCTCAGGTTCTATCTCACTCCAAAAAAAAACAAAAAACAGCCAAGACAGAATAGCTACCAGTATTTACTTCAGAATGACATACGCTAAAGTTGTCTATCGCCAGTTCGAAGTCCAATTAAAATCACATTCAGTCATCCCTTTTTATAGTCAAATGTGCATTCAATTTTTTGGGGTTTTCTTTTTATGAAAGAAAAAAAGAAATGCTCCTCCTCTCAGCTGGCTGGAGAAGCATGTAGGTGACATGCAAACTTGTGCTTTAGCCTTCATGTCACTAACAGATAGCCACAGTGAGAGGGGTCATCACCACACCAGCATCTAACCTGACCCTGGTGACATTTGCAACAACGTTAACAGGCAGTTTAATGTGCTGCAGCTGAGCAGCTAATTAGCTTTCGGCTGCAAACAGACATTAGCGGTGCAAAGTCCCCTGGTAAATGTTTGTCTGGTGGTTTGCTCAAAACATGTGGCACAATGTGTGTTTATGTTTGTAAAGTAGGTAAAAAGGAAGAGTCTGAGGCTATTGTGTTGTGTAGCAAGCTGCTGATATTATGAGAGAGAAGACAAAGTACGTGTAGCATTGTGAGTAGAAACATCAGTAGTTCCAGAGATGGCACTTTTACGACACATGTCCCGCATCTTACCCCCCAAAAAGACAACCGTCTTCTTTGTAACAGCTGAACTGGGACACATAGCCACCCAATTGTGTCGTCGCACTGGCGCAAGCAGAGCACAGTACAGATCCACAACGGCTGCAGCATCACACATTAAACTTGCATTTGTTCAAGTGCTCAGGCAGGATGAGCGGATGGTGTCACGACAGCGCAATCTGGAATGAGCTGCAAAAACAGTAAGTGTTGTGAAAAATTACACATTCAAAGTACTTTAAACCTTATAAATCACTGATGTTTTTGAGCAGGTTTTTATCAGAGAGACCATTTAAAAAGGGACATTATGTCTTGTTTCCCTTTCATTTATATGAGGGCCTGGTCTTGTTAGCCTGTAATAACTGTCTAGGGCCATTGCAGAGATGGCTGCCGAGTGGCGAGCCTAAAAAGACTTTGGTGACGTCTATTCTGCCTATAATAAGAACGCTGACATTACTGCTTTTGCAAGAAACCAAAAATAGTCTTTTCTCCCTTTTGGTTCCAGATTTGTTTTCCTAGCAAAAAAAAAAAACAGCGCACAAGTGACTACAGAGCAGATATGTTTACTGTAAAAGACAAAAAAGACATTTCCTGTCAGCTGGTCTTCAAGCATCTGACTCAAGGAAGTCATTTCCTTCTTGAACATATCAAATCCACATCGGTGGCGATCAGAGAAGAGCAGGTCGTCATTATCCTTTGAACGCAGCACTACTCCTCTTTCACTGATCCACTCGGACCTTGATGTAGGTGTGAAACTGGCTACTGTATGCTCTGAATGGGTGTAAACAAGCAGAACATGTAGTTCCTTATGAAGTTTGATTTATTTGACAATACATGCTTTTATTAATGCAAAGAGATTTTCAAAAATAACTACTATTAGATTTATATGTCTTTAACATCAGAGCAACGGAAGAAAGTCTCATCAAATCCAAGACATGCTTGCAGTGTCTCACTGGTTCCAGTTATGGCCCTCTCCAGGTCAGATTCCTCCCAAAACATCAACATTGATGCCAATTACAGATATGGTCAAACTACAAGTGTATCCCCAAATGCCACCCTCCAACCCCTAAAACCTTTTAAACTTTGAGCTGGGTTTGTAGATGCAGTCGCATCCCCAGTACCATAAGGGACTGGCCATGGTGGATGGCCCCCTTCCAGTTGTTAAACTGTCCCTGTGGTTCCCTGCCAAATTATTTGGCTCTCCTTGTGATGGCATTGAACGGTTTCCTACATCGGACAACAGCTCTCATAGGACATGAGCAACAATTATTAACCACATGTGTTATCTCGTCCCCAGCCAATTTAACATCATCAGCCCTCGGTGGCTTATTTACAGTGCTGCATAATTGCTCTTGGTGAGTCAGCACTTTTTGCACAAGAACATAGTTTATTCTTGAGAGAAACTGCATTTTTGTAGTGAGCGCTCCCAACTGTTCTCTTCCATATTTAAAGTGAAAGAGCAGCGTGGCATCGAGTCTGCTTCTCCTGAAGGCAAGTGTGTATCTGATTCCTAAACGCAGCCCAACTCCAGCTGTGCAGCTGGTGCACTGCACCACATGGCTCCAACCCCCAAAATACCAAAGGTCCATCATCCAACCCCATGTGGACAGTGTTTTCTACTTGCGTGCACTGATTTCAGGCCCTCAGATTGAGATGTGGACATGCAGTACATTCATTTTGATCAATCCATCAGCCTCTCTTCCAATAAATGTTCTATTTCCTCACTCAAATAACCTTCTCATATTTTTTCACCATTATCTCCTGTCATTAGAAGACATTTTCTTGTTCATAATACCTTTTCTCATTATCAAGACAAATGTGATAGCGAGACAACATTTCACATAACAAAAAGATGACAACATCCATCTGTCATTATGAGAGATAAGTGGCCACGATGACTCATGTTTGTCCAGTATTCCTTTCGGTGCTGTTTGATGAATCAGAGTCTCTTTTATCTAGATGTGAATTTAGTTTTTAAAGTGGCACCATTGCGAAACCCATGAAGAAAATGTCATTTTTTTATGGCAGTATAAGATAGACAGATGTTAATATACAGATAGAAATGAGGCAGACACAAGCAATACCGACAATTTACTCTCATCATGTGGCCGTCTGAATTTAAATGCACTCACTGCAGGAGGCAGCACTGATGCCTCAGGTGGCGGAAATGACTAAGCCTGTGGGTCAACTGCAGAGCTAATTTTCACGGTCGACAGTACTCTCAGACTAACTTTAGGGTTAAGAAAATCAGGGTCAGTGGTTCAGTCATCAATGTGACAAATTGGGGCTTTCCAAGGTCACATAAAGGCAAACTGTTTTGAGTTTTTATTATTGTTACTTATTTGTTCGGTGCTACCTCAAAGTACAGACACTCAGTATAGACTGTGCAAAGCCCCGACTGGATGCTAAAGGGTGTTCACCATTTAGGATGGATAATGGCAGCCGTTACATACATACACACGTAAAATGTGAGATGTGTAATATGTGTAAAGAGCCACTCACTTCCATTATATAACAGACCCTGCCTTGAACAAATCTACTCAGGCTTATAAATGCTAAGAAAATATAAGTTCTTTTGCTATTGTTCCTCCCAAAAGGTTTCTTCGCCACATATACTAAATAGCAAATGAACCATTTGTTCATCTTTTTGGGATTTATCTTACCTTATCAACTTACATCCCATTTTCATTTAAACAAAGGCATACCATTTTCTAGCCCCCAACTCAGCGTCATCCCTCTCTATCACAGTATGTATTGTTTCATAGTGACAGTGATCGTATCCTAAAAACAGGCCATGAAGTGTACTGTCATATTTTGACATTGTCACTGAGTTATCTGGTTGATGGGCTGAAAGCGAAGACTTGTGTTTTTCTTTGTGTCAAATATGCAATTACAGCTGAACTGCAGTGTTCTCAGTTTACAGTTGCAATTTCAGTTTTAAAAACTGAGTATACTTCAAATATGGCAGAACAATTAAGATAAGATACACAAGTTGCGATATTCAAATTATCCAAGATTATTCCTGGGTCCTTTGTCAAGTAGGTGAAGCAGTGTTTGAATAATAAAACACCATATTAATTTAAGGCGTCATAAGAAACTGACACACTAATTTTAACTGTGATGTGACAAGAAAAGCTAAAAAATCTCTCTTTAAATATGCCACTGTGATTTCTTTAACTTTTGCAATCAAGTAGTTCATCATCTATTTAAGAGAAAAAAAAGATTAGGCCCATTAAATTTTCCCTGCTCTTTTATGATGTGTTATTGTCTAATAAACCATGAAAGGGGGGGAAGGATTTTTGCATACAGTAGCACTTGATAGCACACTGTTGGGTGCTCCACGGCCAGGGGCCAAAGTTCTTAAATGCAATTACTGATGGAAATCGTTTCCTTATCAGTAACCAAGAGACATAATTTCTCTGCCAAGTGGATAATAATGTTCCCAGTCGATGCACAATGAGGGAATGTGTCATTTTTAATGTTCTGTTTGAAATATGATATTGTTGTCAAGATTTGTATGATGTTAAATGTTGTGGTCTTCTGCTGTATAATGGAGTTGTGGCTCTCTACTTTATTATTGCAACTGGAAATGAATGAGAGATTATGCAGTCGGGTGTGCCGGACAATCATAGTAAATATTTTCAATGTATATTTCTGCACACCACAGATTGTGAAATTGAGATGACTTTATGATTCAACATTTCTTTAGGTTACATTTTCCAATTTTATGCTGTGACAACTGTGCTTATATTCTGTTACACACACTTATATTTACAGTATATAGTCGTATGTGGTCTGGTTAGGTTTAGTCACCAATGCCTCCTGGATAGCTTCAGGAAAATATAAATATAGATATGTTTTGGCTTTAAATAACATCTGATCCTGACATGAAAGTCAGCTCATATGTTATGTATGTGATGCAGTAGGAATGCAAATGTGATGAATATAATGTGTAGAAATTTGAATGCATACGTGATTTTTCAGAAACATTAACTGGCAACAATTTATTCTAGTGACAGTGTTCTGACAAGTCCCCTGTATGAGGGCCCATGAATACCAAATATCTATGTACAGGGTCCATAATGTTATGCTATGTTGGTACTCATACTGCTGCATTGTGTCCAGACAACATTAGGTGCATATATCATGCTGCCTGTAGGATTTTTTTTTTAAAGAAGCACCATAAATCTGCCCTTGTATAAATCTGTTTTTAGACGACCTGCTCCTACAGACAGCTACTCTGCTGATCTGAGTGTCCCTCCTAAAATATTCACAGAACACAAGGTCATATTTAGCATTATTGTGCTATTGTGTGATTTCCTACAGACAATGATGCAATTGTGCCCGTGACAGCTTTTAGTGGAACCAAAATGACTATCTTTAGCTTCAACGTCAGCATTCAGTTTCTTTTACTCTCCTTTATGCCTGGTTTCATGTTACAGTGTCCCACCTCTTATCTCTTGGCCTTACAGGGGATTAAAGATATTTGGGAGGCCTGTCTGGGATAGACGAGGGAGCCAAACTGTTGGTAGAAGTCATCCGTTGTGCTAAGCACTAATTATACGGTTTGCTAGTGTCTAACCGTCGCTACCTTTCGTAAAATGAAGCTCCTCAGGTAAGCCAGGTGAGCTGAGTTGTTTATCATGTTCATTATTTTTGCCTTTTCTTTCTCGGAGTGAGTCAGTATTTTACCTGTGTCAGAGGCTCCTGGCTTGGTGGCCGCAGGCGAGGACCGCCCCGGGTCTGCGGAGCTGTCCGTCTCCGGGCGCTCGGCTCCTCAGGTGGGAGGGACGGCTGGGCCAGGGTCGGTTGAGAGGAAGCTCGGCCGGAAGTGAAGACGTCTACGAGGGACTCGGGTTCGAACCACTCTCGGTCGAATCGTCTCCTGGCTCAAGGGTGGATGCTCGAATGAAGCTCACTTGCAGAGCAGAGCAGAGGAGAGGAGAGGAGAGGAGAGGTGGGGGGAGGGGAGGAGAGGAGGGTGGAGCGGGAGTTTCAGCTCCGGAGGAAGTTGGTTTGGAGGTGAAGGCTGTTTAAGACGCGCGAGCGTGAGCTTCAAAAAGGCCGCGGGTTGCTCTCCTGTCGGCGCTCGCTCTGATGATTTTTCCACTTTTGACGCGGGTAGAAATATCTCTGGTTCCCCTCCGTTTTCGTGAGTTTGAAGTCGAGTCGTATTTCAGTGCGTTTGAGTTGACTAAGGCGACACTGACATTAAACCTTTGCCAGATGTGAGCTCGGTAAGGCCACCGTTACTTACTTGTGGAAGCAGGTGGAGCACGGCGAACTCACGACGGCACTCAGGTGGGTCCGACCATGACATACTGTCTGTGTTTCTGTAGGAATATCTCTGTTGTGGTTGCACCACTCTCCAGGTTGTGCAGTCTTGCTGTCCCGTTTTGTATGGAGTGAGGTGTGTCAACGTGCTTTTTGAAGTCCTTTCTTTTGTAGTTCCTTCAGCCATTGAAGCTTGAGGTTGATGCCACTGTGTCGGAACGGGTGCTGTGCTGTTGCAGGCAGGCAAAATTGGTTTAAGCTATCCTGTGTGTTGTCTTTTGAGTTTAAATGCCACCAGCTCAACTGCTGTTGGAGCCAGGAGCCATGCTCTTGGCCCCCCAGCATTTCGAGGTGTCCTTCAGGTCCAGCCCATCCACTGTGGTTGTTTATACTGTATAAACAACCACAGGAACCCACTCCTCCATTGTTCCTGGCACAGACACTAAACCACAATCACCGCCTGATCTGCTGGGCTCTGTTGGTTCAGGGTAATAAATTCCAGGTTTGTCACAAAGAAGGAGCTGACAAAGCAGCTGTAGATATACTGTTTTGTACTTGTGTGTTGCCTGTTGATGCTTTAACCGAAAAACGTGAATACTGACATGTGTGAGTGTGTAAAAGTGAGTATAACCTGTGATAGATACCTCCATGATATTGTAGGGTGTGAGAACAAAAATATGGGTTTGTTCTTATGTGAGGGTTGTGTACATTGCTTCAATTCAGGTGTCACTCCCTCATTCTCCCCCTCCTTGTCATGCTTACAAATGTTTAAATGTGGTCTTGAGCAGTGGTCACTGGCTTGGCAACATTCTCACCTGCAACTTCATAACATCTGATCCTAACATGAAATTCAGCTCATATGTTCTGTATATATGTGATATTGAAGAAATTTCAATGTGATAAATATGATGCATAGAAACATGAATATATCTGTGGTTTTTCAGAAACATTAACTGGCAGCAATTTATTCTGGTGAGGTCCCTCATATGAGGGCCCATGAATACCAAATATCTATGTACAGGGTCCATGATGTTATGCTATGCCTCTCTATGCTAGTAGTTATACCGCTGCATTCTTTGCAAGATGTCCAGGCAGCATTCGGTGCATATATCATGCTGCCTCTAGGATTTTTTTAAATAAGCACCATAAATCTGCCCTTGTTTAATTCTCTTTTTAGATGACCTGTTCCCACAGACAGCTATTTTGCTGATCCGTGTGCCCGCTCCTAAAATATTCACAGAACACAAGGTCACATTTAGCACTATTGTGCTTTCGTGTAATTCTACGGGCAATAATGCAATTGTTTTAACCACCCCTCGCAGCTTTAGTGGAACCAAATTGAGTTCCCATTTGCTTTTGATTAAAAAGGCAACATTTTGTGCCACAACATTTTTAACAATTCATGAAGTTGCAAGTCAATAGTTGAAAGTTTCCTCCAGCAGTAATTGACACCACTGGGTAAAGGGAGAAGATACTCTTCCACATAACTGACTGGGTGTCATAACATATCATAAAGCAGCCTTCTAACCTTGTCAGAACATATCATGACACCAATTAGTTTAAAAAAAATAAAAAATAAAAAGGAAGACAGCCACACAGCTGACGATGTACTTCATGCTCGTCGGCTAAAGGGTAACAGTTAAGTTGTATTGAGCGGCCCAATATGGCTTTCTAAAACAGTCTGAGGGAGGCATGAAGGGTGAACAATCTGAGGAGAAGAGCAGAAAATAAATACACATCATGTCACAGTAAAGTGACAATGACAAGGGCACTATCTTATTTGTTCACTACAACACAATTAACCTAACTCTATGACATCTTCTTGTACTGCTAAAATAGATTGTGTCATGTAACAGCTCTCTTTTTCTGTGTCTCCCTCCCTCCATCCCTCCCTCCTTTCCTCTTCTCTTCTCCACCATTCAGGTCTCCACATAATGGAGCGAGAATGAACAGAGAGCGGCTTAAAAAAAAGCATGAACTGGAGGTTTATTGAGGTCATCTGCTTCCTGTTTATATGGGACCATATAACAGTTCAGTCTTCCCGCCAGGACCCGTTGGCCACTGAACAACATGTCACCAAGCAATATGACTGGCTCATCTCTGACCGTGGACCTTTCCACCACTCTCGGAGTTATCTGTCCTTTGTGGATAAATTCCGCCAAGGATTTACGACCAGATATAAAATTTATAGGTGAGTTCACTTTCAGCCTGTGTACTGATGCCACATCGGCTTTTTAAGAGTATGTCTGCTTTTAATGGTTTTTCTTTTTTTTTTTTTTTTGAGATTTTCAGTTGCAAAAAGCTGCACTGTGTACATTTTTAGCCTATTAAGTGTGCATTTTTTATATTTACTTGCAGCCACTCTCAGCAGTGTGAACTTGTTTTTCTTATATTAATGAAGTACTAGGACTTTCACTCTCCTTTGCTGTTACTCAGGTTCCAAGTCTGTTTTCAGACCAAATTCCTTCCCACGTACAGTGTAAAAATAATAATCGTAATATACCTTATCTTTTCTAGACTCAAAACAAAAACAAGTGAAATAATAGAATAGCCTGAGCATCTTACAAAGGAACTGCAGCCTAAATATTTGCAAGCTGGATTCAGGTTGCAAGTTATAGGTGCTGTAATGCAGCTAGTGCACAAATAAAGTCTAGGATATTTCTTGAATAAGAAGTGCTGCCTAACTGGTAAACAAATTATAATGTTTGAACATGTTTTCCAGCACTATTGGGCTTCCATGTAGTTGGGAGACCAGTGAAAGAAATTCAGGTCAGAAGGGGCTGAGATGTCCTTACTCACTACTCATAATGCATGTTGGCATTATAAGACTTGTAATCATAATTACACTGGAACCTTTTTGCTGATTTTCTATTTATATTGGCCATTTTAATGAGCACAGACCAGAATGTCATTTTGCTCATTTCCATTTTCAGGCAGTAAAAAGAATTTCACAAATTCTCAAAATTTAGCTAAACAGTACACTAAAAATGTGTTTCAGACAACATTTTAGGCACGAAATAGGCAAAACAATAATATAAACTTGATCTATGTTTGATCAGCACGGTCTAGTTTGACAGTCTTTGTGTTTTTGGATTGGTTCATGGCAAATCTACAACCAATCATAACACTGAAACTTGTAAGGTGTGCATTTTCACACTACAGGCGAAATCTAGTCCTGGAGCTTTGTCTGTACTGATGTTGGGCCTAGATTATCTGGTCATGTGAGTGGTGCACAGATCCAGTCTTACATCTCTGGAACTGCATGCTACTGATGAGACAAATATCCAACATGTTTGATATAATAAAAACATGCCATTCAGCTAACGTTAGCTAGCATGCTACTGCTGACACATATTAAAACTGACAGTTAAAATCTCACCTTCAGTCCTCGCTGAAGAATAGACAACCCATGTTGACTGCATCTCCTCAAACACTTTATAATCTACACCCGTTCTTCGGCTTTTATTTCTTACAGCAACGTCAAGTGTTACTGCTGCGAGTTGTTACGCCACAGTCTCTCAGTCCCCATGAGATCACGTTAGGTGGTGCATCGCTCCCTCTGGCAAGATAATCTTAATAACATCCTGTAGTGTGTGATATGCCATATTTTCCAATCTTGTAGTGTGAACGTTTGACATTAGATAAAGAAACATCTGTAAAGGTGTGGGCAACACAACCTGATTTAAAAATCGATTTTAAAACTCCTGCAGTGTGAGCCCAGCCTAACTTGGTACAAGGAAATCTGACATAGTAGGAAGAGACCAGAAATAAACATAATAGAATTTGTACAATTGGTGGAGGCCCCATTCAGAAGAATACATTGTGCTTTTGAGTTGTGTAAGTCAAACAGCATTGCCATATTGGACACCCCTGATCATTTGAACTGTCTACTGAGTACCCAAGTATGTTTGGTCTCATTGCAAGGTTTTGAAATGATTCACTTTTACTTCACAAATGTGAACGGGTTCAGGGTCCAAAATGTGTTCAGTAAAAGGGAAAAATCATATTAAGGACTAATCTGATTTATCCATTCTACTACTTTTCAATTTCACACATAGGAATTTATATAATGACAACTTCACATACTATTAGTTCTCTTTTTTTTTTCTTTTTTTTTAATGTTAGCCCTAAACTATATGACCATTACAAATATCCCTGTCTTTAAACCACACATCGCTGATCCCTCTTGATCAACCTTTATCTCTTGATCGCTTGTTTTCAAATGTACATATTTTTTTATTTCGGTAAGATAATTACTGTGGATCCGTACAAATAGCTTTGCAGCTGCATTCATCTCTTCATGTGTCACACAGGGAGGTACAGGTAGACAAATTAGATGGCTAGAAAACCTCTTTTACAGAATAATGTGTTTTGATTTTCTAGGATCTCTCTGCGGTCTGCTAACTCAGAAGTATAGAAAAACTGAGACAGAGTAAGAGAGTCATTTTCCTCATTCCTCTGGCAGTTCTTTCGCAGAGTTTGTTCTCTTTCTCTCCCGCCTCCGTCTCTCTTGGTAACTTGCCACAGCCCCTGGTCCCCACTGGCTTTCGTGCCTTGATATTGTCACATGAACAGTAAACAATGTATTTGCATAATGTGTAACTTGACAGAGCGGGTTGTTGCACAGAGACATGAATCTCAGAGGCAGAACTTCAGAAGCCGCTTCCCACAGACGCTATACAGCCATCGAGTGCTGTCTGTGAAGCCTCAGTGATTTATTAATACGAGAAGTGCGTGTGTTTGCATGTTGGGTGCTGCTGGGAGCGGTACTCAGCCCAGGTGGCTCCTGTTGTTTCCCCCTCTTAACAGACCATTAGTGGCATCAGATTCAGCTGTCAATGCTTGATGTCCCTTTCCTCAGAATGAGACAAAATGTATTTCTCGTTAAAAGATAAATGACAGCAATCAACAAACCACATTTGCATCTGTTAGACACCTGCAAGACTGTCAGAACAGGTAGAGTTGGATAGATTCCGTGTCCTCTGAAAGTTATGCTGAGTGATCAACCAGTATCCCAAAACTGATATTTTTTCCCCAAATTAACATCTCACTGTCGAAAGGTTTAGGTGCCAAAACTACTCAGTTAGGTTTATGCACCGAAACTACTTGTTTAGGTGCATCAGCCAAACTGTGTGTTTAGGTTTAGGTGCCAAACTACTTGAAAAAAAGGTAATTGATCGATTGCTTTAAAATAGCTACTTCCGTAAGATAACCACAATTAACTATTCGCCTAACATGGCCTTTGAACCCTGGTCTCCAAAATATACTACGTGTGCCTTGTGCTCCCATCATCACCTTCATTAAGGCGTGTACTTTTAACACCAAGGTGAACCGTGACATCACACACTGTGTCTCATCAGATCTATTACATGCTTCATCCTGACAATGGGGTGTACTATAATATACAGTGAAGTGAATAAGTGAAGTCTGTACCGTTCTGCCAAGTGTAACATGTAATTGCATAAGTGGACTGAATTAAAGATGCCTTTGAGCACAGAATATGTAACATATTTAGTGAATACTATACAGTATTTGAGGCAAAGGTGTGAAATGCCCTCCCAGCGGTCCAAGTGTTTTCCAAGGATTTAGATCCCAACCTCGGCCACCAGTTAATTCCCGTGATTAGCACATCTTCGACCAGAGAAGGGGAGCAAATCAGTGACATCAGCTGGTGTAGTGTTTGGCTGGAATGAAATCATACATACCCTCGGTCCTCCTCGGCACATGATTGCCCAGCCGTGCTCTACTCTAACCAGCAATGAGAACTGAATCGCTTTGTAAATTTCCCCGGGGACTCTCTCTGCCTAGACGATTTAGTGGTGGAAAGTGGTCGAATCAGATTTGCACAGAGACAAAGCATCCATTCCTTTTGGGCTCCCTTATCAAGCGAGATTACCTCGGAGGCACGCTGTGTGGACAATGCCAACCTGATCAGCAACAAACAAATCTGCCCCATCTTTAATAACACAGGCACTCCTCCTAATTTGAAGGATAAACACAGATTTGGGAAGTGCCAGCCTCTTGTCTAGTGCGCTGAAAAGGTCACAGCCGCTTGAAGGGGAAAGACACACCACAAGGCACCAATTATCCTCTCCCTCTAGACTTATGTCTCTTAAAGAAATCATTGGAGCATGTTTCATATAAGTAAGCATCACTACTATGTCACCTCTGATTGCAATCTTCAAACTGAATTCCTTTTTTTTTCTTTTTTTTCTCTCTACCCTTCCCTGTTATCGTATGCGTAAGTGTACATTTGCTGTATGTTATTCATCAGTCACAAGAAAGCCACTCTCACTGCTGGCTGCATAATGCTCTTGTATCAGACCTGCAGCTGCATAATGTGTATCAGAGTGCGCTTCAGGTAGTGGGGAAAATTCGATGGCCTGTTTTGCTCACACTAGCATCTCTGGTTCTGTTGCTTGTACTCTATTATGGGGTCGAATGTGTTTCAGATGATGCGTGTTTCTCTCTTTGGTCTTTGTTCGCGGAGCTCTATCTCAGGTTCTGGTGTGCCTGAGTGAAAAACCAATATAAATGCAAATCTGGTCGCCATTAATGCATTTTAAAGGCCTCGAAATCAGCATTGCACTGTAATCAAAGAAGGGAGATGGAGGTTGTTATTTAGAATAAAAATATTTATGAAAATGAGTAGCTCTGATTGATCACACTTTGAAAAGCCATGCTGAGGAGACTGAATAGGAAGGGTGGATAGAGCTACTCTTGTTATTGGAGCAGGGCTCGTCCAGACTTCAAAAGACCTGCTGTGACCTTAAAATAATTAAATTAAATTTAAATGGACCTACTGTCCATGGTTCAAACAAAAACAGCACCATTTGCTCTTTGATTGAAAAGGTACAAAAAAATTTGAATCACATTCAGATTCATTCATACAAAGCACACAGAGAATCAGTTGAAATATGTACACTCTGTATGATTGTATATAAACTAGGGTAGACTAGGGCAGACCGAGGCTGATTTAAAAAGGGAAAATTAGCCATTGTATGTTTTTACTGCGCTGTTTCAGATAATTGTAAATCTAGTATGACATCTCTAAATTACAGCCATCAAAGCCCACAGAGATTATTTTCACCTTTCCATGATGGCTATAGCTCAGCTCAGCTCAAAGAGAAAAACAGACAGCATTATGATTTCATTTTGATATTATATATTGTTAGAGGTCTCCCTCTCTTTATCTGAGTCAGGGCCTTTGTGTTACACAAATACTAGAAAACAATAGCTTGAGCAACATCTCAGTTTATCTCTGCCGCCACTTATTTTAGGTCTCACTTGATTCCTCTGTGGTCTCTTTAGATGTTACAGCAGGGAGAGCTGCTTTTCATATGAGTAATGTTGCATTACCTGATTTCCCAGTGCAAAACTAAACATTACACGGGTTCTGAAGCTAATAGCTAGCAAGCTAAGAAGTCAAGTGAAACAGTCTCCTGGCGATTGTCTTAGCCAGCTGCTGCAGTGCTGTGCTTAAGATGCCAATGACAAAAATTGGGATGATGAATAGCCACAAAAACAGACGTTGTTAGTTTTCATATTTCAGTCAATGTCAGCATCACAAACCTTCAATCAAGTCATATAAAGGGAGATATTGAATTATTTGTATATATAAAGTATTCCAGCTTCAGAGCTAAATAAATGTGTATTTAAAAAAATGAAAAAATAAATAGAAAAAAAATAAGAATAGATTGAATAGATAGAAATGTATGAAATGCATAAAAATGAGAAATATGATATTGTTACAAGGTAACATGAATGTGACATTGATGTAATTGGATGGATCATGATTTACATGTCAGTGGTTCAGGATCCAAAATAACCTGAGGAAAGAAAACCCTCCCCACCCTCTCATTCTTTGCCTTCAACTGACCGCAGCAGAGGTTGGAGTCTGTAATTAAAGTGATTGAGGTCTTTTATGATCAAGAGACTAATTTTTGTTCTAAGACGATTGATTTTGTTTGTTCTGTTTGGTCAGTTAAAAACAAAAAAGTGTTCTTTGTGTAGCTAATAATATTCCAATCTTCCTTGTCTCAGCATTTGGACAGTACCAGTCTGATGTACGGTATATATTTTAGCTACATCCAGCAACAGGCTATCTTAGCTTAGCATAAAGATACAGGGACAGCAGGGGGCTCACTTAATAGCATGTTATATCTAATTATTTAATATGTAGATCTTCTCTCGAGGCTTTGTTGGACGTAAAGGGAAGGATCTACTTGTTGAGCAACAGTGAATAACAAACCCATTTTCTGTTTTCCCTGGTCATACAGCACCCAATCCAAACATGTTTGCATCTCTCTGCCTCATAAGCAGCCCAGTTTTATGCAAGGCCCGTCTTTCCACCGGTGAAATACTTCACAGTTTTGATGGATTTGTCATGGTTACATTCAAAACAAGAACATTATGCATATCTCTGAACATTTCCTTCATGAGCCTAATTATTCCTAACTATAATCAGTCCACAGACAACCACTTGATCAGCACTAAACTATGAATGAATAATCTGCAGCTCTAATTTGCATTCGCAAACAACTTCTATTATTCAGTCTCTAATTTAAACTGTTCATCAGACACATAGATCTGTATCTTGAGAAGCACTTTACCTTTTATTTCAAATTTTTAATCCTCAATTTGTAGCGAGCACAGCACCGTCTGCTGCACTGATGTACTTTTCTTCACGTTCTTTTCATGAACAAAGCGCGACGGCGAAAAACACCTCGCCTCATGTGTTCTGTGTGGATGTGTCTGTCAGTGCTGATCTGGGCCCGATTTGTTTTAAACAGAAACAAGGTGTAACATTTGTCCGACTCAGGTCTTGAATTAGTTTGGATGAGCCATCTGTAATAGGATAGAGCGAGGGAAGGCGTATTTGATGTAGTCGGCAAGATTCTCTGAGAGAAGCTGCAGCAATGTTTAATTCAGCAGGCTGTAGCCAAAGGAAGAGAGAGAGAGGGAGGGAGGAAGTCAGGAGGGATGAAACAGAGTGTAGAAAGAGGACACGGACATCATGGGGTCTAAGATGCCATTAAGCATTGGGACAGGAAGGTGCTTAAAGTGTGTGATAAAGAAATAAATAAAATGTATATAAATGCCAGAGACATGGAAGGGGTTTTGCTGAGTTCAGCATCAAAACAAGTAAAGGGGGAGCAGACAAGTAAGCTGGCAGTGAGGTCAAAGTCAAGGTGAGGAAGAGCTGCCTAACAGAGGCATCGCTGCTGTGGCTCAGATGACTCACAAATACCACATAGCCAAGTGAAACTCTCTCTCAAAAACAAAAAAACCCAACAACAGCCATCTATTATTAAAGCCCTCTCTGAGTCTAATCATAGCCGTGCTCTGGAAATCACATGTTTATCATCCGTCAAAATGTTTTGCACAATTATCCGGGACACAGGAGAAAAAAGGATTCTGGCCACTGCTAGAAAATTGCATACTATTTAATTTGTTTTCACACGTGTACTAATTTTCAGTGGGTGACTCGACACGATTTTGTTTATTTGTTTGATTTTTTTGTTTGTTTTTCTTTCAGCAGAGAGAAGGTAACACAGGAAGTCTTTATGTTGTTATGTTCAGGAGAAATGCTGAATTACAATAGAGGCATCGTCAACAGTACAACTACATGAGCAGAGTGCTGCAGGGAGGGTCTCACAACATTACATGAGATGTTCTTTCAAAAAACCTTTTGTAAAAGTAGGCCCTTAGGTGATATAGTATAAACATGCACAGATACTTGTTTCTCAAAGATAGGATCTTGCACACGACCTTCAAGCAGGCAACTGGAGTTTGTGTCCCTTTTGTAAGTATAGTTTGAATTTATTGTTTTTAGGTATTTAAAAGAATAATTCCAGTGTTCAGTCACAGTATGGTTTGGTTTAGGCAATACACAGTCCTTGGCCAGGTTCAGAAAAAGAGCATGGATTGGATTTTGATAGCTCATGTTGGATATTATCGTTTTTGTTTTCACACAGGACAGGAACAGAAATGGTCGCAATAAATGAAGAAAAAAATGTCTTGCAGCTTCAAAATGTTTGAAGTTTCAAGAGACGAGATGCCCAAAGTGAGCCGACAAGAATGCGCAATAAGCACACAACAAATCTGTGTGACACAGGATGCAAGGTGCTGCCCTGGGTGAAACAGCAGATTTTTCAGAGATTCACTTTCATGAATGAGTCCTAGACACAGAAATGAGTTTGTATATTTGTACTCCCAGTTACTGCATCTTAAAATCCACCCATTTTAATTGCCTTTTAATCAGATAACTGCAAATACGCTACAGTAACCCTGAAAAAGATGAAGTGGAAATATTACAAACCTTTGTTGGGTTGCCAAAAATCCAATGGAAATACCATTTGCTTTTTGACGAGGGAACCGTGGCAATGCTAATTTAAATGCGTCATCCCTGCAGCACTCAATAATGACGCATGCAATCAGGGGAGAAAAAAAAAGGAAACTCTAAACAGTTTGTTTCTCATAATGCTGTTTTGGTAGTCGATTCAGAGTCTTATATACTTTGTGCAGTTTCCTGAGTGATACATAAAAATTTCGACTAGATGAGTCATGAACATGCTGTCACCAAAGAGGATGTTGGCCGTCACCTCACGCTCTGGCAGCTGACGTGAATTCCCATTTGCTGACTAAAGCAGTAACTACTTCCAACGCTTGGATTTTGAATGCTGTTCTCGGCCAATCAGGCAAGCTGAAATTCCAGCACAGCTTGTCACTGTTGTGCACCAAATTGGCTTTTTTTCTTTTTTTTCTATTTTTCTTCTTTTAAAACATTTTTTTGTGCAGACAGAAGTGTATGAATCTTATTTGCTGGAGACGTGGAGAAATATCCCAGTCGTGCTGATTTGTACGCATGAATTTCAAGCCTTGCTCTGTCAATGTAGACGACAAGTTTGTGTTTGCCTCACGTTGGATTTACATTTTTATCACTGCATCTTTTCTGGGTTACACACACAGAAACAGACACAGACACAAAAGCAAACAAAACGCAATGTGATCCTGGGGCTACAATGCAATTATAATCAATGGAAAACGCTTATACCGGGTGTTGACCTCCATTTCTCAGCTGTATAAGTTTGGGACAATCAACATAGGCTGATCCTGGGAGGGAGTCCATGCCACTTCCTGTCTCCTACCTAGTGGTAAAAAGCCCCCGCTATGGGACAACTTAATTACTGGCAAGGAAGGGATGGTAATTAGAGGAGAAACAGGAGGCTAGAAGAAACTGTCAGGGTTAAGTACTGACTAATTCAATGCGTGGGACGCCTGTGCCACTCTCCCTTGAGACTGCCAATACAACATCACCAGAAGAGTAGCAAGCTCTGATGAGAAGATGCTGGAGCAGGCATGCTTCATATTACCATTTTGTGTGAAGAGGTGATCCCTGCTGCTAAATCATACTAAATGTTCCATTAAAGTGATTACAGTAGGTTTAAAAAGCATACAGAATATTTGAAAGGTGCATATTATGGCAGTAAAAAGCCACTGCTGGCCACGGAATTAACTAAATATGTGCCATTCAGTGATGACACTTTCCTGTTTTTGGATTTGAATCCATGAAACAAGCCCTGAGGACTCGACTTCTACCGTTCCTTTAGTTCAAATGCTACATTGTAAGGTCGTCAGCCCATGCAGGAGTTTTCACTCAGCGTGATTATACCTTGTTCAGGTCAAGGCGAGGGTGAGCTGAGGTCTGAGGTCCCCCGAACTCCATATATTCAATATAATCAGAGCCTTTAGTTGTGTTAGCATAACAGGTACAACACACATAACACAGGAGGTTCAGGGAGATGTCAGTCAAGCATGAAGTGTGCTCGAACAAAGTCGTGGGAAAAGTTCCTCTCAGGCAGACTCACTGAGGGCATCAGTGTAGGTGTACTGTGCAGAGGTTTTAAGACAGAACACCAGGTACATCAATCGGTAGTTGCTAATGGAGATTATGAAGAACTTTGTTGAAGTCACAAAATTTACCATTTAGGGCATTGCAAATGGTAACCCCCAGCATCGCGAGTGAACATACAGTAGTGGCCTCTGGCAGAGTGGGCTGACAGGAAATGCAGTAAAACTAGGGTTCTGTCTAGCATCTTAAATGATGTCTGTTTGATATCCAGCTAAACCCCACTGACGGCGGAAAGCAGAAGACAGGCCATACAGAGCAATAATTCATTCTCCTTAATAAACTCATCCAAAATGAGTAGCACTGTCTCTTGTCAGGTCAGCTGCAGCATCAAACAGCGTTGGCATGGGTGATCCATTAGAGTAAACAGTGTCTGCCTATGATATCTGTGCTATATAACAGCGTGAATGTAATTAGACGTTACTCACCACACAGTGCTGCAGTGCTTGATGCCCATTAGCCAATAAAAGCCATATTCAGTGCTCTGCCTGCTTAATTTTTGCAAACGGATAGGTGATAATTGCTCTCATTTCACAATTATTAAAAAAGGAGCACAGATAATTAAAGGTCAAATTACTCCCGTAAACCAACTGTCATCACACATGCAGATTGAGATATTGGCTTATTCCCAAATATCCCTTAAATGTCAAAACATGTATTGGATTGGAACATGTTCAGTCCCGCAGTCGGTGCACAGCGCGGCTGCTGAAAGCCTCAGCAGAGGTGTCTTTACTCTCCTACATCTGTGTCCCGCAGTCAGTGCACAGCTTTTGTGTTTTGTGTGACCTACACAAGCACAAAGAGGTTTATTCTCAGCCTCCCGCAGAACATCTGAGTCAGTTCACTTCCAGCTAGAAGCTGAACATTTCTAGGATGTTATCCCAGCTGTGTTAGAAATATAGAGTCTGACAGGGTCTCCTGTACTGTAGGAATTCAGAAAGGCTACTACAAAAATTAATTTGAAAGGAACTTTTATGTCAAATCTGCATCTGTCTCGAGATGATGGCTGTTTTTCCAGTGTAGTGATCCAGTTGATATATGATTATGGCTTAATCCTCATTTCCCATTTCAGTCCTGATTGACACGGCAACGACTGTGATTACTGGTGGTTTCAGCAAGTGTGATTTATTTCTACAGGTCCTAGGTAGAGGTACTTTTGTCAAAAATACAGCAGAGTAGCATTTGGTGTGTTTGCTTACAGTGTAGCCAGACAAATTCACATTGTATGTAGGCACAGGTAGTCAATTTGATTCCAGGGCGGATATGGCGATCTCTGCCACTAACGTTGACAACAACCACATAGAAATCTTCCACATTACGTAAATACATTGAAAGGATTACAAATTGAAATTGCAAGCGCAAACCATAACATTAATACATTTAAAAAAATTGCCTTTACAGATTACAGTTCCCTGTATATTATGGATTTGGTCACGTGGGTCCACCATTGGCCTCTGGGTTCTTTAGTAAAACCCCTTTAGAGGTATATTACTTTGCTGTGTTAAACTGACTGCCGACATTGTAAAGCAATACAGAAACGTCCCTTTACCTCATTCCAAAACAACATAAAACCCTATGTTTCCATTTTGACAGTGGATCTGATTTGTTCTCTGTTGACATTGTCATGAAGTGATAAAAAAAAATCCCATAACATAAGATAGCCATTAGAGCTCAAGTGACTTCTGATCTTAACATTGGGCTTGAACGAAAGCCAAGAATGTGCCCCTTTTAAAATGATATTCAACATTTTTATGTTAATCATTAATAAATGCCTGCAATAGCAAATGCAATGGTCCTACAAAAACAGAAACTACATGTGTGAAAGCTTTATTTTGTCAATTTCAGTGTTATCTACATACCAAATTTTTGGAGCTGGTCTAGGGACTAAAACGATGCATGGTGACATACAACAAATATAGATGTTGAGCATCAAAAACATGACCAACAAATATGCACTGCATTAAATGAATAGGAGACACCTGGACAAAGCAACAGCTGTTCAGTAAATCATAATATTCAGTTTGTCAGAGACTGCTGATTGATCTCCACAGTGATTGTGTAAGGTTTTATTGCATTATATTGAAAGGTATATCTTTCCATTTACATTAATGAATCAGAGAGAATACATATCGGAAACACCTGCCTTTGTCTCTCTATTCAGGTCTGACTGACCCAAAGGAACATATTTTCATTGATGTAATTGTGTAGCATGTGTGCTCAATATACAAATGTGCCATTTTACGTGTTAGTGAATGAGCAAATGGCGAGGGGATTCAGGTTGGGGAAAAAAAATGTTTATTACATAATTTTCCATGTAGAACATAGTGCACCATGTGTATAAAGGGAGTTTCAGAAAGAGGGCACAGAGTTAGCCAGCCTGATATCCTCAGGAAGGTTGTTCTGATCTCTAGGGGTTCACACAGTGAGAGGCCTGATTAGTGGGTTTAACAAGTAATGACATGTTCCTCATTTTCAGACTGAGAAGCAGTGAAGCAGCAATGATGTTATAGATTACAACTGACTTGTTCATGCTTGTGTCCACTTCTGACATGATATATAATAGCTAAAACGAAAAACACGTACTTTTATTAGAGGTCAGAAGCATCTACGGACGACCAGAGAGGACATTCTTAACCCATTAATAACTGTATTTATTATGTTCAGGAAAGGCCCCACAATTTTTTTTTTTCTATTAAAGGTGGAAACACAAAATATAGCCACATATTTTTTTGTTTTCATATATTTATCATGCCTTGACTGGTAGACAATTTGATTTTAAAATGCCCAACATTGCAACCACAAGTTTAAAATTCATTTGAAATGCTAAATATCAGATTTTTAGTGAATCAAAACATGGGTTATTTTAAGTATTTCTGAATCCAGAGCTACCAAGAATTTGATAGAACTCCTTGTAGTCATACTATATTTCTCAAAATTACCCAGGGAAAATGAAGGTTCCTGTAAGTGAGGTTCCCCTACTTGAAATACGCACTGAAATTCAAATGGACTTGCTTTGCTCAGTTTTGTCAGCTTAAAGGCAGATTTTCTTGAGTGAAAATGTTATTCAAGCAAAAAAAAATGGTATCTTGGCAAAACAGGCCAATAAATCTCCCTCCCCTCCTGATAACAGGGTTAAGTGTGTCAATTTATCAGCTGTTGAGCTCGACAGTTTCATTCTTGGAAACAGCAGTTGACGAAACAGTCTTAACCCCACAGTCCATGTGCTGGGTTGATGTGGAGATTTTGAATCTGACTCGCAAGAAAATATAAAGTTACAAATTCTTACTTTACATTTATCCTCTTTGGCCTTCCATACATATTTGATGGTGACATGAGATTGAATGGAAAGAAATTTGTTAACTTGCTTGAATATGTGATGTGAAGCATGCATTAAATCTCAAAATGGAACGTGGCATCATTCCCCCCCCCCCCCCCCTCTTTTTTTTTATTTGCTTTCCACAAACAGCTTGCAGAGATAGTTCCCCTGAACAGCACTTGCATGGGCTTTCCTGATTTTGACCTGCATCCAAAGGTTTCTTTGTGTGAAGGAGCAATCCCTGTCCAAGGTGCTGAAATCCGTCATCGGGCCTCATATTTGCCTCGGCACTCTTCACAGTCTTCACAGTCACTTTCACTGAGATGACAAAACAAATTCTTGTCTTTTTAAATCTGACTGTCAGCTGTTAATTAACATATTTAGCTCTTTCTAATTTGATTTAATCACCATAGCATTGGCAGTAAGACACAGTGGTAGGTGTTTGAATATTGAGGTAAACTGCGAGAAGCTTTCGTTTCCAGTAGATATAAAGTGGAGGGATTGAAAGAGCTGCTTTTTTACTTTTATTTTTACATATTAGACCGGCCAGAAAAATAGCACATAGAAATCATCAACATAATGCCCTTTTATTTGGGGTGCACTGACAGTTATTACAGGGGAAATTGAGTTCAGCAGCAAATGGATGGGATACAATAAGCTGCATCTAGGGCACTGACAATAGCAGTCGTTTCTTTTTACTGCATGAATGCCTTGACCTTGGTAGGTTTTCTTTCTTTATATGAACATTGGGAGAGAGCATCGTTTGTGATTTCATTACAGGACACAGAAGGTGATGAGGTGTTTTATCAGCTGTAAACAATGTGAAATATACAGGGAAGACTTTACATGTGAGATAGAAGCATATGGGAAAAGATGAAATCATTAGCAGCCATGTGTTTCTTTTCTTTGTAGCAAAAAAACATCTGAGAAAAATGTTGAAGTTCCATATGACGCCGGGAGTCACGCAAATGCAAGTCCGCCCTCTTTCATCCTGTTATTTGTTGTTAGGGCTCATAATGATTCCAGTGCAATTCCTTTGCCCACACAGCTGGAATAGTTCATCAGCAAAACTTCTCACATCACACAGCTAATTGGAGTCACACACGTGCTCGTGTCACTCACCCGTGCACTTGCTTCCGGGCACCATGTCCCATCAAATTTCTTGAGATTAGAGTGAATTAAGAGATTGTTTTTGATTAGATCCGTTTTTCGTTTCACTGCCTCATCCCAATTACAAAGTGCACTAACGGAGCCATTATGCCTGCAATTATATTCCATTTAGGCAATCACGTTCCAATTGCCGATATGCTCCAATTAATGGTTAATAACTAAGATTCTCACATGTGAGTATGTTTAATCGAGTTATTTTAGGTTTCTAATAATTTGTGGGTGACGTGTGGCAGTTGTTTTGCTAATCAATGTCACTGTCTTGATACAGATTTGCACAACAGAGCAACTCTGAGACCAACTTGGTTATAAGTTTCTGCTGTGTTACCACTGAGCATACTTTATTGCATTAGCTGTATCATTATGGTGGTAAGCAAATTAGATTTATGTTTATTTCCCCTTTGGCTTTCACTTGCCTGTCAAGGATTTCTTCTGGGGGTCAGTCCATTTTTCCGCAGACACGAAATTAAATAAAGTGATCCAGCCAGAACTCTCTCTGAAAAGCATTGTATCAACAGCGGTGCAGTTGCCACTCTAGGAAGAAATGTCATCCGCAGATTAATTTCCCAAATTTGAGCGGGCTTCTGTGTTTTTGTTTTTTTTCTTTTGTTTTCTTCACCTTCTTCTAGCTACAACTAGCTTTTCAAAAGACAGACTAAAATCAATTTTTGGCGCTCACAGAAAAGAAGAAGAATTTGAATCAACTGAAATTAAGCGGCCGCGCTTAGACGGCTTTTCTACTTCTGCGCTGTACATCACAGTAACCTTGACGTAATCGTTTTCTACACAGCCAATTCTCGCCCGTCTCACTGTCTATCCTTCCCTTCACTTTCCTTTTCGCACTGACAACAGTATGGTCATTACCGGCCTAAAGCCACCATTTTACACAGATGGACTCTGCAGGCATCAGGCATGTTGCATGACATCACAGCTTGGAAAGATGTTGTTGCAATTTGTGAAAGAACGGTTACGGGAGGAAAAATCAATTTGCCCTGTATTCCTAGATGGTTTGCTTCCTCCATCCTGGCAGGATAAGCAAGAAAACTGCAGCCAGCAATCCGGCTCATCACACAGATTGTACTTTGGAAGCCTTACAACCTTAAAGTTGTCCCTTTTAAGATATCTGATAGAAGAATTCTTTTCCGTACAAGATAAGATATTAAAGTCCATAAAATGACACTTTCAGAATGTCAGCTGTCTCACTCAATGCGTCTACACTTGAAGAAAAATAAGCTCTGTTAGACAGTGTGTACAGTATTATCATTAACTTGACAGACATGTGGGAACATTGACAGTGAGTCTAAAGCGATTTACTGTTAACATGCACCTAATTTTATCTAAACCCATTAGCTTGCAACAGTCGCGTGGATATTTTTACATGGCCTCTCTGCTGATGGTATCTCCTTTTTTTAGCAGCACTATAACAGAATTTCAAAATAGCCCCATCCGATTTCCTGCACTATTTACACTGATATGTTTAGAAATGTGGCCTGTGCCGGTATTGGGAGTGCAAAAATAAATAAAACAAGCACAAGCAAACAGTTCAGCCTACCAAAGTAATATCCCCCCCCCCCGTCTTCCCATGTAGCCCTTTTCGATGTGCACTGGAGCATAGGATTAAGTTTCGTTCTGTAATATTTTGAATGGTTCTTGGTGGTTGAAATTCATACAGGATTTCAATTGTATCTCTGTCTGTTTGATTTATTACTGGGCTTTGCCTCCTTATTACCATGAAAGGCCTGGGACTTTTCTTTTTTCTCTCATTCCGTCAAGCTGTTGCATAATGCCGTGGCAATACAGGAGCAAGGGTTATAAGGTCTCAGATTATAGGGCCTTTCCCTAAAGAAATAACTGTTATATCCCCCCGAGGAACATGTAAATCTACAGTATGTAATGCACTATAGATGATGAGTGTATTCTGGTTGTTTGTTTTTGAATAGTTTCATCTACTCTAGCCTAGCCAGATCAAGGATATGCAACCTGTGAGGCACTTTGATTGTCAGAAAGCCGTATTTTTCAACACACAAGTGTTGTGTGGGGAGAGCCGGCGGAATGGCGGGGGACAGGGGACATAGCTTTGGAATAACTGATTAGAACCAGGCAGCTTTGGTGGAAAGAGTCCAGTGTAAAGCCAAACCCAAACACGGATTGTGCTCTGATCCTGAGCTGTTTACAGATAGGAGGAGAGCTCAGAGATTACGTTTAAACCTCTGTGATTAAAAAGTAGATTATCTTCACTCCTGTTTATCAACCTGACTGCAGTAGTGATCTGTGAAAGGTGACCACCATCATCAGACTTTTAATGTACCGACTGAAGCTGAAAGGGGTATTGTACTTTACTTCAATAAATGAGCTTAATACAATTACACAGATACACACACCCTATAAATGCCATTGATTGCTATTTTAGGGCTGGTTTACGGGTAATGTATGGTGAAATAATCTGGCTGTTTGGAGCAAATAAACACCCCAGAAGGGAATATGAAAAAACACAAATGATCCTGGGGTCAGATTTACTTTGCTAGTGGTGGATACAAAATACAAAAAATACAAAACAGCCTAAGTCGCACATAATAATCGAATTGATGTGATTCAGGCACAAATGTTAATGGGCAAGATGATGTGAAAGAAGTGACATTTACTCTGTCTGATGATCAGGCTAGAATAATCCTGCATTTAATATGAATTTACTCTGACTTCACGTTTTCTGAATCAACACAAAAGTTGATTGCGCTCTTCACGGGCTAAATACATAAGAATCGAGCTAAGCATGGATGGTAGTGAACTGTGTTAATGTTCTGCTTATTACATGTTTGATGAATGAACCTTAATGTGATCCACATATTAATATTCACAGCAGGATAGGACATCTATTAAATGATAAATTCAATGAAACAAAAATGAGTCAATCAAGTATGACTAGAGGCTGTGTCCCATTCCAGGGACAACTTCCCACAAATCCCCGCTTTTATATGCTTTTGAAATCAGTGCTGCAGGATCGATGATATCCTTGAAGGTCGAGGACCGCCTGGATTAAGTTTTATTTACCAGGTGTTTGCCCTCAGCAGCTCATCTACTGTATCACTGGTAAATCACCTGAAATGGGCAAATGAAAAAGCTGCTGCAAGATGTAAATCATAGCAGTCACTTGTCGGTAGCCTTGACAAGTTGTTCTCCAATGGAGGCCACCACGGAAATGCAACACACATGGACATGCATAAACCCTGCTGAGCCCCATCATGGTCTAGATGTAATAACATTTATCTTACATCCCTGAGAATGTATCATATCCAAGTAGATGAGATCACGCTGCACCGCTTCCGTGTGGGAACACCATGTACAGAATGAAAGGGAATAAGTCAATACTGTGTGGGAAGACAAAATCGCTTCACAAAGTCATTCATGGGGGAATTACCATTATTGGATCAAAGTCTCCCCCAGTCCTCGCAGCTTGCCAATGTTGTCTGTTGAGGCCCTCATGGTGCACCACTATCAGTTGGCTGAGCATGGCTCTATAACGAAGAGTGTGGCAAAGATTCAATTGATGATGCCTATGCCTGTTTTTCATGGTCTTTTGTTAATAATGAAGGATAATGCAAAATCTCTGTATTGAGGATCATTTGATAATTGATTGTAATAATATCGTATTATAGCCATAGATAAATGAGATCATCATAGCAAAGATGATCCAACCCCAGACATTTGGCTTGTACTGTATACCAAGCCCTTACCATTTCTAAAAAGTTGCAACAATCTTTAGTTTAGACTTTAGGGTTTATTTTTTCGGTCTGTACACAACATATAAATCATCCTCACCTTTTCAGCAGCCACATTTCTGACTTCCTCACCTCTCTCCCCCACTTTAACTGTAGCAAATCTAGGGATGCAAATATAAAAGAGTAGTGTGAGCAGGTAAATGCAACATAGGAGCGAAGGAGATGGATCTGTGCCACTATTAAACCTCTCTGTGATCTCAATTTCAGAATTTCAAAAAGGGTAACAATATCATAAAGATTGAGAGCCCAGAGCACTATCACATTAGCTTCGCAGCCACAATGCTACATCAAAATTATATTTTATCACAGAACTATAAACAAGCATGACGAATTTCTCATAATTCTTTAGTACTTTTGAAAATTGCAGCGCTGTTGTCATGAAGCTGCTATGCATGCAAATAAAAGTTTTTTGTTTTTTTTTTTTCAAATAATACCGACAAATCTAGTAGAAAGATGTAGGATGCAAGTATCTCCTTACCTGAAACAAAACAGTATTATAATTGTGAAATAATAGTTTAATAATAATTTGTGTTGGTCACAAAAATTGGCATGAGCCTCTATCAAGGTTTATCAGCCAATAATAACCCATAAGGCTATCATGCAGTATCCGTGTTTTGTTAGCATCAACCGTAGTAGTAGTAGTAGTAGTAGTAGTAGTAGTAGTAGTAGTAGTAGTAGTAGTAGTAGTAGTAGTAGTAGTAGTAGTAGTAGTAAAAATGGTTGATTTCTACAGCATTCACTTAGCATACTGTACTGCATGAACTAATCGTACTAACATTAACTAGCTAGCAACATTAACATTAGCTATTAATGGCAATGTCAATGTTAGCTAGAATCGTATTTTATAACATTTGCTAGTTAGCCTTAGCAACATTAAAATTTGCTAGCTAGTGTTGGCAGCATAGGCTAGTGCAACAAACTGGCAACCACTTGAGGGCGCAGATGATTCAAACGAGAGTGTTGTTGTGATGTGAGTGCAAATGGAATGCCACATTTAGTTACTGAATGTTATCAGAAACACATTTAAGCTCAGCTGGAGCTGCTTTAGACTTTTAAGGTAGCGATTAAAGAGACAGCAATTGATGTTTCCACATCTTTGGTTGCTCGTTGAAAATGGACAGTTACCCTCTGGAGTATTTCCTATTTATGTGACAAAGAATTTGACGAAAGCAGATGGCTCTAAAACATGTTTTTGTACTGTGTCCTTCTCAACCGGCAATTGAAGTAATAGTCAAGTCGTCCCTAACAATCGCACGGTGGAACAAATTACTAAAATTGAAAGGTTCATCCCACATCAAAGGATGGAAACCGATGCTGTCTGTTCCCTCTCATATCAGGAGGAGCGAACACTGGGCTACCACATCAGTCGCACCAAATAAAAAGCATATTCCGTGAAGTTTTGCATTTCACAGGCATCGTGAAAACAACTGGAATCATGAAGGGGAGACAAATTCTTCAATTATATTGGAAAAAAAATGTTATTTAATTGCTTTGTTTTAGTTAAAGCGTCTGTCACTGCAGCTCTCTGTCCATTATATCCATGTTATTGAAAGCATCCTGCCCATGCTGATTCCAGCAGTTACCCTGTGGCACTAGGCTTCAGATTCATGCAAAGCCAGGCATACACAGTATAGTGAACGGCAACCATCCTTGCAGCCATGACTTCTTCCTCTGATTTAGTCCTTTTCAAATTCAAATAGATATCATGGGAATATGGGCAAGAATAGCATGACTGACTGACTCACCCAGATATGAAACATCTACCGTGTGAAAGGTGAAATGCAGGACTTGACAACTGCAGAGCGAAAGTGAAGTTGAAGAAACTGCAAAGTTTGGCTCTGGCAATGTTCAGTGGACACAGGCAGGAGAAATAGAACAACAGGGTTTCCGAAATAATGTAAGCCTGAATTAAACATTTGGTGTGACTTCAGCAGGATAAATATTGTATCCTTGTATATAGTGAGACTTCCAGGATGATGAATATTGCATCTTTATCTATAAATCAAAACCTTTGGGCCTCGAATGAAATAAAGTCATTTTAGGGTTTTTATTTTGCACCGCTGAGACTTAAAATGTTTTTTTTGTTCTTAACATTTATGTGTCACCCTAATCTATATAATAATAATCTATAATAATTATGCAATATGTTAATCATCAGAGCTCTGATAATTACATGTTTGTTTATAATCAATAACCAACAGTGTTGGAACAATGCCAGACAGATGCTGCCATGCCTCTGCACTCAGATGTCATTAAAGAGATGTAACTTTGAGGCCGTCATGATTTTTGTGATGTTTTTGCTATGGGTATCCAAATTTTACTCCTGTTTTGGTACAGTCATAAAATGTCTAAATATTACATTTTAGGAACAACATTGACAGAAATTGTGAGGCTGTTTTTTATTGAACAAAGAGAATTTGTCTGTGAAACAGAGCCTTTGTTTAGATACTGCCACTACTACTAACATGTGATGCAACTCAGTACAACATAAGCATAAACTACAGCTACAGAAATTACGGCAGAATTGAATCATCACATGCCACAGTCTGTGTTAGAAGGATCATCATGAGCGCAATGTACAGAACACGGGGGGTTGATTCACCGTGGCCTCTTGTCGACTTGCGTGTTGTGCCGGGAGCACTCCCTTCGAAAGCAGTGCTTAAAGAACAAGTTCACCAAAAAATGTTAATTTGATCATTATGTACTCACCCTCATGTGGATGGAATGTAGGGTGAGGTTTTTGTGATCCACAGAACATTTACGGAGCTTCACAGAAAAACAGAATTGCAGTGTTTCTATCTATCTATCTATCTATCTATCTATCTATCTATCTATCTATCTATCTATCTATCTATCTATCTATCTATCTATCTATCTATCTATCTATCTATCTATCTATCTATCTATCTATCTATCTATCTATCTATCTATCTATCTATCTATCTATCTATGATATAGCAGCTAAATAGAACTGAATGACACATTGTGTTTAATGCAGACGTCCACAAAATATCCCTTTTATTAACAATCTCCTGATTTATCATTAAACACCACAGCTCTAAGTGTCTGCAGTCACTCAAGGAGATAAGCTCAAAGTACTTCAGCAAAAAAAAAAAAAAAAAAAGCATGCACGATTTATTTTGTCCCGTCTTTGTTCTTACATTATTTTTTTCCAAAGCAGGTGCACGCTTTAAATCTTCCCTTACAAAGTGCTGAGTGCCACGCCGTTGCCCTTTATGACAGCGTATTGTCTGCTTCAAATAAAGTCAGGGTGTTTTTTTTTTGTTTTTTTTATACTGCTAACATGTTTATAGCTGGATGTAACATTTTTTATTTGGCTTGTTTCATCATAAATGGTTGTTTGTGTGACTCAGATGAAGAGAAATCAGCACAGGGTTTTTTGTCAGATATCCATTTTTCTTATTTATTTATTTTTGTATAACCCCAGTCTGAGGAAGGTCAAGACATAACTGAATGAGAGATCTTTCTGAATATGTATTACATTTGGCTGTTTGATACAGCATGAGAGGAGGACATAAACAAGAAGCCAAGTATGACAAGTTTTTCTGGTTTACTGACACTCGTGCTTTTATTGTTTTTTTTTTTTCTGATGTCATTTATGAGGCAGCCAAGAACATGTTGTCTCCGGGTCCGTTTCCCACTCAATTAATTAGAGATTTTCTTCCGACAAAAAAACCCCGTTGTCTCCCGTTCCTCTGTGCCGCCACACTTCCACTTTGAATGCCTGTCATGCACTCTCAAGGTTTTTTTTTTTTCTTTTTTAATCTGGGCTCTAGTGCCAGGATCAACAAAGTGCCTGTGGTGACAAACCGTGTGATGGTCGTTTCCTGCCCTTGTCAGAGCTTTGGGGAATATTCAGTGGATGTCAATGCAGCCCAACTCTAATTGAGGCAGACAGCATGCTGCCTGGAAGGTGTTATGACATGCCATTGCCAGATTTTCAATCCATTATGGTAACAGCTTAAACAGGTAAATAACAATTACTGTAGAAAAGTAATCCAAAGATGATAATGTTCATTTTTATTATACCATGCAACTGTTGTCAAAAGACATCATAAATCATATAATTGTCAAGGTTCACACTGTACATAGGGTAATGAACTGTGAAGGCATATTTAATGTATTATTCTGGCTTCATAGAAAGAGTTATCCGACATTTCATCGCTGGCAGGGTTTTGTATGTGAGAGTAGCAGTTTGCGGAGGTCATGTAGGATTAAAGGGTCCAGTGTGTCCGATTCATTCACATTCAAGAGCGAGGCTGCAACCAATCGAATATGCCATGCTTTACCCCTCTCTGCGGTGGCCGCTCCAAATGCAAAAAGAAAAAAAGAAACATGACCAGAGAATATAGCAGACTCAGTGGAAGGGGAGAGATCTTCTGTTTCTGTCGGTGTACCCTTGTACATCCAACACGCTGGACATTTACACAGTCCTTGAAGGATAAGTTCCCCCAACAATCAAAAGTCGGTCATAAACTAATCACCCTCAGTCCACAAAACACTCCTGGAGCTTCACGGCAAAACAGTGTTGCATCATTCTCCTAAACAATTGAACTTGATGGGGACTGGTTATAAAATGCAAAACAATAACAACAAAAAATAAAATAGAAATGGCTTGTAACAGCTGGCAGGGGTAGTTTTTCTTTAATGGCAGGACACAGTAAAAGGGTTGGTTACCTTGCTGAGAAATGGGAGTAGTTATGTTGGAAATGTTTGGTTTGCGTGTGCAGTGACATATATTCTAGTAACTATGTTCCAGAGAGTACGGCGAACAGGAAGACAGGAAGACTTCCTGTTAATCCCACCTGCATCAGTAGGTAGTCCAGAGCCTGAAAGACAGACCTTGCAACTAACATGTAGAGACGTGATTACTGAATCGGAATACACTGAAAGTAAGAAATAAAAACAAAAGCAAGAGTATCTAAAAAATAGTGTGAATCACATTTTTAAAGGTGCACTTTGTAGCTTTGTGGAAGACATTTTCATCAGAATGGAAAGATCTTTAACACTCTCTTTGTTTTCATCAGTGAATAAAGAAAACAATCTTAAAGTATGACACAAATCATATATTGAAATATTTGGCAGACCCTGCCACCCTTATTTTCCTCTGAGAACAGCTTGTTTATTCAGTCATTTAAAAATAAATAACCCTGAGTTTGTATTTTGACCTCATCAATATTGTAAATATTAAAAATCTGAGTTTGAATTTTTAAACCACACAGTGCCCTTTTAATGTTGAAGCACAGTTTTAATAGCCTGGTCACGAGCATGGTCAACTTTTTTTGAATTTGCGAATAGTTTGGTTTGAAGCCTTTCAAGTCGATCGTTACTGAAGTTGAATTGATTCATCTTGTATATTTTTCTTTTCGCAGATTGATGCGGTCGAATCGGCATAATATACAATTGCCGTATCGGCGAAGTGAGGGAATGGTCACACCCCTTGTACACATCAATTAATCCAAAATAATAAAACTGGGACACTGGCAGAAATGTGTTAATGTATTCGCTTCAATTTTTAATTTGTTTTCACTCTGTCATCACAGTTATGCACTGCATTTTGCATCCAGTTGATCTTAAGATGATAAATTGTCCACAAGTGTTTTCTCTAGTTTGGCTCTAATGAGGACAGTCAGTGTCTTTGACTCAAGCAAACTGTACACGGTTAGTATTAATATTGCATTTTAGTGATCTTGTTGCAGGTTTTGACTTTGAAAGACTCACCTTGAGTTCCCTCTAATCTCGCTTCCAGCACATTATAATATTCACTTTCACCAAACATTTCAATACAAACGCTGCTTTCCAGACATTACTCTTCTTCTGAGCTTCTCGATTAAGGTCTAAAACAGAACAACACATGTCAAGAGCCACCAGCACTTGACATGTGTTATGTCTGGCTATTCAATTCCAATAATGTATCACCTAGCAGCCGTTGTTCATGTACTTGACTGAAAAATGTGCTGAGACAAACACTGAAAAGGAATCAGATAAAATGGTGGTCTCAGAGGGCACCGGGGGATTAACTGACTTCAGCTGGTTCTTAATGGAAAAAAAAAAGGAAAAGGACTCATCACAGAGCAAACTCTCCATTCAGAATGTGTGTATGAGGGAATGAAAAGAGGGCACATTATTGATGCATAGAATCCACCACACAGTGTAGCCTTCATAAACAAAAACTGATTAAAGTCATTCTTAAATAAATAACTCAACAGTGCGTGATGAATATTCCCTTGAATATACGATACAAAATCATTTAGGGAAAAAAAACACATTATAAGATGAACCCTACAGACTGACACAGATATATGAGGCTCTGAGTGCCATTAATGGTACATATTTATAAATTAATTAGTGTTTTATGTATGGCTCTCTGTTATTATTTCCTGTATTTTCCGCAGGTCATGGACACTTCCACACAGGCAGATGTAATGTAGCCGCCCTCCCACGCGAGTTACTTGAACACCATAAAGCAATAATCACCTACGTTCCCATTTTTCCCTCCTATGCAGCTGCAATCCCATTTATCTCCTCTTAACTTCCTTTGATAGGTCATTAAACTGGTCTTGGAGCTGTGAAGTAAAGCACTGAATCATGTCGCAGGTTCCATCTGCTGGCATGCCTAATCTGGGGCAGAAGGCCCCAAGTACATATGGCTGCCATATAAAGTTTTATGTAATAATTGGCAGTGACGGAGCCGTGAGCAGGATTCAGTGGAAATGAATTGATATCTGAGGGAGATAGCAGCAGTGAGGGATGCAGCGAGAGAGAGGGAGCCGGGCAGAGAATGACAAGGGAGAGATTTCGGTACATCTGCTGCAAATCTGAAAGTCTCCCTTGGCTCGGCTGGCTTGTGTGTGTTTGCTCCAGATTTCGGAAATAACAGTGACGTGGAACAGGCAGGGGAAGCTGAATCAGCTTGTACTCATACAACTGGCGAGACCTGTCCCGCCGGAACTTTTGTCTTTGCAGCATTGAGGAATTGCAGAGTTTGTCAAAAGTAAGACTCCTGCAAATCTGCCAGAGAGCATTCATTGACTGTCTGGTCGGAAAACATTACTCAACAGTGCGTATGATTAGTCTGTAAAGACAAAGGCGGTGTAGGGTACACTGTCATTATATGAGCATCAGTCCACTCATTCTGAGACCACGTCTTCATTTCTTACTGCTCTTTGATGGAACTAAATGCGTAAAATTACCTTTGCGAGAGAGAGCGAGAGAGAGTCATCAAGATACTACCTTTTGAAACGCTGGTGACATCATTAAGTTTTATATAGGAAACTGTCCATGGGCAGAGAGGAATTCAGCTCTAAATGCTAATATAGAGTGCTGAATAGAGCATTAAAAAGTGCTGCTGTCAAGCCGCGCTCTGGCAGACTGACACATCGCTGACTGCGTGTCAGGCAATTCAAACGGAAAAAAAAACAACGATCAATTGGTGGGGACCCTTCTATTCATGTCTAAATCATTATGAGGAGCCCTCAAGAGCTGTGGATCTAGCTTTTGTGCACATCACTTACTTTTTCAATTAATCGTTTGTTATTGGCTGATAATAACGCTCTCGGGTCATAAAAGATCTCGAAAACAGTCCTTGACATTGTTACGGAGTGTGTGCTTTTTTTTTTTTTTTCACACCATTCAACTTAACACCGCTGTATTTCACAAAAGCTTGTCACGTCCATGTCACCGACTATGCCTCCAAAATACTTGTTTTACGTTAACCTCTTTCTTTTTTTGTTTTGATCGCAGTCAAGGTAGTTTCTTTGCGCATTTTTAAAAAAGCGGCTTTGTGCGAACATAAACACCTGTCTCCAGCATTGTTGGGGGAGCACAATCGAAGACGCGCCGACTCTAATCAATACCGCGGCCCCTCACAAAAAATCTTGACAAGCCGTTGCTCTCTGTGGTGCTTAGGAATATGACACTGGATCGTCGTATTGTGTATAAAGAGTTCGATGTCTGTAGACATTGGAAACCATGACCGTCCGACTGCATTTATTCTAACAGAAATTAAACGATTGAGTTAAGTGTATCGGGGAGCTACTTTCATCAAACCTGAGGCCGTAGAATGTCATCTTATACGATCATGTGTTCTCTGTTCCCCTTTGATTTCTGCAAGACTCCTTTAAATACACCTTCTAATGACATTAAAATACAATATCCAAAAAGCAAAATGAGCAGCTTTAATCTCTCAAACACATTGTGCATTTTTTATTGTTTGTTGGTTGTTTTTTTCTTTTTTTTTATGCAATGATTGAGCAGATCTCAGATTTCAATTAGAGTGAGCTTTTAGGGGGAACATCATAGAGACGATGAGGCTGTTTGCTTGTGCCCGATCCGATGGAGCCTTTGTGCCACATGAAGTCACACACTTACTGTAATTGCGCTCATCGTTCATATAGTAAAGTCTGCATCGTTAAATACATCTAAATCCAATTCTGGGGAAATGCTTTTAAAACAATCAGTCACTAATGAGGAAATTACATTCCCTCCCCCATCTATACACTAAAAAGAATTAGTTTAGCTTTGACTCGGTTATACTTATCCCCTCAGAATGTGATCATCTGATTGTGAGCATGCTTAAACCTTTAAGGTGGGGTGTGAGCGCAAAGTCTCGCATATCAGATCCTGATGACAGATCAGCGCTCATGCAGGTTTGCTTGAGGTGTTTGAGAAATGTCCACGCTCCATATGGAATTACTTATTACTTACTCTGTAGACGACAGAGAATGAAAATCATGGCTTCCTGTTCAATTTGCATTAACACGATACCTCTTTATGCTGAGCTTTTCTCACAACAAACAAATATACTGCGTGACGTGTTATAACACTAACTGATTCTATGCAGCTCTCTATGTTGGCAATTTTGCCAAAGAACCCTGCATGAATCTCCAATCAATATCTTTCAGTAGAGGCATTTAGCCCACTGATTCAAAAACATTGTGCCATCTTTTGCATTTTAGACAGCTGAAGGAAACCTGGTGTTTTTATCCTCAGGGCAAGGTCCTCAGAGAAACAGATACCTGTAATGTCTGTAGAAATGTTGTCTTGATGTTTGTCTCAGCGGGTGTTGAAGCAAACATCATGAACATCCGCACAAATAGTTCACTGAATCTTTTTAACACTTGGAATAGAAGCATGTTTTTTATCCGCAGTCGGAAAAGAATAAAGGTAGAATGATGCAGAGCTTAGCAGGTTTTGCTATTGGTTTATATAATCCCTTGCTGGCTGTGGTAGTTTTCTTTCTAAAGGCTAAAGTCGGAGCATCACACGGATAAAAAAAGGACCTTGAGCAAGTTAAATGAGTTCATAACTGGTCAATGTAAATCCATAAAATGATGATTTTTGACATCAGGGTGAATGATTTAAATGCAGAATGCAACACTTCACCATCACAAGACTCGTTAAAGCTATGGTGTAACACATGTTGTTGTGCCTTAAAATTAACATTTAAAATCAATTCAATTTGAAATGGATTTTAAATGAATATTTAATGTGATTGATCATATCTCCAAGCTGAGAACTGCTTTATAAAATATTAAAATACCCTAATCCTTTTCATCATCTTCATTATCAGTCAGATTAGACCACAGCAGGTTGGGGTAATTCATGGTGACCACACTGTAATTAATTGAACTTTACTTCCATTGCTGACTGTGTGGTTGCCTGTTCTAATCAATCGTTTTTCTTTGTGATACTCAGGGAATTTGCACGTTGGAAGGTGAGGAACACAGCGATCGAGAGAAGGGACCTGATCCGGAACCCGGTGCCGCTCATGCCTGAGTTCCAGCGCAGCGTACGCTTGCTGGGCCGCAGACCCACTACTCAGCAGTTCATCGACACCATTATTAAGAAATATGGAACTCATATTCTCATCTCAGCCACCCTGGGAGGTAAGAGAGGTCCATTGGTTTCATTAGCTCACTTCCATGCTTAATTAACAGTTTCCACATACTGGTTTATATGCCTTTTTACACATGGTTTGTGGTTTGCTTACATGCTTCATGTCAATGAAAGTGCTTTACTGGTGACGCTGGGGAGGCTCCTTTTAGAGACTTTGATTTCTTTGGCTGCAAATATGTGTGCAAACAGATATTTGGTAATTATGTGCAGCAAAGTATGTGTTGGTCTAGGTACTATATAAATACTGTCAAATATGTGCAGCAAAGTTTACATACTGAAACAGGTCTTTAAATGACCATGAGGAATGGAAAATTTTAAAACAAAAGTACAGTAATTAAACTGATCATTAGTGTAATCCCAGACAACGCATGCAAAAGGAATTGAGACAGAGCGGGACAGGGCTAACTGGTTAGCATGCTAACTTCAGCAAGTGTCACCGTAACACAATACAATCAACCAAGATAACCAACAATATGATTTTCAACTACTAGTATCACACATAGTACTTTTAGGAACATGAATTAATAAATATGTCTCTTCTCATTGGTTCAAATAAATATCACATATGATTATACTGTGAAACTGTAACACCACAGTGTCCAAGATTATTCATCTGCCTATTTGTCAGAACAGCTCAGGGAAGCAGTTTGGGGTCAAGACGTTCTCCAGGGTGTTAGAAAAAACTCTCCAGCAGCAAATCTGCAGTTACATCACAGAAGGGCAGGGCAAAGCAGACATTTTTCAAGATACAAATTACTTTCTTCCACAGCGAGATTATTGCAACCTAATGATCAACATATTATCTTAATTTTCAGGTTCATGTTTTTATGTAGGGTCTGTACTAGAAAATATTTTCATGCGTTAATGTTCAAAAATCACATTATTTTTCTCATACTGTTAATTGCTGCAGCAACTCTATACACCCTCAGTCTCAATGCTCTGTCTTAGTGCCTGTCTCCTGGAAAGGCCAGATGACTCGGCTGTCATAGGCCTGCGTAGGCAAGTGTTTTGGTTTGTTTTGCAACTATGGCCATTCTGGGGTGTGGCTGAGGGTGGTGACTATACAGTTGTAACACCAGAAACTTCCGGAACTCCAGACAGCTTTTTTAACAACACAGTTTCTGACTTTGGCCTGCCGTGGGTAAGCATTTTGATACTTTCGTCAGTATTTATATAGCACCTAGAACTGCCTATAATCGGAAAAGAGATGCAGTCTTACATTTAATTACATGGGACCTTTAAAGTGACCACAGTGGTAGTACAGACGACTTACTGAACCATTTTATAAGACAGCGCTTCTATTCTATTTCTTTGAAGACAAAGTGCATCTGAACAGGTAAGTTAAAACTTGAATCAGGTTTTATGTTTTATTGTAATTGGACTGTTAATATGATTAGGCTGCTGCAACAACAGCATGTAACACCTACATTTTAATAGTGGTGGCTGTGTTCAGGTATGGGGATTTGTCGGTTGTCCAGGGTAGGTGACTTGTACAGGATCCGTTCTGACTGAAGAGAGGTATCACTCTATTCTGAAGTGGTATTCCATCTCATATGGATTAAGTGGATTTTCCAGCAGGACAGTGATGCACAACTTGCATCAAAGCTTTTTGCAGTACTATCTTAAATCCACAGTCGGCAAACTGCAGCCCCAGTGAACAAATGTGTGAGCGTCTGATAAGTACACCGGCAAACCATACTGTAAAATCATATGTGAATTCTCACAATCTTCAATATTGTGGAAGCAAGTAGTCGCTGCCGGTTGGAAGCTGTCGACCTACCAAATATACTGTAGAGAGTCGTTTTCTTACTTGGGTAATGATCAGTGTGTATGTAAAATGATATATGGGAGATATCTGTCAAACAAACAATTAAGTTAAAGGTGCAAAAGGTGCAGAGATTTACTGAAATCATCAACACAATGTGAAGAAATAACAGTTTTGAGTATATGTATTTTGTTGCAGAGATGTAAACTGAAATTAGTACATCAGCCAGTTAACCCCCAGCAGCATCCCTGTGCTAGTGGTGGGAACAACCACACTCCACTGGTGCTTCGAGCTTCCAGCCTGGACCCCTAGATGCATGGCTTACGAAGCAAACTGAGCTAACTATTTAAGTAAGCAGAGAAAGATCAATACTAACATATTGCACCTTTGAGTGAGATGATGGTTCGTTATTTTGCCAGACTACACATCTAAGGGGAACTGGAGAAAATTCTAATGTGACAAACTGGATTAAAACACAGAAAAGTCAAGTTACCTGTTGGCTTAGATGAGTGATCCGCTACAGCATTACTCTGGAAGGTTCAACACAAGTATGAACCCATTGTGACTTCCCCCATTGGTTTGCGGCTGACCATTTTAAAGCCAAAAGTTAGCCAATACAGCTGTTGCCATCTTGTTTTTTTTTTGTTTGTTTTTTTTCATAACCAGAAGTGACCATATTTAGAAGAGAGGGTTGTGCTCCGGAGGATATCGTGACAGAATCTGACTGAGAACTAGAGGGCACGTGGAGATAGTGACTTGTCAATCACAAGCTAGCAACACCCTAAAGGACACTCTGCTTTATTGTGTACTTTACTCTAATTGGGGCCATTTCTTTTTCAAAATGAACCTCATAATGAAATGAAATAACCTCAAAATTTGAGATTGATGCCATAAATTCATTAGACAGCTGTTCATTGTGGTTATAAATTAAGTGAGAAGACGGGCCATTTTTTGTCAAGCTTACATAAAATCAGACTTCTTTTGTTAAACCAGTGGAGTTGGATTCACTATTCAGACTCATGAGCTCCATCCATATTATATAGTCAGCAGTTAATATTGAATAAGCTGATCTTTGTACACAGCCAGGAGGTATTTTCAACCACGTGGGCTGGCAGTCAAAAAAATCAAAATTGACTTTCTCCTACGGGCAATATAAAGTGTTTTTAACCTAAAGTTGCCCTAATGTTTTTTAACCTCTAGGCAGAGCTTGTGTTCTGATTCATAGTCTTACTTTTACATCTGCACAATGTTCTTTTTCCATCACGGGGTAGATGGACTGAATGTGATGACAGCACGCCAATTCAGGAAATCTCTCCTGCCACATGCCATCAGACTTTATAACAATAGTTAAATAATCTGGTCTTTCCATACAGTCCATACACACTTTATCTGTTTTTTCTGTTTTTCTTTCCTGCTACATGCCATCAAACTGTACAATAATAGTTATAGAATCTGGTCATCTAATACAGTACATGCACACTTTATCTGTTTTTCTTATGCCCACCAGTCCACTGATGATTGTTTATCTGTTTCACTGCACCTTATATTTTATTTTATTTTTTGCACTATAATAACTACCTCTTTTTATACATTATCTATACTGTGTATATTTGTACATTGCATTTTATACTGTAATTAATATGTTATTTCTTCTTTTTATTTCAGTGTGTTGCTTATATCTTTTATGTATGTAAATGCTGCTACGCCAAAATTTCCCAGCTTGGGATTAATAAAGTATATCTATCTATCTATCTATCTATCTATCTATCTATCTATCTATCTATCTATCTATCTATCTATCTATCTATCTATCTATCTATCTATCTATCTATCTATCTATCTATCTATCTATCTATCTATCTATCTATCTATCTATCTATCTATCTATCTATCTATCTATCTATCTATCTATCTATCTATCTATCTATAACTTGGGGGAAAAAAAAAAATTGAAACAGCTGACTCATTGCACACGGAGCCAACGTCACAGCTTCAATTTCACTCACAACGCCGCAAACCATTGCAGCCACACACATGCTGATTGCATTCTCTTTGTGATACTAAATTTAACGTGAAGATAATCTTCTTCATAAATACTGATGCGCTTTGCAGGTAAGTGGGGTAGGATGATTATCATGTGTACTGCTCTGATTTATCTGCCGGCACTTACTTATTAAATAACGGGCGCACTTAAGCACATTTCAGGTGGGCCTAATTTAGAGATAGGTACTTTTTAAGCCGACCATATACAGAGATGCAATTTTTGATCAAAGAAACATTGTTATTTACGAGAGCCTATTTTCAAGGCCTTCTTTTTTGCTTTTGGTAATCAGACACACAATAAACCACCTTCCCCAAATCCCGCAAGTGCCAGCAAACACATATTTTTGAATTCCTGACTCTAAGAGCTCACTCTGGAGAAAGAGGAATAAATGCCTCTAATGGATCTGTGCAGTATTTTGGATGTGCTTCCCAAAAAAATAAAAGTTAAGCACCCCTGCTGTCCAAGTCTAAATATAAATGGCTTCTCCCTCGCATCTCTTATCTTATCTCGAGCTCTGAGGGACTCATGAAGGCAGCTTACTCTGATTACTTTGCCAATTGCATTTCAAAGATATAATTAGTAAGATAATCCACTCTTTTACTCAAACCCCGCATTATATAATTGTATGCATGAAACACTGCCAAGTAGTCGCTCCAGTTGTGTAAAATGCTGTGTAATCTCAAAATCAAATGCCTTTGAGAAAAATGCATGATCAGTAACACTATACACACTGTAGCTACTTGGATCTCAGAACTCAGCCACGTGCTGACCCGGTTTAATTAGGGTACATTTGATTTAATATTTGGCAAGAGAGATACGTGAGGGTTAATGATGAAGAATGTTGAAGACCATGGTCCACTCTTCAGACATCTAATAAACCTATCAATTATGTCTTGTATTTGGAATAATTATGATCCGTCATTATCGTCTACTCCCTGTGTCCAGCAATTACAGAGCAAATTCAAACTATCTTAATATGTCAGGACTGAACTAGTGGAAAAAGAAAAAACGGAGACTTGTATCAGTTTAACGGTACACTTTGATAATTCAGCCAAATTGTGCAGAAGAATATCAGGTGTGAGGGGTTAGGGTTGCAGTATCACATTGGCAATCCGTAAGAGGAATCATGCAGAGACACTAATTTGGGAAATTGGGAACACAATATTGGCCCCCGAAACATTATATGAAGGTAAAGTGTAATAAAGAGTGTCTCAGCTTGGAAGAACACCACTGCCACCAATGCACCAGCTGGCTTAAACTCGACAGTGGTTGGGGAAGAAAAAAGAAAAAAGAAAAAGCCACAGAAATATCATTTTCAACCACAGCATCCTCCTTATTCTCATCATGTTGCATCCCCTTACAAGCTTCCTCCCTCTCTTCACATTTGTTGCCCTTCATTATTTTTTAACCTCTGGCTCGTCTTCCAACCCTCCGAGATTCTCGCTGCGTTAGATTTAACCTTGAGGCCATTTTGTTTCAAGTTATGGGTCAGCACACTCTTATCTCAATCTTGGGATTGCCCAGTAAAGACCACAGTTATATGAAGCAATAAATGTGCACACACCAGGCTCGTGATAAAATTTGCAGGAGAGGCTAATTCTCTCTCTCAAGCCACCTATACTGTGTGGTCTCAAGAGCCATTATGTACTCGAGAGGAAAAGAAGTGAATTCTCCTTTTCAGAGGCAAGTTAAAGTTGAGTGGTCAAATCTAAAGGGCCCTATTAGAGGTCCCCTCCTTTGAACTAAATAACGCCACAGGGCACCTTAAAACGGTCAAATTAAAGCTACTTCGTTGGGGTAAAGGACACAGAAAGAACACTGCCGCATTTCGAAGAAACGAAAAATGTACTTTTGGTGAATTCACTTTTGTGGGAAGATGAGACCCACACTTGTCACAGATACAAGTTCATTAGAAAAAAAAACAGAAAAAACTGAATAAACCAACACCTGATTGATTTGTATTCCCTTGAGTGCACACAAAATGAAAATAAAACATGATTCAGGATTTTAAAAAAGGTATCTCATTGACACAGCCCAATTTCTGTTACACTGATATTCCCAGACAAAAAGAACCATTCAGAAGTAAAACTAAATCCAAACAGAGATGAGTTCTTTTTGCATTTGAACCCCTCTGCCATGTACTGTCTGAAGAAACTGGCCCGTGCTGCTGTTTTTTGTTTTTTGTTTTTTTTTTTTAATCCTTACAACAGATGCATCCCTGTCCTCTATCCCCGCTATTAAAACCAAAGCCCAAAGTTTAGTCAGGCATTACTCCTGCATTCCACAAATAATGTGCAACCTTTTTTTTTGGTTTATTTATTTATCTGTTTGTATCTGATTGTCCTGTGGCTTCCTTTCATGCCAAGAACAATGGTGCCTGTGGCGCCTGGAAGCACTCGGTGCTGACACGCAGCGCTCAGAGGACTAAAAAAACTGTTTGTGACAATACCCTTTGTTTGTGTCTGGATTTATGGAGACAATCTTTACTGAATCTAAAGGCTTATACTGTGTATATATATTTTTTTTAAAGCCAAGGGAAATGCACTGGCTCGGGGTGAACTGGGGCAATGACTCACCAAGTGTGCCATGGTTGTTACACTTTAAGAATGACTTGTTTTAACAAAAAATTGGACTGTGTCCTCAAAAGTGTAGCTCCTGCAGTTGGTAAAGGTGTGAGAATATGCCACAGTAGTTATGTTGGGGTAAACTCCATTTCAAAAAGCATTTAAGAGCAGAAGATTGTCATGTTCTCTTAACCCCGCCGACTGACAGCGTCTGCTGAAGCTGTTTGGGGAGCTAATTACCAATTACCTACTGCTGTTCTGCAGTCTGAACATTCCAACATCCCCATATTACCTGAAGCCGAGATCCTCCTTGAGTGTGTGGATTCTTTATGGCTAGGGATCAAGGGATGTGTATTTTGATGTGCAACGTATAACCCCACTGCATCCTCGGTGCACACTGCACGTGGGAGACTTCAAGTTTAAACAAAGCGAATACTTTCCCAGCAAAAGACAACCACCACTGTGAGCGAGTGCTCCAGATTTTAACTGAAGTTCTGAAGCCAAAACTGGAAGACGCATCAAGTCAGTTTGACATGAACGCTTAACATCTCTGGATTGCCCGAAGCCACTGAGAAGAATACTGCGTGCAGTATGCTTATTGACAATAGAATCCAATCCTGCGATGTTTACACAGCTTTGGAATAGTGACAGAGTTCCTGCACAACCAAAGCTGTGTGTAAATGCTACAGGAAGGTGTTGTTGACGAAAAGAGTGTGAAGGACAGATTTGCATTTTGCTGAAGCTTTGAGGGGCATATTCCACCACATCTGTCATTTCTGTCACTCATACATTTGAAATCAGCTTTCCACTATAACTGAAGGTGCTGCTGTTTCACCATGAGTTCGGTTGGTGTTTGCATAGAGAGGGCCTGGAGCTTTTGAGTCGACAGAGAGAAGAGATGCAAGTGTTTATGAAAGTAGGGAGACAAAAGAGACGACTGATTTCACCTTTGTTTCATAACTACAGTTTGAAAAGGACATTGTAAATCATATTGACTCGAGAAGACAAAAGGAAACAGCCCATTTTCAGGTTCATACTTCAAAAATGTTTCAATGCTTAAATCCTGAAAAAACACATTTCTCATACCTATAGCACTTTTTATTCCCCTTGTCTGAACCTTTGTTTTAGTTCCTCTCTCTTTAAGTCCCCTCCCAGAAAAGTCCAGTCTGCTCTAACCCTAGTGCTCACAGACCTGAGCAGGCACCACCCACTGTATTTCCGCAACCACGCCATCCGTGTTTTTGCAACCACAAGACTGTGCGTTGCAGAGAGCAGTGACTGTATATTTGTAACATCACAACATTACAGAAGTTCCAACAGCTAATTTGAAGGCAGCTGACAAATCCTGGCTGTGTGTATTTCTGTTTGTATTGATTGTTTTGAACGAAACCTTACTTCTTACAATATGGGACCTTTAAAGCTACCATGTGTAAGTTTCTGGAGAAAGATGGTTGATCGTTGGCTTGCACTCAGTTTAGGGAATACTGACGTGAAATGCTTTGGGTTGGAAATGGACCAAGACACCAGCCTAAAGTGTAAGTTCTTGGTGACCTGGGGATTAGACTCAGTGATCGACTATCTCGCTCCAGAAAGTTTGGTTGGTCATACCAGATCAAGAAAAGATGCCTCGGCAAAACTGCAAACGTAGGAGGGACCGTATCTTGGCTCTGGACTCTAATTTCCCCTCCTACTTGCTTGTGAGTAGATGGCCCATACAGTATGACTGGATCAGAGCCCTTTTCAGCGCGACAGTCTTATGCACTCAGCAGTGAAGAGGAAGATACACTTTATTGAAATGACTTGTGGTCACTGAAGCCTGAGGGCTAGAGTTCATATGCAGAACACTCGCTGTGCCCTGGGTGGCAGTGAAGGACGACCCAGTGAAAGCTGTCACAACTACCTTTTTGCCACGTCATGTTTGAAACTGTGTAGTTGTTCTGCAGCCAACATGAAAAGTGGAGGGGCATAATTGGGCAATGAGAGCGTGGCTATCTCAAAGCAACAGCCCCATTTCCTGAATATCTCTGACATAAAGCGAGGACAATCTAGTTATAGTTGAACAGAAAATCAGTTCAGTTCATTCCTCTAGTTATTTGAATGTACTGTGTGTGTTCATTCAGTACTTGTCTAGTGTGTTCACCTGTTTTTTTAAACTGGCACTTGACAATTTTTTTTTTTTTTTTTTTTTTTTTTTGCATGACGTGTCATTGTAAAGTAAATGTTGATTGCACAATGAAATGACTATAGAATAACGACACCATCAGCATTTAAATTGGGTCCCCATGAGCCTCGGTTTCACCATGCAGTTCTGATTGCCTGGCACAAAATCTGCTGGGAAAATGAAGGCTCGATTTACGGTATGACCCTATCTGCTTTCATGTCTCCATTACAGACTAATGGGTGAATTAACTCGTGCTTTTTCTCTTCATGCCCCCCCCCTCCCTTACCCTGCTGTGGGTATTTCTTTGCACAAAGCAATATTCCAACTATGTTATTACTCAATTTAAAATGATGACACCTTAATAAATATGCTTATTAATCCTCCCCTCTTTCCAAACTGGTGTTAAGTGCTTCTTTACCAAATAAAAACAATATAACAAAATCAAATGCAGCATGTCCTGTGTTGTCAGTAGTTGCTCGACTCCTTGCGTTAGTCTTTGCAACTAACCTGAGGCACCAGATGTTTTGTCACACGGAGCCATCTGCAAAAGTGCCGCTAGAATTTTTTTTGGAAAAGGGCCGACTGGTTATAGTTAACCATCTGTCTATCATCGTCTATCATGGGCTTGTTCAAACAGATCAGCGGTAACAGTGCACTACCAGTTGTAGCACTGACTGAAGTCATTCAAGAGATGAGTGAAAACTGTTGCTCTTCATTGCTCGTCCTTCAATGAGATATACTCTCCAGTTCTTATATAGCCGTTGTTATAGCAGCTATGCTAACCACTTGGGGGTTTGCCATTAGCTGTTTTCAAACAAACAGTGGCTCTCTCACTGTTCATCAAACAGGACAAAATTGGCAAACCATGTAATTACAACACCACATATTGCAGACATGGAGCAAAAGACATTTTTTTACCATAAGCTTGCACTGTAAATGAAGCAGCTGTAAAATATTGGATAGATTTTTTTTTTTGAGCACCAAATCCCCAGTTGACTCATTTCAAGATCAGAATTTGAGCCATTCTGTCCAATGAGATTTGGAAAGCGTAGAAGAGCAGTGCCTTTAAATTGTTTTCCCATTGAACTGGAAGTTGGCGGCTTGATCAATGGTAGTCTCTAGCTGCATGGACAGCACAGTACAAAATGTACCTATGTGGATGATGTAGGTAATTTTCCCTGCTTTCATAAAAACCCCTTTGATTTCGGCCACAAGCACATAGCTTGAAGCCCGGCAAAATGGATTTTTGCGAGATCATGTCAAGGTAACTTTGCTACACCTGTTCCAACAATAATACCAGTTGGAAACACTTGAGGGCAAATGTTGAAAATATGTCCATCTCATTGTTAAAGAAGAATTATTCCAGTCATCAGTGGCCATTTATTTAGGGTTTATATCATGTTGTCTTGATTAACATAAGGAAGATTTGTAGATTCCATTCATTGCTGTTATCGGGTTTCACAGCTCTCTATTGTTGTGAAATGCACGGATGGTGGTGTTGTCACATCTACAATACATAAATACATTTATTGTAAACAGAGTGGTAGCTAATTACTATGATGGGGTCTGTTTCCAAATGACAGCCCGTGACTTGAATGCAGGATAGATGTTTCTGACTCTTCCTCTGCATATACTCCGCAAGTGTAAATTATTTCTTAGAGGGTTTTGAAAAACAAAAAAACATCAGCTTCTTTCATCTGCACTGTAGACAGAGAGCAGTACAGTTTAATGTTCTCCATAAAGTGACCCGCACATGTACCATTAACACCGAATGGAGCAGTCCCAGCCATTCCATTACTTTTAAAACCCTACTTGAACTCCTAACCCTTGTCGACATCCGCATGCGTGCACACAAAATGGATGAGGAAAAAAAGAAACGTTCGTACATAGTAGTTGCACACTTTGACACACACTCGTACTGATTTCGAGGTGAAACAGCACTTTGTTTTTAAATACCTCTCAGCTGTAAAAACACAGAAGCTCCGCGTGAGCTGATTAATTCTGGCAGCGTGCCAGTGAGGGGCCCTGTAATAATGTAACACAATGTATTACTTACAGAGAGGTGCACATGGTTGAATTTTTAACACCTCGGAGGTAATGATTTTTTGCCTGACCAGCAGCAGTAACCACAAGATATTTATGTACAGAAGAGCTCCTTTCTGCCACGACTAAGTCGCAATAGAGATTAAAAAAGGGGCGCATCAGCAGCTGAACGTGGCACCATTATTCTTGTGCAGTAGTGTAAGTCAAGTGTGTGTAAGTAACTTTGCTAACCCCCTGTGGGAGAGAGAGAGAGAACATGGTGGCGTCAGGGAATGGGGGCCTCGTCCCCTCCGTGCTTATACTCTAACCAGGCATGAGACATTGGCCCTGACTGCTACGCACCCCGAGTCACGGTCACCACAAGTTAAGTGACCAACTCCAATGCATCGCCGGGGGCCAAATAACCGCTCACATCACTGGAAACCTGAACATATGTGACACGCTCTTGAGCGAGTTGTGGGCATATGGTCCACCGCTTGAACAGTAATCTTCGAAAGGCAAGTTTGTGTGAGCTCGCGGAAATGAATTGGTGTTTGCCTGTTTGCCTTTCGTGTGTCCGCTTTCTGCTTGCAGGAATGAGAGATGGAACAAAAATGTGACGCACGCTGAACGAGCAGCTCAACCTTTCATAGCGTGTCAACAAACAAACATATGACATGCAAATCGGAGAGAGATTGTCTGGTGCTTTGCAAATATTTGGCCCTGTTACTGCTCTAAGCGTTCGCTGTCTTCCCCTTTGCGGTGCACGGGCGCTTTTCCCGAAAAGGTCACTGGTTCATGTTTAATCGCAGCCACCCCCCCACAATTTTCCTGCGGACATTCAAATTGGCATATGGTGCAAACTGTACACAAACACGGTGGAAGGGTGAGGATGTTTTGGGTTTTTCATTTCTCACCTCCCCAATTATGATTCTGCTTGCATACGACTGCATTTAGCGAGAGGGATTACAGACATGCTGGGGTTTTTTTCTGTGCATAATCAGTTTTATATTCACAGTAGTTGTGACCTTATTACCGTGGCAGGGGTTTTAAAAATTCACATCACACCAGAGGTGGGAACTCTGTCTCTTTACCTCCAAAAATGAGTGAGGATTTAAGGTCGGCCTGAGTGTACGTCGAGCGTGAACAACAATGACTCATCGGGAGTGCTGGGCTTAATTCCAGCAGTCGTTTCAGCAAGATACCGACTGAATTCTCCAATCAGAAGAGAATTGGCTCAATTCTTTCTCATATCTGTGAGCTTATTGTGTTGTGTGTTGATTTAAGAGACAACAAGTCAGGGCAGTGTGAGGTGGTTTTAAAAAAGTCATAGAGGGGGAAAAAAACAGTCCCTATCTGTGTTAATTATGGGACATGGACAGAAATGAATTAACACCTCTCCAGGCAGTGCGTTGGTATCACCAGTCAGGGTCAGTAATTTCATTTGAGCATGCACATGAGTAAATAAAGTCAGCCATCCGGATGATAATCCGGGAAACATGCCGCACAATCCTACTGTACAGATAAACAGGTAAAATCCTCTTCAAGTGGCTGTACACCAGCTGCAGCATCCTCCTGTAATCGTCTCTATTTTTCTGTTTTTCTCCACGCTAATTAAAATCTCTCCAATCTGTGATGTTATTTTGTCTTTGTGTGTCTTTATATTCAATTTGGCTTTTTCCATCCCACGTTAGCCAGGGAAAAAAAAGAAAGAAAGAAAAATACCAGATGTGATATATTTGTTTCTCAGCAGGATACGATTCCTGTGGCGTTGGGGCAAAATTCTATATCAGTAGACCTCTCATGGAAATAATGCTGTCCCAATAGGGGTAAATCTGGGGACATTTCTGGGGACTGTGCCAGCTGGGGATAAAGCAGCAAATACAGAGACTGTTCCTGGAAAACTGGGGCATCTGGTTTCACGAACTAAAACTGCTTGCCTTGGAATTCAGACCTCTGACTTATCTCTCCTGTTAAGAGCTCTATTGGCAGCTCAGATAAGCCTGGATTGGACAGTGCTCACAAATGAAGGTTTCTGCAGTATACTTACATTAAGTCAGTGCAATTTAAATTAAGGTGATTTCTTCAGATGAGAATTTAAATACTTTCTCTCTGTTTAACTTTAATGCATTAGGAACATCAAGTGCTTCCCCCTACCTCCACAAAACTTTCAAGGCATTAAGTAGGTATAATCCTGATCGTGTTTTCTTTCCCCCGTGCCACCTGTAGGAGAGGAGGCGCTGACTATGTACCTGGCCAAAAACAAGCTGGACAGGAAGCTCGCCAACGCTACTCAGAACGTGGAAGCCCTTCATCAGCTGGCCTCGTCCTACTTCATTGACCGTGACGGCACGATGAGGAAGCTGCATGAGATACAAATATCCACCAATGCCATCAAGGTTGGTGCATTGTAAACATATATACGCACACACGCACACAACACACACAGCACACATATTTTTTGAGTCATGTCTGTGAGATGAATCATGGATACAGTATGCTCTCTGATGAATTCTAGGTCTTGTCATATGGAGCAAAAAGTAAATAGGACAGTTATTAAATTTACACGAAAGATGCAGCTGAAAGTGATAAATACAATGCTTGTTTGTTTTACTTCAAAGGTAGCAATCATTAGCATTAGGTAGCATTAACTACATTATTAATATTTTTACAACAAATATCTCAGTATATAGGCCTATGGCATTTTATGTATTATTTGCCTTTTTAACCTTCATTAGAAAACTAATAAAACAAAACAAAATAGATGTTTGTGAGTGCAATCTAAAACAAAGTTTACTACAACTCCTGGAAAGATAATGTCATGTGAATTTGATTTTTTTTTTCATTATTATTTGTTAGCATGAGAACTACAGTTGTAATGCATGTAAAGAAAATAACTCCACATACGAAATGGAGTTTGTGCTGTTTTTGGCTTATCAGCGGAGATTTCAAATTGTACATTTTCACATGCGAACACACATTCATACACAACTGAACTTCTACATGTGGAAAGACAAATAGGCACATAAAATGACATGAAATTTGCTTCTTCACATGTAAATTCTGTATTTTCAAACACTTTTAAGAATTGAGTTACAAAAAAATAATGCCACATATGTAAACATTTTCACAAGAGACTGGCTTCGTTCACATATAATTGAAAATGTCCACATAAGAAAATGTCACATAAGAATTACACATATTCATACACAACTGGCTTTCCTTCACATGTGGATTCATATTTCCACATGGAAACATGATTAAGAGAAGGAAAAGATTGTCCATTTCTCAGCTGTCAACAGATAAAGGTTGCATTCTCAGTAAAGTCCTGCCTGCACTTTTGCTAATGTGAAAAGGTGAGGCGAGGTTTCCTGTCAGGAAGAGAAAAAATAAAGTTTACTGTCACTGAAACATGTGATTTGACAGTCGGTGGTAGTCATTGTGACTGCGAAACATAAATAGGAAGAAAGTGCATATCAATAAATTTACTCTGGCGTACATTGTGAGTAGCAGTAACCAATACGCTGCTTCTCATGCACAAGCAAAAGTATTCATATGAAAGAGGAGGTGTAATAAAAATAAAAGAATGCGAAAATGCAAGCAGGTTCAGGTCAAACAGACTCTATATTTACATGCATGTAACTGAATGGTTGCCTCTTTTATTCTAAACATGTTTACTGTAGATTGATTTAGGCACTTGGACAAATGGCAATCCTGTTTTTTTTTATTTTTTATTTTCTGTCTCCTATTTCTGTTCTATTTCGGCTGTGAGCGACTGATAACCGGAGAGAAAAGAAGAAAATGGGATTTTTAAGCTGCGTGAGCCTGCTACCTGCAAATGCTTGCCAGTTGTGGTCATTTACATGCCTATTCAACCAGGGAGACCAAGGGGAGGGGGACTGGGGAGAGCAATTGTAAAATCTAGAATATGAATAACATCGAGTAAATCCAAACAGGTTGAGTTTTTGGAGCATGTTGCATTAATTAGGCTAAATGTTCATTAACGCCTCAGGTGAAGAAGGAGCTTAGAGCTTAGAGTAAGGTTTAGTTAGCAAATTCACAAAGTGAGCACATAATGCATCTCTCTCTCTCTCTCTCTCTCTCTCTCTCTCTCTCTCTCTCTCTCTCTCTCTCTCTCTCTCTCTCTCTCTCTCTCTCTCTCTCTCTCTCTCTCTCTCTCTCTCTCTCTCTCTCTCTCTCTCTCTCTCTCTAAATCATACGAACTGTGGATTGCACTTTTCCTCAAATGGCACGTAAACAAACACAATTCAAAGTGTTGCTGTCAGCTCCCACACTTAAAAATGTAACGTCATCAGTTTCAGCTAATGCTTGCTGAAATGGAAACATTCGCAACAACATATTGCAAGACTATCGCAAGAAAAAAATTGTCTAAAAATGAAGCATGGCCACAACAACCCAGGCCCAACATAGTGTCTATTAGTGAATCATTATAATTCCACGCGTATACCTGTATAACAAATGAATAATTCTGCTCAGGGCCCCCAGGACAACATCCACTGTCTGCTATGACCTTGCTGATATGTTTCACCAGGCAATACATACATGCCACAACTGGGGAAAAAAAAGAAAAGAAAGATGGAGGGGGATTGAACCTCAGTGTGCAGCGCTGCTTCTGGGATGTTTTGTTTTTGTGAAGACGTCAGCTTGATTAACAAGTCTGCAGTTCAGCAGCAGCAGGGATCGCTCGCTTCCATTATGCTTGCAGAATAGTTGTGGGGGGACCCTGATAAGCCAGAGCACCTAAGCCTTGATGGCTGATTGTGAAATGCATCATTGTGTTTTCTAGTATTATTCCACCTCTATATGTATAACCTGTAAATTTGCCAGATATATCACAACACAAATACGCAAAAACCTTGCACCTGCAGCGGCATCGTGACAAAGACAATGTGCTCGCTGTGCAAATGTCATTCTGTCGGGCTCTCCTCTTTTAAACATGCACTTTTGCAATGAGGAATCCACATGAGTGCCGCAAACATACCATTTTAATGCTTTTATGTATTTTAACTCATACTCATTAACACAGCATTCAGACAATGAGACAGCTGTGCAGTCAATAGAAAATGTTTATTATTATTTTAAGGTGGGAGAAGAGACATAAAACGCACACACTGTTGCAGCCTCAGTACTGGAGGAGCTCCTTGTAGTACATATGGAAATAGAGGCGAAAGCACTTCAGCAAACAAAGCTGCTGGTAGACTTGTGCTACTCCGCCACAGTCAAATATTACCTACACTGAGTGAGTTTTAGCTGGTGTTAATTTCAAGCCCAGGTGATCATAATTATTCAGACTACTTCAGTTTTCCATGGGGCTGCAATCGCACGAGTCTCAGCAGGTGGAAAAAAAGAACAGATTGCAGATGAGAGAAGAGGCAGCGCAGCGCAAAGAAAAGAGGAACGCTGCACCATCATATGGACTTTCATCCTGCAGCAGCGCGTCACCTCCCGTAAATATCAGTGAAGACCATCTGAACTTCAGATCCGGAGAGATTACAGAACAATAACATGGGACTAAGTCTTTGATTTATCTGGGGACCTCCTCGAGTGTCCCTTGTGGGTTTGTTTAAACCACAATTCTCGTGAGATCACAGTTTAGATTTGTATTAGATCAGCCAATATGGGTACAGTTAACCGCATCCAGTTTGGCTTAAATGAAAACCATTTGAAATTGAATCATGAGCTAAATAAACATTTTGGCAAGTGGTGATCATCGCTTTGATGTAATCTGACACTGCTGATCTGGGGAATAGGAGTTTGATTTAATTGAGTTGATGTTTTTTAACATGCCACACACATAAGCATAAGCAAAAAAAAAAAAACACCTCAATGTGAATACTGCAATAATGACTGTAAAGCCTCATCTGAGCTAAAAATGGTTCGGTTACATCACTCATGTATTCGATAACCCTATATTGGCCTTTTTTGGAGCTTCTTCTCTTCTTTTCATTTGATTGAATTCAGCCTGGGGCAATAGAACATACAAGATTAACTTATTTACAAAAAAGAAAAAACATCATAGAACTTCAATCCGATGTGGATATCTTATTTAAATAATGCACCAGTCTGTTGCAAAATAACCAGACAGATGTCTGTGCACATCAAACTGCTCAGTTATTGTGAGTGTTCTAACCAAACCGCTAGTTTTTGCAGTGCAGATCAGCAGGAGTGCAACCGTCCTGGAGGCATATTGGACACACACGCACACAATTTTAACTTATCTTCCCTCTCTACATCACCAAACATCCTCAGGACTGACCATTCCTGCCAATCCTCTTTCCATGTCTTCATCCCGGGTTATTGGGCTACAACCGCCAGCTCCATGCCCTCTTCGCCAGCGGGTCTGGCAAAAGGCGCATTGATAAAAACACATTCTTAATGCAATGACCGAAATGTTGTCAAAGAAACAGATTGGTGTTGATGGAACAGGGAATAGGTTACTCTGGTTGTGGGTCAGTGTTTTTTCTTTGAGTCATTAAATCTTCTTTTCAGAAATGTGATTTAAATGAATAAAAAAATTAGTGGTTAGTTGATTTTTGCTTTAGTATGGCCATGTGCATGTTGGTCCTGTCTTATTAATGACCACATCTGGTTATAGAATATAAGAAAAAAAGCTTTGTTTAATTTCATTTTTATAGAAATTGAAAATTAAACCATTTTTGAAATTTCCCTCACACATTTTGGCCAAGGAAAAGAAAAATGCCTTTTATTTTCTACTATATATATTTTTTATTTTTAGAGTGAAAATCAAATAACCACGCAATTATTTTATTACATGAAAATGGCCACAAGGACCACTGATCACAAGTGCAGTATTAGTTGAGTGAATCTTTTGCGTATAATGGGCATGGATGCCTCTGTTATAAACTTGTGCCGATCAGTGTGCAATTGACACAGCGCCTATAAATAACTCAAAGGGTTGATTGTTTTTATATTTCCCATTTCTATTCAGTCAGACATGAAGCAGACTCCTCACATAAAACTGAATGAATTACTCCTTTCAAAATCATTTTCACCTGTTCGCTGTTATAAATACAAATTGCCTACATGGTTGAATGGCGCGTTGTTATTTCTCGTGAAGGATTAATTGCCCTTCTTTCAGCGAAGTCTCAGAACAGTGTTGAAGTTTTCCATAAGTCCAAAGCTCCCGCAGCTGCTGCCATGCACCTGGACCTGTGCACCTGCGCTAAGTAAAAGAAATCCTTCAAACCAACCCTCCCATACACCCACCAGTGCTCCACCTCCCTGTCTACATTCAAGAAGCAACCTTCCTAGCTTTTTGTTGTTGTGAGTGACAAGTGGATTAAGGGGTTCTGGCAGATGAGACTCCAGGTAGCAGGAAGTCAACCATGACAACATTAAGCAGACCTGACAGTGGCTGCTGAGTCAGTTTCTCAGGAAGGGAAGGCAGGAGGTGTTGGAGGGGGGAAGGAGTACCCATACAGCACACACACACACACACACACACACACACACACACACACACACACACACACACACACACACAAAGGTACTGCAAAGCTGAGTGGACTGCATGTCTACTGATCAAGACTGATGGACCTGTAGCATATGTCAAGAGGTGAGGCATGTCTGAGTGTGGAAAAGGGCTCGGGATGGATTGATGATCGAGTGAGTCTGCGCATTGGTTAATGGGAATGCGGGCATGCAAGATAGCTTGTCTTTCACCCACCTACTGCATCCTCGGAGAGTTGGTAATGACTTGTTTGAAACTCACAATGGATGTGTGTTGCTCTTCTAACAGGATAAAATAGCAGCTTAATAGGTTTGCTCTATCAGGCTAAACAAACATTGCTGTGTACACGCAGGGCATAAAGTAAGTAGTGTACATTGGGAATGGCTGAGCACCTATAGTGTTGGGGTTTGTTTTTATGTTTGTTTGGCAGAGTACAACAGTAATGTACTCGAACAAAGGGGATTTCACTTTACATTGAATTCAAGGTTGTCCATGATTCCCTGTTTGTTACAATCTGTTTTTAGGCTTCATTACTGACTAAGCATCGTGGTCAACTGCCCAGGGTTCCAGGCTCGATGTGGGTAATTGCTCTGCGGCAATCTAATTAACAAAATCAATGATAAGTGTGTTAGGATGAGTTAATTACTATGCATTGTCTTTAAGTTCCGGTCTTTTAAAGGTGCACAGTTACAGCTCATTCAGATTATATTATGCTTACGTGAAGCATATTTCTAGGTAAACGCATACATGGCGCTTTGGAGAAAAAAAAAAATATATCCATCTGAAGATCAGTTTGGCAGCATTTCTTAAAAATTGACATCACCTGGCCATTCACGCACACTGGGTATGTGCATGCCTTTATAAACAGGAAGCAGACTGTGTATTCTGGTTGTTTGGTTGCTTACTCACAGAAAACACAAGGCAGGGAAACCTTACCGTTCTTCACCGAGTCCTCCTGGATAATGCTGTTTCGGTATCCCTCCTCTGTAAAGCCCTTGTTCATAATGCGTAGAACGCTTTATAAACATGCTTTCAGTGCTTTACAATGTGCCCACAGTGCTGTATAATCCCAATCATAAGCACTCATGAATATTCACAATGCTTTATAATAATCATAACAAATCATTACACAGATGTCTGTAATGTACAATAAGCATTAGTATACTGGATTAGACTAATGGAATTAACCCGACAGCATTTTGTCTTTCTGTTCTTGCAATGACTTAATCTTATTTTTAGTTTAAGCAATCAATGACCACTCTTAGCTACTTATAACCAGCTTGTAATTTATTACATCGGAATATAACCGAGGGATTTCACTGCTTTACTCAAAGCACCTATTGGTCACCTACAGTATATGACGTGTTGTATGATGATAATGATTACAATATATTGCAACGAATTTTAACACACTGTGATCCTTGAAAAAACAGTGAGTGGCCAGCAGATGTGAAGTATCGATACTTAACTTTATAAGTCATTAAACAATGCTTTGAAATGTTTATTTATTCCCTTTTCTAAGCGCCTTTATCTAAGATTACACAGCACTATTGTTGTAATGCATTAAAGGTCTTTGTAGAAAGTGTTACTAACATTTTTTTTTATTATTTGTCTTTCTGAATAGATAAAATATAATACCCATTCCGTCAATGTGCAAACTCAATTATACAATATCATATGACACAACACATACTCCAAGTTTACATTTGCCAGTGGTGCTACATACACTTATAGGCCCAATTACGAAGTGAATGTGTGTGTTGGGGTGTCTTTCCCGTAAATCTCTGTTTCTGCCATCCAGAAATAAACGCTGAAAAACAGAGAGTTTGAGTATCTTCACCTTTGAAGGAGTTTTCTTAAAGGTCTGTTGTCAGTGACCTAAAACCTAAAAATTGTACCTGTGTACTTGTGGACAGGGCCTGAGGAGCACACCAGAAGTTCAACATCTGCTCTTAGTTTCAGGATGCAAACATACGTTGTCCCGACTAACAATTCGGTGCAGCTTTGGTCACAAAAAGAGACGGTAAAGGATGAAATATGAATACCTTGATTGTTCAGAAAGATTGGTATCAGAGAGCAGAGTTGGCGCAGCCCTCGGTAATGACCGATCACATTAACTCCTCTCATCGCGGCAGACAGATCTCTAAGAGGCTGGGAGTCCAGGGCACCATCTCTCCAAAGAAAAACATTCTCCTGTCCTCTACACTATAATTTGCATTGCATAAACCTAGAGAGCTGTATGCATGACTCACTCACTCACTGTACTAATGTCTTAATGTGCACAGAAGGAGAAACACGCAGCTAATGGATGGATACATCGATGCACACTTCTTCAGATAGCTTTAGACAAAACAGCATAAAATATTGGCAAAATGGAAGTTTAAAGTTTTTTAAATAGGGACAGATTATGAATCATGTTTTGTAGAACTATAGAATATGTTGATTGAATTTTTAAATATGTGACTTTAATAATGTAAATAAATGCTAGATAGACCAAAATCATCCGAGGCCGAACTTGCGTTCTCGCATCCCCTTGGCTATGAATAAAAGGCAGCATAAATTGCAGTTCTCCAGTCACGTAGCCAGCAGACAGACAGTGATCAGAATGTGCAGAGAAAGCAAAGTCCAGCAGAAGGCATGGATCTATAAACACAGAGAACAAGGGGCTCTGCTCCTCCAATATTGATTCAGTATGGCTGTGAGACCTGCTTTGGAGTGCAAACTTACAATTAGGATGGAAAACACGTGTCAATAGAGCAGGAATGTTTCAGACGTTTCCTGTCTGCAAGTAAGCAGGATAAAAATCAGCTCCACTTTGTTCCACACGGATATTTGTGTGATGCAATTGCAACTTTGGCCTCTGAGAGAATTTCATTAATTTATCTGTGATAAGCTCAATGACAAGATGTCAGACAGATTTGCTCATTCTGCCTCGTTATTTGTAGCATTTCGTAGGTAACACACAAATGTTCAAATTTAAGTTATTCTTCATTTGGTACTTGGACTGTAATAATAATTATGATAAAGGATCTTAAAACTAAAATACATCAAAAGGAAGCACTGGGCCGTATTAATGAGAGAGCCTCTTTTAGCAGTAATTCTAACTGAAAATTAGTAAGCAAATGTATGCAGATGGAATTTTGCAAAACTACCAGTGCACTGAAGAAAACAGCAGACTATGTGATGTGTTTTTGTCCTGAAACTAAATACAGTGAAATATGTATGTCCTCTTCCATCAAAGACAGATTTCCAGCTTTGACATTTATGTAACTATTGGGTCATAGAAGTTGAAATGGTGGAAGAAGAACTGTTTAACTAAGAAAAAGTAGAAATGCCATAGTCCAAATGGACTGTAATGTAGAATATTTAAGTATTTATAGAGGAACAAAGGAGTGTAAAATGAACACACACACACACACACACACACACACACACACACACACGTACACAAATTCTGTTGACTGATCCAACAAGATTTATCCCCGCAGTGATGGTGTAATTGTTACCTTTGGTCATATAGCCCCATCAAAATTTTGTAGTATACTATACCGAAACCACCGGCACAGCTTCCTATTAAAACATATTAAATCAAAATGTTATAGATCACATTTTGTCATGAAATGTCCCTGCAAATCAATGACTCTGTATAGCCTCTTACACACACAACATGTCGTTTGCGCTGTGTATTTCTGTCTTACAGCACACGAGGGGACAATATCAAGCAAACAAAATACAGTGAGAAAACCTTATCGATTAGGCCCTTGTTACCCAGGGAGCACCCATTAGCCAATACCATTAGTCAATAAAGCAAAATAAATAAATATATACCCTTGAACAGAACTTTTTTTTTTCTTTACAATACACAAACAACAATCGCCTTTGATTTGGAAAAGAGGCCGCATATTGTGCAGATGTCAGGGACAAGCTGCTGGATGCCCGCTCCCTTCCACAAAAATGTCCCAAATGGTTTTGCCCGCCAACTTTTCTTTGGCTCTTTGCCTGATATCACAGACCGCTTTCCCATGATGGATAGCAGCTATCCGAGAAACCAAAACAAAAGAGTGACCAAAATCTGTTAACTTCCTCTGAGGGAATGTAACATCAGGTTAGGGTTTCTCATATAGGATGTAGTACATTCACATATAGTGTGTCAAACAGGGAAAACAAAAACCACAGTGTGCCATCGAAGTGAATCATGAGGATGTGGAGATCAAGTTTGTAAATACACTGAAGTCACCAAATAGAATTTTCCATTTTAAGGCTGAAGCAAACATCATATGATCTTAAGTTGCACTTTTTTGCCATCAAATCTAGTTTCTCAAAAAGTCATTTAAAGGAAGAAAATGCTCTTTGGGAAAATATAATAAGTGTTCTTTTATAGTCTCACCAGCCAGCGTGGAGTATCAGTGTTTGAGGCTGCAGCTTGCAGGCATAGATGTAGAAAGATGGCCATGGTGTTTGTAATGTTACCCATAGCTTCTAACTCCTGGCTGCCCTCAAAACGGGCAGAGTTGGCACACAGACCTCTTGGACAGTCTGTCAGTATAATGAACCGTCATCACAGTTGCAATGGAGGTCTCTGCAAACCACAGATATGTTGAAACTTCACATTTCTTTATGATGCTACTTCAAATTTCTCTAGGTCCAGTCAAAAATTGTCTTTTGCACTGTTCATATGGTCAGGTTAGATGAAGGCACAAAAGTTAGCCAATTAGGGTTTATAAAAAAAAATATGGTTTGATTTAAAATACTGATGTCATGTAAAAATTTAAATGTATCATTGCTTTGAACCTGCCAATATTTTATCCGATCCTGTAGACTGGACTGTGAAGTCATATTATTTGTCTGATATTTGCCTCCCCAAAAAGGCAATGAAACCTCAGGCGAGGTGCCGTGGTGACGTCCAGATGTCACTCAAAGAATCCAAATAACTTTAAGGGATAATGTTATTAAATGTGTTATAAAAACCAAACGTAGCGTCACTGTTGTCATAAATGGAAAAACGATCTATTGAGACCAAATCCATCTTTTGTCCTAGTCTGTAAACATGTTCATTTCTGCTGTCATTTGATGCATTTTCATATGGGGGTCTATGGGGACAAACTCACTTTTGGAGCCAGCCTCGAGTGGCTAATTGAGGAATTACAGATTTTGGCACTTAGGCGGGGAGAGGTTGCCACTTGCTCGCAGGCCATAGTGCCAGTGTTTGTTATAATGTGCCCTCTACAGTGGCTAAATGGGCAAGAAAACATGAAAAATGCAATTTGGGCTGCGTGACAACTTGTCTGTGCCGCTGCCCTTTTTCTTCTTTTTTTTCACTCCTGCTTCTCAGACTGCTGCCGCGGGCAACAAGACACACAGTAAACAAGCTTGCACTGTAGCCTGCATGTCATGGGCACAAAGTGTGCTGTTGGTGGTACTGAAGGGTAAGGGCCGTGCTGGAATCTAACCAGAAAAGAAGTGACATTTGCAGGTACGTTAATGTTAAATTGTGCTGTAGCTAATTAGCTATCTAGCCTGCAAGCTGACATTAGCGGAGCACTTATCCCCGGCGAGTGTTTGTCAGGTGGTTGGTTAAACAAGTTAAAGTGCGAGTCTACAGGCACGTCTCATGTCTGTAAGTCAGACTTAAGAAGGGATGGGAATGTTAATGTGGTTGTTGTTCACAATCTGTGGGTGTTGTGTTGTATATCAGGCTGCTGCCTGGCTCAGTGTAATGTCTGCACTGCCTATAGAATTTAATCGATGATGCTTTACTCAAGATTTGATTGGCTGAACAGAAGTAAGGTCTGTATCTACGTGATGCTTATACTAAACAGTATTCAGATGAAGTGATGCAACAGCAGGAGGCATCATCAGGAAAAGGAGGACGCAGGTGATACAATGATTTACAGAGCAGGTATGTGTGCCGGGGGAAGAAAAGTCAATTTCAGTTGGACTCAAAATGGTATCTGCTCCGTATCAAAAGTTAATTTATGCTGTCTATGATTTTTTTTTTATTTTTTTTTAGAGCATTATTTGATTAACTGTGTCATTATCAGACTACTAATGAGGCGGCAGAACGCTACGTGAACATCAGGGCAGCCAGCAGGAAATGTAACAATCAGTCTTCGATGACATCAGACATCTGTGCGGGCTAATGCAAAGCTTTCTCATTATAAACCCAGTCGTCTTTTCATCAGTGAGAGAAATACAAACAATTGTTTGATTGTTATTGGACTCCTACAGGTAGCGCATGCTGTGCGAGTTGCAACGGTTTGAATAATGAAAACACATTATGGCGTGCTTTTAAAGAGCGTGCACAAATTGCTCCCTAAGTAGCACTGATTTTATTGTTGAAATAAAACAAAATCTAAAATTGGCTAGCAATCAGAATTGTTGACGAAAGCGACAAACATTAGATGTGCTCTAAGTAAAGAATGGATTTCTTCTTTAGACTGCAGACTTTACCCAATTGCTCCACCACTAAATGTGAGGACTGATGGACTACGTGCATTGTGGCTGGCTGAATTTATCAAAGCTTTTCATCCTTGATACCCCGTTCTGTCTCCCCGAGCCTCTGCACTGCTTAAGAGGTCTTGGCTATATGTGAGCGTTAATCAAAACCAAGACATATCCCCACTGTGCTGCTGGCGCCCTCAGCAGAATGTTAGCCTTGTTATTTACCTGAGACCCACCTATCCAAAAATACATCGGCTAAAACAAATGATTTTTCTTCCTTCCTTTCCCTTGTGCGGTTGAAAAATAGGCCCCAAACCACAGCTGCGTGATGAAGATAAAAGTTAAAAAACAAAAGTCAAAGAACATCTACGTGTGACTGAAATATATATTGGGAATGAGTGGGTAAAAACTCTCGTCTCTCGTGTTGCCTGTGTGACTGAAGCTATGGCAGATCATAAGCATGCACACAGACAAACAAACAAGCATGCATAAGGCCGACAGTACTGAACAAGCTGGCCTGGGGTAACAATGTAATGAGATCATACAGTATTGGGGGGGTTCCTGTTGTACATCATTTATCTCCATGAATGTGTTGCAGCTGTTTTATTAAATTTGAAAAAAAAAAAAAAAAGAATTCTAAAAATCCATTCAACAAGGCTGCATTATGCCTTTGTAGTGTGATTCATAAATCATAGTTTTGTTCCGTCTTGTGTCAGGATCTGTATTCATCATCATTTTCACTTCTCTCCCAGCTGCACTTAACCACTGGGCTTGCATAGCTCTGATGCCTTTCCCCTCCAGTCTACCTTCTTACCTTTTCCCCTTAATTCTTTTTTAGCAGGAAAAAAATAACCCATTTAAATTAGAGCAATATTACTTTATTTCTCCACACACATTATACCTTGCTGGGGTTCTAAAAGAAATCCCCCCCCCCCCCCATAAAAAAAAAAACAAAACGTAGTTGATACAAAGAGAGTTCTCTTCCCCCCGCTGTGACCAATATCACACCTTGCTGATAGAAATAAATGACATGTGGTTGTTTGTCTTTGTGTGGCCTGAATCTGAATGCTGCGAGCCAGGACTCCAGTGTGGAAGGGAGGGTCATTTAGGAATGAAAATAAGATACCCAATGGAGTGTTTTAATGGAAATAAAATGTCACTTTTATGAGTGGGGGAAAGTGTGATTATGCAGGAAGAAGAGTGCGATTACAAATCCAGTGTGTTCGTGCATCGCATGCCGCCACGACTGTGTGTGTATGTGTGCGTGCGGCGCGTGTACTGTATATTCATTCATGCATGAAGTGTGCAAGTGTGCATTCCTCGCCGGGGAGAGTGCTTGCTGCATCTCCTCGCAAGGTCACCTATTCACACAGTCACTCCGGACTGATTTACACCCGGCGCTCAATATGCATATTTCCCGATGATGCTGCAGTGCTGTGGGTGGTGGTCGCATGGCAGCCACAGCCACACCCTCCCCACATCTCACATCACAGTGGAATCCCACGTGAGGTAAAGCGGGAATTTAACGTGCTAACAATATGACCCAGATTTTTGTTGACTGCAGTAACCAGGTTCGGAGCAGTTTAACATCCAATTTGCATCCGCTACGAGCGAGCACGACAGACTTTATATGCAGTGTTGCTTGAGTCGCGCACTTTGGGGTGCCACAGTTATAATTAGAAAAAGCCCCAAAGTTGATCATTTTCTCTGTATCATTTAAAACAAATGAGGTTCATTCCAAGTGCATTTTTAAGGCATATTTCAACACCATAAAGAAGGCTAATTTAAATATACCTCTGAGAAAGGGTGCGTATATCGAGATGATGTGCCGCTCCATGAGTGTTAGGAATGTGACTTTCAGTAACACCGGAGCCACCTGTTATATGATATTAACATGACAGAAAAAAATATGTCCTCAGAGATCTTCCACCACCAGGCTCATAGAATTACTCTTCATTTCTGGGTATCCAGAAATAGCAAGTCATTAAGAGAATGGCAGGTGATGGGCATATTAGGAAGGCTCAGCAGAGGGGATGCGTAATGAAGACAGTTCAACCTTACAATACTCTTCCCTTATCCCACTCACAGATCTCCTTGCCTTCATCCCTTGTTGTTCTCCTGTCTCACATAGCTCCACACGGCCTTTGTATTCTACATGGTCTTTCAAGTTGAAATGCGACCTAGGGACAGAGTATGATGAGAGGTTTGGTTTCCAAGACAGAATTTACACTCCTCTCAGTACGGTTCGGGAAAAAAACAGAAGTGAGGACACACTGCTCCCAGGACGAGTTACAGGAATTACAGAAATAATGAGAGCTCCATATGCTGTGATAATTTTAATGAACTTGGTGGAGAGTGGTTTTATTGCTCAACTGAAACAGTCAATACAAATCCAAGGGTGATGGTAATGCCTGTGATTTCTCCCCTGCCAATCTTGCAGTGCTGCAGCGCTAATGTAAAGCTAATACTGATTAAGCCCCTAGAGATTGAGGGCCTTTTGATTTTATGCCCTGCATTTTGGCACAGTTATTTTAGTGAAAATAAAAGCAGCGTCTACATATGTTTGCTGTGTTCTCTTTTGGTGTATGAGGATGCAGATATAGAAATATGTGCAAAACCAACTAATTAAAATGCAGCCTGTCCTTACCAGAACGACGGCTGCATAAGTCATCTCTGCATGCAGCATAGAATGACCCATATTCACTTTAAGGTGGTGACATCTAGTGGCCATAATTATTATGAGCGGAACAAAGGAGGAAATCAGATATTCAGTGTCAGATAAAGCAAAGGTTTGACTTGCAGGGTGTATATTTACCCAGATCTTCCACATAGCTTCCACATTTTGCAGCCAATGAAGCATGCCCACTAGAGTCTATGGCTGCCTTAGCAGTTAACTAGGTAACAGATGTGGCTCTTCTAGACTTAAAAATGCTGTTTGAATGAATGAATCAGATACCAAGAATGACGTCATTACCAACATGTTCTCACTCCCAACTTGTTAAATATGCCAACTTGTTCAACCTACTCCTGTAGAATCAGTTTGGTTCTGAGGGTTCTGCAGTCAAGCCTGCAATGATACGTAATATCATACTTAAGGTTAAATAACTACATTTGCGTTAGTGACATCTTCTACATATATTAACACATATGTAATTATGGAAAGCACTGGCAATTTACAGATTTAGCTGTTTAGCTATGAGGATGCGTTGTTTAAAGGGAAATAAGATGTGAATAATAGTAGTGATAATTTACTGATTTTGACAGATTCATAAAAAACTTTTATTTGACTGAAAATCAGGTAGCTTCCCAGTGACTCCAACTAGAGCATCGAATTGGAGATACATTTAATCAGACTTCCTCATGCATAAGAGGCCTGCAATTAGCCTTAATAACTCACAGCGCTCCATGATAGTATAAGCCTATTTCGCAATTACTCTGTATAGGATTATTGGCACTGCCTAATGCAATAATGGCATGCATTTTTGTCTCTCCATGAGGTGACCTTTGCCTCCCATGTTGACCACCGAAACTAGACGAGACTCAAGGATGCTAATTAGATTTCGAAGTAGTGCTTTACCAAAGGCAGGTGCATTGCGAAGGTCGACGGTATGAATCAATCGACTGTAAGAACACATGGGCATCTCTTGTAAGATTAATACAGTAAACAGTGGAGTCATTTATGTGGTTTGTTACAGGGTGCCTAATTAGTTTGGATTAACCAGGTCGCTCCTGATCAAATATTGCTAAACATGTCTCTTCTAATTTAAGGAGTGGATCGCTTGAGATTCAAACATGTACCCAAAATTGCAAACATTTCTCCAGAAAAAATGTTTGGGTTGCATAATTATCAGCTGAATGTGTCTGTTGAGACACAAGCTCACAATTCATTCTGATACGAAAAGAAAGATGGGATATTGACTCTCAACGTAAACCCACATCACCTTCACCCACCTGGTGCACTATACCTGCGTTTCATGTATGTCACCAACATATGAAGGATAAAGAAGTCTGAACAGGATAAACTCCCAACATTTGGGACTTGGGGAATAGTATGTGTACATTGCATTTCCAACAGAAAATACAGAGGCAAAAAAACAAAACAAAAACAAACCCTGGGTCTCATGTGCATCATCTCTTATTTACTTGCTTAGATGAGTTTCTTGATGACAGATGACAGTTAGAGAGGATGTTCCGGAACCATGGTTCCTGACTGTTGCCTGTGATATAGTCCGGGCCCAGTGGGATCCCACTGTTGTGTTCTGCTTAATAATCCAAATCCTCTAAGTCCCCCTCGGCCCACTTCAGTCCTTTGATTGCTCCTTGTATTTTTATTACGTTATACTCCATTTTCATAATCTCTTATGGTGTGTGCTGGAGAGAAAGAGAAAAGAGAGGGCCTAACAAGTGCTGCACACTGCTCCCCTAAAGTCATTCAGATTACAAGGGTCAGTCTCTAATCCACAAAGCTGGGTATGTCTGCTCCCAGTTTGGAATAATAATTCTTGGAGGAAAAATTACTGTATGGTAAACTGACTACGGCAAGCTTCGTACTCATGTTTATGCACATCCACTAGAGTGTTTTTTTTTGTGACTCTCATGTCGCTACAAATGTAAATGTGCCTGAGCTGGCTCTGCGCATACATCCACATTGCCACCTGGGAACATGTCCGTCGGCGACAGAGGACAGATATTCACTTTGCTCAGTCACCATGGATCATGCAACACAACCTTTTGAAGGAAGTAATTCATTCGGCGATAAGCACAACAAAACGGGAGGAAAAAGAGCACTGTCAGCAGCCATCAAGATGGTAGAGTGTGATAGGCAGGCCTGGCTCTGTAATCAATCTGCACATTGCACTCCATGCTAGGCCATGCAGTGCATTTCAAAGTCCAATGTCTGGCTGGAAGAAAACAAAGGCAGGATCGTGCTTGGATGTTGTGAACCAGGTGAAATGTGCAGTAATATTATTATTAATGTCTCATTAACACTTTTAAAAGTCAAACCAATTTTCTCCCAGTTATGATAAAACATATTTGTATTATTGTGTTGTGCTCAGGGTAAAAGTGGGCTGACACAGGTTTAGGTTTGATTAAGTGGCAGTGATCAGTAATGTTTATTAGGCAGGGCAAGTTTATTTTTAGAGCACAATTAAGACACAAGACAACTCCAATTGGTTTTCAGTGGCATACAAATAATATTGAAATACATTTAAAAAATGCATTTAAAATAAATTTAAAAACAAGTAAGAAGACATCAAGAAACAAAACAGTAAAACAGGTTAAGAAATAGGGAAGTAGGCTCAAATAGAAGAAGGTTTAAAAGAGACAAGACTAGAAAATATAAGTCACAGTGCAGTTCAAAGCCTTAAAAATTGCTTCAGTGAAAAGCAGTGACAAACAGAAAGGCAACAATAGAGAATGTTGACACCCAGCAGGAAATACAGAAGTATGCGCTAACCAAAGTAGTCTTTTGTTGTTAACCACAGCTGAACATCACACATAAAAGCCTAAAAGCCTGAAGATCCAGCATCCAGCAACATTTGCTGTACCCAACTACACCCAGAGGGTAAAATCCTCAGCAAATGGTTCTTGATATGATCTTAATTTTTAGTAGAATTCTTTTTAGATGTCATCATTTTTAATTGATGTTTTATAGGCTGCGCTATATTTACAGTACACTAAATATCCAATTCAATTCCATCATGTGAAAAAAAATGTATTTCTGTCTTGTATAGAGCGCACAACATGTTTGCAATGAAACAGCAGGGCTGCTAGTGAAATGCAATTTTTTACTTAACGCGGTGTTATTAGTCTTAATGTTCTATTCTGTTACATATAAAATAAAATATTTTTACAGAACAAAAATACAATTAAACTGGCTGCACTTACTTAACTTCAGAGACCCTTTGTTCTGTAAAGCACATTGCACAGGTGACACATTATTAAAGAGTATAGGTAACCTCGATATGTATTATAAACTAATGAAATCACAAATGTATCGTGAAATATTTCTTTAGGAGTTATTGAGACGTCTCTGTCACTCCACTCTGAATGCATCACTGGTCATTAAGTCACACATGCATTAAGAATGTAATTCCAGATCAACATTAACATACTGATTGTGCCAGTGTACCATCCTTACAATATACAGCGGATGCTGAAGCGCATAGTGCAAAGAGGTCGCCGACTTTCTGCACAGTCAATTGCTAGAGAGCTACAAACTTCATGTGACCTTCAGATTAGCCCAAGTACAGTACGCAGAGAGCTTCATGGAATGGGTTTCCATGGCCGAGCAGCTGCAGCCAAGCCACACATCACCAAGTGCAATGCAAGGCGTCGGATGCAATGGTGTAAAGCACGCCGTCACTGGCCTCTAGAGCAGTGGAGACGCGTTCTCTGGAGTGATGAATCACGCTTTTCCATCTGGCAATCTGATGGACGAGTCTGGGTTTGGAGGTTGCCAGGAGAACGGTACATTTCAGATTGCATTGTGCCAACTGTGAAATTTGGTGGAGGAGGAATTATGGTATGGGGTTGTTTTTCAGGAGCTGGGCTTGGCCCCTTAGTTCCAGTGAAAGGAACATTGAATGCTTCAGGATACCAAAACATTTTGGACAATTCCATGCTCCCAACCTTGTGGGAACAGTTTATGTCAGTGTAACCAGGTTTTCCTGAGTAGTAGGGCCATTGAAATCATACAATGCATGCAGCAATCACGTCACAATTGAGATGTGAATGCCACGTATCCTAGCATGATACAAATAGGCAAACTAGATTCAAGAGCAAAGCCATTGAGTAGTGAGAGCGTATTGTTGTCCTGCAGAGTCTGTCCCTGTCTGCCTCCCCATGATTTTCCATTTTTTTTCCCCCTCAACAACCTGATGCCAAGGGTAAGATATACATCTATCTAATTTCTTGCTTGTCAGCCCACCATCTGGTAGAGCATCAACATTTAAGACAGGAAAAATCGTATCACATTGTCAATCACACACACACACACACACACACACACACACACACACACACACACACACACACTCTAGTGTAGTAGACTACTACTGAGTTATCTATAGGAACTGGGCATGTCACTAACAAATTGGTCATTTATGTTTAACTATAGATGTGATGTGAATGGGGTGGAGCATGAATACCAGAGTGACCGCTAACTGCTGCTCACTGTATCTGCTCGAAGCTGGGTAGCTCAGTTAGCTATGCAACCAGTGGTTTGGGCTAGGGCCACACACACACACACACACACACACACACACACACACACTCTAGTGTAGTAGACTACTACTGAGTTATCTATAGGAACTGGGCATGTCACTAACAAATTGGTCATTTATGTTTAACTATAGATGTGATGTGAATGGGGTGGAGCATGAATACCAGAGTGACCGCTAACTGCTGCTCACTGTATCTGCTCGAAGCTGGGTAGCTCAGTTAGCTATGCAACCAGTGGTTTGGGCTAGGGGCTGGGGGGGGGGTGTTTGTTTTTACACCACTAGCACAGGAGCTTCTGGGCGGTGGGCTAACTGGTTAGCATGCTAATGTTAGTGGAAACTGAACAAGACAACATGTTGACATAACAAAGTCAAAACTGCCATTTCTGCACATTCTGTTGATAATTTCGTACAGTATTTGAAGGTTTTCAACTAGGCGCCAGGGGTGTCTGATTCAGCCCTGACCCCAATCCACACACACACACACACACACACACACACACACACACACACACACACACACACACACCCTGTATTCAAGCCTTCAGCTCTAATTTATTTAATATTAGTTTCATGCACAAAGCTCAAACAATGTTTTAAAAACACATTATCGAGGACCATTACAGCTCTAAGGAGGTACTGATTTTAATTAATGCCTTACTACAATTATCTTCTTCTTGCTATCCATTCTCTCTCCCATTTGTCGCTCTCATAAAAAGAAGCCATAATCAACTTTTTTTTTTTTTTTGATTAACAATAAATTACATGACTTGTATGTGAAATGGGTCTTTCTTGGTTACAACACGGAGAAAACGATCCCCCGTCTCTGTTAGCAACGTGACTCACGACTCGTGACTCATATCAGCTTGAAAGGTGAAAATAATCTTGCCTGTTTACTTCTGCACTGAAAACGAAATAAATCAGCTGTCAGACAATTTTCGTATTTGATTACTGTCTTAATTATCCTGCTTGTAGTATGTATTGTGGGTCTGTTACTTGGTGCAGACATGTTATATAGTTATGTGCTCAACAAAGAGCTGCAGGGAAGAAAAAAATACTTGTGAGGTTTTGAGTGAGATTTATCTATTCTCTCCCTTAATCTCCTTCTGCTGAATACCATCTCATTTGGCTTCTTGTAAGAATACCATGAGGAGCAACAGGAGGAACTTAATGGACAAAGGCAACTGAATAGAGAAGAGATTTCTCCTTCCTTTCCATTGAAGAGCAGCTTCCTCAAGGTCTAAAAATGCAGAGGCCATATCTTAAAGCAGCCTCTTCACATGTGAATGGCCTTATTATTTCCTTCGCCACTGGTTGGAATTGGACAACAAGAACCGCGGCTACAGTGTCTCTCGTATTGTTCAGGAACGGAACAAGGACAGGAGAAAATATCCATTAATATTTCTCCTTCGGAAAAAGAAAAGCGTTTCTAAAGCGACTCGGAAAGAGATCGCAACCTTGCAACAAGTTGAACATGTCACCAGCTGCTAGCCTGAAGACACATTGTGTGAAAGTTGTGTTTGAAATGCAATGAAATCCTTGTTATGCCTTGAGTCAATCAGTGTTGTCATTATGGCTGGTTGGAAAAATACTAAGATTATAAAACAAGTTTCTTTTGTGAGTAGCTCGCTGTATTGTTTCACTTTGTCCGTGGGCCACAGGATGCTAAATACTGTATTCATGGTCAATCTAAAAGGAAAACTGCAGAATGACTGTTACATTATCTACTGACAGTGGTCGTGAACAGGGGTTAATGCCTTATAAACACCTGATAATTGCTGGTGGGTCTCGTCATCCCTCACTCCGCACATGCTATCAGACGAATACATCAGCGGATGTCTGCACGTGTCTACACACGAGCTGCGACGTTGCTTCCTCCAGCATGTCTTTCATTAGGTCTTAATTCTGTTGCAGGTGACGGAGACACGGACGGGGCCACTGGGATGCAGTAGCTACGACAATCTGGACTCAGTCAGCTCTATCCTTCTGCAGAGCCCGGAGAGCAAGCTTCATCTGCAAGGTAAACATACTCATATCGATGTTTCTCATATGCTGTCCCGTGATGTTAGACAGCAGGGTTGCACTCCACTTCGGACTCAACAATTTAAGAGGATCTGTAGTCATTCAATTCTCTCAGGTGAACAATGGAACTGAAACAGATTTAGCATTTTAAAAACATTTGAATGTCAATACTTTTTTTAACTGGGGCCTGGTAGATATTTTCCCCAGATATGATTCCTTGACGGTAGAGCGTGTTCTCTTAAAGGACTTAGGATTTAATGGCATCTAGCCGTGAGGTCACAGGTTGCAGCAAAATACTCCTTGTCTAAAAACTCAAAAGAAATCCAAGAAATGTAAAAGGTTTTCTCTAAAGTTATTGTTTGGTTTGTCCTTTCTGGGCTAGTGTGGAAACATTGTGGTGCAACATGACAGTATATGAATTGCTAATTTCAATCTCAACCAAAACACAAAAATTCATAGTTTCAGGTGATTAGAAGCAAATAATTTTGAGGCCCCAAAATCCACCCAAATTCTGCACACTGGACCTTTAAAGCTTTTTTGGAAGACTGGCTTAAATACAAAAAATGCAAAAATATTCAGACCTTTTAGACATTAGAGCAGAAATAAGACACTTTTGTCGTTGAATGTATAATAAGTCAGCAGCTTGATTGCTATACTTAACAGCCTAACTATCCATACTAGCGTCAAATTCCAGTCTATTCTTAGTCCCTCTGAATGTATCTCAAGAAATGTGTTGAGCTCATGGAGGAGTCGCTTTCATCAGGCTTCCATAATGTGGGGAAGTGTATCTTCTAGCATGTCACTCACAGATCATACGTCAGTGGATGCGAATAGCAACTTCTACTCATTAGTGGCTAGGTTCTTTCAAGTGAAATAGTTCCGTCTTAAACACTGACACACCTAATAATTAGCCTACGAGAAGAAATTTGCTTGCAGTGACAGTCACCCTGGGGAGATGGAATGATGAAACGCCGTGTAACCGTGGTCAAGTGTTTGAATGGAGTGATCGCTTCTTTGATTTATTCCAGTTTATGCAGGTTATTAAAACCAGTTTGAGAATCACAGAGACTTATTTTCAATCCAGCCCTCCCCTCCCCTTTTTCCTTTCAGCGAGGTATCATTACTCGTCCTCTAAAATCAGAGAACTAAGTGGTTTGTCAAAGAAACACTTTTAAGTCCTCTGCTGCCACTTACTCAAAGGACTCTATAGGTTTTGGGAAAAGCTTTATTGTCACGCACCAAATGTATTAGCCTTGTGCTTTGAAGAATGTTTTTTACCCAATTGATAGATGACAGGCTTGGAAAGATTCTCTCTTCTGGCTTGATAATAACCCCAAGAGTGGGAAAGCTTTTTCCGATTGGTTTTCTAGCTTAGAGTTAGATATTAAGCCAAATTATGTTGGTGCGTGTGTGTTTATGTATTTTTGCGTGTGGGCGTAAGGGTGAGAGGAGGTGTTGAGTGTTCTCCTGGAAAAAAAAAAAAAAATGCATTCTTTTAAGAGCAATTATGGTTCCTGCATTTAATTAGACAGACAGCCGTTGGTGTAAGTTCTTCAACAGTCACCGTGCTCTTCATCGCGCTGCTCAGACCGATGGCACTTCACACAGCCCGTGGAGATGCATGGCAGTCACTGGAGAGCTTTTAAGGTCCGTGCCGCTCAAATATATTTATAATGAGAGCCAATTTTTTAGTTCATCCTACGCTTTTCCTTTGTCATAAACACTCCTTTAAGTGGTAAAGTTCTATCCCTGGGTGAACTGCAGTATAAACTCCTCTCAGATCTAACCATTCATGTATTTTTTTTCCTGCCCCTGTATAAAATTAGCATAGGTTAAACCTCTGCATTCACTTGGGTCGCAGGCTCCGGTCTGCACTGCGTCCCGGATCGGTTGGATTAATGCCTCTGAGTTTTTCTCTGTACTTTCCAAGGCAATTCGGTCTGCCTCCAAATAGCGTTATTTTTCTCCAACTAAACTGGAAAGTGCAATATAAAGCCATTACATATTATTACAGATCACCAGAGTTCTCTATTTCTGAAAGATATGCACTCGTATTAAGATACATGTGGCCGTGTCCATAGGCCATTTTTTCCCCTCTGTGTCAACAAACACAAGCAGATGACAGAGAAACACAGAGACAGTCTTTTGCTTTGATATGTTTATCAGGCCTCCAAGCATCTAACAACATTTGAAATTACAAGATGACATGCGGTTGCAAGTTCTCAGTCATAAAACATAGGTGGGGTGTATGCAGTGTCTTTGCTCATTTTAAATTATGTATTGAATAACATTATTTGGGGGGGGGGGGATAAAGTATTTAATTATTTTATTTCTACAAAAGAAATGAATAATGTAATGTTTTTTTTTTCTAAGACTTGAAAAGGATACATTTTACTGGAGCAGTTTTAATTGTTGCTGTGTAAGCAAAATGTATCAGCATCAACCTTTAGGCGTACCCTGGGGAGGTTTTGGACACTAGTGGTACTCTGGAGCAATGGTTTATGAATGGGCCCCCTTTGTTTTTGTTTTTTGTTTTTTGTTTTTTATCTAGTACCCTCATATCTGCCTCAGATTTCACTCTATGATGCAGCAATGCGGCAAAGATGATGAAAAGAACCTTGATTTAAATATGAGCCGATTTCAGATATTACAAACGTCATCTTTGCCAGAGCTGGATGAGGAAGGACATGCCGAACGTGAACAGACATCTTTATGCTGTTGTGTTTTATTTGTTTGTTTTATAAGAAAGCTCCACGGAGCACCTTTAAAGCAAACGACTTTTAGCTGATTGTCGAGTCTCATCCACAGGTCATCAGATGCTGATGGTTTGGGTTGGCAGTTTGACATTTTGTTTAAGTTACGTACAGATACTTTCTTGCATGGTTGTTGTCCAGTGGTCGCAGTGGTGGCGCAGGCGCTTTGTTTGGCAGTTGCTGTGGTTGTTTGACGTGGTTGTTGGGATGATTAAGGATAGCTGTTACATACAGTAGATGCTAGAGTGATTCATCGCACCACTATGGTGTTAATTCACTGCTGCTGGAGTATTTGAAGCTCTTGCCATGGCAATTCTGAGTGTGATTAAGAAAAAGACGACAAAACAGAAGAAATCGCAGCAGCTTGAGTTTAAATCGTTTCCCTCTATATGGGTGCACTTAGAATAATTGGATATTTGGAAAATTGCAAGTTAATGGATGAGCCATTTTGGAGCAACTTGCAAACCCCACAGTGTTACCCACAGCAGCTTGATCGCCGTTTGTTCATACAAAACACAGATTTACCACATCCCTCGACTGGTCTTTACAGACAGTGCTCTGAAAAGTAACAGCTTTGACAGCATTGTCCTGTTCTTTGACAACATGCCATAAATGGACTTCACAAACTATCCCTCGAGGAGAGAAGGCATTGGCTGGGTCCAGGACTGCTCTTAAGCGCTAGCAGCTCTCAGCACATCTAATGAACACCCACCATGTGTCTCATTTTCCAGATGCCCATTGACCTTTTACCAGGCAATTAGCTTAAATGCAAACTTTTGGCATTTAAACTGTGGGGAGGAGTCGTATCTGGCCAGTGTGGAAGATCATGGACCACTGGCAGCACTGTCTAATTTGTAAAATGCGCACACCATGCAACATTTCGATGAAAAAGATTATTATTTTTTGTATTTTACAGTAATCACTGAAACAAACAGTGTCAAAGACAAACTTGTTCAGCCTAAAAGGAGGTTACCCCAGTGTGGATGTGCCTCCTGGTGCATGTAGCACCTGCTGATTTTCCTGTACGCTGGTTTCATTCTATAGACTGTGTTCACACGGGCCATGATTTGATTAAAAGTGTGTATGAATGACTTGTGGGACAAAGGTTAAAATAAATACACTGAACTTGAGTCCACGGTGCGCAACCCACCTCACTATTTTTTAAGTGAGTTCAATCAAAAAGAAAGAACTGAAGGAAAATGCACACCTATCTCCAGGTAGACATCAAAAGGATGGATGGGGGGGAGCAGCACGCTTTAAACTCTGAAGCAATCGTTTTATCTTCACCTCTTCCACACATCTTCATAGTGCCATATGCACTGTGTGTAGGACAGGTATCAGTTGTGAGCATGCGTTTCAAATCATCAAGCTCACGAGGCAACACCACAGAGAGATTGTTCAGGCTTCCAATGCCCATATGTCCACGTCCTTGGAATTAAGCTTAAGCAGCAAGTCTGTAGAGAAAGACAAAAAAAGCCCCTCCTGGCGATATATTCAATATCTAAGATTAGATTTTCACGTGCCGTTAAAATTGAGATTCACTTGTGCTATTTTTATGGCGATGGATGCACATATTGATAGAACTCCTTTTGAAGAATTTCTGCTTAAATGTTTTTCTACCTCTTGTTTTCCTTAGTGCTTTACATTTTTTTTTCTTTTTCCTCTGTATTTGCTTCCTGAAATGTGGATATTGCATAGTAGGAGGTCTGTCTTGAATTAATGATGATCACCCTGTTAGCTTGCTGATTTGAATCACTCGTGCTTGTTTGTGTTTGTTGTGCTATGAAAAGCCAACTATTCTCTTTTTGATTCGCCCCATTTTGAGTCTTGGAGATGCATGGTTTTCACAGGACAGTGACGACAGATAATTTTTTTCAGTTTTGATTCTGAGAAGGAAAAAAAATATATTCATAGAACTTGAAATAAAAAGATAGCATCCGGGCAAAAGAAAAAAAAATGCATCTCATGTCCTCTTTGCTCTGCTGAGTTTAACCGGTTTTTGACAAAATATACAAGGAAAGGTCTGTACTCACGAAATTGGAGCACAGCCTCAAAAATGTTTTTTTTTTTTCTTTTCTTTTCTCTCATTCGTCAGGATGGGAAATAATGTATCACAAATATTTCAGCTTGCAGTCCAAGGCGTCTTCAGTTTGCTCTCATATTGAGAAGGTCTCTGGCCACTTTGTGAAATTAATCCTGCCTGAAATATTTACCAGCTAACAGAAATAAGAGAGATTTGCCAATATACTCGAGGCCCAATATGCTGCCTAACACTGGCTGATTAAGAACAACCATATATGATGTGCAGTCTGACTGAGCTACTGACTAATTTAACCTGACTTCAGGATCTTTTTGAGACAGCTGTCTCAGAGACAACAAACAACTTTTACTTGGAGAAGGTGCTATTGAAGAATGACATACAGCACCTTCCTTACCTTACTCAGCAGCTTTTCTCTTATTAGATTATCTGTCTCAGGTTGTGCAATTTCAAAAAATATTCTTTTGGGAAACTTTTTGACGTGTTGCTTAATCTCTCTGTTACTAAATTCTTGTGCCAGAGATTGCTGCAAAAAATAACAGTACAATAGAAATGACAGTGGATCAGGGTCACAGTCAGCCCAGTTTAAGGAAATAAGAGTATTGAATATTAGCGAAATGTAGAAAATCTACAAAACATAACATTCTATATCATAGGCAGCTGGACAGGACAGTTGCCTACGATATAGCAATTAGAATTATCATGGTCTGGATGACTGAGAATCTTTATCAACAGGAATAAATGCAAAAAACAGTGCCAAAAATGATAACAACAGAAGTACGACAAGTTTAGATTACATTTTCAGTTATCTTGGGACAGTGCTGTCCTTTTTAGCTCCGGTTAGGTTAAGGCAAAAAGGTCACTTGCTTTACTGTTCGGAAAAGAGCAGGATTTGGCTTAAGATATCTGTGTCTGTTGCCATATGACAGGAATGTCCCGAGGTCTCCTTTTGAATATCCAGTTTGTCACTCTTACAAATGTTAAAACACAGTCTTGAACAGCCGTCGCTGGCTTGGCAGCCTTCTCTGCTGTAACTGTAACCAAATATATGGTCCAACATGGTACATTGCTGTTGACATGTACAAAGGTGAACATATTGTAATCCTAAGATTTCACTCTATCTGGACGGTACAGACAAGTGATGCGCCTTTTGGACATTATAAACTCTTAGTTCTAATTATTTTAGTAGAACGGTTAGAGGTTGAACAAAAAAATCCTCCAAGTACAATACTGCAACCCCTCCATCTTTTGGAAATGAATAAACTCATAAAAACCCTAATCTAGACTAGCTATTTTAATTGCTTATGAATTAAATAAGGGGGGATCATATTAGTATGCAGCACCATGTGAGTTACAAGAAGGATGCAGTAATAGAAAACCCACTCCATTTCATTCTTCTAATTAAACTTTTAATCATGCCTTTTTTCTCTCTCTCTCCCACTTTTATTTTTTTCGCTTCAAACCTCAGCACTTTATCTACCTTGAGGCGTAATTGTAAGTGCAAAACTTTGTTAGAGAATGTACACAAGGAAACGATTACAAAACCTGTAGCCAAACATTTCACTGCTCTCTGAGTGATTCGCTTTTGAATGCTCCAAGACAGCACTGTGCTTTAAATTAACAATGCGAGAAAGAGGTGGGTTAGTGGATTTAAAGTTGTGGTCAAATTTCTCCTGGAGACACTTTGGGCTTCAGTCTTTCTGAAATAACAGAATTTCTTTCAAAGGAAATGTGTGTTTTTTTTTCTTTTTTCCTCCCTCTTTCTCACCCCTGTGGTCCGCTCTTTGTGAGCTGGCGGGGCTGCGAGCTACAGATAACACAATGTGGATATGACACTCCCCGGATATTCCCTCTGCTTTCACTTAGATTTAGATTAGAACGCTGTAGTGGTCTCTGA